>NW_027526422.1:169045013-170271679 GCF_048455015.1 Haemaphysalis longicornis
AAAGAGCCGCACCGCAGTAAGGGGATCATGAGAAGGTTTACGCAATTACTATACCTCGAAAATTAACGAAAATACTATACCTTGCTGTTTACGCATAAAAGAGGTCACAGAAAGACTGTCATTTGGACTGGTTGCTACATGTTCATCATGGAAAACAGCGCAAAGACGACAAACTAGAAAAAAACGAGACAGGAAAAGCGCTGTCCTCTCTCCCTTTTTTTATATTCGTTGTCTTCGCGCTATTTTTCCATCATGAATAAAATAAATCCCCACGCTCCGCACACAGCTTGGGGGAATATGGTCCAATTGAGACAAAGCAGGTGCTGTTTTTGAACTATTAAGGTTTCACCGTATCACGTCGAGCCCAACCACCCTCCGTTAAATATGTCCAATCCGAGGCATGCACGTGGACACAGTAGACTAGGCTACAGAAGTCCGCACGCCAAAGGTACCAAGCCTAAACATAATATACGAACAAAACATTTTATTCCTTAATGGGAATATCCACTGATTTTAATTGAGCTTGCATCGAGTACTCGGAGATTTTAGACAAGGCGATCGAACTCACTTCTCTTGATACCATTTATAAAAGGTGCGGGACATGGTGCCACCTTGACGCGCTTCGGCCTGTACAGCATGCTTTACTTAGACAAGTGCAAGGCCACTGCGACGGGAGTCAAATTTGCGGCCTCGGCGACTTCAGGACAGGCTGCGCCTCCAATTATGTCTCTCCTCGTCGATTGTTAGGGTCTAATAAAGGCATGTTTAGGGGCTAGTTGGTACAGTCGTGAATTCGGTAATAACGTGCGCTGCATATTTGGACGGGGGACACGGACAGTAACAAAGACAAGCCATACGATGGTGCGCAAAATAGCAACTGGTTTATTGAAAGCTTTATCGTTATTTATAAGCATGCGATGGTGAGTACATTATTAGGGTAAACATGATCTCTTCATGCGCGTGCGCTCATGTGCAATTGGACTTTTCTTTCATCTTTTTTATCTCTTTTTCGGCGAGCGCTATTGTGGGCACGCTGCTACGTTTCTCAGGTTCCACAGACAGCCTACTGAAGGCCCCAGACACTTCCCGAACCCTTCGGTTCTTCGAGCGTGACGGCACACTTGCTTGCTTTAGCTTGGGTTTACATCCGCATTTTGAGCAGTGGGCGGCAAGATGCAAAATTCCTGGCGCCGCATCCTACACTGCACAAACGGGCCGATGTTTAAATGAAAGGTTGCGGGAGCACAACAATGCTTGTAATCAATTACAATCGCCAGGCCAACTGGCCACAATTAGCTCGGCCGGAATTTCGCCCCATTCTGCAGTGACCATAATTTGTTGCTGGGCTGAGTGAAGCAGGCTTGATGCGCCTGGTAGGTGCGAGTTGGTGGTTTTGCAGCGTGAACCAGTAATTGTGACTCTACCGCAGCCTGTCCCTAAATGGCTTGTTGATGGCCGCATGGAGGGGTTGTAGCTGGCTCACCACTTTCTGAAAGCAGGAGCTTAACATCTCTCAAGTGTCCACGGTAGGATTGACTCCTAGGAGTGACTCCCTAAACAGCAGACCCCTCGGCATTTACACTCTTCAGCCAATCTTTGATGATGGCACCACTCATCCACCCATTCTCATGATCCCGTTCGACGGTGTTTTTTAGGAACACTTTTCTAGTTTGAAGGCTTCCCCTTAAAAATAATGTGGGCGGCAGGTTTCTTCCATCAGCTGTGCAACCTGACGTCACGGTGGTGCGCTGATTATTGTTACAGTTTTTACAGTTTTTACCTACAGTTTTTACTTTCACATGTTTAGCACCCTTCTCATTCCCTGTTAAGGCCACAGCCATGCCAAAATACACTGCGGTGTGATTGGGGCTACTGATATGTCCTGCTGTTTTTCCAGCTGCTTCTCGACAACAAAGGGTTGGAATGCGACTAGGCTCTCCTTATTGTCAGGGGCTATGTTTTGTCCCACAGCTGTCCGCCGTCACAGGCTGAACCCGAACTGCTTCATAAAACGAGTGACCAAGACACTGCTGTGCTTAAGCGGAGTATAGACGCAATTCGAATGTTTTCGATGTCTTTTCCCTTTACCTGAATTATCTCCATCGTTAGATGCACTCCACCTTCTTTTGCTGCCGGATAAATTTGGCGGCATCCTTGTCCACCCCATGGTGCGGACCTTTCTAAAATGTTATGAAAGTCATTCGCTTGGCAGCGTAGTTGAAAAAATTCGTTCTACTGCTTCCGCCATCAGTGCACATTTTTCTCATCGATGTTGAAGTCAAGCTGTGCATGGAGATTTGAGTTTCTCTTTGCCTCGAAGAATACCTACTGCTTAAAAACCACACTGTAATGGCACCGCTAGGTGGGCACCTTTGTGCTGCGAACACAGGTGTTTCTCGAAGTCACTCGACAATGCGCACACGGAAGCACGGAACATTGAAAGCTGTGCCCGCGACGTTTGAATAAACAAAATGAACCCTGTAAACCTGCAAGCTGTAAGCCTGTGGGTGTGAAATGGCGTTGAATGTCAAGGCAATACCTAAAACTCGCGTCCTCGAATATAGGACGCCCTTTTAAAACCTTTTAAAACCCTTTTAAAACCCTTTAAACGCCCTTTTAAAACAACCTTTTAAAAACAGTAGCGTCCAACATTCGAGTGAATGCGGTAGTATTTGTCCACAGTATTACACATTAGTGTAAGAAAATATTTATGCCAGAGGGTCATTTAACTTTGCTAGAGTAGAATTCATCAGGAATTTTTAGGTGCGTTTTGTATTTTTGCCTCTGCACGTCTTTAACCCTTTGAAGTCTGGAACGTTTATACAGTTTCCAGCCATTCCTGTCCACAAATATTTTGCCAGTTTATAGTGCTGTGAAGAAAAACTCTCAGCACCACGCCATGGCCACAAAGCCACCGTCGCGGGCGATTTTCTCAGTTGTACTATTTGCCATTCTTAGATGCGGAGTAATGTAGCATCGGTAAAGCCTTTCCAGAGTGAGCAGTACAATTGTTTACCTTCGTATGCAGTGGAGCTCTGTACTCATTGATTAGGTTCGAGATAATATATGCCTGAAGAACTCTTCTTACTCACGTTGTATTGAGTGAAAAGAACCAGTTTACAAAGTCGACGATAACGATTTTTCCGAGAATGGAAAATTTCTTTATACTATGGGACATGGAGCGAATATAAAGCAGAGGAACCAGCTTCATTTCTTTATTGGCCTGAGAAAGGTTTGCTGCTGATGCTGATAGCTGTTTCCCCCAACTGATTGTGTGTCATCTGGCCATTGACACACCATGGTTCTCTCGACGTATTTGCAATGGTCTGTCAACCAAATGGACTGGTGACAAATTCGGCAAAAATTTCACCATGCCCTTATGAATATTTAAAATTGAATTCCCGTCGCTGCTAAGTCATTGCAAAATCGTCCGCAACATTTGAGCTGATGAAGCTGCGTGGATAGGTCATGATAGTGAATGCTTTTAGCCTGCTAGAGAGTCATCTCACTGCTGCTCCACTTGCTCGAGGCTGTAAATAAGGGTTCTTGCCACCGACCATCTAATGCGCCATTCAATATTTAGTGGGTTGATAGGCAGCCATAAAGCGAGCAAAGCGAACACGTAAATTTTGTGACAGTAAGTTAAGTTTGCAACTTTGGTTTGTTTGTTTGGAGGCAGGGGTACATCACATGCTGCGATAAAATGCAAGCTGTTTCTCCTACAGAGACTGATAATGAATCGAGCACTGATGCACCACAGTGGCGACTAAAAACATTTATTTTTTTGGAAAGCAAATGCCCTATAGTGAAAGCTTGGTAGTTCGAAATTGGTTAATCTCAAATTACACTAGTCTAAATTGAGGTCCGGGTCCCGGCAGGGGAAAAGTCCCGATAATTCGAGCGGGATGGTATTCACAACATTCAGTTCGAACTAGCAACCCCTGGCTTTCACCGCTTCTTGGATATATAAAGATTGGCCCATAGTGAATACAGTGCATTTCAAAACCAATCCAAAACCAAAACCAAACCAAACCATGTGTGCACTAAGTGCAAATTTCACTTGACTGGCTCGCAAACACTCTGGAGCATGCCGTAGCAAGTTTTGACTTCCACAGCAGGCGCTGCCATTGTTGGGCTCAAGCTGTTGCAGGTTTTTTTAGGCCTGTTCTTTGGGCCTGCGATCACCTACAGTTGCAGAATAGGCCGGAAAAAGCGGAACTCTCATTCCTAGCGCCCGCTTCCTAATTTGATCTGCACTTGAACTAGTTTTTGGTCCCCTTAAGGTTCCAATAACGAGCTTCTACTGTATTTCATCATCATCAGCATGGTTTTGTCCACTGCTGGATAAACGCCTTTGCCTAAGACCACCAGCCACGTATTTAGATTTAATTTATTGCAGCACTGTTGCAGTCTTGATTCAGCTTACACTTTATAGCAAACCTGGTCTTAAATCTTTGGTAACTACAATAAATTGTTGCAGTTATTTAAGGTGGCTCATGGTCCATTTGTGTGAGCCTTAAAATCTTTAGCAGGTCTTTCCGTAAACTGTTTTTGAGTTTCACTGTTTCTTCTGTTTTCGTTGCTTTTTCAGGAGCAAAGTTCATCTTGAACCCTGCCTGCAGTTGTCTACTGATGCTGCTGGCGTGGACGTATATGGCCAGCTTTGTTTCCTTACCCCCTTACTCTTTGCAGGCCGTGGTGCTTTTTTGCACGTTGTTTGGATATATTATGTGAAATACCCCATGAGGACCCACAGTTTTCAGATTTTTTAGCATGCTTTAAGGCTTGCAAGTACCCAGCCATGTGGGAAGTTCATAGATTTAATCAGATTTGGTCACATCATTGGGGTAGTTACTTTTTATGGCAATAAAATATTTGTAAATAATTAAACAATCTGAAGACTTTTGGTTACGTTTTGTTTTAATTTATTAAGATATGCGTTTGTGTGAAAGTACAATTGTTTCCATTCTGTATTTGGTCATTACCAAAAATAAAACTCTGTTAAGAATAGCACATTTCTTCATTCCTACATGATAATTTCTACCTTTCATAAGGCATCAAAGAACAAGCGTAGCATAGAGCATGTATTATTATTTTCTTTAGGCCGCATCTACGCTGCAGGTCAACTAAAAGAAACAAAAGCCAAATTCTCCATTTGAACCTCTGAGAAAGTGACCATTTTACTTACCACCTCAAATGCCAACCTTTCATTGAAGCTCTTTAATGGTGAATAAAATTCTAGGCTTTCCTTCAGTAAAGGCTCCAAAACGTTTTCTGAGGGGAAACAATTATTCGCACTACTCAATACTGCTTTGGGGGACAAAAACTGCCTTCAGAGTTTGTAAAAGCTACCCAAGAAAGCATTAAAATACAAAAATAAGGTCCCTCACTTGATACCGCTATGGCTAAAAAGAAACATGTATTATTCTGTATTCTAATCGACAATAATTTACGGAATTTTGGTGTGTGGAACAACCTCACAAAATAATTACAATAAGCTGGTTTTTATGCAAAAGCTATTATGGTGTTTCGAAAATTTTCACGGGAAATTCCAACCCCTGCCAACTTAACGTTTGTTTTCAAAACACTCAATGCTTAGCGCTTACTTACATGGTACACAAAATGAAGTTATATGTAGATGGTTACGCAGAAAACCGTCATTACTGTGTACGGCGTCCAATAGGACGTACACCTAAAACTAGGAATAATTATGGCGAACAATCGGCAACTTATTAACTACACCATGTCTTGAACATCCCAGCGGATAATTTAAAATTTAACACTATGGCAACCGTATTTATGACTGAAACCAAGGTGATGTTTACAGAAAAGAAACAGATATGGCAATAACTAGGCGTGTCTTATTCTATGGAATTTAAACTGTATTGTGTGAAGACGGGTTTTTTATAGACGCAACGATCAATCAGTCAAGAAATGTGTCGTGTCCGATTGTATCTGCTGGTAACAGGTATTGCAGATAAAGGTTTATGTATATTGTATAGCTTGGAATTCTCATTATTGGAAATCTACGATTTTTTGTACTTTTCTTATTTAAAAACTTTTTTTCTCTCTGTATTGCTGTATCCAATTGCTAAGCACGCATATTTGATTTGAACATGTCCTCTGCTGTGAACTCCTCTGTTGTGAACTCCAGAGGGTCAGGAGCCCTCGTTAGGCACTCAATGCCTTTAGCTCCTGCCCCGTCAGCAGGCATTGCAACAGCGTCTGCTGAAAAATGAACTCTTCTTCTTCCCCTTCTAAAACAACCCCCGAGTTGTATCTATGCTCCGCCAAGGAGGGGAGAATATCCTTCTCAACCACCTGATAATTCCCTAAACACCACCTAAAAACGTCCCTGAGGGAGTTATAAATGCTCCATTTGAAACTACCTAAATTCTCCCAAGCAATTTTTTAAAACTCATCAAATACCTCCTCAAAAAAACTCCTCACATATCTCCAAAAAACATCCTGTCTTAGACTTGTAAACAAAACCTTCCAATCCTAGGTTCTAAAAAAACTCCTAGAAGGAGGATTACTACAGGACAGGCGATTTAGTACCTCTAGAGAGTACATATTTTTGGAGTGAATGCTTGCCGCAATTATTCACATGTGCCGCTGCCTACGCAATAGTATCTCAGCTGTGATTCCAGGTGAAATCAGCAATTTTCGAGCTATTCCTTAAATACTTTTCCCGCACGGAACGACGGCCACCCCATTTGGTTCGGATTGCATAAAATGTAGCCTACCAGGCTTGGAGTAGCAGCTTTCCTCTGTGCGCATTTTATCAGTGGTCGGGGCAACACTGCCCAAGTTGTGTTGTGCAAATATACTTGCGCAGTGGAATGATCACCAGCATCTCAAGAACTTCCCATTTAGACACTGAAGGGTCACCTGGGAGCTCGTCTTGTCAGTCACAATGGCTTGCAATATTGCCGCGGATGAGTTGCAATTGTGAAGATTTTGAAGCCCTGTAGGGTTGCACCCTTGCTTGTTCGTATCCAATCCTCTGAATCATATCCCACCACAGTTGATCGTACCGTTCTTCTCGGCACTATACACCGCTATCGTTCTAAAATGATAGGAATATATTTCTAGGTAGCACAGGACTGTTCGGCCTAAAACAGGCAGGTGTACTTTGGCCGGTGATTTTCTGTCCGGCCGTTTTCCGGCAGCCGTGTTCGGCCCATGTCCAAATGTGGGCCTTTTGGTCGTATACGGACGTACTCCCATGGCTGTCCAACGGCCAGTGTCCGTCGGCCAGTCGACCGGCTTACGGTCATACGGCCAGATTGTAGCCGTAGGGCTCCGGCCACTCGAAAGCCACCCGTGTACGGCGGAAGTACGGCGGCCGGAGGACAGTCGAGATGCGGTCATCGGACTCCAGCCGGACTACAGCTACCGGGAATACGGCCGTGCTACGGGCATTGGAGTTTAGCCACAATACGTTAACTGTACTGAGGCCGGTCACTGAATGCATGTCGCGCAAGCAGATGACTCATTCGCGCAGTGCAGAAGCAGCACAAACCCAGCATTTTGGGTCCAACGCAGCCACATCCAAGTGAGCTCGCGCGCAACCACCAGCCGTCAAGCTTTCAGCACAGCCTTGCTTAATTACCAGCCTCAGTTGACAGCAAAATTCATTTATTAAACAGTGCTCACAAATTGTCGTTCCTTTAATTGCTGTGCCCCTTTCACTGCCGAACACAGAAAATATTCAGTTCTTTGTAGAGCTTGAATAGTAGTATTGTCCAGGTCCTGATATCCTCTATGGGGCGGCTTACCTGTAATAAACGGGGAAAGAGGAGGGGGGGGGGAGGGCGACGGAGGGCGCATATTTTAATGGGTTGAATTTGAGACAGATAAATTGCGCCGCTTTTAGAAAATTTCTTTTAGGGCAATATTCCTGAACACTTTCATGCCATGTCTACATAAACTATTTTTATAACAGTTGCTTGACCAATTTTGATGTATATAAAACCGACGTGAATGCCTTTACGAAGCGTTTTGGTTCTCAACAAAACACTCAGGAGCATTTAATCTAACTCCTTCACAAAAAAGTATATTCTCCAGTTTTTGCACATTTTTCTTGCAAAGACATTTTCTACTCGATCAACTTTTCTGATGATCTTGTGCAGGACTGATCCTAAGAAGGAGCGAACAGGTACTTTCATTTTCAATCTATTTTAATGTTGTTTTCATGAGTATACGTCCACACCACTTATTAGTACAAAAGAACTTAATTTTCTTCTAATGTCATACTACGTTCAAAAAATTCTAGACGCGTTGCGAATGACGCCCTGCTTCAGGTGGCTGAAGTTGTATCCCTCTGTGTACACGCAAGGAAAGGCGTAAAATTAGAGTTACATAATTTGTTTCAAACCAATAACATAGCAACGGTAGCATGCATACAGAAAACCTTGCATACTACAACGAATAGGGCAATAAATATTTTATTGGTCAAGGTACGGCAGCCCTACTGCCGTGCCGCTAAGACGGCGGGCGCCCCGGTGGCGGTCCCCATAGATTTCAGCTCGCCAGCCGCGATGTACTTCGTCACGCGCAGCGAATCTCAAGAACGGCAAAAGAAACGAAAGATTACCGACAACGTCTACGAAAAGAAGGCGACCACCGACGAAGAAATGAACGAGCAACGCGGTGAAGATTCAGCAGATGACGGACCCTGGCAGGACGCACACTCCCGCAGCCGTCGGCGATCCCGGCCGACCTACCGCAAGGTAGATGCGGAACGCACAAAGCTTCAACGGACAACGGTCCTCATCCGCCCGAAAGGTCACTGCTCCGTAACTGCCATCCCAAAGGTGACGCTTCATAAGTTGATTCAAGCCACGGCACCGGACGCCAAGGTAGCGGACTACGCAACTTGTAAAACCAACGTCCAGTCCAACACTATTACTGTGACCACGTACGATGAACTTCACGCCGACAACTTGTGCAAGGTAAGCACCATCCAAGTTACGGGCGGGACCACATTTGAAGTCGAAATTTTTCGTCTTTACGGCCATAATGTTTCAAGAGGCGTCATCACAACGGACCCTAATGATACCAACGAGGAACTTCGTAGTGTGCTGAGATGTGAAACTGCTAATGTGCTCGAGGCAATGCAGATGGGAAAAAGCGGAAGGACGCTCCTTACATTTGATTCACCTGTACTGCCGAAGCGAATCAAATACTACAGCGAATTATGCAAAGTTACTCCATACGTTGCACGCATGCTGATCTGCTACCGTTGCCATGGAGAAGGCCATATGCAAAAGTACTGCCCCAATGACGAAATATGCAGTCGATGTGGCACCGGTCACACCCACAAAGAATGTGACAAACAAGATAAGCACTGCGTCACGTGTAAGGAGAACGGTCACCTGGCGACAGACGCCACTTGCCCGGAGAAAGACAAGCGCTTGAAAGAAAACAAAGACCGACTGGAACGCCGCTCTCGGAGCCGCTCTCATAGAAGAACCGCCAATTCCAAAATGGCACAGCAGGGCTCCAAAGATCTGGATAGCTATCTCGTACTCTCCGGAACGATGGTGTCTGCAACGCCCAAAGCAGTCAGCTTCGCGAACGACAAAGATAGCTACGCCTCCAAGGCTTCCATGGGCCTCCACGCCAACATAGAAGGGGAAATCGCTGCTCTACGAAAAACGATAGAGGAAGCATGTCGGCGTCTCACACAGCTCCTGTCACAGCAAGTATCTGTACAAACACCTCACCAAACCCGGGACACCGAACTACGGAGCCCTCAAGATGACCCCCTTCAGCTGGTGCGTGCAAACGAACAACGATCATCATCAAAACCACGGCGTTCTACACCACACCGACCTGCTTCCAAAAGAGCAGGTTCGAAATCATGGCATAGCCATGAAAAGTCATCGTCATCGCAGCCTGCAGCCCCTGAAACAAATATAAAAAACAGACACGATGAAGGAATAGTGAATGAACGATTGAATTCTGAGGTGCTGACTGTACAAAGCATGTCAACCACCGTCCAGAAACATAATCAAGTTCTCAAAGATCTTACCCAGAAGCAAGCACTGGCAACGGAAGCACTTGATAGTTTGGGAAACAAATTTGAAATGATTATGACGCAACTGGGCATGCTGACTTCGGAAGTCAGCCATCTTAAATCGACCCTGGAACGCCGGGAACGGCGACGTTCATACGGTAGCCTTTCTCGCTCACCTCGACGCCGCCAGGATGACCGCAGCCAATAGAGTCCTGCAATGAAACTGCCGTAGCCTCCGAGCTAATGGCGCTGAATTGAGCGAAAGGTTATGGACCATGCATTAACCACCCGTGGCACTTCTACTTCAAGAAACCAGGGGTACAATACCCAGTATAAATGGATACCACGCTTACCTCCAGCCAAGCATTCTTCATGATGGAAAACTTGAACCCACAGCACAAGCGGCAATTTTTATCAGCAGAAATATTCGGCACTGTCAGCTGGATACTTCAGCATACTGCACGGCCTTCCAGGAAGTGGTGGCAGTACGCATTGACTTGAACTCGCCACAAAAGATAATTTTAGTGTCCGCATACTTACGTCCCGAAACGGGCCGCTCCAACAGGGGTGATTTCGCTTGGATGACGCATCTACGCTCCCTTTATCCCGGTGACGCCATCCTCATTGGAGGGGACTTTAACGCGTCTAACGTTATCTGGGGATATCCTCGAAATACCTCCCGCGGAGCTCAGCTGGAGCGTGAAGCCCAAGCAGCTAACCTTACCTTGGTTAACGACCTTGACATTCCCACTAGGACGGCACTGCACTCTCGTCAAAAGGGTACCACACTGGATCTCACGTGGACATCGCATAATCTCTGTTCTTCGTGGTCCTGTGAAAATGATCCATGGGGCAGTGACCATTACCCTATATGGGTCTCGCTAAAACACGGGCTTAAAAAGCGTAAACGCAAAGTCCGCTGCACGAATTGGGATCTTTTTCGGCAGCATCTAGCCGACCCCTCTTCCAACTCTAGTGAGATCAGTGCACTCGTGGAGGCTATGCAGCAAGCGATGATTCTTGCAACTCAAGAAATAGACCTTCCCGAAAAACTTCTCACTCCAGACAAACACATGCTAAACTTATGGGAGACACGAGACCAACTTCATGCGCAATACCTTGCCAATGGCCGCAGGTATAAAGATCGCCTGAAAGTGCGCCAAAAAACTGCACAGATAAGACGGCATGCCAAAATGGTCGCAAGAGACCGCTGGCAAACCCACTGTGCATCGTTCAGCAACAAGACGGGACTACATACCTTGTGGAATACCTTCAAAGCTTTGCAGGGAAAGACAAAGACTCACAATCTAGTTCGTACAATTGCACTCAAGCAAAACAAATCGATCATGGAAATAACGCAAGATAGACCGACAATCAGCCACTTGCTGTGGTCGTGTAGGGTCCTGGAAGGAATCCGACCACGACACAAGCCCCCTGGCGTCACATCTCTGCAGGATTGGCTTTATCCAAGGAATAACGCCGACGACGTGCTACTTGGACTGTGGGCTTTCGTGAACGAAGCTTACCTCGTCAACAGAACTTAAGCTTTATCGACCCTGAACCCCTTACCCTATTTCCCCCAACAGGCCAGAGTGCCATCCCTTCTATAATATATTTATTCATTCATTCATTGGTCAAGGTTGAATGCGTAGGGTTCTCAACCCGTCGGAGGCAAACTTGCGCCTCTGGAAGTTTATTTATTTATTCATTTATTTATTTGTTTATTTATTCATTTTTATTCATTTATTTATTCATTGTTGTATTTATTTATTTATTTATTTATTTATTTATTTATTTATTTATTTATTTATTTATTTATTTGATGCCTGCTTGCCTTTGCATGCATTACAGAAGGGAGATACAAAACACTAAGCATTAAATATGAGACAAAATAACAAAATAGTTCTACAAAGCACGCTGAAAATCGTCAATATAAACAGTTAATGCAATCATACGTGGAAGATAATTACACTGCAGTATTGATGTACAATAAAATGAATCGCGTAGGCGCCACCTTTAAAGGAAAGTTAATAATCTGATGTAAGCTAGCGGTCCCACTTTGCGATATGTAGAATGGCGCTTGGACATACTTCTCCCCTTCTAATCCAGTTTTCGAATGATAGATATTACGAAAAAAGTTCAACCTGTGGTTTCGTCTGTGATCTTTCACGCCCTGCCATTTCAGTTTACTTTTACTTTCTCTCATGCTAAGTTGAGCGTGCCAATTACCTAATACGAATCGCACTGCCCTATTCTGTATGTTTTGGAGCGTATCAACCAGCTCTTTGGTGTAGGGATCCAGAAAAACACATGCGTACACCAAGATTGAGCGCACATGAGTGAAATACGGTTGTTCGTTTCAGTTAGATGGAGGTTCACTGAAATGTCGTCTCAGAAAGCCAAAAACATATGCAGCCGTAACTTTTAGGGTGTGAACCTGCCTATTTAAGCTCTAACCACTCCCTATATAAACTCCTAGGTATTTATATTCCTCGGCCGTTGTCACAGCAGCATAATTTACGGTATACGTATTCAATTGGAATGAAGGTTTGCTTGTAAAGGTGCCGTTACACACTGTTTAACATCCAAAAACATTTCTGAATCACCACACCAGTATGTTATTAAATTCGAATAAAGCTGCAGGTATACGGAATCACGTTCATTCGCTATAGTCCGGTAAACTACACAGTACTTTTCCCCGCACGGGGCACCTTGAGTATTCATGGTGACGGTGTTGGCGACACCGCGGACCCCGAGCCCCCAAACATAAGCTGAATCCAACCGTGGTGATGTGTTTATAGGTGGAGGGTTAGAAACCACGAACGGTGGCCGTCGGAGCCCAGGTCAAGCTCCGGCGGATGGGCTCCCTGTCTGTTCACCAGGCAGGCAGCTCCAGGACCTCTCAGGCTATCAGGGTAAGGTTTGAGAAGAAAGTACCCCAGTCTCCCTGCTTTTATACTATGCTATATGGCATTTTCAAACCCCCCCCCCCCCAAACGTGATCGGCCCCTGAAAAGGGGCCGCACCGAAGTATCTTTTCCCCCATTGCCATCTTTAACATTTCCTGAACCGGATAATTTTTCTCGATTTCTTGTGATGGAATCGCTCAATCCAACCCACCGTCTAGCATCTCAGTCAGTCTTCCTGATCGCCAAGTATCTTGAAGCCATAGTAGGAAAATCATATAAGTGCAAATAACAAAGGTCTGGTGAACTCCTCATCGAAATAAATGACAAGCAGCAGTCCACGAAGCTTCTAGCTCAGACTAGACTGGCTGATCTAGACATCAGGGTCACACCCCATCGGAGCCTCAACAGCTCCCAGGGTGTGATATCCGAGACAGATCTTTTGAACGAAACGGATGTGGATCTCCTTGCCGGCTTGAAGGATCAGGGCGTCACTGCCGTGAGACGCATCACTATCCGCAGAGACGACAAGGAGATTCCCACCAAGCACATTATCTTGACTTTTGACCGCGCAGTTTTTCCACAACACATCAATGCAGGTTTTATCCGTTGGTCCATCCGTCCGTACATCCCGAACCCACGGCGCTGTTTTAAGTGCCAGCGGTTCGGGCACGGTACAAAGTCTTGCCGTGGCAGAACGACGTGTGCGAAATGCGCGGCGCATGATCATCCGAGCGACAATTGTCCATCCGATACCCCGTCTTGTGCGAACTGCGGGGGGGCCGCATGCAGCGTACTCCCGCAAGTGTGAAAAATTTCAAATGGAACAAAAGATAATTAGCATCAAGGTCACGGAGAACATCACCTTCCCAGAGGCGCGAAAGAGGTTCGCCTCTTTTCCTCTGGGGAGGTACGCAGACGCGGCTCGCCGGGGGGCGGACCGGCGTCTGGTTTCCACAGGGACCCAGTTCAGCGAGTCTGACCTGGTCCCGCCCGCGCCCCCCCGCTGGGTTGCTTCACGCAGCCAAACCCGGCACCACGCCGCTTGCTGAGGCAGCAGTGGTTGTGGTGCAAACCACTTCTGTCGGGACCGGTGCCGCTCCCGCCTCTGTCTCCCCGTCCTCCATTCCGTTGGAGGGTACCGAGGTGATGGACACCACGGGCCCCGCACCGGCTCCCACCGTCACCGCACCGCCCGTGCCACCTCTGGTGCCCCGGACACCCTCGGCGGTGGCGGCTAAAACGAAGGGCTCCCGAGGGGGGGCCAAGTCCGGGGGGCCTGGTCCGTCGGGCACCCCTCGGACATCCGACGACGAGATGGATGTCGGGCCGTTCCTGCCTGCAACGCAGCGCAAGGAGCGGCCACCCACCTCCAAGCCTACAGGCAGGCCTAAAAAGCCTAATCCCGGAGTAACAGGCCCGAAAGACGACACATGAACACATACACACACTCCATTCATTCTTAAACGTATATAATGGGAACAGAAAACATCATTCAATGGAACTGCAGAGGCCTCCTTAAAAATTTTGATGATGTGTATGATATCCTGCATGCCAATCAGCCAAGTCTCATGTGTCTCCAAGAGACTCACCTCAATTCCAAATAGACAAATTTCTTAAATAGGTACATGGTATTCAGAAAGGACAGGGTTGGCTGCACACACTCTTCAGGAGGTGTGGCAATTGTCGCCCGGAAATCCTTAGTCTGCCACCCTGTCACTCTGAACACTGTCCTCGAGGCTGTAGCAATTCGAACAATAATATTTAATAGGTTGGTAATGGTGTGCTCCATTTACATTCCTCCTGATCATGAACTTTCGAGCTCTGATTTCGAGGGGCTGGTCGACCAGCTGCCCGAACCATACATACTAACAGGCGACCTTAATGCGCACAACTCTCTTTGGGTCTCCTCCAGAACGGATGCCCGAGGTCGACTGATAGAGAAATTTCTTACATCTTCAGGAACATGCCTTTTCAACAAAAAACAGCCTACATACCATAACTTAGGACAATACGTACTCACATCTCGACTTGGCTATTGGTTCTGCAATTCTCTTTCCATGTCTTGAGTGGGGCGGGGGCACGGACCCATATGGTAGTGACCACTTCCCCACATCCCTAACATACATAGGTAAAGGCCCATGCAGTCCATCTTCCCATAACAGGTTTATTGAATCAAAAGCAAACTGTAGTACATTCACAGAAACATCTAAACTACACTACACAACCATAAAACACCTACACGTGGAGGAAGCAGCTCAACTCGTCACGGCGCACATACTCGACGCCGCCGAAAAGTCTATGCCCCAGTCCTCCAGTGCGTCCCGCCACCCAAGGAGGCCCTGGAGGAACGAGGACTGTAGGCGGGCGCGAGAGGCCCAGAACAAGGCGTGGGGTGTCCTTCGCCGGTACCCCACGCCAGATAATCTCATTTCCTTTAAACGGGCAAAGGCTTTTGGGAAGCGTGTGCGTCGTGAGGCGAAAAGGGAGAGTTGGCGCGCCTTCCTCACTTCCATCAATTCATATACCGACACTCACAAAGTCTGGACACGAATACGCAAGCTAAAAGGACAACAGACACACAGCCTGCCCCTGGTTAGCACAACTGTAGACACACTCGAAGACCAGGCCAACACGCTTGCACAACACTTCGAACACGTGTCCAGCTCAGCACATTACACCAACACTTTCATTAAACACAAAACATCTGTTGAAAAGAAGTCCCTGCGTGATAACAACAAGTCGCACACTTCTTACAGTTCTCCTTTTTCAATTCATGAGCTGAAGGTTGCTCTGAGAAAATGTAAGCCTTCAGCTCCAGGTGCAGACAAAATCACATACACCATGATACAACACCTGCACCCAGACACCCTTGAAACACTCCTACATCTATACAACAACATATGGCTTTCGGGGCACATTCCTCGCTCTTGGAGGGAGGCTATAGTAGTGGCTTTTCTGAAGGAAGGGAAGGACCCTTCCTCTCCCGCCAGTTATCGTCCCATTGCCCTGACAAGCTGCCTGTGTAAGCTCTTTGAGAAGATGATAAACAGGAGACTCGTGTACTTCTTAGAGTACAATGGTCTTCTCGAGAGCTGCCAGGCAGGCTTCAGGGTGGGGCGATCTACCAACGATCAACTCGTTGCATTAGAGGCGTATATAAAAGATGCTTTCCTCCATAAGCAGTACTGTTTGACAGTATTCTTTGATCTAGAAAAAGCGTACGATACCGCGTGGCGGTATGGCATCCTAAGCGACCTCAAGTCCTTCGGCATGGCAGGTAACATGATGAACACACTTGCCAGCTACTTGTCTCAAAGAACCTTTCGTGTGCGAGTTGGAACTGCACTCTCTAGGGTTCATGTGCAGGCAAACGGAGTGCCGCTAGGTGGAGTTTTAAGTTGCAACCTTTTTACTGTGAAAATGAATTCCCTTAGGAAGGCGCTGCCACCGTCGATTTCCTGTTCAATCTATGTAGACGACGTTCAGCTCTCCTTTAAATACTGTAACTTGTCTGTCTGTGAGCGCCAGGTCCAGCTTGGTGTTAACAAGCTAGCTGGTTGGGCAGATAGCAACGGTTTTAAATTTAATCCAGGGAAGTGCACTTGTGTCTTGTTTTTTAAGAGGCGTGGCATCCGACCGGATCCAGACATTCAACTCCACGGTGTCTCTATTCCTGTAAAAAAGGAACACAAGTTTTTAGGTATAATCTTTGACGAAAAGCTCACATTCATGCCACACATAAAACAACTAAAACACAAATGCCTAAAAACAATGAATATCCTGAAGGTTCTCTCGCACATCTCTTTTGGTGCTGACAAACTACTTCTGTTACGTGTTTTTACCAGCTTGATAGGTTCACGATTGGACTATGGCAGCGTTGTCTATGGGTCAGCCACTAAAACATCCCTCAGAATGCTCGACCCTGTGCTTCATCTAGGGCTCCGCTTGTCGTGTGGCGCCTTTCGGACTAGTCCAGTCGAAAGCCTGTATGTAGAGTGCAACCAATGGAACCTACAACGTCAGCAAGCATACACAGACCTCCTTTATGCTTTTAAAATTTCATCCATGCCTCACCATCCTTTTAAATAAGTTTTTCATGATACCTCCATGGCTGAACTCCTTTTAAATTGACCATCGTTCTCTGCGCCCTTCTCTTACAGAGTTAGAGAGGAAGCGTCAGAGCTTGCTGCCTCCTTTTTAGATACCATCCAAAGTTCTGTAACAGATTTCGTAGCACCATGGCATCTCCGCCCTGTCTCATGCGACACATCATTCACACATGTACATAAAAACCGAGCTCCCACTTGTGCAATTCTGCAGCACTTCTTGTATTTGCAGCAGAAGTACCAATGTTCTGAATTTTATACGACGCCTCTAAAACTTCCACCTCGGTGTCCTGCGCGGCGCATGGGCCCGGGCTTAGTGTCACTAGAACTCTTAACAGTAATACAAGTATCTTTACGGCAGAGGCTTATGGTGTACTTCTGGTTGTTAATAATATCCTTCAAAGCCACATCCCACAATTCATTATACATACAGATTCTCTCAGTGTTGTGCGGGCGTTGTCGTCAACAAAGTCTTCAAAAAATCACATTATAAATTTAATAGCCAAGGGTGTTATGTCTGTGTATGTACGCATATTTGAATTGGTTCTTTGCTGGGTCCCTGGCCACTGTGCTATAGCCGGGAACGAAGCAGCGGATCGAATAGCTGCTGCTGCTACACTCTCGAATGCAGTAGACATAACCACATTATCCTACACCGACGTGAAACCACACATCAGACAACAACTTCGCAAAACATGGCAAACACACTGGAGCGAACAAACAGACAACAAGTTACACGTAATAAAACCACACTTGGGACCATATACCACCGACACACGCAATAGATAAACTGAAGTCGCCTTGGCTAGATTACGGATAGGGCACACTCATGCAACGCACTCGCACCTTCTAACTGCATCTCCAAGACCTCTGTGCAGCAGGTGCGGAGAGGCCCTATCCGTGATCCACTTCCTCATACAATGTAAGGCACTCGACATTACACGACGCAAACACTTCCCGCAACTACACACACGACATATTCCACAACACCCGTCATACTTCTTAGGAGATGATGCCATGTTCTCTGTTCAGCGCACCTTTAAGTTCCTATCTGAAGTTCATTTCTTACAACTCATCTCATATCACCCATAGTTTTACCCCTGGTCTTATACACCAGCCACCGTATTTATCTTTTAACCACTCACGTTCTTCACCCTGGCCCTTTACACCAGCCGTGCTCATAGCATTTAACTGACTTTATTCGATTTTCCTCCTAATCAAATAACTTTGTATTTGGCGCTCTTTGCCCATGTCGGCCTTGCGGCCATTAAACTTAAACCATCATCATCATACACAGTACTTTTGAACAAAGCTATAGGGCCAATAGTAATAACAATGCGAAAACCGATTCATTCAGTTCATAGGATGAAATGTACTACGCACAAGGTGATAAGGAACACCATCATTGGCTTTTTTGCAGTCCAAGAATATACAGTCAACCACTTTAAGCTTATCTTTTGCAAGAGCCAAATCGTGCGTGAACTCAAAAATCTGTGTTGAGCAAGAACATCCTGACAAAATCCGTGTTTGCTAGGATGCGGCGATTATGTTTAACCAAATGAGTCATATCCCAGGAGTAGCTAAGCTCACCTTCAAACATCGGAACTAAACTAACAGCTAGGCTTCGTCACTGACAAGTTGTTATCGCAAATTTAAAATAATTTCTTTCTATATAGGCAGTCGTGAAATCCCATGAAGTAATATAGTGCCGGGCATGAAGTTGATCCTTCCAATGCACGAGCGAGTCTCTTCTAAATTTATCTCCAACAACATAGTGCAACATTGCTTGTCGCAGTTTAATTGTAAGCAGAATAACTTGCGCTTTTGCTCGCACTTGCCTTTCTTTGGTGGGGAGTCCTTGACATGGTGGCGGATTAGCTCCTGCGTGGTGGCCGCTTGCTTGACGCCCTTGAAGGCCAGTTATTTTGGTGAACCAGCTCCATCTCGTATCGGACATCTCTGCCGGGTCGATGTCTTCAATGCTCTCCATTTCTTGAGGGTGCGAATAGCCTCGACCTGATGCGTCGACAAAGCCGGCGGCAGAGGCGTGGTAGCGGCGATGACTGGCGAGGCTTAGCTCACCCGCCGGTGTGGCACAGTCTTCTTGTGGCAACAAATGACATTTCGATGGCCTAAAAGGTTCCTTGCTAATGTCCAGTGAGTCCTTGCACCTTGCCCGTTCACCGAGAACGCTCATTACTGTTTGACAAACGATGTTCTTTCATTTAAAACGTAGAAACACGGAGCGGATGAAAACGCGTCCCCATCGTTCGGCTCCCTAACGGCTTTTTCTCCCCCCAGGAAAAAACCGGTCGGTCTCCTTCCAAGCACGTCTGTGCATGAATTTTTGGTGCCCAGGCGCGTGCCGTTGTTCGGCTGTATGCCATTTGCCGAAAAAATGACGTATAACCACATACCTTACGTAAGCAGGTCTCCTCTTGAACACCGGTTGCCAAATATTCTGTGGCCATTCGGTTGCCGTAATTCGGCCGAGGACAGCTAACCGAATGAAAAACGTATATTCTGGGGCCGTACGTCGGCCGGTATCCTTCATAACACTGGTTGCCCGAAGAAAACGAATATTCTACCGCCGGACGCGCGGTTCACCGTTGAAACAACGAATGCACGACAGCCGCGCTCCGGCCGGTCTCCTTTCGAACACTAACTGACACAAGAATACGCATATTCTGTGGCCGGTCGCTCGCCGTGCTTCGGCCGATTACCGCTTCCCGAAGAAAAAACGGATGCCCTAAGGCCGTACTTCGGCCCTTCTCTTTCTCAACATCGGCAGCCGTAAGAGAACTGAATATCTGGCAGCCGGTTAGCTGCCGTTGTGCGTCCGGACACGGGCGGACGGAAAAATACCGAAGCGCTGGTTGGCGAATGTTGGCCGTTCAACGCATGATCAGTGGCTGCCAGAACCTGGATGCTGGCCGGACATGCCAGAAAGCGGCCATAGACGGGCCGGTCTTGGGGGACACTTTCTGTGCCGCCTGGGTTTTGCAGCGGTATATGTACCGAATTAACGATCATTTCTTCCGCTAGAGGACGAGTGTCTAGTCAAGTTCTCTTGACGAAGTCGATGAACACATTGCGGTGGTTGGTATCGTTTATCGCATGCTTGCTTGAGTGTTCATCAATACCCCCGTCACCGGAATTCTGTTGGGCTCATAAGTGACAAGGGAATGATTGTTGATTTATTCCTACGGGACGGCGTAACTGGCCGGTGTGTGAAATGTTTATTACCATTTCTAAAGGCCACGCATTTTGTCCTTAATAACTCGCCATGGCGGCGGTGGAGCAAGAAGGACCAGCCATCGCGTGGATGAGTCGGCCTGACTTTTGGACGGACGTCACTATTCACAATTGAGCGACATCTACAAATACAAGCCGCTTAACTTGCAATGAGTATGAATGCTTGTTACATGTTTATGTGGCTCAAATGGCAGGTTTCCTATCGTTGCGCCTAAAAAACGCTCGCCAGATAAAACGTGACGCTTCGAAGTTGAACGTGCTCAACCGATAACAATTGAATTGGGTGGAAGTCGACCTCAATTGCATTTTAGCTGCGGTTACTGGTTGACGCTGTAATATCTTCAAGCCAAATGCAAGGATAAGCTCGGGCACTCCGGTACATACTTTACAGTTGCTGCCATTATTCAAGCGCTGTGTCACCTACACACAGTAACGCGCGCGACTCCACACATCACAGCGCTCCTCACTGCAGTAGCGTAAAACGTTCTGGGCGCAAGCACTATACACGGTTAATTTCCGCTCACTTTCCACTTAATGTTCGTTGCTGGTTGCAGCTGTAGTCACTATGGTACGGTAGCCGATCACCACGTGAGAGGCTTGCCGGACACGCTGCCAGAGACCAGGGTAAGTAGCCGCGGGTGCCATGAGGACCTTGTTGCGGGTGCGCAGCCCGAGCGTTGCAGCCAGGTAGCCCCGCTGGTGGTCGTCTCTGAAGCCGCCAAGGGTGCGTTGTTGGGCTCAGGATCGTTGCCGTGCTCAGGAGGCCGGCAGGGCGCCTTTCCAGGTTCGGTGCCTAGAGCTTCCGTGCAAGCGTCGCCATTCCTTGCTCTCCTCTACCCACGCGTCTCTCTTCTTCCCCTTCCTCCAGTACCCTCCTTGAGGGGGTTGCCCATGACACCCTCCGTGTCTCCTTTTTCCTCCTCTTCTTCTACTAGTCTTCATAGGGAAGTTAGTCTCTTGGGGGATTGCTCATGACAATGAGCTAGATGAGGATTGTGGCTATTTTTGCATGGTCACCTGCAGCCAGGGTCATAAGGCGCTGGCCAAACTGAGTATTGGGTCGTCAACTGAAGTAACGATGGTGCTTGTGTGTCTGCGTGGTGTGTGATGTGTGAAACATTCCCAAAGGTAAGTTTCACAGTGGCGGTGGAGGTGTTGGGCGCTTCGACGCACTAACTGGCACGGGCCCTGGGAAGAGCAGCGCGCAAGTGGAAAGAACGTGTTGCCCGGCGCTTTCAAATGCCGCGCATTCCGAGAAATGTCACGCCTGTTCTTACCGGATGCCCTAGCGACTACCGCATGGGGATGGACCCGGACGAACAGAACTTGCTTTTTAAATGCCGAGCATTTCTTAGGCTCGCCTGGTCCTCCGTCGTTGATGGTGGCGCCGTCCACATGCTCACTGCGCATGCGAAACTATCCTCCTTACACCCACAGCTCCGCGATACTACACTATAAAAAAGGAAATAGTTATCGGCGCCCGGTTTCGATCCCACGACTCTCTGGCCGCAACGGGAGGTACGCGGTGCTCTTCCCACTACGCTACAAATCCGGGGCAGCAGCAAGTGCTACGAACGCGCCTTATGTCCTTGACTCAAACTACGCCAAGAAGCTACTGATACAACGAAGGCACGCGAAGCTGAACGTTAACGGAAACGATGAACTGAAAACTTTAGAGTGGGATGGTGAATTTCCCGTGGGAAAGCTGTGGCGGGAAGCGCCACGCGCCTTGCAGCTCAACCAGCCCGTCCGCAGCGCCTCTGATGCTGATTGTGGCAGGATGCCCCTAGGGATTGGCCAAGCAAAGAATCCATCACGAGATAGGTTCGCCTTCAACCACCGTCGTCATCTTCCCGTAGGGGAACCGCCGAAGAAGAAGAACGAGAACACAAAGCTGTGAAGAGGAGGGCGTGTACATTGCTCTCAGCCGGTGCACCAATGTCAACAACCTTTACCTCACCAAAGCTGACGGAGACTACGATTATACCACAGAGACAACATCGACAAGAACATGATGGACGAGTTTCGGCGCCTCGAGAACCCCCGCCTACTCACCGTAACACAACAGCACTTGCGTGCCTTTGCCGCCGGTGTGGACCCGGACGCGGAATTCCCTCTGGCGCTAGTAAAAACCAGATCACTTAACATAACGGCAACACAATAAAACCACGCGGAACCGCCACGATGCTTCGCATCCTCATCAGGGTTCCCCACGGGAAGATGGTGTAATTTTTCCCCTTCCCCCGGTCCTCAGCGGCAGGAAGAGGGAGAGAGAGAGAGAGAAATCATTTTTATTGAGCTTCATGTGGCGCAGGGGACGGTTGTGGCCGCTGGCTTGTGCCGGGCGGCGACATCGGCCGCTCTGGTGACCAAGCAGGTTTGCACCTCTAGTGAGCTCCCCAGCGCCTCCTCCTACTGCTCATCAGAGGAAATTAGGGGAAAGGGATCTTTAGGACACCCCCAAAAGATGTGGGGAAGGGTGGCGAGGGCTCCACATGCAGGGCATTCTGGGGAAGGGTATAATGAAGGGTGGATTCGGTGGAGTGTAGCGGGATTGGGGAACGTGTTCGTGTGAAGGAGACGCCACGTGTGTTCTTCAGAATTAGGTAGCTTGACGTGAGCCAGGGGGTACCTACGGCGGTAGAGGCGGTAATGCACGGTTATTTCTGTGTACGTGAGAAGTCTGTCTCTGGCGGATCTGGCCCCGTGATAGGGTTCAAGGCTTGCCCCGGCTCGGATTGTGAGCCCTCGAGCCGTATTGTGGGCAGCCTCATTACCCGCGAGGCCAGCGTGCGCCGGAGTCCAGACAATTTCTACCGGGGAGTCGGGTGGGTGGCGTCTGAGAATTTTGGATGCCTGTGGTGAAACGTGGCCGTTGGCGAAATTCTGAATGGCCGCTTTGGAATCGGAGATTACTATCGAGGGGGTCGGCCTTTGGGAGAGGGCTAAAGCTATTGCCGCCTCCTCCGCCGTGGCGGGATGGGAAGTATTTAAGGTTAGGGAGTCGAGAGGGGGATTGTCAGGGTCGTTCATAACTGCAATGGCGAATGCGGCGCGGTGCCTGTATTCTGCAGCATCCACATAGACCATGTCGGATTGAGCGGAGAGTCGTTTTTGGAGAGCACGTGCTCTCTGATCCCTGCGGCTAGCGTGGTGTATGGGATGCATGTTGCGCGGTATTGGTTTAATTACAAGCTTTGCATGGGTTTCAGAAGAGAGGGGAATTTTAGCCTCAGGCCAGTCAATATGACTTATACCTAGCCGCCTTAGGATATGATTACCAGTGGGAGTTTTAGACAGACGGACGACCTGATTGGAAAGATGGGCTTCTATAAGCTCCTGTGCCGTATTGTGCACGCCAAGGCCTTTGAATCTGGCAGTGGGTGTGTTAACGGGGGAGGTGGAGGGCAGATTTGTATGCCTTTCGGATGAGCCGATTAACCTTATCTAATTCAGTTGCAGACGGTTTCAGGTAAGGTAGGGAGTACGTGATCCTACTGATAATGAACGCTTGGATAAGTCGGATTTTCTCCTCCTCCTTGACACCCCTGCGGCGGTTGGAGATTCGTCTTATGAGCCCTATAGTTTGAATAGCATGTTGTTCTAATTTCCAGAGAAATTGTGTGTTAGCCCGATTATTTTGTATAAGCATCCCCAGAATTTTAATGGTAGAGACCTCTGGAATCGGGTGGTTTTCTATATGAACTCTAATGTCGGGTGGTACCTTGGATCTCCTCTTCGGCGATAGCAAAAGGAGTTCGGACGTACTGGGGGAGCAAGTAAGCCCCGCGTTGGCAGCTTCTTTTACTACTATTTGAACGCCCTCTTGTAGGGTCGCCTCTATATGGGAGTCGCTTCCACCATTCACTCACAGTGTGATGTCGTCGTCGTAAAGGCTGAATTTAAGATTAGGAATTAGCTCAAGGCGGCGGGGTATGTTAATTATGGCCAAATTAAATAACAACGGGGATAATACCGCTCCTTGAGGTGTGCCTTTAGAGGGGAGATCAACCGTGTCGGAGTTAATGCCCTCGATTTGAAGGATGGCACTTCGATTGGACAGAAAGCTGCGAATATAGTTGTACGTACGAAGCCCCGGGTTGGTGGATTCCAGTCCAGTCATTATGGCGTCGTGAGACACGTTATCAAAAGCCTTGGTCAAAGGCAAGGATAGCCGCAGTATCTAAATTGTTTTGGGGGCTATGATTTGTCTGGAGATTTGGAGGAGGACGTCCTGCGTCGACAGGCCCGTACGGAATCCAATCATGGAGTGAGGGAGCGGGTAGGAATTCTGAATGTGGGAAACCAAGCGTGCATGAATGATATGCTCAAATAGTTTTCCCAGGCACGAGGGGAGGGATATGGGCCAGAGTTGTTCTAATGCAAGGGGTTTTCCTGGTTTGGGAATAAATGTAATTTTAGCATGTTTCCAGGATTGTGGCAGCGTGCCCTGTTGCCAATAATGGTTGAAGTAACCAGTAATCGCTGTGATGGAGTAATCATCAAGATTTTTTAGCATTTTGTTGGTTACCTGATCAGGGCCCGGGGCCGAACCCGATCGCAGCTTGAGTAAGGCTCCTCGTACTTCTGCTTCAGTTATGTCCCTATCCATATACGAATTTGGCAAACCGGTGTATGGATGGAGAGGGTTGCTAGTGCCTTTGGGCAAATACATGTCCTTTACCTTATTTACTAGGTCTGCATCCGTCCCTGGGAATCCATGGATGATGCTGGTGAGGCGATGGGCTTGACCTGTTTTCGACTGGTTCGGGTTCAGGAGGTGTTTTAGAAGCTGCCATGTCCGTTTCATCCCCAGGTTGCCACGCATCTGGTCGCAGATTTCGCCCCATTGATCCTGAGAGAGTTGTAATGTGTATTTTTGAATTTTCGTATCCAGTTCTGCTAATTTACGGCGCAACCTGTGGTTTTCTTTGTTGCTTCTCCAGCGTTTTTGTATGCTCTTATATGCGTTCCACAGGTGTTGCAGGTGGGGATCTATAGTCTCCGAAGGTATGTCTGGGTCAACTGGTTTGGTTACGGCTCGTGTGTCCGCAACCAGTTGCTTTACCCAGCTGTGTAGATCTAATGAGTTATATGTTATCGATGTGTCTTTGTGGGCTTCTCGACAACTCCTGAACTCGTCCCAGTTTGTGAGGTGCTGCTGTCGGGGGTGAGTTCTAATGATGGGGGCAAGGGTGAGATCAGTTTGGATGATGAAGTTATCACTTCCATGGGTGCTGTCAGTGATGCTCCATCTGGCGTTTTTGACATGGAGTGTAAAGGTGAGATCTGGGGTGGAGTCTTTTTGAGCGCTGTTGCCAATCCGGGTTGGAGTATTGGGGTCTGATTCTAATGTAAAATGGTGGATCTGCGCCTGGTCCCAAAGGTCTCTTCCCTTTTTTGTGCATTTGGAATAACCCCACGCCGTGTGTGGTGCATTAAAGACACCCACTACCATTAGGGCATTGGGGCCGGCTTCTTTCCTGGCCAGGGAAAACAAAAGATTGAATCTGTGATTGTGCACACGGGGGCTACTATATACGTTTAGAATGAAAAGTGTAGAACCTCCCCTTTTTATGGGAAGTACCGTTATCAGATCGTGGGGGATTTCGACGCTATCAAATTGGGTTCTCTCCGCCGGGATGTTTCTTTTGATTAGGACGGCTGTTTTCGGATCCACTTCATTTTGGAATGCTTTGTAACCCGAAAGTTTAACAGCTTCGCCCGGCTCTTGGAGGGCTATAATGTCTGGGGGGGTTTCAACCGACTGAATGTGCAACTGCAAGTTGCTTCGCTTTCTACTAAAGCCCCTGCAGTTCCACTGCCAGACTCGGATGACAGCGGTGCTTCTACTCGAGGGCTGGTCCATATTGCCAATTTGGGGGACGTGCCCAGATAGGTTGCTGACGCTGTTGAGAACCTCTCGTATGTATGTGACAAGTTCAGCGCGGAGGTTATCTATGCTGCCATGAAGGTTAGATTGAATTGTTAACATATTAGCCTGCTGAGCTTGGTGGTGTTGCTGAAGCTCTACAAATTCATTTTTCTGCTCGTGTAAGAGCTTCCAGGTTGACGCGATGCTTCCTTCGAGGGCAGTGATTCGCTTATCATGCTGCTCGTCGTGCGTGGCATTCTCAGCTGCGGCTTGGCAGGTTTCACCGACTGCTCTGCGTTTGGTTGCGGGGGGTGTTGGGCTCGGTTCTTCTAGAGGGCGGTTTTCAATTTGCGACTTCAGGGCTTCGTTTTCCTGACGCAAAGCGAAATTCTCCTGTATGAGCAGGTTAATCTCCGCTCTGATGCTAGAAAGCTCTCTTATTAAGTCAGGGGGGAGATAAGAGGGGGTTGGTGCAGGGAGGATGAGCAGTGCGAGGGAGCACTAGAGCCCCTCACCTTTTTGTCGCCGCTCGGCTGCCTGTCTTGGGATGGTGGTATGGGTTGTTTCTTGAGCACTTGTAGTCCTCCAGGTGAGTTCTTTTGGCTGCGAGGGCGTTGGTGGCCGCTGGCAGGGTGCTTCCCTCCCCCGGGCTCTCTGGGTTGTCCTTGCTTGGAGGGTTGGGCGTCCTGCTGCTCGGGGTTGCAAGCTTGAGCGTAGGTTTGGGGGCGTTTGCGGGGTTGGAAGCGGCAGGGACAGTCCGTTGCACCGGTGATGTGAGGGCCTTCACAAACGATGCACTTGGGGAGGCAGGGGTGCTGGTCGTCGGGGTTAGGGGTTCCACACTTAGGACACTTTGACGGTGGCTTTGCGTTGGGGCATGTCTTGACGGTGCCCCGGCTGCGAGGACGCGGTGCAGCCCTTCGTTTTACGTCGGAATGGTTTGCACCGGTACATCGCGGCTCGGTACCGGATCCAGAAGGGGACCCGGTTGCCCATTAAATAGGATCTGAGCGTTATTGAAGGTTCCGAGCCGTTTTGCAGCGAGAATCTGTAGAGCGGGATTGTAGTCACTCACGCTCCGGAAAACTTCTTCGGGTGTGTCGTTTTCGGGAATGTTGGAAGAGGGAACGATGAAGACAGAGAGACGCGGTCCGTGCGCCGGAGCTCTCGGCCCGTGGTCTTCGGCCTCCACCGAGACTCTTTCTTAGTCGCCTGAGTGTAATGTAAATAAATGTAGTTTTGCATCGGAGGCTGAGTTTGTCGGTTGAAGATACCCGGGGTTAGATCCGCAGCGCTGCTCCGGCTTGGAGAAGAAGCCCCGTGGAAAATAACATGGCAATATTAGCTTCCATCCTTCCACCCCGTAACAATATTGATGGTCGTACCACCCGCTTTATGCCGGGAACAGAAGGGACACCTAGTGTCCCTTCCAATGCGTTTAGCACAGCACTGCTTCCAACTCGCAACAAACACATGTCCTTTGTTCGTTTAATGAGAGATATATAAATGGAAGTTAAGCGTGAAATACCCTCATGATAATGACGATCAGCACTCCGTTTGCAGTGGTTTGAGGTTCAGAAAAACGCTGACACTATTCAAAGCGACGTGACTATTCAAAGCAATTCAAAGCTGAGACTATTCAAAGCTGAGACTATTCAAAGCAACAAGGCCACAAAATCACTTTTTCATTGGCTGCAATATTTTGTAACCACTAAAAAGAAGAAACTGATGCCGTTTCTTTCGTGTGTATAGCTGTTCATTTAGGTATCCAAACATTAGGCCACAATTTTCGCATCTGAAATTACCATTTTAATAGGGAATAATTTGTACAGCCATGTCGCCTGTCCAGTCTTCCTTAACACTTTGCTGGGTTTAGAGCCGGTCCGAATTTGTTTTTTGAAGCCACCCCGATCAGGATTACTTTACAGCGGGCATACTAAAATGCGTGCCCATGCACCGTTTGGTCGGTCTGACGGCATGCCGGAGCTAAGAATGACTGTCTGGATTCGGAAATGATGTACATTTTGCAGCAACCTGCTGTTTATGTGCTTACTTTTTCATTTTGCTAGTGAATTGCCTGCAGCTTTATAATGAACTTTTTGAATGGGAAAATTAACTGCCGCAGCTACAGCATGTGTTACCAATAAAGGAGCACTACAGCAATTCGTCACACAAAATCAATAAATTACTCTCATATTCACAAAAAAGTCAAAGCACAAGCCATGAGATTTATTGTTTTATTTCAAAAACTAATTGGATAAAATGAAGCTGCTTAGATTGGAATACGCCAATGAACCAAGGTACATGGCACGCATGGAACTACAAGAAAGTGAAACATACCTAGATATACTTATGTGCCAGAAATTTTAAGCAAGCAAGGGCTCTGAGAAATATTACAATTCTTATTGAAACAGGGTATATAGTGCGAATATAGTGCTTTCAAAACACCAATTTGATGGCGATGTTTTCTAGACAGGGAAATTCTACTTTTTATTATTCAATCACACACAGCTTATTTTCAGCGCACGCCTAATTGCCGCTTTACTCATTCTGTCTCCATTACTTCTTGCGTTTTGCCAATCACAACAAAATTTGGTTGGGCGGCTCACGCCACGCCATGAAAATTCGATAGCGCGCTGCCATCTAGGCTTGCCATCAGGGGGAATCCACCGTCAACGGGCAGAATTGCACCAGTTACAAAAGAAGCGTCCTCAGAAGCCAGAAAGGCGATGCAGCGAGCAACTTCTCCTGGAGTGCCTAAGCGACCCATCGCATGACGGTCCTTGAACTCTTGCTCTCTCATCTGAAAGAAAGCAAAAAGAAGAAAGCCCGTAAAATCCCGCTATCACAGAAAACTGTACAATCGATTCATGGTTACCGAGTCGGTTAACACGATAGAAATTAAAGTACTTGGAAAACATTGGTAGTAGTTTATTTGAAACCAAAGAAAAATTACCAGTGCTTAGCTCCACTTTATATATATATTATTTTTGTCTAAGTTTTAATTAAGGTACGGCTTAGAGAACGGGCCAAAAACGTTTTAGGTTTGAGCTGCCGAAGTTAGTTCTACGCTATGTGCTGTGCATTACTACAGGACTAAAAATGGATGAAGACGTTCCAGTGATACCAAGCATGGCGTGGTTATAGAAACCCAGGCGTTTCTTAAAGCGGTGGTAGCCTTAGTGTCCCATTCTTCAAAAAACCATCAGTGCTGTGCGGTCCGAAAAGTGACATATGCTGTAAAAAAACACGGCTTTGTTCGCGTGGGGCCTAAACCCCTCTCTACAGAACAGGATCCACGTGCAGGCTTCCACAAAATAAGAACGACCAGGCTAGCCGTGCGGAGAAACTACTGGTACGACAAGTTCCAGCCCTGCACCTTCCCGACCTTTCGAGATAGCTGCGTGCGGGAGCTGGTTGTCGACAGACGCCACTGTATGCAAATTATTTCTATTTTTGCGGCCCCGTATTGTTTGTTTATCTCCTTTGTGGGAACCTGTGGCTCATTGCGCGCGTGCCGACGACTGAGCGGCAGGTTCGTTGCTACTGCCGGCAGACTGCGTAAGGTGTCGACGCCGTGCAGTGAGTCTTGTTCAGCTCCACTATATGTGCGCCAATAGCTGTTATGGACATTTTGTGTTCTCTACAGTACATTGGTGCTGGGGAATGTCGACGGTAAGAATTCATGCGTGGCTGAAGAGTTGCCGGTCGACATGTAATGGACATTCAGTGCACTCCACATACGGCCAGGAATCATGCCGATCGCTCGTCCTGCTGCCTAAGGCGCGCGGCGTGCAACTTTGGAGAGGAAAGAAGCGCTGGGGCCGGCATGTAGAAAACTGACAATTCATTGACTAGCGAAGGCCACGCAACGCACTCAGCTTTATCACCATACGGAGCTGGGCCGATAGCTGTTGCGCCGATAGCGGTTGCGGACTTTTCTCTTGGCCCGTTTTGTTTTGTAGTCGCCTGTATGTTACCGCGGCGAAAAACTCAGCACCCTGCTGAAGGTGAAACACGAGTGGACCTGGTGGTGCGTGCAGTGTCATAGATGAACATGGGGGCACGTGAACAGTATTGGTGCACGTAGAGGAGATCTCTGTTCCTTGGGAAGCCGTCGTGTGATTTGCGAATGTTGTGCTTGTCGATGGGTTTTGAGGAAAAAAAAGAAAAAAAAAACGTAAACGAAGAAAGAGATGCAAACGCGACGTAGTAGTAAGAATGCATTTCATAACTGCAAGACGTTCCACTTTGAAGCATGTAGCCGACTTAAATTCCCGAGGAATTCTTGCCGCTATCCTTAAAACGACTGCGGCGGCCGAGAACCTAACCCCGTCAATCTTTTTCCTCCAATAATGTCATTTTGAAGCAATTGCATAAGTCAAACACATTTGATCAGCGGTATCACTCGAACAACAACATCACAAAGCATTAAACATTGAGCGTTAGCAATCAGGTGTGCCATTTTTGTTACAATCAGGTTTTGAGTTAAGGCAAGCGTTAATGAGGTAAAAACAAAACCAAAATATTAGACATCAGGGACTGTGAAGATATCCTTCATGAAGTTATTTTACAGTCAACTGCGTGATTTGCGAGAGAGAGAGAGGAATGACCTTTATTGCTTCGTCCTGCGAGAAAGGTGCGGGTCAGGCCACGCAAGGCTTCGCCGCACCTCGTCTAACTACCTGCGCTAGGTAGCGGGCGGAGCCCGAGGCGTCGTGCCCGGCCGGCCGCGAGGGTTACTCGGATCGCCCCCGCCGTCGCCGTCCGCTCGACCGGTGTTGGCTCGACCCCCGCGGGGGCCGGGAGGCGAGGGGCGCTGGCTTTCCTGTCGCCGTTGCAGCGCCAGAGCTGCCTCGAGCTGCTGGACGGCCCTGAGCTGGTTGCCGTGCTCCGGGGAGCCGATTAACTCGCGAATGTCCGGCGGGAGGCGGTCGCCTCCGTCGCGCGCGCACTGTTGCGAATACTGCTTTCCCAAAAGCTTAGTCACAACATGGCGCACCAAAGAAGGATGGCCACTTACCCTTCGCATTCACAAACATAACTTAACTCTCACTTTTGCTCTTGAGTCTTTTCGGTGCCTTAGTGCGTTTCAAGGAACAAACGTATGCTGAAAAGACGCCTTTCCGGGATTTGGATGCTTTTTTCTGTGTCAAAATTGGTAAGAGTGTATTAGCTGTGATAGTGAACCTGCCAGCAAGGTCGTCTTTCAAGCGGGGGAGACGGAATTTAAATTTCGAGCTTGTCTTCGAAAGACACAATTTTTCTTTCCAACAGGAGAAATCATCAGCGACGAACCGACACCACAGAGAGCCGTGGAGGCGCGCGCCTGCACTCCGACAGGCAGGCTTCACCTAACCGACAACGCACTTACTTGTGGAATCGCCCTATAGTTTGCGTTGCGGGCGAAATTCGCTTAATTAGTGCACATCTCCAGTAGAATTTCACACAAAGTGCCAAAACAGAGGCTCATCAGAATTCAGAATCAGAATTAGAATACCTGACATCAGGGTTAGCCGTCGCAACGCCGTCTTTATATAGACGTCGCAAAAACAGGTGTCTCAATGGGAATGGTAAGGTGTAATTGAAAAACTTTGTTAAATTCTGGAATTAGTTACTTGGAGGCTCGTTAGATCGAGGTGTAACTGTACCTCGGAAGGATGCTTATTGCTTACCCCAACCACGAAAAAGAAATCCAGGCGCCGAATAGGTATGGGTTGGGGCGCACTCGCGAAGCACTCCCAGATAATAAAATATAAGCTACGTCTGTCTCTCAAAAGAAAACTCTACAGCCAGTGCATACAGCCGGTTGTGACATACAGAGGTAAAACTTGGCCCCCTACTCAACGGGACATCGAACAAAAAATATTCGCGGTAACACTCAGAGACAGGGAAAGAGCTATCTGGAACAAAGAACAAACTGGACTACACGATATCATTCTTTATATAAATAAAAAAGGACTCTTGCTGTTTACGTAGTGAGACGAACCGTTGACCAGTAGACAATTAGGGTAACAAAGTGGATACCAAGAGACAGGCTAGAACAGCGGAAGGCCATTAACCCGATGGAGGGGTGAGATAAAACAAATTCGGTGGTAAACTGTGAAGTCGATCACCACAGGATAGGAGCAGTTGGAGGTCAATGGGAGATGCCTTCGTCCAGCAGTTGACCGGAATAAGCCACTGATGATTATGAAGATGAATATGATTATGATGAATTGTAATTCGCAAAAAATGTTTAAACTATTTGTGAACCAACATCCCTTCTCCAGATAGCAACAAGAAAGGCTTAGTAAGTTCGCACAATCTGCTGCCGGTTGCAAGGCCACTGAATTGCTCCCATTCGGTCTCACCGGACATCACAATTTATGTTGCAGTTGTGTGTTCTACCAGGTCAAAGTAAGGGCACAGGCTTGCATTTGCCAGTGTTGACGATCAATATCTACAAAATTATCTAGAAATATGTCTAGAATATCTAGAAATATGTTTAAGTCCTAATATTTTTGTAATATAAAATATTAGGACTTAAACATATTTCTAAAAAAAGATTTCACAGCGAGCATTTGCGGCTATTATCGAATAGGATAAGTTGATGGTTGGATGGCATATCACCTCGTCAAGTTGCGAAAGAGCAAAAATAAAGCCTAGGTGCCTGATCAAGCTAAAGAATAAAAATAACGTTTCGGGAGCACTACGGCTGCAATTGGAGCCGTGCTCCTTTAACATGGATTTTTATGTCTAGACTCGGTCGGTGACCTGTGGGTTATCTTTTATAGCAGGTGGATTAACGTAACGCGCCACTTAATTGGTTCAAGAATTCAAGAAATTTTTCTTTTTCCTATTTATAAAAGAAATCGCGTTCTGAGAAGCGTTGGTCAAGGATATTTGTTGGCGGTTATCACTGTTCACACCGTCCAGAAAAGCCCTGCTTAGTGACCTCTCGTTGCGCTGCTTTATCTGTTTTGGGATAGTATGCGTAAAAATGGGGCGCATGGCCAAAAACACAATATTTTAGAGCACAAAAAAATTGTGTTTTCTTTAACTTCTTGCTCCGGTTTGTGATACGCGAGGCCTAACTCAAAACACGTAATTCGGAAATTCTCTACTAGGGAAGAAGAAACGCCTCTTCTGCATTGTTAAGTCTTGCTTTGGCAGGCACCAACCGAATAAAAACCAAATGCTTTTATTTGATCCGGCGAGAAGCCAAAGGCCTCAAATTCGCGCGGTACATAAAGCCGGAAGAAAGGTAGCTTTATGTTAAAGACCGCCCGTACATTAGTTGTTGGCTTTTAATAGGTAGTGTGGTACTGTTAATGTACTTAATGGTGCAACAGGATGAACAACTATTTTGGACAAATGCAGGCGCTTTTACGGTGTCAATGACCTCCAGTTTCCACCTGACTGGCGGAAGCGTGCATCAGTGCAGTGCGGAGAGGAAGGAGATGCGGACTCAAATTTCGTCAGTGGCCAATCATCGTACCTGTTTGACCTGGCCATAGATCCCTGCGAGCTACACAACCTGGCTAGCAGTCACGCAAAGGTAAGGAAGCTGCAGAAATATTTTCAGTAGGATCGCAGTTCATGGTATACTTTTTACTTTAACTTATTTCTAAAAGTCTGGTGACCTATCAAGGTTACGTCCCCGGAGTACGAAACAATGCAGGAACATAACTGGGAATAACCTCTGGTTGAGCGGCTGGGGCAATGTGCTCATTGTGCCCAAATATTGGTGGCTGAATGCAAACTCACTACTGCATTTGTGATAACTCTTGTTTACAAGAGTAAGTGGAAGTGAGACATATGCTGGATCTGTTCAAATAAAATAGTTTAATTATTTTCTTTTTATACTCGCATTCGCAAATACTTCTGCAGGTGCAGAGAATACATTGAGGGCGACCGTAGGTAAAACACTTAGGCTTGTCTTGGCCAAATTGCACAAAGTGTAGTCGCGTCATTTGCTTCAAACTTTCTACTAAAGGAAGCCTCGATGCGTGGCCGTGAAGCAAGAATAAATCGGCCAGTTCTCTGGTAAAACCAGTTTTAAATTCTAAGCGTAAGACACCGGCTCAGGACATCTCATTTTGTTAACACAAGCAATGCTGTGCTCAATTCCTATGAGAAGTCTGCTTAAAGTTCTGGAAACGAAAGGCGTTGCTCAGCTTTCACGTAACGTCCCCATAAAAATATCCGAGGCAGGGAAGCCGACATGGCTTCTAAACCACCGACCGATACTGGTAAGAACATGGTAATATAATTTAGGCATGCCTTTATGATTCATGTCACTTGTCCGAGAATCTTTCAACGCGAATTGCGCATGCACAGTAGCGTTTTAAATTGATATAGCGTACCTTACTTCCTTGAGGCTGTCTTGCAACCGTTCTGACTGCGCTATTACAAAGGCCCCGACGGCGTTGAAAATTGAAATTTGAAAGTTTATTGCGACAAGTAAAGGAATGGCTATACAGTTGTCGAGGGGGACGGTCAAAAAGGCTACAGAAAAAATAAGCCTGCCGAGGTGACGTCCTCCTCCCCCCTTCCGTTTTGGCACGATTCTGCGGGAAATGGCACGTCCTTTGTGACTATAAGAAATAACAGAAGAATGCACACAATAAACGCATAGAAAATCGGCTTCAGTTTTCAGGAAGACACAATATTTAAAAAAAAATTCCACTAAAAAAACACACATGAGCTCACAGATTTCAGAAAACAATAAGTGGAATTGAGATTTTACAGTAAGAAAGGACAAAAAAACTTCTCAGTTTTTATAACGAAACAATAATTAAAGTACAAGAATTCATAGATCGAAAAAGAAATTACCTCCAAGTTTTCTGAAAGAAACAAAAGGTTAAAAGACACGTTTTTACTGTAACGTTTGAAGGTACATGCCTAATTTCTTTTTAAATCCTTGTTCAGATTTAGCATCTCGTGCCATGGTTAAAATTGCGGGGTGACTTTAAAAAGTTGGGAATCTCGTAGCTTAATTTCTGGGGCCCATAGTTTGTGCGAGTTTTTGTATTATCATCAAGCCTTTCTGCGCTCAACTCCTAACACCCTCTACAACCAAAAAAAGCAGTTTGTCTTTGCTGTGTACGCAGCCAGTTATTCTGCCATTTTCCACGTGTGAGAAAGCTGGCCTAGAATACTGATTCACGGCCTTCCGCGACAAGAAACCTATTTCTTTGCAATAGCTTATGGAACGCTTTCTGTGGGAAATTGAAGACAAGGCACGCAAATGGTTGCTCATGTTGTTGGCGTAATCTAACGCGCACAGTAAATTACTACCCACCCACCTTCATAAATGCCAATGAAACGTAATATTGTAAAAAAATGTGGCTTTGTAACCTATCAACCAAGGCAAAGTCGACAGTTTAGGTTAAAATAATAAAATATCTCACAAAGTAATCAAAGCAACGTTATGATTTTTGTAACTGAAAGGTAATCTTGATCACATGTGTGCGCCTGGGAATTACATAGGCCGGATGTCTCAACTTTAATTAATTACCACGACTCGCAGCTAAAAGCCTCCGCAGAGTTCATTGTCGCATCCTGGGGTAACACTAGAATGTCTGTTTTATTTATTTTGGTAATAAAGCGGCTGCGTAATTTACTTTTACTGAAGTAGCCGCCTCCCCACTAATATATAGGAATTCGCACATTATTATTTGGGCCAGATATGATTCGTATGGCAGAGTGAGTGTCATTTGTGCACAGCCACTTCCGTGTTAAGGAAAGATAACTGAACCACAAGAAACAACATCTGCACGCAATCATTTACCGTAGGCATGTTTAAAAATAATCAGGCATAATGCGTGCCTTGCAAAGGAAGCTCTGCGGCCTTCAGACAGTGTTATAATAATATATTTTATTGCTCATAGGCAGACGAAAATTTAACCTGCCGTTTGTCGAGAACACTTTATAAAAATTGTATTACTGCAAATATTGTCCAACAGCAGCCCCCAAATGTAACTATCTACCACCTAACTACCCCATTGGGTAGTCGTTTTCTTTCATAAAACACGCGTTTATTTTACAACATCAAGTCTGCTCTTGGTCAGCGCTTTAATAGTACCAATTCGGCTAACGCGGTGGCAGTGATGAGTTGGAAGCATGAACGTGCACAAACTCGAGCAAGTGCCAAGTGCACCAGCAGGTAGTTGAAAAAATGCTTGTAGGAGACGCCTGTATACCCAAAGCTTTCGTAAACTAATAATTCTGGTCGCAGTGTTTACACTTGCAAACATTGTCCAGCAAAGATAAAGCATTAAGCCTATTTCATGCAAGAAAACACAACATAAGAGATATCTAGATATACCTAAGGATATGCAGTGATGAAGTGATATGAATATGTAATTGAAATGTTTTATTTAGAATACGTGGCTGCTTCATTTTTGCAATAGCAAATGAGAAATATGCCGTAAACGAACAGAAAGGGATCACGGGGACTCCTTGGGTCACTTTTTTAAGTTCAAATGTAACGAACGATTCCAGTAGATGGTGTGAGCAATAGAACTCCGCAAAAATAAATTGCAGTGAACGGGAATTCAGCCAGTGGTTTTACAAGTTCCGTGAAGCTTAATCTTGCTATAACTGAACGCCAGGCAGCTTTTTTTGTTAACATCAACGTTTGGGACTTTAAGACAGTTAATCTAGGCAAATGTGTGTCATTGAGGGATAATTTTGTTACAGCTGTGTGAAAAGAATAGAGTTTTCATTGTTTTAAACATAACTGATGAAGCGCCGTATACACGCACTGTTCTATTGCCTGTGAACCGGGATTTTTGACGGCGCCGCAATATCATTCGGTGAGCACCATGATATTGCCTCGGCTGGGGAGTAACTGGTGTCGCGCATAAAGTAAATTTGGCTGTTTAAAATACCGGTTCTAGAAGGCACGTGACACACTGTCACACCATTTGTTTCCCACGCAAGTGTTAAACAAGCGGTAGCTTCACGGCCTAATGCCCTCCGCAATATAAGCTAGCCAGTAGTGAAAAAAAAAACAGATCGCGCCGTTGTCTTGCCTAGGGCTTTTGCTGAAACTAGGCGCTAAAAATTTTTGTTCTGTGTTTTAGCGGTACTCTTGAAGCTAAAAGAATGATTTCCAGTTCCATTATGGCCACCTCATAGCGTCAACACAAACAAATATATATTTTGCCTGAAGTTGGTGTCCTTCCTGCAAAAGACGATGGCAAGCTATGCTGCAACTGCCGTGCCACCAGAAAATCTTCCCCCGGATGAGAACGGCTACCCTGAAAATCTGAACGGGCTGTGGGGGCCTTGGATGTTGCGCAATCCGCTTCTCGAATGGCCGTGTTTAACCCACGAGAAGAGACTACAGTGTCCCACGTGACCGCGAAGCCACAAGGGAAGTGTCCTGAGTTTAGGAGTCGGAAGCTTCGTGTAGCTAAGACTAAGTCAATAAAGGTATCATTTTACGAACTCGTACAGCGTTCTGCTTGATGTGTTAATGGACGATTGAAGCTATGTTTAGTTAAAAATGCGAATAACAAACCTTCCGAGTACACACTATTTGCGGAAAGAATTTTTTTATAAATGCAGTTTCCAACCAACAAAAAGGACTTTACGACCTTAGAAGAAATGTGATTTTCGTGCAAAAACCAAATTTGCCTCTTTCTACTTACAATCTGAACGCCTTACTTCCAATACTGTCCACATGTTAACGGTTGAAAGACTGAAGGACATATACTGGCGCTTAGCACGCGTTCTCACTTGTGCAATACTTAATTGAGGAACCAAAAGACGGATACTCAAGCGAAACGTTAGTACCACGGAGGGCATGTGCGCAGGTAGCGCTGGTTTCTCCGCTTTATACGTGTATGTGTACCCGAACATCTGCGTAAATGAATGCCTAACGTTCGAATATATGAAGTGCAATAAAGTCCGCACACTGTACACAGAAAGTGTTTTACAGCGGAGCTCTTACAGACTAATTTCCTTTTTTCTGCTGTGTTTTCTGCCCATGCCGTTCCGCAGGCGTTCTCGTCTCACACTCTCTGCGCCCCCTCTCCTTTCGGCAACCTGTTCGCCTGCGGACTTCACATTTTACATAAATGGATTTATTGCCACTGAAAAAATGTCTCTCGAGGAAAGTATAGGTGCTCATATGTGCAGCCCGCTCTAATGAGATCGGTGTGAGCTTTGTTAAAGCCTTTTCCGGCGTTGCGCAGTGAACCGTACTCATACAGGAAAAACTGTGAGCTGAGCTGTCAGCTGAGCTGTCTGTCTGTTACTCTGGTAACTGAACCGACGTCCACGCGACAGCACAAATGGACCCACGCCACATAATCTATACAAATAAGTTCGCCAGAAACTCCCGCTAAAACCGACCCGTCACGTCGAGAAATGGTACAGCGGAATGGTAACCACGCCGATATGTTGTACATCCCGGCTCGCAGTATTCTAGGTCTCGACACTAATCGTCATCGCCCGCGCCCACACACACACATATGGGTATTATTCACATCCTGCTTACTGCACAGCACCGGAGAGGAAAATGATCTGCGAGAATAATTATGATTATGTGTTTTAACGCGCTGAAGCAGCACAGGCTATCTGGCACGTGGTAGCGGATGGATCAGGATACTTTTGGCCACCCGGAGATCTCTAACACACGCCGAAATCTCGACACACGGGCATGTTTGCTTTCCACGGCCATCAGAAAAGCGCAGATGCATCCTTCGGCTCAACAGCACAATGCCTTAGCAGCGCCACGCAGAAATCCGAGAATCCACAAGAAACTTTCTCCGCAGAAAAATTTCACGGCGCCAGTACCAAGTTATTTCAGCCAACAGCCTTCTGAAAATGTTGGCAAAAAATTGACGACCCAGGTCGGGGAATCAGAACATGACGTCTTACACCTCCTGACCCCCAGATAAAGATCCTAAGGGTAAACATAGCCAGCAATATGTCACTAACAAAGGAGCAATAGAACAGGTAGTGGCGTATTTATCATCTTCATGTAGCGCATAGTTCAGGCACATGAAGATGATAAAGACACCACTGCCTGGCCTGGAGCGTGAGCTGTGCCAATTACAAAACAGTCGAACACTCCTGCGCTCTTCGGGTGTAGCATGTCCCCATCTGCTCGCAGATCCGGGCAGGTTTTCGCACCGCAATAAACGTAGGAGGCCACACTCATCCACTAGCTCAATGGCTTCTTCCAACAAGTTGGTGACTCGAACGTCTACAAGTTAGTAACCCGGGAGATACGCGTTTGGGACCCGGCCAGCGGCTCGCTGGTATGGCGATGTAGGACCAACCGATACTAGAGTTCCAGCCACGCTATCTTCTAGAATCATCTTTCAAGCTCAACCATTCAACTTATAAACGTCGCATGCAGATTTTCAATAATTGCATACTCTGGGAAACTCTTCCAGTGGAGGTCAGTTGCTCCCTCACCAAACCACCGCCCAGCGCAACCTAACTTCGCGCTGCCGTGCTCGCACACCACGGCTTCAGCGATGACCCGCTTCCTCGTCTAGCACATGAGGTTGCTGAAAGGCCTGAGGACGCTTCGCAAGAGCATATTGCCGCGAACCATACATTGGGTTTGTTTATTTGTGTTTTGCTTTTACCGCCGGCTGCGCCGGTCTGTGTTATCTCTGCGCCAAGGGAAGCGCGTGTTCCATTCTTTCTTTCTGTGCCGCATGTGTTATCTGTTGTGATAGGGAGAGCATTCCGATCTAACGTGAACAGCCCAGAATAATCTTCTTGGATCTACTATGTTCTCGATGCGAATCGACGTTTCGAGAACCACGCGCGCCAAAAGATAAAAAGCCTGCAGTGCGGACGCCGGGGCATTCGATTCTGCGACGCTCTCCGACGCACGTAACGTCACTTTGTTGACCACTGCTTCGCCGCCTCTGTATTCTTTTCAGTTGTTAGGGGAGCACAAGTTCGCTCCAATAAACTTGTTTCTTTTCCAAACAACTGCTTCGTCCTTGGCTACGTGACATCTGGTGGAGGTGCGGGGTACGCACCCTTCATGCCCACTACAACCTCTGGAAGCCGCCAAGCCAGTCCAACAAGAGCCAGCCTCCGCGTGCAAGATTTACCACCCGAGTTCGGTCTACTGCCGGAGAAGACGAAGAAGAAAAACGTCGCAACCAGCACCATGCTCAACCAAGCCAATCCTCCTGTCGTTCTGCAGCAGCCACGGGAACCGCCATCATTCCGAGGAGCCCCCGCAGAAGACCCAGAAGAATGGTTGGAGAAACTGGAGCGCGTCCGGAAGTTCAACAGGTGGGACGACGCAGAAACGTTCCGGCACGTTTTCTTTTACTTGGAAGATTCGGCTCGCACTTGGTTCGAGAACCACGAGAGCTCCTTGACAAACTGGGCTCAGTTCAAAAGCGAGTTCACTAAGACCTTCACTACCGTCGTGCGGAAAGAAAGAGCCGCCCTTTTGTTGGAAACGCGCACGCAACACCCCAATGAAGGCGTCTTGATCTTCGTTGAGGAGATGAAGCAGCTATTTCGCCGCGCGGATCCCGAAATGACGGAAGAAAAGAAGTTGCGCTTCTTAATGCGCGGAGTGAAGGAGGAACTGTTTGCCGGACTTGTCCAAAATCCGCCCAAAACCGTCGCCGAATTCGTGACCGAAGCCAGCACCATTGAGAAAGCCCTCGAAATGCGTGCTAAGCAGTATGACCGCAACTTTGTTGGCGCGGCCAATGCGAACGACTTTGGCAGCACGCGGATCCCGGCCGACAGCCTACGCGAGACTATCCGCGCAATAGTGAGAGAGGAGCTGCGGAAACTTCTCCCAACGCCGCCGCAGGCCCAAGTCGCTTCTCTCACCGACGTCATTAGAGAAGAAGTGCAACAAGCGTTGGGAACCTCTACGCCATCCGAGGTACCCCAAGAGCTACAAGCTATGACATACTCCGCGGCTGTTCGTCGACCCCGCCCTGCTCCAACACGCCGTCAAGAGGCCCCGCCGTACCGCCGCCCACTGTCACCCGCCCGACCCCCGGTAGCCCGAAACCAGACGCCGAGGAAGACGGACGTATGGCGAACTCCCGATAACCGTCCTCTGTGCTACCACTGCGGAGAGGCCGACCACATTTACCGTCGCTGCCCATACAAGAGGCTCGGTTTGCGAGGGTTCTCCGTCGACGCCCCACGCCCCCGATACGGCCAGCGCCCTGCTGAGATCGAAGAATACCTCTCCAACACCAACCGAGGACCAGCCCGCTTCAACCGTTCACCTTCGCCCTACCCGTATCAGTCACCGAACCGCCGCAGCACTGCTGACTTCTCACGTGGAAGGTCCCCCAGCCCACGCGGGGGAAACTAAAAGCAGCAACTTCGGGAGGTAAAGTTGCACAACGGCGGAAAAATGAAAACCCTCCAACGACGCAAGGACTCGCCGAAGACAGTGATTCACGACATGCCTTCATCCCGACGACCCGACCTAACCCTGACGAGACTCCCGAACACGACGACAGCTATACGCCGCGACGCTTACCCGACCTGACCGAGACGTCCGCTGAGAAGACGTGGACAACGACGACGCACAGTGCCCGACCGTCAACACGCACAAGCCGAGATGCGACGCCCCGACGCACCCGGAACTCGAGGAAGGCGGCATCCGACGTCAAGGTGTCCATCGACGGTTTTGATGTAGTCGCCCTCGTAGACACGGGAGCCGACTACTCCGTAATGAGCGGACCATTTGCGTCTAAGCTGAAGAAAGTTATGACCAGATGGGACGGTCCGCACATACGCACAGCAGGAGGCCACCTCGTGACGCCAAGTGGAACGTGCACATCGCGCGTCACCATAGACGGCACAACGTACCCTGCGGCGTTCGTCGTTCTGCCTAACTGCTCCCGCGACGTGATTCTCGGAATGGACTTTTTGACGGACAACGGCGCAATAATTGACCTGCAGACCAAGTCGATAACATTTTCCTCCGATCACTCCACGATGCCGCAGCCGAACCCCGATCACCGTGCTGCTGTCAGGATCGCCGACGATCACATCACCCTGCCACCCCGCGCAAGCTTGATGATCGCCGTCTACTGTGAGGATGCTGCTTCTGACATCGACGCTATCGTAGAGAGTGATCGAAAGTTGCTTCTCGACCGCGGTGTCTCCGTCGCAAGAGGCATTGCGCACTTTAAGCAACGCCAATCTCACGTTTTGGTCACTAATTTCACCGAAGAGTACCAGCATTTAAACAAGGGAGCTGCAGTTGCGTTCCTCGAAGAAACGCAAGAAGCAAGTGATGTGATCGCGGTCGCCGACTTTGAACGCACACCCGTAGAAACCTTCAAGCTCCCGCAGCCATTCGACGTGAATCCGGCGCTACCGCAAGAACAACGGAAAAAATTATTGGCTTTGCTGCGTCGCTATAGCGAATGTTTTTCGTCGAGCGCAAAACTACGTCAGACCCCTCTAGCGAAGCACCGAATAATAATCGAAGACGGAGCCCGACCTACCCGATAGTCACCGTACCGCGTCTCTTCACACGAACGGGAAGCCATCCGGACTCAAGTCGACGACATGCTCAGCGACGATATTATACAGCCATCGAAAAGCCCCTGGGCTGCGCCCGTCGTACTCGTAAAGAAAAAAGACGGCACATTAAGGTTTTCTGTTGACTACCGGCGACTCAACAAAATCACGAAAAAGGACGTGTACCCCCTCCCCCGAATCGACGACGCCCTCGACCACCTCTGCCACGCGAAGTACTTCTCATCGATGGACCTGAAGACCGGCTACTGGCAAATTGAAGTGGACGAGAGAGACCGAGAGAGGACTGCATTTATAACCCCAGACGGCCTATACGAGTTCAAGGTGATGCCGTTTGGGCTGTGCACAGCACCAGCGACGTTTCAAAGAGTCATGGACACTGTGCTAGCTGGCCTTAAGTGGCACACCTGCCTCGTATACCTCGACGACGTAGTGGTATTCGCCCGGACTTTCGACGAACACCTTGCAAGGTTGGAGTCTGTACTCGAGGCCATTCGTACGTCGGGGTTGACGCTGAAGCCTGAAAAGTGCCGTTTCGCATACGGGGAACTCAAGTTCTTGGGCCACGTCGTCAACGCCGCGGGAGTCCTACCTGACCCGGCAAAAACATCAGCCATTGCGAACTTCCCAAGGCCGAAAGACAAGAAGGGCGTGCGAAGATTTCTCGGGCTGTGCGCATACTACCGGCGCTTCGTCGCAAACTTCGCACGAATTGCAGAGCCACTCACGCGCTTGACGAAAGATAGCACCCCTTTCAGCTGGGAAAACGACCAAGAAAAAGCATTCGGCGAGCTGCAAAAACGCCTGCAAAGCCCGCCCGTGCTCGCTCATTTCGACGAAAATGCCGAAACGGAAATGCACACCGACGCCAGTGATATAGGCTTGGGTGCCGTCCTTGTCCAAAAGCAAAGCGGCTGCGAAAGGGTAATCGCCTATGCCAGCCGTGGTCTGTCGAAGGAGGAGAAAAACTATTCTGCTTCTGAGAAAGAGTGCCTGGCTATTATATGGGCGATTTCAAAATTTCGCCCATACGTGTATGGAAGGCCATTCAAGGTTGTAACAGACCACCATGCGCTGTGTTGGCTCGCCAATTTGAAGGACCCCTCTGGCCGTCTTGGGCGGTGGAGCTTGCGCCTGCAGGAGTTCGACGTTACAGTCGTTTATAAATCCGGCAGGAAACACTCCGACGCCGACTGCCTGTCCCGCGCCCCCGTCGACCCACCACCACAAGACTCTGATGAAGACAGCGCGTTCTTCGGGATTGTGACGGAGAGCGACCTAGCCGCCCAGCAGCGTGCTGACCCCGACTTACGCGTCATAATCGAGTACCTCGAGGGATGCAACGTTGCCGTTCCTAGGACCTTCAAACGCAGCTTACCAGCATTCAGCCTGAGAAACTCCGTCCTTGTGAAGAAGAATTTCAGCCCCGGAACAAGAGCGAATTACCTTCTCGTCATCCCCGCGGACCTTCGTGACGAAATTTTGGAAGCGTGCCACGACGACCCGTCTTCCGGACATCTGGGCACAGCCCGCACTATTGGAAAAATCAAGGCGAGGTACTACTGGCCCGGCCTTACCTCTGACGTCACCCACTACGTCCGGAGCTGCCGTGACTGCCAGCGACGAAAAACGCCGCCGACAAGACCCGCCGGACTTCTGCAACCGATCGCCGTCCCATCGAGACCATTTCAACAGATTGGAATGGACCTTTTAGGCCCGTTCCCTACGTCACGATCACAGAACAAGTGGATTGTCGTAGCGACAGACTACATGACGCGCTACGCAGAGACCGCCGCTCTTCCGAGGGGGACTGCACAAGAAGTGGCGAAGTTCTTTGTAAGCCAAGTTGTGCTGCGGCATGGAGCCCCGGAAGTCCTAATCACAGACCGTGGAACGGCATTTACTGCGGAGCTGATGCAAGGAGTATTACGCTACAGCAACACGGATCACCGAAGAACGACGGCGTACCACCCCCAAACGAACGGACTAACAGAACGTCTGAACAAGACAATCGCAGATATGCTGTCAATGTACGTTGACGTTGAACATAAGACTTGGGACGAAGTGCTCCCGTATGTCACGTTTGCGTACAACACGGCTATCCAGGAGATGACGCAGCTGACGCCGTTCGAGCTTGTCTACGGTAGAAGGCCGACTACGATGCTCGACGCCATGCTTCCGCACGTAGAAGACGACGACCTCAACGCCGACGTCCACGGATATCTTCAACGTGCGGAGGAGGCCCGCCAGCTCGCTCGAGTTCGTATAACGAACCAGCAGCTGGTGGATGCGGGCCGCTACAACCTCCGACGCCGAGACGCCGAGTACCAACCAGGGGATCGTGTGTGGGTTTGGACTCCCATCCGACGACGCGGACTCAGTGAGAAGCTCCTGCGACGGTATTTCGGACCCTACCAGATTCTACGACGTGTTGGCCAACTTTCCTACGAAGTAATCCCCGATGGTGACTCCGGCACATCACGACAACGCAGGCGGCGTGAAGTCGTCCACGTGGTTCGCTTAAAACCTTTCTACGGACGATGACGAACTTTTATTTTCATTTGTTCGGACTGTCGCTTATGTTAGCATCGGGTCGATGCACTCTTAGAGGGGGGGTAATGCCGCGAACCATACATTGGGTTTGTTTATTTGTGTTTTGCTTTTACCGCCGGCTGCGCCGGTCTGTGTTATCTCTGCGCCAAGGGAAGCGCGTGTTCCATTCTTTCTTTCTGTGCCGCATGTGTTATCTGTTGTGATAGGGAGAGCATTCCGATCTAACGTGAACAGCCCAGAATAATCTTCTTGGATCTACTATGTTCTCGATGCGAATCGACGTTTCGAGAACCACGCGCGCCAAAAGATAAAAAGCCTGCAGTGCGGACGCCGGGGCATTCGATTCTGCGACGCTCTCCGACGCACGTAACGTCACTTTGTTGACCACTGCTTCGCGGCCTCTGTATTCTTTTCAGTTGTTAGGGGAGCACAAGTTCGCTCCAATAAACTTGTTTCTTTTCCAAACAACTGCTTCGTCCTTGGCTACGTGACAATATTGTGCTCCGTCCACCATCGGCTTCGAGCTCTGCCACACACATCAACCCCCTCAGTACCATTTTTAAAGAGGCAGCCTTGTGTTCCACCGACAGGTTTTGCAGCCGATGCCATCGCAATCGCCTGTCGGTATCAGCCTGCGCCGCCCGTTGCAACCAGCCCATTCGGGGGTTCTGGTGGCCGACGTTGCTCTATGATCGCCCCTTCACTTGAATCCTATTCATCCCCTACACCATCGTGGCAGGTAATTTCCATCACAACGTTAGCCCAATGCCACATTCTACGGTAGTCCCTGCATGATTAGCGCGAGAACCTTGCAGCCTCAGCAAGTCAGGCCATATTCACGTGTCCCGTCCTGCTGAATTACACACCCCACAGGATTTTCGAGGGCGAAAAATAACTAATCATGTCCAGTACATTCGGGCCACCTAACTAGCAAAGAAGCCCCAAAACGTTTATGCCCACAAGCAAGTTGACAACGCACCTGCGACTACGGTTCTGCCGCAGGCCTCACGTGAGCTATCAGAGCCCATAAAAATGGCAACTCACGTTCACCTTCATGACTGTTCGATGCCGCCATCAATTGGGCATGCATTTGGAAGTCGGCGCCGACGAAACCATCGAGGTCGCCCCCGTCCTTAACAAAGACGGATGTTGTCGCTGGCACAACAGCTACGTACACCCAAGAGCAGTCAGTGCCGTCTTGCGAAAGCTCTGTAGAATTCGTGCTATCGACGACGACACAGTTGTGGTTGTGATACTCAGCGAAATTCATTGGCTTCGACGTCTCGCTATAGCAGCGGCCATCCTAAGGGTGCTAATATGTTTGCACCTGGAACATGTGAAACAATGGTGCAGCCGATACAATGTAAACGTCACTCTCATGGTTGTAAACGTGCTCGTACCAGTAGCGCACTCACGGCATGGGCGCTTTTCCCAAAACTGCTGTGAAAACACGAGTGGCACAAGAATTACCAATTAATCTACACCGCAGTCGAGGCTCCTGCCCCTTTCAGTTCGGGAGCGAAAAATCTTCGCGATCTCGGCTTCACCTCCACAATCCGCCGTGACCAGCCGAGACCCTCAAAAGTTTTTCGCCCACTGCGCATAAAATGTGTTATATATTTGTTATCATCATGCACATTGCTAAGGGAGAGGCATACAGAGGCTGCATAAGCATCTGCATGTAGCGCTCCTACATTCATCAGCAGCAGCGATTCCTGGCCTGGAGCGTCAGCACAGCCATTTGACAGAAGAGATCGAACATGACTGCGTGTCTTGGCGGTGACGTCTTCTCCGCTCACAGATCTGGCCTGGCTTACGCACACTAAAAAACATACAAGGCCATCTGCATCTGTGGAGTCCACGGCTTGAGCCAATGAAGAAAAGAGTCTGTTCAAACTGGGTAATGACAGCAAGTACGTATTGGATGAACAGTGTGCCCGTGATAAAACCGACCGAGTATTGTTGAGCACATTGATTGTCGTCAGTAGTAGCAAAACAGGTTTGTCTATTTCATGTAGTCGTTAAGGGTAGACTTTTAACAAATAATTCGGGACGTAATAACTAACATTTTATGCGGAAAAAGTTGAGCAAGCAAAGAACAGTATGCTCTCCAGGGTGCTCTTCGTTTCGAGTGCTCTCTGTGTCTGTAACTTCACGTCCATATCAACAATTTTGAAAAACAGTCTACCACAATTTTAATTGCTTGTAGACAAAATAGGTATACCCTGTAGAAACATCAAGGTAAAAATTAATAACAAAATATACCCACTATCCCGGAGTGAACAAACCTTCGATCAGATCCGCAACGCCCACTAATAGGCCTGAAGAGTGGGTATTCGCTCATGGAGGTCGACAAGTATGACACAAAAGACGGTCTTTATTGCCCTATGTGGAGGAACGTACAAAAACGCAAGCAAGGAGGCTGTTGTCTATACAAAAGAAATCATCATTATCATCATCACCAGCCTATTTACGCCCCCTGCAGGGCAAAGGCTTCTACCATTAATCTCCATTTACCCCAGTCCTGTACTAACTGCAACCAATTTATCCCAGAAAATTCTTGATCTCATGTGCCCATCTAACGTTTGCCACCCAGTGCAGCTCTTGCCTTCTCTAGGGATCGGCTCTTTTACCCTTAATGACCAAGGGTTATCTTGCCTGCGCATTACATGCCCTGCCCACGTTCATTTCTTCTTCCTAATTTTTTCTAATATGTCCTTAACACGCGTTTGCTCCCCGACCCACTCTGCTCTCTTGTCCTTTAATGTTACACCTATCATCTTCCGCACCATTGTCCGCTGAGTCGCTCTCAATTTAGGTTGAACCCCCTTAGTGCGCCTCCAGGCTTCTGCCCCGTAGGTGAGTACCGGTAAGATTCGGCTGTTATACACTTTCTTCTTCAGCGACAATGGTAGGCTGCTATTCATTATCTGAGAATGTCTGCCGTATGCACTCCACCAAATTGTGATCTTTCTCATTATCTCTGCCTCATGGGTGGGATCCGGGGTCACAACTTGACCTCAGTAGATATAGTCGCTTACCGCTTCCACTGCCTCGCCACCTATCTCAACCCGCTGTGCTGTCCCGAGGTTATCGATCATTACTTTGGTTTTCTGCATATTACTTTTCACGCCGACGGTTCTACTCTGTTCGTCCGGTGCGAAAAGCATGGTTTCCAATTCGCGCCACGAGTTACTTAGCAAGGAAACGTCATCAGGAAATGTGAGGTTACTGAGATATTCTCCATTAACCCATAGTCCCACCTGTTCTCAATCTAACCTTCTGAATTTTTCTTGTAAACAGGCTGTGAATAACATTGCGGAGATTGTGTCTCCTTGTCTGACGCCCTTCCTTATATGTATTTTACTGCTCTCCTTATGGAGAATGATGGTAGCTGTGGACCTATTGGAAATATCCTCTAGTATTCTTACATATTACTAATCTACCGCCTGGTACCGTCATGCCTGAATGACTGCTGACGTTTCGACCGAGTCAAATGCTTTCTCAGAATATATGAAGGTTATATATAGGGGTTCAGAATACACAGTGCTCTTCTCTATCACCTGATTGATCGTGTTAATATGGTGCATTATTGCATAGCCTTTACGGAACCCTGCTTTACGGAACAACGCACATATATTTACACTATTTACAGAGAACCAGGTTCTCTTAGGCAACCTTGTCACCTTGCCCAGTCGTCATCGTTCTCCTGCGTGTGCATCTTCTGGGCTATGTGCCTGCCTCAACCTCGTCGTTCTTGGAGTTACAACATCCTACCGTCCGACAAGAGTTGATGGAAGCGATGATGGTGTCGGATCAGTTTGCCGCTCGTGTCCTGCCGATGGCTGAATTATTCTTTTTTTCTGATCTTCAGGATTCTCTTTTGTCTAGAGTTTGCTTTTCTTCTTACTTTTGACCTGTGATTCCGAATCACGACTACGTTAGGTGATGAGTGACAGGCACGTTTTCGGGCAAAGTTTCTTGTGCTCGCTGAATTGGGTGATAGTCGCTTCTTCGAGGTGTTGAGTTTGCTCTTCAGAACTCGGTGTGAATCTTTTTTTTCAGAATAAATCAAATCAAATCAGTTTATTCCAACACAAAGTGCTGAGGACCGTGAACAAAAAGCTTAGCAGTGTCCACGGCCCCTATAGAAAGCAGATGATACCAGAACAGAGATAAAATTCACAATCATGTCACACCTGGTTGATTAGCCGTCATGGTACATCATAAAAGTCACACATACAACACATCACAACATTCACACACATGGTCCATCATTAAATTCCCATACATAAAACGAATGATACATGACCAGTCTTATATACTCTCTACATTTTCCAAATGAAATGGCAACTGATAACGTAGCATTGGTTCACCGTAATTTGTTCGGTTCATTATTTGCAGCGGTCAACTCGGCGAATATTTCGCGGGTACATTTTAAGCTGAAACTTGGAAATACAGCATAGTACGTTATATTTTTTACATTCGTTTGGTAGCGTTTGAGCAGCAGGGATATAAAGAAATGGGTCACTGGTAATAACTTCCATATTGCGAGTTCTTTGAACTGTCTTGGCAACAGTTATTTCTTCCGGTTTCTCGCATTTCCGAACACGTTTAAAGGCATTGCTTATACTTGATCTTCTCATGCGGGCAGCGGTGTTACTTGAAGAAGTCTTTCCAGAAGACGATTTGTAGCGTTTCTGCTGGGCAACAGGTTGATGTGACGCTTCCGGGTCACCGTTCAGTGGTCAGTGCTTTCATGAGCAGTGGATTTTGGTGGTCTCTTTCTTGGGGCTCTTTCCTCGTGTTCGGGCTCTGACTCCACTTTCGTTGCCTCTGCCGTAACTAAAAGCACTCCTTTGGGTACAACAGCAGCTTCCTTTACTACCACTAACAATTTGTTGCTTGTATTAGTGAGTACCCTGCGCTGACTTATCTCGCGCACAGTATGTCATGGCGACGCATACCACAAACACTGGCAGCCTTGTCAAGGACGACGCTGTAATCTTCAATGTAGTATTTCTTCACTTTCCGCGGGGTTCTCCCTCATCAGTACTTACATTTCCTCTCTTGTGAAAACAGTCTTGCCTACAGTCATCGCGAGATGTGGCTGCACACGCCGAAGGGGATTCAAGCCCTTCAGTCGTATATACCTCGAAATTGACACCATCTGAAGTTACCCTCTCGTACAGGTTGGTTTCTTCTTTTGCTGATTATGCCGATGTAGATTGCGGGAACACGTTCGTCATGCGTACCGATCCCGATGTTGTGTTCCGGAATCAGTGCGTATTCAGGTCTGAGTGAGGAATACACAGTTGTCTGGTGTATTTTAAGCGCCTGAAGAGGACTCTCATTTGAGGGCTTTTATACCGATCCGGACGAATGAACGTCCGTTGGCTGGAGGTGTCAAGAAGCACTCGCAGTATGACGAGTTGCTGTGCACCCTCTGCCTACGCACGGGCCACCCGCAGTAACACTGACGTTTTCCCGGAGTGTCCGCTCGAAGCCGTCACAAGACTGCGTGCACCTTCTCCAGCTTGTACCTTCGGTGTGGATCTGGGCTTGATGTGGTCAGCCGGGCGGAGCACGTCACGCTACACGGTGATGTGACACCCCTTGGATGATGGTGCTCATTGCAACGTGGTAGTTCGCTTCCGCGAGCCCGATTCCTTCGATGATTTTATCAGGTACCTGAAAATGTCTTGGCGTTGTTTTACCAAAAAGTATTCATTGAATGCCATTGTTGATCAGGTCTTTTGTAAAGCCGCAAGGGCTTTTAATTTTATTCTGAGGAACCAAGGACGGGCAACCCAGAAAAATAAATAGAGCCTAGCTCACATGTAATAGACCTGGTTTCGAGTACGATTACCCTGTGCGGGAGGCGACGCAGGCCAGGTTAATAGATAAGCTGGAAGATTCACAGCAGATTTGCGCAGTTTGTTTTATGTCGAAACGAAGACAGGCATCAGTAAAGCTATGTAAGAAAATTAGGTTGGGAATCGCTTTTTTTTCTCAGGAAGAAAGCGCCTTTGAAGTTCTTCTTTCATGTATTTTAGGGTAGCACTGGAAGTGTTCGTAACAACTATTTCCACCAACCCAATTACACAACTAGTCGAAATGACCGCCGACACAAACGAAAAAAAGCCGTCTAAGTTTCACGATAGTGCTTTGATTTTCTTATGAGGGATTGGAACCGGCTACAAGAGGTGCAGTTATGGTACGTGAATGAAGAATTTTAAGTGCGAATGCACTTCTTAAGCGAGCCTGAATCGTCCGCAGCCGTCGTCCGCATAGCAACAGCTGCGGGTGCGCGCGCTCCTCGTCTTCCTCCTCGTCTTCCCTAGCAACGGGGGGAGATGGGCGCGCGCTACTCTCCTCCTCCTCTCTCCGCTCAGTGACTGCGGGTGTTGGGCGCCTCCTCTCCACTTCGGGCGGGAGAGCTCTCGCTCGCGTAGCGGGCGCTCCGCATTCCGACGCGTCAGGCCGCTCGTGTAGCCCTCGCCGTAACGGCGGGCGCTACTCTCCTCCTCCTCTCTCCGCTCAGTGACTGCGGGTGTGGGCGCCTCCTCTCCACTCCAAGATCACGATATCCACCGTAATCGCGCAATCAACAACCGTGCATTCGCACTTACACACTCTCCCCCTCGGGGAAGTGCGAGGGAATTTTTTTTTCTTGCATCCGTATACTCAGTACCCCAGTGCTCTAACGCATTTTTGACAAAGGGGTGCACTCACCAAATAAAAAAAGATATACTCAATCCTTGGATTAAAAATACTGACCGCTGAAGAACAATTATTACAAGTGATTATGAGGGAGTGAGCTTACATAAGCGCTTTAAACTGTACGATTTTAGATTGATATTTTGCCTACAAAGGGCCATCAACAACGCAGTTTTATGCTCATCCTTTTAGCTGCCAAATCTGGCGCCATATGTGTATGGCATTATGACCATGCCAGACGTTGTTCATAAGTAGTTGGCCTGCCCTTTACTTCTGGCAGATCGCGATTGGCACGCACCATTCTTCCTGTTGATGTTCATCCTGTGGTCAATGACCGGGAGTAGTAAATAAATTTATAAATGATGAATATGTGCTGTACGGTGCTGTTTCTGTGCTGCTTTTCAAACATGTAAGACGGATAGTAGTCGTTTTAGAGGTAGTTGCACTTGATTTAACGTTACGTTGAGAGTAGAAGGGTAGCCGGGGCCCAAAGTGCCATCGCGACGTCCAGACCTCTGGCCGTGACGGTTTCTTGACTTGCCAAGTCAGAGTTCCTCAGAGCATGGTCCTTGCGAGGGGGTAGAGAAAGGGTAAAGGGGTCTTCCACTCACATAAAGAGCGGAAGAGTGTCCAGCACATTGCCATGAGGGGCAGTGACGGAGACGAATAAGTGGGGGTCGGCGTGCAAAACGAGAGTGCTGTGCGGGTAAGTGTATGTTTGTAACAACCGCCACATGTCAGCTGCTGGCGGAATAAGTGAGCGTTAGGGGGGAGATAGGTTCCTGCCGAGGTGGCGGTAATCTTGAGTTATGTCCGTGTATGTGACACGGATTGAATAGGACATTTCGGGGATGTTGTATTTACGCGTAAAAGAAACCGGAGCCCGAGATATCAAAGCTCGGGAGTGTTGGTGTGCTGTATTGCAAAAACCTACTCTAGTGTTGTCCGGAGTACCCAGAAGCATCACGTGGTGTACGGGAGGATTCGAAAGAAGTTTGAGGGCAGCAATGGAAATGATGCCTTTTATGGGACTTCACAATAGAGGCTGAATACCCCACGACTCGGACATCATGCACGGTAGGGGGATACCGTCGGGGATTTAACTTGGGCATACCCGGACATGGCGTGTGAATGGCGCTGTGGTGTAGACACTGTGAGTTCTGACCACTACCCTACATGGGTTCAAGTAAACACACGAAGCTTCGGAAAGCGCAAACACCCCGAACAGGCGGTATACTTGGATGCTTTTCAAACTGCGATCGCAGCCTAAGTAGAGTGTCTTCCCACCACTGATAGTTTAAACGAGCAGTTCGATAACCCCCCCCCCCCTTCCGTGAAATGGCTTTGAGTGGAGACCTTCCCGCCCGTGACAAGGACCTCTTAAGCTCTCGAAGATGAGACAGGAGCTGTGTGTCCGCTATAAAAATGACGGGAGACTTTTCAAAGACCTCCTTAGGGCGCGACAGAAGGCGGCTAAGGCTTGGAGCTACGCTAAACTACTCTCAAGATAACGGTGGCTGGATCACTTCCCCTCTTACAGCGAAAAGACGGGATCTCGCAATTTATGTTACACATTCCGTGCCCTGACGGGGAAGGGGACAGCCCCAGTACATCACGCTCCGTGTTTTTGGCGACCGGCTTTTCTGTGGCGAAGTTGAAAGACGCAGCTCGCAGCTGCTTTCCGCAAGAAAGTACGGCCCCACCATGGGCCACGTACCATTAAATGGCTCCAGAGAATGATGTCACACAGAACAGAATGATGTCACACACAACACAGAAAATTGGCGATACTGCTAGAGGCGATTAACATAACAAGCGTTTCTCGCACAGAAGGTGTCACACTCTGCTTGCTCCGGAGCCTCGATGAAAACGCCTGGATGCAGCTGTTGTTTGAACTGAATGCTGCGGGAATGTCTAGTCAATTACCGGTAGAGGGGAAGCACTCCTTGCTTCACCCTATTTCGTATGCCGGAAAGAATATCAACAACATGAATAACACGCACCCATCTGGCTAACGTTCATACTTTTCAAGCTTCTTAAGCGCGTGGTTCTGACAAGGGTCGCGTACCTTGTGGAACACACAAGGTCCCAGCCGCACTATGACGCTGCGGAAGCTGGATTTTGGTGGATTTCGGCCAGGCTTTGTACCCATGACAGTTTCATGCTCATCCGTAGATTTACCGGCAGCAGGAGATGGCGCAGAACAAAGATCCCCACCGTGCTTGTGGCAGTGGACATTGAAAAGGCTTTCCATGCCGCTCCACATGGCGCCCTTATAGCGGGTTTGGAAGGCTACGGTGCTGGTACTCGCATGATTACCCATCCTCGAACGACAGCGTAAAAATACAGGCACCAAAAAGGAAGAAAATGACAGGACGAAAATGTATTAAAAACTAATTTTATTGAAACAGCATCACCACATAAGTGCCACAACACTAACTCACGTGCCTACACATCACGACGCAGAGCAGACTATAGATATCTCAAACTGACCGATCCAAAAACAAAAATTATTTCTCACACAGTGCTAACGGCGGTTCACTAATGAACAAATCACTTTTTTTTTTCGAATGTCGCCGCCTCCAAGGACAGAGTGCGTTGGACTTCTTTCTGAAAGGCCGAGTGCTTATGGTCCGTTAAAAGATGGGAGTGAATAGTGACACAACGAAGGCGGCATTCAATGCGGTCACTTAAAGCTTCCTCAAGAAAGTTTCAAGTCTGCATGCTTGGGGCAGTCGTATCTTCACCACGTAAGCTAATATTGCCTTTTACTCTTCCTGCGTTCTGCGGCGAAATTTCGCACGTTCAGAAAGTACAGCCGGCTTGGGAGAAAGTTGAATCCGAAGTAGTTCAAAAAGGGCCTGGAAAGCTTTTTTTTTGGTGGCTTATCATGAGAAAACAAAGATTTCAGAAGTGCATGTTTCGTAGCGATTAAGGTTACCCAAGAGTAAACTCGAAAATATGCGGCCACCTTGTGAACACTACAGTACGCTACCAAACGCTTTTAAAATTAAAGTCAGTCGTTTGTGGACCCAGCAGAATGCTATAATTGCCCGAGATTTCTGGCAGCTGTTAGAGGCGTCGTCATTGTTGTAGCGGCCGTGGCAATGTCCCTTTCCCTATTCGCGTTATTTCCCCGCAGGCTAGTTGTTCCCGTCCCCATTATGTTGTGTTGGGGCGTGAAGAATCAGATGGCAGCCACACATTTTGTTCAAAAATGGAAGGACACTCTACCAATATTGATAAGGGTAAAGAAACAAGGAGCTGGTTGGCCGGCCGAGCTTTATTTACAGACACTGAGAGAGATGTTTGCGAGGACGGCGGGAACGAGTGTCCAGATGTCACGTGGACCAAGGTGCGACAAATATAGTTGTACTTTTAATTTCAGAGAAATATTACAAGTGCGCGTTGTTGCAATAGCACACAAGTTTCTTCTTTAAAAGGTAGGAAAGTTGCTCTCTCCCTACATAACTTTGGTGCACGTACCCGCCGCAGAGGCTCAGTGGCTAAGGCGTTGTGCTGCTGAGCACAACGTTGCGGGTTCGATTTCCGCCCGGGGCGGCCGCTTTTCTGATGGAGGCGAATAGCAAAAACGCGCGGGTACACGAGATTTTGGCGCACGATAAATATCCCCAGGTGGTCAAAATTAATCCGGAGCCTTCAAGTACGGCGCGCCTCATCGCCTGGGTTTCGTCAGCGCGTTATACCCTACAATCAATCAATCAATCAATCAATCAATCAATCAATCAATCAATCAATCAATCAATCAATTTTTGGTGCACATACGATACGATGGCTAATCAGCCTAATGAAAATTATAGTTCCGTAATTTACTGACGCCTTTAAATGTTTTAATATTATCAGCATTCGGGAAAACATGAATAATTCTGAATGGGACAGGCTAAACCACGTTCAAAACAAAACAAAAAACCAAGTGGCGCCTAAACAGAACCTTGGGTGACATCTATAGTGACTTTGTATTCAAGCTGTCATGCTTTTACCGCTTACATAGCAATATGTGGAGATAGCAACGTATACGCGCCACAACAAAAGCGCGGACATCTTACAGGACGAGCTTGGAAAGCAACGAGTGCTTGACTACGTACAAAGCATTGCTCATTCCACAACATTATGCTGGATTCTACCAACGAATGCAGGGACAGCGAGCTCCAGGCTACGTGAGGGATTCGTCTAGCAGAACGACCGCAAATACGAACAATATGTCATAAAAACATAGTAATGTTTTTACATCCTCGTGAGACCCAGTGTACAATGTATTGCACACTCGTTCTCAGCGCCGTAGCGGTTTTCCAACAGCCGTAGAAGCTAAGACCGCCTGTATAAAGAATTGCACAGACATGTGCTGCCATCTAGCGCAGAGTGGGAGAAGTCGACTGCGCGGTTCTTTTTGCGCGCCATTTTGACGATGGCCTCCGTCCCCGTGGAGAGAGAGAGAGAGATAATACTTTATTTCCTTTCAAAAGGGAAGGGGAAACGGGGGTGGCGGGGAGGCTAAGAGCCGCCTCGTTCCAGGCAGCTTCTGGTGGCCTTCAAGATGAAGTCCGCCAGGCTCCTCTGCTCCTCCAACCGTGGAGTCGCTGTACTCTGCCCGGCCAAGTAAGATGCTCTGATTTTCTTACCGCTTTACGAAATGGTTTGGAATTTGTGTTGAATGGATTCTTGAATGGGTAGGGATCATCTAGAATTCAATTGTATTTCTCGCAAACGTGTATTTTGTTCTTTGTCGAGCTGAATTCGTCTGTGTACAATTTATTGCACACTGGGATCGAGGTACATTGTATTAGGTATTTTCGAGTGCGTGCGCTCTATGTACTGTTGCAATGACCGGCAGTAAATTTATATTTATCTCTACCAATTAACCTTTTTTTGGTTTATAATACCACGTTATCAATTGCGGATTTTCTGGACTGTGTTATGTGCGGCTTAAGGGCACAGGGTAAGCCCTATACTTCCCATGCATTTTTGGCCATTTTGAGGTACATTTTTCTCGGAATTTAATAAAGGTATCTACATAACGTATATATCATTTTCTTTCAAATTTTGTGCTCTTTTAACTGTTCTAGAAATATGAACATCCTTAAAAATTTCAGCTTTTTATAATTTTTTGTCTGTTAGTACCTAAAATTTGGCAATATTTTAGCATTAAAAATTGTGCAACAAAAAAACTGTTGCGTGCATACTTTCAATTCTAGTACAGCAGGTGTGAAACATTATGTGAATGCACAGGGGAAAAAATCAGCTCGTTATCGTGAACGATATAGGAAATAATGGTACCTATGTAAGAAAAAACAATGTTTCGAGATAATAAAGTTTAAAGTAAAAAAAGAGGTTAAAAACAATACTTTTGTGCCACAAATACCACTGGAGCCATTTATTTAAAAAGCACCAGCTTCATAATCACTGCCAAAGTAATTTTTTTGCTTTTCACCCCGTGGTCTGTCCTTCCTTGACTATTTTGTGCACCATCGTACAGATCTGCTCACAAAGTATTTTGCTTGTGGTCAACCTCTTTAAGCCACTTAATGGTGGTGTTGCTTCCAGGTTTTGGTCTGAATTATTTCAAAATGCTGGCTCATGCGTTGCTTCATCATTTAATAAAAGAACAGCATCCAATGTTACAATCATTAGAGTGTGAAGCCCAAAAAAGATGTTTTTTTGTTCGCAGCTTCGAAGGGCCAATGTGGAAAAAAACGTGCAACAGGGTCTTGGGATTGCCCTCACTGAAAAATCAGCTCTGCAATGGTTGCTATGCAATTTCTTAATACAGCTGGTTCCAGAAAAGCATTTTGATCTGAAACTGGAAGTTTTTTGATGAAAAAGAAGACAATAAACCCTGAGAACATTCTCAAGAGGATATGGGGACTTACTACTTGCTTACGGGAAAACTGCGTTTTAGCGAGAAATAAGACTTTTTAAGGCAAGTGTGAATATGGAAAATGTCCACAAGGAATTGAACTTCCCTAATTGCGAAGAAAAACAAAAAGTCGTTGTTTCAAAATTTTGCCTTACCCTGTGCCTTTAAAACTGCCGTGGCGATTTTGGAGGCCAGTGCTTCTCATGACACATCGGATCTCGACTTGTCAGAAGACGAAGAGGAGAGGACTGTTCTACTGAATATTTATTATTCTCCTCCCTCCTCCTGCTCCTGCTCGTCATCGTCCTCCACCGCCTCCTTATTCTTCTTTCTTTCTTTCTTTCTTTCTTTTTTTATATCATTCTTGTTTTGTTCTTTCTTTTAATATTGACTAATTTCCAAAGTCGCTTCCTCAAACACAAGAAAAAGCTTCCAAATTATTGTAATCTTCCTCGAATCATCCACCTAGGCAGTTATCTCTTTCGGCTTCGCGACTGTTGTTTGGCCGATCCCCTGATTGGGTATGCGCCAATAATGTTAAGGAACAACAACAACAAACACCCCTCCCAGATGCTTCCTCATCGACCACGATAGCACCATTGCCTCCTGTCTCTTTCAGGACAGCGGGCGCCATACACATGCCTGAGCTTTCTGAACCAAAGTCACCATCAAGGTGCCATACCCCGGATGCTCCCAATGGTCCAAGTTTCGGTGCACTCGCTGCGACGCATTTTTTGTTTAACTTACCCAAGAAACTGTTTCAAGCAGTTTCATAGCTAGAATTTCCAGCTGGAGAACTGTCTTTTCTTTTATTACGCGGAATATGTGATTTTTTTTCGTACACGGATTCCCGGTAGTCAATATATTGCACATGCCATGGTAGGCCAACGCCACAATTTACACCAATAAAACTTCTTTTATTGTAATTTCTTCGGTCCAATGGGCTTAAGTACACGTTTTCTTCTGCTACAGGCGGCAGGTTGTTAGTCGGTCTCACGAGGTAAATACAAATTATGCCGGTATTATCAGTAAGCGGTAGATCGGCCTTGTGCTGTATATCCTTAAGCCGAAATGCCCTTTATGATGAAGGAAAAAAAAGCAAAATTTTTGAAAGCATTAGGAACGCTCCAGAAATCTATCGCACGCGTCTTCGTCCCAGGTATCATGGATGGTTCCTGAGCAGGCCTTGGCGTGGGCCTTAGTGCATGCGGTGATCTGTTCCCTGGTTGCGTTATCGAATATCCAGAGACGGCATCCTGCGTTGCAAAAGAATGCATTGTAACACGCTTTTTCACCACGTTTATGTGCGCGTGGAACGCAATACAAAAAGGGTTATGGAAGGGAGATACAAGCTGTGGCGAATATTTTGCATAGACCGATGCGCATACCTATTTCTAAGCATATATGTGTGTGTGTGTGTGTGCGTGTGTCAATGTGGGTGCGTGTATGGGTTCTAGCGTGCTTGTGAGTATGTGTTTGTGAGTGATATACACACATATATAGTCCTATAAAACGGAAGACCACCACCTCCGTTTATTCATGAGTCTTCCCACCTCGAGTGCGAAGGCGGACGATCTCATCTTCAGCTGCGTGGCTGACCGGCGGTCCAAGCACTCGGCCGGATAAAAAACTCTTTCGCTTTATGGTTGTTTGTGTGATCTGCCGACCGGTGCAGCGGCGGCTGCTGCCGAGCTTCTTTTAATGCTATAACCTGATTACCACGGCATTTCGGGGGGCTAGCAGTCACGTCATGTAAAATGTGGGGGTACGTAGTGCGCATTTCAGCTAATCTGGGCTATCTTTAAAATAAATACGTTCAATTGGTCTACGAGGCTTTCATCTTAGATACGCCAGAAGCGGTTAAGCCTAGTATGACGGGTAAGGTGGATACACGTAGAAACAACAACTAAGCTTAGTTACAATTACTTTAACACAGTGATACAGAAGGCTTGCTACGTCTATAGGCAGAACACACCCGCAAGAATTCGGACGGTCAACAGATTGTTTGGTGAAGCAAGTGTTCCCAATATATAACTGAGCTTGTATAGAAGCACATATAAAAACGGCTAGAATGGAGGAAGGTTCTTGCAAGAGATCAGTCGCCAGAGAACACTCATCAACGCACAATAATGGCACAACTTAGTGTAACAATCCGCTACTCGGAGAATGTATTTGTATCTGTGTTTCACTCGCACCTTTGTTTCCTCCACCAAAAAAAAGATGTCCCAGTTTACTGTATAGTTATCATGGAAAAAAAGCCGGGTGAATGTATAGGCATGCTAGGCCCCGTATTCCCATCTAGTGTTAGCCGTGGCAATGTCTTGGCATGTCTCGTGTCAATATGAAGCTGACAGGTTCACCATGACTGTGAGAATACGCCCTCTCGTCTTATTCTTTCTTCTTCAGGCGCGGGAACCCTTCGAGACGGGCACGTTTAGGTCTCCAACCAGTGTAACTGGCTCGACATCGGGGAGGGAATGAAGGTTCGCTGCGCATGCCCGCCACCTGTCTCCACACTCTAGCCATGCACATACAAACCTGCAATCAGTGATCTGGGCTTGCTTAGATGTGAAAGACGCCGAAGAAAGTATCGTTCCGAATGTCAGGATATATTAGCGTCAGGTCAGTGTTTGCAACGAAGAAGTTGCTCTTCTTCGGGGTTTCGACGAGGTGAAACGAGTGGAGGAAACGGCGGCGCCATTGCAGTTTCCGTGCACTTAACGCTCCAACAATTGCCGCTCTTCCACGGAGCGAACGACGCGCGTCCGCCCCATAGAGAATGAAAAGTTCCACTTCTAATAACGGCGCTAGCGCCGCAATCAGCCTGTGGTGCAGCTTGTGCAGTTGGCATGGGTAGTGGCGAGTCGTTCAAAAAAACATGTGAAATAGGTGGCCCTGAACAGAAGTGCATAGGGGATGTCGAGAGAACCGCCTTCACCAGAATAAGAATTGGAATGATCAGACATACGCGAATTTGCTGTAATTCTGTGTCGAAGAGAGGCGAAATAAAGTAACATTATGAATTACAAGATCTCCTGAGGACGTTTAGAGAAAGTGAAGGTTGTGCACATCGGCCGTAGTGCGCATCGAGTATTCTCTAACCGTGCTTTCTGCGCAGATTCTGTCACGGGCCAAGCTACTGCGGCGGAACGGATTGCCTCTCCACCGGCAGCCGGCACGAGTAGCGGACTCGTTCTGCTTCATCATCGCCCTCTATCAAGCAGCCGAAAGCACCGGCACGAGACACACAGGACGAGTAGGGAGCCTCTCTTATGGCCTCGGCGGTTTAAGAAGAGACAGCGCTCACGGAATCTGACTTCAGTTCAGCAGCAGTGTGCGTGGAACATTCTCTAAGCTGCGCTGTTCACGTCTGCGAATCAATACGCACGGTATTTGCCATAAAGTGTTGTGTGCACTGCTGCAACGCATAGCACGATTTGATTTCTTATCTATTTTAGTGTCGTTCTTTTATGGGTCGGATTACTGGTGTTCTACTCATCTTGGCGTTATCAGCGGCTGCATGAGGAGGAGATGAAATACAATAACGAGGATATTGCTGATATAAAAGAGGAATTGAGGTCTATCTTTTGCCTACTGAAAGAGATGGAAAAATTCTGCAATGACATCTGCATTGTTGTCAGTGAGACTAAAAACGAATTCAAAAAACTTCAATAGGAATTCCAGCTCGTGTACAAAAAGAGCGATAAAGTTACGGAAGAAAAGCAAAAGCTCCCTTAAATAAGCAACGGACTTCGACTGTACCAGACGTCTAACGTAGAAAAAAATGCTGTGCCAGCAGATGGTGAGGAATACGATTTCGTCAGACGGAATGGCTGCTATGTGGGCGAGCTCATTGTGGATACCGACGTCGACTTCTGCCACCGTGTCCACACGTTCAAGCCTGTGCAAAAAATACTTCATCCTTTATTTTGTGAAGCGTTCGAATAAAGATAACCAGCTCAAAAGTGCGTAAAGCCAAACATGAGCACATGAAATCTCGACTACGCTGGCGACAGCAAAATGGTCTATGTAAACTAGCGTCTGACCAGCGTATACAAGATGCTGATGGGTGCAGCATGGGCGAAAAAAACCAGAATGAAAGTTTGTATAATCATCGGGAAGGAAAACTCGAGCGCAGAGGGCTGGAAATAGTGATCCCATGTGAATGGCACGCATATGTGATGTCCACCTAATAACTGTGCAAAGGAGTTGAGGGGATGAACCAGAAGCTATCAGCCAATTTTGAACTTGCAGAATGCGAATTTCGCTCTTACAACTGCGTAAATTTAAACAATAGCAAGGTGACGAGTTGGGCGAGTGGGGGAGCGATTGCATTAGTGAATCATCTGCTGTCTTACACAAGAAAGAATGCATGTTTTTGCCACGATCGTGGCGATAAGTTGTTCCACTGGCAAGACGTGTGTGATCTCAACTGTGGAGTGTTTTGGTATTGTGGCGTCTTTGGCTGATGTTGGCGCGTGGTGTGTTGGAGAGAGATTATGTGTATGTATATGTAGTTAAACGTCCCTCTGTTCTAATGAGTTGATAGTCAGCGCTTGCCCTGTTCACTTCATTGTTTGTGTCCCCGTCGTTTCGCGCTGTTTTCCAAAACGTAAATTTAAACGAGCCCTTTGCAACAAGGAAAGGGCTACCTGCTATGCCCCATGTCAATGCAGGAGCATTAAAAATAAAACAGACAAGCTAAGGCGTCCTTAAACCAGCGAACTGCGATATATGATGCAGTCGTAATTACCTAATCTTAGCAAATAAAAATGGACACGCCAACAAACTTTGAGTGTTATAAAAGCACAACGTATGCAGGGAAAACTAAAGAGGGCGGGCATATCTATCTTACTTAAAACTGACTTGCAGGTAAAAAATAGACGAAATAACAAGCATAAATGAATACGTCTGAAGCGTGCTTGTAGGGTTGTCGAATGTCGTAATTAGTGCTATATATATCCCGAAAGCTGGTATCGTTTCCGAGGTGATACGTTTTGTAGAAAACCCTCAATTTCTCGGAACCGTCTCGCTCATATTCACAATGTTAAGCGACATAAATAAAGCCGCGCTCTACGATACCCTGCCCGTGAAGAAATATTTGAACACTGTTTATGCGCATGCTTGTAGCAACGTCATGACACTATCGACCAGGATCACTAGCACTACGGGAATTGATCTGCATGTTTGTGTCGGAGACAAAAAAAACGCTAACCTTGGTGCTGGTGTAATAGCCCCAGACCTCAGCAATTAGTTGCTAATCTCTTGCATGTGGTTTTCGGCATTAAAATAGATAGAGAAACAGCCATCTGCCTATTCCATCGACGCATAACAGATGAATCTTTACATCTTTTTTCCTTTGCTCTCGGAACACCACATCTTAGATTACATCTTGAAAGATGACATACTTCACCATGCGCACAAAATCCTCTCAAAGAGAACAAAAATGCTATAACATAGCTTTTCCACTCCAGCAATATAAACTTTAGCGCAGAGGGATTAGACTACATCGCTAACATCAAGCCTCTGTAAAAAACTAATAAAGCCCGCCGCGTTGGCTCAATGGCTGAGCGGTTGTGCTGCTCAGCCCGAGGTCGCGGGTTCGATTCCCGGCCGCGGCGGCCGCTTTTCTGATGGAGGCGAAAAGCAAAAACGCCCGTGTGTACGAGATGTCGGCGCACGATAAAGATCCCCAGGTGGTCAAAATTAATCCGGAGCCCTACACTACGGCGCGCCTCATCGCCTGCGTTGCGTCGGCGCGTTAAACCCCACAATCAATCAATCAAAGATCCCCACGTGGTCAAAATTAATCCAGAGCCCTCCACTACGGCGCGCCTCATCGCCTGCGCTGCGTCGCCGCGTTAAACCCAACGATCAATGAATAAAAAAAGAAGAGAACCGCAAATACCAAAGATTTAAGCACAAACGCGAGATTTTTTTTACTGGTGGAGTATAGACAGCTTACAGCGTGGCGCCGTCGTGGCGACCATGTTGGCCGCCGTGACGCCATCGGCAAGGCTGGCCTTTTAGGACACGTTTCTTTCCGTGGCCTTTGCTAGTACCCGTGCGCAACCGCAAGCGCCAGCGCGGCAAGACGGGCGCACTGTAAATTGTTTTAGAGGGTAGCTACCAGTGGGGGCTGGTTGCCCAACTAGGTTGGGTGTGCTATCGTGCATAGGTTACTTCGTCACAAACAATCACTCGTAGAGGTTGTTTGGACGCTGTTTTGATTGGTGTTTGTCCTCGTGTATTCTGTTGACGCGTTTCGTCCAAATAAAGCTGTCCGAGAACTTTGGTTTTTTATTTTACGTAATTTTTTCAAGTAACAAAATGAAAGCCTAAGGGCTTTGGCATGGTGTAAAAAACACAAGTTCGGATGAATTATAACGCTCTAAAGCTTGTTTGGAAAGCTTTTCTTACCTGCCTACTGTAAAATGGTTGGCCGGACGTAGTCCCACAGTTTTATGCCTATGAAAGGCTGCGAAAACCTAGTCTTCCATGTGTGTCAAAGTTGCATATTGCTCATTTGATTCACTTATTATGAGGCTACACGCGCCAACACTACACCGATTAGGTGCCCGTAATGGAGAGCTCCGGAATAATTTACACCACCTGGAGATCTTTAAACTGCACAGAAGTGTTGAACACACGGGCATTTTATCTTTTCGCCTTCATCAGAAAAGCAGCCACAGTGTTCGAGAATTGAACCCGCGTCCTTAAACTTAGTAGCACAACGCGTTAGCTATGTATTACACCTTTACCGATTCTTCACGTTTCGACGTCCGATGAAAAGGCCGCGGCTCTCAACATTTTTTCATATGACGCGGTCTGTTTTCCTGTTCCGCATTATCAGCTCTTGGCTGTTTGTCATGCGCTAAGTTGCGTCTACGGAAGCGCACATGTTTAAACAGCCGTATGGCGCATGAAGTGAACAGAAAAACCGTATATGCGTGGATGTTACGTAAGGCGCTATCGCGTGCAAGTCGCAAAGTAATGCTTTCCGCGTACAGTGAAGTTTTCATACACTGAAATTGCGTGATCAAGCTTTGTTAACACATCAAAATTTCCGGAGATGGGATATAAGGTTCCAGGACGGAAAGGTTTTGTATTTGTATTGTTATTCATAACATAACTTGTTTGGGAGTATAAAGGACATGTCAACTTTCGATCTATCCGATTTTTTAAAAAATTTTCTTGTGCATGCTTGTAATAATATTCGGCAGATTTGGTGCTGCAAGTTTTATTTATTCGTGACGTACTGCTTTAACTGCGATTGCTCTGGATGCCGCAGATTGGAACCTTAGACATAATTTAATTATAGAACGTTGAGGTGGCGAACTTTCATTTTGTGCAGCCTACGTTGTTGCTCTGCATCGGACTATGCTGAAAATGTACCGTTAGAATAGTCTACTTCAACGACTTGCGCAGCGAAATGTATAGCCCAAGATTTCAGGTACTGGTGTCCTCAAAAGGGCTCTTCGAAATGTACTTGATGCTCGCTGAGGGCGCGCACTGAGCATACGTTCCGGGCCAGAGCAGTAATCGGTAACGTTTATTCCTCTGCTTTTTGAAACTTCGTCTGAACAACCTGTCGCGATGCAATAAGCGCGACACATGGCGCCTATAGATGAAACCTAAACTGTTGGGAGCGAATTACTGAATCACGCTTGGAGGCACCGCACCGCCGACTTCACATGCTTGCGTACATTGGAGAACTTCCTCGAGCATTCTGCTTTACATCGCGACGGCCAACATGAGCTCCGATTGTGTCCACAACATTTATTTATGACTTTTATTCGTGCATAACCCGTTTTGCTAATCGAAATTGTATATGGCCAGCATTGGCTGCTGCGGCGCTGGCGCCATCTGACTAAGGTGATCCGAACTGCTGGCTGTATAGATCCATAACAAGTACCGGAACGAAGCAAATTCAGACATGAGGAAAGTGAACTCCGACTTTTGTCAATATAAATTTGTGAGGATTCATGGACAACAGGAAAACGTCGCCTGCTGTCATCAGCTCTGGTATAGAACAGGACATCAACTGAACTTTGGGTTACAGAAATTGTCATAAACAACCCATGCAGTGCCGGACAGAAACATGCAGACAATAAACCTCCAGGTTTTCAACATAGCGGAATATGCAGGAAATTCTGTAAGCTTTCAATGAGACCAAAATCCGCGTGTACACAAGTCGAAAATGCCTTCTCGAATTCCTAAAAAAATCGCTAATTTCGGCAATCATTGAGCCGCTGGTAGTGACGGCATTAAAGCCTTGCCTCTCATATTCTGCCCACTATATGAGCCCAATATTCCCGCAGCTTATGAACAGTATTCCCAAAGAGAAACATTTTCCTTAGAGATCACAGTAGGTAGTGTGCCCCACGTGTATTAGGAAGAAGAAGTGAAAATAAAAAAGGCCGGCGAATTTTGGTACAACATATAGTTTTTCAAAATACGTGAATGTATGATTAATAACATATTCAAGTTTTTTTTCTGAAAAATCTTAACAATCCTAAATCCACGCAAATGGCGCTGGTCGACATCAAAGAAAAAACTTTAGGGAACGTTTAACACAAACTACTCCCACTATTGTGAGACCTAAGAAAACCATTGAAGACAGTGCAGCCTCACAAACTTCAAATCTAAGCCATACAGGTGTAGCGCTAAACTGAATAAAATATGAGTTCACAAATCGACATCGGTACTTATCTATCAACAATCGATAATCCATTAAAATGAGCGTTCGTTTTGACGTCTCCATTGGCTCTGTTTAAAACAACTGTTATTTATTAAACATAAAAATATTTTAATGATTTTCTTAATTCTTCTGGCATGATAATGTACGCAGAGGGTACAAACATATTCTTCAGGAAAAACAGCAAAATGCATACACAAGTCAGCTAATGCGTACCTTACGAAGCTCTCGTAGTGGTTAGAATCGAGTAAAGTATCCCTTTGTGTTAAGAAAACAAAGTTAATCATATCTATGCCAGCAAGTTAACGAGATACACATCTTATTACACTAAGGTATTAAGATAACTTAGTGAAACGGATGGCTCAACAAAAGTTTCTTGGTGTTTTCTTTTCTGTCAACCTTTCCGGGTCGTTTCACGTCAATACGCGGAAAGCTGAGTTGTCGCGAGTAACGGGAAGCCTATACCGAATTCACGCTTTTGTAACCACATAGTTGAAACAAACACTCTACTATTCTCTTCCACATTCTAAATTAAGCGCTGGATTAATAATATGGAGGACCACTACGGGCCACAACTACAGTAGCCTAATCATTTTGCCGTAAAAATGCTTGGCATATGCCAGAACTGCCAGTAAAAGTGACGGTATTTACCAACAAACGGAGTTTTTGGAAATGTAACATGCTCAAAGCTGACATAATATATTCAGGCTCGGACAACAATTCATAAAAACCACCTAAATAACGTACGGACAGCGAAATGTAACTACCCAATACGCAAGCCCATACTACAACCACACGGAAAGAAAACTAATTATGGTAAACAAACCATCCTTTATGCTTCTACAAAAATGCGCGATAGGGGTGACATAAAGATTTATTTTCACAAACCGTTTCGCGCCTTCGACGGTGAATGCAGAAAATGTATTGTTAGTAGGAGAATAATCTTATGTACACTGTGAAGTAGTGTTTATTATTTTACTTCAACCACAAAAACATTGCAGTACATTTACTTGAAACCACATCTTACAGTGTCCTTGTTATCCGAGTCCAAATTCACTGAGAAAGTTTTGCTGATTAGAACGGCGTGTCGGTACCCTTTTTAAAGAGCACAGCCGATATGTTTATTTTGTGTATTTTTATCTTACTATGTTTGACTTTATATTACATTACGCGGCCAGACACGTGTCCTAAAAGCTTCACCTACATACATACATAGTTTGTTGTAGAAGTATCATATTTCATTTCCTTAAAGGCACAAGCCACTGCTTTGTGTTTTTCTCCTATAATATAATGAAGTTCCTTTGCCATGTTGAACTTATCTCGTTCTGTACCACGCCACGTTATTGAGTCTAAGTATTTTATATCAGACGCTGAAACTTTAAGGGGGCTGGGAACCCGTCGTCTTTAGCCTCGGCTTCCTCTTAGAAGACTTCTGATAAAAACATAAAGGAAAAAGAAGCCGATCTGAACTGACACCATTTTACAAGCCCCCAGTGAAGCTGGCTCCACTCGCGCGCCATCATCAGTACATTACTCGTGCTCGGCTGTTGAACTTTCAGGTGGAATTTTGCTGCTGCCGGCCCCGTTACAATTGTACCGCCCCTTGGAGAGTACCTTTCGGTAAAGTTACGTTGGACAGCCTTCACCAGAAGCAAGTTGCTCAGACCCGTCTGTACCTTAACTCAAAAAAGCAGTTGGTAGTACGCTCTGCGTCGCCCTTTCCTAAAGCCTCCTGCCGCACTGCGATTTCTCTTTCCTGGATCATGACCACGGGTTGACGCTCTCGTGCTCGTTCTCTTTCCTATCTTACTATCCCAGCCTCACGCTTCACGGTTCCACCAACTTTGTTGCCCCAACTATTGTCATTGGTGCGCCATCGGTACTAACTTAGCGAAAACTGAAACAAATTGACAAAACAACTGTTTGCTTTATCCCCAGAAGAAGGAAACAGGCCCGATGATAGGAAGGTAGGTGAGGGTGTCACGTGGGAAACGAGAGTGAACGCTATTGTCTTGCAATGGTATTTTCAGCAAAGGAAGCAGATATAGAGGACGTTTTGCGCCTTGGGTTAAATATGCAAAACTGAAGCCCCTTTAGGTAGCTTCGTAAATGATCCCCTCGTCTCGCTTTGGACCACAGCCGTCTGCACAGTGTTACGGTTGTGATCATTGATCACTTTATTATGAAGTTCTCCAAAACCAATTCTGAGCGGACGAACTTTTTTCGTGATCTCTAGAAGTTAGGAGTTCCCCATGCTACATCGGAGGACATTATTTTTCCTAGGGACCACTGGATTGTGCGAATAGAGGTGTCTCATCTCCTACTCGGATTCTTGCAGTCCACTGGACTAAGTGAGGTGTGTCTGTTATTTTAGGACTAAGTGAGGTGTGATGACTTCGAGAGTTTTGGTATGGTATTCGGGACGATTAGGCGGAGCAATTGCCGGAAGCTATGCAAGGCTAAGTCCGCCTTATTCAACAATACTTACTTACTTACTACTGAAGTTCCCCGAACCATTCGCCATTCTCATTGCTAGCTATCAGAAAAGATATTGTGTCATGAACTATGCAGTGTGCGAACATGGCACGTAGTGTGTTTGTTTGCGCCCTGGGCCTCAATGTTCCAGCACCGTCATCGCACGCCGTAAGCACATGGTACCGCAGCAACGCGAGTTGCTGCGGAGGAGGGCTCCAACGCCGAACACACGCCCTTTTACAATTTTTTTTTTCACCCTTACTCTGGTACTTCGCCTTGGTGGAGGGCCTGGGCTGCGGGGCGCCCATTTACAGGTGGTATATTCACCTGCCCGAACACACGGGCGCAAAGGGTCCGAAGCTCTGTCTCAATCCCGAAAAGGTGCGAACCCCGAACCCGCCATCACATCATCACCCTGGAGGCCATCCTCCTTTACAATGGGAGATTAAATAACTATGAAAATTCTCTAAACTTATCTGATGCCAAATTTCCGCATTACCGCGAAAACACCAGCGGTCATCGGTGTCTCCAAGCTGCATTTAAGGCGTGTTAGTGAACGACGTTCTTCGCGCTTACATGGCTTCCTTCTAATCCCCCCCCCCCCTTTCTTTCTTAAAACTCCACCGTCAAGCTATGATTAAAACGTACGCACAAAAATACCAGGCTGCTGAATTCATGTGTATTTATACATTCTTTCAAACACACTTTTCTTATCTTAGTGATAGCATGTCCGGTTGTTTGCCTGTGTGTTCGGCCTCTGGTATTGATGCGAAAATGCCATTATGGGTAATACAGTTTCACACCTTACTGTCAATAAATCACAAGCCACTGCAATATGACCTCATAATCATCTCATCAAGAGCAGCACGAGCCTTCTCAGGCACATTGGAGGAAGAAGGAGTCTTCAATTGACTTCCAATCGCTATGGTCCGGCGCTAGTTGAGTGTGCACTGCCCCCCCCCCTCGAAATTTCGTATTTCAGCCCTCCATCGTGTGTTTAGCCTCCCCCTCATCTATACCCATCTCATGGTATTAATTCTGTTAACATAATTGTCCACCGGTTGTCGGTTCGGCTCACTAAATGGCCAGCCCAAGTCCCGTTTCTTCTTTGTTTGAACTATTATATCGTCATTTCATTTTTGTTCTCGAATCTAGGTATTTATTTATTTACTTGGTCAATACTGCCAGCAGCCTTTCAGCCGCCAAGGCAGGAGTGTACAAAACAGTGAAATGGATTTTGCAAACTGCGAGCACAGAAGACGAACAAGAGATAACTTAGACATATAGTACAAATATCCTGAATATTCCAAGAACGATAAAAACAAAGAAACAAAAACCAATATTACTGAATTCTGTAATGTGTGAGGATCAAGTTCGTAACAGTACGATTTGGCATGTAATTGACGAAGTACACACTCGAAAAAAGTGTACGACAAGCGTTGCACTAGTTGTAGCTTATGCACAACAGAAAAAGGTAATAAAGTCATATACAGTAATACCTCGTTAACTCGAAGTAGTAAAAACCGGGAAATATTTCGAGATAAGCGGATTTTCGAGATAAGCAAAGTTGCGTGAATTGCCATGAAATATCGAGTTCTTCGCACAAAAGGCGCCACTACTTAGCAGCTCTGAAACACCAGCTTTCAATCTTGCTTTTCATAAAGGTTTTAAAGAGAAAAACAACATACAGGAGTCGTTCACGGGCTGGGTTTGTAGCAGTGCAATTTTACTTAGCAGAAAAGAACTGCGTAACGCTGGTCTGCTTTGCGGCCGCACTCGGGCCTTTAGTAAGAAATCCTCTAGTTGCTTGACGAAGTTGACGCATGGCATTAGCCGATCTTCCCCTCGCTGCACTCAACCTTATTTCGCAGCAAGCGCAGCAAAGTCCCCGTTTCGGCATATGTCGGCACCTCTCAAGGAGGTTCGTCGTCATCGCCCCGTCTTCGCCGTCCTTTTGTGGCTATTTCAACAATTTCGGCATTCGTAAGTTCTCCTGTCACGCACACATCCTGCTGTACCTCTGCGCATGTCTCTACCGCCACATGACGCGCCACGAAGTCGATATACCTCTAGGCTCAGACTTCACGTTTAAGGTAAACATCGGCTTTATGATAGTTGCGGCTAAACGAGAAAGAAATCGAGGGGCGAGGTTTGGGCCTGTTGGTGACACATAATGAGATAAAACGCGCTAACAAGACGAGGACGAAGAGAGAATGTGTATTGTATTGAGAGAATGTGCTTGTGTATTCTCTCTTCGTCCTCGTCTTGTTAGCGCGTTTTATCTCATTAAATCGAGGGGCTTATGCGCGGCAGCATCGTGCGAATCTTGTGGAACGGTACGCGGCGGCGAAATTTTCGTTCCCCTCTGTCAGGATTTCGAGATATCCGCAGTTTGACCCAAAAATACTTCGAAATAAAGGGCACCAAATACATAGGACGTATAGAAAATGGTTCGGTGCCACGGAAAATTTCGACTTAGCCGATTGTTCGAGATATCCGAGTTCGACTTAACGATGTATTACTGTATAGGCCATAACTGCTTTCACTGGCGTCAACACAAAAAATACATGAGGAGGGGAAATACAGGCTTAGAAAAAAAACAGCAACAGTCAACACGTCGGAATAGATAATATTGAATGGTTCAGCGACCATTTACCATGGTAAGTCGATTCATGTAGGTCGTTTAGGTAGGTAAAACGACCATGGTAGGTCGTTTCATGTGCGTGAGTGGTATAATTAACATTATTCGTTTCGCGGGCGTTGAGCTGTACAAAGTTTGCCTTCTCGTTGTTCAGTAACGCGCCACGTTTCAGCTCCGTATATATTCAACGGCCAGATGCACTGGTTGTAGATTATTGTTTTGAGTGACAGAGGTAGCCAAGTTTTCATTATTTGGGAGTGGTGTTCGAGGGCTCCACAGCTTACACCTATTCTGTGCCGGATTTCTTTCTTGTAGTCGGCGTCAGCACTAACCATCTGTCTGAGGTAGTAATTACTTCTTCCAGAGTTTCCTTTCCTAAGCTGAAGAAGACGCTCTTGGAAGGCGGATCATTCGTCGTCACTTAAAATTTATTCATGTTTACTTAAGCCCCACAGCCGTGCTTTGTGATTATAGTTCGTCACGCATTGTCTGCATGTGTTCTACAGTCTCACTCAGCGAGACTATGTCGTCCGCAAACCTCAAATGGCTCAAGTAATCCCCGTTTGTCATTATTCCTTTGTTTTCCCAGTCAAGATTTATACATAACCCTTACACACGTGCTGTGAATAGTTTCGAAGACGTGGTATCTCGCTGTCGTACTCCTTTTGGAATCAAAAATTTATCGCCTTGCTATTGGAGGGCTATCCTTCTCGTGCATACAGTATATATCTCTTCAAGAAGTCTTATGTAGCTTTCCTTTATTCTCTAGTATTTCATTGTTTTCAAAATGGCTGCGTTGAGTACGCAATGAAAAGCTTTTTCGTAATCCACAAACACCATGTAAGGGGGTTTAGTATACTCTGCGAAATTCTTTACCAATTGGTTGACAACATGGATGTGGCGTATGGTTTAGTTTCCTTTCCTAAACCCAGCCTGCTTTCTGGGTTGATTAAAATTCAGACTGTCACCAATGCGGCTCACTTTAACTTTGGTAAACAGCTTTTAAACAGCTGAGAGTAGGATCATGAGTTTCGAATTCTTCATGTCCTTGGGGTGTCATTTCTAACGAATCAGAATAATGTTGGCATTTTTTCAGGCTATGGGCAATTTTTGAGCCCTCAAGCATTCCGAAAATAATACAGGAAGCTTTCCTAGTAAACGGGGGTGCAGGTTTGATCCGGTTGGTATAACATGACAAAGAACTGGAGCTCTAAGACAACGGGACCAGCAAGTCTGAACACACAAGGCGCTATTACAACAGTTTGGGGTACCCGGCCTAAGACAGCCGGGCATCTTGATTGCCAAAGAACTAGTTCATCGAATGGGGACAATATTTATTTAAGGCATTCCTGAAGCATAATTTTGCGATCCCCCTTTTCACAAGCACTGAATTCGCAGAGTTGTAGCGAAGCAGAGGCTTATTTGCTCATTGTTCGGAGCGCCGGCAAAGCTTAGTTCTTAGTCGTTGGCAATAACAACTTGTGTGTGTAGACTCGCTTGTCCCGCTGTCCTAGCGTTTTAATTCTCTTTCCAGTACAATATCTCATCCATCCTTCAACATGTGATCGCGTCACCTGCAACATTTCCTCGTTTCACTCCTTTGAGAGCCTTTCCAACATCCACTTCACTTACAAGAGGCATGTCGAAAGTTCAGCTTGTATTTTAAAGTAGTTTCCCGTGGTCTAACGCCACTGGACTGCCGCCTGGTGTAGAACCCTTCTACTCCAGTATTACCTCATCCAGATTGTGTGTAATGTTTCCCTGCTCATGTCTGAGTGCCTATATCCTGCCTTTGCCATTGGCTAGCTTTCTCTTAGTTTGTTTAAACCTTCCCTCTATACACAGCGCTTCCTCCATCACTTTCATGTTATATGCACGAAAGTCTTGTTTTACCATTTCTGTTAACCAACTTTGGCAGCTTGGGCAGTCCAGTCAGAGTGGCGCCACTTGACACTTTCATGTTCGTACTTTTGGAAATTACTTAGTTCGTTATTTTAGTTGTCTAGTTTGTTCTCTACATTTTGTTTCGTCCACAGCTGCTACTGATTCACCGAGTGCCGATGTTAGGTTGTTATTGAGGCTGTCTAAACTGACCTCGTTCTGCTCGTTCAAAAGCGATAATTTGTTTTGACGAGTTGTTTTAACCTCCTGCGACCTCGCTCTGAATAATTCCGTCCGGGGATTCTTAGTTTTCATGAGTTCAGCTCTTTGTCATCTGAGACTCAGCCTTAGCTTGGAACTGACCATCCTGTGATCGCTGTTCCGAATATTACTTAGCACCTTTACGTCTTGCATGATAACCGGGTTGTCACTTAAAAGGAAGTCAATTTTGATTTGGTTATACCATCGGTACTTTTCCAAGTCCATTTCTTGTTCTTTTATTTGTAATGAATGCGTTCATTAGGAATACTTGTCAACGCGTAAATGTGGGCTAGTTGGGTCGAACTCTGCAACATGGACAAGTGGCGCGTTAAAGACGGGACAAAACTAAAGACCACACAAAACTAGGGCTAGGACTAGCGCTAGCGCTAGTCCTGTGTGGTCTCTACTTTTGTCCCGTCTTTACCGCGCTAATTGACCACGTTTCGCGGCCATTAAGCTCAGATTATTTCTCTCTAAAAATTCTACCAGTGCATTTTTTCCACTGTTACGACTGTGTATTCCGAAGTTTTTCACTAACCTTTCTCCCATTTGCTTCTTACTGACTTTTGCTTTAAAGTCTTGCACCACTCTCACGAAACGGTTTTGCCTATATTGCTCATTGATTGTAGGGTTCAACGCGCCGACGCAACGCAGGCGATGAGGCACGCCGTAGTGGAGGGCTCCGGATTAATTTTGACAACCTGGGGATATTTAACCTGTGCCGAAATCTCGTGCCCATATTGCTGATTCAACGTCCTCATAGAAACTGTCTACGGATTCATCATCATGGCTGGTCGGCGCATAGTCGTGTTATCTTCAACCTGTAAACCTTGTTTAGCTTGATCACAACGGCAGTGGCTCTAGATAATGCTGAAAAACTGCTAAACGTTTTCTGCTGTTTATCTGTTGATTATAACTCCCACTACAAGCAGTTTATTTGTCCTGAAGGCAATGTAGCATTCGATATGACCATATGCCCGCTAGTGAGCTTTATGAGCCTTCTCCCGGCTTTCCGGCTTCGCTTAGCACTCTAATATCCCGCTTAGTGTCAGAGAGCTCCTCTAGTAGTACAGCTGAGCTTCCCTGGCTGGAGAGAGTGCGTGCTTTGAACGTTGTCAGAATCAAATTCTAATGGCGGCCTGTCCAGACTCAAAGATGCTTATCCCCCTTTGCTGTATCGCTGGTCTCACCGCCTCCGTGCGCAGGTGATCTACAGCTTTTGGGGACTAAGGGCCGAAAGTGGAGTTGGTTAGCTATAGGAAGTGGCGGCTAACCACTACACCCGGGTGGCCGCGACCTTGCTCTGCTAAGGGAGCGCTGTTTGTGTCCCTACTGCCTAAAAGCCTACTTTGCATGGTGGGTGTTTTGCAGTGCAGCCTCTTCTTTATTCGCGGTGATGGTTTCTTCCGGAGCAGGCAGCACTCCATGCCTGCGTGTGTTGGGCACAGACAGCCTGACGAAAAAGAGCAAGAGAGAGAGAGAAACTTCCCGCTGACGACGTTGTCACGCACTCCTGTAGTGATACTGAGTTAGCGATTGTCGGATTTACTTTTATAGGCGCCGTTCTGAAGTAGTATGCTGACAAGCTGGCATATGGATGAGATTTATCGACGTCCCTCCATTGGAAACGTCCCCCACGGCCATGCCCAAGTGTATAGTAAAGAAAAAATCGCTAGTTTTAAACTCAGCGTGCGAAAGACAGGCTAGTCAAGAGAAGTTGAGCTTGTCAAACGACTTTCGGCTGGTCCCTTTGAAGCTCAGCTCACGCAGCTCCGCCTGAGCGTGTCCGCCATGAATGAAAGCTTCTCTTACGTTTGGCGACAGTTTGTTTCCATTTCGGGTTTTGGCTGTAACTTTTCCGCACCTGCCCCAGGCGCGCTGATGTAATTTGTAAATCTATCGGAAACGCAGCGCGATAACGCGGATATGGCTTTCAGAGGGTCACCTCGTCGAGGAAGTTAGGCAGGTTTGTTTTGCAAGCGTGTGACTCAATGCGCGGGGCAACTCCTGCGCTGAAAAAAAGAAAAGGTTTGTAAGTGTAAAACTCTTAGTGCTACGATGTCCAAATTTGGTTCAGAGAGGCTGTAGAACTGTACGAAAAAGGAGTGCCAAAGGTCTATAATTTGCATGTCATATTTCCCGAAAAATATGAGCTATACGCTCTGCTCCGTCCAAAGGCGTCGTTGGTGAAAGAAAGCTTCTCTAACGTACCTCGACATGACTTGCAGGAGTTTAAACGTCATACTACTCATAACGTCATAAACGTCATGAGTAGTATAACGTCATAAACGTCATACTACTCATAACGTCATAACGTCATTTCTACTGTAAATAGCTATAGCGCACAGGTTAGCTACCAAGACGCCATCATTATCACCAGCAGCGAAGCTAGAACCACATTTGTGTTCGACCTATAAACGTTTCTTACCAATGAATTCAGGGTTGAAGTTCACTATAAAACAAGCTTGGAAGTCCGCATACAGCATTTGGAATTGGTAGAGTTCGCCGGGAACTGCGAACAGAATTGCAACAAGAAAATAAGTGCGGGAGCAGTTGCATTAATTGCCATCATCAGTAACGCGGAGAACAAATGAATTGTTGAATAATGGGACCGCTGATTACACATTACCTCTGTTCATCTTTTGCACTGCGTTCCGTGGTGCGGCCAAATCTGGTTTTTGGGCACCCCACTTGGTCTTCAACGCAACTGGTAGTGGCGCTCAATAATACGTGTACTACCACAAAAGAGGAACAGAAAATCCCTCTACATTATCCGGCTGGCTACGTCGTCAGAAATATGAATGCCTCTCCTTCTAGCATTAAACCTCTTTTATCCTCGGCCGGCTGCATTTTTAGCCCAGATTTTGTTTTCTCATCCAACAATTGAGACACCTGCCTTTCTTTATTTCGAGTGACGTCTCTCAGTGTCCATTTTCAAACAGTGGTGGTACGAAAGCTGTGCTTAGGTGCAGTAGCTACCTAACTTAGCGTCACTTCTTCCTGTTAAATGGAGGTAATTTCCTCAAGTATTGCTTTAAAGTAGCAAGCGTTTAGTTTTCATCTGCACGTGTTCTTCCGCATTTGTATTCCACGCTTCGTTAAAGTGACAAACTTTTATTTGTATGTGGTGGCTAGGTTCCTTATATTCTTCCTCATAAATAATCCCGAGTTTCACGAATTGGTGCGTACGTTCCTTGTTATCGACACAGGTACCGTGCGTTTAGACACACATGAGTGCTTCTGCATTTTTACGGTGCTGGCCATTACTGATATGATCGTTCTTCGGTTCCTATAAATATTTCTTTACCCACAGTGCGGAAGATGTCTTCTGGGAGTATGCTTAACTTATGCTGAGCCATTCATGCTTTTTGTCGCTTCAGCTTTCTGTGTGCATCATTTGATACATTTGTTGCTGTTCACCCCGCCCCCCCCCCCCCCCCTGCATTCAATAGGAACAAAAATGCGGTCTGCAAATCTCAACTATTCTCCACACCCTTCTATCGCAAAAAAAAAGCACAGGGGAGAGAGTAAGGGCCAGCTCACTATAGGAGAAACCAAAGTCTCATGCACTTCCGCATTAAAAGCGTCTCGTCACTAGATCGTTTCATTTTGTGTAGTGCGTGTAGGGGGCCTAGGACAGATGGTTAGGGCACGTGGAATCACAATGAAATATGCTCCTACCTTTTACCTATATTCTCGGCCAGCTCAATGTCCGGCACTAAAATTGTTCGGTGTTCATTTACTTCCATCTAAAGGAATGCCTCCCACTTTTGCCAAACGCGCTTAGCCAGAATTAGTACTTTACTTTGTTTACGCTTGTCAGTTAATTACTCCCGCAGTGAGGGTATTTTTTATAGTCCACGGAGTACATGAATGGTGCTTTGTCCCTAAAATATTGCGTTAATATCACAAAACTTTTTGAGGTGCCGTCGCGTGTGTCGCGCGAGACATTATATAGACATTGCATTATACGCGTCACTGTGGGCATGGCACAGAAAGAACTTATAAGGAATGGTTTTGCTTCCTGGCCGTTTTGGTAGCTCACCAAAAAAGCAGCCCTCCTTACCAAAGTCGAAGGAAACATTGACCACATCGGGCGCATCTGTGAACGTATAGGTCTCAATGTCTCGGGATCTGAAACAGCAACAGATGTTTTGTTGTCAGTAGCCCGCCGGCGCAACTACAGGGTGTTGATCGAAGGTGTCACGGCGGAAGACAAATATTTGCTTACACTGTCGCATTTTCAGTTATTTTCTGGGGGAAGTTTGCTTTAACCAAGCAGGCTATCTGAATAAAAAAGCCACTCAGATATTGAATGAACCGCCTTTTATTAGCGACATGTGATGAGGCAACCACTGGTAAAAGTAACGAACGGGTGCTTATTACGCCTGACCGTGTTCGGCTGGAGCCCTCAAGTTCCGCCATTTCATTCCTAAGAATTTAAGAAAGTTGGCTTGAAAATTTCCCTCTACAACAAGTTCCGCCATATCTTTCACTGAGACGTGAAGGCCGAACAAACAGCGGAGTTCGGGATCTCACCAAATTCATCTTCACTTTCGCGGTGTGTGGTGCAACGCGTACTCCCCAGACCGCCTTGTCCGCTCCCTTCCTCCTCGCCCCTTTCCTTTACACTTCTTTACATAATATTTTACTCCTGCAAACTTTGCTGGCCCGAGATTTGGGCGGCGGCAGGCACGAATGGAACTCAATCCTAAACTGCTGCGCTGTTAGAAACACACTCTCGTAAGAGAAGCGGCTGGAAAAGTATAATGTTCGCTCCTGGTGGGCAGCTAACTTTTGGACGACTGATTTGAGAAAATTGGGATTGAAGAAAATTCTACTGAAAGCAGCTTATGAAGGAACCGGTAGTTTGCGTTATCAGTGCCTGACAGGTGTCCGGAGTGTCTAAAATTAAGTACAAGGCACTCCAGAGCATCAAAACAACATATTGGTCTAAAAACTCACCCAAACGTTCCGTTTTTATAGTAGGCATCGATGGTAGTACCCGTGTTATTTTCATGCGGAACCAGGAAAATGCAAACATCGTATTCCCAATTTGGCGTTATGGCTACAAGGTGGGCACTTTTGAATGCCGTGTACACCTGAACGCAAGCAGAACATGAAAATATTTGGTCTTGATTGTCATAACGGCACGATGAATAACGGCTGAGGTGACCTCAATAGACCGCACTTTAAGTGATAGATTGAAAGACCCCCGCGATCAATTGGCCAGAAATTGTAACGTGCACTTTGGTTTCCCGAACAAAAAATAATACGAATGTTTGTGTATTCTCTATCCACCATTTCAAAGCCCTGGTGGATCTCTAGGAAGGTATTGTGCGGAGGGTCCAATCGCGATACATATATAGTAGGTTCGATTGCTGTTGCGAGAAATGGCTGTTGCCTTTTCTTTTAATCAGCCCCCGTGTATGGCTGTATTCGATTAAAAATGTCGGACAGAAATAGGGCGGCAGAACCGTTTCACCTAATATATCAAGCTGATGAGATTCTGCTATATGTGACAACCACCAACAAACAAAAGGGAGGCCAAAGTACAGGCAACTGGCCTGGTAGAGAGCGCATATGTTATTAACGACACTAGCAGAGTGTTCTTCAATATGCGCACATGATAATCCAATGATTTTTCATCTGATAGTGGACAGCTAAAGCTTGCTTTGGTGTACTTTTTAGTAATAAAGTCACGAGACAAGGGGGGACTATGCCTAATGGTGCCGTGTAAGAGCACGGATGACAAGTGAGTGACGGGTGTCCCACCAACGCGCTCCCGGCCATGACCGCCACATGCAGACTCTGATTACATTGCCTGTATCTCTTTGTATATAGATACCTTCGCCATCAACCATGCATCGTCTTATATGTTCTGTCACCACGTAACTATAAGGTGGTTCTAAATTGCAGAAGTATTTTATATACTGCTGATTAACAGGCCAAGGCTGACACCCTCCTTCTTGACCAAAGGGGTAAAAATGGGATCAATCTACACTAAACGATCTACGCTCTACCATCTGCGATTGCACAATAAAGATTTGTGGTTGGTCACCTCCCTACACCATTCTTTCTCGGAGCCAATATTTGGCGGACGTTTTTTTTCTCCTTTTTACAGCAATTTGATAATCGCCGCGTTGGTGAAAACCGCACGTTGCGAAAAAAATTGCACAGATAAAATGATATACGGACCACAGGGAAATATTTCCAGGTGATAGAAAAAGATGTGTTGTTCTTTGCTACCATAAACTGGCAGCTGCTAGAGTTTTTGAAAGTGGGCTTTGCGGTGCAGGAAAGCGACGTTTCTGAGAGATTTTTACTCAATGTGACCCTATTGAAGCTTTTTTAGAGTCAATGGAGCTAATAATTTGCTTATGTTGTTGCTCGTAATTGCGGGAAAAATTAATGGGAGTAGGAAATTGGGTAGCTTTCGGGCGGAAAGACAAGAACTCTAGAAAATTGACAAAATTGCCCATCTTCGGATGCATATCGCGCTGTGCGGCGGTAGATGAAAAATACAGGCTTAGCGTCTTTTTAAAGGGGGTACACGGGGCATATATGTCGGAACGTTTTACCGGGGTTCTTTTTGTTTTCGGCAAGGGAATAATTTTTATATTGGACGCCCACCACGTCCTTTGAAGGCGGGCTGTAATTCCGCTACACTATAACGATGGTTCCCGCGCGACAGTGGAGAAGTGTGGTGGCAGCGCAGGGCGCACGCGCTTCGCGTTTTAACACAGCTAGCTGCTTTATACGTGTGCGAATGGAATCTGGCACAGAGTGATCGGAAGATGATCGTTTTGTGTTCTAAGTGAATTCCGCAACGCCGCGTTGAAGCCGGTGATACAAATGTAGTAGGAAATTGGCTGCAGGAACGGCCTTGGTGCATTCCAGAGGTTGAAGTTTTCATCGTAGTCGCCGCCGTAGGTTTTACTCCACTGAAAAGGCTGGGTGACGGAGTAAGTCATGAGTTCATCATTGACAGATGTTAGAGATGATAGTAAAAAGTGGTGAAAGGTGCACGTACGTTCGGAGGAACTGTCGACTTTAACCTTCTTGAGAGTTGCTCTTTTGCCCTCAATTATTTATTCTTTCATCCAGAGGAGGGAGATAACTTTAATGTCTTTTCCGCCAATTGCGAAAATCTCTAGGGGTGTAAGTATTCGCCCCTGATAAAGTCTCTGAAGATTGGTCCTGGCTTCCAACAGCTTAACCGTGCCGCCAAACGTGTCGCAAGCACTCTTTCCACGTGATGTCGCAAAAAAGTTCCACGCGGCCGATAAACGGAAGTCATTTTTATGGTAGCACAACTTTAGAGTTTATTCTCTTCTTGGATTGTCATGGTGCGCGCATAGAAAAATTGTAAATATTTCGGACAGCAGTGAATTAGTCTGCAAGATTTGAATGCCTCAGCTTGAAATGAAGCAATGGCCATGGTCGTGTGGTCAAGATAGCCCAAAACGACGGCAAGAAATTTTACTCAGGGAAGCCGAGCCTCTTTTGTACAATGATATGCCACGAAGGGGTGTATCGTGGCTTGCGTATTTACCCAACGGTACAAATCTGAAGCATCTTGCACGAGGAAGTTGTAATTCTCCGCGGAGTCTAAAAGAAGAATATTCTCCTCATCTTTGGATTGCTTTTTAGCTCGTCCAGGCACTCTATTTCTGCTTGCTTATAAAGTGGTGCATCTTAAGATCTATGGCGTCTAAACGCAGTTTCAGAATTCGGCAGCACTTCAAATTATTTGTTGACACTGCGGGGAACACATGTGATCTAGTGTTCACCATAGAAGACGGCCTCAACTTCGTGCATGTCTAGTGCGCTCTCGAAAATGCTCAGAAGGGCATCTTTGCCGGGAGACGCCGATCAGTGGCTGTACATGACGTCTTGATCGTCGATGCTGCAAACAATGGTTGGAATCAGTTTTTCAGTGGTTTCACTAAAGCTTGCCGCATGGAGCATGCGTTTGAAGATTTTTAGTGCCATGCACTGGCCAACTGTCTAGGTGCCACTTCCGCCGGCCAAAACGCCAGGTGGTGGGCTCAGAGCTGCGTACGTCACACTATCTCAGATTAAGCAAGAGCAACCACTTTTCGATAAGCGCACTTTAAGTCTTTTCTTTCGGGCAGGCAGTCCGAAGCAGAATCGTCCTCATAGAATAGCCTTATTGCAGATTTTCTTCTTTGCTGATGGGGCGTGCTCCTTGTTTTGGAGGTGCGCCAAGAGCCCCGCTTTTGCTTGTAATCCGCATAGCTTCGCGCCTGTCATTCCGAAGCGCCCAGCGAAGACGTGCTTCCAAAAAGAGTATGAAACGAACACGTTAGCCATGAGCTCGTAGCTTAAACAACTAAGTGAAAGAACTACAATTGATTACCAACGCACTAAACTTTTTACTGCGAAGCAGTCAAGTTCCCGACCCCCCCTCCCAGTTTTCTTTCCGGTGAAGACGATTTACTCGGCGCCACTGCGGCGATTCTCCTCCCCACCGCCGGCAGCGCTTCTACAACTCTTTTAGATGCAGAGCATCTTATGGTCTGGGCATGTCCCGCGTCGGCGTGCGCACTCACACTGCGCATGCGCAACTCTCCTCCTTCCCTCTATCCTACAGCTGCGCGATAGCCCCGCCACTTCTTCGGTCGTACCAGCTGCCTGCACTTCGCTTTCGCTTCTCCCGCGGCCTCGCTTCTGCTTTCGCGGCGCATGCTCGGCGCTTGCGCATCTCTCCTCCTCTCGTCTCCTCTCCTTCAACCTTGAATGTAAATCTGGTAGCGCGCTGCGCCCGTTCAGTTCAGCGCTTGCTGCGGTTGACTCCACTTCACTCCGTTCTTCCTATGAAGTGTGACGGAAGCAAGAGTCCCTTCAGTTGGTGGGTTGGCGCAAGCAAGCGTCAGCACCACCCCACAAAATAACAGCAATGCTACGTCCACTTAAGACAAAGCTGCGCAGCGAAGGGCACGCGACGCTGAGCGGAAACGCTTGAAGCGAGCGGCAGACCCTGAGCTTCGTCGGCGCGAATGCTCGGCGCTTGCGCATCTCTCCTCCTCTCGTCTCCTCTCCTTCAAACTTGAATGTATATCGGGTAGCACGCTGCGCGTGTTCAGTTCAGCGCTTGCTGCGGTTGACTCCTCTTCACTCCGTTCTTCCGATGAATTTTGATGGAAGCAACAGTCCCGTCAGTTAGTGGGTTGGCGCAAGCAAGCGTCAGCCCCACCCCACAAACTAAGAGCAACGCTATGTCCACTGAAAAGAAAGGTTTGCAGTGAAGGGCACGCGACGCTGAGCGGATCACAACGGAAACACAACGGAGACCCCGAGATGCTCCGCATCTACTCAGCGTTTCCTTCGGGAATATTGGGCTAATTTTGTTCTCCTCGCCACCACCGATGCCTCTTTCACAAGCTGCCCAATCGGCTGATAACGGCGGTATAGCGCCCTTACACGGGTTACCAGAGCCACTTTACCGCTTTGAACGCGGACGTCAGCCGATAATTCGTTTGGAGCATGAAAGGCTTTCCGTGCGACATTTCCGCCCGTGTATCTCACGCCTGAGCACGCGCTGATCACCGGTTGCCGATTTCTGCATGTGCTAGTAGGGGGTAGAAGCGGGGGGGGGGGGGGGGGGGCATGCATGCACATCTTGTTTTCACGCCTCCCGTTCAGCCGGTAGAAGATTTAAATGTGGAAGTCTCGCGGGTTAATGCGACCTGTCAGCCGTTCTCAATGGTCGACCGGTTTGTGTTTGGGTTGATATGTTACACATACACGGGATGGAAACGGGCAGCCTTATGTTTGTCCACTGCAATAAAACCCGAGTCCTTCCAGGTTTAAACTCCCTATATACAGATGGGTGTCGTTAGCTCGCAGAAGCAACAGCAGGAATCGAAGGAGCGTCTGCCGGAACAGAATGCGAATGGGTGCGAGAACAACAGAAAGCCGCTGCCCCCACCGTTGCCACCGCACGTTCAAGCTCGCCGAGTAGCTGAGGATCTGTAGCGGATGAAGAGCAACCTCGACGTGAGCCAATATTTTTTGTTCAGCTTGAAAGGCTTTCACAGCGGCAATTTTTGCCGTGCCTTTCACTTTTAAGCACGCGCACACAACTAGCGTCCGCTAAGCCTACTACAGCTCGCCTCCAGCGGCGCGCCGTTCGACCGGCTACTGGCCAGCCCCTCGCTTCCTCCGACATGGCTCCCAAATACGTTCAAGACAAAGACGGCTGGAACCACCTTGTCCGACACTCTGCGAGCCCCGCTCCTCAGTTGCAAGCCACTCTTGTCTTACGCCCGGGTGACTATCTCAACCTCTCCAAGTACGACCCATGCACCCTCCATGCAGTGCTCCGCAACAAGGCGTCCCTTACTCCCGCCGAAGCTGCCAAGTTCATGGTTCGTGTCGACAATGTCAAAAACCTTGCATTTCTGCTGTGCTTGGACTCTGACATCAGCAAACAACTTCAGCTAATATCCAGCATTGACCTCGAAGACCGTTCTTGTCACGTCACCATTTACCCCACCACTCCATCGAACACCTGTAAAGGCGTTGTGCACAACATTCCAGCGGGCACAAGCCCCGACCATCTTATGCGCCACATGTCGACGCTTCTACAAGGCACCAAGACCTTAGCTGCACGAATGATGGGCCGCACGGCCACGGCCATAATCACCTTCGAAGGTACACACATCCCCGTGAGATCTGCTATGCTGGTGGCATCTTTCGCTGCCGCCCTCATCGTCCCAAAGCCCAATACTGCCACCGCTGCCAGCAAATAGGCCATCGTGCTGACGTCTGCACTTACAAACCCCGCTGTCCGACCTGCGGCCAAGTACTGCCCGAAGACGCTAGCCACACCTGCTCAGCAGATCCGGTCTGCCTCCGCTGCGGGGGTCCCCATCGCGCTGACGACGCCACATGTTCTGACAGGCAAGCCGCGGATGCAGCCGTTCGCCAGACAGCGTACAACAAACGTGTCGCTCAGCGCGCAGCTGCAGTGGCAGCTGAAGCAGCAGCCACTACCTCTACGGTACCGCGCAAGTCACGCAGCCGCAGTCGCACCCGGTTCACCATGCCCTCTCGCCGCTCCGCTAGCTCGTCGGCACGTCTTCCTGCAAACCCTTCGAACGACGGCCCTGCGGTCCACCACAGCCGTAATCAAGCTGCCCAGGTAAGCCAGCCACTCTCCCACACAACTGAACACGCTCGAAAATCTCCTGCACTGACCTACCGAGATATCCTCCACAAACAACCTCCTGCCCCACAAGCCACTGAGCCTCGTCCCCCTCCCCCACCCAACGTAGACATGACCAATGCTCCTCTCTCCCCACAGTCTTCTCCTCCCCCTCCGCCTAACGCTACCCTTCCCCCGGCTTCGACTCCGGCATCCAAACGCAGCCGCTCTTCGGAGGGCTCACCGTCCGCCCCAGTGACCCTTCCACCAGACGACCTCTACGCCTCTCTCTCCCATCGTATTGAAGAATACGCCCAGAAGTTTGATGCGGCAATATCCCATCTCCAGCAGCAGTTGACTCACCAACTTTCTCTCATACGCGAGCAGCAAGCCTTTTCCAGCAGAAACATCAAGAATACACTGACCACGTTGCCCACTTTTCTAGTGAGCTCAATATGCGCTTTGAAGAGCAGAGTAAACACTTTCAATCTCTCTTCTCCAGCTTTATCACTCAACTGCAGTCCACTGATCCCCTCCCTCCAGCACCGGCACCTCTCGCGGAATAAGCATGGCAGATCACGTACTCATAATTCAATGGAACTGTCATGGTTTCAAGAACAAGCGTAATGCCTTCCTCATTTGGCTTCAGTCACAACCTCAGCTGCCAGACATCCTCCTCCTCCAAGAGACAGGACTAAATCCTACGCTACCTGGATATGTCACGTTTCAGCAAAGTCCCTGCCTTGCCACGCTGGTCCACTCCACCCTCACAGCTACTCTTGAACATGACACCGCCAATAGCCTCCCTGTTTCAATTCCTCTTAAGCGCGGCCCTCTGCTCATTACCAACGTTTACAGTCCCCCGCGCAATACTCTACCGGAGCTTGAAAAACTGTTCTATCCTTGTCGAACCAAAACCCGTCTTCAGCATATCCTGGCCGGCGACTTCAACGCCCCACATTCTGCCTGGGGCTATACCAGGGAATGCAGGAAAGGCCGTCGGGTGCAATGTGCTGCGGAAGAAGCTGGGTACACACTACATAACGACGTACAAGAATACACACGTATGGGCAACTCCGTGGAACGCAATACCAACCCCGACCTCACTTTCGCTACTCGAGCTCTCCTTCTACGATGGGAACACACTCAAGAATATATGAGCAGTGACCATGCCATCTTACGCCTCACGGTCTCCGCATCTCCAAAACGAATCAAGTGGAAATCTGTTCGCATCACCGATTGGCACAAATATCGACAACAGCGCTGCGACCCCCCTTTCAAAGACGTACCTACCTGGACCCAGCAACTTATGCATGCTCTTGATAAGCATACCAAGGTTCTTGCCACGAACGAGGTCACTCCTCACATAGATGCACACCTGTCACACTGTTGGGAAGCCCGCGCTTCTCTCGTGAAGCGGTGGACTCGCTGCAAAACAAACCGTAGACTCCGCGCCCGAATCAATCGACTCAACGAGCACATTCACGAATACTCCAACGACCTCCGCAGGGAACACTGGAATACCATGTGTGATGAACTTCAGAACACCCTGAGCACTAGCAAGACGTGGCGTATACTCAAAGCTTTATTAAATCCCGACTCCACAAAGATTATGACCACCCAGAAGATCAATCGCCTCACCGCTCAACACAAAGACCCAGCCACTCTACTGGACACCATGAAGAAACTTTATATCCCTTCTTTGTGTCAACCTCGGTATTCTGAGTATAATGGCTCTCCGAACCCCGAACTTGATGAGGAATTCACCTTGGCTGAGCTTCGCATCGCCCTCCGTATGTGTAGAGGCAGCAAATCTCCTGGTCCCGACTCTGTAACTACCGCCCTACTTCGGAATATGTCAGATGCTGACCAACACCATCTCTTACATGCCATCAACCTCGTTTGGACAGGACAAATACCACTCTGCAACTCATGGAAGAAGGGCCACATGATCTTCATCCCGAAGCCCGGTAAACCTCTAGATCTCCCTAATCTCCGTCCAATAACACTGACCTCTCACGTTGGCAAAGTTATGGAGCGTATGGCCCTAAATCGCCTTCAGCAACATCTAGAGGATACCCAAGCACTCCCTCACTCTATGATTGGATATCGCTCACAGCTATCTACTCAAGACACACTGATTCGCATATACGAGGACGTCCTTCAGTCTCCCAGCTCAGCCCAGCTGAAAGCCATCCTCGCTATAGACCTAATGAAGGCATTTGACTACGTGGATCACGACGCTATGCTGTCAGAACTAGCAGAGACAAATTGCGGCTCGAACATGTACAGTTACGTCCGGGACTTTCTTCAATCTCGCACCCTTACCATACAAATTGGCGACCACGAGCTTGACGCGGTACCTCACCCTCAGAGAGGCATTTCTCAGGGTGCGGTCCTCTCTCCTACATTATTTAACCTCGCCATGCGCCGTATCCACCGTGCTCTACAATCTTTCCCCGAAATTCAGTACTCTCTGTATGCCGACGACATTACTATCTGTATCAAACGCGGCAGTCGGGGATTCATTCAAGACACCCTTCAAGACGCACTCAGAGCCGTTGATCAAGCAGCTCACAGTATCGGTCTAGCTTGCTCGGCTGAGAAAACTTCATTGCTGCTTGTGCACTCCCGTAATTGGAAACCACCTCAAGTTGTCCTTCATCACCATGACAACACAATCTACCCACAAAAAACTTTGAAAGTTCTTGGCCTTCACATGCAATCTGATGGAGGAGGAGGTTTGGCTGTGCAGCACATTCTCCGTCAGGCCGAACCCATTCTTAACATGATGCGCCGTGTCACTACACGCTCCAGGGGACTCAAAGAACAGGACCTTCTTCAACTCCGTGATGCTCTTATCCTCTCCCGAATTCGCTATCAAGCTCCGTACGTCGTCCTAACGCGCACCTTGGAAGGGAAACTTGACGCCCTAATCCGCAAAGCGACAAAAATTTCTCTGGGTCTTCCTATTACCACTAGCACCACCCGACTTGCGCAACTTGGTGTTCTCCCGACGGTTACTGACATAATTGACATCCACCGCAGCCACCAACGTCAACGCCTCTCCGAAACTGCAACAGGCCTTCATATCTTACGCACATTAGGATACCCTTCCCGTCATCCTCGACCTCAAACAACTTCTCTAGACAGCAAAATACTCCAACATATTACCGTAGCACCTATTCCCCGCCACATGGACAAGGAACGCAATCCCAAACGCCGTCTTATTCGTGCCGCATACTACGCCAAGAAAGTAAACCGTGATACCGACAGCCGCCACGTATTCACAGATGCGGCATTTGAAGATAACCTCGGTGCGGTCGCCTTCATCACTTCAGAGGGTACTCACTACTCCATCACTCGACGCTGCACCTCCCCAGAAGAAGCCGAACTTCTCGCTATCGCTTTTGCCGCTGCTGACAACACATCCCCCGTCCACACGACCAACATCTACACGGATTCGAAGTCAGCATGCTACCACCTGGCTCAAGGTCTTGCGTTCCCCTCCTCACTGTCCCTCTTCAACAACGTTAAAGGGTCTTTTCACGTGCACTGGATCCCTGGTCATGCAGGCGTTGCCGGGAATGAACGCGCTCATCAGCTTGCCCGCGAAGCTCTCCTCCGGGCCCCTGTCGACACTCGCGACACAAATCCTTGTCCGCTCCCCACCTTAGCAGACATTCTAAGCATACGCCGCACGTTCCCTCTTCTCCATTCCGGGCTTACCCGTCGCGAGCAAGTAGTCATTCGGCAGGCGCAAACATATACACTGCACACACCCACTCGTCTCCATCTGTTCCAACGCACGCCAGACACCCCTGTCCCACTCTGTCCCCACTGCCTTATTCCCCCTACCCAGGACCACATTCTGTGGGAGTGCCCCTACAACCCTACCCAACCACACAATTACACTGGAGAGTGGCTGGCTGTTGCGGGGAGTCTCCAACAGCAACGGGAACTGGTGGCCCACATCATCAGGGCCCTCAGCGGCTGCCTGGACCGAGGCGGCTGATTCGCCCCACCATCCCATGAACAATAAAGTTTCTATCTATCTATCTATCTAGTTGCTGGTCTATCAGGCACGAGTTGGGAAAGGAGGGATGGGGGGGGGTGAGGGGCGTGCACGCGCAGATATTGGATACATGTCCTCACTTATGACATGTCCGTTGTGCTGGCGGGAGGATTAAACGTGTACGTCCACCGCCCAAGTGCGAACTTTCCGATGTCCTCAGTCGTCGAGTGGGTTGGGTTGGTATGTTACACAGACAATAAGATGCCTACAACGCATGAGGGAAAGAGACAGATACATTTTGGTTCCCCAGAATAAATCTCGAGCTCTTAAAAGTTTCATTGGGGTAAGTTCTAAACTCGTTCGCAAAATACAAAGTTGCTGTGTTTTGGGTGTTTTGTTCATTACGCCCAGCTTCGCAAGTAATCCTTCTTCTCAGAGTGGAAGGGCGGACATCTTTTACACCCTTTTTGACCGGAAAGGGTACAAAAGTTCTCTCCCATCGAAGACACATTTGAAAGGTGTTTCGACTAAAAAAGGGTGTCAGAATGAAAAAAGGGTGTGCGTGTGAGTATTTTAAAATAAAGGAGTACGTATTCAACACCCAGAAATACGGGTGTGAGCGGTGCAGCTGCGCATTACAATGGGGACCGGCTGAGCGCGCAGCAAGGCACACAGACGCAATCAATACGCACAAGTCACATTCGGATCACAACTAAATTAAACTAAATTTATTTAGGGCGCATGAACAAGGTGACTACACACTTAATAGAGCCACTATATCAGGGGCAGTATTCTCGTAACTGTCCCTTTTGAAGACACCCCTTTTGCGTCCCTTTTATATTGACGTACTTCCGGTTAAGCAGTGGGCCTTTGATTCAAAGACCGAGCTGTTCTTCCAAACGCAGTTTAAAGAACTAAACCATATCAGGGTATCTTTCATATGTATATTTTTGAATAACTACACGTGATGAAAATTTTTGTAACGGCGTTAAAGTTTTCGCCGCAATTGGAGAAACGTACAAAGATGGCAGCTGCAGTCAGCTGTTTTCTTTTGAAAGTGAAGTGTAAACAACGCTGCGGCTAGTCAGTTTTTCGGGGTTAGACTCCGTTTTGAGGTCGACGGGTATCCTGTGCATCAGGATACCCGTCCACTTACGTATCTTGGTATCGACGCAATTGTGGCATGCCAACGCGGGCTCTTCCAAAGACCTGGAATAGTGCTTTACGTCGTTGACATTTTTGTGGTACTCTACGAGTGAAAAAGTCTGTAAAAAGTGGATGATTTTCTTTTTTTAACGACGTACCTGCGGAGCGAGAAGTCTACGAATGCTAATCTGGTATTGTTATACGTAAAGTACCAATAAAAGGTCAGAAATGTCATGCGGAGTGCTTGTGTAATTTTGAGTGTTTCCTCGGCAACTTTCAAGCTCGTAGACGATCGTTTATTTTATTGCACCTGCTGACCGCCAGCTGGGTCGCAGGCGATCCTTTATTTCACTGTGTGGTGGCGGCGTATGATGCACAGGCTCACGGAGGGCTGAAACAGCGCTATCGTTTCTTCTTTACCTGCCGCTGACTGAAAGCCACCGGTAGCGAAGAAACGAAGGGCGCATAACACTTGGTCCTCGACGCTGAGCCCGCCCGTCCGCCGACCAAGTTCGTCCTGTAGCTCGTCACACAGCCACCGCACGGTCCTCTTTGAGAGGCGGAAATGCTGGCGGATCCTTCTCGGCGCATATCGAACGTGTCTACATTGCTTCTCGACCGCTTGTTCCGGCGGCGAGCGAACAACGAGGCTATTATTGGCTCATTTATGACTGCTTCCAAAAACCGTCTTTTTGAAATTCAAATCGGCTGCTCGAAGAAGTCGCGGTCAAATGCAGTAGGTCTGAAACCCTTGCGTTACGTCACATCCAGTTGTTTGCTTTTAGCCAATCAGGGCTCGCTCAAAAGGAACACTTTTGAAATGAAGAAAACACGAGAATACCGCCCCAGGTTTCAGATAATCTGCACTCTTTTCTGCAGTTGTTTTATGCCGCCGACAGCGGCCATTGCTCGAACCGCGTCACGTGACGTTTGTTTTCTTCGGAAGGCACAGGGGCGCTGGCATTTAGGTGCCTCTGTGTGGCCGCGCGCGCGCTCATCGACACGTGATTTTTGGGGAGCAGTGCGGCTGTATGGCACGTTGAGAGTGCTTTGTTAAGCACCGAGAGAGAGTAGCGATGCCGTGCTGCTCTGTACAGGGCTATTTCAACCTGCGGGAAGATGTAAAACGCCTGCATCGCGTCGCGCTGGGAAAGAACAACAGTGGCCTAGCGTAACCTATAGCGTCTTAAAAATGTAGCTTAATTAGTGGCTCTAGCGTAACCTAGAGCCACGAAATAAGCTACGCTAGCGTAACCTAGCCTGACCCCATGGCAAACGCGCTGTCTGTAAATCTTATAAATGTAAACACAGCTGTCATGGTTGCCACGCGACACCCCGAAGAATTCCGCCCGACAATATCAGCCGCAAGAGAGCGCGTAAAGCTGGCCACCCTGGCGTAAGCAACTATAATGGGAGCCGCCCTGCGTCAGTGTCGTTATTCTACAGCGTAGCCTATTCAGTGGCTCTTCCACTTACCTTCGAAAAACACGTGGTGTTCGTGCATTTGATCGCCGTGGCGAAACATGATTGCAGTATCATGGAAGGCCGCAGCGCATAGAGTTTTCACAGTGCATCGATAGATGATTTCAATGCACACGTTTCAACGAACTGCAATGCCTTCTTAAGCGTACATTCGCACAACCACTGGTTTAGCTGATACAACTACGACCGGACGTGAAGATAATGTGTAATCAAACTTCATGATCTTCACGTCACATCAAAGGACCGTTGCCGGACGTCCTTGGATTGCCCTTGGTTCTAGTCTACTCTGTCTATGGGACAGTTTGATATTTCTTGGCGTAGAACTTGAAAAGAAATTCAATACCCATATAGCATCAATTGCAAGAAAAACAGGTTACGGTATTAGAGTGCTCTAGAAAGTTTGATCCTTTTATAGTGAACGCACCCTTACCTCACTTTTCTACGCACTCTTACACAGTCACATAGCATTCAGCATATCATCTTGGGGAAATACATACAAAACTCATTTATCTCCGCTACAACATATTCAAAATCAAGCTATCCGAACTATAATATTTAGCCACTTCCAATCGAATGCCGTTTCTTTGCTTCGTCCTCATAATATCTTGTCGGTGTCAGAACATGTTAGGTATTCCAAAGGCCTATTAGTTTATAACTTTATTAATGCGAATCTCCTCCTTCAGTTAATGATTACTGACCAACTTCCTCGTGTTAACTCCACTCGATTTTCTTTAAACAAGAACTATTTATTGCCAAAACTAACAACGAATTACGGAACGTTTTGAAATAACTTTTCGGTTATACACTTTTGGAACATGCTGCCGTTTTCTATTAAAACATGTCGTACTGTGCATACATTTAGAAATAATTTGCGGACATTTTTATCCCAACCTAAATAATGTGACTTCGTTGTACCATGTTTAGTTTTCTCACTTTATTTTGTGCATTTCTAATATGATTCGTGCTTATGATGCTCTTGCCCATACACCGTTTTCTATCTTGCTGATATTATTTTTTCCCTTGCATTGCTACTATGTTTTTGCTTATGTACTTTCATATCTACCGTTCCTTATCTTGGTGATATGTTTTTTTCTTTTTTTCATGGACTGCTAAAACGTTTCTTGCTGATCGTGTTCTTGAATATTACCGTAATTTATCTTGCTGATATTATTTTGCGTTTCCTTGACTGATATATTTGGGCTTATAATGTGCGTTTCCGTCTGTTTAATGAATAACTGGAGGTCGCCCCTGCAGTCCCTGACTCTGGCACCTCCTTCTGAAATGTTGTATTGTTCACATTCGTATTGTAACACAAAATGAAAATACATTCAAATTCCGGTTTGCTCCCATTACATGGTGTCGGTTCGCCACCTCGGTGCCGCGCCTATGTACCCCTGATTTCCATATTTGCACTATAATAACACGTCATATTCTGCGCCTACCCATCCTGCGTGTACTTTTTCAGGGACGTGAAGACGCCTCGACCGCCAACGCGAGAAACAGCGTGTAGTCAAGTGGACGCTTAGATCAAATGGCACCGAGGATTATTGAAAAAGAGAAGCCAATCGCTAGCATGACCGATATCACGTCACCGCCAAACGATAGGAAATCTTCCTCGGTGCTACGTCGAAGTCCGGATAGAGCACATCGACAAACCCTTCACAGCGATGCGAGTTGTCTCTGGTCTCTGGTTCGGCTGTCTCTGGTTCGGCTGCGAATCTGTCTGTGAACGATCGGTTGCATGCGTGCTGTGCAACAGCGTGAAGTGGCCGCAGGTGCGTTGCTACGGTGTGCGTCTGACTTGGATGACGACCAACGGCCCGTGTGCAGACTGGACCATGTAGCGAATCCCTCCTTACAGGCACGGTTGCCTGGTTTGCCGGTTATGTATACCTAACCATGCCGAAGGGTACCTTTCACAAAACCTAACATCACGCAGCAACGAGTGTTGGCGCCTCGGCTTGCATTTCTGTCCATTCGGTGATTGACCTTCTTCAAAAGAATACCTGGGTACCGCATGTCGTCAAGGGAAAAGTGATAAACATTGCAATCGATGTCAAGAAACGTTACAGTCAAACGCGCAACGTCAGTGAAAATATAGCCAGGAAATTCAGCTTAAGCATACACTCCTCTCAAACATACATACTCAGGTAGCAAAACATAGCCAATGCACACTATAGCTAATCCTCAACATAGCAATATCGACCTTAAGGCACAGGGTGAAAGGGGTGTGATTTTAAGTGAACTCTTCTCCGTTTCTATGGGTTTTTTTACAATACCTGTATATAAACGCCCAGCATTTCCAACTACTTTCTCTCAGCAGGAACCGATGAAGTTTCTTACCAAGGAAATGTTGCATGGTGGACCAGAACTGCCGCCGCATGTTTCCGCCTTCACAGGTATTGGCGTAAAGATGCAAACAATCAAAAGGCAAAAACGTGGAATCATTTCTGTCTTGATGCCGGGGTCCCTATAACTCAGAATTCCGTGCGAGGCTCCGCAGTGACCTGCTGGCTTAAGCAGTAGCTTATATTACCGGCGCTGCATCAGTCGTTTCGAAAGTGTGCCCAATCAGAACAGTTATTCTGTGCAGGAAAAGTACGGTTTTGATGAAAACGAAAACATTAGCTGCCCTTCAAACATCCAAGTACCGTTCGTTGTGTTGTTTTCTTATTGAATCCCGCACAGTTCAGTTTTCACACAGGTGTTTCCAGCGTTGTGAGTATGCACCTCATGTGGCTTGTTCTTTTTGCATGAATCCGTGGCTGCACATGCTTGCTTTTGAGCCACATGGATACATGCACAAGGGCACATGGATCTAAACAGGTTCGCGGTTTTTTGAAAGTTCGTGTTGCATTGATATAGCTTTATTTAAAAAATTCCCCGCATTTCCCCGAGGGGAAGAATGTGAAAGTGCGAATGCAGGAGTTGAATTTGCGCTGTTCGGTAATGTTCGCGAAAGAGAGATCACACACACACACACACAACTACAAAGAAAGAAAGATGCATTTATTCACAGACACCTATTTGTGCTCTCGTTGTACTTGATTGCTAGAGCGGATCTCGGCTTTGAAATTTCGTGTCAGTACTCCTTTAAGCGGGTGCATTAGCCCTTCTCACGCCCGATTCCTGGCCAATCCCCCACGTGGGTATGTGCCATGCACAGACACCTATTTGTGTTGTCGTTGTACTTGATTGCTAGAGCGGATCTCAGCTTTGAAATTTCGTGTCAGTACTCCTTTAAGCGGGTGCATTAGCCCTTCTCACGCCCGATTCCTGGCCAATCCCCCACGTGGGTATGTGCCATGTCAGCGGCCAGGCAGCGCGCGCCCATCTCCCCCCGTTGCCAAGGAAGACGAGGAGATTCCTGGCCAATCCCCCACGTGGGTATGTGCCAAGTCAGCGGCCAGGCAGCGCGCGCCCATTTCCCCCCGTTGCCAAGGAAGACGAGGAACGCGCGCACCCGCAGCTGTTGCTATGTGGACGGACGGCGGTCACCGTAATTCAGGGTCGCTTATAAAGTGCATTCGCACTTAAAAGCAGGTATGTTTTTCTGTCAGTACTGTTACAAAACTTCATTGTTTTCCACCTGTTGACCTTCAGAACAAAGACTAGAGACATTCGTGCTCCTGGATTGGCTGTACAAAATTCAGTGTAGCAGTACTACAAGAATGCGTTGTTTGATGAGGTGATTTAGCTTTCTACAAAATTTACCGCATGATCTCCACCGAATCTTCCTCATGATAGTATCAACGACACATATAGTCACCACTCACCATTTGGTCCGGTATAATGAAAGAATCCCACCTCTCTCCATGGAATCCCGTGGCACCTAGGAAAAATCATCTCCTGTGAAGCAACATGAGGAACTCCGAGCTTCCGAAAACCTCAAAAATAATTCGTCCACTAACGGTTCATTTTGAGAAATTTATTGTTGATTTCTTTTGGTGTTTAACGCGCCGACGCAATGCAGGCGATGAGGCGCGCTGTAGTGGAGGGCTCCGGATTAATTTTGACTACCTTGGGATATTTAACGTGCGCCGAAATCTTGAACACATGGGCGTTTTTGCTTTTCGCCTCCATCAGAAAAGCGGCCGCCGCGGCCGGGAATCAAACCCGCGACCTTGTGCTCAGCAGCGCAATTTTGAGCAATTTATAATATAGCTATTATTATCAGAAAGTACTCTGCTCGATTGATACAACCCAGCAAACCACTGATATTTCGGCGACGTATCCAAAAACACTGAGTGTAAATGTTCGGGTATTATATCTACTGGACGTTTCCAGTATATGCAGTTTATAAAAACAATTGCGATGCTCACAACACGATGCAGGTACCTTATGTTCGGACATTATTTGAGTGTGGATTACACGTGCATTTTATATGTCGGGGGTAGTTTATTTGTGGACGCCATGTATGGCTATGCTACGGACGTAGTTTAGAAGTCTTCGGTATTTTAGAATTTAGGTCTGTAGAAACATACCCCAGTACCTCAGTTATTTCTGCCATGGGTCTGCTATACCAATCAGAAGGACTGGTGAGCTTGGTACTATGGATGCTTACCCGAAGGGTTGTGTCTTTCAAGCGCTTGTGAGAGAAAAGGTGCCAGTAAAGGTTTCCTGGAGTATTTGACATGGCAGCTCTCGTGCCCAGTTCCCTCCGCGACGGAGCACCTTGAACATTTAGTATTACCATAAACGCGTGGCCAGTGCAGAAACTGGGACATCGTTCATGAGAGGCTGATTGTCGGCTTTTGAAGCCGTAACCTAGCAGCATTTGTTATCTTATCCAACCATTACCTTGCAGACTCGTTGAATGTGCCTCCCTATGTTGGCTCTGACTTGCGGGAATGACAGCGCTCGATGTTTCCGTCACCCAGACCGATATCAATTTGCGGTTGTTGGCTACACTTTTTAATGCGAGCTTTTACCTTGTGCATTTCCGGTTCCTACACAGACTGTGCGTGCAATCTCGTTCCATTCTTCAATACCGCCTGCAATGACAAATTGCGTTCGAAGGCTTTCGGGAGGGAAAAATGTTTATCTTTCGTAAAAAGGTGTTTGTGAATGTCGACGCGCAGCAGGCAGCATAAAAAGTAGTCACGCCAATTTCCGCAGAAAAATCCCGCAATTCACAACTTTGGACTAATCGTTGTATCTCTGACACACAGGCTGATTCCGCTTCACCTTATTTCTGCATTCCGAGGTGAAACTTCGCGTGTTCGCCAATTACATACGGCCAAAGAGGAAGTTCATTCCGAAGTATTTCAAGAAGGGGCCTGCTTTTGCTTGTGCGTTTGCTTGCTTGTGCTCTCGATGTTTCCTCCACAAAGCTCACTTCAGTTCAGCATAAAATCAAGGCGGCAAATTGCTTACTTTTCCGTTTTACGGTGTCTATGACAATAACACTTTCAATATAAAAATATTATTAATAATATTAATCAATCAATCAATCAATCAATCAATCAATCAATCAATCAATCAATCAACGTTTATTTTCGGTGCCCAGGAACAACCCTAGGGTCTTGGTGCTGGTACACCATACAAAACGAAAAAAAAACACTAAAATTAAGACGAGACAAGGCACTAAAACAACATGTATGACAGAAACACAATACAGTAAAAATAGTTACAGAAATCTCAGAAAGCAAAAAAGGAAAAAAAGAGAAAAAAGAACAGCAAGTCAAAAAACAAAAACAGGCCTGGCGTTGCAAGCTATGGCACTCGGCCACCGAAACCTTCAATAGACTTGAAAAATAGGAACTATACATGCAAATATTGAATGAACATGACATAGAGTAAAAGTATAAAACCAAGGTTTTCTAACAACATGCTAGGAAGTTCCAAAAAAAAGAGAAAAAGCTTCAGCGTTACCAACACTGACACTAAAACGTACAGATATTCAACCAACACAAAACAAGGAAAAGTGAAAAACAAGCATGAATGCAGTTTGCATATAAAAAATACGGTACATAAATTTGGAATGACATAAAGGGCTTAAGCTAAAACAGTTTTTAACTCATTAGAGAACAAAGTAAAAGAGCTCTGGAATATTAAGACAAATAGAATATTCATAATATGAACATTGTATTCGGCAGATGGACGAGCGTCGGCTATTTAATGCAACTGGTCTGAAAGCTGGAAATATCCTGAAAAGTTGATTTGATAAATTGACATTGATAAGTGTAACCAAATCGTCACACAAAATATTACCATGAAGAAGTTTATCGAGAAAGATAATATCAGCTCGCATTCGTCGACACCAAAGGGAAGGAATGCTTTTCAGAAAAGACATGATGCCGTTTGCGTCTTCTTGAACATGACGGAAGCGGTGCTTAAAGATAGAAAGGAACTTATTTTGAACCCTTTCTATACGGTCACTATTGGACTTGCAAGTTCCATTCCAAACAACAGACCCGTATTCGAGAAGAGGTAAGCAGAGAGCCGAATACAATTTTAAGAAAGGAAGCGGACCTTGAAACTCTCTAGAATACCTGCAAACACCACCCAGACATCGAAGAGAGCGTCGGATAATTTGTGTAATGTGTGAAGAGAAAGTCAGAGAAGAATCAAACACTATTCCCAAGTCCCGAATTTTGGTCACCCTCGGCAGTGCAGTGCCTGCAATTCTATAAGAGTATTGCAGCTGTTGAGTTTTTCTACTATAGGAAACCACTTTAGTTTATGAAGGGTTCAAAATAAGGTCGTTGTTGGTTCACAAACGATGGAATGACACAATATCAGCCTGAATAGAATTACAGTTCTTAACACTACGCACCTCTTTAAAGATATTTATATCATCAGCATAGTACAAAAAGAAGAATTTTGAATGGCAGAAGCAACATCGTTAACGAAAATGGGAAAAAGAAGGGGACCCAGAACGGAGCCTTCTGGTACACCACTGTTTGCTTTGTACCTAAATCATGTTTGACCGTTAACACTTACATAGCAATATCGCTCCTTGAGATAGCAACGTATAAGACCCACCAAAGAAGCGTGTACATCTAACAGAGTGAGCTTGGCAAGCAATAAGGAGTGGTTGACAACATCAAAGGCTTTGCTCATGTCACAGTAGACCACATCTAGCTGGCTTCTACCAACGATTGCTGGGACAGCCGGCTCCATGAAGCATACAAGGTTTGTGGAAGTTGAACGACCACGCATAAATCCGTGTTGATTAGGATTGAGGACGTGTTTAAATGAGAAAGAGAAGACCGTATGAAGAGACAGCTCGAAAATTTTAGAGGCAGAACAAAGCAACGAAACAGGCCAATAGTTATGAGAATCAGTTTTTAGGCCTGACTTGAAAACTGGGAATACGCGAGAGATTTTCCATGAGGCAGGGAACGTGCCAGACCGGAGACAGTTATTAAATATTGAAGTGAACACAGGAAAAATTATATTTGCATACGTTTTTAGAATTGCAGCAGGAATACCATCAGTATATATAATAATAATCAATCAATCAATCAATCAATCAATCATGTTTATTTACGTGCCCAGGAACAGCCAGAGGACTGAGTGCTGGCGCACGGGTAGTTACCTGAAAACAAAATACAAGAAACATATTGGAAGAAACAAACAAGCGACATGACACACACAAATTGAAGTAGCGAAAATTACAGAAATAAAGCACAGGCGGAGCCTGGGTACAGGTAAAAAAGAAAAAGAAGATGCCTTTGTGGCTCAGCTTATTGTAATGAATACACAACAAGCAGAGAACAAAGTTTAACAGTAAGACGACAAAAACAATGACAAGAGTATAGAGACAAATGATAAGACAAGCATGATAAGTAAACAGTTTCATAAACAGGCAACTATATTGGTTAAACAGAACCACAGAGAAACCAAATTTCAGCAATAAAAAAAGAAAAACGAACGACAGAGATATCATAGATGTTCAACATACTGTGTTCAACAGCGCAGTACGGTAAATTGTAACGGAGCTTTGAAAGATGTCAAGGCGTTCAGAGAAGCGGTTGTAGCAATTCTGTATTCTGCGCACAGGAGAATGATTGGAGTTGCGCGCAGCGGTCAAGAAAGGGCGATGTGACCTGGTGGGCCTCTGTGGAACACTAAACTATTAATAATCAATCAATCAATCAATCAATCAATCAATCAATCAATCAATCAATCAATCAATCAATCAATCAATCAATCAATCAATCAATCAATCAATCAATGTTTATTATAGTGCCCAGGAACAGTGGAGGCCTTCGTGCTGGAGCACTCAGAGGGGAAAATGCAGCGCTGTAGTACATCAACAATTTGCTAATAAACACTCAGTGAGAAAAAAAGACAGAAAGACTTACAAAAAAACGGCAAAGAAGATTAGTAATAAAATAGTGCAATCCAACCGACTTTACACAATCAAACCATGCTGGCGCACAGAAAAGGTATAAGACAGCAATGAAATGCATCAACAGCTGGCAAAAGAACAGTGAGCGAGCAAACAATGTGAAGAAACTACAACTTCAAAGAAGAATAAAAATTCCATAGTGTAATTTTAGGCAACATTACACAATCAATAGAAACTGTAATGTCTGGTCAATTGCAAGAACACATCTTACAATAAGCGTACTATACGGAACGGTGAGTGAAAAGAAGAAAGTTTTTACAAGATTCGGGAAGCGTACATTTTCAGTTTCAAATGGACGCATGAAGTGAATATGGCAACTTTTAGTGATAAAAGCGGCAGAAAAAGAAAAATTCTACGATAATTACAGTCGCAGTATCAGCACAATACACGAATAACAGGAACAAGAACAAGCTCGGTGAAGTCAATGCACAGGTCAGGACGATAAGTGAAGAAAAAGAGCACTGCCAAGATGAACCTAGTGTGTCAGAGCTGACAACCCGGCCAAAAACTCCCGAAGAGGACGCTGAAAGATATCGAGCTTCTCAGAGTGAACATTATGCAGATGCTGCATCCTTTGAAGAGGAGAACGTGTGCTGAGAGCTCCAGATGCTTTAAAAGGGTGGGCGAGCCTTGTAGCTTTTTGTGGAACGCGAAAACTGATTGATTGAAGTAGTTCCGGGCATAAAATAATACCATGAAGCAATTTGTACATGAAAACAAGGTCTGAGTGGGTCCGCCGGGAATAATAATAATAATCAATCAATCAATCAATCAATCAATCAATCAATCAATCAATCATTTATTTGTGTGCCCAGGAACAGCCGGGGTCGGCCTTTGTGCTGGCGCACGGAAACAGAAACACACGAAACATAATGTACACATCTTTCAAAAACAAAATAAAATACAAAAAAAAATAATAATAATCAATCAATCAATCAATCAACCTTTATTTTTGGTGCCCAGGAACAACCCTAGGGTCTTGGTACTGGTACACCATATACAAGCATTCATAAAAACAAACTAAAATCAAGACAACACAACACAGAAAACCGTATATATGAAAGAAACAATAAGATAAAAATAGTTACAGAGATTCCAGAAAGCAAAACAGCAAAACAGCAAAAAAAAAGGAAGCCTAGTGTTAGAAGCCATGACACCCGGCCAGCAAAACGTTGAAGGCACGTGAAAAATTGAAAATACACAAGCAAATACTCAACGCACATGACGGAGATAGATTATACACATAAAACAAAGGTTTTGTAACAAAATGTCAGGAAGTTTCAAAATGGAAAAACGAAGTTCAGCGTTACAAGCACTGACACTTAAACCGACAGGAAATCAATAATAATAATAATAATAATAATAATAATAATAATAATCAATCAATCAATCAATCATGTTTATTTACGTGCCCAGGAACAGCCAGAGGCCTGAGTGCTGGCGCACGGGTAGTTACATGAAAACAAATTACAAGAAACATATAGCAAGAAACAAACAAGTGACAAGACACACAAATTGAAGTAGTCCAAATGACAGAAATAAAGCACAGGCGGAACCTGGGTACAGGTAAGAAATAAAAAAAGAAGGTGCCTATGTTGCTCTGCCTCTCGTAAAGGCCACACGACAGGCAGAGCAACAAAGTTTGACAGTAATACAACAAAAACAACGGCAAGAGTGTAGAGACAAATGATAACACGAACAAATCACAGTAAACAGTTTCAAAAATAGTCAACTATCAGTTGGATAGACACAACTGCAGAGAAACCAAATTCCAGAAAAAGAAAGAACGACAGACATATCATAGGTGTTTACCATACTGTATTCAACAGCGCTGTACGGTAAATTGTAAAGCATTTCTGAAATATGTCAAGGCGTTCAAAGAAGCGGTTGTAACAAGTCTGTATTCTGCGCACAGAAGAATGATTGCAGTTGAGCAGCGGTCAAGAACGGGCGATGCGAACTGGTGTGCCTTTGTGGTACACTAAACTCTAAACAGTTAAGCAGGCCTGCGCAAGAAAGGTCACCATGAACAATTTTGTGAAGAAATGTAAGGTCTGCACGCATACGTGTGCAGTTCAAGGAAGGTATGCAAGGGACTATGGGTAAGTCAGAATCAGGATGAAAACTGTGATTGTGGTGACGGTTCTTCAATATGAATGAAAACTTCTTCTGCACACGTTCTATTATTCGCTACTAGATGCCGTTCCAGGCAACAGAAGCATATTGTAACTGTGGTATACATATTGCATTGTATAGCATTAGAAAGGGATCTAGAGAAGAGAATTCCTTTGTAATCCGACACACATTTCCAAGACTTCTCAGCGCTCCCTGGGTGACGAGCCTAATACACGGAGAAAAAGAGAGGGTACTGTCGAAAAGCACCCCTAGGTCCCTAATCTCCTCAACCCTTTGCAGAAGAGCTCCCTCAATACTGTAGGAAAACAGCAGACGGTGGGTTTTCCGGCTGCAGGTGACAACCTTCGTTTTAACGGGGTTTAAAATTAGGCAGTTGTCCTGCACCAGACCGATAATTCCGACACAACCCTCTGCAAGGCACAGCAGTCCTGAACACCGCTAATGTGCCCAAATTGTTTGACATCATCAGCATAGAGAAGAAAAGAAGAGTTTGTTAACACTGTTGACACATCATTGAAAAGGACAGAAAACAATAATGGACCCAGCACGAAACCCTGGGGTACACCACTTGTTGCAGGGTAAACACTAGATTTTTGTAGTTAACATCTACATAAAAGGACCGCTCAAGGAGATAGTTGGACAACAAGGAAACAAGGCTTGCGTCTACACCGGACTTAGCAAGCTTGTTAATTATTAAGTGATGGTTCACCACATCAAACGCCTTACTGAGGTCAAAATAAATAACGTCTGACTGGCCGTTATCACAAACTGCAGCCGAAGCCTGTGTCATAAAGCTTGCAAGATTTGTGACCGTCGATCGACCCGAGAAAAAGCCGTACTGATTTGGTATCACAACGTTCTTGACACAGGCAACAAGAACTTTGTGCAGAGCTGACTCAAAGAGTTTTGAGGCGACACAAAGGAGTGAGGTCTGGCGATAGTCAGAAACGGCTGACTTATCACCAGACTTAAATATTGGAAAAATTCGAGCGATCTGCCATGCACGACGAAATTAACCTAAAAGTAAGCAGTTATTATAAACGGAAGTTAAGACAGGCACAAAAATGTTGCCGTAAGCCTTCATGAGGGCTGCTAGAATTCCATCCACAGGAAAATGATGGTTTCACCCGCTGAAGGCTATCATTGACAATTTTTTCATCGAACATAAGTGTGTTAAAATTAGCGTTATTAAACGATAGGCGTTCGTGGTTGCCATCTGGCAGTTGAAAGACAGAATGAAAGTACTGAGCAAAACTGGTGGCAACATCCTCAACCTCTTCACCATCGGAATGAAGCAGGCTAACGTGTTCTTTAGACGCCTTAGAACGGCCGCGTACATACCTCCAGAATTCAGCCGGTTTCTGAGACGCAGCAGCATCTAACGATTCTATATACAGCTGGTGATCACGCCGGTAGAGCATTTTACAAAGTGAGCGATACCGACTAAACTCCACTTTCCACTTGTCAAGCCCAGAACGCTTGGCCTTTTTGTGGGCGCTGTCCTTAAGTTTAGGCGAACCTCGAAGTTCTTTAGAAATCCAGTGGGAAAATATGGAATGAACAGGCTTATAACAAGGGATGTACTTTTCCATGCCACTTCTGACGATTTTGGTAAAACGTCAAACCTTTTCGTCAACATCATTAACATCAAAAACACTAGACCATTCAGCAGATAAATAAAAGTGATACAGCCCAGCATAATCTCCACGCTTGAAAGCATATCGCGGGGATGCACAATTGTCAACACCGCCAGAGCGATGCTGGGTCGCGACCGAGACAGAGACAATAAGACGGGGGTGAAACTTTTCGGGGTGCACAAGGAATATTTCGGAGGCACACACTTGTACGTTTTTTAAGTTTGAGAAGCACACATCTAGAACATTACCACAAGAGTTTTCAATGCGGCAAAACTAATGCATGGAGGTGAGCGATTGAAAATCTAATAGCATGCTGCATTTCTGCGGTGGATGATGGTTTTTGTGCTCAAAGGAAAGACTGTTCCAGTGAATACCTGGGGTGTTGAAGTCCCCAAGTATAATGAGCTTATGGTTGGAGTGTGCATGTGAGACATTTGCTATAGATATGAGTGTTCGATTAAAGTCAGAAGGTAATACATCCGGGGATATAAAGAATGCAGCGATGAGTAATCTCTCGCCCCTCGGGAGGCCTACCTCAAGCCAGACTGATTCGTCTAGGGTCTCGAGGTCAGCACGCCACATGCACTGCACTGAATGATCAACGGCAATGAGAACCCCGCCAGCTTTTTGTTTAGGTCCAGTTAATTTTCTGTCCCTTCTAAAGATTTGATAGTTAGAAGGGAAATAGTCGGAAGAGGAGATATCATCGGAAAGCCAGGTTTCAATAATGACAATAGCAGAAAATTTAGAGCATACAATATTTCTAATAAATTCAGAGGACTTAGTTCGTAGACCTGGAGTGTTTTGATAGTATATGTCGATACTGTCGTACTTACTGATCATTTTTAGTTATTTCACAGCTGTGCAGCATACCAGTGTGGACCTTGCCTTGGAACGGCTTGAAAAGGCAGGCTTTTGGTCACATAGACGGGTCGCTCAGGCGCCTAAAACACTCCTCGTTAACAGCTACGCAAAAAGAAAAATAGGAGTCGTACTTGGTCCTAAGGCGTTTGCACGACAATGGCGTAACTTGCACCGTAGACAAGTGGGCCAACAGTTGAGCAGATGTGGTGTTAGCCGACAGTTTTGAAACAAAGATGGCACTGGAGCTCGGTGGTCGGTGTACCACAACCAACTGAGAAGCTTTTGACGCACCCACGCGGGGATGGTAATATTAGTAATAATAATAGTAATAATAATATAATATTACAATATAATAATCATATAATACAATAATAAACCATGTTTATTGACGTGCCCTGGAACACCGAAAGGCCTGAGTGCTGGCGCACCGATAGTTACATAAAAACAAAATACAAGAAACATATTGCAAGAAACAAACAAGCGACGAGACAAACGCAACATTGAAGGGTTGAAAATGGCATAAATAAAACACAGGTGGAACGAAAGTTGGGCTCTGGTAAAAAATGACACAAAAGAGACGCCTTTGTGGCTCTCCTTGTTGTAAAGACCACAGAAGAAGCAGAGTAACGATATTTGACAGAACACCGACACAAACAATGGCAAGATTGTAGGGACAAAAGATAAGACGCAAGAAAACAGTTTTGAAAAATAGGCAACTACCACTTGGTTAAACGCAACCGCGGAGAAACTAAATTGCAGAAATCCAGAAAACTGAACCACCGAGACGTCATAAATGTTTAACACACCATATTTAACAGTTGATTACTGTAAATTTTAAAGGAACTTTGAAGTTGCCAAGGCGTTCAAATAAGAGGTTGTAAGAATTCTGCGTTCTAAGCAGAGAAGACTGCCTCGAGTCACGCGCAGCAGTGAAGAACCGGTGTTGCCTTTGTAGAACACAAAACTCTGAACAGGTAAGCAAGTCTGCGTGAGAACCATCACTATGAACAATTTTGAAGGACAGTAAGATCTGCACTTTAAGGAAGTTCACTGAAGTTTGATTCAATTCTGCAGTTCAAGGAAAAGAGGGAAGAAACTACGGATCAGCCGGAGTGAGGACCCGTATTGTGACTACGCTGATGGTGCTTAAATGTAGATCAAAATGCCTTCTGCCCATGTTCTATAAATTCGCTACTAGATTTTGAGATACCGTTCCAAGCAACAGAAGCATATTCTAACTGAAGGAGGCATATTGTACCAGATAGCTTAAGAAATTTATCGGAGGAACAAAATGCCTTTGTAATCCGACACACCCTTCCATGATTGCGGAGCGCCCGTCGAGTGGTGAGCCTATGTAAGGAGAAAAAGAGAAGGTACTGTTGAAGAGCACACCAATGTCCTCAACTTTTGCAGGGTTGAGGAGATTAGAGACCTTGGTGTGCACTTTAGCAGTACCTTCTCTGTTTCTCCTCAAATTAGGCTCACCACCAGCCTCATCTCGCGGTACGTCCAGGATAGCAATGTCGGTAGCCGCATGGCCCATCACTACGCCGATCGCATGCGCTTCGGAAAATATAGCCGCACCCTTCAAACTCCGAGCTGGCACAGTATCTAATACTTACGTTTCCCAGCAGGACCTTTACCGTAGACTTGGAAAGCAAACTAGGGCATTGATTTGCCTTGTTGGAAAGCACGATCGATAACCTAGCAGATACACTAACCAAGCAACATTCCGCCCTAAATACAATGATTCTGAATATGAAGGCCTCACACACGCTTTCAAGACAGGTCCCCGGAGGGGGCCCTCATAAAATGAAATGTTACTCCAGGCCCTCTCCTGGTGAAGGAAATGAGCATAGTGAATCTCCTAGCGGCCAACGAGCCGGACCAAAACCATAAGCAGTGCTGCATATGGCATTGAAACTGCCGTAGGGTTTGCCGCAAATGGGGCAACCTTCGACAGTACATCAACACTCTAGAATCTGATGAACCAGACATCATTGCTCTTGAAGAATCCGGAGGCATCGCTCAGATCTGGCTAACGACCCCATAGTGCATCACTTCCAAGAGCAAATCAAATACTTGGTACCATACTCATCAAATGTAACATTCCGGCCATTCAGCCCTTTACTGGCATCGCTGTGGTCGAGCATGTTTTCCTCGAAATTATCTCGTATCGCAAACGCGGGTTCATACAAAATATTTACACGAGCCCCAGCAAATATCACGGCTTTTCTACTCTGCTTCAGAAAACGATGAAAACCGCCCCAAAACACCCCGTTATAATAATCGAGGAGTTTAATTCGCCGCATCAAGCATGGGGTTACCGCAAGGACACCAGAAAAGGCAGGATTCTATGGGAAGATGCGCAGCAACTCGATCTAACGCTCTTCACTGATTACACTCGAATGGGAAATAGTGTTACTCATGATACTACTCCACACTTCCAATTTGACAATAATACCAGGGAGGGTACATGGAGGAACAGATATGAAAAGTTAGACAGTGATGCTTATATTCTATCTACCACGGTTCGTTCCGGTCCCAAACAAGCGCAAGGCCGGCTACTGAAGGTTGTTAACTCGAACACCTTTCCATGGCTTCGAATGGCTGAACCCGACGCAGATGTCACCCGCATACAACAGATAGAAGACTTGATAGCCGAACTTAAGGAACATGTTCGCCTTGCCTCTGGCAGCATTCCAGAGGAAGCGGAATTACAGCCGGCAGAAGCTAGGCTATTGCACCTGTGGGAAACAAAAAATTGTATACAGGCCCGCCTCCAGAAAAATAACCTGAATCGCTCCTTACGTCCCCGCTTGGCCAGATTCATCGGTATATTGATGACCACGCCACCCGCTTCACTCGGCAGAAAGGGCAAACCACCTGCGACCGCATGGACACACAGATGGGCATCGCTCGGACTTGGCAAACCTATGCAATGAATGTTGGGCCGGACCGCGTAGAAAGTCACGAGCCTGGACTGCGTTCTCCAAACGCACACACACAAATATGTTAACCTAAGATATGTACACAGTGGAATGGACACAAGCGCACGCACGGAGTAGACGCGGAAACACACTCAGGGGCCAACGAAAGTGGACACAGTTAAAAAGCACTATACACTTGCGACATTCGTAGAGGCGAGACTGTCGTGCAGTGATAAATGGGAGAGCTACTCCTCGGTAGTGGACAATGAGTACGGTCGTACGACGCAGCAGGTTGCTGCCGGCATCGAACCGGTGCCTCGCTGGCAAAAAACGGTGGCCGATGGCTAGCGGCGGGCGTGAGGAGCGGTGGCCTGGTCCGCAGCGAGGCGTCGCTGCCCGCGCTCCACGCCACCAAAACCACGATCACTCCAACGGGCGCTACAGCTTCTGTTCTGGTCGTCTCGTCGGCAGCCCAGGCAGTGGCTCAGACGGGAGACCCGACGATGGTCCTCGGGCCTACACCGCGAGGGTGGCCGTCTTCCTGCCGCCGAGAACGAACCGCTTCCCCTTCTTCTTCTTCCTCGTACCTTGCATCTTTTCTGTCGGCTACATCCGTGGAGTTACCTGGATTGGTCTCTCGATTTGTTGCAGCGTCACCTCATCACACTAGCACCACCTTAAGAAAGTTCTTTGGAGAACTATTCTAAATATCGTAGTCGGCAAGCCAGTCTGTGTCCATCAGAAGGCATGAGAGGTTATGAGTGTAGCATTCAAACATAAGTCAAAATGAGAAAAGTCCACGACGTGCAGAGCACAGTCACTGAGCTGAATTCAGAAAGGTTCACGAAAACAGTTTCTTAAATGCAAGTCCTTTTTGTACTGTTGGCTGTGCTATACAATGTCCCCATACAGAGTGAACATCTACGGCGTTTTCTACGCTGCCTATTTACACCAGTAGAATAAAACAAACCTAGACGACGTAGCACCACTACAAGTCACAGTGCAGAAAGTGGCTACGAGAATATTTCCAGTGTACGCGAGTAAATTCCGGGAGGGCCAATGGTTGTTCTCCATATCATACGGTGCTACTTTCGCGTTGGGCGGCATGCTCCCTTGCTGTGGAAAACACAGTGCAATTGGTTCATGCGCCTTCTAGAAGAGCGTTTTGATGCAAGTCTCGAGCATTTCAAAGTACTCTTCTTGTCCTTAAAGTTAAAAAACACTTTTCTTTTGCGGTCTCGATGGTTGCCCCGCCGGTCTTGTCTGTATTTCTTTCGTTTACGCCAATTCTTCATTGGGGCATTTTCAATTACAGCCGCATGTCACGTGCTGCCGCGGAAACATCAGTTAGCCCCCTGTATTGGTTGCGAAGGCATACACTGCAAGGGAGCCATAAGGCCCGCCTAGTTTGTGGGGTTCTTTTCACAGCTTTGTGTATAGTTTTCTGCCCAGACTTTTTAAAGCACCCTGCGTTGCAATGGCTCCGAAGCCTATTACGCGCACTCGGCTGGAGCAAGCGTTATTTCATCCATGGACTGACATCTGTCTCTCTGCTCTTCTATACCTTCTCCTTTTTCGAGGAAATTTTTTCCGCTCAGGACCATTACCCCTAAAGGTAGGAGAGAGCCCTGTACGTATGGATGTGGCTTCTTTTCTGTTATAATTAACAGCTGCAGGGTAATGCCACCGCTTTCAAGACCGAGTGCCTCGCCTGCTTTCATCACCAGTCTCGCATTGCGTGGAATGCCTCCTTTGAAGAGAACACTGGTGTGCTTTGGCGTCACACTCTTTTACACTGCCAGTCTTAGACTCGCAAAGGGTGTCAGCTGAACAGATGTTTCCAGCACTTCGAGCGCTGGTAAGAGGGAGCCGACTCGCCTCTTAAGGCAATAGCCTGTATTCATCTCCTACTGAGTATTTCGGTCGCTGCTGGCTTTCCGCTTCGTGGCATACAACTTCTACATGGAACACCGACCTGTTCTCCCGAGGTACCCTGTCGCCGAAATCTGTTGCCTCAGCCACGTCCCACGCTTTAGAGGATTTCCCTTTCTGGTGGTCTTCCAATACGCCATTGGGTATCACACGGCGTCTACCCTTCTCTAATTCAGCAAGTCGTTTTTTGAGTGCAGCTATTTGTTTTTTCTGCTCGCGCTTTTGCAGCTCATATTCCTTGAGGGCCTTTTCCTCTTCATCTTTTTCATGCTGAGTTGGTCCAGGATCACTTCGGCGTCCGCACCACCATGTTTTAGCATTGCTACATCAACACCAATTGGCCTGACATCTCTTTTCAGAGCTAACTCTGCCTTAAGCTATTCGCGCTCGGTGTGCAAATATTTCCGGAGCTTGTCACCAGTCAGTCCTAGCTGTAGTACATGTTTCATCATCTTTCCAGTCCGGCTATGTACGTCTTGGTGTATGGCGAAATGCGAACAGAAACAATAGCAAGGCTCCTCTCTACAGATGTAAAATGCGGATCCTGGCAGGCTCGCCACTTTTGTAATGAATGTTGGGCCGGACCGCGTAGAAAGTCACGAGCCTGGACTACGTTCTCCAAACGCGCACACACGAACATATTAGCCTTAGATATGTACATAGCGGAATGGACACAAGCGCACACACGGAGTAGATGCGGAAACACACTCAGGGGCGAACCAAAGTGGACACAGCTAAAATGCATTATACACTTGCGACATACATAGAGGCGAGACCGTCGTGCAGTGATAAATCGGAGAGCTACTCCTCGGTAGTGGACGATGAGTACGGTAGTACGACGGAGCAGGTTGCTGCCGTTATCAAACCGGTGCCTCGCTGGCAAGGAACGGTGGCCGATGGCTAGCGGAGGGCGTGAGGAGCGGAGGCCTGGTCTGCAGCGAGGCCTAGCTGCCCGCGCTCCACGCCACCGGAACCACGATCACTCATACGGGCGTAGCAGCTTCTGGTCGTCTCGTCGGCAGCCCAGGCAGTGGCTCAGACGGGAGACCCGGCAACGGTCCTCGGGCCTACACCGCGAGGGTGGCCGTCTTGGTGGTGGTGGTGGTGCCAAAAGAGATGGCTCATACCCACTCAGGGGGATTGGCCAGGAAAGGGGCGCTCACAGAGAGAAATTACAAGGTAATTAAAGAAAGACATTTAAGGAGGTAAATCCTGCCGCCGAGAACGAACCGCTTCCCCTTCTTCTTCCTCGTACCTTGCATATTTTCTGTCGGCTACACCCGTGGAGTTAGGTGATTGGCCTCTCGATTTGTTGCAGCGACACCTCATCTCAACATAACATTATCTGCTGCACCCCGAGAAGAGCAAGATTACTCAGCGTATCAACCTTCGAGCTCGGCTTCATTCATGTGATGGCAGTGCCAATGAGCTACGGCAGGACCTACAGAATAGGTATATTACGTCTGCCACATCCGAACCTCTGCCCCCATATTCCTGCGTTATGAATCCGGACATCGTCCGCCCCATCACAACAGCGGAGGTGCGCACGGTTATACGTGAACTGCGTGTCAAGTCATCCCCGGGCCCCGGCGGGGTTACCAATACGACGCTCAGGAGCATGGATGATAGCTTCATTTAAGCCCTCACATGCTACTTGATTCATTGCTGAGAAACGCGAACTATCTCCGCTGGCAGGAAGACTGAAATATAACGCTTATCCCGAAACCAGGGAAGCCGATACAGCTTGGAAACCCCACGTCTTATCTTCCTCCCATCGTATGTGGGCAGATTGTTCGAACATGTACTTCGCGGCTGAACAATTACATTGAGTCCTGCCAACTCTTCCTAAATAAAATGATCGGCTTCCGCTCGAGGTTATCCACGCAAGACGTCGTGATTTGCCTTAAGCACCCTATCATTGATGGCCACAGATAATCATACCTCGACACCTGGGTGATTGCAGGTTTGGACCTTACAAAAGCTTTAGACAACGTTCGTCCTTAGTCTATTATTCCCAACCTAGCCGCTCTTAGGGTAGGAGAGCGGGCATACAATTACGTTCAAGACTTCCTGTCCAACCGCACCGCTAAGTTAACTGTAGGTAGTATTGAATCTCCGGTCATTAGCTTGGGTAGGAAAGACACCCCTCGAGGATCGGTTTTGTCACCTTTTCTTTGTAGCATGGCTGTGATAAACCTCCCCTCACAGCTTGCCTCTATTACCTCGCCCGCACCACAGCATTTACGCAGATGATTTCACTCTCTGGATGGCTGGGGGCAGCGAAATCGAGAAAGAGCGCATTCTCTAAGAAGGCATCAACATCGTTACTGCCTGCGTTACCCCAAAGGGCGTAACTTGTTCGCCGCCAAAATCTCAGTTACTTGTAGAGCAACCTCATCTGCAAGGTTACAGCCGTGTCAGAACACCACCCGATGCTCACCTACATGTCGGGGCTCGTCCTATCCCAAGGGTGGCATGCCTTCGAATGCTTGGCCTACGCATAGGGGAAAATGGCTCCAGCACAGAAACTATTCGGGCACTTCCATCATGTAGGTAGCACATATACCGGCTTATATCCCGGATAGCCAACCACCACCACGGTCTATGCGAAGGAACATACTGTGCCTGATGCAAGCCTCCATCATTAGCCGCACCACCTACTCGGCTCCATTTCTGGATCTCAAGCAAACTGAGATAGACAAGCTGAATTGCAATATCCGCAGAGCCTATAGACAGGCCTTGGGAATTGAATTCCTACCGCAGCTTCCACAAAACGCTTTCTACCTATCATCATTATCATTATCACCACCACCAGCCACTGCAGGGAAAAAGCCCCTCCCATTATTCTCCAATTACCTCGGTCCTGTGCTAAGTGCGACCAATTTACCCACGCAAACGTCTTGATCTCATTTGCTCATTTAGGTTTCTGTCGCCCTCTGCCACGTTCGCCTTCTCTAGGGATTCACTCTGTTACCCTTAATGACCAATTATATTGGCTTCGCATTACATGTCCTGCCCTCGTTCATTTCTTCTTCTTCTTAATTTTTACAAATGTGTCGTTAACACGCGTTTGTTCCCTAATCCACTCCACTTTCTTGTCCCTTAATGTAACACCTATCATCATCCGTTCCGTTGCTCGCTGAGTCATCCTCAATTTAAGTTCAACCCTCTTCGTGACAATCCTAACTAGGGGTGTACACAATTCTCTGGAACTTGTGGAAGCGCATCGTATTGCGCAACTTCAACGCCGCGCCGGGAGCGCGACCGGCCGCTTCATTCTGCAACAGCCAAACATCAAGTACCTCACACAGCACGGACGCAAGGTGGCGCTAACAAACGATGAGAGGGCGCATATACACATACCCCCGTTCCCTCGAAATATGCAACCCGAGCACAACAACAAACGCCGCCTTGCACGAGTGCGAGCCTTATAACGCCGCCGGCTCAATGTGTAACGCGTGGTCTACTTCGATTCTTCTGACTACTCAGGCCGGGAAGCTATGAACATCGCATTCGTAGACCAAAATGGCACTTCTGCTGTCTCTAGATCAATCGGGACAACTCACCCAGCAACTGGGAGAAGAAATGGCCATTTTACTAGCGCTTTCTTCCACATCTGCCAAGATAATAGTGAGTGACGCGAAAACAGCCCTCTAAACTTTGTAATGGGTAGAAGCTCCTCAGAAGCCCAGCGCGCACTCGACGATACGAGGGTGCCTAGTTACATCATGTCCAACCTATAGGTAAGCCAGCCCATTCGTCTCTGCCGGGAAAAAAGCACGCTCTTGTAGTTGATCAAATGTAGTTGGTCATTCGCTTGAGGAGAAGTGCAGCAACTTACAAGTGGTGTTTTATAAATAAAAACGCTCACGAGCTTAAACTTGTACGTTTTTGAATACGTTTCTGGTGGGCATCGATTCTGTCTATCGAACTATAAAAACTGTCGCGGATTCTAGCTGTTTTAATTTTTTTCTTGCAGGCTTGAAGGGGAACGATGGTGGTCAACCATGCACTGCTGCGAAAGTTGGCACAGCAGTTAAAATTCTTTCCACCACTTAAAGCGCCTATTCTTTTTCAGAGATTGGGACCATATTGAAGCTACCCCTGGGCTGTAAGGCATGTCGGTAACAGGGCAGCCAATTACACTACAACGTGTTCCCCCTTAACGTGAGCCGGAAACCTCTAACCCAGAGCTTAGTCCCGAAAAAAAAAACAAGGCACGCGGCTCTTCCTTTTTGTGTGACCGCCATACTGTCGCTTCGCTGGATGTCGCAGGCTGTAATGACAACAATAGTTCTCTTAATTAAGGACATACAGGAAAGTTACGCGGGCATAGACAAATTTGACCACGCGTCAATGGCCACTATGAAAGGTTTGTGTTGACGCTCTTTTTGGGCACCTCTGTAGGACAGACCTTATAGTTGGATGTTAGTGGAAGGAACAGAACACCATAAAACCCAAACCTACGCAAATAATAATACGGTTTTGTGGCGCCCTTGCCGATATGCGCTCCACATGCAGAAATAGCGCCTAACAAGATACGAAATACACCACTGAGCAGTGCCAAGAAAGCATAATTGGCCAAAACAGCCATACTGATGGTCAGTACTGTTTATGTTTAATTTGTGTTTAATCCGTTTCTATGGCCTTTCCTACTATCCTTCTCAGTACCACCCAGCTTTTTTCTGTCTTTTTTCTGAACAAGCAGTCATAGGTTTTCGTACCAACGAGGCGTTGCATGGTGGCCCAGCACTAACGCCACATGTTTCCGCCTTCATTGGAAAGAAGATGCAAAGAAGCAAGAGACAACCATGCGATCATGTCGCTGGTGCTTCAGGAGTACCAAACTCAGAATTCAGTGGAAAACTCCGTGTGGGTCTGCGAGCTGAAGCAGTTACGTTTATTGCCATAGCTGCATCAGCCATTCTGAAATGCTTCTCAATTAGAATAGTTATTCAGTGTAATGTGGACGCTGTTTTTGACAAACATGGAAGCATTAGCGTCCATGAATTCGCCAGTCACAGAGATTTCTATTGCTTTCCCACTGCAACCCACCAAGTTTGGTTTTCACACAGATGTTTTCAGCTTTGGAAATATGCGCCCCATCCAGCGTGTCCTTGTTTTTTTCATGTTCCCCTTGCTATTTCTTCTTGGTTTAGAGCCACGTGGATACACCGCATACGCACTAGCGCGCTGTTTTAAAAAGGTTCGCGGTGCTTGTGGAGTTTATATTCAGTTTATGAAGTTTTATTTAGTACGTTGCTATGGTTTCACGCCGGCATTCCGAGAAAACTTTGTTGTTTTAGCCCTGTTTACCTTCACAATAAACATTAATGACAGGCGGTTATTAAGTTGGCTAAACAGAATTCAGTTTAGTGGTAGTAGTGGTATGAGTTTGAGTTTGAGTTTGAGTTTATTTTGTTGAAATGGTACATAAACAGGCAAAAAACCGTTGGGCCAATAGCCGAAGCTAGTGGAGGCCCATATACAAGTGCGTTTGCAGCAAAAAACATCAACCCAAGGTTTACGCTAGTAAATTTGAAGAGTAAATACACATCAGCATATATGTACCTAAATTCATTCTGCAGATTATGCATACATATATTGTTACGTCCGGGAGGGATTTATTAAGGCAAGAGCGCAGGCTCCGAAGGCAGGGGACAGTCGAGCACCGTTGAGCACGACGCGAGCAGCGGTCCGGCTTCTTCTTCCTCTAGTCAAGAGAGCCCAGCTCCCGCATCCTCTTTCTCCTCTTCAGCTAATCCAATCCACTTGGCCAAGCTAATGTTGTAGAATTGGTTGACCGTTACATTTCCCCCGTCGCAGACGAAGCCCTCCGGGCGAGTCACAGTGTGGAACGGGAGTTGTAGCGTTTAAGACGCGCCACATGTACAACTTGGGTCGTCTTCGACGGTCGACCAGTGGTGGTTAGGCGTGACAGCACGTAATTAACTTCGCCAATACGTTTCACAACAAGAAAGGGACCAGTGTAATGGGCGAGAAGTTTTTCGCAGAGGCCGCGTCGGCGCTGTGGGGTCCAGAGCCAGACTAGATCACCTGGGGCGTAAGAGAGGTCCCTGTGACGACGGTCATATCGCTGTTTATAGCGGTCTTGGGAGGCTAACGTGCGTAGGCGCGCAAGCCTACGGGCCTCTTCGGCAAGGGAAAGCGTCTTAGCCACTGAAGGCTCGTCGTGTTCAGCAAAAGGGAAGATGGTGTCCAGGCAGCAGCGAGGCTGGCGTGCATAGAGAAGAAAGAAAGGGCTGTATCCGGTGGTTTCATGCTTGGCGGTGTTGTAGGCATACGTAAGAAAAGGCAAGATGTCGTCCCAGTTTTTGTGGTCGGAGGCTACGTACATTGCTAGCATATTGGACAGTGTTCGATTCGTTCGCTCGGTGAGACCATTCGTTTGAGGATGGTATGGGGTAGAGTGCCGGAACTCAACTTGAGAGACGCGAAGGAGCTCTTCAACGACGTCCGCTGTAAACTGACGGCCACGGTCACTTATGATGACGCGGGGAGGTCCATGACGAAGAAGTATATTGCGGAGCAGGAACAGAGACACTTCCGCAGCAGTAGCAGATGGTAGCGCGGCGGTCTCAGAGTAACGTGAAAGGTAGTCCACACACACGATAATCCAACGATTACCCTTCGATGATCGCGGAAATGGGCCCAGTAAATCGATGCCGACCTTTTCGAAAGGGGCAGTGGGTGGATTCAGAGGGTGAAGCCTTCCTGCCGGAGCGGCAGTAGGTAGCTTGTGCCGCTGGCATTGTATACAAGTGGCAACATACTTTTCTGTGGTTTTGCGCATATTTGGCCAGTAAAAACGTTGTTTGGCGCGGTGAAGTGTACGGGCGAATCCCATATGTCCAGACGTAAGATTGTCGTGCATGAAATTTAGAATGCTGTTGCGCAGGCTTTGCGGTACCACAAGCAAAAGGCTGGAACCAATTGCAGAGTAGTTCTTTTTGTATAGTAGGCCGTCGCGAACGCAGAAGCGGGTATCACGCTTGTCGGCACGGGCGCAATTGAAGAAGGGCTGCAGACTCTTGTCCCGGCGCTGTTCTATCTTGAAAGTGGAGATATCGGGGAATGGTGTTGACAAAGAAGCAAGACAGTCGTCGAAACCGTCGTCATCACAGCTCGTGGTTTCCAGTGGCAGGCGAGAAAGGCAGTCCGCGTCCGCATGCTTGCGGCCGCTCTTGTACGACACCGTGAAGGTATACTCTTGCAGACGCAGGGCCCAGCGTGCAAGGCGGCCGCAAGGATCCCTAAGGTTGACGAGCCAGCATAGCGAATGGTGATCAGTTACGACGGTAAACGGGTGTCCATAGAGGTAGGAGCGGAATCTCTGTGTGGCGAAGACGACAGCGAGACACTCCTGTTCTGTAACCGTGTAGTTCCTTTCTGACTTACTCAGTGCCCGACTGGCGTAGGCAATAACATGTTCATTAGGACCATGGCGTTGAATTAGCACGGCCCCTATTCCTATACCGCTGGCGTCGGTATGAACCTCTGTAGGAGCCGAGGGGTCAAAGTGTTGAAGTATAGGCCCCGACGTCAAAAGGAGCTTGAGCTGGCGAAACGCGGCGTCACATTCAGAAGTCCACGTGAATGGAACATTTTTCTGCAGGAGTGATGTCAAGGGATAGGCTGTGTCTGCAAATCGAGGTATGAACCGGCGAAAATAGGAGCACAGGCCAAGAAAACTTCGTAGCTCCTTGACAGAATGCGGCTCTTTGAAATCACTGACTGCTTGGATTTTGCGTGGGTCTGGTCTGACACCGTCCTTATCGACCAAGAGGCCCAGCACAAGCGTTTGGCGATCTCCAAATCGGCACTTCTTCGAATTTAGGACTAAAACAGCCTTTTTCAAGCAGTCCAAGACAGTAACCAAGCGACTGTTGTGCTCACTGAACGTTCGACCAAAAATTACAACATCGTCGAGGTAGCACATGCAGATTTCCCACTTGAGGCCGCGCAAAACGCTGTCCATAAAACGCTCGAAGGTGGCCGGAGCATTGCAAAGTCCAAAGGGCATTACATTGAATTCAAACAATCCGTCAGGCGTTACGAAAGCAGTTTTTTCCTTATCACTGGGGTCCATGGGAATTTGCCAATATCCTGATCTCAAGTCAACGGAGGAAAAATAGGAAGCTGAATGAAGGCAATCAATGGCGTCGTCGATTCGGGGTAACGGGTAGACATCTTTCTTAGTTACAGCATTGAGGCGTCGATAGTCGACGCAAAATCTCCATGAGCCGTCCTTCTTCTTGACGAGTATGACAGGTGCTGCCCAAGGACTGCATGATTCTCGAATTACGCCATTCCTTAGCATTTCCTGGACTTGGTCGTTGATTAGGCGTCGCTCTGGCGCGGAAACACGGTAAGGCTTCTGACGAATCGGTCTTGCTCCCCCAGTATGGATTGAATGCTGAGTGCGATTTGGCGGAATTGGAAAATGCCGTTGGTTGTGACAGAAGTCGAAAACACTTGCATGCTTGGACAAAAGATCGGCTAGAGAACGGCGTTCATCTGGTTGAAGTGACTCGCTAATCATGTGTAGGAACTTGGAGGGGTCCACTGGGCAAGTATTAACGGATGCGTTCAACTCGTCGTTCAGAACTGCTATTAAAGGGGGCGCATACGGAATCTCGTGGGCAAGTTTGAGACCTCTTGGCAACACGACGGACTCACTGGAGTAGTTGACAGTCCACAACGTAGAGTGACCATGGACAACGGTAACAACCGCGCGAGGAACGACGATGTTTTTCTTGGCACAATTCTCGGAAATGGGCTCCACTAAAGCGTCAATTTCACGATTTGGGGCTCCGGAGGACCATACTGGGACAAATAGGGCACATCGTGCTGGCATGATGGTGTCCTCCAACACGCAAAATGTGTCCAACGCAGCGGTCTTGTGGCCAGCAGGGTTTTCAACAAGCGCAGATAAGGCAGTGCCGTCTATAAAAATTTCTCCACTTCTACAGTCAACCGTAGCACCACACTGCTTCAAAAAGTCGATCCCCAAGATGACATCATGTGTAGTCCGCGGGAGCACAGTAAACTCTGCTCTGAATAAGTGGCCGCCGAAGGAGATATTCACTGAACATACTCCAAGAGGGTGCAGCCACTCACCACCCACACCACGAAATGTAACCACCTTGTCCCACGTAAACATCACCTTACGTCCAAGCCTGTTTTTGAAATCAACGCTCATCACAGACACTGTTGCTCCCGTATCTACTAAGGCCATTGTTCGAACATTATCAACCACAATTTCAACTTTGTTTTTTAGCATGAGGACAGGCGAAGGTAAATCCGTTGAAGGCAGTCCGGCGAGAGGAATGTTAGACGCAGTTTCCTTAGCCACCTCACCTCCATTGGTCGCGCCATCTAGTTTTCCGGCGGCGGTGACCTGCGCCGAGGCGAAGGCGAACGTCGCTGGCGGAATGTGGGAGGTGTAACACTCCGGTCCGAAGCGGGCGAATGACGACGTGCGGGCGGCTGTCCTCTAGGAATAGAACCTCTCGGCCAGTGACCATTGTAATGTGAATCGTCAGCCTCCGAGCGGTAGAACGTGCGTGGTGGTTCGTACCCTGTCGCCTGGCGTCGGCGGCGGCAGTAGCGGGAGATGTGGCCGGTAATGCCACAGAAGTAGCAAACGGGACCCTCGCGGATGCGGTCAGTGAGGTATTCATCATTTGTGCCGCAGAAACGTGGGTCATAATGGTGGCGTTGGGAACGGCGAAGGAAGTTCTCCGGAGGACTACATCCCGCGGACTCGCGGCTACCACCCCGCCTAGGACTATCAATCCGGGAGGCAAAGTTTTGGTCGTTGAGAACAGCGCTGTAGGGCTGAAGAGCGTTCGTTTGCACCTGTTCTGTCAACGAGTCTTCGCGCTTACGGCCGCGGTCGGAACTTTCCCGATATTCTTGATGTCGCAACAGTTCTTCGCGCACGATGTGGCGAATGGTGTCGGCCAAGTCAGACGGTGGGCAGTCGTCAACACTGGCGACGGTAGTCACGTTAGTTAAGCGACCAAATTTTGGCGTAATGCGACGCAGCTTCAATGCCTCGAATGTGCGGCATTGCTGAATGACGTCCGCTGCTGACTCCAGTTTCTCTCTTCCGATCAGAAAATGATAGACGTCTTCTGCGATTCCTTTCAAGAGGTGGCCTACCTTGTCTTCCTCCGACATTTGCGGGTTGACAACTCGGCAGAGCTTCAATATTTCCTCGATGTAGGTGGTACAAGTCTCTCCAGGAATTTGTGCCCGCTGAAGCAGCGTCTGTTCGGCCTTTTTCTTTTTTGCGGCGGGGTCGCCGAAGCGTCCGGTGATTTCTTCGACGAAGCGGTCCCAAGTTGTGAACTTGCTTTCGTTGTTCTCGAACCAAGTGAGCGCTGTTTCATCCAGGGAAAACACGACGTTAGCGAGCTGAGCAGGTGTATCCCAGCGATTGTATCGGCTCACCCGCCTGTAATGGGTGAGCCATTCCTCAACGTCTTCCTCGGCGTACCCACAGAATTTTCGTGGTTCTCGTGGCGGATACCAGCTGGCCATTGGCGGAGAGTTGGGAAGACGGCTGTCCGCAGCCGGTGGCATGGTATCTGGCGCTGGTGGTAGGCCCGCAACGCGTCGGCTTCGGCGCAAGTCTGGGAGTTCCGTCGTCGCTACGTACCCCGCACCTCCACCAAACTGTTACGTCCGGGAGGGATTTATTAAGGCAAGAGCGCAGGCTCCGAAGGCAGGGGACAGTCGAGCACCGTTGAGCACGACGCGAGCAGCGGTCCGGCTTCTTCTTCCTCTAGTCAAGAGAGCCCAGCTCCCGCATCCTCTTTCTCCTCTTCAGCTAATCCAATCCACTTGGCCAAGCTAATGTTGTAGAATTGGTTGACCGTTACAATATATACATACACACATATATATACATATATATATCAGGGTGTCGAACCGGAACCGAACCGAATCGAAAACCGGAACCGAACCGGTATTTTTTCCGGAACTGAACCCGAACCCGAACCGTTATTTTTTGAGCACGCTGAACCCGAACCGGAACTGAACCGGAAAAAGAAATAACGGTTACCGGTTCATGCCGAAACTGTTCGACCCTCTGTTGTTGACATTGCACAGTCAATGCAATTCAGGCCTTTTTTTCTTTCACGTACCATCAACTTCGTACTTGCTCGCGCACTTTCCCCTCCAGACAATTGAACACTATCACGCTCTATGTAACAACAGGGGAAATGAATGAGCACCAATGTAGCATTGGTCTGTTGCTGCTGGAGGCGCGAGCGTAGTGCAAGCTGACCAAACGAAATGTCATTCTCGGCAGCTTGCAGGGGATATAAAACGACTTTGCCCTTCCCTAGCTGCGACTTCATTGGAGCAATCAGGCTGCAGGAGTGCTCCACTGCGCAACAGCGAAAGCTCACACCCGATGAGTGCAAACTTTTTGCGTTTCATAATTTGTTTAAAAGGTCCGACACCTGCAAATTATTAATACTTGACAAGTGTGACCGCAGGAGCTGCTCAGTGGCTAAGCCGTTTGCCCAACTCGCTACATTGCTTCTACTGCTACTCGTTCCGGAGGGGAGTACTGCTGTGGACGAATTAAAGAGCGTCTACCCAAAAAGTCCCATCTCATGCTCCACGTGTCAAATTTCCCTTTCATTTTGTAACCGCATTATCTGTTATAAAATTCCGCAATGTAGCACACGGAACGATGGTAGGGGTTCAGGCGGTACGATGACATACTGATTGTAATGCACACTTTCGGTATCGCAAAAGGAATTGCAGTGGTCAGAGCAATAATGCAGTGACTGAGCGTTAACTAAAGCTTACTTTGAACAAAAGTGTAGCTAACACATTCGATAAGGTGACAGCTAACAAATTATTCAGGGTGACCAAATATTCTAATTCATTGGTAGTATTTATGTGCCTGTTGTAGGATTTTCTGTTTTGTTACAAATATAAAAAAATGTGCACCATTGGTATTAGGCGCTGGTATTTGAACACGCCAGTACGCAGGACTAAATTTAAGGCTTCAAGGTTAGCGTGATGGGCGATTGCATAGCGACAATTGCGATTTCAACAAAAAAGGAAAGGATAGAAAATATATCCCACCATCATATCTCTTGGCGTTGGCTTTATGAATATTTTGTAGGACAACATAAAGTCTGAGCGATAAAGAAGCTGGTAAATCGTCGCCACTTCATGTGTTTTTCTAATATCTCCTAATTGTTTAAAGTTTCCTTTGCAATTGCGCCACTGCCCTTGGGGGGCAGCAGCATTTTGAATGTTAGTTTCTGTTTTAATTTGACGGTCGTTTTAAACTAGTAAATGTTTTTTTTTCTAATTTCAGGGATAATTCAACTCATCGAACCGGTTCGCGAACCGGTTCAAGCTCCCGAACCGGTTCGCGAACCGGTTCGGTACGTGATTTTGTCGAACCGGAACTGAACCGGAACGAAATTATTTCACCCGAACCCGAACCGTAACCGAACCGGTATTTTTTTCGGTTCGACACCCTGATATATATATGTATATACATACACACATATATATATACACATACATACACGACATATATACACAAACAGACAGCGTACTCATCTATTTAATCATATATGCATAAATTTACGCGTGCATACATGAAATTGTACGTGAATATATGCCGTTATCTGTGTGCACGCACGCATATTATCACACAGCTACGAATGGATAAACGTGAATATGTCGGTATATTTGTGTACACACAAGCATATTCTCTGTATGTGCATACATATCGCACACTGGATACATGTATTACATATACACAAAAGCACAGCAATGAATAGCAAGCCGTACACTGCAATGTTAGAAAATACTTGGCATGATATTTCGCAGATGCACATATAGGAAACGCAATCAGTTTTTAAAGTTTACACTGAAAAAATCTTTTCACTGTAAACACAAAATTACTAGATACTTTAATTTCCAATGGAATCGTGTTCCATATTTTCGCTCCGTAGTATTGTATGAGTCTTTGGCCGTGGTTATTTCTAGTGATTGGTAGGTTAAAGTTCCCATGGTTTGCATGGCGAGTATTTCTGGTGGGAATTGTGAACAGATCGACTGGCATTGGGTAGTTGTTGTGTATCACCTTATTTATTATTATTGCAACTTTCATTTCAGCTGTGAGTGCCAAGGAAAGAATCAGTAGGTCACGGAATAGCAGGGCACTTGGTGCGCACCAGGGTGAGAACGTTATGGTGCGTAAAGCACGCTTCTGCAATCGAACCAGAGGTTCGAGATGTGTTCTGAATGTAAAAGCCCATGATTCGCAACAGTAAGTGAGGTGACAGTGGAACAGGGTAAAATAAATTTGTTTTAATATAGGACCGCTAAAATAGGTTCTAGTTCTTAGCAATATGAAGCATATAGAGGCAAGTTTTGAACAAACGCTTTCAATGTGGGCTTTCCAATTCAATTGTGAATCTAGTGTGACGCCAAGGTATTTAATGCATTCTACTTGTTCCAGTTCGCAGTTGTCTACGAATATTTTAGGGGGTGTATCCGTTGCAGGCCTCGGTTTCGATTGAAAGACAATATATTTTGTTTTGGTTCCGTTTATTGTTAGTTTATTACCCTTGGACCAATGAAAAATGCGCGTTAATTCTACATTAGCACTAGCTTCCGCCTTAGCTATTGTTTTCTCTGTAAATATTATTGCAGTATCGTCGGCGTAAGATATAGCCTGAGAGCATGTTAGTATGCTGGGAAAATCATTTGTGTAAAGAGAAAACAAAATAGGCTCCAGCACTGACCCTTGTGGAATTCCAATATTAATAGCCGAGAGGGAGGATTTGTAGTTGCTTTCTGCCAGATAAGTAACTTGAAAATAGGTCACACGCGCAATTGCTGAACCCGAAGATTCGCAATTTGTCTAATAATATAGCGTGATCCACAGTATCGAATGCCTTCTTTAGATCTAAAAAAACTACTAAGGCCGTGTCACCATTGTGCAAAGAGGTGTGTATTTTTTGGGTTAATTCCATTACAGCGGTGGACGTTGACCTATTTGCCCGAAAGCCATGCTGGCTGCTCATAATTACATCATTCTGAACTAAATAGTTTCGCAATTGAATTGAAATAAGTTTTTCAAAGATAGTGTTTATGACACTGAGCAGTGAAATTGGGCGATAACTACCAGGGCCATTGACGTCTCCGGCTTTAAATACGGGAACAACCTTAGCAAGTTTTAAAATGTTGGGGTAAACACTCATATGCAACGCATGGTTAAAAATTCCTAGCAGCACTGGAGCAAGGACGTCGATGCTATCTTTCAATGTCCTGACGGTTATCCCGTCCTGTCCAGTAGCTTTTTGGTTTACCAAGCTGGTAACTACAGATATCAGTTCGCCATGGGTAATGTCACGCAGCGAAAACGTGTCCTGTAATTGCGGTAAATTTATTGTAAATGAGGTAGGGGGTATGCCGCGAACTAATTCCTGACCAATGTTGAGAAAAAACGTGTTAAATTCTTCTGCTTTGTCAGAACTAACTATATCCGGGGTTATGTTTTTCTTAACAGGGCGTCCTATGGCGTTGTTAATTATATTCCATGTTTGTTTGGTGTTTCCATTCGCCTGTTGCATCAGTGACATATAGAATTCCTTTTTCCGCTTCCTGGTCATGCCAACCACAAGGTTACGGGAAGCACGAAAACGCTGGAGATAATAAAGGTTATTTTTGTGCTGTTTCCACCTATGGTACCAACTATCCTTTTCTTTGATAGCCTCAAGTATCGAGTGGGTCATCCAGGGACAGAGCGCAATTGCTTTTGTTAGTATTATATTTGTGTATTTGTTAGTATTATACGTACTACTTTCATCTATTGCACGTTTTAGAAACTCGATCAGGTTTGAGTGTTCTTTGTGGACGTCAGAATCCAATATAATACTTGTGTTTATATCGGCTATTTTTCTTTGAAGCGTTATGTAGTTAATTCGTCCTTTGCCAGTAGCAAGATTTATGTAAAAGGATGACTGTTTTTTACCCAAGAGCGCAAACACTGGTGAGTGGTCAGTAATGGGTACATCGTAAACACCAGCACAAATTTGTTCCTCATTGCTCAGGATATGATCGATACACGTGGAGGAAGTGCCTGTAGTTCTGGTTGGTTCTGAAATCAGGTTTTTGTAATTGTACGACTGTAATAAAAGGAGGTAGTCTATATTCTGGTTATGGGCAGTGTCCAGATTAAAGTCACCGCTGATTATAACAGGACCTTTATGAATCTGGCTTATATTGCCTAAAATGGTTTCCATTAAATCTAGGAACTGCACCACATCAGAATTTGGCGGCCGATAAAGTGCGCCAACGACTATGCCATCGTGTAGTCTGATAAAGACAGATTCCAGTGCTTGATCGTTTATCAGCACGTCATTCAAAACAGTGTACTGCAAGGATGACTTATTGTAAAGGGCAATGCCCCCTCCTCGTGAGCGGTTGTTTCTGGAACTGTAAACGGCACTGTATCCAGTGATAGGAAAATTTTCACCTACTTTAAGCCAGGTTTCCGATAAGGCAATAACATCGAACGTGAAACTGTGCTTGGATAAAAATGTCAAAAGCAAGTCTTCATTTTTTCGAACACTGCGTATGTTGCAATGAAACACAGAAAAACTCGGTTTTTTTTGTAGTGTGTCGTTCACTTGATTAATGGAGAACATTGTTGTGCAAAACGTCGGAAATGCCTAGCGGCCTTCTGTGACGAGTTTAAACAACCTTTTCGAGATCCTCCTCGGATATTATACGTAGGACTCGTGAATTTTCTGTTTTCCTCATGAGGATTTTCCCTTCATTCACCCACGCAAACTTCCAGTTCTTGTCACGTTTAGCCTGGATGGCTTTGCCCAGAAGAACCTTGTTCTCTGGACAGAGGTGATCGTTTACGTATATCGGCTCATTAGACTCCAGACCTAGCACGGACGTGCTGAGCCTTTGCTTTTTGGCTTTGAGCATGAACTGGTCACGCCTCTCTCTCGAAATGAACTTGACAACAATGTTCGGTTTGTTCTTGTCTTTTGTAGGGACACGGTGGATAGCGTCAATGTCCTTAGCGCTCAGTTCGGTTTTCAAACAACCGGCTAGTGTCAGCATGATTTCTGGCAGCGACTCCTCAGCGCTCGGCGGTACACCTTTGATTTCTAAGTTGTTCCTACGGCTGTACTGCTTCAATCGTATTATCTCTTGCCGCATCTCGCTAACTTGTACTTTCAGCTGCTTCGCATCAGCATGGTCTTCTAGCTGTTTCTGTTTGACTGCCGAAACGTCGCGACACACATTTTGAACGTCAGTCTTAAATTGTTCAAACTGCACGCTCATATCCGTCACGGATTTCACCAAATCCTGCATTTCGGTGTGGGAAGCCTTGTAGTCCGCGGCAAGGGACTGGATGTCTGCCCTTATACAAGTGGTGACCTGTTCAAGGCGTGAGGCCAAATCCACTAAGGCTTTTGCCGGTTCTTTTACAGACCCAGGCGGCTTTTCCGCCCATGACTGGCTGATCGCTGTGAGTGGATTTGAATCACTGGCCATGATGAGTCAGATTGTGGACGAATTCAATCTGAACACTTGGCAAGAAAACAGAAATCGCGTCACAAATTTGCGGAGCGATCTAGGAGCCCATAGGCAACTCTGTGTGCAATCCAATTACAATTGTTTTTTCGTACCTGGAATTACAAAGAAGATTCAGCGTCGTGGCGATGACTTCGGCTGCCTAGATCGCTCTCGAATGTGCAGAGGGATGGTCTTGCAGTCCTTATATGTTGATGCCCGATGCGCAGAACATTCTGGTTTCTCCGAGGAACACGCAGTCAGCTGATTTCCCGGCGGGGTTCACACACTTGCCACGTCCCGACTCGTTGACCGTAGAACACCACTGTAGTGCGCAGCTGCCGCGAGCTCCGATCTGGAAGTACAAAGAAGATTCAGCGTCGTGGCGATGACTTCGGCTGCCTAGATCGCTCTCGAATGTGCAGAGGGATGGTCTTGCAGTCCTTATATGTTGATGCCCGATGCGCAGATCATTCTGGTTTCTCAGAGGAACACGCAGTCAGCTGATTTCCCGGCGGAGTTCACACACTTGCCACGTCCCGACTCGTTGATCGTAGAACACCACTGTAGTGCGCAGCTGCCGCGAGCTCCGATCTGGAATTACAAAGAAGATTCAGCGTCGTGGCGATGACTTCGGCTGCCTAGATCGCTCTCGAATGTGCAGAGGGATGGTCTTGCAGTCCTTATATGTTGATGCCCGATGCGCAGATCATTCTGGTTTCTCCGAGGAACACGCAGTCAGCTGATTTCCCGGCGGGGTTCACACACTTGCCACGTCCCGACTCGTTGATCGTAGAACACCACTGTAGTGCGCAGCTGCCGCGAGCTCCGATCTGGAAGTACAAAGAAGATTCAGCGTCGTGGCAATGACTTCGGCTGCCTAGATCGCTCTCGAATGTGCAGAGGGATGGTCTTGCAGTCCTTATATGTTGATGCCCGATGCGCAGATCATTCTGGTTTCTCCGAGGAACACGCAGTCAGCTGATTTCCCGGCGGGGTTCACACACTTGCCACGTCCCGACTCGTTGATCGTAGAACACCACTGTAGTGCGCAGCTGCCGCGATCTCCGATCTGGAATTACAAAGAAGATTCAGCGTCGTGGCGATGACTTCGGCTGCCTAGATCGCTCTCGAATGTGCAGAGGGATGGTCTTGCAGTCCTTATATGTTGATGCCCGATGCGCAGATCATTCTGGTTTCTCCGAGGAACACGCAGTCAGCTGATTTCCCGGCGGGGTTCACACACTTGCCACGTCCCGACTCGTTGATCGTAGAACACCACTGTAGTGCGCAGCTGCCGCGAGCTCCGATCTGGAATTACAAAGAAGACTCAGCGTCGTGGCGATGACTTCGGCTGCCTAGATCGCTCTCGAATGTGCAGAGGGATGGTCTTGCAGTCCTTATATGTTGATGCCCGATGCGCAGATCATTCTGGTTTCTCCGAGGAACACGCAGTCAGCTGATTTCCCGGCGGGGTTCACACACTTGCCACGTCCCGACTCGTTGATCGTAGAACACCACTGTAGTGCGCAGCTGCCGCGAGCTCCGATCTGGAAGTACAAAGAAGATTCAGCGTCGTGGCGATGACTTCGGCTGCCTAGATCGCTCTCGAATGTGCAGAGGGATGGTCTTGCAGTCCTTATATGTTGATGCCCGATGCGCAGATCATTCTGGTTTCTCCGAGGAACACGCAGTCAGCTGATTTCCCGGCGGGGTTCACACACTTGCCACGTCCCGACTCGTTGATCGTAGAACACCACTGTAGTGCGCAGCTGCCGCGATCTCCGATCTGGAATTACAAAGAAGATTCAGCGTCGTGGCGATGACTTCGGCTGCCTAGATCGCTCTCGAATGTGCAGAGGGATGGTCTTGCAGTCCTTATATGTTGATGCCCGATGCGCAGATCATTCTGGTTTCTCCGAGGAACACGCAGTCAGCTGATTTCCCGGCGGGGTTCACACACTTGCCACGTCCCGACTCGTTGATCGTAGAACACCACTGTAGTGCGCAGCTGCCGCGAGCTCCGATCTGGAATTACAAAGAAGACTCAGCGTCGTGGCGATGACTTCGGCTGCCTAGATCGCTCTCGAATGTGCAGAGGGATGGTCTTGCAGTCCTTATATGTTGATGCCCGATGCGCAGATCATTCTGGTTTCTCCGAGGAACACGCAGTCAGCTGATTTCCCGGCGGGGTTCACACACTTGCCACGTCCCGACTCGTTGATCGTAGAACACCACTGTAGTACGCAGATGTGTTGTTTGATGAGGTGGATTCACCGTTGCACAAAATTGCCGTCGATTGGTACGCCTAATTTTCCCCGTTATCGCGCCAGAACCCCGGACGGTTAACAGTGATCACTTATTCCTGTCGACCGCAAAATGGCACCAGGAGACGAGACACCTGTCTTCGAACAATGTAGTGGCCCCTTGAAGACTTGATATCCTCCGAAGCAACAACAGGTAACGCCTTACCTCAGGTGATCACGAAAACATTTCGTTCAGAAAGTGTTGTTTTGGGACAGTTCGGAATATAGTGATGAAGGTCACGAGGCACAACGCCAGAGGGAAACAAAGTGGATAAGGAAATGCGGATTTGTGTGTCCAAGGTGTGCGCCCCAGCCCGGGGAGGCTTTTCCCCCAAATATAAGGCTGCCGGAGACGTTACGGGACACCACGACTGGGGAGCAGGAGTGTTGGACGGGTTTCTGCACTTCAGGCTTTTCTGAAAGGTTATCTGAGTTTAAGCAAACCACTTGTGGCATCGCGCTACTCCCGCATGGCCTCAGCCGTGAGCGGTGCTGTTAACTTGACCTGTCTTCATGCACCCCTCGGGACTAGAGCACCGGCGACCGCCGCTAAGGGAAGCTAGCGCCAGGCTTGACAGTACAATCGCTAACATTTCCGAAAGGAACACCTTGGCTTAGAAAATTCTCTTTTGTTGGTGTAGCACCATCCAGCTCTACTGATAGAGGCAGAGGATCAATCGTCAATTTACGTGCGGAGTACCTAAGAACCGCACAATATCCGTGCGCGTCCGTGCGCATAGCATTTAAAATCCCAAACAACCATTCAGGCCCCGGCAGGATTTTAGCCTGTGTCTGGTAGACCAGACAGAGCTAGTGTCATTCGTCATACCTATTGGGCTACGACCGTGAGTTAGTACCCGAGAGTCAAACGGCTTACTCCCTCGCCTGTAATGGTGCAGAGTACCTTAGGACCTCCCAATGTCCGTCTGCGTCCATCCGTGCGCAGACCACCATCAAGCGAAAATCAAGCGAAATTCGATTTGAGCTGTGAGTTGGAGTTTCATTTAGGGAATAATCAAGGTGCAGGTAACGGCTCAAATCGAATGACGGTGGGGGCGCAAAGCTAATGTCACTCGGACCGCAGATTGGATGTCATTTGGAGTCCCCGTACTCCGCACACTAACCATAATCCACGGAGTGCAGATGCTGCCATTTTTATTTACCTGATGCTTCAGCGTTTGCTTATTGCAACAAACAGCAAAGCTGAAGTGCTTAATAAATTTGAAGTTGTATATGTAGTCATTTAAAAATGCATACATATAAATAAAAAGAATAAAAAAGGCCATGGTAAGCGTAGGCACATATCGCAACACAACGCATATCTATCTATGCCGAGTAACGTTATTAGTAAATGTGGCCCTTCATTTTCAGGGGAATATCCTGATAGCTTTGTTCCCCTTGCACCTTCGCCGCGCTCAATCGTGAACCAAATCTCAAAGTTTACTTTAAAACTAATCTTAAAGCAACATGAGTGTCGATGCGTTCACATTCTAGCAGAGGTGGCCAGGCTCACTGACGAGTGCACAAACACGTCGTCACCACTCATGAGTGAGAGAGAGTGAGCCTCGCCGCCGTTTTCGACTCTCCATCGTATTTAAAGTACCGTATTTACACGCATAATGATCGCACTCCAGTAATGATCACACCCTGACATGTTTCGTCAAAATTTGATTTTTTTTTTCATTTCCCGCACCATGAACGCACCCTGAACATGCCGCAGCAGTATGTGGTATGTGTGCCAAGTCTAGCTAAAGGTGATCACGCTGACCTCTGTTTCCTTTAATTTCAAAGCGGACATGGCTACGTGATTTCCGGAGACTTGCGGATATTAGCGATATCTGCAAGCATTCATTCAATATTGATGAAAAAAAACTCTCACTAAATGCACATAATGTACTCACAAGACAGAGAAAAAAATGCGCTCAGCTAGCTGCGTCGGGCCCTATGTCTGTTTTGATGACCCGACCTGTGACAGCGGAAGGCACTTATAGGTCGCTCTGTTGTGACCTCGCAGCAAAACGCGTTCCGCAATTCATGAAAACTGCATTTCGCGTCACTTAGCAAAGCGGCTGGCGGCGGTGTGCGGAAGTTTATTACGTGTTTATTTATTATTTTTATTATGTTCATAAGGCCTACCGTAAAAATATTGACCCGCAATTTGCTTGCTTTTTCTGTGCTCAAATGTTTATCGCAAAAAATTTACCCCACGTAATGAACGCCCCCCTAAATTTCCATAAAACATTTTGGAAAAACAGTGCGATCATTACGCGAGTAAATGCGGTATTCAGTGAAGAAGTAAATGTACAGTAAGTTCCCAAGCGATAAACGGTGTCATTGGAAGAGTTTGGTATTTCAGTTTGTGGAGCGTTCTGCAGGCTCCCTCTGTCATATGACGATGCTTTCAAGAAGCGTTTAGTCGAGGACGCGTATTACTCTATAACAGTATTTGCACTGCTCGAGGAAGATATATGTACCAGATGCTCGACTGCGACCACTAAGTGGCGACAAGACGTCCCAGCATTTATTCTTTTGTTGTGTGCTGACACCCGCCTAGAGTTTTGCAATATTCATCGCACTTTTTTCGTAGTGTTTTAACATTTATGCCACAATGACTTGTCCAGGGTAGTGATCAATATCTGAGATAGTAAGCGTAATTGGCGTGGTCAGGCATGAGTGCTCCCCTATATTATGTAGGCACCCAAACCCAATTTACCCAGTATATTCGTAGTTTCCAGCCGTATCATGACCGTCTGAAACTGTACGGAGGTACTGTTAGTAAATTTCACGCATTTGTGGGCTTCGTCACGTCTGCCTGTGACACACTACTGGCGCATATACGGACCGAATGTTTGGCACTAACATCGCGTCAGGAACCTTTGCACTCTCGTAACTGCTCATGGGGAAATCCGCGCCTAAAAGACGAAGACAAAGGAGGGAACACACAAACACGGCGCTGTGTTTGTGTTTTAGGGGCGAAGCTTCTAAAGCCATGGGTCTATCCATCCCTTGTGTATCGTCGTACGTGACCGCCGCATGCTATCGGAGATGTCGCAAAGTGGGCCGCGTTGCACGCGCAAGAACCGGCTGCAACCGGCAGCGCAAACTCGGCACCGGGAGCGCGAGCTTGTCTGTGTTCGCCAACGGAGGCACGAGCGCACGTGCACTGCGAGGGGGAGATCACGCAAGAGATCACGCCACGAACGCAGGCAGTCGTTCTCGGAGATCGAACGAGACGCAAGGACCTTTGCTCGTTTCCTCTCGTCTTGTTCGGGCACAAGTTCGCCCTAAATAAAAGTTCTTTCTTTACCGTTGTGTCCCATCCTACGTGACAAATTGTGGTGGACGTGCGGGGTAGTCCTCGATGGCGCGGGCTCTTTCACCAGGTCTGGGCCTGGGAGCATTGACTCCGAAAATAAACGTTGATTTGCACAATGTACGCACACAGTCTTACGTCTTTCTTCATGATGTAATGGGCGAACTTTCACGGGAGAGTTACCTTTACCGGTGATCTACCCTCTTGAGCTTCGCCCCACTTATCATCATTCATTCCGTGGATATGGCATGATTTTTTTACACATGTATTGGTATTGCTGTGTTCGTGTTTTCCCTCCTCTCTTCGTCTATTAATTGCTGTTTTAACCATGGACGTTTACAAACTTGCCCACTTTGCTTCTCTCGTAAATACACCACATTTGCGAACAGGGTGACGGCTCCACACAAATTTGTATTTCCAACGAATGCGAACGGTAAATCTCAGTCGTGAGGATGTCGCAAAAGCAGCGGCGACCGTGGTGAGCGGCACGCAGGCTCACGTGACTACTTTTGAAACGGGCTGTAGGGGGATGTTTGTGGCGCCACAACAGGCAGCGCTCGACGCGTATACCCTCTCATATCGTTCTGCTCTCGGTAGTCTCGCTGTTGTCTCGTTTTAAGTGCGAATGCACTTCTTAAGCGAGCCTGAATCGTCCGCCGCCGTAGTCCGCATAGCAACAGCTGCGGGTGCGCGCGTTCCTCGTCTTCCCTAGCAACGGGGGGAGATGGGCGCGCGCTGCCTGGCAAGGAGTGGGGGATTGGCCAGGAATCGGGCGTGAGAAGGGCTAATGCACCCGCTTAAAGGAGTAGTGACACGAAATTTCAAAGCTGAGATCCGCTCCAGCAATCAAGTACAACGACAACACAAATAGGTGTCTGTGAATAAATGCATCTTTCTTTCGTTGTAGTTGTGTGTGTGTGTGTGATCTCTCTTTCGCGAACATTACCGAACCGCGCCAATTCAACTCGTGCATTCGCACTTTCACATTCTCCCCCTCGGGGAAATGCGGGGAATTTTACTTCTAAAGCGTTCGAACGCTCCGACCTAAAAGCTCGTTCACAGAATTCTGATGCTATGAGCATTACTCGGAAACCGTACTGATTTTTATTGAGTGAGCAATAGACGGGGCGTGCAAACTAAACCTTCATGATGGTCTTCATTTTTCCGTCACTCCGTCAAAGGAGCGAGTATAGAAGGTGACAGAACGGGAGAGTGTTGTGGTCGCCCTAAGGCAGTTTCGTTCGAGAGAGGGCAGACCTCCCTTTATAATGTTGGCACCGTTGCGAAAGAGACGATACATTAAAGCCCGCCTTGGCAGCTGCTTGCTCCTCTAAAGGTGCCGCTTTTTCCGTCACCGCAGGTACGCGTTGAATCCAGCGAGTACGGTCCGCCTAAAAAGAAGGAATAAAAAGACTGGCTCCAATCCCCGCTGTGAAGGTGGTTGGACAGCAAAGCTGTGAACGACTCCCACAACAATCCAACATGCGAAGTCACTTTAATTCATGCACGTTGTTCTAGAAAGAGTGAAACAAGAAATTCTGCTAGCCGTTGCCTGGCTGGGTTGCCCACGGGCCGGCTCGAGCGGCGGACACCACCGCTGTAGCCCGGCCGTGCTTCAGAAAAAAGAAAACGCAGAGGAACGTCTTTCTTGGAAGTGTGAGACAGCGGAACCTAGCCATCCTGATGTGCTAGCTCGTGGACACTACCACGCGACACCAGCGCAGACACCGATACAATCCGGCATGTGGGCGTAGGGATTCCCATTTATACATTAGGATTTAAACTAAATAGTTTAGAGAGTTTCAGAATTGCGACAAAGCTGGCGCAACGTTTGCGGTCGCTTTTTATCAGACCCAGTTGCTCCATTCGTACTTTGTAATACCTGTTAAAACACAACCGAATTGCTATTCATCAATTTAGAAAACGCTGCAGTCCCATTCGTAACAAGCAGTGCGCAAAAGGTGGCGTTTGTATAGCGGCCAGACGTCTGTAAGTTGTCTATACATTTTGTTTTCCCGCCCTGCCAACCAATCCTTTCACGCATATTTGCCATACGACCACTCCATTCCGTCGGGTCCGGGTTACCCAGGAGGTGCTGTCGAACGAGTTAATCAAGCCGTGCGAAGTAAACGTGCAACAGACTCGAAGCTCCTCCAAAAGAGGCCCAACACCGTCTCTAAAGCAGACAAAAAAGCCCACGAAGGTTCCCGGCGACGCGCTCACATGGCTGAGCTTGGGGAAGGAACATTGGTTAATAGCGCCCTCCGCACCCCAGTCACGCTGAGAGTGTCTAGTGCCGCACGCCGCGAAAAACCGTTGGCTGGTAGGGGTAGAAAGCTTAGCTTTACAAATGACTTTCACGAAATACCAGTCCACGTAGGAAACAAAAGTAGCAAAACTCAGTGAAGGCAGCTGCTAAAGCGAACAAGCGTGAGCACCAGTTAGGCATGTTTGGCACTTTTAATCCCGGAACCCGCGCCCCATATCGAATTGCTAAAATGATGCGTCTGGAGCTTCGTCGATGACGAGTATCGTTGACTTTATTCGGCGTAAACCTTGGAATGCCATACCGAATACCTTACTAGAATGTTGGCCAATTTCTGAAGACTTACTCTTCTAGATAAAGGCATGTCCAGGTTTATTCGTTATAAGAAATTGGGGCGGGGGCCTTTTACCTCCATGGCCGGACCCTTTCTCTCACTAGAAACGTTCCTGCTTTTGTACTGGAAACAAGTTCGTACGTTGAGTAAGGGCTAGGCTTCCAAATACAGCATTTATTTCGTCCTAATACGTCATGCCCATTGGATGCACAAATATTACTGTGTTTTTTGTATCACTGAAATGTACACGGGAGTATTACAAGACGCCTCAAAGGCGCACTTCAAGGTTCTGAGCTGTTCAGCTTAGGGAATAGAAAGCGACTGTAAAAGGACGCGACAACTGTTCGCTCAATTGCGCTCAACTATTCAAACCATGGAATACTAACTAAGGCAATCGATCACGGTGCAAAAGCGCACTTTATATTGAAAACGTGTTCTTTAGATGGAGCTGTGCTTGCGTAGGTGCATGCTCCAGGGGTGCATGCTTTAAGAACACCACACCTGGCGCACAAACATACGTCTTTTCAAGCTTGCTTAAGGGAATGATTTTTTTTTCATGAAAAAGAGCAAATAGCTGTGTAGAACACCAAATTTAATGGTAAGTATAATGGCACTTTGCACACTTGCGGGTGTGCGTCACGTGTACAAATCACGTGTACGTGTATGTATCCACCCATTCCGGTTCACAAATATTTTGCCAGTTTATGGGGCCGTGAAGAAAAACTAACTGCAAGAAAATTATGCAGTACGATGCCATAGCCACCCATCCGCCGTGACGGGCGATTTTCTCAGTTGTATTTGCCATTCTTAAATAGTGTGTAATGTAGCATCGAATAGAGCTTTTCCAGTGCGCGAAGTAGTATTGTTATGGTGGCATGCGGTCGAGCTGTATAGCATTTGATGAGCGTCGATGGAATATATGCCTCAGGGGCTCTTTTATTCAAGTTGTATTGAGTGCAGAGGACAGTACACGAAGTTGACGATGAGGATTTCTGCGTGTCTGGAACGTTGCTTTCTAGTATGGGGCATGGAGCTAATATACATTATTAGCCTGTTGAATGTTGATTTATTAGCCTGAGAACACTGTCTTGCTAATGCTGACATTTGTTTCCCCACTTTGTGTGTAAACTAGTCATTGACACATATGTTCCTCTCAACGTATTCGTAATGGTCTCTCAACAAAGTGGACTGGTGACAGATTCGACAAAAAATTTCGCCGGATTTTATGACTGCTCAAAAAATTGTATTCCCGTGGCTGCTAAATCACTGCAAAATCATCGACAACATTTCAGCTGATAGGGCTGCGTGGAAAGGTCATGGCAGTGAATGCTCTTAGTCTGCTAGACAGTTCCGATCCTGCTCCTCCTGGCTTTCCTCACCAACATAGGGGGTGCGACATCTCTCACTTCGGGCATAGCGGTTGACAATGATGAGGACAGCGTCTTGGAGTGAGTTAGGTTTGTGTAAAGGTGTACTGACACGAAATGTCGCAGCTCAGGTAGCGGTGTTAAACGCTGCCTTTGTAAACGGAGATATCTACCAGCGAGCTTCAACATTAACCATTCATTACGATATAGTTTCAATCCATTTTATTTTCGCACACCACAACGCTCAGAAGAGATTAGCCCTGTGCCATCTTCTCTGTTGGTGCCAAACTGTAGACGTGAGGGTCCCCGGGACGTGGCCAATGCGATGGCTGCCGTTGGCGCGCGCTGCTTCTCCATGTCGATCAAGCCACGAGTTTTTAACTGACATCATGCTGCCAAGGTGGGTGAAAATAGTAGAGACCACGGCCGGTGTGGCTGCTCGCTGCCACACCGGCAGTAGTGCGACGAGAACGGTTAGTGTCACGATCGCCATCCTTTCATGGCAGCCGCCTCGGTGTTTGTTGTCTCGAAACCGAGTCTGACACGAAGAAACGAGGGTGCAAATATTTATTTAGGCTGCAACCGATCATATAATGTGCCATTCTATAACTAGTGGCCTGGTGTACACCCATAAAAGCGAAAAAAAAGGAACACAAATTTTTGAGTCAGTACTCTTTCAAGTTCAGGTTGTTAGTGAGATTTGTTTGTTTGGAATTAGGTGTACATCACATTCGGTGATGAAATTGCAAACTCTGGTTGCTACAGACTGATCATGAATGCACCGCTGTTGCACCACAATGACGACTGTAAAAACACTTCATGCTCTTAAAAAGCAAATGACATACAGTGAAAGCTTGTTAGTTTGAAATTGTTTCATTTGAAAGTACATTTAATCAAAACTGATGTCCAGGTTCCGGTGCGGCACTGTCTAATCCGGTATGAAAAAACTCCCAAAAATTCGAAATACCCCAGGACGACCCGCAGTTTTCAGATTTTTAGCACGTTTTTGGGTGGTGTCGGAATTCACAACGGCCAGTTAGAACTAGCAGCGCCTGGTCTACACCGCTCGTTTGATATATAAGCAATGGCCCGTAGTACAATGGCCCGTAGTAGTTTTGTAATACAATGCATTACAAAAACCACAACAGACATCTACACACCCAATAGAAGGAGTGAGAAGCACAAGGAGGGGTGCGCTTAGTGCAAAGTTCACCTTACTGGCTGAGCCAGCGCGTTAGCGGTCTGGTGCATGCCCTAGCGTATTTAGACATCCACAGCGGGCGCTGCCATTTCTGGCTCAAGCTGTCGCAGGTTTTTGTAGCGCTGTCTGATTGGGCCTGAGACCAGCTACAATCGCCGAATAGTCCGGAAAAGGCTTACCTTCCTTTTCCAGTGCCCGCTTCTTAATTCAAACTGCACTGGAGCAAGTTTTTGGTCCCCTTCAAGTGCAAATAATCAATCTTCTAGTATAATTTATTATAATCATCATCATCATAACCATCATCATCATCATCACCCTAGTTGTGTCCACTTCAGGGCAAAGGCCTCTTCCAATGATCTCCAGCCTCATACTCGCACTTAATTTAAAGCAGCACTGTTTCATTCCTGATTCAGCCTAAGCTTTAGTGCAAACCTGGTCACTAAGTTTGGATTACTAAACAAAAATGTTGCAGTTATTTTAGGTTACTTTAACCATGGTGTCTATGTTGTGTTTTATTCGAGTGACCTAAATTTTTGAGCAGGTCCTTACGTACCCTGTTTTTCGATCTGACTGTTTTGTTCTGTTTTTGTTGCTTGTTCAGAAAGAAAGTTCCCCGTGCACCCTGCCTGCAGTTCTTTAATGATGCTGTTGGCGTAGATACATATGGTTAGCTTTCTTTTCTTGCACTTTACTGTTTACAGGGCTGTGGTGCTTTTTTCGCACATTGTTTGGATATATAATGTGAAATAACCCAATACAACCCGCAGTTTTCGGATTTTTTTAGCACGTTTTTCGACTTGCAAGTACCGAGCCATGTGGGAAGACCGTCTATCTAAACAGTTTTTGTCACTTCAATCGGGAAGTTTCTTTTTATGTCTATAAAACAATTTTACATAATTAAAACAATCTGAATAATGTTGGATACGATTTGTTTCAATTTATTGCCTCCTAGCCGTTTGTGTGAAACTGCAATTTCTTTCCACTTCGTATTTGGTTATTACCCAAAAATATATTTGTGTTGAGAATGTCACAACTACTTTCATTCTTGAATGCTAACATCTACCTTTGATAAGGTATGAAATTACTAGGGTAGCAGCAGTTGGGCATGTGTTTATTTTTTTTATTTGATAGCGCATCTAAACGGCAGCCCAATTTAAAAAACTATAACAGAAGTAGAGTACTCCATTCAAAGCTTGTAGAACTTGACTATTGTCCTTAAAATACCACCCAAAATGTCGACCTTTGGGTAAAACTCTTTAATGGTGATTAAAGGGATCCTGCAACACTCTTTGAGCAGTCCAAGTAAACCTGCGCGACGTTTAGATTACACTGCCAGGAATGCCTGAGTCAAATATTACACGTGCACGTGAAGCGGCGAGCGCGCAAACTGCTGTAAAAGGTGTGGAGAAACCGACCTGACTCTCTTCAGTTCTCCTCACTATGAACCTCCGGCATGGCCTATACGACGTCATTCGGGCCATGGCTGTCCGATCGGTTGTCACTGGTCAACTTGCCGGCTAATTTTTCCCATTTCCTGTCTCGATCCGCTGCCGTCGGCGCTGTGTGCGACCCTTTTTTATGCCTGAATCTGTAGCACAGTTTTGCCGTTTCTTTTGTGTTTTCAGTGCGCGCAGTTTGAGTGATGAACTCAATACTTCCCTTTCAACCAGACCACTCGACAACAAACGTTTATTGCTTCAAAGACGCCCTACCAGCCCGAGCGCACAATTGCAAGCAGGCATGCATGCCTGCTTTTTTGTGGCACCTAACCGGAAATAGAGCCCTCCGCGTTTCTTAGGAAAGGGGAAAACTCCCCGGCGTGTCCTGTATTGACGGCTGCCGGAGAAGACGCCGCGATCCGCCCCCCTCTCCAGGAGAGAGAGCGCAGCTTTTCTTACGTTGTCCGCAGTCGAGTTGAGAGGGAACAATTATGTGCGATTTTTTATCGCGCGTAGTTTTGGTGATAGTTGTCAGATTTTTATAATTCTTGCGGGAGGAGATGGCTTGGACGATAGGCTTTATCTTAAAATACATTCCTAATAGTCGACGGTAAGTGTTGCAGGGTCCTTTTAAACGCTCTTTAAATTCTCCAAAACCTTTTCGTGAGCGCGAAAAGAAAATACATCGCAAGCCTCAATACTCCATTTGTGGACAAACACCTCCGATTTTTAAAATCCCTAAGACAGCATTAAAATGTTCCCATAACCTCCAAAAACCTCGATAAATACTCCCTTAATAAGAATAAAATGCTACCCTGAAACCCTCCAAAAGTAACCTCCAAGTTATATAAATATTGCCAGAGGCAGCCAAAATAGACTCCTACTCAATCACGTGAAAACCACAACAACATTACTTAAAAACACCTTGATGAAGTAAAAAATATTTCATTTTACCCTCTCTAGATTTCCCCAAGCGTTTGTTAAAAACTGCCTAAATGACGCCTTCATATCTCCATAAAACACCCTGCTTTGAGGAGGTACACGAAACCTCCCCACACCATAGAATAAAAACTCCTAGGAGGAGGATCATTCGAGGACCGGTGATTTACAACCTCTAGGGAGCATACATTTTGGAGAGTGCATCTTCCACAACGAGTTTGCTCCCTGATGAAGGGGGCTCGTCTCCTCCTGCTCCTGAGTGTTACTACTATCGTTATTCATTCATAGCTTGTGGCACCGACATATGTTCTCTTTCCAATCGTCAATAATGCGCCAAGTTTCAGCTTCGAATGTCGTGACTAGCATAACGCACTGTTTAAGCACTTTTCTTTTTAGGGATAGAAGTAGCTTACTCTTAATTATTTGGAATAGCTTACCGAGCGAGCTCGCAACCCACTCTCATTCCGCGCCTAATTTCTTCGTCGTGGTAAGGATCAGCAGTAACGTCCTGCCCAAGGTAATTTATTCTTCTACTCGTTTTGGTATTTCGCTAATGCCGAACAGGCCGCTTTCAGCATGCTTATAAATCATTACTTTAGTTTAACTCATATTTATTTCTAATCACACTGCGAGGCTTTGTGATTGTACATCTTCAGTCGTTTTTGTTTTCAGTTACTTTGCCGATTCACCAAGGTTCGGCCGTCTGCAAAACTCAGGTGACTGAAGTATTCCCAGCGTATCCGTAAACCTGCGTTTTGCCACTCAAGAATCCTGAATAACCCTCCCAAAGTGCTGTGAACAACTTTGGTCAGATGGGATATCCCGATCCCACTCCTATTTTGGTCGGGAACTTTTCGTTTTATTGGTGAAGGATTATCCTGCCCGCCCCTACCGCATATATGTCGTCTAGGAATCTTGTATAGGTCTGCCTTCGTTTTTAAAAACGGTAGTTTTTCTTGCGCTATCTACACGAATAAATTGTGGTCTATCGGTCTCTCTGTCTGTCACTCGATGCAGCCACCCGGCCAAAGTGAAACAGAACCTGCGCAATAGTCTTATACACTCTCAGCCAAGTCAAAACGTCCAAGTCCGGAGTCAATATTCATACTTGTCAACATTGTTGAAGAAGAACAACACATTAGGCAAATAGAAGGCAGAAAATCAATGCATAAGGGATGTTTGCAGTGTTTCTTTTTTTAAAAAATTATTGATGCTTGGGTTTTGCGATAGCACATGAAATACTACATACACGGGCGGAAACGGTCGCCTACTGTTGCCCGTGCCACCTCCTGGCAGTATTTAGAAATCAAACGGAAATAGCAACGAAAGGTTCCACTAGATAGGATCCGCTTTCCACTTGGAACGCTCGTGGAGTAGGGCAACGTATTTCAATAAACGTTGTAGCAGGGCGTCTCAATTCACGCGCGTCTCCAACGTATGGCAGCGCTGGCATCACGACACCCGACTTGCTGCAGTGAAACGCGGTCAACTAAAATAACTTCAGCAAACCTCTAGCATGTTATTTTGGGAGGAACAAGACAGGAGAGGTACACCATGAGAGGTGAGTGGGAATGGGAAGGGAGGCATTTACTTGTCAGGTGAACCACAGCCGACTATCGTCTTTCGTTGACTTTCGCAAACAAAGGAGCCGATAGGCGGACCTTTTTTAAACGCTGCCAACACTGCTTCGGTGTGGACTGACTCAAACATCTTAGAACAGCAGTGTAGATACACAGGAACAAGGGGAACGCAACGACAGGAAGGCGCTGTACTAACCACTAATTTTCTTGTAACCACGACACCACATAAGTGCTACAACAAAAAACACGTGTGTTCACACATCATCATACAGCAGGTTATACGTATTTCAAACTAACCGATTCAAAAACAAAAATTCTTTCTCACGCAGTACTTCCCCCGGTTCACGAAGGCACAAACCTCTTCTTTTTCTAATGTGAAATGCCCTGATGATTCCCCGAGTTAGCTGTTTGCTATCAACCGAAAGGATGGTAGTGTCTTGAAACATCGGAGCGCACCCATTTTCAGAACCATGCCTAGTGATATGTGTATACGTCGTGTTTTCTTCCGTGTTTAATTAATCTAAAATTAATACAGCGACTGGCCTGACCGACATACATGTCTGCACAATCAGAAGAATTTGATAAACAACCCAGATTTTACACTCGACAACGGGAACCTGTGTTTAAGAATACAGCTTTTCTTTTTAACTCCGAGATAGGATTGCGGCAATTTTCTATCTCCGTGACTACAAATTTTTCCCGCCTTATTGGAGGCTGAAAAAGCATAATTCCAAGCGTCTAGCTACGTTCCTGAGACTATGCGGCAATTGGTGCTTACACGAAATAACGGAACCTTTTTATTTTCGCAAGGCTCAGCATCCCTTGATCCTTCGGAGGTCAATTCGTTTATCCGACTAACAAGCTCCTGCACTGTCGCACATAGACACACTCCGGAAAGCCTGCCGTCCTCAACCGTGACATATGTGCCAATAAACTAGCTGAAACTTGGAGAAAACACAACTTATAGAGTGCTGATACAAAGCACGAGAAAGCAATACCATTTTTTTCACAACCTTTGAGTGTGCTGAATTAAAATTTATTATCGTGTTTTCCGATCGCGAGTGGTATTCACTGAAAGGTTTAGTGGGTGATGTGTTCGCTTGGCAACATTGAAAATCGCCAAGTCCGTGGCCAGTGTTCCTCCGCAAGCGCTTTACGTCCGCATTTCGCCCAAGAGAAACATCAGCGTGCACGTTTTCCTTGTTTCAACTTCTCGTTGCCGGCTTCAGGGGTAGGATACAACGCTACGCGATACCCGCTCGCTCCGTTATCTAATGCACGCTGCGGAACCACGTAAAACTTTAGGCCCTTCCGCAGTGCAGAGGAGCACTAGCCGTACGTCGCTTTGAAGCGGCAACCATATGGAACGTTTTGCTGGCGTCTGACGGCCGTCGGCGCCTCCTGGTGCCGACGCAGAAAACGTTGAAGAACAGTTTGCCCAACCAACATCTGTCAGGTTGATTTTTAAACTGAAACACTTTATTTGTCACGTTGGCTCGTTCCTTTTTTGAACTTGGTACTCTCCAACGACCGTTTTACGCCGCCTGTACGAGACGCGGACGCTCGCGGGACGCGAGCAAAACTCTCCATGTGGTTGCTGCATTAGAATGAAAGGAATAAACCCTTGTTTCTCCACAAGGTAATGCTTTTGATCTTGATGGGGCAGTCTGATGCGTGTAAGCCGCCATGGTGATGGCCTCGTGTCCCCATTGCTAAGGCGAAAGACATGGTTGCCGGCATGCGCGCCACGCCAGTGAATACATCCTATATGACCAAAGACACCGATTCATGGTTTCCAGAAATGCAGTAACTGTCGGTTTAACCTCGCAATTTTTCCCAAAAAAAACAAACAATCATCTACGTACCTTGACACTTTCATCACCCTGCCGTCTACGCTATTTTCAATATTACTAACCATTCTTCCAAGAAAAATGTTTCTGAGTACCGGTGCAACCTTTGATCCAATGAACACACTACACCGTTGCCGATACAAATTACCGCCCCATTCTACAGAAGTTGACGGTGTTAAAAAGAAGGAATTTCTAGAAAACGTCTAACCGACACGCCACTACTGCTACAAAACATTTGTTGGTTGTTGTCTTCTCTGATACATAGTCTTACACTTTTCATTGATTTATTCTCTGGTTTGGTGTAATATAAGTCTGGTATATCAATACTATACACAATACAGTCTGCCGGGTTTGACTGTACACGGAAATGAACGGGACAGTTCGAGTTTTCTACTACAATAGGGTCTACAATTAGTAATGACTGCAGGTGCTTTTAAAGATACCCTGACACTGCACGTTGAAACGTATCTCTTTTCGTGACCAGTGCCCTAATTGAACATCAAATTTGTGGGTTTGAGGTGCTGTTGCTTTTTGAATAAAATTAGTTGTGAATACACCGTCGTCCGGTAATTTTCCTCCCCTATTGTCTTTGTATATACGCTGTTGTTAGAAGATGTTGAAACAGTACCAACGTGCCCAAATGTCGATCCTACTAAATCAAACCCGCTTTCATTGTCTAGATATATCGTGTAGGGAAGTTTTTTACACTCTGCATTTTTTTCGGTTAGTCGATTGATGGCTTGGATGTGATTCATTTTACAGTATCTTTTTCTAAACGCAGCGCGTTCCCTGGGTTGTTGAAAATCTACGCTATCACTTATGCGGTTGACTATTGCCTCAGGGGAACAGATTGTAAACAACTGACAGCAGACTGATGTGTCTGCAATTCTTAAGATCTTTGCAATATTCCTTCTTGTGAAGCGGAAATATGTTGGCTATTTTTTCAGGCTTTGGCTGCTTTTAAGGTTCTTAAGCATTCTCAGAATAGTACTGCAATCTTTTCCAGTACAATATATCCACCCTCTTTTAGAAGGTACACGATCATACTATCCTCGACAGCAGCTTTTCCTCATTTCACGCAGTTGAGGCTCTTTATTAAATTTTCTTCGTTACTAGTGAGACGTCGCATGATGAGCTTACGGATTCAGTAGTTTTCCAGTGTGCAGCTTCGCTCGAATGTATCCTTGTGTAGAATGTTTCTACTACTTTTATTAGCTCGTCCATATTACGCGTAATTTTACCCTGTTCGCCTCTGAGCGCGTACATTTTGTCGCCTGCAATGGCCAGCTTCCTCTTGGTTGCCTTCAAGCTTCCTCCTGGTTTTAGCGTTTTCTCGATCACTGCCATGTGTTACGCACAAACATCCTTCGTTTTCGTTATATTATTCAATATCATGAGCTAGGCTAATTCCGTATGATCCATCGTACTCAATTTATTGTTGGTACGTTTCGCAATAAGTTGCCTTCTTTTCTGAGTTAGCTTTCCATTATGTTTCCTACAAGCTGCTTCTCCGAAAAGTGCTGCCGAGTCGGTGATTGCCGTTGTTTGGTTTTCATTTAGCGTGTCAACACGGGTGTCCTTCGCATCACTTCAAAGCGCGAATTTGTTTTGTGGGGTGTTTTTAAACCCCTGCGACCTGGTTATGACTGACTACTTGTTGGGTTTCCAACATTACGCTACTTTCTGTCTTTGTTTATTGATATTTATACCTATTTTGCACCTAACTGTGCTTTTGTAGGTCTCCAAATCTTGCTTAGCACCTCCACGTGCTCAACAATACATGCCTTGTTACTTAAAATGAAGTAAATTGCGGATTTTGTTCTCCCGTTAAGACTGCTCCATGTCCATTTCCGATTCTTCCAATTGCGGAACAACGTCTTCACTAGCGCCGGGTTATTTCTTTCCGCAAATCCAAACAATGCATTTCCGTGACTATCTCGAGTGCCTCTTCCAATCCTACTCACCTTTCTCCTACTGTTTTTCCTCCTACGTTTGCGTTAAAATCTACCATCAATCAGTTCTTCAATTCTTCATTGCCAATTAGCCGTTTTCTTAGAAACTGCCTACCCCCTTGTCATCGTAGCTACCTGTCGGGTCATAAGCTTGTACTATCTATAAACTGTATTGCTTGTTCAGTTTGATCGCAACCATTCCGACCGTTTGTTAATACTGGAGAATTCATCTACGTTGCCTTCTATGTGTCTGTGGATTAAAAATTCCACCCCCTGTTTTTCTGTGTCATGATGCTCTCGGTGTAATAGAATATGCCCTCTAATAAATTCATCGATTCTTCTCCTGTCTTTCGAACCTCACTTTACCCAATGACATCCTACTCTATGTCCGAGAGCTCCTCTAATAGTACAGCTAAGCTTCCTTCACTAGAGAGAGTTCCCGCGTAGAATGTTTCTAAATTGAAGTTCCTCACACAAGACTTATTTTATGCCACATACTCCTTCGGAATGCTGTGGGTAACAAGCCCATTCGGTTAGCTCAACCATCTTTTAATAAAGCTTGAAGACAATATTGATCATGCATATTGTTAAAGCATTTGATGAAATCTTGGCTGTGGAAGGTTCGGCGTGATTATAAAACTCCTACGCGAAGGCCGCAAAATTAGAAAGTTTATTAATCTCTCGCCTCAAGGGTCGCACCAAGCCTCTGAAGGCCTTTCATATTGATACTGCGTTTTCGGTTAGTATTACCTTTTTACATTTTTTTTTAATTTTAAATCCAAACATCCAATTTCAATGTATTTAATTTACCGGTTATACCTCGGTGAACGGGAAGGGTTTCAGTTTATGCTGCCGTTTAATAAAGTACTCGAGGGTAGGGAAGAGAGAAAAAAGCCCTTTAGCTCTCCGTTTTTCGCAAGTGTAACGTCTGTAGAATGAGTGTAAAAAAATCGCTTCACTTGCCAATGATTATGCGTCAAAGAGACCCGCACAGCCAACATAGGTCACCTGGTTGCCCGCACGGGGAACGCCTAACTTACTGATTACCACCTAACTGATTGTATAACCAGGTTCAACAAATTGCTTGAAATAAAGCCGAATAAATTTCTGAAGGACCCATATAAAAAACCAGAAAGCGAGACCGGGCAACCCACCTATATTAATGCGGCATATACCGACGCATGACGTTGGTGTAGCGCAAAAAAACGGACAAGGAGAGAGGGTGGCGACCGGCAGCTCCCTCTGGCGTTATTTATCGCTTTGTGGCTCACCAGATACGAATAAAACAATTGACTCGCCGAGTTTCGCTGGAGAGACTACGACGTTTCCTATTCAGTTGTGGACTGGACCCCCACCACTTTGCTTCTTTTGCGGATGTGCACCTCATGACTGGGAAGGGTTTTTGATAGCTTATACGCAGGCGGTTCGTCCTAGCCACAGCAGCTTTGTTGTAAGAGCTCGTCTGTCTGTAAATGTAAGCTGAATTGTGTTTTGACTAAGCAATAAAAGAAATAACAGCATTGATTCGTAGTTTTTCAAGCAAGCTCTTTGCAACGTATTGAGCCATGCCGATGTTGACTATCATCACTTACTTGGCTTGTTACTTCGCATGTAGGTGGCAGCTCCGAACGAATTTCTTGACTGGGAATTGTATACTCGACGTCCGAATTTAATGCCCATGAGCAGTGTGTTCCCCACACTCGTATTTGGACTGACACCCCAGACTTTTTTCTCAACCATGAATAGCCGTTATTTCTGCAGTTCTATCAGCGCAAGGCTATTAACGATGTAGTATTACAAAGTCACCAAACGTCAAAATGTAGGAACAGCCATAATTCGCCCGAATGAAACGTACGTTGAGGTTAAATTTTTACTTCATTTTGTTTACAAGCCAGATTCCAGGGAAACTGTTATACAGGTGTACTTTGTATGGAAGCAAAAACAATAGCAGGGAGAAAATATTATTATTAGTATAGAAAAAAAATTCCCCGCATTTCCCCGAGGGGAAGAATTTGAAAGTGCGAATGCAGGAGTTGAATTTGCGCGGTTCGGTAATGTTCGCGAAAGAGATATCACACACACACACACACAACTACAAAGAAAGAAAGATGCATTTATTCACAGACACCTATTTGTGTTGTCGTTGTACTTGATTGCTAGAGCGGATCTCAGCTTTCAAATTTCGTGTCAGTACTCCTTTAAGCCGGTGCATTAGCCCTTCTCACGCCCGATTCCTGGCCAATCCCCCACGTGGGTATGTGCCATGCACAGACACCTATTTGTGTTGTCGTTGTACTTGATTGATAGAGCGGATCTCAGCTTTGAAATTTCGTGTCAGTACTCCTTTAAGCGGGTGCATTAGCCTTTCTCACGCCCGATTCCTGGCCAATCTCCCACGTGGGTATGTGTCATGTCAGCGGCCAGGCAGCGCGCGCCCATCTCCCCCCGTTGCCAAGGAAGACGAGGAGATTCCTGGCCAATCCCCCACGTGGGTATGTGCCATGTCAGCGGCCAGGCAGCGCGCGCCCATCTCCCCCCGTTGCCAAGGAAGACGAGGAGCGCGCGCACCCGCAGCTGTTGCTATGTGGATGGCGGCGGAAAGCGGACGGCGGCGAACGCTTCAGGCTCGCTTAAGAAGTGCATTGTAATTAAAAACACAATAATACTGGCTCTATACGAACGCAAATCACCGAACATGGTCATGTGCTGCAAAAAGCAGTGCTTTACAAGAGCACGACTATCAACTACGGTTCACATGGGCAAAATAGACTGATGTGAGGCTCCAAGAAAAGGGAAATCATAATTACGGTAATTTTATTTGCCACATAAAAAACATCCCTTCCAGTCAACTGTAGTTATTCACCTGAATATTCGAAAGGGTCAAACGGGTATACAAGAGTCATTGCTGAGGGCATCAGAATTGTTGGATGACATTGAGGGAAGCTTGTCCACCCGCAAACATATGCCGTTTTCCGGAACCATCAGAATGAATTTTGAACGAAAGCTTCCAGATGTCTGAAAATGAGATAGTGGATGCTTTTGGTATATCTCCATGCAGTTACACTGAACTAAATTGAACATGTAAGTTCTTTTAGAAAGTAGTGCTACCCATCTCAACAATCTTCTTTCGCAACTGAAGGTATTGGAGGCGCCAACGTTTAATGCCACTGTTTTGGTCTTACCTATTCACATAAACAAGATTGTATAAGGCTGCTCATTAAATACATACATGGGCTGGTCAAACATGATAAATTATTTTCGAAACTACCTTTTTGAAGAAAAATAAAGCCTTCAGGTAGCTTATCCAACAAAACAAAACCCTTCTCACGGCTTCTTTAGTGAAGCAGATTTTCGCTGCAAATGTATAACAATATTTCACTGCACATTCTTAGGCTTTAAGGTTTTAACAAGTTCATGATTGCTTGTTAACGACAAAATGTTTTTAATGGGCGGATATCACTGGAATGGGGAAAACTAATATATGAGAGGTGTATATTTTAAGTAAAAACAGGTTGCCAAGACCCTGCAAAGAAGATGCGTGTATTTCAAACTCCACTTTCAGGACACGCATCATATATTTAAAACTCAAACACTTCGTGTGAAATAATGCAGCCTTGATTTTTGTTACTGATCTAAGTACATCAACCCGTTCTCGACAAACAGTTGTGGCAAACAAGAGTGCTCTGGCAATGGGGCTCTCACCAGTTAGGACCAAAAGATTTCATTCATGTATGATAATTTTTTGGAGAAGGCCGTAAATTATTTTCAGATACCTGATGGTGAGCTAATTGCGTTTAAGTTGCTAAGCTACTCGCTATCTCCAAGATTACTTTGTTGATCATCACAGTAAATCACGAGGATGTTTTCTAAATTTTGCCAGACCCAGGGCAGAGCGAGCCAACAGTCTCTTGCGACCATGGGCCCTTTGGCCAGAACTTGCTCGCATAAGACTACCAAATGAACCTCGTATTGCGTTGAATACGCATAAAAGCCATCAAAACTGCATTGCGACTCATCTGCGCCATCGTTCGAGCGTCAATTCTCGCACTCACTGCATCAAATGAGTTATTTTTCACGCAGCTGGTTTTCTTAGCGGTTGTAAATCAGCCTGTCCTCCATTAATTTGCATGTGTTTGGGTGGACCAGTTTGTCTTCAGCAGTTGCCCTTAATTGATGCACTCAAACCAGAAACAGAATGTACTTTTTGTCCAATGTCTATATATCTTTATCTATTTTTCACCGACGTTAGAACTCACATTAAAAGAATATCAAACATAATTTCGGAAGTAGCATATCTTCGGCTTACTTTTCAGCACGCCCAAACCTGTTTTTGAGCTCTCATATCTGTTTGGCGACCATATACAACCACGGAATTGCTATGTTGCGGGAAAATGCGAAAAAGAGTGTGGCAAATGATTACCTTCGGCTCGCATTCATTCGACGATAATTTGAGGCGGGAAATTAACGTGGCTAACGAAACCCGCATTATCAACTCCGAGTAACGCGATGCAATGCAGTTTCTTGGGCCCGCCCCAAATGGTAGGTATGCCATGGGGTTTATTTTCAGCTTGTTTTCGTTGCTGAACCTGGTTGAAACAAGAGTAAATAATACCGAGGAAAAGAAGATAAACCATTGTTTTATGCAGTGAAACACTCTACTTCAATACTTATTTTTCAAGTACGCTGAACGCTCGTCGTGCGAATTTCTTGGTTTATTTGTGGCAATGGAGGTACTGATTTTTACAGCGAACCTCTCTGTGTGGCTCGGTTTTCCTACATCCATTCGCCAGCACAGGGAAATTGCCTGGCGCTTCGCTAACTCAGACGACCTCCGGCATAGAAAACGCCCTTTCTAAGGAAAACAACCACCCCAAATTCCTCAATGAGCCTAGATAAAAAACTTTGTCAACGGGCTGAAGACTCCAGCGATGACAAACCCATGCGAAGGCAACAAAGCAAAATAAACACCCCCTCCCTCCCCAGACCGGCTGGCAGCTAATGATGCTAAAATTGTGCTGCGACCACAAGGAGGTCCCAACCTTACGCAAGTGAACTCAGCCCTTTTCGCGGACACCATCTTTACACAGGCCAACCTCACCAAGCCTAACGAAGACCAAGTACGCATTATTAACTACCCAAATTCATAGGCATCAGCACGCTACCTGAACCACGCGCCAAACAGTGCTTGAACCTCCCCACACCCCAATGGAACTACATAAGCTACGCCCTGGCCAACCATATCCCGCCACGCAGTACAACCGTAAAAGGAGCACACTTTCAGGTACTCCCAACGACGACGACACCACCATTATGCACAGTCTCGTCCAGTGAAATCCAACAATCAGTGTCCTTGAGGCAAACGAATCTTTGGCACAGGAATCATTCCAGTGCCTTTTCTCGGTGCATTAATCCCCTTCTAGTTTCTCTACCGTGCCTTCGTCCTCCAGTGTTATCTTTTATAGCAGAAGGCGAAGGCCTGCATGGCCTACCGGAAACCAGGCCACAGGAAGAATGTATGCCCCAACCCTTCGCCACAGCCCCACTGCGCCACCTGCGGAAACCTAGCCCCATACCGCACCACCCTGCAAATTCATGTGTATCCGCGGTGGAGACGACCACCTCACGGGTGCGTCTGGCCGCCCTAATCGGTTGATTGATTGATTGTAGGGTTTAACGCGCCGACGCAACGCAGGCGATGAGGAGCGCCGTAGTGGAGGGCTATGGATGGATTTTCACCACCTGAGTATCTTTGACGTGCACCGAAAACTTGTACACATAGACGTTTTTGCTTTTAGCCTCCATCAGAAAAGCGGCCGCCACGGCCGGGAATTGAACCCGCGTCCCCGCGTTCAGGAGCACAACGCCTGGGCCACTGAGCCACCACGGCGGGGCCTCATCGGTTCCAGTCATGGCGCAGAAACCCCCTTCCCCCAGCAAACATCACACTACCACTACTGTACCACCTCGGAATCCAAGCACTACAGTTTATCCATCCCTGAAGGCTCTCCACAAGACCTACAGCCAGCAAGGCTGCCCAGCGCTCGTTAAATGCCGAGGGCCGATTCTCCACCCCACCCTCACTACCCGCTCTTCAAACCGCAGCACAACAGCAAGAGAAGATGGCCGCCCTTTATCGAGAAAGGCAAACCTTCCCCCACACAATCACCGAACTACGTCTGGAAAACGAACGCCTGACACGCGAAAACGCCCAATTCAAACAACAAGTCTCCCTAACAATCCGCAGCCCCCCGTACTCAATTAATCCTCAGAATCTGCCCGTTCAAAAGACGCAGATCTGCTCTAACTAACGAACCCCACTCTTCGGTAACGTCTTCTACCATTACGCCCCTACGCTCGGTAATCGGGTCCGCTTTTGCCACGGTAAACAATGAGACCACGGTAGAAGTCAAATCCATCCAAGTCAGTGTGCATGAACTCCACCAAGCAATGTTAAACTGGGTGCAGGCAGCCCTTTAACAGGCCGTCCCACCTCCCCCAGTTCATACCGCAGTAGGTTCACTAACAGAACATTACAAAAAAACACTAAGACACAAATGATATGACCATTGAAGTGCACAGGGTAAAACCAAATGCTCTAAGCTCCAGGCACTACTTACTCGACTCGCCTAAAAACCTTTTGTTGTAGCACTACGAACAACATACATGCCAAACAATGTTTTCAATCACAGAGCAAATCACGGTACTCGTTTCCCAAAACTAAGCATCTTTTTACATAGGAATACAGCTGCCTAACAACACATACTCAACTCGAACATCCCCGATACATTCTTTACTCTTTTACCCGCCAAACAAACTGCTACTCAATAACACGCCTTGAATGTCTACAGCCAACCCAAATGCACCCATGCTAATTTCCGAGCGATCTTCCAACAAGCTATGCACCATATCAAAACCCAGCCTCAGCTCATTGTGGATCACTTTAACTCACCGCACATACCTTGGGGATACACACGCTCCACCCTCAAAGGTACAATATTATGAAAAGTTGTACAGTAACTCCAACTAACTTCGCATAACGACCCTCCAGATTATGCAATATCGTCCAAAAGGACACATCTCCGGACCTAACTATAAGAAAACACATACCCAATGCCACATGGCACCCACATCCACAATCCCTAGGAAGCGACCAATTCACCGCTGAAACACAAATTATCTGCAGCGATCATACACGGCACACACGAAATCAACACACACTTATCAACTGAGACCGATTCCCAACCAACACCTTAAACATCTCGCCCACTAACACAGAAAGTGAGCTGAAAACATGAATAACATCTATACTACATGACAAATAAAAGAGTAACTAGTAAAAGAGTAAATGAAAGAGTAACAAATAAGAGTAAACCAGCAGCCGCCGTCCCCCCTCTAATTCCACTTCGCCAAGTAGCTGCAAGTCCCTCTCGGTTGAAGGGAAGCTTGCCCAGCTGGAACGCCGGCGTGAACACATATTTGTTTGTCAGCTTGGAAGGCTTCTGAGCGACATTTTCGCTGGGGCCTTTCACGCCTATGTATGCGCCATCACCGGTTTCCGGTTTATGCGTGCAAGGTTTGCGGTTCGGACAAGGGGGGCGTGCACACACAGCTAGTGTTCACGCCGCTATTGGTGAAATGCTGGTTGTGCTGGTGGGATATTTAGATGTTGAAATTACATGGCTCAATGCGCTTAGTCTACTATACTGTTAAATAGAGTGGTTTGGGTGTGGGTTGATGCGTTACAAAGACATCTTGCACAGACAGAGATATAAGCGAGGGGGAAGGAAAACGGACAGCCACATGTTTGTGCGCGAGAATAGAGCTCAAGGGCTTCCAGGTTTGAAATCGTTATGGGACGCACGCGTACCGTTTGGATTGAGGAAGAAGAGTAATAATCGAAGCATTGGCCCTAGCACAATCGCGAACGGGCGCAAGAACAACGAAAAGCTGCTGGCGCCGCCGTTACCGCGTCAAGTTCAGCTCGTCGAGTAGCGGTGAATCCATCCCGGATGAACAGAAACTTGCTCGCTTGGAATGCCGGCGTGAGCCTATATCGCTTCTTCAGAGGGCTATCAGGGTACATTTTCGACCGCGTCTGTCACTTGTAAGCACACGGGCATAAGTGGTTGCCGGTTTATGCGTGGGCAGGTTTGTAGTAAACAATAGCGGGAGGGAGAAGGCGGATGGGCGTGCACGCGCAGCTACTGGTTTCAAGCCTGCACTAATGGATAACATGTCCGTTTTGATGGTGCAAGGTTTAAACGCGTATGTTAAACGACCCAAGGGCATCTATCCGGAGTTCTCAGCGGTAGAGCGGATTGGGTTTGTCTGTTATATAAACAGTAAGATGCTTGCTACTCGGGAGAGACAGGCAGCTCCATGTTTGTCTGCGAGAACAGGGCTTTAATCCATCAGAGGTTCATTCAGCCAATTCTCTAGGAAGTATGGCCAATCGCAAATTACAACAAACGTGTTTTGTTTAGTGCATTCCGTAGACTGAGTCCAGCTTTACACGTCATCCTTCTTCACAGAGTGGAAGGGCAGTAATTTTTTTCAGAGACGCGAGTTGCAAACGACGCAGCGCACGGGCTGCCATGGCCGGAAAACGAGCGCTCCATTTTTTCGACTGCTCGGTACATAGGCGGTCGTATGCAAGTTACGAATTCAGAGCTCTAGCGCAGATAATGAAGTACCACTACAACATACACGGCGTATTTGCTTCAGGACTTCCTGTTTGTAGCAATATCTCTACCATGGCACGACAGCAGACACTGTTAGAAGCACCGCGTGACCTCGGCCCGCGCTCCAAGCCACATGCTAGAGAACAAGCCTTGAACGCAGCGGAAGCAGCTTGCTTTTTTACGCAGCTCGACAACTGCCAGAAACTGCCGCGTGTGTTAGAGTTTAGAGTAAATTTCTGGTGTCCACAAAGTCACGTCTGCCACCTCCAATTTAAAACGAGTTCTTGCCCGTAAAAAAGAATGAATCGTTTACAAAAAAACCTTTTGCAGCCAACTGTATACGTTTCGACATTCTGTCATATTTGATCAATGCAATCAGTTGCTATACAATAAAAACGGTGCAATTCTTTCAAAGTCATGGTTGCTTAATGGAGTAAAACATCCGCCTCTACATACCGTATTTATAGTAAAAGCGTAAAAAATGTACTAAAATATAATGGCTCATTTTTACCAAACATTATTGTTATTTAAACCTTGTTCTGCTTTGGGAACTATAAAAAATGTTTTAATGGGGAACCAACAGATTGTTCGTCTGCATTTTCCCCTCGAAGTTATTGTATTTGTTGCCGCGGATATGTCGGGGTTTCATTAAACAATACGCACACAGCAGTGGACGGATCTATTGTTTGGGGTATTAATGATGAATACGTCGTTTTACTGAAGCAATGGGGACGAGAACGACACCGGAAAGTTGTTTTTATCATGCTATTTTTTTCTTGCAGGTAGACGTTTTTTTCTACTCGCTTCTTCTATAAATAAAATACGCAGACGCTTTACAAAAGCAGTATCAATTGTTGGTTTAAATAAATATTTTATTATTTTCACGCAACGGTCAGTGCCAAGCAAAGCTGTTGTTTGTAGCACCTTTCTTAGGCGTGAAAACAGTCATGGCGGTTGGAGTTATAGTACTTCAAAGAATTTTTCGATGAAAAAAAAACATTTGGGGAACTGCGTGCTAGCGGAAAAAATAGTGAATGTAAGACAGCTTCAATAAAGTGTTTGTGCGAAACACGTTGCACAGCCCGCTACCGAGCCGAGACACCCTGCGTTGAGGAAAGCTTTAGAACTTAATAAATTCAAAATACGTGACGGAGATTGCAAAAAAGAATACCTTTCCGGATCAAACTTTTCTGGCTCTTTCCAAAAGCGAGGATCATAGTGCATCCTGAGTACTGGTGCTCCAATGACGGTTCCCTTTGGGAATCGCATGCCCTTGTACTCGTAGTCTTCGTCACAGGCTCGTTGTACAAATCTGAAATGGGTTGTCGCACAAGATAAAGTACGTGAACATTTTTGACACATTGTTATCTGCGTACAAAAAATGACAGGCATTCCTAAAGCAATCACAAGTCATAAAGTTAGCAAATGCCTACCCAGTATGCAACACCATTGATTCGCCACCAACGGGTTCTGCTCCAGTTGCGAATCAAGCTGGGCTGACTGTAGGTTCTCTTAAGGCCTGACCTTCCATTTTAGCAGTTTCTATTTTTGAAGCCTGTCAGCTATGACAACTTCCAACTTGTCATGGTTATGAAAATCACGCAAGCTTCGAGAATGCTGAGATAACTACAAGAAATCGTGAACAAAGATCAACAACTACATTTGCATCCGAGCGAGTTTGCACGGCAAAAAAGGTGCGTAATACTCGTTGAAACTCATTCCCGGATCACTCATACGACCAAGAGCTTGTAGCAATTCGAGCGCTCAACCTCAAAACACATTCACGGATCACTCATACGACCAAAAGCTCGTAGCAATATGAGCGCTCAACCTCAAAACGAGTATTCACTAATACGATTTAAACCAGACGGCACAAATATATAAAAAAACTTTCAAAGTGTTCATGAAACAACGTTTGCTGATCACTGTGCATGTAGAGAACCTTTTCGTAGCGGAGAGAATAAACCTTACCCAATATTACGGGCGATTTTTAAGCGCGCTCACAATGCGAGCGTATGTTATACATTAAAATCTCCTTAATTCGAACCCCAAGGAAAGGCACCTCCGTTATGTAATATAAAAGTTTGATATAATGAAAGTTGAGAATAACAATTGGACACTGAGCATGGAAAGCAGTAAAGTGCATGTAACACTTTCGTGCCTGAGAACCACAACAATCGCAGTCTCTATTTTGTGCTTTAAAGTACAACAGCCAGTACGTTTTTTCACTAACAAGCGCATGTAGCGGGTGGCTTCTTTTTCTCCTTCTTCAGACGTTTATCCTCCTCCTACTCGTCGTCCCTTACCAACACGTTCTGCGCTTCACACCGGACCAGTAACGCCCCCTTCTGACGAGGAACCATAACCCACTGACCTTGTGTGTACACAACGATGAAGTCCCCAGAGGATGTCTTTCGAAACGTAAGCCAGGAGAGTTTCGGATTTTCATTTGCCCCGTTTACCCATTTTTACCTTCTTTAACCGGAGGCAACTCAGCAGCATTTTTAAGCTTGCTGTGCTCTTCTATGGTCTCGAGCCACGCGCCAGACAATCAATGGGGGGTGCGTAGTCAGATGTATTCGGCGTGGATGCCACTCGCGTATGAATTATTGGCTTTTCTTACGCATAGACTTCTGTGGAGCTTGGCCGGACCAAATTTCACAGTTCCAATTACGGTAAATGTGAATTTTTGAAGGTCGACTTGGCAAGCTTTCGCTTTATAGTAGTCCTCCTTTTGGTAGGCTCACAAGTCAATGGAACGAATACAAGATGGAGGGTGTGAAATGTAACCAACCCCAAATGTGAAGGCTGAACTTTAGATTCTTCCGAAATATCGAAGCGGCATGCTTGTTCTCAAGAGCTGATGAAGTGCGAAACGGAGATAGAAACCACTCGTTTTATCAAAACATTGCGAAATACCTTGAAACAGGCTTTAAAACCAAATGTTCAGGGCTGTTGGTAAGTATAGAAGCCGTCGCAAATTTTCGGAGCAAAGGCTACGATCTACAAAGTATGGGATGGCTGGTCGTACATGATAACAAGTATGCACGGATTTAACACGAGAAGGCTGGAGGTACATAACACGTATGCAAGAAGTTTACATCTTATGACTTCCTTTAACCCTGAAGGACTCATTTTGCGACTTTGGTGAATACCCTCCAGTAGCAGCCAGGCAAGGATGCCTGTATTCTTACACGATAGAAATATTTTAGTATGAGTAAGGCAGTTTCTGAATAGAGTGAACGCAAATGACAGCAGTCGTGCGAGTAGCACTGCTGCAAGAATTGGGAGTACGCTTCCCTGTGTTACTAAATTATGCTTCTTGGCCATGATACCCTCCTGTTAAAGCATATGCATATAGCTTTCTGTTTGATGCTAAAGTAGCCTCCCCCAATCGTAAAGGTGCTAGAGCTGTTGCTTTGCGATAAGCTACAACTATGGTCGAGCAGTTTATGATTTGCTGTGTTGCTTTCTGGAGATATCACAAGTGTCGATTGTTGCTAATGGTCCACTGACGGTGCCACGCCAGATGTCGCTCCTCTCGTACGTATCAGTCGCAACGCGCTGACGTGTCTGTGGGTGCTTTGGTGCGTGCTGGAGTAGTGCGATTCACTGATAAGTCCCGACTAAGGCGCCACTCACATCGGGCCAGCCAAAAACTGATTGATTGATTGTATTGTTTAAGGCACCGACGCAACGCAAGTGATGAGGCGCGCCGTAGTGGAGGGCTCCGGATTTTGACCACCTGGGGGTCCTTAACATGCGCCGAAATCTCGTACACCCGGGTGTTTTTGCTTTTCGCCTCCATCAGAAAAGTGGCCGCCACGGCCGGGAATCGAACCCGCGACCTCGCGCTCATCAGCGCAGTGCCTCAGGCACTGAGTCACCTCGGGGATTGTCTGCCAAGAACTGGACGTCCTATAAAATCTTGCGTAAATTGCATTGAATTGCAAAGAATGTGTACGTTTTTCGAATTAACTCCGTTGTCACTTGAAACAAGGGGCAGCAGAAGAAATGTCGACTCAATCTGTCAATGAAATGGAACCTCTATTTTTGACCCTCTTGGCACTTCTCTCGGTTACAGTCATGTCTACCATTAGGTTACATTTGTTGGAATGTCAGTAAAACGTGACGAATTAGAACTTCATATACTGGGTAAAGTAAGGACCCCCACGAATCAATTCAGTCCCGCTTTCAAGAAAAAGGATATTCGACAAGCTCAGCCACGGCTTTAGGGATTGGGAAACCCCTTAAAACAAGCCCGCTAGTTGCTCCTCCTTGGCTACATAATAGCAAGTTCTTTATATTGGTTTGGAAGATGTGGTTGGTTGCATCATTCTGTTTTTGAGACCTACATTCGTTTTGCCTGCGACGTGTGATAAGAAATCGTGTATTTGATGGCACTGTTCTATATTCACCTTAAACTGGGTGCAGGGGTACGCGTCACTTTTACTTTGGTACTGTTACCGCTGTCCAAACAGCTGGGGTAATGAAACAGCTTCTATACAAAACCAATAAACCGCTCCACTGAGCGAAAAGCCGATGTCGGAAGGCATATCCTGAAACTAGATGCATGGGAAGAGTTTTGCTGTGGGTGAGGTGCATTAGTAGAGATGAAAGTTAGGCAAGTCGGTACTGGGATAACTGAGGCATATCTTTAGTGCACAGAACTAAGCGCGAACACAGAAGATTAATGCGGAATGGACCGGTTCTAGACATCAAATCCGTTGATGCCTATCGTTTGTGCCGTCCGCAACATTAACAAAACTGCATCTCCTTTGCTAGGCAGCACAGAGATACAGTCAGTTTGAGCGACTCTCTCCGGTCCCGCTACAGCGTGTGCCCCATCCCGCGGAACGCGATTCTTGCCTCCATGGCCTCAAAGAAGCTAACCTCCTTCGCTAGGTTCAAGCATTCATTACCAGCCGCATCATATACGCCACCCCCTTTCTGAAGCTTTCTCAGACCGAAATTGGACGCCTCCAATGCATCATCCGGAAGCCGGTCAAGCTGGCCATGGTTCTCCCCCGTCACACCTGTACTGACACGCTTCTTCACACCGGGGCATACAATAACTTCGAGGAGATTGTTAAAGCCCAGCGTGGAGGCCCATTCGTCCCTTCCGGGTAACGAGCTGGCTAACGATGTAGCCAAAGACGTCTGCTGCCGGGAGACCTCGAATGCTGCCCCTCCTACTCGGGCGGCAGGGAGGGATGGCCTGGTTACGTATCGGGACATAACACAGCTCTACCACCTTAGTCAGATGCACTTCCCCGGCATCGCTCCCACCATGAAGCGTAGGCAGTGTGTCCAGTGGCGTCGGCTGAAAACTAACACCTTCCCGCATTCCACATTGTGCCACCTCCACTTCCCCATGCGATACTGCCACACGTGTACATGGTGCGGCGCGACTTTCGCTTCCCTCCACCTCATAGTGGGCGCGTGCCCCTTCAAACCCCTCTCCATGCTACTCTGTCCCTACCCCTTACCAGTCTAGAGCAATGGCAGGCTACGCTGCTCAGCTCCGACCCACAAGTGAAAGAGAGCGTAATCCAGCTAGCCGAACACGCCGATAGGTCCCACGGGCTCGTGGCCGTCGAGGGGGGGACGGTAGTATGCCGGTGCTCCCAGCCGGCAGCTCTTGAAAGCTTTGGATGAATAAAGTTTCACCACCACCACCACCACCACCTTCTCCTGTGTTCGCGTTTCTTTTTTCCGCTTGGAAATCAGGGATAACGCCAGTACAACGAAGCCAGCGGCCTGTAAAGGGTGCACCCCTGCACAGTGTCATCTTGCGGGGAGGCAACTTTTAGTACTAAAGATTACGTTATAATTAGGGTTGTTCGTTTTCAGGTTTTATATTTCAACACGTCAGTATTTTATGCTGAGATACCCGAAGATGTCACTGACGTCATATCCGTCACGCAAATAACGTCAGTACACGTTTGCCTTAGCGACCCTCAAGCAGGACCTCGCTCGCCAAGCCCACCCACCCGACAGCCGCCGACCGGCAAACGATGCTCCGCTGCACATTTCGCGGCACATTTCAATTTCGTGTTTTAATGATTCATATCACAGAAGAATCGACCGCAGTTTTTTTTTTCAATATATCCTTACCCGTGGAGGGATGGAAACATACGCAGCGTTTCTGATATGACTTGCCCGAGATATTCCATTCCGCATACGTTTTCGTAAGTGATGTCACCCTGCAAAGAGTACGTATTAAATTGTAACCCTGGATTGTTGGATATATTACTGGGACAAAATCTTCTTCGTTTGTAATCTGAATGAGCTTTTTGCATATATATAGAGCGCCGAACGTCTGAAGTAACCGGAAGTGAAAAAGACCCTACCACCAAAAAACTTCTGTTGGCCAAGTTCACCCAAACATGGCAATAAAGTCAGTATATCGTTGCAAATATTTCATGAGTGTGATGCCCTATGTAATTGCCAAAGAGTGATAGCAGGTTTGCCTGACACATACACATTTGCAACGGCCAAGAGATGAGCGTCTTGTCAGAAAAACGCCGGTGTCGGTATCGCGGCCCGCGTATCCTGATTGCTCTATTGCAGGAGCGGGAACGTCGGACCGTTTTGGAAGCCGCCGATTGGTGGCGCAATCTTGTGTCACTGTTAGTGGGTGAGAGATGCGTACCCAGGGCTTGGCAGCCATTAGGTCCCGGACGAGAGCATTTTGCAATGAATGTGCAGTTGCCTATTATTGGGGAAGGAATTCCGAGTCGTTCTCTTCTACCAGTGCGGAAAGCGCCCCTACGAGTTCTAATCTCGGCCATCGCATTCTATCGCTGTATATGAGACTTAGGCGACCTGATCTTTTGAACGAAGTCATAGCTCGTGATTTGTGGCCCCTGCCATTTTTTGAGCGCTACCGTAACAAGCTTAGTAGTTTTATTTGTGTTGGCCGTTTGCAAAAAAAATGTTCTCTACAAATTATGTATAGGCATGCATATTTGATTTCACACGGTTCCCAATAATGATGTGGCCAACGCACGTTCGGCTACGTTAAGGATTTCCTGAGCAAGCGCATGGCGGTCATACAGATTGGAGGAGACAAGTCGGACCCGATAGAACTGGGAGACTGCGGCACCCCACAGGGTTCCGTCCTGTCGCCCCTGCTATTCAACCTGGCTCTCCTCCCGCTGCCAAGTCTACTCAAATAGATCGACGGCGTGGACCACGCGTTCTACGCTGACGACATTACGGTGTGGACGAGTCGCGCGGGATCCGAAGCCTGGACGGAGGAGGTCCTGCAGAGGGCCGCTAAGACGTTCCACGAATACGCCAAGACCTGCGGGTTGTGCTGCGCACCCCAGAAATCGGAGCTCCTCATCGTGCAGCCCAGAAGACGCAATAACGATGCCGAGCCGAATGTGGCCGTTACCATCGACGGCGTAGACGTCAAGCCCACGCAGCAGCTGCGCATACTCGGTCTCTTGCTACAACGAGACGGCAAGGCGACAGCGGCCATTGCTAAGATCAAGATGGCCTCCGAACAGGTCACCGGAATCATCCGACGCGTTGCGAACCGGAACAGAGGACTTAAAGAAGACGACGCCTTCCGCCTGGTCAGAGCGTTCATCGTGTCTCGCATCACCTACTCGGCCCCGTATCTCCAGCTAACGAAGGCGAACAGGAACACGCTAGACACGATCATAAGGAAAGCCACGAAGACGGCTATGGGCCTGCCCCAGTACTCGTTTACGCAGAAGCTGCTGAACATGGGGGTACATAATACGGTAGACGAGCTCATAGAGGCTCATCGTTCCAACCAGAGAGTGCGACTGAGCCAGACTGAGCACGGCCGAGCAGTCCTTAGGAAGATTGGTTGGCCCATCGAACCACAGATACCCAAGCACCCTCTACCTCCGCCGAGGAGGGAAGCGCTCAAGACCAAGCACCTGCCGCGCAATATGCAGGCCGGCAGGAACGACGAGAGGCGTGCCGCGCGGGCACAGGCACTCGCCCGACTGCTGGAAGCAGACCCCTGGGTCCTCTACGTGGATGCCTCTCTTCCCCAGCACAGCAGCAAAGCAGTGGCCGCCGTCACGACCATCGACAAAGGTGACCAGCGCGTCGGTGAGGACGACGGACCCCAGCCAAGCAGAAGAGGTGGCCATCGCTCTCGCCCTCACGCACGGAGACGCGCAAACGATCGTCACAGATTCCAAGACGGCTTACGGCAACTACCGCAAGGGGATCGTCTCCCACGCGGCCCTAACAATTCTCGCAAAGCGCAGCCCACCGGGACGAGACGTAGAGCTCGTGTGGGTTCCGGCACACTCGACAGGGAAAGGCAACGCGCTCGCCGACCGTTACGTCCGCGAACTAGCAGACCGGGCCGAGGACGAGTCGGAACTACCGCACCCAGTTACGAGCTACCGCGAGATTACCGCGCTGCACAGGAGCGCCAGGTGCAGGCTTCCCGTGCCGCACCAGCAACTCGACCGCAAACAACAAAGAATAGTTTGCCGCGCACAAGCGGGGTCACTGGCGCACCCAGCTTTATTGAACAAGATGTTCCCGGCAAAACACGACCCCATCTGCCTTGATGTCCTTGATGTCCAGCCCCGGGAAATCAAGGGAGATCTTGATGTCCATCCCCGACCTGTCGACGCAGCAAGAGCTCGCGTCCAGGGGCCAGGAGCTATTGGACTCATATGGGACTCGTGAATAGGGTTCCACCCCGTCTGACGCCTGCGAGCGCCACCTGAAATGGGCTCAGCGAAAGTTGTTTCTCTCTCTCTCTCCCAATAATGTACGTACGCATAGTGTTTAAAGTAAGTCTCGTGGAAATGTCGGGATGCAAAAGATAACTTGTGTGAAACGAAAGCTGCAACTGCAACATTAAAGTATGCTCAGCATAGGTATTTGTATATCAAAGCCCTTTTTGTTAACCCTTTTTGTTAAAACTAAGCGAGACAACCTTGCCACTCACATCTTTTTTGATTGCGAGCTGTACTTCCTCTCGAACGCAATCTTGGACATCCTGGTGGATCGCCAGCAAGTAGCTGGCAAACGACAATGGTGTTGCCACTGCATCAATGCTAAAAAAGGTAATTTCGCATCCTGAAACTGTACGAAAATAACAACAATGCGCACAGCATATTTCTTTTTGTGACGGATGTTGAACTTGAGGCAAGTCAATGACACCCATTCTGACTTCTCATTTGCTATTATTTTCATTCGAATAGACGCAGTAGTAAGCCGCAAGCCAGGGATACACTTACTTCTAGGGCCTGGATACACTGGCATGTCGGCGTCATCCCACGTGCGGCGAGTCAAGGAAATGTTCGCTGACTTATGCAGGCGTACTTAAGTGGACGCACACAATTTTTCGCCATTGTGTTTTTGTGGTCAGTGTTCTATAATACACGGTGCGTGACTTCAAAGGCAGATTACACAATGCCGAATGAGAGATCAACGTGCTCGGACCGAGGTATTGCCCGGCTCAGTCATTATCAGCGCGACAATACTACTTTGGTTCAAGTATGGCGTCTGCGCCATTTCAACTCAAGCGCATAACTTGAATTGAATTTTATTGATACCTAGAATAAAAATTGACCGCGCATGCGCTCGCGCCGCTCCACATTTAAAATAGAAAAGAATAGAACCAAAAGGGTAAAATAGGAAACGCAATGTCTTTTGCCGCTTTTGCCTCGTATCTGCATCTCCTTTCTCGTCCGCCAACCTCCAATGCTTATACCAGCTTGCCTCAGTCAACTCACGGCAGGTTTTCCGAATTCAGTTTTCCCGCCTTCGTAGTGCTTGCGCTCGATCGATTGGGCACTGCAGGCAAAAGCACGAGGCTTGGGCTCGAGGCTTGTTTGAAATAATTGTTTAAACAGTTTTCACAACGTTTTTTTTATATTTGCTTAAGGAGTAGCGACACACCACTTACGTGCCTTGTTTTTTTCTACTGCTATGAGCACTTCCCAGCGCAGTAATCATTGAATGACACTTTATACGGCCGAACGAAGCGTAAATAATTGTCCACAGCATCATTACTCACGTCAGTTTTGGTTTCGACTAAATGAACACTGATGAGGATGCCGTGGCAGGCAGGGTTGGATTAAGGGGATTAAGGGGGGACGGGTGCTACGGGGGCAGCAGCCCCGGGCCCCGGCTGTCAGGGACCCTGCTCAACCATATAAAAAAGTTATTGAGCATGTTTGCGGCGCGCATCGAAAGTTGAAGGTAGGAGCTTCAACCTCACCTTCCCACCGTAGCTGACTAACTAGTGAAAGGTGGGGAGGAGCGGGGGCCCCGCACGTTGTGGTTGACAGCCTTAGAGTCCATTTCAATTCAATTTAGTTAACCCTCTCCTCCTCCTTGTTTTCCCGGGGTTTCTGAGAAGACGTCTACGAAAAAAGGCGCGGGTACACAGCTTGACGGGCCTCAGAAGCCACATGAAAAAAGCCCACGAGCTCGGCTTTGGTGTTTTACGGCACAGGTCGTTTCGGTAGTCTTTTCGGTACACGGACCACTTAGTACGCAGATGTTTCAGCGGGCGCACGTTTCGGTATAAGAAAGGATCCGAAATCCGAACAATGAAATAATTTCTGAGGAACATTGTAAACTGTTTAAATTGAGCCAAGGTACGTTTTTATAAAAGGACAATGCAAACAGAAATAGCATGTAGATATATTTATCAAATATGCCTTATGATTTTCCTGCTGATAAATGTTGACAAATACGGAGAAAAATGTCTAGATTTAGTAGAGTGAAGATGTGTTGCCTACATGCACGCATCGTTGAAAGGTTCTTTTAACATTGGCTGTGCAGTTCAATAGAGAGAACGGCAGACGAAGAAACGAAAATTTTCCCCTATAAGTAGACCAAGAAAAACAAATGTCTCTAAAAGAACCCAAGTAAATGTCCTGTGAAACCTGACAATAAGGTTTGCTCATAAAATTGCTCCCAAACATAAAGCAAGAAGGAAGAAAGGATGCACATCAATGCTCTGAAAACTAACACGTTGCTGACAAATGTTCATAAAACGGGCTGGAACAGTACATTTGGTCTTTCGTGGTTGGCCTCTGACTAATTGGTTAATATTCGCAGAATACATGCATCGATAGCTTGTGTTAAAGTAATTGAGGCCGCTTACTTCGGAGCGATATTGTCAACATATATCGGTATTCTTGCTAGTCCGTGTTCCTATCATATAAGCTACAACTGTGGTATTTATGCATACAAATATTTCTGGAACTTTGTGCCGCCAGAGCCTATGCCACTTGTTTGGCTGTTGGTATGCGCTTGTCGGCATTCGAGTTCTCACAGACCCCGGGGACCCAGGTTAGTCTCTGCCGCGGGAAGAAAATAAGATGCGTGTTTAGAGAACAACGTTAGGGTATGTGCCACCGGGCAACTTTTTATTTTGCTCTTTCTTTGTAGGCCACTAGCCCCGCGCGAAGGAATTTTAATCTCGAAGCTTGTAGAGCGCGTTAATCCCGCTACGTGTATTTAAAAGCCAATTCAGAAAGAAGCAAAGCATTCGCGTCCGCAAGACTCCCATGACCCAGGTCAGTCTCCGCCGCGTCAAGAACATAAGCTGCGTGTTTAGAGAACAATGTTACGGTATCTGCCCCCGGGCAACTTTTTATTTTCTGCTGCACCGCCATGCGGTGCAGCGGAGGCGTAGAGGTAGAGAGTAGAGGTAGAGCATCCTCCTCGCGCGTAGAAAGGCTGTGGTTCGAATCCCAGTGCCGGACAATATCCACCGAAATAAAAGAAAAACCGCGCAATTATGGAATTGCAGTTGGGGCTTGGGGTGCGGCCTGACCCCGGCGACCATTGCCGGTAACGCACTCCCTCACCAGAGCAGGATTGCCACCCTAGTGTAGTAACGGCCACAACCTCCCATGAATACGCCACTTAACCCACGGCCCTCAGTCTCCAGTAGCTGCGAAGCAACTGAACACGGCTGCGGTCAGATCTGTGACGCAGCAGAGAGAGCTAATACCTGGACCCCGACAGGCCTCCATTGGAATCTGAACCAGGGAACGTTTAACACGAGAACCTTATCTAGTGAAACGAGTCTAGAGGTGCTGTTCGAGGACTTAAAGGGCATCAAATGGGATGTAATAGGGCTTTGTGAGGTTAGAACAGCTGAAGTCTTTACGGTGCTGAAAATAGACACGTTCTTCGTTACCTTAGCCAAGAGGATAAAGGAGAACTGGGAGTGGGATTTCTAGTCAATAAAAGCATAGCTAGCAACATAGAAAAATACTATAACATTAACGAAAGGGCAGCAGGTCTTGTAATTAGGCTCAATAAGAGGTACACGCTCAAGGTGGTAGAGGGCTATGCCCCCATATCCAGCCATGACGTCCAGGTAGTGGAACGCTTCTATAAAGATGTGGAATCGGCAATAGCTAAAGTAAAAACACAGTATACCGTAGTTATGGGAGATTTCAATGGTATAGTAGGCAAAAACCTGGCTGGAGGCACGGCAGTTGGGAACTATGGTCTGGGGTGTAGAAATAGCAGGGGGACCTACTAGTTGAGTTATCAGAACAGAATAACCTACGCATAATTAATACCTCCTTCTGTAAATGGGACTGCCGGAAGTGGACGTGGAGGAGCCCGAATGGGGACCATAAAAATGAAAAAGACTTCATATTATGCGATAACCCTGAATCGTGAGGGATGGGAAGTGCTCGGAAGGTAAAGTGTAGTGACCATCATATGGTAAGATCTCGAATTAAGCTAGATTTGAGGAGTGGCCATGACAAGCTACTACGAAAGAAGCCGATTAATGAGCTAACCGTAAGGCGTCAAGTAGAAGAAATCAGTATCACCCTGCAGAACCGATATTCAGCTCTTACCGAGGAAGCCGAGCTTACGCCACAGGAAGCCAGCGACAACCTTACACGCATTATCAAGGAGTGCGCAGTAGAAGTCGGGGCACGATGGCTAGACAGGATACTGTTAAACGTTTCCAGGAGACGAAAGATATAATAAACAAACGGCAAATTATGACAATCTCCACCGCAGCTGACAGAATACAACTAGCGGAGCTTTCGAAGTTAATAAATAAGCGTAAGACAGCTGACATACGGAAGAATATTATGGACAGGATCGAATGCGCTGTAAAGAACGGAGGTACCGGGAAAGCAGTGAAGAGGCGTCTTGGCGTGGGGAAAATCAGATGCATGCACTTAAAGATAAGGGAGGTAATGTCATCAAAAATAGGAATAACATAGTCACGGTGGCAGAGGTAATGTCATCACAAATAGGAATAACATAATCAAGGTGGCAGAGGAGTTCTATTGGGATCTGTACAGTAGACGGGACATCCAGGATAATGCCGAACGAGAAAGTAGTTCAGAGCAGAGACACATCCCACCACTAACGACGGAAGAACTAAGGAAGGCTCTGAAAGAAATGAAAGGGGGCAAAGCACGTGGTGAGTATCTGATTACAGCAGACCTCTTGAAGGATGGCGGAGAAATTGTACTTGAAAAACTGGCAAACCTGTATACGCAATGCCTCATTACCGCAAGTGTACTGGAATCTTGGAAGAACGCGAACACCATCTTATTCCATACGAAAGGTGACATGAAGGACCTGAAAAATACAGGCCGATCAGCTTACTGTCAGTCGTCTACAAGGTACTTACCAAGGTAATCGCTAAAAGAATTTCTGCAACCTTAGATTTTAGTGCACCTAAAGAACAAGCAGGGTTCCGTAAAGGGTATTAATGGACCATATTCACACGATCAATCAGGTGATAGAGGAGTGCGCTGAGTATTCCGAACACCTATATATAGCCTTCAGGTGTTCAGAGAAAGCACTTGACTAGGTCGAAACCCTAGCAATCATTCAGTCATTACGGAACAAGGGGGTACATGAGCATTATATAAAAATGCTAGAGAATTTTAATTGGTCCACAGCTCCGATCATCCTCCATAAGGAGAGCAGTAAAATACCTGTAAAGAAGGGCGTCAGGCAAGGAGACACAATCTCTCCAATGTTATTCACAGCATGTTTACAAGAAATATTCAGAACGTTGGACTGGGAAAAGGTGGGAGTAAGGGTTAATGGAGAATACCTTAGTAACCTCAGATTTTCTGATGACGTTATCTTGCTGATTAACTCGGAGGACGAATTGCAACGCATGCTTTCCGCACTAGACGAGCAGAGTAGAAGCGTGGGCCTGAAAATTATTATGCAGAAAACTAAAGTAATGATAAATGACCTCGGGGCAGCACATCACTTTGGGATATGGGGCGAAGTAGTGGAAGTGGTAGAAGAATATCTCTACTTAGGCCAAGTTGTGACCCCGGATCCCAACCATGAGGCAGAGATAATTAGAAGGATCAGAGTGGGGTGGAGTGCATACGGCAGATATTCTCAGATAACGAATAGCAGCCTACCATTGTCCCAGAAGATGAAAGTGTATGACAGCTGCATCTTGCCGGTACTCACCTACGGGGCAGAAACTTGGAGGCTCACTAAGAGGGTTCAACTTAAATTGAGAACGACTCAGAGGGCAATAGAGGAGAAAATGATAGGTGTAACATTAACGGACAAGAAGAGAGCTGAGTGGGCCAGGGAACAAAGGCGTGTTAAGGACATAGTAGTAGAAATTAAGAAGACATAGACGTGGGCAGGGCATGTAATGCGAAGGCGAGATAGCTGTGGGTCATTGATGGTAACAGAGTGGATCCCTAGAGAAGGCAAGCGTTGCAGGGGCGGCAGAAAATTAGATGGGCAGATGAGATCAAGAAGTTTGCGGGGATAAATTGGTCACAGTTGGCACAGGACCTGGGTAATTGGAGGATAATGGGGGAGACCTTTGCCCTGCAGTGGGCGTGCATAGGATGGTGGTTGTGGTATTGATGATGATGATGATGATGCGCTTGTAAACTACTGCGTATATTTCAGTCCTGTTTCATGCTGTGTATGCCTTAGCCGTTCTGCCTTAAATAACCTGGGAATTCTCAAACTGGGAATTTTCCTGTTAGTTGTTGCATTCTTTTCTATATAAAAGAAAACTCTACGTGGATCTCCTTTTACTCTCTTTTGGCACCGGTGTTCCACTGCACACGCAAGGCGTGGGGTACCTCTTTTGCAAACGACTTATTAGCCCCTCAACTCCTGGCCTGACAAGTATTCACGTGATAATTGCCCCCGCCTACACCCCCCGTGGAACGAGCATCGTCCCGATGCGTGAAAAGCTGTGGAAAAAATGAATGCTCTCGCGGTATTATCCATTAATGTGTGAGGTAGGGCTTCATACGGACGACATGAACGTCGTCAGGAAGGCGGTTATGTCGGCGTTAAGAAACGATTTCGTCATCCAAAATCTCTTAGGTTACATCGCAAACCTAGTGCAACACTCTATAAGGACCAGAGTACCATTTCAGGAGCTTTTTGAGAGTCCTCGACCTCGAACAGCAGCCCATACACGGACTCGTTCGCCGGGTTTAAAAAGGCAGTCCTGTGACGGAGGTTGCAACGGTGCCTCTCATAGCGCTGTTGCTGCCTTGTTCGTAAGCGCCCCAGTTGACTCGCCATTTCCGCTCGTTTCGTAAACTCATTTAGCTGCATGTTGTCATTGCTGGTGTCGTGAGGCAGCATTGCATCCAACATTTGTCATGGCTGGTGAATTGAGGCAACATTGCGTCAAACACAGTAGTGACGTGTCGGCCATAAAGGAGGAAAAACAGCGTCATCCGGGTCATGTCTTGTTAAGTCGTGCTGTAAGCGAATGTGACGTACGGCAATATGATGTCCCAGGTCTTGTGCTCGGCGTCAGTGTACCTACTCAGCATATCCGCTATTGTCTTGTTGAGATGTTCAGTTACCCCGTTTATCTGCGGGTGGCACGCCATTGAGGTCCGATGCGAAGTACCGCTGAGTTGCTTCACTGCATCTACAAGCACAGAAGTAAACGCTCTGCCTCTGTCCGTAATAAGAATGGTCCGGGCACCGTGGCGGGGAGCAATTTTGTTAATAAAAACTTTGCGACATCTAATGCAGTTCCTCTTTGGAGAGCTTTTGTTTCTGCATACCGATTGAGGTAGTTGGTGGCCAACAAATCACTTGTTTCCCACAGACGACGTCGGAAGTCGTTCCAACAACTGCCTCCCGACTTGTTCAAAAGGCTTCTTGGTGATTTTGACAGGGTTCTGGAGGCCCGCTGGCCGGAGTGGCGGCGCTTTCCGCCGTTGGCATTCACGGCACGTGCGCAGGTAATGCCGCACGGCTGCAGAAAGTTTCAGCCAGTAGTATGACTGCTGGGTCCTAGTCAGGGTACAGGTGAAGCCGAGGGGAACTGCCGGCGGCTTATCATGCAGGCTTGCAGAACCTCGTTACTAAGTACTGCGGGAACAAGAAGCAGGTAGCTTCAGCCATGCGGATGAAAGTTCGCTTTATAGACGACACCACCGCAGAGAGTGAAGGATGACAGCGCAATTGGAAGCGCCCGCGACAAAGTGGGCGAACGCCCCTCCAAACAATCTATCAGCGGCCGTAGCTCGGCGTCCGCCCGTTGCTGCTCTGACACGGAGGATGTGTCCAGTACGCCAAGAACGCGTCGTCATCGGTGCAGTCATTTGCCGGCGGAGAGAAAGCTGGTGCTCGCGAGAGACAATCGGGGTTAGCATGCTCTTGCCCGGACTTGTAAACGACCTTGACGACGAATTCTTGAAGCCGAAGGCACCACCGAGCTAATAGTCGAGACGGGTCTCTTAGGCTCATCAACCAGCGTAGTGGGTGATGGTCACTTACCACCGTAAATGGACGGCAATACAGGTATGGTGAAAATTTAAGTACTGCCCAAACGATGCCGAGGCACTCTTTTTGGTGGCCGAGTAGTTGGCTTCCGAACAGGACAACGTTTGGCTGGCATACGCTATCACCCTTTCGGCGCCGTGTAAGGTTGGTCAGCGGAGCTGCAATGCATGCGAAGTCCTGTATAAATCGTCGGCAATAGGAACATAGCCCCAAAAAGCGCCTTACGGCTTTCTTGCTGGCTGGCACGGGGAACTGGGATACTGCTTCAGTATTAGCCGGATCAGGTGGAACGCCGGTACCGCTAACCACATGGGAGAGGAACAGGACTTCCTCGTATCCAAACTGAAATTTTTCAGGCTTTATTGCAGGTTCGGCGGATCGCATTGCCCTGAGGACGAGACGTGAGACGTTCGAGGTGTTCTTCAAACATGGTGGAAAACACGATCACGCCGTCCAAGTACACCAAGCAAGCTTGCAACTTTAAGACGGACGGCTCGGTGTTTATCAGTCTTTCCAAACTGTCTAGAGCGGAACACAACCCGAACGGCAACAATTTAAATTCGTACAGCCCATCAGGCGTAACAACAGCGTTCTCCTCGCGGTCCCTTTCATCGACCTTGATCTCCCAATACCCGCTTTTTAGGTCTATCGACGAAAACTAGCGGGCATGTCGTAGTCTGTCGAGGGAGTCCTCAATGCAAGGCAACAGGCAAACATTTTTGGTAACCTCATTGAGTTTGGAATAGTCCACACAAAACCACAATGTCCCATCTCATTCACTAAATCGAAGGGCGACGCCCAGGGACTATTCGATGGTGCGATGACGTTGTCTTCCAGCGTTTGCTGTACTTGCCACGGTATTGCGGCACCCTCCTTGGGGGCCACACAGTACGGGTTCTGACTACTGGGCCTCGTTATTTTTTGGGTAAATAGTTGATGTTTCGTCAGATGCGTTAGACGGACAGCTGCCGTGGATGAAAAATACCCCGAAAATTGTTCCAGTAGGTAGAGCAGCGCTTGGCATTTTTCGGACGACAATGTTGGTGCTGACGCCTATCGCGAGTTTAGCGCTCGCTGTGGCGGTGTTGCCAGTTCGAAGCACAAAACAGTCCTCTGTGCCATCGACACCTTCGAAGAAGGCTACGGTAGTCCCTTGAAGGATGTGCTGGCATTCATTTGTGAAATTGCTGAGCAGGAGATTTCCGCTTCCACAGAACAGGTGTACTAGGCCTCCCGCGATGGAAAAATCGTGGTCGAGGAAGAGCGATGTATGCAGTTTAGCAACGCAATTGTTGGTGCAAGGGTCGTCGCACGCTGCTGCGACAAACACGCAGGATTGATGCGGCACACGTACGTCGTCATCGGCGATAAGCAGCGACAGACGTCGGTGCTCGGTGGGCAGTACGTGAGGCAGATTCGTCAGTAGGCTCACCCTGCCCTCGCCGATGCGTATAACGACGTCGTATTCGCACGAGAAATCCATGCCCAAGATTACGTTTTTGAAACACCGAGGTAGAACGACGAAATTGACAACTAAGTCAGTACCTCCTAGACGAATCCACGCCTTGCATTCCTCGACTGGTGTCATGAGCTGGCCTCCGGTTGACCGAAAGTGAGGCCCGTGCCGCGGAGTCTTTACCTTGCGCACGTTCTCGGCAAATTGCTGGCTGACGATGGAATAATCTGCTCCGGTGTCCAGCAAAGCAGTCACCTGATGCCCGTCAATAGGAACCCTGAGCTGAGTACTAGCGCCTTCGTCGGCGTTAAGGGTCATCGTCGTTGTGTGCTTACACTTATGCATACATGGGCGCTTTGTCCTAGTCTAGTGGTCGCGGCACTTCTTTAGTTGACGTCGGCGGTGGTGGATGGTCTACCGCGCTTTTGCGATCAGCAACATTGCTTCCCGAGGCCACTTTGTCTATTTTCCCCGCCGGGGGTCGGATAACCAGACGTCGGGCAGTCTCGAGGGGGCGACGGGTCCACGGGAGGTGCGGTCTGGTGCGGTGCTGCAGAAGGGGAGCGGGATCGAAGATTGGACGACGTGGCGTTGCGTGCGGAGAGGTAGTCGGCGATTTTGTTCAGGTGCTGGCCACGCCGGGGAAAAGGAGGAGCCGGAGAGAAGCCACGTATTCTGATCCCGCTGTAGGTGCACGGTCTGTAGACGTGACCAGGCTCACTGCAGGTATATGACAGGGGCTGCCAGTCAGCTGTGCGCCACACATCTGTTTTGCGAACCTTGCTCGGTGTGAATGTCGGCTGCGAAGTGGGCCATGACTGCACAGGCGGGTGTGGCTGACGGCGTGGGACAGTCGGCAGGTTTGGGAGCTGCAGACGCATCACTGCTGCGTGGCTTGGGGGGCTCTCTTGCACGGCGGGTCGGCAGGAAAGAATGCTTGGCGAGGCTCCATGGCGCCAAATAGTGGTCAAGGAGGGTGTAGGCTGTGGAGTCGCAATTCCAAGCTTGCCTAGCTCTTCGCGCAGGACCGACTTGCGGAGCCGTTCCGGCAAAGAGCTGTCGTCAATCGTCAGGCTTGAGGCGTTACCGGGAGTGTTGGTGGACATCCGAGAATACTAATGACTTCGCTCCTGCACAGCCAGCTCGACAGCCGTGGCCTCGACGAATTCTTGCACAGTGCGTGCCGGGTTTGTAACAATGCGAGAAAAAAGCTGCTTCTTGACGCCGTGCATCAGGTAGCGAAGTTTCTTCGTGTCGGACATGGCAGGATCCGCGCGACGAAAATGGCGTGGCATGTCCTCGGCAACATGGCGACACTCTCGTTGTGTTTCTGGAGTCGCAATTCCAGCCAACGCAGTCCGTGGACACGCCAACCCGGGTCCGAAAGAGCTTCCTGCAGTTCCTGGCCCAAGTCGGGCAAGGTCGTGAAGGTGGTGTCACGGTTCTCGTGCCAGGTACGAGCGCCGTCTTCCAACGAGAAGTAGACGTTCCGCAGTTTGAGCCCATCGTCCGCATATATTATGTATATATATATATTTATATATATAGAGATCATGACGTTCGATGGGCCAGTATGAAAATAGTGAAAGAAGTCGACTGACACGTTTCCCGTTTTTGTTGCCAACAGTTTCGGAGTTAGAAACTCCGTCTTCTATATATATATATATATATATATATATATATATATATATATATATATATATAATACGGCGAAGTTTGACATTGGTGTTATGGGGACTGATTATTATTCTGCGAATTATTCATCTGCCTAATATAAGCTGTGCTCTTTGTTTTAAAGATTTGTGTGGTCCAGTGGTATTTAAAAAATAGATAAGCCTTGAATTTTTATTGCTCCAGCATACTACGGGCTTTAATAAAGGCAACGGAAAAATGCTTAAAATATCAAAACCCCAAGAGTGCCCACAGCTTATTCTAAGTACAGAATGATTAACATTCGCCGATTTACAAATAACAATGGGAAAGGCGCACTTGTGTGCAAGTCACACGGAGACGCATGAATATTTTCCTCGCATGTCGCTGAATACTCCTAATGCTACAACGATTTAACTGCAAGCAGCATCAGCCTTGGGGTAGGCTAACCACAACTGCCCGTAAACAATCCCTGAAATTGGTAAAAGGCTTTGCTCAAAGCTCTCTGTCTCTACTCGCGTTTTGCTAGCGTCACGCTCCTTTTACTGCCAGCATTCCACTACTTTGGGGACGAACCGTTAAATCTCTAAAAAAGACCCGTTACCCCTGCAAGAAAATGTAGAGTGCGAATTCTGAATAGGTGGCTGGAAAAGGAAATCCTAGAAACTAGAATACCAAAGGAATAAACGCTAATTTATATTTCCAGGTTAACTCGTGAAAATCCCATATAGAAAGGTGCGTCCAGCAACAATGCTGTCACAGTAATTTTGATACTTTCATAGAATATTCTGGGTTGTTTAAGGGTTCAGAACCTACATTTATGTTCAAAATTTTGCGTACACCTAGAAAGGATGCATAATTATACAGGGCTACTGAAGTGCTTTTAAATTAGTGTAAAAATGTATTTGGACAGTTTTTACAGTGGTCAGTTTATGCCTGCAAATGATTTTCTCGTCGGGTTTAGCTTGGACGGAGCGCTATTCGTCAATAAAAGTTACCCTACGCCCCACCCACTGCTCACTCTTGCACGCCCGGAACAGCGAGTCACATTCGCAAAACGGCCTTTGGCGTGAGGCTCCTTTTTGTTGTGTCCCAATTTTCTGTGCAAAGTTTCGAATTAGCCTGACGTTTATCTTACCTTTTTTTATCTTCCGTTGGTACCGCGTGGAATTCTGGCCATATAGCTACTGTTTTTATTGATTCCTTAAAACTACTCCTAGATATAAGACATTTCCTACCCGAGCACACGCGGCTACGTATTGCGTTCACGTGTACTCAAGGCCGCCATGTAGTTTTGTGCTCTCTGATTCGTACGCGAAGCGATGGGCTCAAACAAATAGAAAGGGCCCCCAAATTACTTATCTATTATTTAGGTCATGAATACATGCACTGGGTTCCCCAAAGACGCGCTCATTTTCCGGATCACCAAACTGCTGGCTATGATGATAGCTTGTCTAGCTAGGTAGATGTATCGTGCCGTTAGCAGGAAATAAATTCAGCTGGATATCATGAAGCGTTTTCTGCACGCGAAAGCGCTCCAAAAACATACGCCACCCGTGCGTGCCGTACGGACCACGAGGCTGCATGAACCGCCGCAGGCTGTCGCACCAACTGCTCGTCGCTGTTTTCCAGAATCCAAGCGATCGCGAAAAAGGAGGCAAACATGGATATTTACTTCCTGGATGGAAAGGAGAGTGGATATTAGTGCGGTGCAATATCCTAGCAGTGACTGCCATCTGAGGTGATTTGGAAACAGGTGATAAAATTGGAGCCCCGATGCCAAGCCCACACTTCTCTACGCTCACGGACCGAGTACACTGGTACGCGACCCGGCCCCAGCACGTGCCCGAGCACGTGATGGGGCCATGGGTCGATGGATGGCAACACCCGCGCGGAAGGATCAACACAGCGCCGATCGCTAAAGGGCAACCAAGTTTTGAAAAACTGAGAAAGGACATGATGGTGTTGTGAAAAACTGTTTTGAGGATTGTTTTGCACAATCATAGTAACACGAGCGACCAGATATTGGCCTTGATGGTAAGCCTAAGGTTCCAACGACCGAGCACACACGCCGCCTGCCAGCTGTTGGGAAAGACGCTCTTCTAAAACCTGTCGCAGGCGAGCTTGGTGCGTTTAGGTTCCTGTAACATTTTAGGGCCCCACAACACTTGGTTTCCATATTCTAAAGCCGTGTACGTGTCGCAATGCCAAGCCTAAAGTCCTCTACGCTGAGGCCCACGGGACGACCCGTCGCCATCCTCTACGCGTGATGAGGTGACTGGCGGCTGCATCACTGCTTCCTGCGCAGATGAATCGACTCAGGCTGACGCACACAGCTTGTTGCCGCTTGCTTAATGTAAAAACAAAGTTTCACATGCGAGCAAAGCGATGATGGTGTGCTGAAAAATTGTGCTAATGAAAAGTGAAGCGAGTTAGAAGCGAAAGAAACAATCTAATTTCACCCCGAAACCGATGTCGATTGGGAAAAAAACCCTCCTAAATCTCGTTGAGAGCGAACTTGGAGCGTTTGTTTCCCTCAGGCTCCGCTACGGCAAGGAAAGATTTTGTGCGTCTTCCATTCCACGGACGACTTCCTGGGCGATATCTGAACGGGAACAAATTGAGCTCTTCAGGCTGATCGCTCCCCGCCACGCCGGAACATACGAATATGCGGTCACCTATCGTCGGCCAATCGGGCAAGGCAGCCAGGTCTCTGAACGCGCCCTCGGACAGGATTCGTTTGTCTGGCCCAACAAGGTGAATTAGGTGTATTTACACATGAATTAAACAGGTTTTTCTAATTCGACGTGAAATCAATCTTCAAGTAATCCCCCTGTAAAAATGTTTTGAAACTTTCTTCACCAACCACTTAGGGCCTACTTTATAACAGTACAAATTCGAGCCTGATCTTTCAAGGATGTTCTGGATGCACTAAGACACTAAGCCTCCATAGCTGAAATCTCAGCCTAGGACACACCTGTAGATATCCCGAGCCGTCATTAATTGAAAGCCTCTTAGATACATGGGTTTTCGCATATGTGAAACAATTCCTTCAATTCATTGTGATAGGCATAAAATTGCAGAGTACAAAAAGCCCCATTTATCTTGTCATTATAATACTGTAGACGAGAGCCTGTTCATTACAAAATGTTTTTGGTAAACCACAGAGAAAGTTGGCATGGTTTTATCTTGTTTTTTCACGAGAGAAGAATTTAACAGTGTACGACCTGTGGCAGAAAGATTATACTTACGCTGCGATAATGAATAGAGTGCCGTTTGCCAAAGTGCGTGTGAGGCATGTCAAGTGTACGCTTGACATGCAAGAGCGTACACTTGAACAAAGCAAAAAAAGACTGGTTTAATCGGAAATTCAATACCAGATTGTATTCAGACATTCTACTGCGCTTCAAATTAAAAGGTGAGTACTTATTAGACACGTGCAAGGCTAACACTGGAATTCATTTGTTTACAAAATACGCTGGGAAATGCTTTTTTTCACAAGGCTACTCAATTCCATTTGCGATGCTAGAGACAAGCGCTAAGATATGCAAAGAAAAGTAAAACAACACACGAACCACTTTAGGCATGGTTTTAACAAAATTTGAGCGGAATCTAAAAATGAATTGACACGTTGGAGGACATTTTTATTGTATTTACTTCAAGCGAAACTTACAAAGACTCTCCGTATATTTAAAATAGGTAATAGATATTTTGTACGGTCTATGTATCAGTTGATCTCAGGACCTTTTTGTTTCTTTGTTACTTCGAAATGCAGTATATGGGGCGCCAAAATAGATATAAAGCAAGACCGGGCAAAGCAGGGGCACAGGCTTTGGAACCTCCATTTTGTTGTCACGAAGAATTATTTTGTTCTCCAAAAAACTATTCAAAAGAAAGCTCCTCTATCGGTGCGCAACCAAGCTGCGCTTGGGTAATCGCTTTGATATTATCAGAAAGAGCCACGGCTCTTTCATTTAGCGTGGGCGCCTCTGTCTCAGCGCACCTTTTAACACCGTTGTTGTGTACACTTTGGTGTGTATGTGCTCCTCCAAGTGTAAATTTTGCTATGCTAGGGCCCAGATTACGAGTGTATACTGCCGAGCCCATGCTCATATCGTTTCTGCTCGACGTAACCTGTGCCTGCGTGGTACACATTTCGCCCAAAAAGCAATAAAACGGTTTTCACTGCTCTGTGGCTTTTTCAATATGTACGATCATCTGGTTTTCATTTATTATATGCGCGGTATATCCTACGAGAATAATGTCTCCACTCCCAACTGGTAGTAAGTTCTAAGGGAGATCGGATCTAGCCGCCCAGGACGAAGTGACCACCCGGGCCATGGAAGTGACGGAGGCCCTGCCACCGCCGCCACCTCCCCTCCCTGAACCTTTTGCTTGCAATAGTGTTTTCATTCACTTCTAGACTGATGCACATTAACCTGATACTAGGATTATCTGCTCGCTACAGAAGGAACAAACTCGGTTTCGAAATCATAGACCAGATGGGACAGCCAGAAGTTTGTTTGCCGCGTTATAAAGCGAGAAAGACGCGAGAAAGTGAAATATCGTATGTTTTTCACTCACATGCTGGCTTCTGAACGGCGTCGTTGTTGATTGAAGGAGTGGTTTCGGATTCGGTGTTCAGTAGTGTCTGCAGAAGGTCCGCCTTGTTTGCCTGCGTAAGAAAAAAACTTGTAACTCTCAAGCCACCGGTCATGCTCTCTAAGCAGAACGTTTGCGGCAAAAAAAGCTGCTTGAAACAGCAAAAATATCTGGATAAAAGCAATGATGGGGGATTTTACAAACACAGTTTGGCCGTTTTATACTGTGTTTTATGCGGATGAAAACCTGACGGTTAGCCGAGAGGTTTGTTACTATTATCAGCGAAATTTGAAGAAATCAAACACTGAGGAAAGTGCATTCAAACAAAAAAAATGATAGTTTACGTAAACTGTGAATTGCGGTATTTTTTTAAGGAATGTTCTGCCACGCTACAACTTTTAAAGTACTTCGTTATGTTTCAAGTGGCTTTCATCTGCCGGCGCGAAAGCTGCGCCTTTGTTTATTATAGCTTTTCTGGGTCATAGTCTCACTGCGTAGTAGCATAAGGCTAGGCGAAGATAAAACGGTTGCTTTGACGGCGCTTCTTAGCCCTGCGCCGGCTAAGCGCCGTCAAACTTTTACGAAACGCTGTGCATATAGTGTTTGCTTCTGCTCTTAATAACCATGTTTAAAGTGTTAAACTGTGCCATTTTTCATCGCCTATAACATTCATCGTAATTTTGCTAAATAATGTTTTCTGCGCTTCTCATACTCAAGAAAAAAGTATTTTTGGTGAGGCGGCCCCGTTTCAGTTTATACTGTGTGGCTGGTTGATGGAATTTTTGCTGGTAGCAAAATTGAAAATTCTGATGACATTATTTATAGATCTAGAAATACTAGGATGGCCGTGCAATCCTCATGATTGAGTCAACGCAAAATAACTATTTCCATCGCGCAACAGATGTGCTGATATTGTGGGTGGCGCCATAACGCCCAGACCTGCCGTGGAAAACGGCGCTGCTTGTAAAAGCAGCAGCGTGACTGCGGAGGAGCCTCCGTGCCAAAATATTGCGTATCTCAGTAATCATCATCATTTTTTTTCTATTTAGGCCTTTTTTCTCTACGTTACCAGCTCTGAGAGACTGTTAATCTTCCTGGTTAGGTCTCTATATAGCCCTAATCAGCAGTGTCCGTAACGTTGAGGTTTACAACTGAATCCTCCAGGTCAAATTCACTGCACGCTATACCTTTAGCGTAGTGGTTCTCGATGCAAGAGCTATAAGCATATCACTAGGCGTAACGTCTATCCGGCAACGCTGCCTGTATTTTATTGTTACGCTGCCAGAAGATGAGCAAGACGGCAGTAGTGCGTAGCTTCGTGCACCAGCATCTGCGGCGACGACGAAACTGTGTGGGCCACAGTGCCTGGCTTGGTCTTACCCATGGCCGCCTCGCATATTCTGCAAATAGATCAGTACACCTTCCATTGTTTCTGTCACCTCCATTGTCAGGCGCTTCGACGCGCTAACTGGCGCGGGCTCTGGGAAGAGCAGCCCGGAAATGGAAAGAACGTGTTTCCCGGCGCTTTCAAACGCCGCGCATTCCGATGAAGGCCGCGCATGCTCCACCGGATAACCTAATGGCCACCACACGGGGATGGACCCCGACGAAGAGGACTTGCTTTTTCCCCTTCGCCCGGTCATCAGCGGCCGGAACAGGGGAAGATGAAGACAGAGATGTGGTCCGGGCACCGGAGCTCTCGGCCCGTCGTCTTCGGGCTCCACCGAGCACTGTTTCTTAGTAGCCTGAGTGTAATGTAAATAAATGTAGTTTTGTATCGGAGGCTGATTTTTGTCGGTTGAAGATACCCGGGGTTAGATACTCCGCGCTGCTGTGGCTTGGAGGAGAAGCCCCGGGGGAAAAGCATCGCGAAGATAACTGGCGCAGTCGACAGGATCTTCAACGGCGACGACTCAGCCAGCCGGCGGGTGAGACGGGCCCCTCAACGAACGGAGCGCGTAGGGATATCACGGCCTGCTGAACGAAATCTGCAGGAGCAGCGAGCTTGACCACCCAGGTGGAGAATGGCTCCACCGGTGCCCAGTGGACGTCTCGACGGAGACCGAGGCAATATCTTCGGCCTGCTGAGCTACGGAAAAGCAGCTTGACCAGCGGTCAGTAGAGGCATCAGATGCCCACTGAACGGGAACGGCTGGAGCAGTGAGCGAACTGGCCGCTCCAGAAGGCGGTGACTTCTACTGCCTCGTGCGCACGCCTCAGCGGAACGAGCGGGATCACCGCTGAGAACGAGAACGCCACCGGAGCCGCGTGGATATGGATTGCCCCCTCGACTGATCCAGGCCATCATAACAAGCACCAAACTGTGCAGGTCAGTGCCTCACTTGATCCTGGGTGTGTGGCTCACCATGACTTGTAGGGGGTACTTTATGAGCAGCCCTGAGATAATTTGGGGTGGTTAGCTGGGTATGGTGAGATGGAGCTGAGTGTGGTGGCTTACGGGGTAAAACGTCATGATTAGATCAGCCATGTCGTTCGCTGAGCAGATGGTGCTCAGGTGCTATTGCAGGCACTGTTGCAGGTGCAATTGATTATAGTGCTATTGCAGGCGAAATTGAGAATCGCTGAGGCAGAGTTAGCAGCGGAACGTTCGAAGAGTGAACGATTTAAGAGAGCTGACAGAGTTTCTTCCTCACCGATTGCTCAAAGAATAATGTTTAGCACTGAGGAAGACATTGGACTGGGTGCGGCAGTACACCTAAAGATGTGCGGGGTGGAACCCATTCACTAGGCATGCGTAAGCCTCCTGTTTAGAGGAATCCGGCACGATCAGAGTCACGCGGAAAAGGCGAAGAGAGGACAGTGGCGCCCGTTCCTTCGTGGGCGTTCAGATTTCCTGCAACCGTGGAGCAGCATAGTGAATTATCCCGCGTAGAAAACTTCACCGCAATGAAATAGGAGGTGAAGGAAGGTGTTACGTGCGAGGCTGCAGTGGAAAATGACAGGCAGTCAAAGGTGAATGAGGGTGAGCGCATGCCCATTGAAAAGCTGATTGGCGGTGAGGGCAAACACGGGCGGCGCTGCGAAGCGCGCCTCCGTGAGGTCGGCTTAGGGATTCTCGAATTTGTCGTCTGCTTCACACAGGATCGCTCTCCCTGCTGTTTCTTAGCGCTCGCTCAACGTCTGATGCTTGCCCATACCAGACGTTTCGTGTGCGGACTTTTTGTTATAAAAGTAGGCTTAAAATCGTATACACCAGCTCAAGCTGTGAGTTAGAGTATCGTTTTCGATAGTGCTACGGAAGAAACATTGCCGGCATTGCCCATTCCTGGCGAAGCCGGTCCTGTGCGGAGCGCGAAGAGTCGGAGCTAGACGTCAGCTTCTGCATTCAGCAATGTTTCTAACAAAGGAAACAGACCAATAACCGACAACAGCGAAAGTGCAAGACCAAAACAAATTCTATTCGTTATGGGCTGTCGGCTTTGGCTGAAGGCATTACGATTCCCGGTAACCGTATGCAAAGTAAAACAGTTTTTCAAACCTTGCCTAACGCTCGAAAGTACTGTATCACATCACTTTACGTTGTCATGGCACGATAGTATGCCAACGGGCCCTATGGGGCGCAAAAGATAGGTTGCCTTCCGAATAACCTTTCTGCGTGTATAGGTGCGTGCTGGTCTTAACCAGTATGGGGGCTTATTGAGCAAAACGAGTAATATGTACGGTAAAAATACATTGCTTATGTGTGTTCACACTTGGAGGGATACTTCTGTACATGTCTTACAGCGATATCGTCCCAATATTCAGATATGCGTTACAGTAAAACTGCACTCAAGAGGAGGAGGACAGTTAGGAGCAAACAACTTTATTTCTCAGTAAAATAGAGTTGCTTTCCGGGCGGTCTCCTCAGTTCAGGACAAGAGATTAAGAATAATTTTCTTCAATTCATCGAACGTCGTCCCGAGTAGGGCAGGATTTGTTCTTTACGCCTGAACTGGTTGGAAAGCAATAAAGAGCTGCTTGGTCTATGCATCTGTATATATTCTTGTTATAATATAAACCGACACTTATACTTTTTATTGCGTTCGTGAGCGAGTATATCAACCCTTTAACACTGTACGATGTTACGGTAGAAATTCGGGTCACAAAAGCCGCCTTCGAGTACTGTGAACAACGTTGTCTGCACCGTTTCGCGTGGTTTAGCACAAATCTCCCCATTGAATTTTCATCTGAATAGACCACACACACTGGGGATATGCACGGTCTAGCACGCAGCCATAAGGAAAGTCAATTTGTAAAGTAGTGTATGTCTTACAGCCTGAATAAAATATCCACACGAACTTTGTGAGCCTCCCAAACATCCCCAAACCTCCTAATAAGGCGTTCGTGACGCTGCAGAAAAATTAATGCGTTGCGCAGAGAAAAAGCATTTATCCGATAAAAGTCAACTACAATGAAAGAAATAAAAGGCTGCCGTTTCATTTCTTGCTTTGCGATGCCCGTGTAGGGGCCCGCTGCTTGGTGCGTAGCATTAGACTATGGAGTGTTTATAAGACCACCTCAAAAATACTGTAGGGAAGCCTCCGCACTTCGAATACTTACCGAGGAGCTCTGAGCAGTAAACCTTGCAAACAAGCTAGAACTTGGACGAGTTACACACGATCATCTGACCGATGCTATGAAGAAATTTGGTCTCTCGCTACTCGTGTGTTGCAAACTTGAGCGGGATAGAGCCTGAAATCATTTAGAGGTGTCAGAAGCTCGCAAAATACCTGAATTACTGGAAATACGCTTTTTAATGCACTAGAGCATCAAAGTTGGCGGTTCTAGCACAGGCACTGCTGCATCTCACAAGCGGCGCGTTCGTATAGAGACGGGGCGGCCGTTGTATGGCGCCACCGCCGTTTCAGCGAACAGCGCCGTCCGTGGCGAACCGCTCGTCAGTGGAATGCCGGTGGCGGTCAGCGCAGCGTAGTTGTGCATGGCTTTCTGTCGTTGTTCTGCGGTGCGGTTTGCAAAGCGAACGTAACCCCACGTGCATTTTTAAGATCGGCAAATCTTGAGTGTGGATGTGACGTTTACGTGGCATGTCAAGTGTGTTATTTACGCCGATACTCAGTTTTTACAAATAGCAGACGACGCTCAATGCGCCAAGCTGGAAGTCAAGCTGGAAGTGGAAGTTTGTTGCTTCATGCAATTTTCCCATGCCTGCATGCAGTTTCGCGAATCGAGGAGTATATTGCTGCTAAATGCTCACACAAAGCCGGTGTGCGCAACCGATCTAGGAATGCTGCGGCGCTGGCCTTTGGCAGTTGACGAAACAACGCCGACGTCGTGGACAAGCGGAAGACGAAGTTGGAGGGTGTCTTCGAAGATTTGCCTCAAAAAAGAAATTGTGACGGACGACGCTTCTGTATCTTCATTACCTACGGCTGAAACGTGTTTAAGTTCAGAGAAATGCTCTTACTACAGTCATCGAGAATCGTTGATAGAATAAATACCGCAAGATATTAGAATGTTATTGCTTGTCGTGGAGAAGCATTGCTTTACAAGAATTGCAATGGTTGCTGGCTTTTTGTAAATGGTTTTTCAAAATCCAATTCCTGCGTGGCTGAAGGACGCAAGGAAGTAGGGTGCCCGAAAGCTGTACTCAGCTTCACAACTGAATGCCGCGGTCGGTTTACAAGCTGCCACCTAGGCTTGAAAAATCATGCACACCTCCGTCTAACAACGATGATGGTTTTTCGCAAAGCTCTATTGTACGGGTTTCTTTGGTTCCCTTCTAGATTTAAACTTTGACTAGTTAGGCGTCGAATTGGACAAGCACGCAGTTTGGTCTTTTGATCGCAGCTTCTTTGACTTTGAGCATTTCTTATTCGATTTCTCACGAACAAAGCCTTGTGTTCAACCATCATAATCATTAGACGGAGGGCTAGATGATTTTGCTGTTTATTTTGAACTTCCATGCCCCCTCTCCAAATCTAAACTTTTTCCAGCGTGTCGTAAATGTGTCTGTGGTGGAGGACTCGTGCTCATGCACCCATATTTGAGGCAACTAATCGCGCGTTTTTGGTGTCGTCACCAGGCATTACACGATTTTTTTAGGTACTGTGTAAAGAATACTTCAGCATTAAAACCACCAGCTGACGTTAACACTGCCACATTTTTTAACTATCGGTGCCAGCCTTTATTCTACGCAGGTGGTAAAATGGGAAGCGGAGGAGGGATGGTTTGTAGCTTGGGCTGTTGAGTTGGTGAATAACTTCGGATCTTGATAAAATGACCACCACAAACGTGGGATTTCCACTTCGGCTTTCAGGCTCCCATGCTGTCACAGTGTCGCTCACCAAAACCGAAGGTACAAAGCTCACGGTTACAGAAAGTGTAAACCACCGCAACATTTCTACGGCTACACGGTGATCCATCTCGTATGCAGGTGCCTTTATATTTAAAGCACACGTATCGAGGTATCCCAGCGCTAAGGCTGGTGTGGAAACCGTAGTCATTCAAACCAGTGAAGATATTTTAAAGTGGTAGAAATGAATTCTAATATTGCTAGTAGTTTTATTCCTACTCAGATCGCGCGGAGCCAGGCGCAGAGCGCTGCAAAAAGCGCTCGTGTCAATGTAGCCATTCCTCAACTTTACAAGCATCCAATAAGTATGCGTAGCCGTGAGTGCATTTAAGAAGAAAATAATGCTAATAATAGTAGTTTTATTCGTACTCAGAACGGGTGGAGCCAAGCGCTGATCGCTGCAAAAAGCGCTCATGCCATTGCAGCCGATACCCAACTTTAGACGCGTCCGACAAGTTTACGTAGTCATAACTGCATCTAAGAACCCAGCACATCTGTTTAGACTTCGTTTCATCTCACATGTCTGCTCACAACCACACCAAACATGCAAAGCACCGAAGCAAACACGACAAAAACAACGGGAGGATGTGTAGCCCAATGCACCCGCTCATTCCACTGACGAGGGAGCGCCGAGTGGTGGCGCCACCCGTCCAGCTGCCCGGTCCCTATAGCAGCGGCGCGGTTGTAACAGACGACAGGGGCGCGAGCCCCTAAGCCGACGTCAGAGCCAGGGGGCGCCACTCAAACATCTCACCGCCAATAGCAAGAGAAACAGTCTCAGCTGCGTCGCATGTTCGCATTCATGTGACCGATGAGCCCCTCGCTACTCCTTGCGCCACACAACCAACACAACGGTGTGTGTGGTAGAGAACGGCGCTTCGTGCACGCACGGTGGTGCAGTAGCCACCGAACACGAGGGTTCGCACAGAAAGGCGCGGAAGAACTATGAAGTTCTTGGTTCTTAAATCAGCTGTTCTGAAGGGACTGGCTTCACGTAAGCCTGAGCCCGTCGTCCCACCGTGCCGAGACGGAGAACATTCTGAGAGGGTGGGCGAGCGGCCAGTTGCTTTGCAGGGTGCAGCAGGACGGAAATCGCGCGAGGAATTCGATGGAGTTGGTGTCGCGCACACTGCTTCTTGTGTTTCTGGAGGTACCCAAATTTCGAGTCGCAAAATTGTGATTGCCATGGGAAGCTTCAGCGAATTGAGAGATGAAAGTGTAAATCAGGGTACGGCCGCTCAAGTAATGCAGCCCAAGGCTGTTGCAGGTAGGTCTGTAGGAGTGGTTGAAGAGATAGCCTCTTCAGCATTGCATGTCAGCGTTGATGTAGCCGCTAAGCAGCCCGCTCCTGCTTACGCTGACCAACGGTGCGTAGAGGAGCACGGCGCTCCGAGCTCAGAAGCGGTCGAACCCGAGAGTTCGCCTAGAAAAAGGCGAAAGCGTCAGTCAGCTTCCCCTCAGTGCAGCATGGCTGAAACGCAGGCTCCCGAGCCAGCAACGGCAAGGGTGTTTTCGGACGACGACAGCCGGTGCGCACCGCCTTCTAAACGCCGCTCGCTCTGAATGAGTGTCACGTCAATTAGCTGGGCAAACTGGATGCAGAAAAAACGAGACGTTTAATATGCAAGGACAATAACGCGAGCGACTCCACACATCACAGCGCTCCTCACTGCAGTACCGTAAAATGTTCTGCGCGCAAGCACTATACACGGTTAATTTGCGCTCACTTTCCACTTAATGTTCGTTGCTGGTTGCAGCTGTAGTCACTATGGTACGGTAGCCGATCACCACGTGAGAGGCTTGCCGGACACGCTGCCAGAGACCAGGGTGCGTAGCCGCGGATGCTATGAGGACCTTGTTTCGGGTGCGCAGCCCGAGCGTTCGAGCCAGGTAGCCCCGCTGGTGGTCGTCTGTGAAGCCGCCAAGGGTGCGTTGTTGGGCTCAGGATCGTTGCCGTGCTCAGGAGGCCGGCAGGGCGCCTTTCCAGGTTCGGTGCCTAGAGCTTCCGCGCAGGCGTCGCCATTCCTTGCTCTCCTCTACCCACGCGTCTCTCTTCTTCCCCTTCCTCCAGTACCCTCCTTGAGGGGGTTTCCCATGACACCCTCCGTGTCTCCTTTTTCCTCCTCTTCTTCTACTAGTCTTCATCGGGAAGTTAGTCTCTTGGGGGATTACTCATGACAATGAGCTAGATGAGGATTGTGGCTATTTTTGCATGGTCACCTGCAGCCAGGGTCATAAGGCGCTGGCCAAACTGAGTATTGGGTCGTCAACTGAAGTAACGATGGTGCTAGTGTGTCTGCGTGGTGTGTGATGTGTGAAACATTCCCAAAGGTAAGTTTCACAGTGGCGGTGGAGGTGTTGGGCGCTTCGACGCACTAACTGGCACGGGCCCTGGGAAGAGCAGCGCGCAAGTGGAAAGAACGTGTTGCCCGGCGCTTTCAAATGCCGCGCATTCCGAGAAATGTCACGCCTGTTCTTACCGGGTGCCCTAGCGGCTACCGCATGGGGATGGACCCGGACGAACAGGACTTGCTTTTTAAATGCCGAGCATTTCTTAGGCTCGCCTGGTCCTCCGTCGTTGATGGTGGCGCCGTCCACATGCTCACGGCGCATGCGAAACTATCCTCCTTACACCCACAGCTCCGCGATACTACACTATAAAAAAAGAAATAGTTATCGGCGCCCGGTTTCGATCCCACGACTCTCTGGCCGCAACGGGAGGTACGCGGTGCTCTTCCCACTACGCTACAAATCCGGGGCAGCAGCAAGTGCTACGAACGCGCCTTATGTCCTTGACTCATTCAAACTACGTCAAGGAGCTACTGATACAACGAAGGCACGCGAAGCTGAACGTCAACGGAAACGACGAACTGAAAACTTTAGAGGGGGATGGTGAATTTCCTGTGGGAAAGCTGTGGCGGGAAGCGCCACGCGCCTTGCAGCTCAACCAGCCCGTCCGCAGCGCCTGTGATGCTGATTGTGGCAGGATGCCCCTAGGGATTGGCCAACCAAAGAATCCATCACGAGATAGGTTCGCCTTCAACCACCGTCGTCATCTTCCCGTAGGGGAACCGCCGAAGGAGAAGAATGAGAAGACAAAGCTGTGAAGAGGAGGGCGCGTACATTGCTCTCAGCCGGTGCACCAATGTCAACAACCTTTACCTCACCAAAGCTGACGGAGACTACGATTATACCACAGAGACAACATCGACAAGAACATGATGGACGAGTTTCGGCGCCTCGACAACCCCCGCCTACTCACCGTAACACAGCAGCACTTGCGTGCCTTTGCCACCGGTGTGGACCCGGACGCGGAATTCCCTCTGGCGCTAGTAAAAACCAGATCACTTAACATAACGGCAACACAATGAAACCGCGCGGAACCGCCACGATGCTTCGCATCCTCATCAGGGTTCCCCACGGGAAGATGGTGTAATTTTTCCCCTTCCCCCGGTCCTCAGCGGCAGGAAGAGGGAGAGAGAGCGAAATCATTTTTATTGAGCTTCATGTGGCGCAGGGGACGGTTGTGGCCGCTGGCTTGTGCCGGGCGGCGACATCGGCAGCTCTGGTGACCAAGCAGGTTTGCACCTCAAGTGAGCTCCCCAGCGCCTCCTCCCACTGCTCATCAGAGGAAACTAGGGGAAAGGGATCTTTAGGACACCCCCAAAAGATGTGGGGAAGGGTGGCAAGGGCTCCACATGCAGGGCATTCTGGGGAAGGGTATAATGAAGGGTGGATTCGGTGGAGTATAGCGGGATTGGGGAACGTGTTCGTGTGAAGGAGACGCCACGTGTGTTCTTCAGAATTAGTTAGCTTGACGTGAGCCAGGGGGTACCTACGGCGGTCGAGGCGGTAATGCACGGTTATTTCTGTGTACGTGAGAAGTCTGTCTCTGGCGGATCTGGCCCCGTGATAGGGTTCAAGGCTTGCCCCGGCTCGGATTGTGAGCCCTCGAGCCGTATTGTGGGCAGCCTCATTAACCGCGAGGCCAGCGTGCGCCGGAGTCCAGACAATTTCTACCGGGGAGTCGGGTGGGTGGCGTCTGAGAATTTTGGATGCCTGTGGCGAAACGTGGCCGTAGGCGAAATTTTGAATGGCCGCTTTGGAATCGGAGATTACTATCGAGGGGGTCGGCCTTTGGGAGAGGGCTAAAGCTATTGCCGCCTCCTCCGCCGTGGCGGGATGGGAAGTATTTAAGGTTAGGGAGTCGAGAGGGGGATTGTCAGGGTCGTTCATAACTGCAATGGCGAATGCGGCGCGGTGCCTGTATTCTGCAGCATCCACATAGACCACGTCGGATCGAGCGGAGAGTCGTTTTTGGAGAGCACGTGCTCTCTGATCCCTGCGGCTCGCGTGGTGTATGGGGTGCATGTTGCGGGGTATTGGTTTAATTACAAGCTTTGCATGGGTTTCAGAAGACAGGGGAATTTTAGCCTCAGGCCAGTCAATATGACTTATACCTAGCCGCCTTAGGATATGATTACCAGTGGGAGTTTTAGACAGACGGACGACCTGATTGGAAAGATGGGCTTCTATAAGCTCCTGTGCCGTATTGTGCACGCCAAGGCCTTTGAATCTGGCAGTGGGTGTGTTAACGGGGGAGGTAGAGGGCAGATTTGTATGCCTTTCGGATGAGCCGATTAACCTTATCTAATTCAGTTGCAGACGGCTTCAGGTAAGGTAGGGAGTACGTGATCCTACTGATAATGAACGCTTGGATAAGTCGGATTTTCTCCTCCTCCTTGAGACCCCTGCGGCGGTTGGAGATTCGTCTTATGAGCCCTATAGTTTGAATAGCATGTTGTTCTAATTTCCAGAGAAATTGTGTGTTAGCCCGATTATTTTGTATAAGCATCCCCAGAATTTTAAGGGTAGAGACCTCTGGAATCGGGTTGTTTTCTATATGAACTCTAATGTCGGGTGGTACCTTGGATCTCCTCTTCGGCGATAGCAAAAGGAGTTCGGACGTACTGGGGGAGGAAGTAAGCCCCGCGTTGGCAGCTTCTTTTACTACTATTTGAACGCCCTCTTGTAGGGTCTCCTCTATATGGGAGTCGCTGCCACCATTCACTCACAGTGTGATGTCGTCGTCGTAAAGGCTGAATTTGAGATTAGGAATTAGCTCAAGGCGTTGGAGTATGTTAATTATGGCCAAATTAAATAACAACGGGGATAATACCGCTCCTTGAGGTGTGCCTTTAGAGGGGAGATCAACCGTGTCGGAGGTAATGCCCCCGATTTGAAGGATGGCACTTCGATTGGACAGAAAGCTGCGAATATAGTTGTACGTACGAAGCCCCGGGTTGGTGGATTCCAGTCCAGTCATTATGGCGTCGTGAGACACGTTATCAAAAGCCTTGGTCAAATCTAAGGCAAGGATAGCCGCAGTATCTAAATTGTTTTGGGGGCTATGACTTGTCTGGAGATTTGGAGGAGGACGTCCTGCGTCGACAGGCCCGTACGGAAACCAATCATGGAGTGAGGGAGCGGGTAGAAATTCTGAATGTGGGAAACCAAGCGTGCATGAATGATATGCTCAAATAGTTTTCCCAGGCACGAGGTGAGGGATATGGGCCAGAGGTGTTCTAAGGCAAGGGGTTTTCCTGGTTTGGGAATAAATGTAATTTTAGCATGTTTCCAGGATTGTGGCAGCGTGCCCTGTTGCCAATAATGGTTGAAGTAACCAGTAATCGCTGTGATGGAGTAATCATCAAGACTTTTTAGCATTTTGTTGGTTACCTCATCAGGGCCCGGGGCCGAACCGGATCGCAGCTTGAGTAAGGCTCCTCGTACTTCTGCTTCAGTTATGTCCCTATCCATATACGAATTTGGCAAACCGGTGTATGGAGGGAGAGGGTTGCTAGTGCCTTTGGGCAAATACATGTCCTTTACCTTATTTAATAGGTCTGCATCCGTCCCTAGGAATCCATGGATGATGCTGGTAAGGCGATGGGCTTGATCTGTTTTCGACTGGTTCGGGTTCAGGAGGTGTTTTAGAAGCTGCCATGTCCGTTTCATCCCCAGGTTGCCACGCATCTGGTCGCAGATTTCGCCCCATTGATCCTGAGAGAGTGTTAATGTGTATTTTTGAATTTTCGCATCCAGTTCTGCTAATTTACGGCGCAACCTGTGGTTTTCTTTGTTGCTTCTCCAGCGTTTTTGTATGCTCTTATATGCGTTCCACAGGTGTTGCAGGTGGGGATCTATAGTCTCCGAAGGTATGTCTGGGTCAACTGGTTTGGTTACCGCTCGTGCGTCCGCAACCAGTTGTGTAGATCTAATGTAGATCTACACAATGTAGATCTACATCGAATGTAGATGTAGATCTACACAGCTTTACCCAGCTGTGTAGATCTAATGAGATATATGTTATCGATGTGTCTTTGTGGGCTTCTCGACAACTCCTGAACTCGTCCCAGTTTGTGAGGTGCTGCTGTCGGGGGTGAGTTCTAGTGATGGGGGCGAGGGTGAGATCAGTTTGAATGATGAAGTCATCACTTCCATGGGTGCTGTCAGTGATGCTCCATCTGGCGTTTATGACATGGAGTGTAAAGGTGAGATCTGGGGTGGAGTCTTTTTGAGCGCTGTTGCCAATCCGGGTTGGAGTATTGGGATCTGATTCTAATGTAAAATGGTGGATCTGCGCCTGGTCCCAAAGGTCTCTTCCCTCTTTTGTGCATTTGGAATAACCCCACGCCGTGTGTGGTGCATTAAAGTCACCCACTACCATTAGGGCATTGGGGCCGGCTTCTTTCCTGACCAGGGAAAACAAAAGATTGAATCTGTGATTGTGCACACCGGGGCTACTATATACGTTTAGAATGAAAAGTGTAGAACCTCCCCTTTTTATGGGAAGTACCGTTATCAGATCGTGGGGGATTTCGACGCTATCAAATTGGGTTCTCTCCGCCGGGATGCTTCTTTTGATTAGGACGGCTGTTTTCGGATCCACTTCATTTTGGAATGCTTTGTAACCCGTAAGTTTAACAGCTTTGCCCGGCTCTTGGAGGGCTATAATGTCTGGGCGGGTTTCAACCGACTGAATGTGCAACTGCGAGTTGCTTCGCTTTCTACTAAAGCCCCTGCAGTTCCACTGCAGGACTCGGATGACAGCGGTGCTTCTACTCGAGGGCTGGTTCATATTAGTTGCCACTTTGGGGGACGTGCCCAGACAGGTTGCTGACGCTGTTGAGAACCTCTCGTATGTATGTGACAAGTTCAGCGCGGAGGTTATCTATGCTGCCATGGAGGTTAGATTGAATTGTTAACATATTAGCCTGCTGAGCTTGGCGGTGTTGCTGAAGCTCTACAAATTCATTTTTCTGCTCGTGTAAGAGCTTCCAGGTTGACGCGATGCTTGCTTCGAGGGCAGTGATTCGCTTATTATGCTGCTCGTCATGCGTGGCATTCTCAGCTGCGGCTTGGCAGGTTTCACCGACTGCTCTGCGTTTGGTTGCGGGGGGTGTTGGGCTCGGTTCTTCTAGAGGGCGGTTTTCAATTTGCGACTTCAGGGCTTCGTTTTCCTGACGCAAAGCGAAATTCTCCTGTCTGAGCAGGTTAATCTCCGCTCTGATGCTAGAAAGCTCTCTTATTAAGTCAGGGGGAGATAACAGGGGGTTGGTGCAGGGAGGATGAGCAGTGCGAGGGAGCACTAGAGCCGCTCACCTTTTTGTCGCCGCTCGGCTGCCTGTCTTGGGATGGTGGTATGAGTTGTTTCTTGAGCACTTGTAGTCCTCCAGGTGAGTTCTTTTGGCTGGGAGGGCGTTGGTGGCCGCTGGCAGGGTGCTTCCCTTCCCCGGGATCTCTGGGTTGTCCTTGCTTGGAGGGTTGGGCGTCCTGCTGCTCGGGGTTGCAAGCTTGAGCGTAGGTTTGGGGGCGTTTGCGGGGTTGGAAGCGGCAGGGACAGTCCGTTGCACCGGTGATGTGAGGGCCTTCACAAACGGTGCACTTGGGGAGGCAGGGGTGCTGGTAGTCGGGGTTAGGGGTTCCACACTTAGGACACTTTGACGGTGGCTTTGCGTTGGGGCATACGTCTTGACGGTGCCCCGGCTGCCAGCACGCGGTGCAGCCCTTCGTTTTACGTCGGAATGGTTTGCACCGGTACATCGCGGCTCGGTACCGGATCCAGAAGGGGACCCGGTTGCCATTAAATAGGATCTGAGCGTTGATGGAGGTTCCGAGCCATTTTTCAGCGAGAATCTGTAGAGCGGGATTGTAGTCACTCACGCTCCGGAAAACGTCTTCGGGTGTGTCGTTTTCGGGAATGCTGGAAGAGGGAAAGATGAAGACAGATAGACGCGGTCCGTGCGCCGGAGCTCTCGGCCCGTGGTCTTCGGCCTCCACCGAGACTGTTTCTTAGTCCTCTGAGTGTAATGTAAATAAATGTAGTTTTGCATCGGAGGCTGAGTTTGTCGGTTGAAGATACCCGGGGTTAGATCCGCAGCGCTGCTGCGGCTTGGAGAAGAAGCCCCGTGGAAAATAACATGGCAATAATAGCATCCATCCTTCCATCCCGTAACAATATTGATGGTCGTGCCACCCGCTTTATGCTGGGAACAGAAGGGACACCTAGTGTCCCTTCGAATGCGCTTAGCACAGCACTGCTTCCAGCTCGCAACAAACACATGTCCTTTATTCGTTTAACGAGAGATATATAAATGGAAGTTAAGCGTGAAATACCCTCATGATAATGACGATCAGCACTCCGTTTTCAGTGGTTTGAGGTTCAGCAAAACGCTGAGACTATTCAAAGCAACGTGACTATTCAAAGCAATTCAAAGCTGAGACTATTCAAAGCTGAGACTATTCAAAGCAACAAGGCCACAAAATCACTTTTTCATTGGCTGCAATATTTCGTAACCACTGAAAAAGAAGAAACTGATGCCGTTTCTTTCGTGTGTATAGCTGTTCATTTAGGTATCCAAACATTAGGCCACAATTTTCGCATCTGAAATTACCATTTTAATAGGGAATAATTTGTACAGCCATGTCGCCTGTTCAGTCTTCCTTAACACTTTGCTGCGTTTAGAGCCGGTCCGAATTTGTTTTTTCAAGCCACCCCGATCAGGATTACTTTACAGCGGGCAGACTAAAATGCGTGCCCATGCACCGTTTGGTCGGTCTGCCGGCATGCCGGAGCTAAGAATGACTGTCAGGACTCGGAAATGCTATACATTTTGCGGCAACCTGCTGTTTATGTGCTTACTTTTTAATTTGGCTAGTGAATTGCCTGCAGCTTTAATAATGAACTTTTGAATTTGAAAATAACTGCCGCAGCTAAAGCTTGTGTTACCAATAAAGGAGCACTACAGCAATTCGTCACAGAAAATCAATAAATTACTCTCATATTCACAAAAACGTCAAAGCACAAACCATGAGATTTATTGTTTTATTTCAAAAACTACTTGGATAAAATGAAGCTGCTTAGATTGGAATACGCCAATGAACCAAGGTACATGGCACGCATGGAACTACAAGAAAGTGGAACATACCTAGATATACTTATGTGCCAGAAATTTTAAGCAAGCAAGGGCTCTGAGAAATATTACAATTCTTATTGAAACAGGGTATATAGTGCGAATATAGTGCTTTCAAAACATCAATTTGATGGCGATGTTTTCTAGGCAGGGAAATTCTACTTTTTATTATTCAAATCACACGCAGCTTATTTTCAGCGCACGCCTAATTGCCGCTTTACTCATTCTGTCTCCATTACTTCTTGCGTTTTGCCAATCACAACAACATTTGGTTGGGCGGCTCACGCCACGCCATGAAAATTCGATAGCGCGCTGCCATCTAGGCTTGCCATCAGGGGGAATCCACCGTCAACGGGCAGAATTACACCAGTTACAAAAGAAGCGTCCTCAGAAGCCAGAAAGGCGATGCAGCGAGCAACTTCTCCTGGAGTGCCTAAGCGACCCATCGCATGACGGTCCTTGAACTCTTGCTCTCTCATCTGAAAGAAAGCAAAAAGAAGAAAGGCCGTAAAATCCCGCTATCAGAGAAAACTGAACAATCGATTCATGGTTACCGAGTCGGTTAACACGATAGAAATTAAAGTACTTGGAAAACATTCGTAGTAGTTTATTTGAAACCAAACAAAAATTAGCAGTGCTTAGCTCCACTTTAATATATAATATTTTTGTCTAAGTTTTAATTAAGGTACGGCTCAGAGAGAAAGGGCCGAAAACTTTTTAGGTTTGAGCTGCCGAAGTTAGTTCTACGCTATGTGCTGAGCATTACTACAGGACTAAAAATGGATGAAGACGTTCCAGTGATACCAAGCATGGCGTGGGTATAGAAACCCAGGCGTTTGTTAAAGCGGTGGTAGCCTTAGTGTCCCATTCTTCAAAAAACCATCAGTGCTGTGCGGTCCGAAAAGTGACATATGCTGTAAAAAAACACGGCTTTGTTCGCGTGGGGCCTAAACCCCTCTCTACAGAACAGGATCCACGTGCAGGCTGCAACAAAATAAGAACGACCAAGCTAGCCGTGCGGGGAAACTACTGGTACGACAAGTTCCAGCCCTGCACCTTCCCCACCTTTCGAGATAGCTGCGTGCGGGAGCTGGTTGTCGCCAGACGCCACGGTATGCAAATATTTCTATTTTTGCGGCCCCGTATTGTTTGTTTGTCTCCTTTGTGGGAACCTGTGGCTCATTGCGCGCGCGCCGACGACTGAGCGGCAGGTTCGTTGCTACTGCCGGCAGACTGCGTAAGGTGTCGAAGCCGTGCAGTGAGTCTTGTTCAGCTCCACTATATGTGCGCCAATAGCTGTTATGGCCATTTTGTGTTCTCTACAGTAGATTGGTGCTGGGGAAAGTCCACGTTAAGAATTCATGCGTGGCTGAAGAGTTGCCGGTCGACATGTAATGGACATTCAGTGCACTCCACATACGGCCAGGAATCATACCGATCGCTCGTCCTGCTGCCTAAGGCGCGCGGCGTGCAACTTTGGAGAGGAAAGAAGCGCTGGGGCCGGCATGTAGAAAACTGACAATTCATTGACTAGCGAAGGCCACGCAACGCACTCAGCTGCATCACCATCCGGAGCTGGGCCGGGAGCTGTTGCGCCGATAGCGGTTGCGGACTTTTCTCTTGGCCCGTTTTGTTTTGTGGTCGCCTGTATGTTACCGCGGCGAAAAACTCAGCACCCTGCTGAAGGTGAAACACGAGTGGACCTGGTGGTGCGTGCAGTGTCATAGATGAACATGGGGGCACGTGAACAGTATTGGTGCACGTGGAGGAGATCTCTGTTCCTTGGGAAGCCGTCGTGTGATTTGAGAATGTTGTGCTTGTCGAGGGGTTTTGAGGCAAAAAAAGAAAAAAAACGTAAACGAAGAAAGAGATGCAAAAGCGACGTAGCAGTAATAATGTATTTCATAACTGCAAGGCGTTCCACTTTGAAGCATGTAGCAGACTTAAGTTCCCGAGGAATTCTTCCCGCTATCCTTAAAACGACCGCGGCGGCCGAGAACCTAACCACGTCAATCTTTTTCCTCCAATAATGTCATTTTGAAGCAATGGCATAAGTCAAACACATTTGATCAGCGGTATCGCTCGAACAACAACAGCACAAATCATTAAACATTGAGCGTTAGCAATCAGGTGTGCCATCCATGGCGAGACTGAGCAATAAAGCGCCGGCTAAGCTGCCGTTACACCCTCGCCAGCAAATGTTGGCTACGCAGCGGTGAGGCATCCAGTGTGCGCAGGTACAGTGCTCTCGGCAGCGGATAACGTGTCTAGAAGTACGGACTATAAAATGTGCGCTCCGGAGGCTCATGGAGGCTGCGACGCGACCCGTTACCTACCGAGACAAGGCGTAGTAGTGCGTTCGCTCTAAAATGAACACGCGATTTTGTTCCGCTAGTATTTCATATACGCGAATGCTGTTGGATACCGCACCACGAGCTGACAGGGATTTAGAATGCCTCATTGCTTGCCAGCAACTCGTGCGTCTCAGCTTGTTCCGTCTCTAGCAGTTTTTAACAAGCACCTAACACGTTTATTCATGCGCTCTAAGACGTCAGAACGCCGCAGCGCCACCAACTTACTATGCGCGCACAAGCACCAGATCCACGAATACCACGCCTTCCATACATCAACCAGAACGGATGCTTCAGTCGCATCGAAAGCTCAGACGCGTATGACGTCAAACACGAAAGATCCGGTCCACACGTACATGTGTGGGCACTGAGTTGTGTCTCCGTTCCCTACAACATGCACTCGTCACCAAGGCCGCCACCTTCCTTTTCACTCTCCCCATCCGCAACTGCCATTCTTGTTTATTCGTCATGCCCGGTGGCGTAGAGGTACAGCTTCCGCCTGGCGTGTAGAAGGACCGTAGTTTGAATCCCGGCGAGGGACCATTGCCAACCCACTGCCCTTAGTACCCAGTGGCTTCGAAGCAACTGAACACGGCGGCGGTCAGACCTGTTACGAAGAGGAGGGTGCTAAGAATCCCTGGAGCAGTACAAGCCGCCATTGGAATGTCAACCCGGCAACGTTTAAAGCGAGAACCTTATCTTGCGAAGCGAGTCTAGAGGTGTTGTTAAAGGAATTAGAGGGCATTAAATCGGATTTCATAGGACTTAGTGAGGTTAGGAGGACAGGTGACGACCTTAGTGTGCTAAAAAATGGACCCGTCGTATGGACAGAAGAGAACTGGGAGTGGAATATAGGGAACTGGAAGTAGAACTGGAACATAGCTGGCAACATAGACGAATATTATAGCACTAACGAAAGGGTAGCCGGTCCTGTAGTTAGGGTTAATAAGAGCTACAAACTCTAGGATGTACAGGGCTACGCGCCTACATCTAGCCACGTCGACCAGCTAGTTGAACGCTTCTACGAAGATGTGGAATCGGCGTGGATGAAGTAAAAACCCCGGATACCTTAAGTATGGAAGATTTCAATGCTAAAGTACGCAAAAATCAGGCTGGAGACAAGGCAGTTGGCAGCTATGGTTGGGGTTGTAGAAATACAGGGGCACCTACTGGTCGAGTTCGCAGAACGGAATAATCTACGCATCATGAATACCTTCTTCGCCAAACGGGAGGGCCGGAAGATGACGGGGAGGAGCCCACGTCATTTATATGGGGAGCATATAAATGAAGTAGAATTCATAGTATGCAATAACCCTTGTGTCGTGCAGGATGTGGAAGTGCTCGGAAGGGCAAGGTGTAGTGAACAACGTATGGTAAAATCTCGAAAAGGGCTAGATTTGAGGAGGGACCGTAACAAGCTAGTACGAAAGAAGCCGATCAATTGGGTAACAGTAAGACGTACTATTGAAAAATTCAGGATCGCGCTGCAGAACCGATATTCAGCTCTTACCGAGGAAGCAGAGTTTACGACACAGGACGCCAGCGACAATCTTACACGTATTATGACGGAGTGTGCAGTGGAAGTCTGGGTGCACAATGGGTACTGGTACAGGTAAACTTTGCCAGGAGACGAGAGATCTAATTAGAAAACGGCAAACCATGTCAATCTCTACTCCAGCTGACAGAATAAAACTGGCGGAGATTTCGAAGTTAATCAACACGCGTAAGACAGCTCACATACGGAACTATAATATTGAAAGGATCGAATGTGCCGCAAAGAACGGAGGCAGCCTGAAAGCAGTTAACAGGCTTGTGGCGTGGGGAAAAATAAGATGTGTGCAGTTAAAGACAAGCAAAGCAAGGTCTTCCCAAATAGAGATAAAAAAGTCAAAGTAGCCGAAGAGTTTTATAAAGATCTTTGCCGGGGCGTCCAGGATATTACCGAACGAGAAAGTAGTTCAGAGGAGAGACATCCCACCAGTAACAACAGAAGTATGAAAGGCATTGAATGAAAAGAAAAGGGGGCACAACAACTGGTGAAAATCAGATAACAGCAGGGCTCTTGAAGGATGGCGGGCAAGTTGTCTATTAAAACTGGTAAACCTGTGCACGCCATGCCTAATAACTGCGAGTTTTCCGGAATCTTTCAAGAACGCGCACATCATTCTAATCCATAAAAAGGTGACATGAACGACATTAAAAAATACAGTCCGTTTAGCTTACTGTCAGTCGTCTGCAAGGTACTTGGCAAGGTATTCGTTAACAGAATTTCTGCAAGCTTAGATTTTAATCAACCTAAAGAACAAGCAATGTTCCGGAAAGACTATTTAACAATGGTCCATATCCACACGATCAATAGGGTTATTGAGAAGTGCGCGGACTATAATGAACCCGTCATATAGCCTTCTCATATTATGAGAAAGAATTTGACTCGCTCGAGGCCTCAGTAGTCAATCAGGTATTACGAAACCAGGGTGTCGACGAGCATTATATAAGAATACCTAAGAATATCTAAAATTGGTCCACAGCGACTGTCATCCTCCATAACGAGAGCAGTAAAATACCTATAAGAAGGGGCGTCAGACAAGGAGACACAATCTCTGCGTTGTTATTCACAGCATGTTTACAAGAAGTATTCAGAACATTGCATCGGGAACAGGTGGGAGTAAGGGCTTATGGAGAATACCTCAGTATCCTCAGATTTGCTGATGACGTCGCCTTGCCGATTAACTCAGAATGACGAATTGCAAAGAATGCTTACCGCACTGGACAAATACAGTAGAACCGTTGGCCTGAAAATAAATATGCTGAAAACTAAAGTAATGATCAATAACCTCGGCACAGCACAGTGGTTTGAAATAGGTTGCGAGGCAGTGGACGTGGTAAGCGAAGATATCTGTTTCGGCCAAGTTGTCCCCCCGGATCCCAACCATGTGGCAGAGATAAGTAGAAGGATAGGAATGAGGTGGAATGCCTTCGGCAGGCATTATCAGATAATCAATGGCAGCCTACCATTTTCCCTGAAGAACAAAGTGTATGACAGCTGCATCTTACAAGTACTCACCTACGGTGCAGAAACATGCCATTCGATAAGACGTAAATCACCTAAAAGAGCTGCTATCCACATTCGCGAATTTTGACCACGCGGATGGTCTCCAAAACAGACCTAAGCCATGTAGGATACACCCCCTCCAACTCTAGGGAATGAATGCGGGGGATGCCCACATCGTGTATAGGTGAAAAGTCTTGCAGTTACGAGCTGTTTATCTTGTAATATTTTATGACTACCTAATCTTCTGTATGTTGTCGTGATTTCGAAGCACCGCACCGGGCACTGTTCTTGTGTTTCCAAACCATTTTTCTAACCCACCTTGTTGTGCTCGTCGTCAGAGACACCCGGCGGTTTTCCAATGGGCGTCTTTATCACTCCAGGGCTGGCGGAAAGCAAAATTTATACGCAATATTGATCCCGGCACACAATCTAAATTGACTAGACAGCCCTACAGTGGTGCACAGATTTTTCGCGATGAACCTGCCAGCCCCAACTATTTATCTGACGAATTGCGATCTTCGAATCTGTAATATTGTCCCATTTTGAAGCTAGTGATTGCTCCGCACTATACTTCGTCAAAGACACGGGAAGAATTACTCCCTTCGCTTTGAGAAATATCTTAAGTGAGGAGTTTTTCTTCTGTGAAAAAAAAAACAAAAGAATGTTTTATCGTTCTCGCTCTGCTCCTTTAATAAATACTGGAATAAAATTTATTCTACAGCTTTCAGTTTTTCGACATGGCTTTCCGATCTTGTAAGCCGAAAATGCAGTTTACACGGTGAATACAAGAATATTATGCTGCCCTAAAATCATCGGTCAGTCCATAGATGTAGACTGACCAAAACAATGTTTATTACACCATAATAGCACGATTATACTAAAATAATTCCTCAAAAATATCTTTTTAATTCAATAGAAAAAGTCAAACGCGTTTGGGTCAGCGGTGTTGCTTAAAACACCATTGCTTTGCAACGTTTATTTGACATTCGCAACAGTTATAGCCTACAAGAACGCATGCAATGCATATTTTAGCTGGAACGAGCAGTGTGATGCTTCCAACAGACAAATGTTCTCAAACAGTTAACTCGGCTTGACAAATCACGCATTCGCATGTTCAACTTCAGCCTTTTTACGATTTTTGTATAATGCTAAGTGATATTCTAGTTTGAACAAGCCCCTGCATGTGAAATAATGTTTAACATACGTATATTCTTTGAGTACCTCATTGTTCGAAACGTTAGCAACTGCGTGTGCGTGTACAAGGGGTTGTTGGTGTACGTACAAAAGATGCAGCTGTATACGTACCGATATATAGAGGTGAAAAAAAAAACGACCACTAATTATTATTTTTTTAAATATTTCGATGAAATTTAAAAGTAAGTAGACTTACTTGACAGAGTTTATACGGACGCCAAACGGGGCATTTTCTGAAATATAAAATGGGAGGCCACGCCAAAGGATATTCCACCGACACAAAAACGGTTATCCATTTTTCGCATTGCTTTATCCAATTATATCGAAAGAATGGTTCTGTAGTAGAGGCCTTAAACGAGTACTGTACACAAATACATGCAATTCCTTTTCGGATCCCCTACGGAACAGAGGCTGAGGTTTATCTTGCTATCCTTATTTTACCGCGGAACGGATTCTTTTATTCTGCCATTACCACTTTTCAGATGTGACAAAACAATCACGCAGATATGCATGTCCGTGCCTTTCAATTGTAGATCGCATGTATTTTTCTTTTCACCGGAACATAGTGGTGCAGTCGGAAACATTCATCTAATACTTATGATTCTGAAAAAGCGCCCGCTAATCTTCATTCATCCCGTTTTAGGACCCAAAGGAGGCGGAGCTGGGGCTACAACCAGGTATGTCATTAGTAAAATTTCAGTGGCGCAAACAAGATTGTCATATGCCCGAACTTTATGGACACATTCTGCTTCCAATCTTCGTCAATTCTTCGCTTCATGTGTACAAGAAGCCACTCCGTATCAGTCACTGATTTCCAATATATACAAAACGGTACGCTAAGTAATCTTTTTGTCTTTTGGTGGTTTTTGTTTTCCTTGGGGACCACACCAACAATGCTCCTTTAAAGGACTTCTATTTGAACGTTTAAAATTAGCTACGCCGTAAAACGAAAGATTTTTTCTTACACACTAATTACATAGCGATAACCAACCGCTAGTCATTGAACTTAGGCCTAAATGTCAGGAAAACACTTCTCTCATAATCCGCTAGCTTCTTTTAGATGAACCTAAAGTTCTGTCACTAAACAAAAACCAGTCAACATATATAGGAATGCAGAGTTATTTTCTCCCATAGCAATCTCGATCTCAAGGCTTTCTGTCCGAGCTTTTCAGGAATAACTCAGTTGGAGGACACCGCACGAAGAAGAAGCAATGTCAATAAACTAAGCTGTTGGGCAGGCTGGTGCATTATAACTGAAAGAGCGCAACTTGGACAACGACACTAAAGAAGGACGACGGGACAAGCGCTCACTTGCAACTAACATTTTTTCAAACATCGTGTCATATTATTACAAGTATTATTGGAGCATGCGCACAAGGGTATAGTAAATAGAAAGCATCAAACAGATGGACACGATCAAAGTGACGTTTTCAAAAACTGAAACCCTCTGGCACGCAAAACCACAGATGTATTGCTGACGCGCTGGTCCCATTTCCGGTGAATATGAAACACTTCCAAGAGCTCCTTCCCCACTGTATTATCACTCCTGCCGACAGTTCTAGTCTGCTCAAAGAAAGGTCAGCATTTTTCAAAAGGACAAACAGGCCTGTAATCTTCGCAATGCCCGTGTAAATGCGGGCGCGTATTACTGTTAAGAGAAGAATTATGCTCGCGTGCCTGGTTATTCGCACATCTGCCGGTATGGCCGATGTAGGCCTCCCAGCATGGCAGCGGTATCTCGTAAACTACACCGATGTCACAGGGCACAAAGCGCTTGACATGATTCTTTTCGCAATGTTTCGTTTTGGGCTTGCCGGAAATTTGCGCACACAGGAGGCCAAGGTTTTGTGGAGCAGAAAACACCACCGGCACTTTGTACCGCTCTGTCACCTTTTTCAGGTTGTGCGTAACTTTATATATTTATGGTAGAACAACAGGCTTCGCCTTAGGTTGTTCTAGCCGCTTCGCACTTATTTGGCCTTTGGATGTTCACAGGAAGGCTTCGGCAACACCCCCGAGGACATAGCTCGAGTAAGCGACTGACAGAAGTCTCTTCAGTTGAGAGTCAAAATTTTCTTGAACAGCATGTGCACATGACTTCTTCAGTGCAGACTCTGGAAGCAGAGACGCTATTGCCCTTTTAACAGCGATTGAATGAGGTGATGACCATGGCAGAAGCTGTTTATTGGCACGTTTGTGATAGACCCAACAAACATGGTCGGATGAAAACTTAAAATTAATATCTAAAAACTGCAAGGTGTCATGACTTGGAACCTTGTGTGTAAAACCAGGACCCTTCCCATGGCTGCTAAAATTCTTTAAAATCACTTTTGCGGATGCAAGGTAGTTAGGAGAACACTGTTTTCCTAAAACCAGTAAAAAATCGTCGACATATCTAAAAACACGCACAACAACATCTTTGTCAAAACTTAAAAGCAGGTCGCTGTCTAAACTGGCAAGAAACATATTGCATAAGACCGACGCAACACAGGACCCGATAATAATTCCTTGTTTCTGAATGTACCTGCGTCCTTTGAAAGAAACAAAGGTTGCGTCCAGATAAAACTCCAATTAATGCATGAAACAGTCCACCGACATAAAACAAGGATTTTGGAAATTAACCACGCCGTATACGTCAATGAATTGCCTAAAAGAAGCAAACAGTTCCGAGTGCGGCACAGGATAGAACAAATACTCAACGTCAACAGAAAAGGCACTCCCCACCCACGCGTCATTCTTTATATAATCTATGACATCAAGTGAACACTTGGTCATAAGCGGGTCGATGTTCGATGGTAAGGCTACCAAGATGCCTCTGTCAAAACCCGCTTAAATGCGACTGCCAAGTTCCGAACTCGCTAACAATACACCGAAACGGAATCTTATCTATATGCGTCTTAGCTGTGAAAAACACGCTCAATTGTATTGCTCTTGGAACTAGTAACGGCCTTTACTAGACGGGGCAGCTCAAGTCCTCGACATAAATCCACAGGCTTCGCTTTCACCTTTTGGGCACTTGCCTTCACGGGTTTGAAGCTGTTTCCTACCTCTTGCACTGCCTTCTCATTAAATACACCAGAAGGCATCACAACAAACCCACCCTCCTTGTCACTCAGAAGTAGTCGTAGCCCATTGTCATCGAAGTACTGAACCACAAGCTTGGTCTAGAATTGTGAACACTGTCTTGGCTGCCTAGGAGCAGTCCTACGAAGGGTATCAACACCTTCTAGGAGACACCGTTCCGCGTCTTCGACGCCTACTTTTTCCGCGATCTGCATATTGAAGGTTTGAAGCTTGTGAGTGGGGACCTTAGCCTCTTGACAAAATTTGGGTCCTCTTCATAGAACAGACTTGATTCGGCCGGGAAGCTGAACCGGTCCAGTTATTAAAGGTGCTGCCTCGCAAACATGTAACTTTTCCTGGCTCCTTGCGATCACTAGCAGCAAGCGCTTCCACAAAAATTCCCTAGCTTCGAAATCTTGCCGTCGGAGAGAATGCAAATACCTCTGTGCAGTCCAGTACTGATGCTGAGCGTAGGTGATCACACGAAACCAGTTGTTCAACTACCGAAGCTCTTCAAAGGAGGATTCTGATGAGACGTTTCGCATGACCGTGGGATGGCGTAACATAACCAAACAAGGCACATATCTATGGCGGCACAAATTCCTTGCGAAGGCGCAACGACAGATAGCGGGAACGGCAGGACGAAACCGCTATGAGACTAACACATGAGGTGGTGGGAGAGACGATGCTGAACACAAAACACGGCCAATTCTAGACGAAAGGGACTTGATTAAACAAAGCTGTTTCGAAAGTTGGTGCATTATGACTGAAATATAGAGCGCGACTTGGACAACGACACTTAAGAAGGACGACGGGACAAGCGCTCTCTTGAGCTAACAGTTATTGAAGCATCGTCTCATATTTATGCATGTATCTTTGGAGAATCCGCAGTACGGTACACTAAATGTAAAGAATAAACAGATGGACACGATCAAAGTGAGGTTTCAAAAACACAAACTCGCTGGCGCGCCAAAGCACAGATGTATCACTAACGGTCATGTGAAACGCCTCATCAGAGGCCTCCGTCCAGAGTGTCGACACCAAGTTCACTTGTTCAACGACTGGTTGCGGGTGATAACCTACGCTCAGCATCACGACTGGACTCCACATAGGGATTATCAATCTCTCCGAAGGCGAGCTTCCGAGGCTACTGAATTTTTGTGGAAGCGCAAGCAGCTAAGAATCCCAAGGAGATTTGAAAAGTTACCTGTTTTCGAGGCAGTAACTAAACAGGTTCAACGTCCAGACCGAATCAAGTCTGTTCTAAGAAGAGGACCCAAATTTAGTGAAGAACCTAAGATCCCCGCTCACGAGCCACTCACCTTCAATAGGCAGATCACGGAAAAAGCAGGAGTCGAAGACCGGGAAAGGTGCCTCCTATACGGTGTTGACAGCTTTCGTAGGACTGCTCTTAGGCAGCCAAACCAGTGTTCTCAGTTGAAGACCAAGCCTGTGGTTCAATACTTAAATGACACTGCGGTACGACTACTCCTGAGTGACAAGGAGGGCGGGTTTGTTGCGATGCCTTCTGGTGTATTTAATGAGAAGGCAGTGCAAGCGGTAAAAAAAAGTTCCAACCCGTGAAAGCAAGTGTCCAAAAGGTGAAAGCGAAGGCTGTGGATCTATGTCGGGATCTTGAGCTGCCCTAGTTCCAAGAGCAACCGTTTGAGCGTGTTTTTCACAGCTTAGACGCATAAAGATAAGATGCCCTTTCGGTGCATTGTTAGCGAGCGCGGAACTTAGTAGTCACATTTAAGCCGGTTTTTACAGAAGCATATTGGTAGCCTCACCATCGGCTACCCGTTTATCACCAAGAGTTCACTTGAGGTCATACACTATATAAAGAATTACGCGTAGTTGGGTTGGCGTTTCCGTTGACGTTGAGGCTTTGTTCTATTCTGTGCCGGCGTGTTCAATTTCCAGAATTGTTGTAATATGTCAATGGACTGTTTCATGCTTTTATTGGAGTTTTATTTGGACGCAGCGTTTGTTTTTGTCGCCGGACGCATGTACTTTAAGAAAAAAGGAATTTGTATCGGGTGCTGTATTGCGCCGGTCTTATGCAGTATTTTACTTGCCAGTGTCGACCGGGACTGGCGTTTACGTTTTGACAAGCATGTTGTTCAGCGTGTTTTTATATATTTCAACAATTTTCAATTTTCAGTGGTTTCAAGAAAACAGTGTTCTCCTAACTACCTTGCATCTACAAAAGTGATTTTAGAGAATTTTAGCAGCCATGGGAAGGGTCTTGGTTTTACACACGAGATTCCAAGTTATGACACCCGGCATTTTTTAGATATTAGTTTTTAGGTTTTCATACGACCATGTTGGGTCTATCGGACACGTGCCCGTAAAGAGCTTCTGCGATTTTCTTAACCTAATTCTATGACTGTTCAAAGGGGCATAGCGTATCCGGTTCTAGAGTCGCACTGAAGAAGTCATGTGCACATGCTGTTCGAGTTAGCTTTGACTCTCAACTAAAGAGATTTCTGTCGGTCGGTTACCCTTGCTATGTCTTGGTGGGTGTTGCCGAAGCCCTGCTGCGGAAAGCCAAAGGCCAAGTAGGTGCGAAGCGGCCAGAACAACCTAAGGCGAAGCCTGTTGTTCTACCCTATATAAATAGAGTGAGGCACAACCTGCAAAAGGTGGCACAACAGTACAAAGCGACGATGGTGTTTTCTGCTCCACAATATTTAGCCGCCTGTGTGCGCAAATTTCCGGCAAGCCCAAACCGGAAAACTGCGAAAAGAAGCATGCCAAGTGTTTTGTGCAGTGTGACCTCGGGGTAGTTTACGAGATACCGCGGTCATGAGGGGAGGCCTACATCGGCCAGACCGGCAGATGTGTGAATGACCAGGCACGCGAGCATAGTTCTTCTCTTAACAGTAATACGAGCCCGCATTCACCCGCTCATTGCAAAGATTGCAGGCCTGTCAGTCATTTGGAAAAATGCAGACCTTTCCTTGAACAGTTTAGAAATCTCGGCAGGAGTGATAATACAGGGGCGATGGAGCTCTTAGAGGCGTTTTATATTAAGCAGAAAGGGGACAAGTGCGTCTGCGATACGTCTGTGCTTTTGCGTGCCAGCGAGTTTGAGTTTTCAGAAACGCCACTTTGATCGTGTCCATCTGTTTATGCTTTCGATTTACTGTGCCCTAGTGCGTGTGCTCCAATGATACATGTATAAATATGAGACGATGCTTCAATAAATGTTAGTTGAAAGGGAGCGCTTGTCCCATCGTCCTTCTATCGTGTCGTTGGCAACGTCGCACTCTATCCTACAGTCAAGAAGCAATGTGCACCTGTTTGAAAATGACCTTAAAATACTGGTTAACTATCGGCCCACAGGGACCAGTTTTTAAATATTTGTGTTCGCCAAAATGTTGTTAACGTGGTAGGTACACAAAGATCTCTAAGTTGTCGGTTACGTTGGTCGGCAGTCAGTCGCCTTTGTAGGGTATGCCACAGTGGAAACGGATCGAGGGGGTATGCTTGCGCGTAGAAAAGGAAGGGTAATTAGAGTTTTCCCCGGCTCGCTGCTCACGTGCCTCCATTGTACCATGTCTTGCCTGTGGTTTCGCATGACTTGTAAATAAAGTCTACGTGATTGTGTTACGTCCGCAGCAATATATATTTTGGAGATATACCTGCTCCCTAACGACCTACAAGTGGGTTTTCGGAGGTTATTGAGATTGAAATAAACACAGCAGGGCTACGGTTAGGACATTACCAAACTGGCCACAAACGGTGACAGTAGGGATGAGCCATATAATCCAAAAATTTATTGATATTTTATAAAAAATCTTTGTACCAAACGTTTATTCGTAGATCATTTTTTTTTGCTATGCCGGGCTATCCCGAGCTTGGTTGCAGTTTATACTACCGTTCTATAACTCAGATTCGGTAAATTCTGAAGGTAGTTTGTAGGAAAAGTTTTGTTGTTCTCAGAGGAAGCAGCCTTTGATACCATAGCAAGTGCTTTGCATATCCGTCCTGTGATAAAATAACGAGCATTGCGGGCGTCACTGTTACATGAATAACTGCCTTTCAGTGGGATGACTAGGGTGAACATAAAGACTCACCGAGAGCTGCATGTTTGGTCATCTGGTCGAGGGCTGCTTTAGTCATGCTGTATGCGGACCTATTGTACAGCTGGAACAACAGCACTATAAGAACTGTGTGCAAAGTGCACGAATAGAATAAGACCACCAACATAGTGGAAACAGCAGATAAAATCCTCGTTCCCCTAAGTCTCATTCAAAGGATTTATTCTTTGTTATTTGCCTTTATGTATATCTTCTCTGCGGGACACTCCACTGGACTGAATGAGCAATTTGGGCGCTATGATATCAACATGGCTTGTTCGAGATTTACAGCGTCTGTACCATGAAGAATTAACCTTCAAAAAATGACCTACAAAATACCAAACATATTCGGGCCTTTAATTTAGAAGCAGTTCCTCACAACCATGCATATGTGTACGTGTTTTAATTATTTATGATGTTCTGGGGAGGACGATGGCAGAGCTCGTCGCAAAGGCGAAGAAGTAAATAGACACTAAACCTATTCAAGCGCGGTTCCGTCTGCCGCTACTGAACGACGCCTTCCAACGCTTTTTCAATCCTGAATGCCTCTTATGCCATGCCATACTGCCTGACGGCTCTAATACTGCTCATACTGTCTGATAGTTCCCCAGGACAATAGGTTATGAGTAGCGGAATCGAGACTTGTCTCTCCATTGTGGAACTCAGTTCTTGCCTTTGATTTGGCATACGCTGCTGCGACTCGCGCGCATAAATACTACCTTGTACCGGCCCTTTCGAGTTCACTGTTCTTGCCGCGGTCGACTCGCAGTGTGGATACGTCATTAGAGAAAAACGCCACTACGCCGATAGCAATTCGTCTTGATGTGCGTACGTAGATAGCAACCATCAATTTTTTTGAGCAAACCTAAAACATCCACACACGCTTATCCGCGCCAGTATGATTTCTTATAGCATTCTACTGGCGTACGTGATTCTAACCGAGCTGCTTTAGCAGCTCACGGGGTCAACAAAGTAACGTGTAGAAGGCCACTTCCCTTGGAACAAAACGAGTCACTTTTTCAAGTTTACCGTACTACCTGTATTAAACACAACCATTCGGGATTGTTGAATGCGATTGCAACAATTTACTTAGTAGTAGAGAATACAGCTTTTTATTTGCTAAGAACAGAAATTTCTCTCCTGCCTCGCATAGATAAACAAATTTTCTCGCCGTATACTTGGGGCGCGGCCGAAGTGCACCTCCATAAATTCAATTTCTACATTCATAAAAATAAATAACAATGGAAATGAAATCCCATTCACGGCTTTTTACAAGGTCGAGCTGGAGAACCGGTACCCCAGCTCGGGTAGCTTCGCGACATTCCGGGACACCCCTTGCCCTCATGTGTTCGAGAAAAATATACGCCCTTTTGTGCCACACGCGCAGAGGGTTCTTTCTATTCTCTGTGCGAGCATATTCATAAAACATTACGCCATGTTCCCGTGGGGGAACCATGAGTAGGATGCAATGCATCAATGGAGGGTGGGCTGTGTGTAAGTAGAGTTGATGGATGGTGTTAGAGTAAGTAGACTTGTCGGTAGGGTGGTAGTGTGCACACCTGGTTTATGCGGTTGTGAGGAGGAGAATGAAGGACAGACTTGCATGCGCAGTGGAGCTGTGGACGCCGGCGCAACACCGATTCTTTGCGCTGACGTTTACGCTCCTCTTCACGTGCACGGAGTTCGGGATGCGCTGCTCGCCGCTGCCGTTTCGCGGCAGCGGCTCGTGCCCTCACCTCCTCTGTGCGGCCTTGAGAATGGATGAGAGACGCGTATGCGCAGTGGAGGCGTGGATTCCGGCGCAATAACGCGGGACAAGGCTCGACCAGAAGACACTTCGCATCTAAAATCTTGCAATCTACATTTCTCAAAGAAACTGGGCTATGCGACGTCTTCTCTTCACTTAGTAACCATGCTCGTGCCTCTGAGCAAAAAGAGTGAGAACGCCTTGCGTTGAAGGCTTTCTTTGTGCTCATGCAACCAATAACTGCGAAAGCTGAGTGCAAAACTACTTACAAAAGCCACTCACAATCTTTCTGTGCATCCGTGCATAGGGGCTTCCCGTGATTTAGATTGTCGGTGGTGCATTCAGCTCCGATTGGTATTATCGGATTTTGTAATCTTTGTTTGGCTTCTTCAATAATGGTCAGTACGGCGACGACAAACGCACTTTTGAACGCTTCTAAATCATCCATCGAAAGTAGACAACCCTTTTAGTGCAGTAAAAAAGCTGAGTGAATATCTCGTTTATCCCCGTCCCCCTATTTTCTTGCTGTATCTTCTCTTGTACGATTGTGCCTAGCGTTGGCCTGCTCTATTCGCAATTCTGGCTGTATAAGAGCCTCCACAGTAGTGCATGGGCCTACCCATGCTCGCACGCGTGCTACCCAAGCGCCCTCTTGATCAGGCACTTCCAGTTTCCATGCCACGTTTCTAGTACCTGCATTGAACACATCAGAAACATTACACTCTTCGTGTATACGTTTTCCTTAGGTTGGAAATTTGTGTCTTTTCTATCATTTTCTCTATCTGATGCAAGAGCACATCTCTAGGGCCCTCATTTTCAGCTCTGGTTTACGCAAATTATCGCCTTCTGTTTCTCCTAACGCAACCTTTTCTGTATGATTTCAGTTTTTTTAGTAGCAACTGTTTATTTCCCATAGTTCCCACGTTTACAGTTCGGTATGTTTTCTAATCACTGGAATACACGACACCCGAGAGATGTCAGGGATTACAGCACTGTTGGTTAGAGGTCGTCCAATGCTCGATAATAAACCCAAACGACGTGGTAGTGCACAACACCACGAAGCGGTAAAGAACCAGTTTCTAGCGATCATATGGGGAACTTTTTGACAAAGTCATAGTAGGCTGGATGCCCTAGTGGGCACAGCAGGAGCTTGCGCAATGGCTTTTGTCACCGGCGTCTTTGTGCTTTCGCAACCGTTACTATCTCTTCAACGACCGGGGCGAGTATCGCAGCAACTGTTGCATAAACCACGAATACGTTGCCTAGGCAAGTCCGAACCATTTGATGGCTTAGTCTGACAGCGACTGCAAGGGTGTAATGAGGCTATTATCTCCTGACAACTGCGGTTAAACATGGCATTCGTGCAGCAGGTGAGACATAGGCTCATTTCTATTCTGTTGCTCTTCAGCACCGTGGTGCCGAAGGTCTAACAGTAGCGAACGTGTCGTCAGTGTCAAATGGGTTCCGTCCTCTTCGGTGTTGCTTCAATGAGGCTCTCATGTTCGGTTGCCCAGAGTAAACCAAAAGTATACTCAAAAGTATACTCAAAAGTATACGACAATATCTCCTTTTTGTAATCTAGAAGCCGCCATGTTACGCGTAATACCTTCTCTTTCAATTTTGAAAGCAAACGTTATAAACTAAGAAGTACAATTTCTCGGTACGTTGATCCCTGCCCCTACTCACGTATTTTTTACCATAAGGAGAAACAGTTATCAATTAGGCGAATGCTAAGTGACTAACTAGGAAGTTAACGACTGTATGACTGAGTAACACGTGCTTCAGGATGTCGAAAGGAAGTAGGATTTTTCTCCGTCTAAGCTAACGATTTATCCGTTTGTAGATTGTTTTTTATTTCCCGGACTATTGTTGAATTCGCATTCAATTTCAACGCGTTGCGTAGTGTCCATAAGCAGAAGAGCGCTTTACCTTTTAGGTATACGAAGGCGAACAGCAGCGGGTTTGTTCGGCTACCCACTACTCACCTTCGGATGAGACATGGGTGGATCGTCACTAGTTATAAACGAGCAATGATCACGAGTGATAAACAACTGAGCACACCTGGTTGATCAGAATTCTATTGTTATGCAGGCATGACTGGCTCAAAAACTGCCCTTCGGTTATGGCTTAGGCCCACGAGTAATGTCTCACCACTCGGTCTCTATCTGGTCATCCGCACGTGAGGTAGAGCGCAACCGTCATCTTTAGTGTGTTGAGTTGGGGCTGTGCTGGTGCGTCACCAGTGAATCGCACTCCGACAGTTAAGTAGTACATTTGCAGCCAACAAACCAATTACTGATTAATTTGTCTGTCGATCCTGCAATTACCCTTTGATATTTATTTTCTTTTGCAGGCAGTTCATCAGGATGAAGACTTTCATAGATTGCTGTAGAAATAAACACTACGTATATCACATTTTTTTCTCGGTATTGAGTCTTGTATTTTTCATTTTCTTACATGATTCACCGCAGGCGCCATTATCTAACAAAAAAGCACACCCCACAATATATACTTCAGAAACCTTTATGAAAAAACCTTGCCTTGGTCGAACAGGTGTAAATTCATTTACCGAGCGAGAGCTCAGTCTTCGCCCGGTAGCGCGAAGTGAATAGCAGGCAATTGTACGCCACGACAAACCAGACACCCTGTTCGACACAGTTAGCGCTGTAGGGAAGGACGCGCCGTGAACGTGGATGCAACGAGTGCCAGGTTGTATGGTTTTGTGGAGTATTTCACATGTATTCTTCCATTCCTGTTCCCCTCTTCGCACCCCTCTCCTTGAAACAAGCAGGTATTTAGACACGAAACAGCACGAAGGGCTTCCCTGACCATAGCTTAGCTTATAGCTCAGATTTGCACTATGAGAAACATGGCATTTTCTCGGTTTGCACCTAGAGTAATTGAGCTGTCGCTTTGAAAAAGCTGGGTTCAAGCAACGACTCCAATAACGCAGCCAGTAGGGAAGTCGACAAAAATTAAGAAAAATGTAGGAGCATTAAATTGTACCTTCAAGTATGACTGACCTCAACTTTAAAAATGAATTTTGTATTAAAAACGATCAAATATTTCTACTGTGTGATGGCGCATTCTAAGCTCGGATACCAATTATACATAATAAAATTGTTTGCAGATGCAGACAAAAATCCTCGGTAATATACTTTTCTGCTTTGCGGACTTTAAAACTGCATGCGCTATCAGTAATAACTACTCACCACAGCTAGTGATGCAAGGCTTGAGACGTTTACAACGCATCCTGAAACAAGTAAAGCCAGTGAATTAGTACTAAACACGGCTTCCAAATTTCAACCTTAACAATGCACTAAATGTCTACAGTTAAGATAAAAGCAAGACATTTTTATGCACAAATAAAGAGCGCAAAGCAAACTGGCGCGATTGCCTCCACTTCTGCGTGAGGGTTTTTTTCATGGCGGCCAACAGGAGTTAGGTGAAGATCTTTACCAAAAAAGCTTTCCGGGTTTCCGAAAAAAACGTTCGGGGTATCGAAGTAAACGTTACCCGGGCTACCGAGTGCTGCTGCTGCTGCTGCTGTAGTTTTGCTCATGCGCGCCCTTACACTAGTAGGTGGCGCTCCCCCCACGCATCGCGGCGGGCGGGGAATTGTCTAAAGTTTAAACGTTTATATGTGAACATCTTCGACAGAACTCTGCCTCCTGGTTGGGTTAAACATGAGGAAGAGGCAAATACACGAACCAAGGTGTTTATTGAAAGCGGGATGCTTTCAATAAACGCCCTTGCGCCCGAAAGCGGAACCTAGCCAAGCGAGTCTACAGGTGTTGTTGGAGGAATTAAAGGACATTAAATGGGATTTTATAGGGCTTAGTGAGGTTAGGAGGACAGGTGAAGCCTTTACGGTACTGAGAATTGGACACGTCCTATGTTACCGTGCTCTAGTCGACAGAAGAGAAGTAGGAGTAGGACTTCTAGTCAATAAAAGCATAGCTGGCAAATAGAAGAACACTATAGCATTAACGAGACGTCTGCAGGTCTTGTCGTTAGGCTCAATAACAGGTACGAACTCTAGGTGGTACAGGGCTACGCGCCCACATCCAGCTACAACCACCAGCTAGTTGAACGCTTCTAAGATGTGGAATCGGCAATTGCTAAAGTAAAAACAGAGTATACCGTAGGTATGTTAGACCTCAATGGTAAAGTAGGCAAGAATCGGGCTGGGGACAAATTAGTTGGGAAATATGGTCTGGGTTGTAGAAACAGCAGGGGTTAACTACTAGAGGAGTTCGCAGAACGGAGTAACCTACGCATCATGAATACCTTCTTGTGTAAACGGGACAGCCGGAAGTGGACGTGCAGCAGCACGAATGGGGAGCATAAAAATAAAATAGACCCCATATTATGTGATAACCCTGCTGTCGTCCATAATGTTGAAGTGTTCGGAAGGGTAAGCTAGAGCGATTCCCGTATGGTAAGATCTCGAATTAGGCTGTATTTGAGGAGTAACCGTAAAGATGATGATGATGATCGTTGGATGTTTATGGCGCAAGGCCAACTGGGGCAAAGAGCGCCAAAACAATAGTCGATGATAGCGGTGAAACCTTAAACACTAAGTAAAATCAGCAAAAACAAAAGTAAAATCACAACACGACAATGAGCATGGCTGGTGTATAGGGCCAGATTTCATGATGCGTGATAGGAAATGAGGTTTAAAAACTTGACGTCGGACAAATACTCAAACACACGTTTCACGGAAACAATGGCATCATCACCTAGGAAAAACGATGGATGTAGGGGAATATGTTGTCTGTAGAGTTCTCTGAAGTGTTTGTGTCGTGTTGTGTCAAGTGCCTTGCATTGTATGAGTATGTGGACCACGGATAGGCCCTCCCCACACCTGCTACACAGGGGTCTTGGAGATCCCGTGAGCAGGCGCGAGTGCGTTACATGCGTATGGCCTATCCGTAACCTAGCTAAGGTAACTTCAATGTGCCTGTTGTGTGAGTCAGTAGTGTATTGTCCCAAGTGTGGTTTTATGACGTGTAGTTTGTTGTCTGTCTGTTCGCTCCAGTCTGCTTGCCAAGTTTTACGGAGTTGCTGTCTTATGTGTGGCTTGAGGTCTGTGTAAGGTAGTGTTGTTATGTTTACTGTGTTTCGGAGTGCAGCATTGGCGGCCATTTCATCCGCCAGTTCATTTCCGCCGATGCCAGAGTGGCCTGGCACCCAACACACAGTCACCTCAAGGTTTGAAGAATACGCCAGCATAATTGATTTGAAGACAAGGTTAACTACATGGTTTTTCGATGACTTTCCGGATGTTAATGCACGGACGACGCTCAGCGAATCTGTATAGATGATGGATTTAGGAATATTATGTTCAACTATGTGATTTACAGCCAGAAAGATGCCATATGCTTCTGCCGAAAAAATACTTGTCTTTGCATTCATGGTTCTACCTCCTTCAGAATTGGGTCCATGAGCAGCACAAGACACCACAGTGAACGTTTTGGAAGCATCACTGAAAAACTCTGCAGCCCTGTATTTTTCCTGCAGATACATGAAATGCTGCTGAATCGCAATTCTTGGTGCCCTGTTCTTATCAAGATGCGTAAAAGACAGGTCACACAGCACAGGGCGCACATTCCATGCTGGTATAAAATCAGTGATGGGTGTCTTGTGAATGTCTAAAAAGGGTACGTCATGCTCAGAGGCTTCCTCTCTTACCCTAAGTGAAAAAGGCAGAGAGATGGATGGACGATTTAAGAACAGTTGTTGTGAGGATGTGTTATTAATGGTGGAATTAAAAGGGTGGTTAGTCAGGGCCATGATTTTCGAGGCATACAACAAATCCATGTAAATCCTCTGGTGATATAGGGACCATTTATCACACTCGGCGTAGAGGCTCTCGACAGGGCTAGTGCGAAAAGCACCACATGCAAGGCGAAGACCCAGATGCAGCACTGGGTCGAGCATTTTCAGTGCCGTTTTTGTGGCAGACCCATAAATGACGCTGCCATAGTCCAATCGGGACCCCACTAGGCTTGTAAAAATGCGTAAGAGGAGTTGCTTGTCCGTTCCATAGGACTGGTGTGACAAGATTTTAAGAATGTTGAGAGCCTTTAGACATTTATGTTTCAATTGCCTAATGTGAGGGATGAATGTAAGTTTTTCATCCAACACCACTCCTAAAAACTTGTGTTCCTTCCTCACAGGAAGCGAAACGCTATTAAGTGTAATGTCTGGGTCCGGATGGATCCCACGCTTCCTGGAGAAGACACCACAGGTGCTTTTTTCTGGATTAAATTTAAACCCATTCTTGTCTGCCCAGCTGGCAAGTTTTTTGACAGCGAGCTGGACTTGACGCTCACAGATGGACATATTGCTTGATTTAAAAGACACCTGGACGTCATCTACATACATGGAATAAGAAATTGTACGCGGCAATGCCTTCCCAAGGGAGTTCATTTTAACTATGAAAAGAGTGCAGCTTAAAACTCCACCTTGCGGAACGCCGTTTTCTTGTACATGAACCATTGAGAGTGCGCTACCAACTCTCACACGAAAAGTTCTTTCGGACAAATAACTAACAAGAATGTTCATCATGTTCCCTGAGACACCAAATGACTTCAGGTCCCTGAGGATCCCGTAGCGCCAGGTGGTGTCATATGCCTTCTCAAGGTCAAAAAACACCGTTGTGCAAAACTGTTGGTGAATGAAAGCGTCCTTTATGTATGATTCAAGGGCGACAAGCTGGTCATTTGTAGATCGCCCCGCCCTGAAGCCTGCCTGGCAGCTCTCGAGAAGACCGTTGTACTCCAGAAAGTACACAAGTCTCCTGTTTAGCATCTTCTCGAGGAGCTTGCACAGGCAGCTTGTAAGGGCGATGGGCCGATAGCTAGCGGGAGAGGAAGGGTCCTTCCCTTCCTTCAGGAAAGCCACTACTATGGCCTCCCTCCAAGAGCGAGGAATGTGCCCCGAAAGCCATATGTAGAATGTATAGATGTATATGTATATGTATAGAATGTATATGTATAGATGTAGAAGTGTTTCAAGGGTGTCTGAGTGTAGGTGTTGTATCATGGTGTATGTGATTTTGTCTGCACCTGGAGCTGAAGGCTTACATGTTGCCAGGGCTGACTTCAGCTCATGAGTTGAAAAAAGAGAATTGCAAGAAGTGTGCGACTTGTTGCTATCACGCAGTGATTTCTTCTCCGCAGACATTTTGTGCTTCATGAAAGTGTTTGTGTAGTGTGCTGAGCTGGACACGTGTTCAAAGTGTTGTGCAAGTGTGTTGGCCTGGTCTTCGAGTGTGTCCCTGTTGTGCTAACCAGGGGCAGGCTGTGTGTCTGATGTCCTTTCAGCTTGCGTATATGTGTCCAGACTTTGTGTGTGTCCGTGTATGAATTAATGGATGTCAAGAAGGTGCGCCAACTCTCTCGTTTTGCCTCACGGCGCACACGTTTTCCCATCGCCTTTGCCCTTTTGAACAAGAGGAGGTTTCCCGACGTGGGGTACCGACGAAGGATACACCACGCCTTGTTCTGGGCCTCCCGCGCCCGCCTACAGTCATCATTCCACCACGGCCTCCGCTGGTTGCGCGGGGCACCACAGGCGTGGGGAATGGACTTTTCGGCGGCGTCGAGGATGTGCGCCGTGAGTAGTTGGGAAGCTTCTTCAACGTGTAGGTGTCTAATGGTTGTGTGGTGTAGTTTGGATGTCTCTGTAAATGTACTCCAGTTTGCTCTGGCTTCATTGAACCTGTTAAGGGAAGGTGAACTGTTCGGGCCTTTACCTATGTATGTTAATGTGGTTGGGAAGTGGTCACTACCATATGGGTTAGTGCCAACATCCCACTCAAGAGATGGAAAGAGAACTGCGGAACCAATAGCCAAGTCGAGGTGTGAATATGTGTTGTGTCCTATATTATAGTAGGTAGGCTTGTTTTTATTGAATAGGCATGCTCCTGAGGATGTTAGAAATTTTTCTATAAGGCGACCTCGGGCATCCGTGCGAGAAGAGCCCCAGAGTACATTGTGTGCATTGAGGTCGCCTAAAAGGATAAATGGTGCAGGTAGCTGATCTACAAGGCCCTCGAAATCCGAGCTTGAGAGCTGGAAATCAGGGGGGATGTAAACGGAGCATAGTGTTATTAGCCTATTGAATATTATTGTACGAATGGCAACAGCCTCAAGGACGGTCTGTAATTGGATAGTGTGACACGCCAGGGACTTTCGGGCAATGATGGCCAACCACCGGAAGATGTAGCACCACCGTCCCTGTCCTTCCTAATTACCAGGTAACTATTCAAAAAGTTTGTATGTTTGGAATTTAAATGTGTTTCTTGTATACACATGACACTTGGCTGATTGGAGTGCAGTATTTCGTACACATCGTCAAGATTTTTAAGGAGGCCTCTACAGTTCCATTGAATTATGTTTTCTCTTCCCATTATTTAGTGTGAGAGCTACTGGAGTGTGTATGTTTATGTGTCATCTTTCGGGGCTGTGACTCTCGTCTTTTTGGGCTTGTCGGGAGGCTTTGGCGTCGGGACACGTTCCTTGCGGTGCACCGCAGACAAGAACGGTCCGACATCCGTTTCGTCGTCTGATGTCCTCGGAGTGCCTGACTGATTAGGCCCCTTGGACCGCGCACCCTTTTGGGCGCGCTTTGACTGACCCACAACCACCGAGGGTTTAAGGAATGCCTCGGGTGGCGCAGGCGGTGCGGTGGGAGTGGGAGCTGCCGCTGGTTCCTCCGTCTCCATCTCGTCTGCGCCCTCGCTTGTGGTTTGGGACGCTGGAGTGGAAGTGGAGGATGCAGCATCGCTCCCAGCAGACGTGGTTGCCCCCACAGCCGCTGCTGGCTCAGCGAGCGGTGCGGAGGCGGGTTGGGCTGCCTGAGGCAACCCAGGGGGGGGCGGGGGCGGGACCAAGTCCGACTCGCGGTACTGGGTCCCCGCAGAAACCAGACGCCGCTCCGCCCCCCGGCGAGCTGCGTTGGCGTACCTCCCCAGAGGGAAAGAGGCGAACCTCTTCCGCGCCTCTGGGAAGGTGATGTTTTCAGTGACCTTGATGTTAATGATTTTCTTTTCTAATTGGAACTTTTCATATTTTCTGGAGTAGGCCGCATGTGGGCCCTGGCAGTTTACGCAAAGAAGTTGTTGAACGTTACAGTTGTCGGACGGGTGGTCGTGCTGGGCGCATTTTGCGCAGGTAAGTCGGCCGCGACAGGAGTTTGTGCCGTGCCCGAACCGTTGGCACTTGAAACAGCGCCGCGGGTTCGGGATGTACGGCCTGACTGAACATCGGATGTAACCTGCGTTGATGAATTCTGGAAGGATGGACTTGTCAAAGGTTAGGATGAGGTGCTTTGTCGGTATTTGTTTATCGTCTCTACGGATGGTTATGCGCCTGACCGCTGTTACGCCCTGACTACGAAGGCCCTCCAGCAGGTCAGCTTCAGATTCATTTAGTAGGACATACTCGGAAATCACGCCCTGGGAGCTGTTTAGGCTGCGGTGGGGCGTGACTCGGATTGGCAGATCGGCGATGCTGGTTTGAGCAAGAAGTTTATTGGCCTGATCCTGGCTACTGACCTCGACAAGAATTTCACCGTTTCGATGTTTTTTGGCCTTATACGACCCTCCAACAATAACGTCAAGAAACTTTGAAATGAGAAATACAGACTGTGAAGCAAGAGGCTTTGATTGGTCTACAGATTCCATTACGATGAAGCGAGGATAGTTGTTTGGTTTCGGAGGACTCAAGTTAGGAAGTGGTGGAAAAGAAACTTCGGTGCGGCCCCTTTTCGGGGGCCGATCACGTCTGGGGGGGGGGGGGTTGATTTATCCATGTGGCATAGGAAAAAGCAGGGTGACGGGGGTACTTTCTTCTTTGACCTTACCCTGGTAGCCAAAGAGGTCCCGGAGCTCCCTGCCTGGTGAACAGACAGGGAGCCCATCCGCCGGAGCTTGACCTGGGCTCCGACGGCCACCGTTCGTGGTTTCTAACCCTTCACCTATAAACACATTGCCACGGTTGGATCCAGCGTATGTTTGGGGGCTCGGGGTCCGCGGTATCGCCAGTACCGTCACCAAGATTGCTCAAGGTGCCCCGTGCGGGGGTAACCGTAAAGAGGTGAACGAAAGCAGCCGATTAATGAGGTATCAGCAAGGCGTAAATAAAATGATTCAGGATCTCCCTGCAGAACCGATATTCAGCTTTACCAAGGAAGCAGAATTTATGACACAGGAAGCCAGCGGAAATATTAAACGCATTATCACGGAGTGTGCAGTAGAAGTCGGGGGAACAATGCTGGACAGGATACTGCTAAACTTTCCGAAGAGACGAAGGATCTAATTAGAAAACGACCGTTCATGACAATCCACAACGCCGCGTACATAATACGACTAGCGGAGCTTTCGATGTTAATCAATAAGCGTAAGAGAGCTGAGGTACGGAAGTAAAATATGGAGATGATTGAATGTGCTGTAAAGATTGGAAGCATCCTGAAAGCAGTGAAGAGGCGTCTTGGCGTCGGGACACATCAGATGTATGAATCTAAAGATAAGCAAGGCGATGTCATCATAAATAGGGATAAAATAGTCATAGTAGCCAACGAGTTCTTTAGAGATCAGTACAGTAGCCGGGACATCCATTATAATGCCGAATAAGAAAGTAGCTCAGAGGTGATAGACATCCCACCAATAACGACAGAAGCAAGAAAGGCTTTGAAAGAACTGAAAGAGGGCAAAGCACCTGGTGAGGATCAGATAACAGCAGGCCTCTTGAAGGATGGTGGGAAAATTATGCTCGAAAAACTGGCAAACCTGTATACGAAATGCCTAATGATTGCGAGTGTACCGGAATCTTGGAAGAATGCGAACATCATCCTAATTCATAAGAAAGGTGACATGAAGGACGTTAAAAATTACAGGCTGATCAGCTTACGGTCAGTCGTCTACGGGGTATTTACCAAGGTAATTGCTAACAGAATTTTTCTCACGTTAGATTTAAGTCAACCTAGAGAACAAGCACGGTTCCGTAAACACTATTCAACAATGGACCATATTCACACGATCAATCAGGTGATAGAGAAGTGCGCTGTGTACACGAAACCCCTATGCATAGCCTTCATAGATTATGAGCTTTTGACTCGGAGGAAAGCTCAGCAGTCTTTCAGGCATTACGGAATCAGGGTGTAGATGATCATTACGCAAGAATATTAGAGGATATTTACTATGGATCCAAAGCTACCATCATCTTCCATAAGCGGGAGCAGTAAAATACCAATAAGGAAGGGCGTAAGACAAGGAGACACAATCACTCCATTGTTATTCACAGCATGTTTACAACAAGTATTCAGAACATTGGAATAGGAACAGGTTGGAGGAAGGGTTAATGGAGAATATCTTAGTAACCTGAGATTTTCTGATGACGTTGGCTTGCTACGTTAGTCGTAAGAAGAACTGCAAATCCTGCATTCAGCCCTGAGCGAACACAGTAGAACCGTGTGTCTGAAAGTTATTATGCAGAAAACTAAAGTAATGGTCAATAACCTCTGGATAGCACAACGGTTTGAGATAGGTGGCGACGGAGTGGAAGTGTCAAACGAATATATCTATTTAGTCAAGTTGTTGCCCCGGATCCCAACCATGAGGCAGAGATAATTAGAATAATGAAAATAGGGTGGAGTACATGTGGAAGACATTCTCAGGTAATGAAAGGCAGCCTACGATTGTCCCTAAAGAAGAAAGAGAGTGGGCACGGCGAAAGCGCTGGGCGCAGGTCACTCATCATGCGTTTTGTTGTCAGCTTACAGGCCGTACTGCTGTCTGCGTCCGCATCGCCGATACCCGTGTGCGCAGCTAAAACCTTCCACGGGCTGCGCAGTGGAAATCAAGCATCAAGTTACCGCGAAATCATCGAGGATGGGCCGCCCCTAACGTCAGTACGCGGCTTTGTGACGTCATCAGCAAGCTCCCCTATTAACACTGCACCACTCCGTTTGAACCTCAGTGGGCACGGCGAAAGCGCTGGGCGCGGGTCACTCATCATGCCTTTTGTTGTCGCCTTACAGGTCAGTTACAGTTCCTTGCGAAGTGCTGATAGATTTCTTGTTGTCGTGCCGTGCCCACACACGTGCGCCCGTATTGCGTATGACTGTTTTTGTGTTTGCAAATTGTTGGTTTGTGTTGATGTCGAGGAAAACACTGGACCCACGGTAGAGGAGATGTTGGAACAGCTGTTGGAAGGCCAGCAGTCAATTAAAACTGACATTTCTTACTTAAAAAACCGCCTGGAGATCACGGGAAAATTGATGTATGGTTTTGGTGCTCGAGTGACAAAACTAGAAGAGGAGGTAAAGGAATTAAAAGACAAGGCGACCCTGAACGAAAGTCGTTGCTTAACAGAATTTGAAAGGGCACTTCACTTGCTGCAGGGAAGACTGGTAGATTTAGAGGACCGAAGCCGTCGGTCAAATTTGATTATTTTCGGTGTTCCTGACATAGCTGAAGAATCGGAAGAAGCACTGCGAACCACAGTTATTAAAGAGGTGTTTCAGGATAAACTGGGAGTCACTTGCTTATCGGTCGCTCGAATTCACAGGCTTGGTAGGCCGAAGCAAATTCACCCAGTTATTCTTTATTTTCAAGATTACAGGTAAAAGCAAGCTATCTGGAGCAACGTTACAAAGCTAAAAGGAACACCAATATCTATTAAAAATGACTACTGCGCAGACACTCTCAGAAAGCGCAAACTACTCTGGGACAGCGTGAAGGCGGATAAGGACGCTGGAACGAAAGTGTCATTGGTAAACAATAGGCTCTGGGTTTGTGACACTGCTTACACGTGGGATAATGCCTCGCGCACACGCAAGGCAGAGCCAAAATCAAACCGTGTAAGCCACAAGGTGCCAACCGCTGTTCCTAGCTAGCGACTACAGCCTTGCCAACTTCGCTTGCTTTCTTTCAATTCTCGGAGTATTGTAAATAAGTTAGATAAACTTGAAGATTTGTTGCTGCTATATGACCCGCATGCTTGCGTCCTCACAGAAACTTGGCTAAACGATTTTATTCGAGATGATGAAGTTGTGTCGCCGGAATATCAGTTGCACAGACGAGACAGAGGCTCCCGTGGCGGTGGCGTAGCTGTAGTGGCACGAAAAGGTGTTGACGTACAAGTTCTTGACCAAATTGATAACCATAAAAGCTTGTTCTTGAGAGTGGCGCTTTTTGGTATTACGTTCGTTCTAGGCGCTGTTTATCGCCCTCCGGAGTCCGATTCCTCGTACCTGAACCAATTGTACTATCACGCACTAAAATTTCAAGAAAAGGATGTAATATTAACCGGTGATTTTAATTTGCCTTTTATTGATTGGCAGAGGCTTAGCTATGGCTGTTCCACCCACGGAGACACTATATTGGACTTTATGTTTTCGCTGAACCTAAAACAAGTAGTGACGACAAACACAAGAGAAAATTCGGTTCTAGATCTTTTGTTTCTCAGTGAACTTTTTGGGAGTGGAACTCTGTCAGTTGAAAATGGTATTTCAGATCACAAGTTAATTTTTTACTCATGGAACAACAGTACTGTTGAAAGAAAAAAATACTTCTGGAATGAAAATTATCACGGACTTTGTCCGAGCAGATGATGTTGCAATAATAGACTACCTGGATGCTAATCATTGCGGGCCTATCAGTAATGTTGCGACAGGTTGGCAGCTTTTTTATAATGTTGTTCAGTATTGCATCGAAAACTTTGTGACAACAAAAACGTTCCGCCAGCGTCGTCAAAACCCGTGGATTACCGGAGAAATAATCCAAACTAAACGCAAAATCAAGCGGTTGAGGAAAAAACGTAAAAGAGAATCGGAGCAGTTTACAATCCTTAAGGACGCTTTGCTAAAGAAGGTTAGAGAAGCAACAAATACATTTTTCAACAACACTCTAGCAGAGTTTAAAAAAACGATCCATCGAAATTCTTGCGCTACTTAGGCAACAGAAAAACTGAAGTGTCCAAATTGAATGTTGAGGGAGTTGCTTTGACTGATGCTTTTAGCATAGCGGAAAGCTTTAATCGTTACTTTCACATTGTTTTTTTTTTTTGGAACGTGAAGAATATGAGCCCCGAACCAGAGCATCGGACATCCCACAGGTCATTACGGTAACGCGAGAAGGTGTTTTGGCGATGATTTTAAGCATTGATAAACGGAAAGCCGCGGGGCCGGACGGCCTCCCAAACCAGTTTTTGAGGCGATATGCTGAACAACTGTCTTGGTTTTTAACGGAATTATTTAATTTGTCACTTGCTACGGGTGCTATTCCAGATGACTGGCGTAACGCACGTGTAGTTCCTATACATAAGAAGGGCAGCCGGCTTCTGCCTTATAACTACCGCCCGGTTTCCATGACCAGGCAATGCTGCAAAATGTTAGAGCATATTGCTAAATAAATACGAGAATTTCTTGTTGTACATAAGCTGTTGTCACTTGACCAACACGAGTTTAGAAAAGGTATGTCCACTATTACCCAGCTAATATCAACTTTACATGACTTGTTCAGTGTTCTTAACAAGGCTGACCAAGTTGATGTTTTGTTTATGGATTTTTGCAAGGCCTTCGACAAGGTACCGCATGGCAAATTGTTATACAAGTTGGAGAGCATTGGTCTTCCCCGCTGTATGATTTGGTGGATTTTCGCATACCTAAAAAACAGAAAACAATTAGTACAAGTGCAAAATGTTTCTTCTGGTATGCTTCCTGTCACCTCCGGGGCCCCACAAGGCAGTGTATTAGGAACTTTATTGTTTTTAATTTATATAAATGATTTAGCAGAAGTTATTCCACGTAATGTTTCAATAAGAATGCTTGCCGATGACTGTGTTGTTTTTAGAACAATCGAGACCGAAAGCGACCATGCTTCTTTACAGGCAACTGTTGTGGCAATTCATGACTGGTGTGTGAGGTGGGGCATGGCCCTGAATGGTGAAAAACTGTCCTTCTGCGTGTAACAAGAAAAAAAATCCCGAGTGTTTGCAGTTACCAGCTTAACAGCAACACTATTAAAGAGGTTGATAAATATAAATACCTTGGGGTAACACTAACCAATAATCTATCGTGGGGGGCGCACATTTCTGAAATCTGCATGTCAGCTTTTCAAAAATTATGTTTCCTTAAGAGGAAACTTTGAAATGCCACTTCAAGTGTTCGGCTTTTAGCGTACAATGCGTGTGTGAGGTCCAAGGTAGAATACGCGTCGGCACTATGGGACCACATGTTAAGAAGGATATATTAAAACTTGAACGCGTACAGAGGAAAGCCGTAAGATTTACTTTTGGCAAACATAAAAGGACAGATTCGCCGTCATCGATTATGAAAGATAATAACATTGCTACGTTGGAAACACGCAGAAAATTAAGTCGGCTGCTTTTACTTAACAAGTTTCTTTCAGGAAAAATTGCTCTAAATGAGACGAATCTTATCCAACCTGCTCTGACACGAAAAACAAGGCGCACTGCTAAACATGCCATAACCCCTATTTTTGCGAAGACTAATTCATATAAGTATAGTTTCTTTCCCAGAACGGTGAGTGAATGGAATGACTTGCCACCAAATGTTGTCAATTCCAAAAATTTTTTACAATAGTTGGAACGCTTCTTTAGTGTTCTGTTGAAACCGCAGTTTTGGCGGTGCATGCTATTTTGTGGTTATTAAGGTGCTATTACATTTTATGCTGTTTTCTTTTTTCCATCTTGGTTTACTAGGTTATGGTTTGTGCGTTTTGTGTTCTGCATTTTATTAACTTTAAGCTCTTATGTTCTCAGTGTTGACGATAGCTCTGTTACCTGTTTTTGTTTTGGCATTATGTCTGCTCATTGTACTCGCGTAGTCCACTGTGAGACTTTTTGAATTAATATTGCTTATCATTGTTTATGTAATGCCCCTCCTGCCAGGACCAAAGAATTGGCCTGCAGTATTCCAAAATAAATAAACTAAATAAATAAATAAGTGTCTGATAGCTGCATCTTACTGGGAGTCATCTACGGGGCAGAAACTTGGAGGCTCAGTATGAGGGTTCAACTTAAACTGAGGACGACGCAGCGAGGAATAGAACGGAAGATGATAGGTGTAACATTTAGGGACAAGAAGAGAGCTGAGTGGGTCAGGTAACAAACGCGTATTAATGACATATTAGTGGAAATTAAGAAGAAATAGACGTGAGCAGGGCATTTAATCTAATTTAATCTAATCTAAGATAATGGTTGGTCATTAAGGGTGACAGAGTGGATCCCTAAAGAAAGCAAGCGTGGGAGGGGGCGCCAGAAAGTTAGATGGGCAGATGAGATCAAGAAGTTTGCGGGTCGCAGTTAGCAGTGGACCGGGATAATTGTAGAATAATGGGAGAGGTTATTGGCCTGAAGTGGGCGTAGATAGTCTGGTGATGATGATGGTGAATGCATAGAAATGGCGAAGATGCAAAACCGACCTTTGTATTTAGCCTTTCTAGACATTCAAGTGGCGTGTGGTAACAGAGACGGAGCGGCTATAAAATATCCTGGAGGACGAGGGAGGGGGCAGAACGTATAAACTTACTGAAAGAACTTCACCGGAAGAACCAAGCGCCAGCACAGTGGACGGAAAGCTAATATACAAAGCTAAAATAGGCTTGTATAGACCAGCACGGGTTTGAAACAAGGATGTCCTCGCTATCCACTGCTGTTCACGATCTACATGGCGGGATACAGAGTACAGTAGAGGGCAGTTGGCGGGGATTCGATTTGTCATAGAATTAAAACGGGCGAGGGGTGGAACAAGGGGTTCCAGAATTAACGTACGCACACGACGTACTGTTGATGCCGGACAAGTGGATAGGTATACAGGACTTGGTAGATACATGCGGTAAAGAAGTTACACACATAGGACTAGTTTTTAGCTGAAAAAAAAATCGGGCGTCATAGTCTTTAACGAGGACAACAAGAACAATACAGTATCATTCAACAAGTAGAAATACGATGGGTAGAAGAGTACCATTATTTAAAAGCACATCTTAACGACGGCGGAGACTACACGAACAAAAGAAGGCGGAACGCGGCTATAATGAAGCATAGGGCGCTCTGGGGCTACAACAAAGACGGGGTTGTAAGGGGAGTCTAGAAAAGGGTCATGGTACCAAGATTAACATTCGAAAATTCGGCTCTCTGCATGAAACCGGATATCCAAGCAGGCCTGGAAATGAATCAGAGGACGATACGGAGACTGGCCTGAGGGGCTCACAGGAAAGTTACGAACGAAGCAGTACAGAGCAAAATAGGCTGGTCTTCCTTCGAGGTGAGGTACGCGCAAGGCAAGATAAAGTGGGAAGATTGACTTCGTTACACAGAGCACAAAAATGGGCAGCGAGAGTGTTTATTTACTTGCATATGAGTAGCACGGGCACGCGGTGGAGACGGAGGACCATACAGCTTACCAGGTGGTACGGAAAGTCGGTAGGGGAAGGTGGGTTTTACACAACAGTTAAAAAGTAGGTAAAGTCAGCAGATACGACCAAAAGGGCACCGAGAATGGAAGCGAGAAAACCCTGGAGGCTTATAGGACAGGTAAACTAGAGATCAGGAATGAAGGTATCTATTTTTGTACGAGAGGCAGGGCATTGGTTTCTGAAGCACGGGAGGTGTGCCTGAGAACCCGGGAATACACGGATATCTACATGCAGCAGGACGAAACATGCGCATGCTGTGGCAGAGATTGGAAACCGATATATATTATTGGGAGGGACTGCAGATACGACCGCCACGGCAGGGAAATGATGTTTGCGGAGGTTTTGGGATTTGGGGTGAGAGGGAGCCGCAACTTCCGAGCCATAGAGGTGTTCAAGAGGCGGCTTGATTGGTGTTGTAAGTAAAGCAGGGAACATATAGATACGTCGGGTGAGTAGTCACACGAATTAGAATTTAGAACAGCGAGAGCAAAAAAAAAAGGGAGAAGGGAGCGATGGGAGTCTAAAACAGGGGTGGGGCAGCTTCGGGGAGGGCGCAAATTTAACAGGTTAGTCTTAAGTAAGGCAAGTAAGTGAAATAAAACAGGCAAGTCGGTTGCTGTCAACCCACATCCCGATTCAAAGGAAGCGGCACTAATCATCATAATTATTATCATCAGTGCCTATACAGAAACACTGGCTTAATTTTATACTTTGGGGTAATTATTGCATTGATACATGATTTGTGCCTCATCTTGAGCAATTGTGCACTTGTGGCCTAGCTACGGCAGCCTACGCGGCAATGCCGCAGCGCAGTGGTCAGCCCGAAAGCTTGCATACGACGAGCGTGTGCCTGTGGGGCCCAGTAGGCTGGAAAATGGCATTGCAACACGTGTGACCCAAGTTCGATTCACACTAGGGAAAGCGCTAATCGGTGAGAAGACCCTGCATTGGGTGCGTTGCGCGCTACGTTAGGCGTTAGGCGCTACTGTAGCTAGCCGTGACGCCTGAAGAGCTTCAACGACAAGCCAGTGCCCTCAAGTGTTTCGCACGTAATAATGATGTTTCAGATACGCAAATTAGTTAATAATACTAATATCACACCTTTGGTTTTGCGCAGAAAAGGCAGCGTCTTCCGCAGCATGCACAGTGGACCTTCAACGTTTGTAGCGAAAAGATTCCTGACGTCATCCATGGTACAGGTATCTATCGGTTCTTTCTTGTTGATTCCAGCATTGTTCACCTAAATGAGAAAGATTAGTTCGATGTATATTACCCACTGGTGGTAAGTGAAACACAATACATAGATAGGGCAGCAACTAGGGAAGCTGACCAACGATGATGAAAAGGCATGTTCCGCCTGCGACTATTTTCAGCCACCTCATGTCTAGAGAATCAGTACAACTGGTGTCAATGTCATATTGCCAGAAAAATCAATGCACCTATATTTCACATTTCTAATGACAAATAGCACGTATTCGAAATGCTGTGTGTTCATGTCAAGGGTATGAACGCCGCCTCATATATGCAGGAGACATTTGACCTTTAATGGAAGTGATAGACTGCAGCAATACTCCAGGATGTTATGTGTAAAAGGTGTTGATCTGGTATTATCCTTCTCATAAACTACGCGCCAACATGGCATTCTTAATTATGTTTGGGACATTGATATCTATACCTATAAGAAGTTCCTGACTCACTCACTCACTCACTCACTCACTCACTCACTCACTCACTCACTCACTCATGCATCACTCACTCACTCACTCACTCACGCACTCACGCACTCACTCACTCACTCACTCACTCACTCACTCACTCACTCACTCACTCACTCACTCACTCACGTACTCATAAACGCCCAGCAAATACTGCTATACCTAGAGAGCTGAAACTTCGGGCTTACATTGTATAATGGCGTGGGGGCTTACTAAGGCGATATTTTTCAAAATTTTACTCTTAACCAAGAAAAGTGGGCAATGGCGTCTTCTTAAATTCGTCAGTATATCGCTCACCTGTTCACGTAGTGATGTGCTTTTGCTAATATGCACAGGCCTTAAGAATATCTTAAACGTAGTGCAAGGTTTCACCCTAACAAACATTATTTGGGCGATTTCTCATTTCGGAACAAAATGAGTGTTTTTTAACGATTGTTCAATAAGTGTTTCAGTAACGGCGTGTGGTTGGGCTAGTTGCTACTGCATTTGAAGGGTTGGTAGTTGGTACTCAATTTCCTTATCGTCCTATCTCTCACACGCAGAATTTCCCCCTTGAAAAAGTGTCTGAATGTTTGATTTATCTGTTTTTTTTTATTTTTTTTTATTTCAAGTAACCTCAATCGCACAAGCACCGCAGAGGGGAGTGGTTTTTGGAAAAAATACAAATAATAAGTAACAAAGCGGCAAGAATGTAACATAGACTACATATGCTGGTAGTACTGAAAACAAAAGTACATAGGAAAATACGCTAGGGGTTCTTCTGGACGGATCTCTAGAAATATTCCCATTGTAAACAACAAGCGGAAAGCATTTGCTGGCTACAAAGCAAACTACACAATATGTACACAGTACTACTCAAGAAATGAGCAACATGCGCTCAACAACCTTTATTCAAGACAAAATGAAAATAAAAAAACAAATAATCACAACAACATGAACAGAAAAATATTCACGTGGACTCACTACACCCAAAAAAGGCGGACAACGATCGGCGAAAAACATTTCAATTTGCTATTGATGCTTTATCGCCGGGAAAGTAGTTCCATTCGGTCGAGGTTAGCGGAAAGAAAGAATAAAAGAATGAGTTTGTGTGGTAAAAAATGTTCGCGACTTTATAGGCGTGGTCGACACGACAAGAGCAATAAGATGGCCTTGCAATTAGTTTAGTGGCTAAACGCTGGTGGTAATAAATTTTATTGAATGTGCTTAGAGGGAAAACATTTCTTTGTAATGATAACAGCGCCAGCTGCACAGTTGCGCTAGCAGTTCTGTTGTAGTTTGAAAGGGTGAAACGGGCGGTGTTATTCTGAACAAGTTCAAGGGTGTATTATAAAGAACTTTGACTCGGATCCCAGATTGAGGCGCCATATTCTAATTTTGGTCCAACAAGATTTTTGTAGAATAACAGCTTTAATGATACCGGGGCTTTGCGGCAATTTCGCCGAAGGTGGGCTAATGTGCGGTTGGCATTACTGATTATGTATTCGATAAGTGCTCTCCATGAGATAATCACTCCTAAATAGCGAAAAGATGAGGAGGCTTTCAACTGGGTGCCACTGAGGTTTTTAACTCAAGGTGGTTTGTTTTTGCAAGTAAACCGCTTTAGTTTGCATTTGTCAGGGCTTAGTTGCATTTTCCAAGTTTCGCAGCACAGCAGGATATTATTTAAATGTGACTGCAGCAATGCTGGTCAGTATCATTCCCTGTTTCTCCATAACGGAAACAGTCGTTAGAGTAGAGGTAGAAACAATATGAAGCGTACTTCGGAAGGTCATTCATATATATGAAGAACAGTTATGGACCTAAAACTGAGTCTTGTGGCACACCTGAGGTTACAGAGATCAAAGAGGGATCCTAGTTGTTTAGAGTAACGTATTACTTGCGGTCAGTGAGAAAATATTCAAGCACAGGGTAATTTTTTCGGATCTATTTTCAGAGTGGAAAGTTTCAACAATAATAAACGATGATCAAGTTTATCAAAGGCTTTCGAGATATCTTGAAAAACGCAGTCTACGCTGGATCTTTTGTTCAATATGGTATGCAAATTGTTTTTAAAGAACAGCAACTGTGTTTCTCATGAATATGAATGCCGAAAGCCATGTTGGTTGTTTAAGAAACGTTCTTCATACAAATAAACAAAACCAGTTTTAACAATTTATCCCTGTGACGCCGCTAAAAGGGTGAAACAGAGCTTATAATTTGGCACTCATGTATTACCGAAAAGGCTTAACGTTTCATGTGGACGCCTAGCCAAACTACCGGTTGTAAAGACTCCCAAACTGGGAACCGCATTCCTATTACGGTGTAAGAAATCAATTATACTCAGTTTTCCCAAAATTAAAGCCCTGAGAGTGCAAGAAACGCTAAAAGGTTGTTCAACAAATTCGTTTTTACCGCAGGCCCTTTGCTATAAAGAATAGTTTTTGTTGATATACGTAACCAATACAAATGCGAAAAAACTACTTTAAAAAATTCAAGAACAGTCAATAAATTCTGAGAATAGGAATTTTCGTCAAAGTACTTTGCTACTGATTTTTATTAACTCTAAAGCACGTAGGTACAGCCATTTGGTTTTTGCAAGTACATGCTTTCATAAAGTTGTCCTAAAACCATCTTGAAATTTTCTTCACCTAAAGCGTAGAAGCAGGCAAGCGGGATTTGTAAAAATTACACTCCTCTAGAAAGGAATACAGTTCACTTTCCCCGCTTAGCATAGCGGTCGCCATCCATTTAAATTTCTGCAAACACACGAAGAGCCCATGTTATTGAATATAAAATGGTGACTGATGGATATTTTATACGCATACCACATAATAGTTCCCATGAGTAAGTAGTCCACCCATCGTGTTATCAGTAGAGCGGCCCATCGGCCATCGCCGGGTACTGCCCCTAGGTGTAAATACAATTATTACAGGCATTTTAGGAAGGTGTGGCGCTCGATTTAATTAGAAGAAGACTCACCGCTGTTTCTAGTGGGTCATGAATAGTTATGGTGTATTTCAAATATGGTAAGAATAAAAGATTCACCTTATTCATTTCTATTAGAATTTTAGTTTCATTCAGCTTTGTTTTCATCACAGGAGAAGTAAAGTTTCCTCAGTAACCTAATCTAAAAAAAACCTAACAGCGCTTCGAGTTTATAAGCCCTTTCAAGAAGTCCCATCGTGTTGCGCGACATATTCCTTACTAGTATATTGCAATCCTTAGAAACATTTTAAAGAAATATGTAAGGCCACATCATGTTCAGAAAGTGAATTGACCCCCTGCGTTGACATTTATATAAAAACGCTTTCAACAGCAACAAGTGGTGACATTGTCGTGTGGCCCATTCTTAAATATCGTTATGTATGTTAATAGTGTCCGTACACGCCAATGCATAATCCCAACCAAAATTTTAGCAATGTGCCTGTACGCGATGGCGACTCATGTGGCGATTAGCTTGAACCGCTTTTTAGCATTAATACTCTACGAAGTCTACACAGTAAAACCCCGTTAATTGGGGTCTCATTGGAATGAAAACAATGTCCGAATTATACCATGGTAGAATTCTCAAATGAGCAACAAAAACGCACATTTACGTGTATTTTATTGCTTACCTTTACACTGAGCAGAAGTCACTGATGTTTACTTTTTTTTCCGCATTAGCTTGCGGGCATGCGACAATCCATCTAGCGCGACCGTATTGCCTGGAACACCGTAACAAATATCCTCTCGAAAGGTGAGAGCGTCTGCGGTTTCTTTTGCGGTACGACGCACTGGGCGTAGCACACCTCACACGTCTTCTTCGTCACCCGCCGCGATGGCTCATTGGCTAAGGCGTTGTGCTGCTGAGCTCGGGGAGCCGGGTTCGATTCCCGGCCACGGCGGCCGCGATTCTGGTGGAGGCGAAAAGCAAAAACGCCCGTTTGTGCGAGATTTCGGTGCAGGTAAACATCCCCACGTGGTCAAAATTAATCCGGAGCTCACCACAACGGCGCGCCTCATTGCCTGCATTGCGTCGGCGCGTTAAACCCTTCAACCAGTCAATTAACCTCTTCGCCGCCACCTCATCCGCCGCACTGAGGGTGGTGACTCGCAACACACATGTGCCCATGCGCAGCCACACCAACCAGTGCCAACTTCTTTGGTAAAGATAGCAAACTAGCTGGCGCCATCTCTCGATGACCTACTACAACTCATGTCGAAGCTGTTTCTAGGGCAGAAAAAACGTCCAAGTTAACACCTGGTTTAGAAATATTGAACAATAAGGGCATGTTTGTTCGGAAAACCTGAAGGTTAAAGAATGTATCAGAAAGCGTTTCAGAAGATGGTCATTAATCCTTATTATTTCTCATAGAAAAATTAGGTAATTCAGCTCATGACGTTCACGTTCCAGCGGATGCGCCTAAACAAAGCCTATTCGCGCAAGCGATGGCTGGGTTCAGAATTATAAATCCTTGGAAAATTCGACATAACACTTTGAGCCATAAGCTTATGGAACATACTGAAGCACCAGCGCATGCTTGCAATAAGTAATATTCTAACAAAATGACCTACGGGCGTGACGATAAGGCTTGTCGATAACAGACGATGGAAAAAGATTAATATTGATTTGTTTGTGGCACAAGGGCATCGAAGCCGAAGAGCGCCATGTCCGTATTAGTGGTCTTTCAGCCAGTAAAATACAAATTTCAAAGTCTTAAGGAGGCTAAGAAATCAATCACTGGTAGGGGGGTGTGAAAGGCCTTCAGTCTAAAACGTCAAAAAATGTAACAATCCTAGCGTATACCATCTTGGAGTTACGCGCGCTAGGTAATAAGGTTTAACAATACGAAATCATGAATTCAAGTTAAAAGGCGATTCATGGGAAACTTAGTCTCATCTGCCAAAATTAGCGAGGGCTCTAGGATTATGGCATATCTATAAATCTCAAGAAAGGGACGGCGTCTAGCGTGTTCAAATTCCGAACATTCAACCAAGATATTGAGAACTGACTGCCATCTTCCACATCTTGGGCACACTTGTGGTTTTGTGTAATAAATAGGTAATAATGAGCACCACACGTGTGGTAAATTCTCAGTCTGCAGATAGATATTTCGGGAAATCTGTTTCGTTTTTGTCTACGTTATTGACCAAACTGTTGTTTTAATAAATGTAGTTTGTTAAGAATTCTGTCGTACCATTTCTTTTAACACTGTTCCCGGAGTTTTCTTTGTAGAAGTATCTTTATGTACTGGTATTGGACCTGCGCTATGCCCATGCCACTTCGGAGGGTGGCGTTACCAACCAATCTAAGTGCAGTTGCCTTCCCCACAATGTCACTATGCCCAGGCACCCCGCAAACTACTATTTGGATGTTATCACAATACACCAACGTTATCGATTCGATGACAATATTTAGAAAAATGTTTCTACAGCCCTCCCTTTCTTCAACGATATGACAATGCTCAAAGAGTCTGTAAAAGCAATTGATTGTTTAGCGTTGAATGTGGGTCACTGCAAGTAAGATTAGATGTTGTTCGGCCTTAAAAATTCTGTTGTAAAGCACGACAACAAAACACAAAAAACGAAAACGGTAACACTTGCCGTCTGTCGTTCTGGTTACATTGGTATGATCTACATATATGAAATAGCAGTGCAAATTTTCATATGTGCATTCCAAACAGCTCTTCGAAGGTTGTCATAGAGTTGCAAATACGGAGCGCCGCTTAATTATCTTGCCCTTCCCGGATGGCTAACAATACGTGTTGCTGTATTTTATTTTATTTACATCATTCCCTCATATCGACCTTCGCGATAACTAAGGTGAGACTTGAACTCACTCAATGCATGTAAAAAAGGCAAAAAAAATGGACTTGTAGTAACATAATCATATATTTAGGCTTCATTGTTGTTCAATATTATGAAAATGTGCGTCCACCTAAAATAGGAACCTGGCGTTTCAATGAATTGGTTCCCATTTATTCAAAGCAATGTGTACAAGTGCTTTTTGCAAAATTAGCCTTATGCTAAATCAGTACAATGAAGCTCACTTACAAGAATGTCGATCTTGCCGAAGTGCTTCACCACCTTTTCCACCACCGCAGCCACTTGGTCTTCTACAGACACATCTCCTGGAACCACTAAGACCTACGTAGGACCCATGCAAGAAATACAAAGAAGTGATAACTAGCATTTTTGCACACGGTCGGAAGGACTAATCTCTAATATGGTAATTACTGTACGCGACAATGCGTTCCAGAATTGGCATGCGTGGTTCACGATCGAAAAAAACTTGTCTGAATTGTACAAAGGATTTGTTTTGTAATTGATTTGTAATAAGAAAGAATCGATATCAGACATTTTTTTGGATAGAAGTATCAGTATTACCAACAAAGTAATTCCAATACAATCACACATCACACGCCAACAGCGGTATATAAAAATAAAAATTCAGGGCAACCCACATAAGAACTTTAAAGGGAACCGATTGCATTCATGATAAATGTTTTCACCCCTTTCCTCGTGCCTGAGAAAGTTACTGTAATCGCCTCACCAAAGTTGCACTGCGTGATTTGCTTATCGCAGCCGATACGTCTTCCGGTATTTCCTTTGCTTGTGTTGCGGTTTTCTTTAACTTCGCAACCGAATGATTTCATTGTTGCAACTTTGAGAGAAGTTGGACAATAGTCAAGCTATAGCTCAAATGCCGTCACTAACGTGCACCACGTCCAAACCGAAAAAGAGAGAAAAATCTTTTGAGCAAGTTTCCATGACATATGATGGAAAGGGATCTTTCGGGCTTGCAGCAATCTGAAAAGATATGATGTTTTGAAAGAAGCTAGAAAATGTTTTATATTCAAGGCAGCTCTTTAACTCGCCTTTAACAAGGCATCTCTTTAAGTCGCGGCGTAGTCCGCATCCCTCCCCCATTTTCCTCGCCGCGGCAGCGGCGCGCTCCGCCGCTCTCACCGCAGCGCCATCTTTGCGTAAGCGCAGTCAGCGCGCAGCTTGCGCTCGGCTGCGCTCACTCCCGTCACCGTGCCAGCTGTGCGTTAGTGCGAAGCTTGCGCTCGGTCAAAAATTTACACCATCTTCCCGCGAGGGGAGCCATGGGGTAGAGGCGACGCATCGGGGGTGAACATGCTGCGTAAATATGATACACAACAACAGCAATCCACACACTGGCATCGCTAACAACCGAAATGCAACGGCAACCCCCGATGCGTTGCATCTACCCCATGGTTCCCCTCGCGTGAAGACGGTGTAAATTTTTTAAATATGTCATTACAATGTATTTCTAAGAAGACAACAGCAAGTCATCAGTAATTTTTGTTCTTTGAATACCGGTTTTTCACCGATTTCACCTTATAATCCACGCGCCGACATAAAAAATAATGACCAATGACATAAAGAGCTCTGCCATGAAACCTCGAGAAGTACAGCACCCTTCTGCATGTCAATTGACTCATCTGTCTGCAGAAGCAAACTCGGACGCCATAGGCTACGTACGGGTAGAGTACCGTATGTGGCGAGAATTAGGCGCTAGTGTCGATGTTTGCTCTTAAGTAGAGAGCACTTTGTCGGTTCCCCTTTTGGTCTTAGCTCACAAACGGTCAATGCCACTTCCGGAATCAAGCGGCGCAGTGAGATAACGAACCCAAGAAGAGCATTCTCTGCCTGTGTCAGGAAGTGACGCTGAGGCTTCGAAAACCACGTGGTTTGAATAGTCACAACCAGGGTGTCGAACCGGAACCGGAACCGAACCGAAAACCGGAACCGAACCCGAATTTTTGCCCGGAACCGGAACTGAACCGGAACCGTATTTTTTCCGCCATTTTGGAACTGAACCCGAACCGGAACGAATCAAAGGAACCGTTCCGAACCGGTTCCGGGGCTTCAAAAATGTGATTTCTAGTTTTCCAGTTCGGTATCCTACCTTGCGTCTGAAGATATTTTGCCACTTCCCGGACAGAACCATGAAATATTTTGCGTAGTCTGCAGTTCCCAAGGCCCATCATGTTCTCTTCTAATTATTTCCCTCAATTTAATGTAAAGTTGTCCGTATATACTATCACTTTGCGTTAGGCACTGCCCATCTCTCCCAATTATCTTTTACGTTTAGAATAGCTTAAGTTATAACGCCTATTACGAGGCAACATATCATGGAATATTCTTCATGGTTTCCCTACATGGTGTTTAAAATCGCCTAAAGTTTTTAATGTCTTGTTAATTCGCATGCATCCCTGTCTGCTTGTGAAGGCCTTCAGGGACACCATCAACAATACATCCATATCTTCCACTTATAGTTTGAATGGAAAGTTATATACAAACAGCACTGAGACACAAACACTCGCCGTTCTCAAAATTAACGTAACTTTTTCTTGTATACAGTGCCGTTGTGTCTTTTGATTCCTGCTCAAAGAGAACATGAGATTTAAAAAAATGGGGAATCCTAATTTCCACTTTTAAAGTATATTTGATAGCATTTTTATGTTATCTCGAATCTGTTTAACCTTAAACTTAAGAGGAGAATGGATTGAAGTCGATTAGTGCGGGTTAGCGGGTAGACTCGCCACACCCCCTCGCCACATCGCCTGTCCACACCCCCTGTTTCCGGCACCACGTGTGGCTTTCGTCACGAAGTGGATCCTTTAAAAGAACGCTCCGTCCACCTCCGTCCGCAGCGGAGGCAGCGAACAGAACGGTCGCCTGATAGTCACCTTCCTATTTCACAGGTTTGAATATTCTGCAGTAATCTTTGTTCGCTTACTCAGTGACTTTTTCTGTTGCCTCTGGTGCCAACCACCCAGTGTCATTGCTATTGTGTGCCCTTGTGTATAATCCCGCATTGCTTTGGTCATGAAAACTGACATTGCTGACCTAAGACGCGAGATCGCTGATCTTAAGCGTGAATTTCGAGAAGAAGTAAGGGAAATGCAGAAAAGCTACGAGGAAATTAAAAAAGAATATGAAACCACTAAGAAAGAAAATGTGGAAATGCAAAAAAGCTGCGAATTCTTCAACAAAAGCTACGAGGAAATGAAAGAAGAATGTGAAACTACAAGAAAAGAAAACGCAGCTTTGAAAGTTTCAAGTTCGACGTTGTCATGATAACGGAAACCTCGTATACGAGTGACACAGAAGTGCTGCGCCTTTCGGGCTTCAACACGTTCTTTCTAAATAGGTCCCACCGCGAGGTGGGGGTGTGTTACAGCTCGTGTCTACACAGCTTTCTTGTAGTACAATGAACGAATTTTCGACAGTTACGACAGATTATGAAGCTTTAACGGTGCAATGTAAAAATGCTATTTTTGTTGTTGTGTACCGCCCCCCTGATGGAAAACTCGAAAATTGTTTCGCATTTTTAGAAGACCTTCTCAATTTTGTTTCGTCTTATGGTTTACAAATAACTATTGGTGGGGACTTTAACATTAACATATTACAGGCAAGCGCACATTCGCGTGATCTAGAGCTACTTTTCGGTTATTTCGGCTGCATGAACGTGATCAAAGAACCGACTCGTATGGGCCATCTTTCCCAAAGTCTTATTGATGTATTTATAACCTGTGATACAAGTAGCAGTACCATGTCCAGTGTGACTGGTGTACATAAAGGTGACCATTTACCTATATATATGTTCCCAATGCACACAGAAATACTAAGATGTAAGCAATGCCCCGAATCTTTCGCTTTTCACGATATTAATCAGAATACTTCGACTAGTTTTCGTCAGAAAATTCCCTCTATTTGGTGGAACCCTTTACTTCTGTGCACCACTGCAGATGATGCCTACGATACTTTTCTTGAATCATATAAAGATGCATATAAAAAGTATTTTTTCAAGAAGAGTCAAGAAAAATAAGAATATAAGGAAACCATGGATTCCAGACGAATGTCTGAAGATGATCCGTAAAAAAGATTTATTGTACCATAAGTTTGTAAAAACAAAGAACAGGGACGATTTTGTAGCCTTTAAAAAGTACCGAAACTTTGTGACAAAGTTCTTACGCTATACTAAAAAAATGTACTTCGAACATGTGTTTTCTGAGGCTTCCTCCCGGCGTGATGTCATGTGGCGGGAATTGAATAAACTTTTGCACCCACTTACCCCCCGTAACGACGACTTTGAATTGACAGTAGATAATAAACCACTCAAGAGTCAAGAACTGGCAACCAAGTTTATTCACTATTTAACGAATGTTATGCAATGCTTCCACAATGAAAGCGCTATGAGGTTCCTAAAGGATACTAACCCCCACAGAGCCTTTTTTTCTCCAGTAACGCCTCAGGACATATGGTCGATTTTCTTGTCAATAAAAATAGCAAGGCCATAGACATCGATAGGCTTCAGATTCGGCCTATTAAGTTTGTACTGGACCTTCTTGTATCGCCGCTTAGCTATATATATAACTTATGCCTTACTACTGGTGTTTTTCCAAAAAGGATGCAGCAAGCTAAGGTAACGCTACTGTTTAAATCCGGGGACAAAATCAATTTTTCCAATTATAGACCGGTTTCTGTACTTCCAGTTATTTTAAAAGGCTAGAAAAAGTAATCGCGAAACACCTTGTGTCCTTTTGTGACAAACACTCTATTATATAATCAAAACAGCTCGGTTTTCGTAAACATATGTCAACGAATTAGCTTTATTAACTTATTAACGCAAAAAGAATTAATAATCCAGGGATTTGAAGAAAAAAAGGTAACTTTAGTTATATTTATAGACTTTTTCAAAGGATTTGATAAAATTAGTAATTTAACATTGCTTTAAAAATTACAACATTATGGATTCCGGGGGCTTTACTCTTTTGCAATCTTATTTAGGTAACCGGCAACAGGTCGTAGCAATAAAGGAACACAACTCTTCTTCACAAGAAGTAAGGGCTGAAGTTCCGCAAGGCAGTCTTCTAGGGCAAATCTTGATTATTATTTATATGAATGATATCGTAGAAATTACTGACATTGCACATTTTATTATTTACTCAGATGATACCAGCATTTTCTTTCAATCGTGTGATACTACTCAGCTTTTGCATTTAGCAAACATAACCCTCCAAAAGCTTCACAAATGGATAAAGCAAACTCGTTAAAAATAAATACTAAGAAAACAAAAGCGGTGTTATTTTCACCAGCTCAAACATCTGTTGACAGAATCCTCAGTTTTTACACCGTATCTGAAAAGATTTGTATAGTTCGTGAAATAAAAACATTAGGCATTGTTTTTAACGAACATATAAAATGGGATGCCCATGTCTATCACGTCTGCACTAATTTATCTCGAGCGTGTGGGGTGCTTTGTAGGTTACGGCCTGTGGTTACATCAAATATAAAACTTATTCTTTATCATGCTATATTCACAGCTCACATCAATTACTGCAGCCTCGTATGGTTAACCAGTTCCGCAAAAAATATTAATAAGCTGCATTTATTTCAGAAAAAGGCCATTCGACATATGGCAACTGTACCATATGACTCACACCAACGAACTATTTCTGCAGTATAATTTGCTTCCTGTCCAATGTATCTACAACTTTAATCTTCTAACAAAGTATAAAAATAGCTTGCAACACAACGGTGCAGCATATCTAAGTCTATGTAGTTTAAAAAACCGTTGGACGTACCGTACGAAATTAGGGGAAGGAGTACATGGGTCGTGCCGTTTTCAAGAACGAATTAGGACAATGATAGGTTGCAATCCCGAACTGCCCGCCTTTTAAATAACCTAGCCGAGAGTGGCATAGCTATAAATACAATTTCTAAGTGAGACTTAATGAAAAGTTTACTGCTGAACATAGAACATTTTTAACTGACAATCTATTAAGCGTTGTCTCTCGTGGCAACCTTGGTTTAGCCAAAATTACTTGTAATATTTTTCAAGCGTTTTATTGGCATTGTCTTCATTCCCTGAAAAATTTAGCATCTAAAAAGTACCGTACACTCATATTTGCTAATATTGTGTGTATTTATTTATGTGGATACTTCTGTAGTGCAGATTTTGATGAGTGTATGCATACCTGTATATAACATGACTTTTTCTTCAAGTTTTGTCTTTTGCTTTTTTGTGTCTACACAGGTTCCGTACATATCCAATATTTCTCTTTTTATATACCTGTGTACCCTGTTTTGTTTTTTAACCTTTATATGTATGTATGTACCTATGAGTTCCAATATGCGTGTATGTATATCATTTAATAAGTATCTTTTACAAACTGTGAGCTATAGTGCGTTTTAATGCTTTCTTTTATGTTTGTATGTAATATCAACACGTTAAGGCGAGATTTTCTTTTCTTAGGATTATTTCCTGTGCGTATGCTTTAAACTCGTGTTTCTGCTCTGCCACGCCAACCGTAAGGTGCAAACACCTCGTCAAGCTGCAGTTTTGCAGCTTTTTGTGTTTGTCCTCGCATTTCTATGTACGAAATGCTCAATAAAGTTGAAGTTGAAATTAGTTAGGTGAGTGAATGAGCTAATGTGAATTGTTGGGACTGGTGTGTTGATTAATTTTGATTAAAAGAATTAGCGTGTCAGTTAAGGCGGATTCGACAGTCGGACGAAACATGATATCTTTGGGGTCCTTGGCATTTTAAGTTTTTGCAGCGTTCTCCTTCCCGACCAATCAGGACATTTTGTCACGCACAAAGCAGCCGCAAAGTTATGTGAAGACCGCCTGAATGCTATAAAAGGTGTTTCTTTATGCCCGTATTGCGCTATTATGTTGTTGCTATATTAAAATTGACATCTGGGACTAAAGTTAATAACTAATTGCCTAATGCATATTGTATATTCATCAAAGAGTTTTCAAAACGTGTGTCTATATGAGGGGAGACAGTTGGAAAGAAACTAAACTGCAAGAAAAAAATGGAGGGACGATCAACTGGTTTGATGCAAGAGCCGCCCGATAGCATTCTTCAGTACCTTCTCTTTGTGTTACCGTTCTGCAGCCTCCCACAGGTGTAGCATCTCAACCGCCGAACACAACCCCCTCTAAGCTGAGGAAGCGGCGACAGCACGTGCGCTTAGCCAAAGCGGCGTCAAAACTCTCATAACAGACCCTTAGCAGGCGTGGCCCAACTTTTCCAACGGTCGATTGCATGTTACAACACTTCCGATGATCAATCAGAGACCACCAACGAGACCAGTCACGATTGTATGGGCGCCAGCTCATACTGGCATCCACGGCAAACAAGATCATCAACCTCGTGGTTCGAGATTTGACTCTCTTAGCAGCCTACCGATTAACCAGGAAACATTACTCCGCACCCTGTGGGCATACACCTTCCCACACAACGCCAGACTTCACCTCTTTGACGGGACACAACTCTCTCCATTGCGTTGCTTCTGTGGAGAGCCTGGGAACCTCATACACATAGTAGGCGGCTGCGACTAGTGTGCCGTAGATCCATCCAACCTTCACGTTTCAATACAAAATTGGGAGACAGCCATGGCCAGCTGCGGCCTGGAAGATCAGTTCTTCTTGATGGAAACGGCTATCGATTCGGCCCCCTCGAATGAAGACGCCTCTCTTAAACATTGCCTCGATTGAATAAAACTTCATTTTCTCTCTCTCTCTCTCTCTCTCTCTCTCTCTCTCTACAAGTGATCATTACTGCTGCTTGTGACTTCACTTGGCTGTCATCTTTCTTAGAGCCCAATCGCTGTCACCAGTCGCTGAAGGGCCATTAGCAAGTTCCTATCTCCAGTGGTTCCCTATCCAATGTCGTCCTATACCCGCCGTCAAATGAGTCTTTACAGCCATTCTTTCTTTCTAACAGCTCTGTTAGCAGATAAAAGATGAGCAGTAGGAAATTTTTCTAAATGTCACCTGCCACGCTTGGCAGTCGGAGCCACATACTCGTCACACTACCATAGAAAACATTTTGCGGGTACAGTTAAAGGAGCTCTTCAACACCTTAGATAAACTCGCCGCGGTGGCTCAGTGGCTAAGGCGTAGCGCTGATGAGCACACAGACGCGGTTTATATTCCCGGTCGCGGCGGCCGCTTTTCTGATGGAAGCGAAAAGCGAAAACGTCCGTGTGTCCGAAATTTCGTCGCACGTAAAGATCCCCAGGTGGTCAAAATTAATCCGGAGCCCTCCACTATGGCGCGCCTTGTCGTCGGCGTTGCGACGGCGCGTTAAACCCAACAGTAAATAAATAAATAAATAAATAAATAAATAAAACTGGGTAAATAAATAAATAAATAAATAAAAGCAGCAAATAAATAAATAAACACTTTCGAAAACGCTTTGAATCTTCGTCGCATCTGGAAGCACTGCGAAAACTATAGCTGTTGCCAGCACAGAGCAACAGTGCGTGATTTGCTCGTCGCTGCGGATACACTTAGGTTTCTGCTCCGCTTTTGTGGCTTTTTTTAGATGGCTATCAAATGCGTTCTATTCTGCAACTTAAGGAAAGCCGGCAAACAGCCGCTACACCGCTGTAATGACGTCATTCAGCGGTCGAAGAACGCGAAGACCGGGAAGGAGAGAAAAATATTTTGAGCAAGTTTCTATGTTATCTGACGAGGAGAGAACACTAATTTTTGGCTGAGGCACATTGCGACCCCATAGTATAATGCGTTGGTTGACTACTTTCTGCAAGCACTCAAGATTTAGACAAAAGTTGAAAAACGTGTTGCAGGGTCGCTTTAGTTTGGCGAAGACAAAATATTTGGACAAAGAAACCTTCATTATGAATTTGTTGTTATGCCGATTTGATAAGGAAACGAAAAACAAGCACAAAAAATTAACAGAAAAAAACACGCCTGCTTTTTTTTTCTTCGAACCCGTTTGAACCCGTTTGAACCGGTTCGAACGGGTTCGAACCGGTTCGAACCGGAACGGAATGGGGCTCTGGAACTGAACCCGAACGGAACCCGAAAGGCTTGAACCCGAACCCGAACCGAACCCGAAAAAATTCCGGTTCGACACTCTGGTCACAACCACTCAAACCTTGTGAACCGCTGGCGCTTGTCATACGTCTCCCAGTTATTTAGCGAAAAGAAAACTACTGGTACATTTCAAGCAAAATCTTTGCATACAACCTGCAGCCCCCGCGTTCCTTTAGTTAGGAATGCTCGTTTGGTTGCTTTTTACGATAGTAAGCTAAAAAAGCGGTCGCCGAAATAAATAGCGCCTTCGAAATGACGGAGAAACACTCCAGCCACGAAAGAAAAAAATAGCGCGTTCGAAGTGACGCACAAAGATTCCAGCCCTGCAAGAAAAATAATGGCGCGTTCGAAATGACACAGAAAGGATCCGGCCGCGCAAGAAAAAATACGTGTTCTAAATGACGCAAAACAGCTCCAGCAGTTGCGGAGTAGTGGGAGACCTGTTTGCTTAGCTAACCCCTAAATACATGTCAAGGCCGTCCAAGTGGCCGAAGCTGCCGCTCGTGCCCGGGGGGTCAGGCCGCCATTTGAGGGGCGAGGAGGGGGGCAATTCAGGAAGGCTCCCACTTCACCTCATCCTTTCACACAGTTTTGGGCAAAATAAAGTTATTATTTTAAGAAAAAAAAGCATGCGCAAAAAGAACAGAACTCCCGCTTGCGTAGTTTCAGGCAAGGGGCGTGCGAGCACTGCGATAACGGGAAATTTCAAATGCATTGGGTGGCAGCAGTGAGCGGATAACGGCGGTGCAGCCCATTATGGCGAATCACTGCTCTGTACTTCCGACCGCTTTCACATTGAATGGAACGGCTTTAATCTTTTTAGGTATTTCGAGAAATTCAAGAAATGCTTTCTCTTCCGTTGTGCGTCCAGCTTTTCAAACACAAAATGGTAAAGTTGTCTTGTGGTCGCATATGTTGCCGTGTCCAATGTTTTCTGTATGACTGATACACGGAGCTCTCGTAGCATTGCTTACGTCTCATCGTACAATGGCGTACGTATACCTTGCGACGTGTGGTCTCTGATTGTATAAACCTATATATATATATATATATATATATATATATATATATATATATATATATATATATATAGGGAGTAGTAGAACTTTGAAGATGGTAGAGAACACAAGAGAAGAAAAACTTCGAACAAGGTAAAAGCACGATTGTGGCCTACGTTTCAGCAAAGAGAACTTGCTTTCCTCAGGGAGGAAAGCAAGTTCTCTTTGAGGAAAGCAAGTTCTCTTTGCTGAAACGTAGGCCACAATCGTGCTTTTACCTTGTTCGAAGTTTTTCTTCTCTTATATATATATATATATATATATATATATATATATATATATATATATATATATATATATACGTCTTTTTCGTGTGTTGCTATCTCTAATAGCCTTATATAAATATATACATATATATTTATATATATATTGGGAAATTAAGGGCTTGTTGAATGAGGACAGTAAAAAGAATAGGCAGCCGAGAAGGCCGAGGAAATCAAAGGCGAAATGTCGAACGTCAGATACACTTTAAACAAAGTGTGGAGAAAAAATGCCCCCTGAGTGGCATCCGAACCCACGAAACAAAAGCAAAAATAGAAAAATAATACCTAGAGATAAATACCCAAGAATGTGCAGGGGAAGATAGCCCCGCCGGTAACGCAGTGGTCATTGCACCAGACGTTTATTCTGGAGGTCATGTGTTCGGATACCACTAGGCGTGCATTTGTTTCTGGTCTACCGCATTTTCCTCTTTGGTTTGATTGGATTTCTCGACTGCCTACCCTTATATATAAATATATATACACATCAGCGTGTCGAACAGGAACCGAACCGAACCGAAAACCGGAACTGAACCGGTATTTTTGCAGAAACGAAACCCTAACCCGTACCGTTATTTTTTGAGCACGCTGAACCCGAACCGGAACTGAACCGAAAAAAGAAATAATGGTGACCAGCTCATGGCGAAACGGTTCCACCCTCATGTGTTGATATTTCACAGTCAATGCAATTAAGGCATTTTTTCTTTGACGTATCATCAACTTCGTCCCCGCTCACGCACTTTCCCCTCCACACAAGTCAAAACTCTCACGCTCTATGTAAAAACAGGGAAATGAATTAACACCAATGTAGCAATCGTCTGTTGCTGCTGGAAGCACCAACGTAGTGCAAGCTGACCAAACGAAATGTCATTCTCGCCAGCTTGCAGGGGATATAAAACGATTTTGCTCTTCCCTAGCTGCGACTTCATTTGAGCAATTAGGCTTTAGAAGTGCTCTACTGCGCAACAGCGAAAGCCCACCCCGATGTGTGGAACCTTTTGGCATTTTGTAATTTGTTTGAAAGGCCCGACACCTGCAAATTGTTATTACTTGACAAGTGTAACCGCAGGAGCTTCTCAGTGGCTAAGCCGTTTGCTGCTGATGCAGTTTTTGCTTTTTAGGATATGCATTTTTCGAAGGTGCACTTGTACTGACTGCCCAACTATCTACATTACTTTTACTGCTACTCGTTCCGGAGTTGAGTACGGCTGTGAACGAAATAAAAGGCGTCTACCCCAAAAAGGCTTACTTTAAGCTCCGCGCATCAAATTTCCATTTCATTTTGTAGCAGCATAATCTGTTATAAGATTCCGCACTGTAGCACACTGAACAAAGGCCGGGGGTCAGGCGGTACGATGACATACTTATTGTAATTCACACTTCCGGTATAGCTATTGCAATAAGTATTGCAGTGGTCAGAGCAATAATGCAGTGACTGAGCGTTAATTAAAGATTACTTTTAACAAAAGCGTGGCTAACACATTTGATAAGGTGACAGCTAACAAATTATTCAGGGTTACCAAATAATCTAATTCATTGGTAGTATTTATCTGCCTGTTGTGGGATTTTTCAGTTTTGTTACAAATATAAAAAAATGCGCGCCATTGGTATTAAGCGCTAGTATTTGAACACGCCAGTGGCAGGCCTAAATTTAAGGCTTCAAGGGTAGCGTGATGGGCGATTCCATAGCGACGATTGCGATTTCAACCGTAAGGAAAGGGCAGAAAATTTATCCCACCATTATATATCGCTTGGCGGTGGCTTTATGAATTGTCGCTAGGGCAACAAAGTGTGGGAGAGAAAGTAGGTGGTAAATCGTCGCCTCTTCATCTTTTTTTTTTTTCAATGTCTCGTAATTGTTTAAAGTTCACTTTGCGATTGCACCACTGCCCTTGGGTAACTGCAGAATTTTGATTTTTTTTGGTATTTTGCTAACCGTAGTGAAAAAGAAAAGAGCCTAACCCCACACCCCTATGCCCTCGTTTCCTTACTATATTATTCTTCGAAAGCATAGCGAGGGTCTCGGTTCTGGCAGCCTTGACGCCTAGGTAGCATAAGAGGGCTTCCCGCCAGTTACCCGCTCATGACAGGCTGTAGACGTTCGAGTCACGCCCCGGGGGTTGAAAAGATGGTCCCCTTCTCCCCGTGTAGTCAGAGTGGCGCTGGCTACCACCCTCAAGCGTCAGATACACTTCTAGTAAATATAAATAGCCCAGAAAGTTAAGGAGAACACATTCGCCCAGATAGCCGAATTAGTAAGGCATTCGACATGTAATCGAAAGGCGTGGATTCAGTCCCCACTCTGGGTGCGTGTTTTTCTTTCTTTCTTCTGTATATTTAAAAAAATGTTTACTTCATTAACCGTAGTGAAAAAGAAAAGAGCCTAACCCCCCACCCCTATTCCTCCTTGGGCGTTGTAGACTGCTGACCTATCTTTCTGTATTTCCTCAACGAGCCCCTCATTTCCTTACTATATTATATATATATATATATATATTTTGAAAAGATGAAAACTCACACAGAGCGCGAAAAAACTAAGGTTAGTAGAGACAGAGACAAACGAGAAAGACGTAGAAAATAGAAATAAGTTTACTGACGTTTCAGGGAGGGTCTCTACTAACTTTATATATATATATATATATATATATATATATATATATATATCTATATATATATATATATATATATATATATATATATATATATATATATATATATATATATATATACAGAAAGAAATGCGGGCAGGCTACAACGCCAAAGAAGGCATAGGGGAATGGTTGGACTATATTTATTTTTTAATATAGTCCAACCATTCCCCTATGCCTTCTTTGGCGTTGTAGCCTGCCCGCATTTCTTTCTGTATTTCCTAACGAGCCCATCATTTCCTAACCATATATATATATATATATATATATTGTAAGCGCGAATCTTAAATGTCCCGTCATCAGGCCATAGCTCAGTATTATGACTGGCCAATACCGCCTTCGTGTTTCGTCGTCGTCGCTGCATTGGGTGCGTCCATCATCATCTCATCGCTCGTCGTCTTTCTCGGAGGCGCGATCATCGCCATCGTGGTTGATCCTGTTCTGGCCAGGGTACCGCTCTTCGAATAAACGTCGTCCTCCAAGTCTCCTAGCCAGAGTTTAAATATATTTTGATGCACTCTAATGCGATTCAACCAAATGCCTGTTGCTAACTTTTCTATGTATTTTCTCGCGCTATTTTCGTATGTTGCCTAATTAGGTTTTTAGTCAATTTTAAACAGCCAACTTTCGAACCAATGAAGCTTGGCAAAAAATCCCAATGGGGAAGTGGCAGAGCGGTATTCAAAACCTCAGAATAAACAGTTTCTGTCATTATATCCAATAGTAATTAGTGGTTTTCAGCGTATTGAAGGTGCCCGCGAAATACACAAAAATACTACGTGACGTGCCGGCTCGCGCGTCTTGATAACAGCGCTTCGAAACGTTCCGCGCACAAACTAACATCGCCGCGCCGCCGGATAAAAAGTGACAGCGCAGATGATGAACATGTTGATTCTGGAAGAAAAAGCGATAACATCTGCGTCTTCTTATCGCTATTGGCGATCTGTTGCGAGAGACGCGCATCGCTGGCGCAAATGGCACAGCCAACGCTTTCGTTGCTGCCCTGTCGCCTTTTAAAGGGCGGCTTGCCTGCGCTAGTTTGTGAGCGTCACGTTGGGAAGCACTGTTATGAAGACGCGCGAGCCGGCACGTCACGTGGTATTTTTTTTTTTGTATTTCGCGGGAATCTTCAATACGCTGAAAAACACTAATACCTTATGAATATCTTGACAAAAGTTTTTATTTTGAGGTTTGGAATACCGCTCTGCAACTTCCTAATTTGGATTTTTTGCCTGGCTTTGTTGGTTCAAAACTTGGCTAATTAAATTTACTAATTACGTAATTAGGTAAATAAAATCGCTTGGGAATCTACATAGAAAAGGTAGCAACATGCTTGCAGGTTGCTTGGTCTTACTGTGCGTGGAAATATTTCTAAACTCTGGCTAAAGTTTGGTGAAACACCCTGTATATATACCGTTAGCGTGGCGCTAGCAAACACGCAACTCTGTCCGTCAACAGCCAACGCACACACTCTGAGGGGCGAATGAAGAATATTACTATCCCAATCCACATCAAATGTTTTGCTTTAGTTTGACAACCAGCCTTCTCTTACTTTATTACAGCGAATTTAAAAGTATGATTTTATTCCGCGTTTCCTCAAGGTGCGAGAGATATACCGGCGTGATAGAGGAGCCACAAGTGCGAAGAAAGTCTTTTACAGCAAGGTCCAGATTTGTAAACACGTGTGGCTAAAGGAACTCAACTGCAGCAAACTTATCATATTTTGCACGGCTGAAGGTGTTGCTAAAAAATAAACGAATTTAGGGAATCTGAGGTGGATGAAGTGATGAAGTGAAATGAGGATGAAGTAAAACCCATTAAATAATGTATAAAATGGTGAGGCATTCACATACAATCATAAACCTTGCACAATTGAAGGACACTCGGTGGACAAACATATCGGAACGGAGGACGATGCGTGCTAGTTAAGCAGGCACTGCAAAGGCACTTGAAATTGTTAGAGTAGTCGAAATATTCACCTTTTCATGCGGGATACCTTTGGCCCGGCAGGCCTCCGCCACTTTATCCAGTCTTTCCATGTTTCGGGCCGTGAGGGCAAGCCAACATCCCAGCGAGGCGAAGTGCAGCGCCGTGCTCTCGCCTATGCCTGATGATGCTCCTGCACAACATCGGAGTCCTGGAGCGTTGGACGCTGTTTACGTGATGCGCTCGATTTTAGCGCAAAGTAGTTATTTTGGGGCAATCTATTTGGTTCACTAGTATCTAGTGACACTATGGTTCACTTAGTGCTGTATTTTCAGCGTGAAGAACGCAGCGGCTCTGGTGGAGGGGAGTCTACAGCTGTGTAGACTGCTAAAAGCAGTCATTTTGCCCAATGGCACAGCTGCGATGTTTGAGAAGTTAAAATTATGAATCACTCCTACCGTAATTATACCCGTTCTCTCCTGCACTTCCAACTGGCCGTGCTCTGTGCCTTTCGAGGCTGTTTAAAGCGTCCAAATGTACCTGTAACCCCTTAACACAATTTTCTCCCGAATCTTTTACTGCGGGTGTTGGTTGCCATTGTTTGTCGCTTTAGCAATCTATGTGTTTGTATCGCTCCGTATGCAGGCCTAGCCCAACTCCAATAGTTATTCTGGTGCTGGTTATGACACTGCCCTGCGATAATTTTATTTAGCACATAGGGCAGATTTTTTATTGCTGAGCATTGACTGGTGCCCGTGTGCTTGCTACTTATCTGTGCTCACCTTTGTCATTCTTCAACCAGGTAGTACAGATGAACCTCGATTTAACGAAGTCACCCCGACCCGCAAAATATTTAGTTAAATCGGGAACTTCGTAAAATCGAGAGAACGGCACAATTCGTTCGAGAGAATGAATACTTTATTGCCTCAAGAACTTCAGCGAGCGCATGGGATTTTCGCCTGCGCTCTTTGTAAGCAGCGTGAGCACACCCTGCAACTAGCTGGCCACTGAATTCAAAGCGTCCTCGACACCCTCGTGTGGCCAAGCAAACCGCCTCAGAATGCCGACGGCGCCTATCAACTGGCTTAGGGTGGGCACGGGAGCTCAGACAATATCCGGATCATTCGCATCTTGACACTCCTCTTGTGCGCCGGGAACATGCTGCCCTATCCCCTCGTCGTCGAGAAACTTCTGTTGTGTCAGTACGGGCGCGTCTGCGTCAGCATTCAACAAGTCGCCGAAGTTCTGATCTGCGGCCACCTCGTCAGACCGACGAAGCTCCTCCCAACAACTGGGCGATCTCTCTTCCTGCTCCTGGTGCGGGCTTGTGGAGCCCGCAACTTGAGCTAACAGCACACTGCCAGCTCGTGGGCTTGCACTGGGCTGGTAGCACACTGAGAAGCATTCTAGGTGCCATAAATTTGGAAAAAAACGCTTTTTGTATGCATCTTATTTACCGGATTGCTTCATTAAATAGGGTTTAGTGGAGAATATTGTTTCGCTATTTCGGGTCCTTAAAAACATTAAGCCTATGGGCAACTGTTGGGTTAACCCTAATTTGTTCGTTATATCGGGAAATTCGTACAATATGGTTCCGTAAAGTCGAGTTCAACTTTATATCTTCAACTTTATGCATCATAACTTGGCACCTAAAGTACGGACGGGTTGTTTATCGTGATTTTTTTTCTCCGAGGTGAGCGACGGTGTACAGTTTAACGTCACTAGAACAAACTTCAAGGCACCTCAGGAAAAGTTTGAAAAAAGTTCACTTACCTAAACTATGTTGCAGCTTGTTACCTTACGCTCAAGGAAAACAACCTAACGGAAAAAAGAAAGCTATGGGACACATTGAAACGTTCCTGGATCGTAAATCCTTCTGTCACGCAGATACAGCCTTGTGGACTTAAGTGAAATACCCAGCGCAGTCACCTGCGCGCGGGTCCAAGCTGCACACTATCAGATACGCCGTGATCCCTTTGCGCTGGTTGTGATCGTAGAGAATAATGACACCTGGATCCCAAATGTCTTCGCAGCGTTGACGCGACGCTGCCTAGAGTTGATGCTACGCAAAGCGTCCTCTTTTTCATCTAGAGACAGCCGCTTTCGCTTCGTGGTCATGATTAACCAGTGCATGAATGCCTTTTTTTGTGGTTGTAGCGGTGGTCGGGCAAGAGCGGCAGCTGTGTCTATGGCTATCGCTTCGGCTAGCTAAGAGATTGCCTAGGTCGCCAGTCCAGTTCAAATTTCAAAGAGGGCCCATTATTTCTCACGCGGTAATGGAACGCGGTTCTCAACAAAAAATATGCTACAAAAAAAGTTGCGGGTGACATCTATATATGGGTCTAATTATGTAAGACGTGAGTGCGTTACTTCGACTGCGAGGAAGTGGTTTGGAACGCAGTCGCTGTATTTATGACCATTGCTTCACAAGCACTGAAATTCAGCGAAGAGAGAAAGCTTATCAGGGAAAGTTTTCATCGCCGTGGCTTAGGGGAGACAAAGTGCCTCTGCGTTTCTGTGGCTAAAGGTGTAAGCGGGAAATGGTGCGGCTGCCGGCGGGCTGTTGGTCAGTTTGAGCGAAAAGGTGTCAGTGTCATCGTTTCAAAGTGTTTATTATCTGATGCTTAAGGCATACTTAACATTTTTGTTTTTTGCAAAGATACTGTGTGTATGAAGATCTTTGTTACGGAAGAAGAAGTTGAGTTTTAGTAAAATGGGGTAAAGAAATGGTAGGGAGCTCAAGCGTATAACCTGAAGTCTAGGGTGCCAGATGCAGCAGCTCCTTCCCTTGCCCTGTCATTAGCTACCGCTGATCTTGAGGCAACGAGCTGGTCAAAGCTGCCTCCCATGTCGTGATAGAAGTGGAATACGTATTGTTTGAGTTGTTTGGCCCTGAACGTACCCTTGGACATAGCTAGGTTGCCTGGAAGAGTATGTACATTTCTCTGATTTTAGCAAAGTGAATGCGTGATGTAACGGCAACACATCTTCGCCCAAATATTTTTGTAGGTACTTGGGTTGGTTTATCCTCCAAATAGTTTGTGATTCTTCAGCCTTGACAGCCTCTTCTTGCGAGGGAAAAAACTGTGTTCCTGGGCGTAGGAGGAGACATTCTTGGCGTTTTTCTTGGAAGGGAGCGCGGCAGTCGTGGTACGAAGGATCACGGTTTGTGAGTTCCCGTGCCTCTTGGTCGGTGCCACGTTCTCTTCCCGACCCTTGAGTCTGGGCACACAGGGAACCTTTTCAATTTTCTGAATTATGGAAGGTAGTATCTTACAGAAGCGTTTCGTTATTCTGCCTCCAGAAAACAGTATAATGGCTTTCGAGAGCGTGTTATAATGTTTACTCTATTATTGTATTCCCCCTCTAGTCGTGTTGCCAAGAGGATGTCACCTACTTCCATCTCTCCGTTCCAGTACGTACAAAGGCCATGCAATCACAAACATTGCCTAAGTAGTCAACTACGACCACTGCTGCATCGTACTTTCGTACGTGCCGGAGTGGGTGTATTCTGTGGTCTCATGAGTTTAAAGCTTTCTTCAAATCAACTTGATCCTGCCATATGCCTCTTCTTGTACTGGTATGGAACCAGGGTTTTGGTGCAGGAGAGTGTTTATGAGGAGTAGCTGAATCGGTGACCTGTCCATGAAGGCGGGTAGTCGTTTTTTTTCAGGGGGGTAACCTGTGTTCCACACGATGGCCCTTACAGATTTTGTTTTCCCAAGCGTTCACTTGTTGCTAAGTGAGTGGTTTCCCTGATTTCCTCAAGAGAATTATGAACAGACAATTTCAGGGACTATTCATCGTCATCATTATCATCAACATCCTATCAAGGTCGACTGCAGGGCGAACGCCTCTCCCAGTGACGTTCACCGCTGTTGTCCTGCGCTGCCCGAGTCCTTTCTTTGCGTACGAATGTTGCTATTTCTTCCCTCCATCGAGGTATTGGTCTTCGCCTTCGGTTCTACCCATCTCTAGCTGTTCATTATGTTACCCTGGTGAGCCACCGGTTGTGAGTTCGTGTCACGGTCGAAATTTCGAGGTTGACAACTCTCCGACATGCTTTCCTGATGATGGTTTTTTTATTTTCATCGGTGCGGGAAAATCCGTGATACTTGTTTCTTTCCTGCCTTCTATGGGTTGGGCGTTTTACAATGTGAGTAATTTGTTACATATTTCCTCTTCTTTAGAGATTATGTGGTCAGCTGTGCCACATGACACTAGAGCCACGCGGAGCGCTCTTACGTCACTGTTCTCTGGGAGGACATCCGTACCTGTTTTAGGGAATTTGACTTGGCTGCGTAGTGCCCTCCATCGTTTGCCAAACGGAGCTTGCAGTGGACACAGAACGACGGGAATGTCGCAACGTAGTTTGAACATTCATGTGATTAGATCCTTGGGTTCTATTTCAGCTCGTTTCTCCTCACAATCAATGCCTTTCATGGGTTCTGAGAGACTAGCATTTTTTTTTGCCGCCTGTTTTAGTCAGGTAACACAATCCTGGTACTGCTGGCATCACCGTGGGTAAGGCATCGCGCCGCTGAGCCCAAGGACTAGGGTTCGATTATCGGCCCCGGCGGCAGTCTTTTTAATTTAGGCAGAAAACTGAAACGTCCATGTGTCGAGGTTTCGGCGGGTGTAGGAGATCGCCCAGTGGTCGAAATTATTCGCGAAAATTCCGCTACGGCGTGCGTTGCATCCTAGGTGAAGCTTCAGCTCATGAATTACCTGAATTTAGTTTTTATATTCAGGTAAAAAGACGCTTTGCCGTGGATATGTAAGTTTCTGGCATGGCTGACGACCGGGTCTGTCGAGTATGCTACAACCGACTTGGCGTTGCACGAACTTCACTGCGCCGGCGCGGCACCTGCGAAAAATGCGTGTCCTTTTTTCCGTCTCCGCCGTAGTATCATTTTTCTGCTTTTCACACTTCAATTGCCCCGATTCAGGCCAGCTCTCGAATTTTGCTGCTTCAATCGTTGCTTTCGGCTAGAGCAATTACCTATTTCGGTAAACAGTTGATGAGCATGGCTGTAGCGGCCGGCTAGCAGCCACGCGGAAATCAAAAAATGAGCCTAACAACGGTATCGCGTTAAAAAGTGCCAGTTGCACTTGTTCAAGGGATAATAGTGACCAGGAAAACATACCATGGTGTTATGGGATATGTTCGTGAAACTGAAATACGCACTGCGCTGATTTTTTTAAAGTGAAAGGCGTTTGCATTGAGTTGAAAGGAGGTTCACTGTGTGATATAAAAAAAAGCGTTAATGCATCTGAATGCTTCGTTTAAATGACGTTGGTCCAAGTGGTATTTTACTGCATTACTTGATTGTATTCGAAGAATGCACTACAGCTGATATCAATCCCACCCTTCGCTGCTTTCCTATTTTTTGTGATCAGCGTTTTAAACAGGCGGCACACGAAATATACCACCAGTCCTACCACGCCAGAAGACAGGATGAAGGGAAATCTATAGCTTCGCCTCCTAGAACATTTTACGTTTTGTTCTGGTGTTATTCGGCCTAAATTAAAGCCGCCCGTTTTAAACTAATCACCTACCTGTGATCAAGGCCACTTTCGTCTTCATGTCAGCCATTTTTGGTGACTCGCTAGTTTGCGGAATGCCGATGAGCTCAAACAGCCTTTCAATCCCCTTGAAAAGCTGCGTTTTGTTCGTCGCAGCTGGATGATCGCCGGCTTTTGGTCGGAACCCGTGGCGTGGGGAAGTCCTAGGGCGACAGGTGTTCGTTTCGGCAAACGAAGCGTTCGTACACAGCGGGACCTCTGCGGCACTTGTCAAGATTTTTTATCGTGTTTTTTGTGCTAGAGTGGGGCGATGCTACAAAGGTCTGCGTGCCTCGGTTTCACATCATGCTTCACCCTCTAATCCGCTGGTACGAACCTTAATAACAGGCGTCTATGCGTGTACTTTTATATAACGTTTTTGTTATTTGCGCACGTGCGGTGGTTGGCTTTAGAGCGAACAGAGACGCTGTAATATATGTCCTTGAAATATTCTTTTGGTCTTCCATGTACGGTTTCCGCACCTTTCGAGCAGCCATAGACAAATCTACTTTATAGCAGCTTAGGTAAGTTCTGTAACCGAACACACGTTACAGAGATTAGTAATTAACCTAAATGCTTAATTTTTTAAAATGTACTTAGATTTGTACTGTGCTAAACAGAGTGCATATCGTCTACAGATTTAAGAGAGATTGCGCAAACATTCATGTTTTTAACGCCCTCATTCGGAGCTCTTAATAAACGATATAGTTTGCCCACGGCGTGCACTCGCCTTTTTATCATTTGCAAAATAACTGATCAGAAATGCTTTGGGTTTGGCGTAATCCTTGGTTTAAATAGCCTTCCCGCACTGTTACGTGTGTCGGTTTCAATATTAATTAAACGTGGGAGAACTACCGCCTTAAGGTTATTATCAAAAGCGCAGCATGCCTTTTTCTTGAGGACGGATTCTGTACTAACGGTTTTCGGAGCCATTAGGAACTGCCGTGAAATTGACAATAATGCTACGCTATGTGCCTTGAAGCTTGGCGGGAAAACGAATACTGCACTGCAGTTCGACGTAAAAATAATTTCTCAAGTTCTTTCTTCCTTAGTTCGTTCTGCCTCCCCTGTTACAATTTTATGGTGGTGGTGGAAAAAATGCCTTAATGGAAATGCCTTATTGCCTTAATGGTCTTCAAAAAAAAACGAGTTTATTGGAGTGAACTTGTGCTCCCCTAACAACTCAAAGAATACACAGGCGGCGAGACAGCAGTAAAAAAAAGTGACGTGCGTCGGCGAGCATCGGGAAGTGGAATAGAATGCCGCGGCGTTTGCTCTGCAGGATTTTTATCTTTAGGCGCGACTGTTTCTCGTTCCTTAGATTTACATCCAGAACAAAGAAGAGTATTCTAGTCTGTTTACATTAGTTCGATACGCTTTCCCTATCAGAAGAGATAACATTTGCCGCATAGAAAGAAAGAATGGAACACGCGCTTCCCTTGGTACACAGGTAACACAGACCTGCGCAGCCCGGCGGTAAAAGCAAAACATAAATAAACAAACCCAATACATGGTTCGCGGCATTAGCCAAACCCCTCCTCCTCCCCCTCTAAGAGTGCATTGACCCGGTGCTAACAAAAGCGACAGTCCGAACAAAGGAAAAATAAAAGTCCTTCATAATGCGTAGAAAGGTTTTAAGCGAACCACGTGGACGACTTCGGGTGGCGTGCGTCGTCGTGATGTGCCGGAATCACCATCGGGGATCACTGCGTAGGTAAGTTGGCCAACACGTCGTAGAATCTGGTAGGGCCCAAAATACCGTCATAGAACCTTCTCACTCAGTCGGCGTCGTCGGATGGGAGTCCAAATCCACACACGATCCCCTGGGTGGTACTCAGCATCTCGGCGTCGGAGGTTGTAGTGACCGGCATACACCAGCTGCTGGTCTGTTGTACAAACTCGAGCGAGCTGGCGGGCCTCCTCCGCACGCTGAAGGTAACGTTGGACGTCGGCGTTGAGGTCGTCGTCTTCTACGTGCGGAAGCATGGCGTCAAGCATCGGGCCGCCTTCCGTAGACAAGCTCGAACGGTGTCATCTGCGTAATTTCTTGGATAGCCGTGTTGTGCGCAAACGTGACATATGGGAGCACTTCGGCTAAGGTCTTATGTTCAAAGTTGACGTACACGGACAGCATATTCGCAATCGTCTTGTTCAAACGTTCCGTTAGTCCGTTCGTTTGGGGGTGGTACGCCATCGGTCTGCGGTGATCCGTGTTGCTGTAGCGTACGATTCCTTGCATCACCTCGGCAGTAAAGGGCGTACCGCGGTCCGTATTTAGAATTTCAGGGGCTTCATGACGCAGCACAACTTGACTTATGAAGAACTTTCCGACTTCTTGGGCAGTCCCCCTCGGAAGAGCAGCGGTCTCTGCGGAGCGCGTCATGTAGTCTGTCGCTACGACAATCCCCTTGTTCTCGGAACGTGACGTAGGGAACGGACCCAAAAGGTCCATTCCAATCTGCTGGAAAGGTCTCGATGTAACGGCGATCGGCTGCAAAAGTCCGGCGGATCTCGTCGGCAGTGTTTTTCGTCGCTGGCAGTAACGGCAGCTCCAGACGTAGTGGGTGACGTCGTATGTAAGGCGGGGCCAGTAACACCTCGACTTGATTTTTTCAATTGTGCGAGCTGTCCCGAGATGTCCGGAAGAAGGGTCGTCACGGCACGATTCCAAAATTTCGTAACGAAGATCTGCCGGGACGACAAGAAGGTAATTCGTTCTCGTTCCGCGGCTGGAAGTTTTCTTAACGAGGACAGAGTTGTTGAGGATGAATGCTGGTAAGTTTCGTTTGAACGCCCTAGGCATGGCGATGTTGCGTCCTTCGAGGTAGTCGACCATGACGGCTAGGTCAATCTCCGTAAGGACTGCTAAGAAGGGGCTGTCTTCATCTGTTTATTGTAGTGGTGGGTCGACGGGGGCACGGGACAGGCAGTCGGCGTCGGAATGTTTCCTGCCTGATTTGTAGACGACTCTAACGCCGGACGTAATTTTGAACTTGACGAAAAACACTCGCTGTAGCGACGCAGCGAATCCAATAATTTGTCCCGATGTTGTTGCGGCAGCACCGGGTTCATGTCGAAATGATGCGGCAGCTTGGAAGCATCTGTGCGTGCGCGTTCAAAGTTGGCGACCGCGATCACTCGATTTGCTTCTTGCGTTTCTTTGAGGAATGAAATTGCAGCGCCCTTATTTAGATGCTGGTACTCCTCGGTAAAATTGGTGACCAAAACTTTGGACTGGCATTGCTTAAAGCGCGCAATGCATCTTGCGACGGAGACACCGCAGTTGAGAAGCAACCTTTCTTCACTCTCTACGATAGCGTCGATGTGAGGAGGAGCATCCTCACAGTAGACGGCGATCATCAAGCTTGGGGAGGGGTAGCAGGGTAATGTGATCGTCGGCGATCCTTGCTATCCTTACAGCAGCAAACCACTAACATCGCTGCGACGACCCAAAAAGATTGGAATGTCAATGTCGCAGGAGTATCTCTATTATACATCTGTACAATGTGCTACATTTTTATGAAAATTTTTGGATGTAGAGATAATGTTGCTGGTACCTTGATGTCGGACGTTCTTTCAACTATGCTAAAGACGTAATCTCGATGTTGCTGCTGCTTCATTTGTGGATGGTATTTAAACATATTTTGCTGACGTTGTTCAGATGTTGCTGGTATGTCCGTTTTTTACTTCGTACATGTCTAGCGCTGTTACATTTATTTTACCTATATCTGGTACACTTTATTTAAACATTCTCTGCATGCGTACTGATTTGAAGTTACCGAGGGGTTTTTTATGAGTGTTGTACCGAGAGGTTTTGGGTAAGTTTTGTAATCCCTCCATATTGCGTTTACGGAAATATAAAGGCGGAGGACATAATAAATAAATTAGACTCAACATATGCCTGAACAAAATTTGATGCTCATAGGAGTTTTTATTCAGCGAAACCACAATTTTACTTGGTCGTTCTACCTTTGTAATGAAAATACAAATGCTGACCTGACAAATCTCTGGCGACACAGTTCAGTCACACATGTTAACAAACAAATTTACCCAGCTTGTACCGACGGTGAAAGCCTGGAGGAACAGCAGAGCTGGTAGGCTCTCCCCCGTTCACTTTTCTCACCGTACGGACATCTTACCCCGCAACAGCGAAAGAGGCGGCAGTAGCCCTCGCCCGCATCAGCAGGCTGCCACCACACATTTTCATCACTTATTCGAAGAGGGCCACTGCAAACTTCCTTCGTGGTAGCGTTTCAGCTATTCTCCGAAATCCCCATACTAAACCACTCGACATCGTCTCGACCCCGGCACCCACTGGGGTGGGAGGCAACGAGGCGGCCCACAAAGAAGCACGAGAACTAAACAGCCGCGCTGGGCTCGCTCCTGCTCTCTAACACAGTGCTCGGTGGGCACGCGATCGTCTGCTGTCGTATTAAGCAGCCACGGAGCATTATCGCCTCTCACGCCGCCGTTTTCCCACTGCCCACACGTCCCTCACCAACGCTCAGAAGCGCCTATGGCGACTCCTTCGGACCAACTCCCTCGCCTGTCGATCCCTCTTCCACAATACCTACTCCTCTGAGTTCCCAGCGCCCAACTGTCCTCTCTGTGACTCCCTGGACGTACTAAGCCACGGCATGTGGGCCGGTCCTCTTAGCCCATTCCACCCCATCTCCAGCGTCGAGCAGTCAGAGGACCCGCTCGGCTGCTCGCAACCGGGGGCGCAGCTACTTCTGGTTGACCGAGCTGCCTCTGCCACCGCGAGCCTTTGGCCAGCAGCCACCACGCGTTCCTACTCAACTTGTTCGAAAAATAAATGGATTTCTCCCCCTTTCCCTCTCCCTTCGTCGGAGACCCGGCTGTTGCATCTGACATGGATTTCCTAACTTGTCCTGAAAGCTTTCCATTAGTGGCCGGCCGGGATTGCTTCGTCCGTTGGCTTAAGCATATTTAACAAGGTGGACCGTGTAGCACGTGCTAGAAACGGTGGCTACCGCGTTCGCGAACTCGGCGTCCGCAGCATGAGCGGTTCGGTGCTGCCTACTTTCGGCGCGAGCGTACGTGAACTGGCGAGTAGAACAGCACGCGAGATATCACGTCACAAACGCTGGGCAGCGTGTTCAAGAAGAGCAAGTTGGATGATGCCGGGTGCTCGTCACGAGGCGCACGCTCACGTGCACTCAGTAGTTTCTTCCCATGCCATAAGCCCACGCGCAAGCCTGGATGATGCCGGGCGCTCCTGACGTGATGCACGCTCACATGCGCTTGTATTTTCGACGCTCAGTATTTTCTTGTGAGCCCCTGACGTGGCGGAAGACCACAAAATGATGTATAAAGCCGTGCGCTCTTCAGTAAATGCACGCTTACGTGCGCGCGGAATTTTGTTGGTATTTTGTTTATTCCGACCAAGAGCTTAATAAAAAGCCCGGCAGTGAAAAGATCCGAAGTTTTAGGAAACAATATTAAAAGGCATTTTTAATGTCTATCAATGTTTTTCGTTAAAAAAAACGCTTTGCCATGTTTTGAAAGCAATTCTAGCGACACCCAGCCGAACCCACGGGCTCAAAGGCAGGTGAAATACCCTGTTTGAAAAAGGCATCGCTGAATTTAAAAATTAGCAGACCTTCAAGGTTGGCAGTAGGATTTTGTAACTTCAGCGCATTTAGGATACGTTGGAGTTAATTTTAGTTCTTAGCTTTACTATCCCACTTCTGGAGCATCACAATTATTACCACATTTTTGGAAACCTCACTGTCCTTGAAATTGCTCCGGGTGAGTGTAAAGTTTTCTAACTGTGCACCACTGTTCAGCGTGGTTCAAATATTAAAATATTTTGCGACACAAACTGGAGTGGTCACTTATTAAAGAGGTGAAGCAAGCATTTTATGGTAAGTGATCTCAAGACGGCATGCACTCCCTGCATTGGGCTCAGCTATTTCACATGGTTTATTAAAAGTCTATCCTTCACAAAAATAGATTCGAATTTCTGAAGAGTTTTGTGGAGGTCTTATGGAGCCACAAGAAACACGACAGAAACTCATCAGGAACTCTGAGTTTATGTAGTTGCCCCCATAAAAATCTACAAATTTTTGTAGCTACTTCTCAACAGGAATTCACTAGGAGTAACTCATCAACAGCTCTATAAATATTCTGTAGAATTTCTACAGTGACTTTCCCATAGAAGCTTTTTGAAGTTAAACAACTCAACACCTCTGTAAAGACTCTGTAAAATTTTTGCTGTGACTTCAACATAAAAGTTCATTAAGAGAGAACTCTTCAACATCTCAATGAATATTCTGTGTAATATATACCGCCACTTCTCCATAGAAGCTCTGTGAACTTAAACAATGAATATTCTGTAGAATTTTTATCGTCACTTCTCTGTAGAAGCTCTGTGAGCTTAAACAACTCAGGGCCTCTATGAAGACTCTGTAAAATGTTTGTTTTGACTTCACCATAAAAGTTCATTAAGCTTCCACTCATCAAAGCCTCCAAAAAGACTATAGATATGTTACAGTTAGTTCTCAATAGAAACTCTGTGAACTTTAACTCGATTGTAAGCCAGCTCCCCAGAACTTCTATTCCCGTCCCTGACGTCTAAACAAATCAAGGGTGACTTCGACGTTTCGGGAAGCAAGAAAACAGTTCGACACCGCTTACGTGATGTGCGGCTATGAAATTGGGTCCCTGCTAGAACGTCCAAGCTATCCGAAGCGAACAAGCTTGCAAGACTGCTTTTCGCGGAAGACCAGGAAACCTGGACGGCGCAAGACTGCAGCTGTGTTCTCTTCATGGACGAATCCACATTTTCAAGCCGTTGGGACCAGCGCAAACGCATTTCGATGGCCGTGAACACTAGGTATGAGTGATGAAAGTGTGGTTCCTTTTCTTTTACAACCAAATAGTAATGGAATACACAGCGATAGTGCGAATATAATAAAACGATAGACCAGGCAAACGAGCCCACGACAAGCTTTTGTGTTACTTGCATGTTCGTTTACGTGAAGGTTTGTTGCCTCTCACCACATGTTTTTAGTGCAGTTATTTCATATTTTTGTTCGGCGTAGACCTTGCCAACAGTCACAACTACTGCCCTCCCAAGCTTGGGCGCCAAGTTTTTGTTGTGACTCACAATAGTAAAACCTACTTCGGAGCATATGCAGTCATTTAGCTGCCTACAGCACTGCCTTTCCCGGGGCGAAATTATGCGTCGGCTGCATCTGTCGACAGTGGCCCAGAGATAAAAAAACGTCCGAACAATTTCGGCACTAACCTACTGCGATTTCTTTCTTCCTCAGATTCGAGTCGTGCAACCGGCAGCGGATTTCAAGCAGCGGCCGGGGGGCCATTAGCGTGTGGGGTGCAATTCAAGCTATGGCCTCGGTCCGTTAGTTCGTATCGAGGGCCGCTTCAACGCGGCTGCCTACGAAGACATCGTTGACAGCGTGGTGATACCCTGCGCCCTCGATGGTCCATTCGCTCATGGACTGTATTATTTGCAGCGCAACAGTAAAACACCTACTGGACAAGCGAGGCGTGATGGTGATCGAGTGGTCACCGCAGAGGTCGGACATGTATATAATCGAAAACGTGTGGGGAGCAATGAAGAAGTCCCTTACCAGCCGACCGCTACAGGGCGGCTCGCGTGACACGCTGTGGCAAGCTGTCGAAGAGGAGTGGCAGCGCCTCCGGACTACCGACTTCGCGGCCCGCCTTTTCGAGAGAATTCCTCGACGTGCGGCGCATGTTGGGTCTGCCAAGGGGGACTTCACCAAGTATTGAAGTGTCTCAAAAAAATTCCCCCGCACCTCCCCGAGGGGGATTGTGAGGATGCAGAAATGCGAACGTCGAACGCAACGTCCTCGGGTACCATGAGAGGAAGGCACCGCACAACCTTCGATACGTCGATGGGCACGTTCACCGCCTGTCCCTTGATTCCAAACTGCCCGTTGCCTCGAGTCAGCCGCCTGATGCTCATGAAGGGGCGTCGAGGCGCGATGAGCCGCTCTTCGACCGGGTTCAGATCGGGAAGATGCGCCGGCCGAGGAGGATACCGGTAGCCAAAACTTACGCACCCCTCCTCTTCGCACCTTTGTCTTCTTCTCCTTCTTCTTCTTCAGCGGTTCCCCTACGGGAAGATGACGATGGTGGTTGAACGCGAAGCTATCTCGTGATGGATTGTTTGGTTGGCCAATCCCTAGGGGCATCATGCCACAATCATCATCAGACGCACTGCGGACGCCGGCCAAGGTACGCACGACAACCCCCGACTATAATGCATTTCTGCATAAAAGGCTCCCGCCACTGCCTTTGTTGTCCAGGGGCTGCTGCCTATCTCGGCGACTGTTTGCTATGACACTAGAATGTTTACCATTTTTTGGAATAATGACACCGCTAATGGCAGTTCTCGGGTTTTCGCTCAGCGTCATCTCATTTGTTTTTGTTGTTGTTGGCACAAAGCACTTGCTTCGATCTGTATGCCTCGGCACTGTGCGGCTGCTAACTGGCCGAAATAAACCGAGTTACGACGTCGTTGACAATGGGCTAATTTATTTATTTTTTGGTCTTGTGGCATGCATGCGACGCCTCAGGATCAACTCCTGACTGCACTAAATACGGCTTTGAGCCAGTCCCAATGGTCGTCGTTTGTTCGAGTCATTGCGCCACGTACGCGCTGCTATGTGACGCTGGCAAAGGCGGGAAGCGGCCGATCATGGGAACCGAGCGCTGAGTCACCGCAGTTGCCTACTATATTGCGCCGCCTCGCTAACAGCTCAGCTTTCAGCGCTGTTGCGGCGCGGCGACAAAGCAAGCATGCGAGCGAGCAGACGGCAACATATCGGAGTGCAACACGCAGCCTCTCTCCCTTCATCTCAACTGCGCATGTCCGTGAGTTTTCCACGGCCGCTGCCAGGTGACGGCACAGGTATCTTCGGCCATGTGCTCCGCGGTTCGCATTTGAATTGTCCATGACTGTACAGTAGTATGAGCAGCGCTGGTTGCGCTTCGTACTCTTACTGCAGCATCGCAAACGTAAAAAAACAATTCAGAACTTATTGAAAATATTCAAAAATGGCGGGTAAACTTCTGTCACATGAAATTTCCAGAATAATGAATTTAGTGTGTAACACACCTTGGTGATCAGAGTAACACACCGTTGGCAATTTCGCAGGTTTAAGGCAGAGTATGATTCTGGTGTCTGACCTGTCGTTTGCTAATAACTTACATGTTGCAGGCAGCTAACTGGTGCAACTTAGACTAAGTTTGAATGTGATTGTGCAGTAAAAGTTTCTTGCACTACTTTGATGCTTGCTGCTGTACAACGTATATTTCAAGTAAAAATGTAGGCCTAAAATGACAAGCGAACAGGGAAAGAGGACGAGTTTTTTAGTGATGCGCTGTTTGAACGTTTAGTTAAGCATATATACTAACTAGCCCAACTCGCCATTCTGCTGCAGGAAGTATACGTCCATGGCAGTGAAGCTGTACGGGTTTGTGCATTTTTTAGCCATATTTGTAGATATGGCTTCATCCGTGTCAATCATTGCCACTTCAATCAACCTCGCGGTTAGGATAGACACAGAAAAATATTTTGCAAGTTCAGATGGGATAAAATGTAGTTTGTATAAATAGTTGTACCTCAAAATAACAGTCATAATAAGTTTCAAGGTTGCCTGAGTAGTGATAATGCTGACATTAAATTGTATCCACCCCGCTCTCTTCCTGTCCCTTAATGTTACACCCATCATCTAGCGTTGCATCGCCTGCTAAGTCGTGCTTAATTTAAGTTAGACCCTTTTAGTGAGCCTGGAACTTTCTGCCCCGGAGGTGAGTACAGGTAAGATACAGCTGTCATACACTGTCTTTTTCAGGGACAATGGTAGGCGGCCATTCTGTATCATGCCAGTCTTAAAAAGCTGTATTAACAACACAGATTTTCCTGCCCCCATGCCTAGATTGAAAACTGGCTTGCGAGGGAGGTGCTACTGACAAGTCTACACAAGGCGCCTGCTCAAGCTACTGTTGACGGTCAACTTGGCGCAGTTCTCCTGGTTTGGGAAAAAGAGGAGCACGACTTTTTCCACCTGCGAGCATCATCCTGCATTGTGTGTAACTAGATATCTTCGTGTTGTTACAGAAATCAAATTCTTTTACCAGACAATGTATAGGGCCCAGATTTTTATTCTCAGTCACATCCTGCGCAAATATCAGCTTTGTCGACAACCTGCGGCTTTTTAGTTTTTGTTGCTAGAAGAGGTATTAAATTTCTTTCAGCCATTGGACCATGACATCTTTACTGACTTTCCAACCAATCCGGTCTGCAACTGTTTTGGCAGTTTCTGGCACCATAACGAAGAACGGAAACTGTTCAAGAATCGCTACCATAACTGATGATGGAGGCATGCACCATTGAACCAACATTGAATCATTTCTGTGCTTCCATGCGTTTTTATATTTTGTTGTGGTTCTTTTACCATATCACTTGGTGTTAATCACGTAGTCGTGTGAATCTGTCTTGTTGTAACTAATATTCAATCATTTCCGTTCGTTTTTTTCGTTTGTTCCCAAATCATATTACTTTGTACGAAATATTGAAATAGTGTAACTTTCTATTGTTTTCCTAACCAGAATTCAATAAGTTGTTTCTGGAGTTTTTTGTTGTTTTATTGTTGTCCTGCCATTTCACTAAGTGTGAATAATTTCATCCCGTAAATTTTGACTGCTCTTGAAACCACCGTACAGTCATTTCTGTACACACATTTTCTATAGTTCATAACCATTTTAATTCATAACCATTATATGAACTATAGTTCATATAGTTCACTAAACTGATAGATAAATACATCCCGGTAATCTCTATAAAATTTGATAATACTGCCCCTTCGTATTCGGAGAAACTTCGCCGCCTAAACAACAAGAAAAAAAGATTATTGAGACAAGCTGTTTCCTGGCATCGGTTTAAGGCATATGACAGATAATATCAAAAATTGCTCAAAACCACGCGCTTACAGTTTTTCCAAAGTGACTTATCATCGATGCTAACAAATAATCTTCGGTGTTTCTGGCGTGTAATTGATCCCAAGCATAATCCTCACATCGTCCTTACTGATCCGAACGGCGTTGTAATTAGAGGCAGTGACTGTTCGGAACTACTAAACAAAACATTTTCCTTGCTATTTCCAGTTAAATCTTTCCACCCACCGGTAACCATACGCAGTCGCACTGATGCGTCTATGCCAGAAATAGTAACCGAGGCTGGAATATATTCTCTTCTGACTACTCTCAATATTTCTCCTTCCACTGACAACTCTAGTTTAAACAAACCTATTCTGAAAAATATAGCACAAAGCATCTTTCCAGTATTATCCGCCTTATTTCAGAAATCTCTCTCATCTGGCATTATACCTCATGACTGGGAGGTGGCGAAGGTTGTTTCGTTCTTGAGATCTGGTGATCGTACCTCCCCACTAAACTATCGCCCCGTTTCATTAACCATTACCATACGCAACCTCATCGAACATATTATACACTCCCAGATCATTAACTACCTCGAAAAACATAAACTTATTTTTCGGCATCAGCACGGTTTTCGAAAAGGCTTTTCATGTGACACCCAACTAGAAGGCTTCATTCCCGAATTACATTCATCTATAGACGCTGAAATTAAAGTCGACGCAATTTTCCTAGACATCTCCAAAGCATTTGACCGTGTCCCTCACCATCGACTCATTCCCAAGCTTAAGCTACTGTACATCGACCGTACTCTTGTGACGTGGATAAGAGACTTTCTTTCTAACAGAGTGCAATTTACATCAGTTCATCGCAAGTCATCTCTAGTCCCTGTAACATCTGGTGCCCCACAGGGAAGCGTACTCCGGCCCTTGCTTTTTCTGGTTTATATTAATGATCTACCAGGCAGCGTTAAATATAACATCAGACTTTTGCGGATGACGGCGGAATATACCGCAAAATTTAATATAACCATGACCACAACATTCTTCAATCTAACCTAAATGCTATAAACACATAGTGCTCAACCTGGCTACTTGCTAAAACAAAAGTAATATCCGTTACTAATCAAGCCTCCCAAAATTCAGCATATATTAAACGACAGCCTCGTGGAGAGAACGTCCACCTGTAAATACCTTGGCGTGCATCTAACCAGTAACTTGACATGGAATACTCACATAAACAATATCCTCGCGTCTGCTAACGGTTCACTTGGTTTCCTCAAATGTAACCTCATGCATGCTCCCGCGCGTTTACGTAGTTTCGCATATATTACAGCAATACGCCCTAAACTAGGGTACGCATCAGCCATTTGGGACTCTCATCAGGCATATCTAATAAATGACATTGAAGGCTGGCAAAACCGCGCTGTCCGCTTTTTCTTTTCCGATTACTCACCCTATACTATCGTAGCAGCATTGAAAAATTGTGCGGAACTCGAAGCCTTATCGCATCTTCGCAACATATCTCGCGTACCATTATTTCAGTAACTATAGTACTATGTGTCCCTTCGTAACGAATTTATCTTTGAACTCGCATCTATTTTCCCGTGTCGAGATCATGCAAAATCAAACACATCCCATGTCGTCCTCTTGCTTTTTGCGAATCATTAATTCCTCGTACCACAATTGACTGGAATAATCTACCATCAAACATTGTTACTGAACCGAATACCATAAAATTTACTAATTCTTTGAGCTAAAATACTAATGTATAATGTGTATCACTTCACTCCTTCCTTAGTCTCAGTTCTTGCGCTTTCAACTGACGTGTGGTAATATTCCGTGTAGTAATACTCTGCGTAGTTCATTTCAGTTACTGTACCAATAGCCGTTCTGATTGTTTCTACTTAATTTTTACTACTCATTTCCAGTCTCGCAATGTAAATTGTTTTTGCCTTTTTAGTCCTTGTGTTTGTTTTGTTCATTTTATAGTTTTTTATGACACCAGTGTAACCCCATTTAGCCTATGTAATACCCTCCCCAGAGGGCCTTTAGGGTTTTTTGAAATAACAAAAAATAAAAAATAAAAACAACCATCCCCATAGATCTTGGTTTGTTTAAAGCAGCTTAAATTTGCATGACACTCACAACCACCACTGAGCACCACTTCTGTGTTTCCAAGGTGCATTTGTTTTACTGTTCCCCAAACTTTTCACTAGATGTCAAATATTTTATTTCGTAAATTTGCTTTGTTTTTGTAACCACCATTAAATTATTTCTTTGTTTTCCCATTTTTCTTGCGTTGTTTTTCACCAATTTCACTTAATGTGAGATATTTCAAGTTGCATAACTATGTTGTGCCTGTACCGTGGGTTTACATGTTTGCTTTTTTTTCCTATTTTGTCAACCTTTCTGCTGTGCGTATCTCATTTATAGTCATGAATATTTTTACTATTCTTGTAATTATACAATGCGTACCCTGTGGGCCACGGAACATAGGAATGAAAATTAAAGTGGTTGTGTTGCGAAAGCATATTACATAATTTGGAAGTCAATATAAACTGTTGTACCTGAACTCTTTTGTGTTTTATGTGTACTTTGAAAGCTTTCTTACAACCCAGCAGCACTTACAGCTAGGTTGGCAAGACTGTCATTTTAATTATTTTAATTTTTGAATTGTTTCTATGACAGTTTATTGGCAGAGGGCCTGTACAGCCGTGCAGTGTGGTACAATTCGATGACGCTACTGTGGTTGCCTTATTATCAAGGGCACTTGTGCTGACCAGAACTGGTTTGCTGTTACTTACTGCCACTTATTTTTGATGCCACATTTGATGCCACATTTCTTGTTTAGAGCTGTGCTTTGTGTGCTTCTGCAAGAGTGTGTGGTCAGCTTGGCACTTCACATTAGAGACTTCATGCAGTATGAAGCCCTTCAAAAATGGAAACACTATAATCTAGAAACCAGGTGCCAAGTAACAAAAAACAGTGCTGAATAGCTAGCAAGACGTGTATTTGAAGTATAAATGCCCACAACACGTAGGCAAATCTAATGGGTAGTAGCAGTGAGGGGATAACGGCACCACAGCCCAATCTGAGGAATCATTGCTCGGCACTTCCGACAGCTTTCACGGTTGACTCGAACTAATTTAAATTTTTATTCTTCCGCGTCCACTTTTTTTGGCTTACTATTGTAACAAACAAACCTCTGAAGTAATGCTAACTACATGAACGCGGACACTGCCCGTTAAGTAGATATATTCTGCCTCAGGTGTACATGCAGTTTCCTTTGCGCTACAAACGGGGACATGTTGTCTAATCCCAGCGATTTCGGGAGTTTCGAATGTGTCTTCTTATATATGCTCTGAAGTTTGCCCGTAAGGCTGAATCGAGGGACAAGGGGTATGTTTAAGAAGCCTCTATAAGTGTGCGTGACGCCTCAGGGCTCTGTTCGGGTCGGTTACGTCGGCTACTGCGGTGGCTAGATAGCATGACAGCGGAAGAACTATGACAAAAAGCCTCGCCACTAAAGTGCTCTTCACTTTAAAAAAGATCAATTCATGCACGAATTAAGGCCATGTGCCATAACCGTGGAAACCTCCCGTAAAAAAAGTAAATACGGTAGTTTAAAATAAAATTTGGTAAATTTGGCACTCGTTTCATATGAATCAGGCACCACAAAAACGTGAGGCGAGCGCTATAGCACCACAAATCAATGATTTCATTCAGTACAGGTGTACACAGTAGGCCTTTAGGTTTGATGCACGTGTCAGAGAGACGTACTGCCGTCTAACTGGGGCATTTCACCCAGGCTCATTGCACAAGTGAAGAAAGGGCGACAAGCAAAGCACGTTCAGGGTAATAGTGTTCCCCAGGGCACCTTCTTATCACCTTTATTAGTTTTGTTTACGTAAATGACCTCCCCAATTACATAAAAACACAGCTGCGCTTGTTTGCAGATGACTGCGTTCTTTATAACCCCTTTATTTTTCTAACAAAACAATCACCCTAGAACACGGCCTTAATACATTCACTTCATGGTGCGAAAAATGGCATGTGCCTCTAAACCTCATAATTGCAAAGTCATGTCTATCACGCATACACAGACCACCACACACGAAACCTACTGTGTTAATTTGGTTCTCATCGACCGCACGTGCACTCATAAATATCTACAAGTTCGTCACACGTCATTAGGATCACGGGTGACCCATATTGAATCCATTCATTGAGAAACTTCCCCCACATTAGACTACCTACGACGTAACTTGCGATCTTCATCTCCTGGCATAAAGAAAATTGCATATATAAAATACGTGCGACCAAAACACGAGTATGCGTCGTCCATCTGGTATCTCTGACAAGCTTATCTCGCCGATGATTTCGAAGCCGTACAAAACCGCGCAGCTTGTTTCAATACGTCACAATATTCAAGACACATCAGCGTAACCACACTAAAACAAACATTGTCACTCGCATTGCTCGCTTTATGTCGTAACGTCACCTAATTACTCTTGTCTGCCTCATTCACACTTTCCTTTACTTCAGTAGATCGGGGCACCCTCTAGTAAAACACCCATTAAGAACATCATCTCACCGGTCCCATACGCACCCCTTGATGCCCATCAAATTGCTGATGACGTCGATCAGCACTTCATTTTCCCACATGCCATAACACTCTAGAATGCAGTGCCAGATAATAATGTTTCTTGCCTAGAACGCAAAATATTTCGCGATAAACTAACCCGTTCCCAAAATCCAAATTACACGTCCTAACCGTATTTACCTCTTGGGTTTAGAGTTGTGTTTTTACTGCACTCGCAGAATTTATCAACTGTCATGTACATCATTGTTTTGTTATGCGTGTTCTTTTGGTTTTGTTATTTCATTATTTCTTGTAATAAGTGTGTACGTTGATATTGTTACAGTGCTATGAAACTTCCAACTTCGATGTAGGCCCCCTTGTGTAATGACTTCGGACACTTAAGGATGAATAAATGGAATGAAATGGAATAAATATTGTTTACAAGGACTATGCCCCACTTCTTTCTAGCAGAGTACCAATGATAGGAACACAAAAATTCCTACACATCTCCACTAACCTCAAACCAGGGGAGGGTTGAAGCATGCAGTGTATAAATGTATCCTTCTCCTCTTGAGGTTTTTGATAACTGAGATGAAACCGTTGGGGGTAAGGTATACAGTTTTGCTGTAAACGTCTTTTCTCTTTGAAGCACGAAGCTCTCTAGGGCAAGGCGTAAACAAGTGCACCGGTGTTTTTGAGTACGCATTGCGAAACGGTTTCCTGGTGTTTCATTACCGTGACTCCATGAGACAGCGCTTACGACGATGACAGGAGATGCCATGAGCCACAGCGCCTAAAGGGCTTCACCCTTAAAAAACACACAAGGAATTAAACCTGATGGTACTGTGAGAAAATCATGATATCGCTCTACACCCACCTTTGAAGCAAATATGAGAAGGTGGTACCCCCTAGGCACTACATCATGAGTATACCTAAAATGGGCGCGCTATATTTCAGGCGATATCTTAACTCAATTTTCATCAGCGGGATTGTATACGGCGATCGCCTAAAACTGCGTACGTCTATAGCAGCTGTGAAAATTCATCGCTGAAGAGCATTGGAAGTCCCAGAATGCAACCACGAACGTTATCTCGTCGTCAACTCCGGACCAACAGTCGCCCACTCGTCTACTGCAAACATAACCGAGAAAGGAGCAGCGGAGATAAAGGGTTGACATAACCATGAGCTGCACCAGCGACTAAGATGAAGCTACGGGGTTTAACTACGAGGCGTTTACCTCTACTGCAGCTGTGAAGCAACAGCGATCCTATGGTGATACACCCAAAGTTGGCGCAGTATTATGTAGGAGGCGTTTAATCATCTACAAAACGGCTTTGCTCCAAGTATAACAGCGGCATATATACTTCAGAACATTCAACCCTTACGTTTTGGCATTTACTACTTTATAAATAGTGTTTAGGTTCTTTAGTTTTTGTGCGTGTTTTGTATCTGATAATTTTTACAGCGCCTTTATTGTGGTGTTCAGTTACAAGGGTAATCCTGCTTTTATATAACTTGCTGAATAAAAGCCCAGGCCAACTTAACTCATTTGGTTAGTGTGTTAGTGTGTGTTCTGTGTGCAAGCGGCTCCAACGAAAACGAAAAGTACAAATTGCCATGTGGTCTTACTGCCCGAATTAGCTCCAGCCGGCAAAATTATTTTTCGCATTTTCTCTCGTTGTTTGAATCATCCGTTTGTGCTAGTAGGTGAGCTCCTCCTTCCCCTGTACCAATGTATCCTTCATGAGCTGAAAGGAACCTTTTTAAACTACTTCCAGTTTCCTTGCACTAGCCATTACCACTGCCAAAGAGCTGTCTAAGTGGAACTAGACACGTACCTGTTATCAAGATAAACCTATATTTCAGTTTAGGTATTTTGGGGGATTTTTTTAATTTGTGCTTAACACTGGATTCACACTCGAAGGTACGTTCTTGTGCAATTCGTTGCTTTAATCATAGTAACGCAAACTGTTTTTGTCAATCCATGTGCAGAAACAGCGCACATCCGTCGCTGGCTTTCCGCCTAAGCGGATGTACGCCCACGTGCGACCTATTTTCCTCTCGCGTAACGCCATAAAGCCGTGAGTAGTACATGCTGCTCCACTACGAGTAGTTTTTGGGTATTTTTTTCTCCCGTACTGGCATGGGGCCTCAATCGAGGTCATGCTGTGGTCAACATCCTGTATCGTTATCTACCTGTTCTAACGACTCTCTACAAACCGCAAAACGTCGGTGGCATTTTTTCAGTCTTCTTTCTCTGAAACAGCATTGACATCATGGCTCGCAGTGCTAACTTTTTGTTGTAAAGAAATATGTTCGCTAAGACATTATTGCGCCATTTTTTCTGCCTGTTCAACATCTTCTGTGGCTCTTTTGAGGACAGCTGCCGCAAGTGTTAAACAACGTAATCTAGTAGCTTAGTGTCGCGGTTTCTATAAAAGAATCCATCAATTTCCTTAAATACTTTCGCACTGAACGTGTAACGCAGTCTAGGTTATTTATATTTATTTATTTATTTATTTATTTATTGATTTATTTATTTATTTATTTATTTATTTATTTACTTATTTATTTATTTATTTATTTATTTGTTTATTTATTTGTTTCCTGTACCCTCATGGCCCAAGGGCATTGGAGAGGGGAGTGGTACAGCGAACATTTTTAGCAGAGAACAATGTTCAACAAGTTTCTTTACAGACATAAATTAAACGCAAAAAGATAGCGGTATTATCCAAAAGGTATTATCCAATTATCCAGCAATGTTTTCTACATTACTTAGTTCGTATTGTCTGCAACTTGTATGAAAAGTTTGAACAGAACTGCCCAATTTTTGTCCCAATGTCCTTTCCTGGTTCGGCTTACCGCTTGTAAATTCTGTCCATTCTGAGCCAATAAGCAGTCATAAACAAATGAAATGCGGCCGCGAAATTATGTACAAGATCACTCAAAGGTAAAAAATGCTGTTAGCGGTGGTCTAATATTGGCTCAGCATTGGCATACTGGAAAGCCACGTTTCCCCATTTTTTGAACTTAATCAAGCCACCCTTCAATTTGACTTGCGTCGAACAACATAGTGCTATTTGCGTGCACCGGTTTATATTTGCGTGATCGCCTTTCATTTGCCAATGGCACCACGTGCAGAAGGTAGTGTCGCAGGCATTCTTTCCATGTGATTTTCATCGCAAGCCGGCAACACTTATTTAGGGTGCATAACTTTTGAAAGAAATCAATCTGTTCCCCTATGCTTTTATTCAAAATCCGTATTGCTGGCTTGCCTTTTTGTATTTCTTCGACGAGCCCTTATTGCTAACTATATGGGGCTGCAAGCATCGTCGTGGGCTCAGTTCCGCCACACCGTAGTGCAAAAGGGAGAACAGATGGTTTTCCCGCCAATCGACGCTTTTGACAGGCTGTAGATGTTTGAATCATTACTCGGGGGTTATAATGAAGGTCCCCTTCTCCCTAAACAGTCAGATTGACGATGGCTGCCACCTTTACCCTAAAGACATCGTTGTGATAAACATAAATACTCCAGAATGAAGCGAAGAATACTGTTGTCCAGATAGCCGAATCGGCAAGTCATCCGACAAGTATTCGGTGGGTGTGGGTTCATTCTGCAATCTGAACGCGTGTTTTTTGCGCTTTCTATACAATACAACAAACTTCAGCTCACTTGTGGTGCACAGTGAGTCAGAAAAGAAACATGAGCGACACTATTTTTATTTGCTTTCCTCGAAATAACTCGGAATTTCGCCAGCTTTAATTCTCGCTATATATAGGGTTTGTAGAACCGTAAATTACCACGAAAATAACAAAGCAAAAATAAAAAATAAATTGTAATTTCCCGCAGATCACATCAATGAAAACTTTAAACTCCTCATAATTAGCTTTCACGTGTTTCCGGGCACCTACCAGTGTGGAAGGAAGCGCCGGTGCGGAGAAGTTTTTAGTAATATCAGAGAAAGCACCTGTAAACATGGAGTGAAAAATTGCTTTGTACTTTAGAGGACACACAACCACTCGTAAGAGAAATTTATCTGTTACAAAGGTAACAGAACGAAGCTCACTACTTCAAGCAAGCAAAGGTTTGCCGAGGGAACGAATAGAAGTTCCGCTGACCTGCTGGGCATTAAAAATACAGTGAAGAAGGTAGAAATACAAGCGTACACCTCAATGCTGGCCTTTAAAATACTCAATGTATGTATCAACTTAGAATTTCAGATATACGCTTGGGTGTACCAGTTCTTAATTGAGAAGGTAAACTACAAATGCGCCCGCTTTGGATTTTTTACGCGCGGAACCCACACCAAGGCTTTGCGGCACTCCATCGTACAAGGCAAGAGAGCAGGTGTGCAGCGGGGGACGTTTAATCTGTGCAACAATATGTCGACACAATATTGGTTCCCATTTTTCCCTCCATTAGAAAAACTGCCACGAAGGTACTAATCTGACGATGGCGGGGAATAGCAAAGGCCAAACTGACGTCTTCTGATTAGCAAATTGGCTCACGAAATAAACATATCCGCAATGGTAAAAGTTTTCGGCACACTTCCAATGAGAAAATATTTCAAAAGGTGGACGGGTGCAGTGCGAGCTTTGCTATAAAAGCTAATACAGAAGAGACAAACAGAACAGAAACGTCAGTACTTCGCTCAATAAGACGCAAGCTAGAAGACCCGGCTAATGTGCAGGGTTTCATGCATTTTGTACCGATAACTAAATGGAGGAATGAAACATTATTTCATCACAAAGATTTATTCGAGTTGGTAGCGCCAAATGGCAGCAGTTGAATACTTAAGAGGAAAAATTCATCGTGGGCTGGCCGAAGGAGGGTAAAGCTGTAGGTGAATATTATGAAAGGCGAAAGGGGCCCGTGTCCTTCCATTGGTTCTGTCGCCACAGCAAACACCAATATTCTTATTCTGATGAGGGAGTTGCATTGGAAACGGAATGCAAGTCACAGAAATTAAGCAAGATTAATTGTGAGGCTACTTCGTCGGCGCCGGTTGCTGATTTATGTGTGCACGTTTGTGGGGCGGAAGGAGGGGGCGTGCACGCACAGCTAGGTTTTATGCCGCTACCGCTAAAAGGCCGGTTGTGTTGATTCGAGATGTAAACGTCGAAATGACACGGTTCAATAGAATTTGTCGGCTGTCCTCCTAAATCGGGTGGTTCGGGTCTGGTTTGACGTGTAAACCCGACAGGGAGGTGTCAACTAAAGGGAAGGGAAACAGACAGCCGCATGTTTGTACGCGAGAATAGAGCTAGAGCTCTTCCTGATTTGAAATCGTTATCAGACAGAGGCATTCTATTTGTTTGGAGGAAGAAGAGCTAGTCTTGAAGAAACGTCGGTCCGAACAGAAGGCTAAATGGGCGCCAAAACAATGAAACCCTGCTGCCTCTGACGCTACCGCCTCAAGATAACGTTCGTCGAGTAGCGGCTAATCCCTTCCGGATGAAAAGCACCTTGCCCGCTTGGAACGCCGGCATGAGCTGATGTCCCTCTGAAAACCCTTATTCTTCAGAATAACGGTATTAAGAGGGACATTTTCGGCCTCGTCTGCCATTTCTAGGGCACATGACCAGTACCAGTTTATGCGTGTACAGGTTTGTAGTGAATAGTGGTAGGGGGTTGGGCATGCATCGCAGCTATAGGTTTTATGCCCGTACTGTTGGATGACGTACGTTGTGCTGGCGCATGGTTTAAACGCTGACCTTAAACGTCCCAATGGAGCCTGTCCTGTGTCCTTGGTCATAGAGTGGATTGGGTTGGTGTGTTACACAAATATTAAGCTGCTTACGACGCGGGAGGGACACAGGCTGCTTCGTGTTTCTCCGCATCAACAAAGCTTGGGTGCTTAGATGGTTCACTCCGGTAATTGTATTGGAAGTGCGCTCTATCGTAAATTACACGTGTTTTGTTTCGTGCACTCCGTGGGCTGCCTCCAGCTTCACAGGTATGCCTTCCTCACAGAGGGGAAGGAAACTTGTCTTTTTCTTACACTTCCCCCACGATCTTTCTCCATCATCGCCAGTGAGAGTTGGCTTCCCTTCAGGTTGTATTGGCGTACAATGGCATCAGCCATGACGCTCAAACGTAGCTATAGAACGCGCCAAAGGGTGTGAAATAAAAGGGCGAAGCAAGTGCTGGTACCTTAGTAGCACCAAGTAGCACAAAATGTGAAAAACGTTGCTTATAGCTACGCCATACGTATGCTGTTGTTTGCTCTATGAAGCTGGGCCAGCTCTGTTCTCTAGCAGAAGAGAATAAAACCAGACCTGGAAGTTGTGCCAAACGCATGCCAATACCTTTGTGAAATGCACGAAACCCTTCGTTTATCAAAGTCTATTGACATGCGCAAAAAGTACATTGCCCAAACTGGGCGCTGCGTGAATGAACACAGGCGAGCATGAGCGCACATACAAAATAACTTCACTGAGCATTGCAGAAATGCTGAAAAGGCGGGTGCAGCCATCGACTGAATGAGATTAAAACTCTTTGCCAGGGCTGCAGGGATGTTCATTCGGGTACAGAATATGGAAGCCATTCTGATAAAAAAATACGCTCAAGTGCATTAGTGACACATCCTCAGCATTATGTAAAAAGAGAGTCATCTCTGTTAAAAGTCTTTGCTTCAGGGTCTGTCGACAGTTCACGTGTTCCAGACGTTTTGCATATATATATATATATATATATATATATATATATATATATATATATATTTATATATATTGTGGCTTTTACGCCAAATTTGTGTCATATTTGCGGGACTTAGTTCTTCAAAAAATTATTTGGTAGTATCACTGGTAGTGTTGTCTTTCTCTCTATGTGTTATCCTTTTGTGCACTTTTCTCATGACTAGACAATCAGGCCACTGAATTGTTCAGGTCAGAGAAGCCTACAAGCGCAACATGATGGCATCTCGTTGCTTTTTCACAACCACAGTTAATCGAAGTTTACTGAAGGGTCACCAGAATTCATACGCGTCTATGGCCTGTCTCGTACACAGAGGCGAGAGTGTGGCGTAGTGATACGCAGGCAAAGGCAGCTCCCCCCGCTCCCCCCCCCCCCGCCCACGAAGGAGAGTTTTGTGCTACATCAGATGCCCTCCCGTGGGTAGCAACATTGCTTCCCAACAACGCGTTGCAATGGCCCGGTGGTCTATGCAGTGGACATCCGTGAGCCCAGTTTTGTAGCAACGGTGCTCCCATGTCATTTGGGCGAATATGACATGGCGAAAAAAGCCATCCAGTAAAACGCAAATAAAAAACTATCAACGCGACGAAGAGATCCGCTCCGAATGTTGTGGCCAGCAAAGCGAAGGGCCACACCATTCAAACTACCTGCAGCGGACTCACGCGCCCTTGTCAGCTGCTGCGTAGTCATGCTCGTTTCTCGTCTTCTGGGGCAATGCTTCTACACTGCGTAGTTTATCTGCGCCGAGGGAACAAAACGTCCTAGGGAATATGGGATCATTTATTTTATGAGCGTACACCTGAAAAGAGCCTGTTGACTGATCCACTAAAGCATTTATTAGAAGGAACATTTCTATTTTAAAACGCCAACATAACATATTCATGAAATAAATTCGGCCAACAAAGGCAGGGTACGAGCACGTAGCGACGCTGAAATGCCGCAACAGAAATTGAAGCTACACACGTGCAGCATTTCCGAGGATGTGTTTTGCCGAAAAGAAAACAATTAAGGGTTTATCGCACATATGGAGGCGCTTGCTGAGAATGCAATGAGTTGCATTTGTCCTACTTCCTAACGAGAAATCATAGGGCTTAATCTTACCCGTGTCACCACCAGCCACCCTTCCTTCTTCGAACGTTGCCCTTCCTGGCCACCTGGTGCCTTTTAAGGGGGTAATAAAGTATGAAGGCACGTTTCCCGAGCAGAAATCAGATATTTCCAGACAGTTTTGGTTGGTCTTCTTTCAGAGGCAACATGTTCTTTATTATAATGAAACATTGTAGACAGAATGGAAGAAGCACTGAAGGGAGACGACCTAACCAGACACCCACAAAAGCAGGCCTAATTCCCAAGCGCAAGGAATGATTGAGGTTTAGCGCAAGCTCAGCTTTGAGTCTGCCCATCTACCACGCCTGCTGTAATACTTCGGAACATTCCACTATGCCTCTTCAGATACTACATGCGCTAGGGAATGCCGTCGGGTGCATAAATTGGTCAAATTACACTTGTTCGTTGAACGAAACATATCGAACGAAACAAAGGTAGCCAGAAAAGTACCTCTCCATTACAAATCCACATTAAAACACGTTAAAAAAGCTGGGTTAGTTCATTTCACTGTGACCTTTGGTGGGGCCTCAAACTGCAGTGTATTTAAGTGTGTACCACAGCAATACCGCTTTTCCAAATGTTTGAAGTTTACCGGGTAAGTTGGCACTGGGGCAAGAGGGGTACATTTCTATAAAGGGAACAGCAACATACATCTTAAGTACGCGTTATGTACTTTAGAAGGCAGTTAAGAATAAGGGCAATTTATAACACGGCAGCATAACCGGGTTACCTCCAATAAAGTGAAAACTTTGCCTAGTTTGTTGTTGGATGAAGAGAAATATAAAAAAGTAAAATACAAGGAAAAGAAGAGAACCAGCCACAACGTTGCGGTGCTTTCTCTCCTCTCGTACATGTCTTTTGCTCTGTTTAATTTTCAAAACAACAACCGGTGAACAACTGGGGTAACAGAGTGGACACCACGAGAGTTGCATAGAAGAAGGGGAAGGCCAGTACCCCATGGAAGGAAGAAGTGACGAAATTGTGGGTAAAATGTGGACTGGAGCAGCGCAGGAAAGGAGTGGTTGGAGGTCAACGGGAGAGGCCTTCGACGACGACGATGACGACGAGTATGATGATGATGATGATTCTTACGCTGCTCAATTGCTACACTCATTGTGCCTCCATATGGCAGACAGATTTAATCTAATAACAAAGCTGTGGATTCTGCTAACACAAAAACCTCAATAATCGTTGAAAGTTTAATTCGCATGTGAGCGCCGCAGACGGACAATGTTCAGCTGTTCTTTGTTGCATGACAGTGGCAGTGAATCGCTGCTGATAGGCAAGAAGGCACCATCCATGATGTGAATGACAGCTGACAGGGCCATGAGTCCTGCTAGTTTGGGCAAGCACGCGATCATCTTCTTATTCCGGCAGCGTAATTAACACCCAAGAAAGCCACTCCACGCAACCAAACAGCGTTATTTTTGTCACGTCCATATTTTGTACTGAGCACATAAGTGTACAGGGTTACCATTTATTATGGCCCAGGAGTACAGAGTAATCAAAGCCGACCGAAATGTCGTCTTTTATTCTGGTTCTGGATACCAAAACTGCTATGCCTGTACAGATTTTCTTCAGTTACAACTGTCGCGTTTTAAATAAAGCGGTGATGCACATGTGAGGACATTGTTCGGAGATCAGAAGCAAGGGTTACTTGTGTTAAGCAATATTCCGGTGGGATACACTGGATCACGTAACATTACGTGAACCGCCCCCTGCTGCATAGCTTATCCGTCATCTGCCAATTAAACACGACAATGAAATATTCTCAGATCCCTGGCCCTGCTTGAGTACCTGTATGCATCAACAAAAATAAAGGTTGCAAACAAAGGGGGACAGCAAAACAAAGCCGGTACGACCGCTCAATTACTAATTATAAACGTGGTTGTTGTAGCTGCCAATGTTTTACTAGCCAGACGTATTTTTAACCATTTTTTTAGATGCGAAGCATCTCTTGCTCGGGGGCATATCCCTTGTCCGTGCCCCGTCCGCAGCGCCTCTGATGATGATTGTGGCAGAATGCGCCTACGGATTGGCCAACAAAAGAATCCCTCACGAGGTTACTTCGCGTTCAACCACCGTCCATCTTCACGTAGGGGAACCGCTGAAGAAGAAGGAGCAGAAGACAAAGCTGCGAAGAGGAGGGCATGTACGTTGCTGATCCATCACGAGATAGCTTCGCGTTCAACCACCGTAGTCATTTTCCCGTAGGGGAACCGCTGAAGAAGAACAAGGAGAAGAAGACAAAGCTGCGAAGAGGAGGGCGTGTACGTTGCTCTGAGCCGGTGCACCAACGTCAACAACCTTTACCTCAACAACGCTGACGGAGACTACCGATTCTACCACAGAGACGACAACATCGACAAGAACATGATTGACGAGTTTCGGCGCCTCGAGAACCACCGCCTACTCACTGTCACACAACAGTGTGTTGCGTGCCTTTGCCACCAGTGTGGACCCGGACGCGGAATTTCCTCCGGTGCTACTAAACACCAGATCACTCAACATAACGACAACACAATGGAACCACACGGAACCCCCATGATGCTTCGCATCCTCATCAGGATTCCCCATGGGAAGGTGGTGTAATTTTTTTATTTATTCCTGGGAACTATAGTTTAGGCAACGGCCAAATATTGACTTACTGCACAAATGCATTGCAATACAACTACAGCCAAACGAGTCACGTTTAATGAAGACATTGGTGACGGAGGGCCGCAGAAAATAGTTATCACACGACGCCAGTTACGTACAGCTATCCGATTAGGACCACTCGTGTGCTGTCGCTCACTCTGTTATGTTCTCTGCTCTATTCAGCTCCTCACTGCGTCATTAAGAAAGGGTACAGGTTTTAACTGTGTGTGCTCCACTCAAGCTTTACTTGGCTGACATTTCAAAAAAGAATCGTGACTAGATTTGCGTAATCACAAAGTGGGGCTAAATTCCCACTGGCAGGGACAGCGTAACCCGAAATTGAGAAACACAATTCCAATTGGCTGCAAACACGGTTATTAGCCGACAGTGGCAGTTTTGCCTTAAAATAACATCACGTTGGCGGTTCTTTGAAATTCATTATGCTCTACAAGAAACACTTTTTCCATCGATTAATAAACTGGTAGCCATAAGTACAGAGTGAGAAATGATAGTGGTTTAATAAGAACTAATCGTCGGGGTATGGACCTTTGTGTTGGCACTCACAATACTGAGCTACACAGCGAAGCACGGCCAATTGTGATTTCGACATATCTATCTACTTTAGCTATGCCTGACTCGCGTCCCCACTGCCGATGAGGCCCAAAATTTGGAAATCATCTAAGCGGTGTGCGCGCCCACAGTGTGGCAGTGTGGCTGCTGAAAATATTCCGCCTCACGTAAGTGTGCACCCGGAAGTGGGCTCAACAAGTGTATAAAACATGGACTTGCCCCCGCGAGACAGTTTTATTTTCATCCAGATATTTGCTGGTTATTGCAGTTGCTTTTGTACTCCACGAATTTATCGTGTTTTCTTATAGACATCTCCGCAGGGGCCCCGTTCGCTTTGGGGAGGCGCTGCTTCTTGAGAGGTAAAAGACTGGTTGATTCGGGTGAGAGTCAGTGAGACCAGTCGGGAAGGGAAACCTACTTCATATATCTCAAAAATGGGATCGTGTTTGTTACTGTCTGCAATACGAACCGTTTACAATCGCTAGTGCACCGGTAAGCTATGCCTAGTCAAGCAACTTGAACACAACGACCAGAGTTTTTCTTACGTTATCTGCCATGCCATGCAAATGGAGCTTAGATACATTTTTATTGGTAGAAATGACTGGGCGTTGGCCTAAATAATGAAGATAAACAGGAGGGATCACAAAGAACCATGTGAGGTTCGAAAAACATCCGGCAATATTGTGATGGTCAGGTAGCTGAACCGTTGTTCGGACGATGAGTCAATTCCGCTACGCGGGAATATTTTCTTGGCTGTGGAGGTTAGAACAAACCATGGAAAAAGAATTAACAACTGTAGACGCAATGTGTCTCTTTAAACTAGAAATGTGAAATAGGAAAGGTAAATTGTACGCCGACAGTGAAAAATGTCCAGATCAGTCGGCTTAGGTTTGGCCATTTTAAAAATCGGAAAACAACGCTTTGCCTAAAAATCTTGGGATCCTGTATTAGTTGCCACTTTTCAAAAAAGGTATAATCTACCGCTTGCGAAAAAATTCATAATTCGTAAATTGTGTATATAAGTAGCTCTGCTAAGATTGGTGATATACACTCAACTCCGTAAATACCAGCCACTTGCCAAGAACGTCCTTGTCTTTAACACATAATTCGCTACTGCGGAAACACCTTGCTGAGAAAGTGATGCTGCTAAAGCTAAGTTCACGTTATTGCACGTATTCTCGTGAAACGTGCGTTCACTAACGGTAATGCCGATTTTAACTGAACAGCTTCATTGAAATATAAATCCGCCTCTGAAATTATCAAAAAGAAAGCAAATCCCGAGATTAACGACAACTTATCACGAGAACACAACAAAGCGACGGTCATTCCAAAGAAGTAACAATCTGACAACACTGTGCACATAAGCTATGAATTCGCCCGCTGTCGATTCTTCCCTATCGGTGAACGTGCTGTGTGCGGGCACGATCCCCGATTATTTTTTCATTGGCTCGAATATTTCTTAACTGAAAAGAAAGGAACTGATGCCCATTTCTTCCATGTGTATAGCAGTTTATTTACGCATCCTAACGGTAGGCCACAATTTCCGGATCTGAAATTACCATGTTAAGAGGGAATAATTTGTACAGCCATGTCGCATGTACACTCTTGCTTAACACCCTCTCGGGTTTTGAGCCTGCCCGAATTGATTTTTCCAAGCCGCGCCGATCAGGAGAACTTTACAGCGGGCATATTAAGAGGCGTGCTCATACACCGTTTGGCCGGTGTGCCGGCATGCCGGAACTAGTAACGGCTGTCTAGATTGTGTACAACTCTACATTTTGATGCAACCTGCTGTTTATGCGCTTATTTTTTTTTCGTTTTGCTATTGTATTGCCTCCGACTTTGTTAATAGACTCTTTGTATCGGCAAATTAACTATGATGTAGCTCAAGCCTTTGTTGAAAATAAAGGAGCACCACAGTCATTCATCAGAAAAACAATCAATAAATGGCTCAGATATTCAATAAAAAGTCGAAGGCCAAACCATGAGATTTATTGGTTTATTTGAAAAACACATTGGGTAAAATTAAACAGGTTAGACTATAAGATGTCAATGAACTAAGGTACATGGCACGCACGGAGCTACACGAAAGCAGAACAGACCTAGATATACTCATGTACAAGAAATTTGAAGCAGGCAAGGGTTCTGTACAACTAATACAGTTGTTCAAATTGAAATGGGGTATATAGTGCGAATATAGTGCTTTCAAAACACACCATTGATTGCGATGTTTCCTAGACAGGGAAATTCTACTTTCTTATTCAAACACACGCAGCCCAATTGTCAGTGCACGCCTGATTACCCGTAGACTCAATCTGTCTCTATTATTGCCTGATTTTTGCCAATCAGAACAAAATTTCTTTCGGTGGCTCACGCCACGCCATGATAATTCGATCGCGCGGTGTCATTCAGGCTGGCCATCAGGAGGAACCCGCCATCAACGGGCAGAGTTACACCAGTTACAAAGGAAGCGTCCTCTGAAGCCAGAAAGGCGATGCAGCGAGCAACTTCTTCTGGAGTGCCAAAGCGACCCATCGCATGCCGGTCCTTGAACTCTTGCTCTCTTATCTGAAAAACCAAAACAAAAAGAAAGGCCTTAAAAAATCCCGTACTCAAAAAAAAAAACATTCCATTCATGGTTACCAAAACGGTACACACGATTGAAATAAAAAAAAGACTTCTAAAACATTCCTAGTATTTTATTTGAAATCCAAAAATTTTTAGCAGTGTGCGCTTAGGTCCACTTTATTATATGATATTTTTGTCTCCATTTGAATTAAGGCATGGCTCAGAAAGAAGTTACCGAAGACGTTTTAGGTTTTAGCTGGAGAAGTTACTTCCACGCTATGTGGTTTAAATTATTACAGCATGGCAAATAGATGGACCCGTTCTGCTGATACAAAACGTGATCCAAAAGGGTACCATGTTGGGCTAGTTGGTGGTCAGATACAAAGGAAGGAACTCCGCACATTTTGACGAAGTACAGGCTGAATTACACACCACAAGCGCTGCCTTGTAGCGACGGGCAAGTTTTTCCCAATGGCCTCTGAACATCTTGAGCAGCCTCGCAATGAACCCTGCTGGAGGCAGGCTCTCACCTTACAGAACCTTCAGTTCTTGGGGTAGCAACCTCTCACGAATGCAAAAGGTGAGTAAGCGTGTTTAAAAGAACGCTTTGACGGCTAAGGCAACCATCTGAGAAGGGTCGGGGGAGAAACACGTAAAAGGGCCCGTTGTACTAGAAACATATTCCAAAAGAGTACCTGTGACTCATTGCGCTGCGCACCGACTGAGCGGCAGGTTTGTTGCTACGGCCGGCAGCCTGCATCTTGTGTCGAAGCCGTGCAATGAGTCCTGTTCACCTTCATGATAATATGTGCGTCAATAGCTCGGTTATGGTCCGTTTTTTGCCTCTACAGTAGATTGCTGTTAGGCCAAGTCGACGGTAAAAATTCATGCGTGCATGAACCGTTGGCTGTCGACATGTGATGGACTTCAGCGCACGCCGAATGCGACCAGAAATCATGCCACTTGCTCGTCCTGATGCATAAGGCGCCGCCACGCCCTACTTCGGAGTCGAAAGAAGCGCTGCGGCTGACATGTAGAAAATTAACATTCATTGATTAGCCAAGGCGACACACAAGTACTCAGTTATCTCAACAGCCGGAGCTGGGGCGGGAGATGTTGCGCCGATAGTGGTTGTAGTCTACTCGCTGGGCCCGTTTTATTTTGTATTGGCCTGTATGTTACCGCTGCGACAAGGGGGCACCCTACGACAGGTGAAACAAGAGTCGACCTCACGGTGCGTGCAGGGTCATAGGTGAACATGAGGGGACGTGAATAGAACAAGGCAGGCGGGGGAGAGCTCTTTTTTTGTGGAAGCTGTGGCGTGAAGAGCGAACGTTGTGCCTGTTAAAAGGTTTGAAGGCAAAAAAATAAAAACGGAAACTTAGAAAAAGATGCAAACACGATGTAGCAGTGATAATTCATTTCATAACTGTAAGACGTTAGTCTTTGACGCATGCAAGCAGACTTAAGTGCCTGAGGAACTTCTGCCGCAATTCTTAAAACGGCCACGGCGGCAGAGACCCTAGCCATGTCCTTGGGCAGAGACCCCAACCACGACAATTTCTTTCCTCCAAAAATATCCTTATGAAACAATAGCATACGCCAGAGATGTCTGATCAGTGGTATTGCTTAAAAAGCCACAACACGAAGCCTTAGACATTTTGCCTTAGCCATCAGGCGTGCCATCCGTGCGAGACTGAGCGACAAAGTGCCGGCGAAGCTGCCGTTACACTGTGGTTTAGATTCTAGAAAGGTGGCACCAAAGCGGCGAGGCTTTCAGTGAGCGCTGGTGTGACCTCTCTGCAGCGGATCACGTGGCTGGAAGTCACACCTCTAACTCTTGCGCTCTGGAGGCTCAAGGAGGCTGCGACGCGACGTATAACCTAGCGAGACAAAACGCATTATTAAGTTAGTTCTAAAAGGAAGAGGCCATTTTGTTCCACTGGAATTTGATATCCAACGGCGCTGTTGGATAACACGTCACCAGCTAACAGGCATGTAGAATGCTTTATTTCTTGCCAGTATCTCGTGCGTCTCGGCTTGTTTGGTCTCGCGCAGTGCTCTAACAAGCAGCTCGAAGTTTTATTGATGCGCTCTCAGACGTCATACCATAGCAGAGCCACCAAATTACTACGCGCGCACAAGCAGCAGTTCCGCAAATATCACACCTCCCATGCATCGGCCAGTACCGCTGCTGCAGTCCCAACGTAAGCTCGGACGCGTATGACGTCCCAAAGACGGATGCTCTGGCTCACGTACACATATGCGGGCACTGAGTCACTTCTCATTTTTCCCTATAATGTTTAATCGTTATCAACACGCCACACTCCTTTTCACTCTCCCCCATCCGGAGCTGTCATTCGTGTTTACTTGCTTGCCATGCCCCCCAATACAGACGTAAATCACATATAGGAGCCCCTATCCACAACCGTGAATTTTGGCCACGCGACTGCTCCCCGAAACAGACATAAGCCCCGTAGTATACACCCCCTCCACCTCTAGTTAACGAATGGGGGGGATGCCTAGGTCATGTAGAGGAGAAATGTCTTGCAGTTACGAGCAGTTCATCTTGTATTGTTTTATGACTACCTAATCTTCTATATCTTGTGATGAATTTTGAAACGCTGCACCGGGCGCTGTTTTTTCTGTTTCCAACCCAGTGTTTTCTAACCCACCTTGTTGTGCTCCTCATCAGAGACACCCGGTGGTTTTCCAATCGGCGTCGTTATGGCTGCAGGGCTGGGGGAAAGCAAAATTCATACGCAAGTATTGATCCCGGCACACAATCGGAATTGACTAGACGGCCCTCCAGTCATGCACTGATTTTTCGTGATGAACCTGCCATTAGCCCCCAGTATTTATTATCTCAGGAATTACAAACTTCGAATATGTATTGTTCTCCCATTTGGAAGCTATCTATTGATCCGTTCTATACTTCGTCAGAACCACTGGAAGAATTACTCCTTTCGTTTTCAGAAATATTTCGAGTGAGGAGTTTTTCTTCTGCCATAAACAAACGCATGTTTTATCTTTCTCGCTGTGGTGCTTCAATAATACTCCAATAAAGGTTTTTGCACACCTTACAATTTCCAACAATGCTTTCTAGTATTTTTAGTGGAAAATGCAGTTTGCACGATGAATAAAGCAAAATTACACTTCCCTAAAATCATCGGTCAGTCCATACACGAAGACTGACCAAAACAGTGTTAATTGCACCATAAAAGCAATATTACCCTATACCATACTTCCTGGAAAATATCCTTTCGAAACAATAGCATACGTCATTCCCATTTGGATAAGCGGTAATGCTTTCAAAACCATTGCCTTTGCAACGCTTGCTTGGCATTCGCAATCGTTATACCCTACAAGAACGCATGCAATGCGTATTTTGGATCGAAATGGCAGTGTACTGCTTCCCAAAGACAATTTTTACTTGGACAAAGAGATTTTACTCGGACATAGACAAACAGTTTACTCGGCATGACAAACTCAATACCCGCATGGTCAACTTTAGCGTTTCTACAATTTGTGTCATGCTAAGTGGTATTCTAGTTTGAACATACTCCTATATAGTACCTAACTTTTAACTTGTATTCTTTGAGTACCTTATTATTCGAAATGTTAGCAACTAGCTGCGCGTGTACAATGGGTTGTTGGTGCACGCACGGAAGATATAGCAGCCATATATACCTAATGGAGACAAAAGGTACATGACCACTACTGAACATTTTTAAGAAGTTTCGATCAAATTCGAAAGTCAGTAGACTTACTTGACAGAGTTTACACGGACACCGAATGGGGCATTTTCTGAAATACAAAATGGGAGACCATGTTACGGAAATTCCACGGGCACAAAACGGGCGTCCGTTTTCCTGGTTCTCGTATCCAATTATATCGAAGGAACAGTTCTCTAACAGAGGCTTTCAACAAGTACTGTCATACATGTATGCAGTTCCTTTTCGGCTCTCCAAGGCAGCCGGCGCTTATGTTTATTTTTTCTTTATTTTACCGCGAAACGGGTTCCCCTATTCTGCCATATACACTGTTCAGATGTGACAAAACGATCACACAGATACGCGTGTACGTGACCTTGTATTAAGTGCAATGCACTTCTTAAGCGACCCTGAACCTGCGTCCACCGGCGATGTCCGCATCACATACCCACGTGGGGGATTGGCCAGGAATCTCCTCGTCTTCCTTGGCAACGGGGGGAGATGGGCGCGCGCTGCCTGGCCGCTGACATGGCACATACCCACGCGGGGGATTGGCCAGGAATCGGGCGTGAGAAGGGCTAATGCACCCGCTTAAAGGAGTACTGACACGAAATTTCAAAGCTGAGATCCGCTCTAGCAATCAAGTACAACGACAACACAAACAGGTGTCTGTGAATAAATGCATCTTTCTTTCTTTGTAGTTGTGTGTGTGTGTGTGATCTCTCTTTCGCGAACATTACCGAACCGCGCAAATTCAACTCGTGCATTCGCACTTTCACATTCTTCCCCTCGGGGAAATGCGGGGAATTTTTATAATTCGCTTGTATTTTGACTTTCACGGTAACCAAGTTGTGAAGTCGAAACATTCATCTAAGACTTCTGATTCCAGAAAGCGCCCGGTAGTGTCCATTCATCAGGTTCTCGAACCCGTGACGAGGCGGGGCTGCGGCTACGTGCAGGTATGTGATTAGTGAAATTTCGGTGACCTAAACAAGATTGTGAAAAGGCCGGAACTTTACGCACACATCCTCCTGGCAAATCTGACGATTCTTCGGTTCAAGTACATAAGGAACCACTCCATATTAGTCACTGATTTCCATTATATACAAAACGGTACGCTAAGTAATTGTTTTTGCTTTTGAAAAGGAAATTTGGCATCCACCAGAATTCAGCCGTACGGCTACAAAAGAAAGCTAAACAGCTTCCTCAGGAACTTCGAAGTTGAAAAAAAATTCGTCCTGGACCAGAATTCCAACCCAGGACCACCGCTTAACCGGAGCAGTCGCTCTACCAACTGAGCTAACCAGGCGGCCAGTCGTTTGTACCACGAGACGGAATTGATCAACAACTCCAAGTGAAGGACAGGTGGTAATCAACCAGATTTAGGGGAAATCCCGAAGGTGGAGTAAGTTTCTGCAAAGGAATGTTTGACATCCACCTGAATGCAGCCGTACGGATACAAAACCATACAGCTTCCTCAGTTTTGTATTGGTTTTTGTTTTTTTGGGGGACTAGACCAACAATCCTCCTTTTTAAGGGCTTCCATTTGGACGTTCAAAAAAAGCTGAGCAGTATACGAAATTTTTTATTAAACAATAATTACACAGCCATAAACAACCATTAGTCATTGAACTTCGGCCTATATATAAGGAAACCATTTCTCACATATTCCTTTTGTTTCTTTTAGAACAGCCCATTGTTGCCGCCAACAAAAACAAACCATTCTACGTTTATAGCAAGGCGTAGGGATTTTTGTCCATAGATATCTCGACCTCACGGCTTTTGTTCGATCTTTCCACGACTTACGCCATTGTTGGAGGATACTGCACGAACAAGGAGCAATGTGTGCCTGTTTTAAAATGACCTTAACATGCTGTTTAAACTATGGGCTCACAGGAAAGAATTTGAAAATATTTATGCTCGCCAAAATATATATTGTTGATGTATACTTACTTCCTAAAGGACCTGAAAAATGTTTTTCGGAGGTGACTGAGGTGAAACAACGACAGCACGGCAACGGGAACGGCATTACCCAACTCGCCACAAACAGGGGCAGTAGAGAATAACCCTATAGCCCCAATATTCTTTATTACTTTATTTTTTCCTTGCACCAAAGCTTTTGTCTTCATTTTTTATAACTATTTTGGGCTATTCCAAGCTTGGTTGCAGTTGATACTACCGTTCTATAACTCAGATAAGGTCAATTCTGAAGGTAGTCTGTGGGAACAGTTTTGTTGTGCTCCGAGGAAGCAGCCTTTGATACCATGACATGTGCTTTGCATATGCGTCCTGTGATAAAATAACGAGCATTGCGGGCGTCACTGTTATATGAAAGACTGCGTTTGAGCGGCTTGACTGGGGTGAAAATAAGGACTTACCGAGAGCAGCATGTTTGGTCATCTGGTCGAGGGCTGCTTTACTCATGCTGTATGCGGACCTATTGTGCAACTGGAAAAAAGCGCAGTGTGCAAAGTGCACACATGAACTGTGTGTAAAGTGCACAAATACAAGACCACCAAATTTGGAATCCGTAGTTAAAAAAAACTTCTTCCCCTGAGCCTTATCCGACGGCTTTATTCTTTCTTCTGCCCTTATGTAGATGTTTTCCCCGGCAGGCTCTACTAGACTCAATAAACAACTGGGGCGCTATGATATCCACATGGCTCGTCCGAGATGTAGAGCGTCTGTACGGCGAAGAATAAACCTTCATGAAACATCATCTACAGAATACCAAACATTTTCGGGCCTTGTATTGCGAAGCAGTTGTTTGGAACCATGCATATGAGTACGGGATTGATTTATTATGAAATTTTGGAAACGACGATCATGACATTCACCCGTCAAAAAGGTGACGCCGTGAATAGAAACATCATATTCAAGCGCGGGTCCTTCTGCCGCTACCTTACGACGCGGTTGAACGCTATTTCAATCCTCAACGTCCTCTCTTATGCCATGCCATACTGTCTGACGGCTGTCATACTGTCCATACTGTCTCGTCATGCCCCTCAACAATATGTTATGAGTAGCGGAATTGAGACCTGTCTTTCCATTCTGGCACTCAGCCCTGGCGTTTGATTTGGTATTTGCTTCTGCGACTCGCGCACATAAATAATTCATTGTACCTGCCCTTTCGGAATCTCGGTTCTTGCCGGGGAGGAATACGTAATGTGTATACGCCATTGAAGAAAAGCGCCAGAATGTAAATGGCAATGCTTGTTGATGTACGCACGTAAATTGCTACCATCAAATTCTTTCAGCAAACCTAAAAGTTGGGGACCGGTCTGGTGAGCGCCACTATGTTTCTTGTAGCGTCCTAGTGGCGTACCTGATTCTTCGGGGCTGCTCTACCACCTCACGGGGCCAAAAGAGTAAGGTATACAAGGCAACTCCCCGTTGCACAAAACCAGCCACTTCCCCAAGTTGACCGTAATACCTGTATTGGACACAACCGTTCGGCATTGTTGAAGGCCATTGCAATTTTTTTTTAAGTTGTACAGAAAACACCGCTGTCATCTGCCTAGAACAGAAATTTCACTCCTGCCTCGCAAAGATGTACTAATTTTCCTCTGGTATACTTGGAGAGTGGCAGAGCAACACCTCCTTATCTCCATTGCCAACATTCATATAGCCTAAAATAAATAATTCATATGACACACCATCCAGGGCTTTTTACAAGGTCGAGCTGGAGAACCGCTACCCCACCTGGGGTAGCGTCGCGACATTCCGGGAGACGCGTTGCCCTTATGCCTTTGAGAAAAAAATATACGCCTTTTTGTACCAAAGTTCTGGAGGGTTCTTTCTATTCTTTTTGCGAGCATGATCATAGAAATCTTGTAATCTACATTTTTAAAAGGATCTGGGCGATACGGCGTCTTCGCTTCGGTTAGAAACCATCGTGCGTGCCTCTCAGCAACAGAGTGGTAACCCGTTCCGTTTAAGGCTCTCGTTGTACTGTGCAACCAAGAGCGGCGAAAGTTCAGTCCAAAACTGCTTACAACAGCTCCTCATAACAGTTTGGTTTATCTTTACAAAGGAGCTTGCCGTGATTTAGATTGTCGGTGGTGCACTCAGCTCCTATTGGTATTATCGGCTGCGGTCATCTTTCTTTGCTCCCTTCAATACAAAAGCTGCCTCTCACTGGGTGGAGGCCCTAAGAACATCCTCCTGCTCATTACTAGAATAAATGTTTGTCTCTCTCTCTCTCGGCAGGGCGCCGATTGACTCAGTTTTGAAAGCTTCTAATTCAACCTACAGAAAATAGACCATTTAAAAAGTACAGTAAAAAGGCTCACTGATTATCTCGCTCATCCCCCATCACCCGACCTTCTCACTGTATCTTCTGTTGTACAATTGCGTGTAGCGTTGGCCGGCTATTTTCGCAATGCTGGCTTTTTAAGAGCCTCTTCAGCATTATATGGGTCTATCCGTGCTCCTAGGCGTGCTCCCCAAGAGCCGTCTTCATCAGGCACTTCCAGTTTCGATGTCACTTTTCTAGTATCTTCACTCAGCACATCAGGAACTTTACAGTCTTCGTGTGCACGTATTCTTTAGGTTTGACATTAGTGCATTTTGTATCATTTTCTTTCTCTATCTTCTACAAGAAGACATATCTAGGGCCGTCATTTTTCCTCTCTCGTTTACGTAACTTATCAACGTCTGTTTCTCCTAACCCAAAACTTTACTGTGGTATTGCAGTTTTTATTCCGTAGAAACTGTTTATTTCCCATGTATCCCAATTAAAATATTCCGAACGTTTTCAATCCCTGGAATACACAACACCACACAGTTGTCCTAAATTACACCACTCTTGGTTTAAGGCCGTTGTATGCTCGCTAATAAACCGAAACGACGTGGTAGTGCAAAACACCACGAAGCGGTAAAAGGCAGTTTCCGGGATCATCAGTGGAACTTTTTGACAAAGTCATAGAAGGCTGGATGCCCAAGTGGCACAGCAGGACATTCGACAGAGAGCCTTTAGAGTATGTTTTTGCTTGAACTGGAAGCATGCGCAATAGCTTTTCGTCACCAGCGTCTTTCTGCTGTCGCAACTGCGGCTATCTTTTCAGCGACCTGAGGAGCATCGTAACAGCTGTTGCACAAACCAGGAAGACGTTGGCTAACATGTCCTAACCCCTTTATGGCTTTGTCTTGCAGCGCACGGTAAGGGTATATTCAGGCTACTACTATCTCCTGACAACTGTGGTGGGCAGATGGCTAGTGTGCAGCAGGTGTGACACAGGCTGATTTCTGTTCTGTTGCTCATCAGCACCGTTGTGCCGAAGGTCCAAAAGTATCGAACTTGTCGTTAGTGTAAACTCGGCTCCATCCTGCTTAGGTGTTGGGGCAATGAACCTCTCATGTTAAGGTTCCCGGAGTAAACCACAAGTATACTATGTGCTTTCTTAAATGTAGCCGACACCGACAACGTCTTCTCTTTGAAATCTAGAAGCCGACATATTACACACAATATCATCTCTTTCTATTTTAAAAGCAAACATAGTTAACTGGAAGTACATTTTGTTGGTACGTTTATCACTGCCTCTTACTGGCGTATTTTTTACCGTGGGGAAACAACAGTTATCAATTTAGCGGCTACTAAGCTTGTCTCTAGGAATTTAGCGACTGTATGACCGAGTAACGCGTGCTTCGCTTCAAGTGAGGTCGAAAGGATGTAGCATTTTTGCTCGTCTGAGGGAACGATTCATCCGTTTCTAGACTTTTTATTTCCTTGACTATTGCGGAATTCGCATTCAATTTCAACACGTTTCGTAGTCTATACAAATGAAAGAGTGCTTTACCTTTTACATATATTAAAGCGAAGAGCAGCGGGTCTGTTAGGTTACCCTCTACTCACCTTCGGAAGAGACGGGTGGCTCATCACTACTTATTAACGAGGAATGGCAACGACTGATAAATAACTGAGGACACCTGGCTGATCACAATTCCGTTGTTATTCAGGCATGACTGGCTCAAAAACTGCCCTTGAGGCTTGACTTAGGCTCACGAGTAATACCTCACCTCTAGGTCTCTAACTGGTCATTCGCACGCGAGGAAGAGGGCAACAGTCCTCCCTAATGGTTAAAGGTAGGTCGCTACTGCTGCGTAACCAGTGAATCGCATCGCGACATTTCGGTAGTAAATCTGCATCCAGCAAACCCATTTCTGATTAATGGTCCGTCGATCCTGCAAGTACTCTTTGATATCTATTTTGTTTGGCAGGCAGATCGGCTGACTGAAGAATTTCAGCGATTACTGTGCAAATAAACACTTCGAATATAACATTTCTTTCTCGGTATTGAAATTCTCTTATTTTTTTTTCCCTACAAGATTCACCGTGGGCGGCACAATCATCTAACAAAAATCGAACACCCCACAACATAAATTTCAGGAAGCTTTCTGAAACAATCTTGCCTTGGTTGAATAGGGGTAAATTCATTTTTGTCGAGCGAGAGCTCAGCCTTCGCGGTGAATAGCATGCAATTGTGCGCCAAGACAAACCAGACACCCTGCTCGACACAGTCACCGCTGCAGGGGAGGACGCGCCGTGAACGTGAACGCAGCTAGTGACACCTGGTATTGTTTTGTGGAGTATTGCGCCCTTATTCTTCCATCCCTGTTCCCATCTTTACCGCCCTAATTTTGGAAAAAGCAGGTATTTAAACAATTTCGCTTTGAAACGGCACGAGGAGATGCCCTGACATTGGCTAAGCTTATAGGTCAGACTCACGCTACGAGGAACAAGGCATTATGCGAGCGGCAACTGCAGGCAGTCCAGCGGCTCGAGGCTGCTCTGGCGCAGCAGAGGCGAAAGGTGGACCCGCACCTTCTTCTATCTGCTGCCCCTCGGGGTGGCGGAGGGAAGAGAGACGGAGAGCCTTCTAGTAGCCCAGGCTGTGGTCCAGGCCCCAGTGCTTCGAGGTCTGCCTAACCATAGAGACAGGGGGGACGGCGAAGCCCTGCGTGGCCTGACCCGTCTCCTCCCGCCGGACAAATGTTCAATAAAGTCATTTCTCTCTCTCTCTCTTTTCTCGGTTTGCACCTAGAGTAATAGAGCGTTCGCTTTGAAGAAGCTGGGTTCAAATAACAAAACCAGGGCTCAAAACTCCAAAACGCACCGAGTATGGGATTCGAGAAAAATTGAGAAAAATATCGCTGTGCAAAATAAATTACACCTTCAAGTATTACTGGCCTCAATTTTAAAAATGAATTTTGTAATAAAAACGATTAAACATTTCTAGTGTGTGACGGCGCATTCTAAAATCCGATACCAATTATACATAATAAAATTGCTTGTGGACGCAGACAAACATCCTCACTAACATACTTGCCTGCTTTGGGCCCTTTAAAACTACGTGCGCTCGTGCGTTACCAGAAATAAGTACTCACCACAACTAGTGACGCAAGGCTTGAGACGTTTACAACGCATCCTGAAACAAGTAAAGCCAGTGGGTTAGTACAAAACACGGCTTCAAAGTATCATCCTTAACAAGGCGCTAAATGCCTGCAGTAAATTCCGCGTACACATTCATAGCACAAAGCAAACTGACGCCATTGCTTCCCCTTCTGCGCGAGGGTTTCATGGTGACCAAACTGGAACAAGGTCTACCTCAATTCCAAGAAAAGCGTTCCCGGTTTTCGCCCACTGCTGCTGCTACTGTGGCGTTGACCACCGGAGACCTTCCACCAGCCGGTGGCACTCCTCCTCCACCCTCCTCCCTCCTGCGGCATCGTGGCGTGCGGGAGAGGTGTCTCAAAGCTCAAACATTTAAATGTGAACATCGTCGACAGAACTCTGTTTGCTAGAGTGATACCTGAGGAAAAGGCAAATACACTATCCAAGGGCGTTTGTTCAAAACGAAACCGCTTTCAATATACGCCTTTGGTTGGTGCACAGTCAAACCCGGTTATAGCGAACTGCAATATGCGCCACGATTAGTTCGATATATTCAATAGTTCGATATAGCCCAACCCGCCTATAACGAGTTTATTGTTACGAGTTCACAATACGCGGGAATCCCCTTGTCATCTCCGCATGAAGAAACGAATAAAATAAAGTATGTCATTACGATACACAAAACAATCGATTTATTGCAAATAATAAAGCAATCTTTCCGCCTTAACGCCTTAACCGCCTACTTCCCCCCAAAAAAAGCGGTGATTTTTGTTTTCCCTTTCGTTTTGGCTGCGTCAACTAGCACAGCATTCTTCACACGAGACATTGTTTGCACCAGTTCGAGTCCGTGTCCTTCAATATCGAAGTAATATTGGCGGAGGACATCGGCTGCCGAAAGAACTTTCACTCTGGACATCCCCTGCCCCCTCGTTGCTTTTCATCAGCATTACGACGGTGCTGCTGACGGTTTCCGCGTCCGAGGGGCTTACAGTGACGGCAACGTCGTCGTCGACACTCAGAAAATCTTCGAAGGACACTCCTTTGGGCACAGCATCGGGAAGGTTGGCGAGCTGCCGCCTTGGTCCGGACTCACTAACTGAGCAGGGTCCGTCGTGAGTTCCGCGCGTCGGAAACAGTTACGGAAAGTGTCAGGCGTCATGTCACTCCATACGAGGCGCAATGTCTCAATAGCGGCCTTTGCTCAGTGGTCGCAGCTGATCAACAACTAAATCACCGCTCCGAGACCATGCATTTTGGCGGCCATTCTAGGCACGCCGAGTTCGATATATCAGATGTGAAGTTCGTTATGAGGAATATGTTTCGCGTGTATTTCCGTAACTGAATTATTTTTGTTCGGTATATAGCATAAATCGTTCTATCCGGGTTGGTTATAGGCGGGTTTGACGGTATATGCGTCTTCCGCAAGGTTCAAACGTCTATGACGTGCTCTGCGATTCGAGCGGGCGTTCCAACAACGTGTTGAACAGAGGCATTTTCGCTAAGCACCGAAAAATGGTTCACAGCGTGAATGTGCGTTGGCTTGAAGATCCAAGGGAACGTAACGACACGTGGGGGCCTTAAAAGACGACTAGCGATGTTGGCACTGCACCGAGAGGACCACAAGCATCAAGGCGAATCACCCTTGCATGAATATTACTTAGGCGAAGGGTGCACTGGAATCAGTCTGGTATCGCCGGCAAAATCGCTATTGTGCCGGTGGCCGTGAGCCACATTGTTATGGCCCTTGCGCATGACCTTTCCGACGGCTCGGCAATCTATGTACACCTTATATTTATGCAACTGATGAAGCCAATATTGCAGAGCAAGTACGAAGCTTTGCTTTTCGTCGATTCCTACCTATGCGTAGTTTCCTCAAGCGTTGTACTCATAACGTGCTTCACTAGACGTTTGCAGAAGCTCTTTTTTTAGCAGTTCTTGAAGGCATAGATTGCATAAGAAAATATGTCAATGCAACAGACATATAGGGTTTAAAGTACTTAATATTCTCAGTAACCCTTAGCAACGCGACCAGTACGGCTGCCGCCGCGGTGGCGCAGTGGTTTTAGGCGTTGCGCTGCTGAGCCCAAGCAGACAGCTTTGAACACGGCTGGGGTGCATAGCAGCTTTTCTGGCGGTCTGAAAAGGGAAAACGCCCCTGCGTCGAGATATCAGCGCACGTCAAAGATGATCGTGTAGTCAAAATTTATTTATACCCTTTCAATACGGCGCCGCTATTTTCTGAGTGGCTGATTCGGCTCATTAAAACCTAAAACCAAAAGTTGATATACTTATTCAGCATGTCTAGCAGTCAATATGCCTTTGATATACAAGCGCTGCTATGTAATAGTGCGTATTCCCGGCACACAGCATCCGCCGCTTGCATGCCGCTTAGGTGCGTAGATAATACGTGGTGTGCGATTGTCAACACCCATCACAAACCGCATCTGGGTCTTAACATTTAGGAGGTTAGCACTGTAGTAAACACACTACCGCACCGCCTTGCCCGCGAAAAATAACCGAAACAATAATCACGAGAAACATCACGTATTTTGTGTGAGACATGGGTCTTTCATTTTCGTTTCCAGGCAATATATTTTATTCCACAGTGTATGCATATCAAGTCAAACACGGCCAGTTGAATGTCTTTTCCGTAACTCAGCAGAAAAGCATTAGGAGGCTGAATATCAGCCTATAATCTAGCGTTAAACGTTAGCGGCTCACCCTGCGCGGGCACGGAACACATTGTTGAATGTGAAGGCAATGCGTGATCAAGCCAGAGATTCATAGGCATAACTGAGGCCTGATGATCCGCAAACTATATCAGCACATCAGTTAATAAGCTGTTCCATCGCAACACACGCTGGTTGATGGAAGTTTAGAGCTGCAATGTGTCAAACCAAGCACGCTATGTCAATAACCAACCAGTACAATTATATCTGTGGGGCCTCGGATGAGTTTCTGGCTGAACTGGTAATAATTGGGTGTCTTGCTGTCCTATGTTTGAATCCAATCGCCCTCTCTTCACCGAGACATTTATTTTGATATTCCACACGCCCTCTGGCATCACTGTACAGTGATTCCACAGGGCATGTGGGATATCACGGGGGTTTTACCCACAGGGCGTGTGGGTTAAAATTCACGTGAATTTTAATCCTATCTATGAATCGTCATGACTGTCGCATGACTGTAAGATGCATAATAATTTTTTCATGTCATTTCCCTCATTCAGACGTTTAACAATGATACCGCACACAATGTAGAGGTATCATTTTGAATTTTACCCCAATCTGTGTCTCACTATGACTATATGATGACAAAAACGAGGAAGCATTTTTTTTATTTGTGCCACATGATTCCTCTCATTGGGCCTTTTAATTGATACCCAGCAGACTCTAGCGGAATCCATTTGAATTCTAACCCAATTTATGGCTCGCCATGGCTATTTGATGATAATTTCAGGGCACATTTTGGTAACGGTCCGACGTCATTCTCCTCATCCGCCCCCCTTAATGTGGTACCCCACGCGCCTAAGCGGCATCAATTTGAATTTTAGATTTCACCACTGCTATCTCTTGATGCGTTCATTATTCGGGCTAAACGGGTTTCGCCTGGACCTTTCATTTCACACCTTATTTGAGCGTCTGCGGCCACTTACAGTCAGTTTGCGAAGTTTAACTACTACTAACTAGTGCGGATCAGCAAGTGTGACTGATTTTTCCCACGTGATTCCCCTCGCAAAGACCTATAATTTGGTACCCAACTTAGCCGAAAGATATCACTTTAGAAATGACCGAAGCTAGGACTAACCATGACTATTCTGCGATGGGGTGATTGTCTAGGCTAAACGCGTGCCTTGGAGATTTGTCATGTGATTATTCATTTACCGGTGTCCCAGCATGCAACGTGCTGCATGCCCGTGCGCACGCAAAAAATGCGCTACTAACAATGCCTGAGACTATCAATCGGCGTTCGGGAATTTCAATTTTAAGCCGCTAGGACAAGAATCTGGCGCTGTTTTTTTGAACAAACTCAATTTTCGGGCCCCTATTCAAGCTTAACGAAGACTACTTGGCCCTGACCAGTGTTTTCATAGCCGTTGCTCCCCTTGTTCTTCGTTTAAATTTAGTTAAGTACAGAACATTTTACAGCGAAGCTTTGTATATCGTTACCTTGCGAGGGTGCCGTAGAAAACAATTCTCTCCATCTTCCCGCGAGGGGAACCCTGGGGTGATGCAAGGCATCTCACGGGGTTCAATTTGCGTTTCCGTTATGTTGGTTACCCAAATGTGGTTGAAGTGTAGCGAACCTTAAATGATGCTCAATCGCACGTAGATTTCCAATTACGTAAAGAACGTCATGTTAGTGTCCATTTCAACTCATCGGAGCAGCAGTCGGAGCAGTAGCAGCGACAGCGACTGACGGAGCGAATGAGGAGCGCGCCGCAGATACCGCGGTTATATAGCCGGTCCGCGAGAGAGAGTGATGAGAGAGAGACGCGCATGCGCGCTAAATCACATCTGGCATGGGGAGGAGAACGAGAGAGAGTGTAGCACCCGCGCGCTAATGGCGCGCTGACGCACAGCTGGCATGGCGAGGAGAACGCGCTAACGCAGCTGGCAGGCGAGGGGAAAGCAGGAGGGTTGCGGACGCATGCACGCCGGATGGAAGGACAGGCCGAGTGTAAGAGATGCCTTGCATCTAAAATGAATTTGCGGTATCCACGACACAAGAGGCTGGGCACCGGTAGCATAGGAATGCGAGGCCATTACACCGCGTTCTCGTGTACGGGAACTGGCCGCCCAATCCTCGTTTGTGGAAACTGTAGCAAATCCCCTCATAACCACATAGTGTGTTAGTCGACAGTCGGTGCCTTGTGTAATTATGTCTAATCAGCAAGGTCCTCGCGTTGGTGAGGGTGTGTCAGACGGGGCCTAAATATCTCCGGGGAAGGCACCATCGGCAACAGAGTAAGTTTAGGTTCCCGCCAGATTGTTCTTTTATGCTTTTTGTCTTTCATACCTTCGTCATTGCTTTATTCCTTGCTTGCGTTATTTATTTATGTAACGAAACTTGATGCGTAAATGAACGCGAGAATCAGCAGAGGTCAAGCTCCAAGCGCGTCGGATAGTTGCGCGACAGACAGCCACGTGGCACACAGAAAGAATCACGCTGAACTCTTCATTTCGCCGCACCCTCCTTCGTCTAGCGCTTACCTCTTCCTTTTTGTTCCCGAGCATATCACCAACGATTAACATATCCGTGTGAACAACCAGCAAACCTGCGCTGCAGCGTTGCTTCCCACCATCGAAAAGGCAAGATAAGCATCCTTTTATCACCTCACCAACCGATTATCTCCCGCCGCGCCAAATAAAAATGATATAGAGCAAATTCCGCTCGTCATAAAAATTATACAGGAGAATTGAAGATCATGCACTTGCCAATTATTCGCACTTAACCCAAGTGCCGCTCCCTAAGCAAATCAAGTAAATGAACATTCAACTTTCATGGTGGCCTCCTCACCGACGCAAACACAAGCCCAGCAATACAGTTTTAGTGTAGCGTTTTCATCCCAACGCAAAGTGTTGGCGTACGCTGCTCCCCTGCGACGTTCGCAATGCGCGTGCGATGTACGCAAAGTTGCATTGACGTTTAGCGGCTGTAAAACTAATGCACGCTATATCAGCAAAGTATCGTGCGTACGCTAAGGCCCATGCGTATCCCCGTGCTTACAAAATGGTGGCCGGTAGAGAAGAGCGCGTCAGCGCTTTCGCTCCATTTTGAGCAGTCCATTGCATCCTATAGAACAAGTTTTAAAGCAAAGCGTTCTACCTTTACGAGCCAAGATTTTCGTCGTGCCGTTTGCCACCAGAAATTCCCAACCAGGTTAATAAAAAACCACTGGCAACGCCAAGGATCGAGCTCGGCCTCGAAAAGAGCCCGTCGTCTGGGCGACTGTGCTACGCCCACACATGGAGACGGTGAGACAGACGCTGGTTTTGATTCAGCAACTAGGGAGGGGAAGGGCGCTTTTAGTGGGCGACACATGAAACAAGGGTTAGGGGGAGGCAGTGAGAGACACGACGCAGTAGCGGCGCATGCCGTCCTCCTCGTCACCCTTCGAAAGACGCCCCTCTCCGTTTCCTTTCTGCCGACGCACGGCTGGGCTAGAGAGCGCTGTTCAGCGCTCCAGCGCGGCCGTGGCAGAATCTGCTGCGTTCGGGACCCCGGCCCTGCCAATCACAGGTAATGGCTGGCAGAATGTCAGAATGTACTTTTTGTAGGGAGACGTGTAAGAATTCAAGTTACGTGGCAAGGGCAATTGGTGTGGGTGCCGTATGCAGCTTCTTATTCCAAACACGCGCACATGGTCGATTGGAGCAAATATTTTTCTCGCATCTTCTTAACTAAGTCTGGCGGGTACGTTGCTTTCGCTGTGAGCGGAACTGGTGTGGAATCGGTGACTGCCGGAACAAACATCCTTCAGGCCAGCGTCCGACTCTGTGTGTGTGTGCCATTGAAACGTTCGCCTCAGGGGGAAGGTTACGGTGTGCTGTGTGCTTGCTTTGATCGAAATTACCGCTGGCGACAGCTCAACCCAGTCTTCGTGGTTCAAAGTTTTCTCGGCATGCGCCAAAGTGAACTGACTGGCGCATCCCTTGAAGCGAGCACAGTGTTTAACACGGGCTGGAGGCAAGGAGGCAAAACATGACATTTTATTCTTGTGCTTTGGCCTCGCATTGCAAAGAGCTACGTCCTTACATCGAGTTTGTTTGAAGCAGATTTCTCGGTTTCTCCAGAGTGGATCAAAATGTGTGCGTAAAACCAGGTACTTTGGTTCTGTGTGTCGTGTGGAATGCGTAAAACAAGTAACCTCGGGGCTTCAATGCTTCTACTATAGAGTGTGCTTACGTAGAGAATACTACTATCATGCTCTAGATGTTTTACATGCAATACTAACGGGAAGCCGTTTGGTTCCACTGGTTGTATAGGAGTGCAATATTCCAGGTCGTCGTTCGGGAAGATGAATGATAGCCTGAGTCAAATTTAGATCAATAGATAGCGCAGTAAGCGTTAGATTGTCGCCAGATCAACTGATAGCGCAGCAAGCGTTAGGGTGTCGCAACGCAAAACCGACAAAACGGTGGTGTAAAACTCTTCGCGGTGCCGATGTAGCCTGAAACAAAAATTCAGCGTTTCTCGCGCGCAAACGCAGCAAGCGCTATAATAAATCTCTGAACACGCAAGTTACGCAATGCAGGCATCTAACGACAAAACAACGCGCAAGCCTAATCTTTGCTGGTGTAGTTCTAGCACAACCGCATCATGCTGCAAACCTCAAGTAGATGGCGTGAAAAAATCTGATCCCCCTAACGCCATATACAATTACGAATGTAATAACGGTCACTGTAATGAGCAACGGCAGCGTTACTCAGTTTCATTACACTGCCGCAGTTGTACATGATGTCAAAGAAGCCGCGCCCTCGCTTAAACTCACAACGGCATTCCGGGTCACAAATTCACTTGTAGCATATAGTGACCTCATTCACTTGAAATAGACAAGATCAGCAGCTAGACATTGTCTATGTTATAATCTGACTGGCTCAGGTGAACTAATGGAGCCTCTTCGGCTTTAATGTAACATAATGGGCGCAACTGTGGCCTATACTCACGCCGGAGCAAAATCACTGTGGCCAGAATCTACACGAATGCTATCTCAGCTCTCCCAGAGTACCACGGACTTATCGGGACACAGTTTCTTTTGGACTCAGACTCACTCGGGCTCAAACTCACTCGGGATCCCTTAGGCAAGACCTCACTCGGGCTAAGCCGTACTCAAAATAATTGTGCTTTAAGTTATGTTTCTGTTCTGCCTGTATTTTGTATGAGTTTCTACTTTCTCCCCCCCCCCTACTGTAATACGTCGAAAAGGCGCCGTGGGTACTATGATAAATAAACAAATAGATAAATAAATCGGTCTCAAACTCAATCGGGATAACTTGGGCTCAACCTTAGTCGGGTTCAAAACCACTCAGAAGAACTCCAGCCCAAAGTCACTCCGATTCACGCCTACTCCAACTCACTCTCGATCAAAGTGATGATGCCACACTAGTATCACGCTCACTCGAACTCGTGAGTGAGTTTGAGCACTAATTAGTCTCAGTGAATGCACTTATGAGTGAGTCCGCCTCCTTCTGCACAAGACAGACTAGTCCGCTTGCGAGTTTAGTTGTGCCTCTGTGCTTTTGACGTCGATAAACAGATGTAAGTCATCACTAGGTGTACTGCAATTTCAGCTGCTCAGATGCTTCGTGTCATACTTGATCACTTTCCGGGAAGATTCAGTAGCCTTGTTGATTTCAGCATGGCCGGAAAATCAAGTATTGAAATAGAAAATGTATACAATACTGCTAAATATTCTCTGTTGCTATTCGATCCCGACCTTTGTTCTTGACCAGAAAGACCCTTGTGAGCATACACATGTAAAGACTTTTGTACTGAAAGAATCGACCTCTCAGTTGTAGATTGTCAAAACATCAGCCAAGTCACAAATGAAACGAAAGTCTACATTCCTAGAACACTATATTTTACCGAGCACGGAAGCATTGCATCTCCAGCAGTAAAGATGAGCAGAAGGCACAGTGGGAGTTTAGGTATTGCCGGGAAGGGATGCCTACAGCGCCATCGTATCCATAGTTAGCTTCAGCAGATATATAAAGCCACATACAAGTCCAACTGGAAAGGATACACAGTAGAAATAAAAGTTATTACATAGGCGAGCTGACATTAATGTTGAACCCATTTTTTTATTGTCATCCCATATCACATTGTCACTACCATCGAGGTGGCGCTAATTCCGTGTCTCCCCGTCGCAAAATAAAACAAATGTGATCCCCCGTAGGATAGCAAATCATCCGCCAGGCTGGTACACTGCAAATCATCCGCCAGGCTGGTACACTGAGGCGAAGAGCAGGCCGAGATTTCTAACAGGTTTATAGCTAAGTTCAAAAAAGGGAGCACAAAAAATGCATAAGCTACTGCGTTGTAAGTGAGAACTTGTTCACAGACAGCAATCAAGTGAATACAAATTACGCACTGCGTGCGTGTATAAAACATTAAAGCTGTTTCACTGATCGTGAAAGCTGTCAAGTGCATCGCAGAGATTCGTTAGATGGACTCTGGCGCCCTCTCGTGACCAGTTTCATTCGCAGCCTGGTGTTTACACCCCCAGTAGTCACGAGATGGCGCCGCAGCCACTAAAGCGCCTCGTCACAAAAAGTCCTCATATTAAATAGAGAACAAACACGCGAGGGTCAAATTACGTCAGGATTTGGTAGCAGACAATCGAGTATCGACTACTATCTCCTCTCGAAGGGGCTTTATGACTGGTTCAATTGTATGAGTATAGATGAGGAAGGGGGTCACAGTCTGAGAAGTGACCGCAAGCGTATACAGCAGAATTTTGGGAAACCGGGTTTGCGAAAACGCACGAAGTGGGGCAGTACACAAATTTAGACAGACAAGAAATTGCTGCAGCGGCCGAAAAAATAGTTGCTCACATAGAAAGAAATCCAGAAGGAATATGGGAATACGACAGGCTCAAAAAACTATGCAGAAAGGTGTAGTCGAGGCAGAGAGAGAACAAACTTCGTTAAGAAACCAGAAATGGCAAATCAAGGAAAAGGATAGAAAATGCCAAGCAGGCTGGTGGAACGAAGAAATGAAGGACGGTATTGGGAGGCATAAACAAGCGTCGAGATTGCACAGGCCGGTCAGGAGGGCAAGGAGGCAGCAGGAAGATGTAGACCTAAAATTGGAGCAGTGCAAGAAAAAAAAAAGAAGTGGAACTGCTTGCGCAGGCCAAGATAAAGAATGAAAGTGAGTGATGGGTGGCGAAAATACAAAGGAAGGGTAGAGACGCGCCGAAGCAGTTTTCGAACCATGTGCGGGCATTAGGGACACGCACGGGACAAACAGAAGACGGTACTACCGAAAACGAAGAGGGGCAGATGCTCACGGGAGAGCAGGCATTGTCGTACCTTTGTAAAAATATCACAAATAAATTCTGTAAGGTGGATGTAGCAGCCCCTCAGCATCACAGAGGTGTCACGACGGGGAGGCCGGAGTGTTTGGAGATAGATTTGGCCAAGCTCAGGTAGAAAAAAGCAGAGGAAGTCCCCAATATACTGCAGTAGGCACCCGTGGGATGCCGATGGAGTTTGTCAACCATTGAGGTCCGAAGAGAAGGGCAAGCTACTACAAGCCTTGAGCACAAGGATATAAAAGAGGGCAATGCCGGACACGTAGCAATCGAGAAGGATGAACTTATTGTAGAAGGGAAAAGGAGACAGGACTAAACCGAGCCCGTACAGGCCAGTCGCAGCCACATCAGTGCTGTACAAGTTATAAATGCAGGCAGTGAAATTCGAGCTAGAGCAGTGGGTAGAAAAAAATAAGATACTAAGGGAATTTTAATATGGGTTTCGAAAGGATAGAAGACTAGATGACAACCCATTTGTAGTGAGCCAATGCTTAGAGGGGACGTAGCGGTAGAGCATCCGCTTTGCCTGCAGAAAGACCGTGGCTCGAATCCCGGTGCCATATTATTCCCACCGGATAAAAAAATCCGGGTACTGATGGAATTGCAATATCAGGCCTTGGGTGCGGCATGACCCCGGCGACCATTAACCGTAGCGCGCTCCCTCACCAGAGCAGGATTGGCCACGCTGGTGTAGTAATGGCCTCAACCTCCCATAAATACGCCAATTAACCCACCCCCCTAAGTCTCCAGTGGCAGCGAAGCAATTGACCATGGCAGCGGTACGACCTGTGAAGCTGCAGAGGGGGCTAAGAATACCTCGATCCGGACAGGCCACCACTGCAATCCTAACCTGGCAACGCTTAACGCGACAACCATATCTATCGCAGTGAGTTTAGAGGTGTTGTTCGAGGAATTGAAGGGCATTAAATGGGATGTCATAGGGTTTAGTGAGGTGAGGGGGACAGGGGAAGCCCTTACGGTACTTGAAAATGGACACGTCCAATGTTACCGTGGGCTAGTGGCAAGAAGAGAACTAGGAGTAGGACTCCTAGTCAATAAAAGCATGGCTGGCAACATAGAAGAACACTATAGCATTAACGAAAGGGCAGATAGTCTTGTAATTGGGCTCAATAAGAGGTAACAACTTTAGGTCATACAGGGCTACGCGCCCAAATCCAGTCAGAACCACCAGCTAGTTGAACGCTGCTATGAAGATGTGGAATCGGATATGGCTTAAGAAAAAACAAAGTATACGGTAGTTATGGGAGACCTCAATGGTAAAGTAGGCAAGAATGAGGCTGAAGACAAAGCAGTTAGGAAATATGGTCTTGGTTGTAGAAATAGTAGGGGGGAGCCACTAGAGGATTTCGCAGAACGCAATAACCTACGCAACATGAATACCTTCTTCTGTAAACGGGAGAGCCGGAAGTGGACGTGGAGCACCCCGAATGGGGAGCATAAGAATGAAATAGACTTCATATAATACGATACCTCTGCTGTCGTGCACGATGTTGAAGAGATCGAAAGGGTAAGGTGTAGTGACTAGCGTATGGTAAGATCTCGAATTAGGCTAGATTTGAGGAGGAACCGTAACGAGCTTGAACGAAAGCAGTGCATTAATGAGCTAACAGCAAGACGTAAATTAAAATGATCCAGGATCGCGCTGCACAACCGATATTCCGCTCTTACCGAGGAAGCAGAGTTTACGACACAGAAAGCCACCGACAATCTTACACGCATTATCACAGAGTGTGCAGTAGAAGTCGGGGGAACAATGGCTAGACAGGATACTGGCAAATTTTCCCAGGCGACGAAAGATCTAATTAGGAAACGGCAAACCATGACAATCTCCACCGCAGCTGAAAGAATAGAACTAGCGTAGCTACGAAGCTAATCAATAAGCGTAAGACAGCTGAGGTACGGAAGTTTAGTATGGAGAGGATTGAATGTGCTGTAACGAACGGAGGCAGCCTAAAAGCAGTGAAGAGGCATCTTGGCGTGGCGAAAAATAAGATGTATGCACCTAACGATAAGAAAGGCAATGTTATCACAAATAGGGATAAAATAGTCATATAGCTCATAATCACAGTCATATGACTATGACTATCATAGTCAATAGTCATAGTAGATTTGTACAGTATCCGGGACATCCAGAACAATGCCGAACGAGAAAGAATGTCAGAGGAGAGGGACATCCCACCAGTGACGAAAGAAGAAGTTATGAAGACTTTAAAAGAAATGAAACAGACCAAAGCACCTGGTGAGGATCAGATAACAGCAGACCTCTTGAAGGATGGCGGGGTAATTGTACTTGGAAAACAGGCAAACCTGTATACGCCAGGCCTAATGATCGCGAGTCTACCGGAACCTTGGAAGAACGCGAACATCATCCTCATCCTTCAGAAAGGTAACATGAAGGACTTTAAAAATACAGGCTGATCAGCTCACTGTCAGTCGTCTCCAAGGTACTTACCAAGGTAATCGCTAACAAAATTTCTGCTACGTTAGATTTCAGTCAACCTAAAGAACAAGCAGGGTTCTGTAAAGACTATTCAACAGTACACCATATTAACACGATCAATCAGGTGATATAGAAGTGCGCTGAGTACACAGAACCCCTATACGTAGCCTTCATAGATTATGACAAAGCATTTGACTGGGTCGAAACCACAGCAGTCTTTCAGGCATTATGAAACCAGGGTGTAGATGATCATTATGTAAGACTTCTAGAGGATATTTACGATGGGTCCCCAGCTACCGTCATCCTCCATAAGGAGAGCAATTAAATACCTATAAGGAAGGGCGTAAGACAAGGAGATACAATCTAGCCAATGTTATTCACAGCATGTTTACAAGAAGTATTCAAAACATTGGAATGAGAACAGGTTGGAGTAAGGGTTAATGGACAGTATCTCAGCAACCTCAGATTTGCTGATGACGTCGCCTTGCTAAGTAACTCGTGGGACGAATTGCAAAGCATGCTTTCTGCATTGGGCGAACAGGGTAGAAACGTGGGCCTGAAAATTAATATGCAGAAAATAAAGTAATGATCAATAACCTCGGGACAGCACAGCGGTTTGAGATAGGTGGCGATGCAGTGGAAGTGGTTAACGAATATATCTACTTAGGCCAAGTTGTGACCCCGGATCCCAAGCATGAGGCAATGATAATTAGAAGGATAAGAATGAGGTGGAGTGCATACGGCAAACATTCTCAGATAATAAAAGGCAGCCTACCATTGTCCCTAAAGAAGAAAGTGTATGATAGCTGCATCTTACCGGCACTCACAGACGGGGCAGAAACTTGGAGGCTCACTACGAGGGTTCAACTTAAACTGAGGACAGCCCAACGAGCAAGTGAACAGAAGATGATAGGTGTAACATTACGAGACAAGAAGAGACCTGAGTGGGTCTGGTAACAAACGCGTGTTAAGGACATACTAGTAGAAATTAAGAAGAAGAAATGGACGTGAGCAGGGCTTGTAATTTAAAGGCAAGCTAACCGTTGGTCAGTAAGGGTAACAGACTGGATCGCTAGAGTAGGCAAGCATGGGAGGGGGCGGCAGAAAGTTAGGTGGGCAGTTGAGATCAACACGTTTGCGGGGATGAATTGGTCGCAGTTAGCACTGGACTGGGATAATTGGGGAATAATGGGAGAGGCCTTTGCCCTGCAGTACGTGTAGATAGGCTTGGTGTGATGATGATCATAAATGCATAGCAATGGCGAAGATGCAAAACCCACCTTTTATGTAGCCTTTGTGGACATTAAAGTGCCGTGTGATAAAGGAGACAGGGAGCGGCTATAAATATTCCAGAGGACGAGGGAGGGGCAGAATGTATTACCTTACTGAAGGAACTTGACCTCACGAAGCAAGTGCAAATATAGTGGAGGGAAATTTAATATACAAAGGTTCAATATGTCTGTATCCACCTGCAATGGTTTGAAACAAGGATGTTCTCTCTCTCCACTGCTGTTTACGATCTACATGGCGGGATTAAAGAGTAAGATAGAGGGCCGCAGGCAAGAATTCGACTTGTCATTAATGAAAAATGGGTGAGCGGTAAAAAAAGGGGTTCCAGAATAATGTATGCACACGACGTACTGTTGACGGCGGACAATTGGATACAGGCCTTGGTGGATGCATGCGGTGAGCAAGCTACACACATGGGACTAGTTTTTAGCTGGAAAAAAATCGGGCGTCATAGTGTTTAACGATGACACGAAGTACAAAACAATATCATTCAACATGTAGAAATACCACGGGTAGAAGAGTATAATTATTTAAAAGCATGTCTTAACGACGGCGGAGACTCCACGCACACGTAAGAAGCTCTCTATAGGACAACAAAAGGCGGAACGCGGCTATAATGCAGCATAGGGCTCTCTGGACTTACAAAAAATACGAGGTGGTAAGAGTCTAGAAAGGGGTCATGGTACCAGGATTGACATTCGGTAATTCGGCTCTCTGCATAAAACCGGATATCCAAGCAGGTCTGGAAATGAATCAGAGGACGGTAGGCAGACTGGACTCAGGGTCCCACAGCAAACCTACGAACGAAGCATTACAGAGAAATATGGGCTGGTCGTCCTTCGAGGAGCGGGAAGCGCAAACCAAGATAAAGTTTGAGGACTGACTTCGTGACATAGAGCATGAAAGATGGACCTCGAGAGTGTTTAAGTACCAGCATTGGAGTAGCACGGGCACGCGGTGGAGACAGAGGACCAGACAGTTGACCAGGCGGTACGGAATCTCGGAAGGGAGGGTGGCGTTTACACAACAGTTAAAAAGCAGGTAAAGGCACCAGATAAGACAAAAAAGGCATATAGACTGGAAGCACAAAATCCCTGGAGACGTATAGGACAGGAACACTAGAGATCAGGAATGAAGGTATCTACGGTTGTACGAGAGGCAGTGCATTGGTCTTTGAAGCACGGGCCATGTGCCTGAGAACCCGTTAATACACGGATATCTACAAGCACCAGGACGAAACCTATGCATGCTGCGGCAGAGATCGGGAAACGATCGACAGTATTGCAAGGGACTGCAGATAGGGCCGCCACAGGCCGATAGGAAATGATGTTGGCGGAGGTTTTGGGATTTGGCGTGAGAGGGAGCCGCAACTTCCCAGCCATAGAGGTGTTCAAGAGGCGGCTTGATTGGTGATGAACGAAAAGCAAGTAACATATAGATACGCAGGGTGAGTAGTCATACGAATGAGAATTTAGAACAGCGGGAGCAAGGAAAAAGGGAGGAGGGGGCGATTGAGTTTAAAACAGGGGGGGGGGGATTGGGGGAGGTGGCAAATGTAATAGGTTAGTCTTACGTAAGGAAGTAAGTGGAATAAAACAGGCAAGGCGGTTGCTGTCAACCGACTTCCCGATTCAAAGGGAGAGCCACTAATCATCATCATCAGCAGCAGCAGCGTCCATACAGAGACACTGGTTTGAGGTTTCAATAATTTGGGGTAATTAATGCCTTAACTCATGATTTGTGCCGCATTTCGAACAATTGTGCACTTGAGCACAGCAATGGCAGCCTACGCGGCAACAGCACAGCGCAGAGGTCAGCCCCAACGCTTCGCATACGACGAACGTGTGCCTCTGCGGCCGAGTAGGTTTAAAAACGGCTTTGCAACGCGTGTGACATAAGTTCGATCCGCACTAGGGAAACGCAAATCGTTTCGAAGACCCCGTGTTGGGGGCGTTATGCGCTACGTTAGGCGTTAGGCGCTACTGGAGCTAGCCTTTACTCCTCAAGAGGTACAGCGACAAGCCGGGGCCATCAAGTGTTCCGCACGTAATAATGATGTTCCAGAAATGCTAATTAGTTTTTTAGAAATACCGATATCACACCTTTGGTTTTCCGCAAGTAAGGAAGGGTCTTCCGCAGCATGCACAGTGGACCTTCGACGTTTGTAGCCAAAAGATTCCTCAAGTCATCCACGGTACAGGTATCTATTGGTTCTTTCGTGTTGATTCCAGCATTGTTCACCTAAATGACCAAGATTAGTTCGAATTACATTACACACTGGCGGTAGTTCAAACACAATGCGTAGATAGTGCCGCAACTAAGGAAGTAGGGCAACGATGGTGAAAAGGCATGTTCCGCCTGCGACTATTTGCAGCCACCTCATGTCTAGAGATTAAGTACTAATGGTTTCAATGTCATCTTGCCAGAAAAATCAATGCACGTATTTTTCCCGTTTGTAATGACAAATTGCATACATTAAAAATGGTGTGTGTTCATGTCAAGTGTATGAACACCGCCTTATACATGCAGGAGACAGTTGACCTTTAATGGAAGTGATAGACTGTAGCAATACTGCAGGATGTAATGTGTAAAAGATGTTGATCTCATATTATTCTTCTCATAAACAATTACGCGCCAACATCGCATTCCTAATTATGTTTGAGACAGTGATATCTACACCTATTAGAAGTGCCTGACTGACTGGCTGACTGACTGACTGACTGACTGACTGACTGACTGAATTACTGACTGACTGACTGACTGACTGACTGACTGACTGACTGGATCGCTCACTCACTCACTCACTCACCGACTCACACACGAGCTCATGAAGGCCCAACCAATACTGCTATACTTACAGAGTTGAAATTTCAAGAGTACATTGTATTATGGCGTGAGGGTTTACTAAGGCGTTATTTTTCAAAATATTACTCCTAACCAAGAAAATATAGGCAATGGTGTGTTCTTAAACTCGTCAGTATCTCACTCACCTGTTCACGTATCGATGCGCTATCGCTAATACGTGTAGCCCTAAGAAAATCTCAAAACTAGTCGCAAGGTTGCGTGCTGAAAACTCCTTTCATTTGCGCTGTCCTTGAATTGCCCCCACTTGAAATTAAGCGGTGAGCGCGCAATTTTGCATCGAGTTCACGAATGTTTGTTGCCATAAGGCTACGCGCATTTTTCAAGGAAGGGTGAGGGAACTAGGAATTATCTGAATTTACGAAGTAACGCGGGCCGAAATAACGAGAATTTACCGTAAATAACGAACGGTGAAGACGGAGTGCTTCTTGAAATGCTTCATAAAAATTGTTGAAGCGAGTGTGATGGGACGTCATGGAATGAATTATACACATATGCGCGGGATGTTTGCTTAGCACGAGATAATTTCTGTGGAGATTGCACGCAGAATATGAAATATTTATCACTCGCCTCCTGAACGGTATTCTGAAACAAAATATATTCCTACCTGAATTCTACGGTTGTACCCTACTAATACGAAATATTTTCTATACGGCCGCTAGTTGCTTATAGTATACCACGGATTTCGGTTTTTCGTGCATTGTTTGATTTATTGTTGCTGCATTTTATAATAGTTTCGCTGGTACTAAGTGGCTTACAGTCTCATTGACAGCGATAAGATGCAACTTTTATTTGCAGTGAATAAGAGAAGGAACCTCTGAGGCTTCGTTATTGCTACATATATTACACATAAAACGTTTATGTTAACACCTGGTTTAGAATTTTTGGAGAATAGAGGCAGTGTTTGTTCGGAAAACCTGAAGGTTAAAAAATGTATCAGAAAGTGCCCAGAAGATGTTCATTTATCTTTATTATTTCTCACAGATAAAATAGGCAATTAAGCTCGTGGCGTTGCTTATTCCAGCGGGTGTGCCTAAACAAAGCCAACTCGCTCAAGCGATGGCTGGGTTCATAATTACAAATCCTGAGAAAAGCGTACGTAATACACTGAGACGTAAGCTTACGGAACATACAAAAGAACCGGTGCATGCTTATATGAAGTAATATTCTAACAAAATGACTTAAGGGCGTGACAGTAAGGCTTGTCGATAACGGGCGATGGAAAAAGAACTAATATGGATCTGTTTACGGCACAAGGGCATCGAGTCCAAAAAGCGCCATGGCAGTCTTAGTGGTCTTTCAGCCAGGACGTGAGGAGCCTGAGATTGCTAGGACGTGAGGAGCCTAAGAAATGAATAGTTGGTATGGGGTTGCGAAAGGCCCTCAAAAAATGTAACGATCCTAGCGCATACAATCTTGGAGTTACACGCGGTAGGTAATGAGTTTTTAAAATACGAAATCTTATATTCAAGTTAAAAGGCGGTTCATGGGAAAATTAGGCTCATCTGCTAAAACTAGCGAGGGCTGGAGTAGTATGGCATATCTACAAATTTCGAGAAAGGGAGGGCGTCTAGCGTCTTCAAATTCTGAACATTCAGCTAAGATACGGCGAACTGAGAGCCGTCCTCCACATCTGTGGCCTACTGGTGGTTGTGTGATTATTTTATAGGTAATATTGAGTATCACACGTGTTGTCAATTCTGAGTCTGCTGATTGGCATTTCGGGAAATCCGTTTTATTGTTCTGTATTATGATCACCCAATGGTGGTTTTCTTAGAAGTAATTTGTTAAGAATTTGTTCGTCCCATTCCTGCTACAACACTGTTCCCGGAGTTCTCTTTGTATAAGTGTGTTCATGTACTGGTATGGGACCTGCGATATGTCTATGCCACTTCGGAGTGCGGCCTTACCAACCAATCTATCTCCCATTTCCTGCCCTAGAATGTGACTGTGCCCAGACACCGAGCAAACTATTGTATGGATGTTGTCAGAAAAGGCCAACATTATCGATTTGATGACAATATAAAGAACCATGTTTCTGCACCTCTCCCTTTCTTCAACTACATGACAATGATCAAAGAGTCTGTGAAAACAATTGATTATTTTGGGTTGAGTGTAGGTTACTGCAAGTAAGATTCCATGCAGTTCTGCCGTAAAAATGCTGTTGTAAAGCACGACAACAAAACACAGACAACGAAAACGGTAACGCTTGCCGTCTGTGGTTCTAGTGACATTCGTATGATCTAAATATATAAAACAACCGTGAAAATTGCCATATGCGGATTACAAACAGCTTTTGGAAGGTTGGCTTCGAATTGTAAATACGGAGTGCCGATAAATTATGTAGCCCTTCCCGGATGGCTGGGGTTGGTGCATTTTAGGTTAATCCAATCATTCCTTCATATCGGCCTTCGAGATAACTAAGGTGAGACTTTAACTCACTCAATACCTTTAAAAGGCAAACAAAGATTGAATTGTAGTAAAATATTTATGTATTTAGGCTTCATAGTTGCTGAATGTTATAAAAATGTGCGTAAACCTAAAATACGAAACTGGCGTTTTAATAAATTTGTTCTCATTCATTCAAAACAATGTGTAGAAATTCCTTTGCAAAATTAGCCTGAAGCTAAATCTGTACAATTGATTGATTGTGGTGTTTAAAGCGCCGACGCAACGAAGGCGAAAAAGGGGCATTGTTGCCGCGGCAGGGTTGGATGTAGGTGGTCTTTCAAGCACCGAAACGTCTGGCCGAAGAAGCGAGTAACTAGTAAAAGGAACGTTAATTAGCGCCACTAGTCTTCGCTGGAAGTACTTGGGACGGAAGAGAAGGTATTTCCTCTCTTTTATACAAGGCTCCTGATAGTTATCATGATGAATAGCGGCTATTTTCTGAAATGTTGTGACCTGTTATGAAATTAATTGTAGCCATTCAAACCTAGGATGTAAATTTAAAGTGTTCTCGTTGCTTCTAGATATTTTGTTGCTTAAATACGCACTGTAAATTTATGGGGGGGGGGGCTCGATTTTAAGAAGCTTTCGCCTATCTAACCAATATGGTTTTCTGTTGTCAAAAGGGTACTCGAGACAGATTTTTGGCTGCGTCTTCGCAAGGTATATGGGATAATATTGATTTATTGTAGGGTTTTAACGCGCCGACGCAGCGCAGGCGATGAGGCGCGCCGTAGTGGAGGGCTCCGGGTGAAGTTTGACCACGTAGAGATCTTTAGCGTGCGCCCAAATCCTGTACAGACAGGCGTTTGTGCTTTTCGCCTCCATCAGAAAAGCGGCCGCCGCGGCCAGGAATCGAACCCGCGACCTCGTGCTCAGCAGCGCAATTCGCTAGCCACTGAGCCACCACGGCGAGTAAATCTGTACAATAAAGTGCACTTACGAGAATGTCCATCTTGCCAAAGTGCTTCACCGCCTTTTCCACCACCGCAGCCACGTCGTCTTCTACAGACACATCTCCTGGAACCACTAATACCTACGTAGCACCCATGCAAGAAATAGAAAGAAGAGGTAACTAGAATTTGTGCACGCCGTCGGAAGGACTAATCTCTAATATGGTAATTCCTGTACGCGACGATGCGTTCAAGATTTGGCATGCGCGGTTCGGCATCGAAAAACACTGGCCTGAATTGTACACATGGTCTCTGAAGATTGTGTAATTGATTTGTAATAGAAACGAATGCATATGAGACATTTTTTAGATAGAAGTATCAGTGTTACCATCAAAGTAATTCCAATTTAATCACACATCACCCGCTAACATCGGCAAAAAAAAATGCAGGGCCACCCGCATAAGAGAGAGAGCGAGAGAGAGAGAGAGAGAGAGAGAGAGAGAGAGAGAGAGAGAGAGAGAGAGAGGGAGAGTGAGAGAGAGAGCTCTTTATTTGATGAAAGCAGAGAGGTTTGCCGGCATGTTCCCGCCTGCATGCTACTCTGCGGGGATGGGGAGAAGGGAGTAAAGGCCCTAAAAGAAGTAGGGCAGAAGAAAGAGGGGAAAAGAAGAGATTAAAAGAAAAAGTGAACACGAGGCTTTGCGTGGTGACTTAAAAGTCCACACGATCTCACACGTAAAGTTCTAAATTGTCTCTGCGAGGCCGATTCCGTGTAAATAGTCAAATAAAGCAACCAACACGTTTCTCTGGGACGATGGAGAGGGCCAGGGTCCAAGGAGACCTTTCAAAGATATAGATGCGTTGTTGAGGCACTCAATCTTTTCTGCGAGGTGATTTCTTTCTTGGTTGTATGCCGGACACTCTAGAAGGACGTGCTCCACTGTTGTGATAATTGTGGAACCGCATAAGAACCTCCAAGGGAACAGATAGCATTCATAATCAACGTTTTCACCCCTTTCCTCGTGCCTGCGAAAGTTACAGTAATCGCCTCAGCAGAGTCGCACTGCGTGTAATGCTTATCGCAGCCGATAAGTCTTCAAGTATCTCCTTTGCCTGTGTTACGGTTTTCTTCAACGTTGCTACCCAAGGTTTTTACTGTTGCAACTTTGAGATGAGTTGGACAATAGTCAAGCTATAGCTGAAGGGCCGTCGCTTAAGTGCACAGTGTCCAGACTGAAAAAGAGAGACAAATCTTTTGAGCAAGTTTCCATGCCATATGATGGAAAGGGTTCCTTAGGTCTTGCAGCAATCTGAAAGGGTATGATGTTTTGAAAGCAGCTAGAAAAAGTGTTTTAAAGGTGCGATTATTATGCATTTCTAAGCAGACAACAGCACGTCATCAATTATTTTTGTTCTTGCTCTACCAGTGTTTCCACGACTTTACATTATACTCCACGCAGCCGCATCAAAAATAATGACTAATGAGAGACCGAGAGCTCTGCCGTGAAACCTCCAGAAGTACAGCAGCCTCCTGGATGTCCACTGCCGCATCTGTCTGCAGCAGCAAACTCGTGCGCTATGGGCTGCGTAGGGGTAGAGTACCGTATATGTCGAGAATAAGGCGCTAGTGTCGATGTTTCCTCTTAAGTGCGGAGCACTTTATGGGCTCGCCGTGCCGTCTTAGCTCGCAAATGGTCCATGCGACTTCCGGAATCACGCGGCGCAGCGGGATAACGGACCTAAGTATAGCCGGTACTTACCGGTGTCAGGGACTCACGCTGAGGCTTCGAAAACCACGCGGTTTAAATAGTCATAACCGCTCAATTCTTGTGAACCACTGACGCTTTTCATACATTTCCGAGTTTTTTAGCTCAACGAAAACTGCAGGTACATTTCAAGCAAAATCTTTGTATATAACTGGCAGCCCCCCGCGTTCCTTCAGTAGTTAGAAATGCGCGTTCGGTTTCTTTTTACAATAGGCGGCCGCGCAAAAAAAAAACAAAAAAAACATTGTGCGTTCGAAATGACGGAGAAAGGTTCCAGCCGCGCAAGAAAAAAATAGCGCGTTCGAAGTGACGCACAAAGGCTGCAGCCCGGCAAGAAAAAAAATGGCATGTTCGAAATGACGGAGAAAGGTTCCGGCTGCGCGAGAAAACATACGTGTCCGAAATGACGCAAAACAGCTCCAGCAATTGCAGACCAGTGGGAGACCTATTGCTTAGCTCGGACACCGAAATACAGGTCAAGGTGTTCCAACTGCCCGAAGATGCCACTCGCGCCCAAGGGCTGCCGGCCGCCATATGAGGGGGAGGGATTCAGGAAGGCTCCCACTTCCCCTTCCTCCACTCACCAAGTTTTGGGGAAAATGAAGTAATTATTATTATTATAAGAAATTGAAGCAAGATAAAAAAACACAACTCAACCCTGGCGCCGTTTGAGGCAGGGGTCGTGCGAGCACTGGGAAGACGGGAAATTTGAAATGCATTGGGTGACAGGAGTGAGCGAATCACGGTGGTGCAGCCCTTTATGGCGAATCACTGTTCTGCACTTTTAACCGCTTTCACATTTAGTGGAACGGCTTTTTTTTGTAGTTTTGTCGAGGAATTCAAGACATGCTTTCTGTTCCATTGTGCTCTCAGCTTTTCAAATACAAATATATATATATATATATATATATATATATATATATATATATATATGTATATATATATATATATATATATATATGTATATATATATATATATATATATATATATGTATATATATATATATATATATATATATATATATATATATATATATATATATATATATATATATATATATATATATATATATATATATATATATATATATATATATATATATATATATATATATATATAATTGGAATTTAAGGGCTCGTTGAACGAAGACAGGAATAAAAATAGGCAGTCGAGAAGGCCAAGGAAGGGGCAAATGTGGTACGTCCGCTGTATTTAAAAACAAGAAAGTGCGGAAAAAATGCCCGCTGAGTGGCATCCGAACCCACGAAAAAAAAGTAAAAATGGAAAAATATTACTTCGAGATAAATACCCAAGAAAGTGGAGGGGAAAATAGCCCCGCCGTTAGCGCAGTCGTCATCGCACCAGACGTGTATTCTGGCGATTCTTTCTCCACTCTCTTTTTTTCGTTCAAAAAATATATCTGACCTACCGCCGCATTTTCTCTTTGGTTTCATAGGCTTTCTCGACTGCTTACCCTTAAATATATATATATATATATATATATATATATATATATATATATATATAGATAGATAGATAGATAGATAGATATAGCGTTAGCGTGGCGCAAGCGAACACCCAACTTGATGCCCGTCAACAGTCAATGCACCCCATCATCTCAGGGACGAATGAAGAATATTACTATCCCAATCCACCTCAAATGTTTTGCTTTAAATTAACAACGAGCCTTCTCTTACTTTAATACAGTGAAACCCTTAACCTTAAAAGTATGTTTTCATTCCGCGGGTCCTCAAGGTGCGAGAGATATAGCGGGCATGATTGAGGCACGCGAATGGGTGAAGAAGGTCTTTTAAAGCAAGGTCCCGATTAGTAAACACGTGTGGCTAAAGGAACGCAACTGCAGAAAACATATCATATTTTGCGTGGCTGAAGGTGTTGCTAAATGAATCAACGAAATTAAGAAGTCTGAGGTGGATGAAGTGATGAAGTGAATTGAGAATGAAGTGAGCGCTAAATACCAAGCCGCCGTTTATGGTTACTTCAATGACTTTCCCATAAGGCATAAAATAGTGGGGCATTCACATACAATAATAAACATTAAGCAAATAAAAGACACTCTATGGAGAAAACGCGTGAAGTGAGAAAGCGTGTTGGTGCGGGATTGTTGGTACAGAGTTCACACACAATAACGGCGCTCAAACGGGACGCAAGAAAGATTGACAAGACAAGACGCTGATGGAGAAGCATAATGGAACGCAGGGCGATGCGCTTTATTTAAGCGGGCACTTTCAAAGACACTTGAAAATGTTATGGTATTCGAAATATTGTGAGCGCGTATGTCGCGTCGGCACAGCCTCGACACTCCCAGGGACTGTTCGTACAATCTGGGCAATCTCCTGCATTGCCTCCTCGCAGTAACATTATCATTCTCATTAAAATTACCCGATCCTCTTCGCTCGTGCATCATCATCATCGCTCTCGGTACGGTGTTCGGAACCGACTGGATCGCCGAATAAACGTCTCGGTTCACCCGTTGCTCAAGGGCCTTACAATATTCACCTTTTCGTGCGGGATCCCTTTGGCCCGGCAGGCCTCCGCCACCTTCTCCAGTCTCTCCATGTTTCTGGCCGTCAGGGCAAGCCAACATCCAAGTGAGGCGAAGTGCAGCGCCGTGCTCTCGCCTATGCCTGATGATGCGCCTGCAAAACAGCGGAGTCCTGGAGCGTTGGGCGGGTTTTACGTGATTCGCTCGAGTGTTGCGCAAAGTAGTTATTTTTGGGCTATTATATTTGGTTCACGTAGTGCTGTCTTTTCAACAGGTCTGGTGCGGTGTAATCTACAGCTGTGTAGACTGCTAAACGCAGTCATTTTGCCCTATGGCACAGCTGCGATATTTGAGAAGTTAAATTTCAAATCACACTTACCGTAATTATACCCGTTGTCTCGTGCACTTCCAACTGGCCCTGCTCTGTGTCTTTCGAGGCTATTTCAAGCGTCAGTACCCATGTAAACCTCTTAACACATTTTCCGCCCGAATCTTTTACTGCGGGTCTTGGTTGCCATTGTTTGTCGCCTTAGTAATCTATGTGTTTGTATCCCTCCGTATGCAGGCCTAGCCCAACTCTACTGGTTATTCTGGTGCTGGTTATGACACTGCCCTGCGAAATTTTATTTAGCAAATAGGGCAGACTTTCCATTGCTGAGCATTGAATGGTGCCCTTGTGCTTGTTATTTGTATGTGCTCACCTTTGTGATTCTTCAACCAGGTAGTACAGTTGAACCTCGATTTAACGAAGTCACCGGGACCCGCAAATTATTTCGTTAAATTGGGAACTTCGTAAAATCGAGAGAACGACACAATTGGTTCGAGAGAACGACCAATTTATCGCCTCGAGAACTTCAACGCTTGGGATTTTCGCTCGTGCTCTTTGTAAGCAGCGTGAGCACACATTTCAACTAGCTGGCCAGTGAATTCAAAGCGTCCTCGACACCCTCGTGTGGCCCAGAAAACCGCCTCAGAGTGCCGACGACGCCAATCAACTGGCTTGGGAGGGGCACGGAAGCTTAGACAGTATCCGGATAATTCACATCTTCGGACTCCTCTTGTGGGCCGGGAACAAGCTGCACTATCCCCTCGTCCTCTAGAAACTTCTGTTGTGTCAGTACGGGCGCGTCTGCGTCGGCGTTCACCAAGTCTTCGAAGTTCTGATCTGCGGCCACCTCGCAAGGCCGATAAACTCCTCCCAACAACTGGGCGATGCCTCTTTCTGCTCCTGGTGTGGGCTTGTGGAGCCCGCAACACGAGCTAACAGCACACTGCCAGCCATTGTAGACGTCACATATATGGAAAAAAACGCTTTGTCTATGCATCTTTTTTACCGAAATTCTTCGTTAAATCGGGTTTGACGGCGAAGTTTGTTTCGTTATTTCGGGTCTGTAAAAACATTATGCCTATGGGCAACTGCGGGGGGAATCGTAATTTGTACGTTAAATCGGGAAATTCGTAAACTCGGGTTTCGTAAAGCCTAGTTTCAACTTTATATCTTCAACTTTCTGCATCATTACTTCGCACTGAAAGAACGGGTGGGTTGTGTATCGCCATTTTGTTGGCCAAGGGAAACGACGATGTACGGTGGAACTTCACTTGAACGAACTTCAAGGCACCCCAGAAAGAAGTTTGAAGAAAGTTCACTTACATAAAGTAAGTATGTTGCAGCTTGTTACCACACGCTAAAGGAAAACAAGCTAACGGATTAAGGAAAGGTATGGGACACATTGAAACGTTCCTGGATCGTAAGTCCTTTAGTCATGCAGCCACAGCCTTGTGGACTTTACCCAGCGCACACTCTCCGGCACGTGGGGCCGAGCTGAATACTTTCAGATACGCCGCGATCCCTTGGCGCTGGCTTTTAATCGCAGACAGTGATGCCACGGGGATTCCAAATGTCTTCGCAACGTTGACTCCGCGTTGCCTAGAGTCCATCCTGCGCAAAGCTCCTTGTTTTACGTCTAGAGCCAGGCACTTTCGTTTGGTGCTCATGATCCAGCGCCTGAATCCCTTTTCTTTGTGATTGTAACAGCGGTAGGGCAAAAGCTTTAGCTGTGGCTATGGCTATCGCTTCGGCTAGCTAAGAAATTACCTAGGTCGCCGATCCAGTTGAAATTTCAAATAGGGCCCATTATTTGTAGCGCTGTAATGGAACGCGGTTCCTAACAAAAAATATGCTACAAAAAATTGCACCATCTTGCCGTGGGGAATCATGAGGAGGATGCGAAGCATCATAGGGGTTCCATGTAGGCTCTATTGTGTTGCCGTTATGTTGTTTTATTTATCGGAGCACGAATGGGAACGTAGTGTGAACCACCATGTAGAGACAGACAAATGTAGAGAAATGCAGAGACAGCGAAGAGACCGACACCGGCGTTACCTGATCGAACACCTCCTTTTTCTCGTCTTTCTTTATTGCTTGCTCACGATCCTACCCCGCTCCCCGCCCTCTTCGTCCTCATCTCTGGTTGAGCTGCAAGGCGGGTGGCGCTTCCCGCCACAGCTTTCCCACGGGAAATTCAACACCCTCCTCTAAAGTTTTCAGTTCGTCGTTTCCGTTGACGTTCAGCTTCACGTGCCTTCGTTGTATCAGTAGCTTCTTGACGTAGTTTGAATGAGCAAAGGACATAAGGCGCGTTCGTAGCACTTGCTCCTGTCTCGGTTTTGTAGCACAGTGGAAAGAGCACCACGTACCTCACATCGGCAGGGGTTAGTGTCGTCTTTTGTTGGGTACCAAGCCACATCGGCATTCCAGAAAATGAAACTGTCGATATAGCAGCATACCATACTAAGCATTGTGCAATGACGAAGTCCAAGGTTCCTTACCAGGACCTTCGGAACACCATACGAAAGTCCATTACAATGTACTGGCAAACTGAATGGGACAGACAGACTGAAAATAAGTTACACCTAGTGAAGCCATACCTATCTGAATGGAAAAGTTGCAAACACAGAAATCGTTTTTATGAGGTTATTTTGTGCCGTCTGCGAATAGGTCACACTGTGCTCACACACGGCTTCCTGGTCCAGAAAGAACAGAAACCCATGTGTGACCACTGTGGAGAACCTCTTACTGTACTTCATGTTTTAATAAGCTGCCCACACCTTGAAGCAGCACGCATCAGACATTTCAAAGCATTACACACCTTTTGCATCCCTTTACACCCTGCGCTTTTACTTAGTGATGAACCGTTGGTGGATTTTAGTAACGTTTTGCAATTTTTTGATGACGCCGGCCTTCTACACCGGTTTTAGCTATGTGCCTCTTTGAGTCCTTTTAAAATGTTTTTAATCCTCACAACACCCTGAATAACATCGTTTAATCGTCGCTTAACTATTCTGCCCTGCGTCTGGCGCATTATAACCGAAAGGTTGCTGTGCCAAAAAACCACAACTTACTTACTTACCACGTACCTCCCGTTGCGGCCAGAGAGTCGTGGGATGGAAAACGGGCGCCGCTATTTCATTTTTTTGTAGTGTAGGGCAGAGGTGCCGGTGGACGGACGACGGACGACGCAGCCGAGAGGAAGAGATGCTTCGCATCTACAAAGTTGCACGGCACATCTACGTATGGGTCTTAAGATGTAGGACGCCTGTAAGGGACACTTATGAGGCCAGTGCCCAGGCGTGCAGGCTCCGCGTGAGAACCCGCCACTCTGTCTGGTGGCTCAACACTGTGGACTCTACGCAGCAGCCGTCGCCAATTTGTCACGGCACGCACGGGAGACGGATTGTCTGGCTGACCGAATCCCATGGAGATAATCCCCTTGAAAACGCAGATGGCGCCGCCGGGTTCTGAGAATCGTCAGCGTGGTGTGCCTGGGAGGCGTAATTGCCGACGTCGGAGCGTGCGCCGTGCGAAGCTCCATTGTTAACGTGGTCCGATCGGCATGGTGAACAGTCGCCGCTTTTCGCCCTCACCCCTCCGGGTCGCGCTTGCTTGCTCGCCCGCGTGCGTGCTGTTGACCCAAAGATGGCGGCGACTCATTGAATATTCCGTACCGCGCTGAGTGACAGCTGTCTACGTGAATTTCGGCACTCCCTTACGCGTGTACGAATGCTACAGGGGCGTTCTCGAGAGAGCGTGATCTCGAGGGGTTATAAGGCCGAACCTAGACGGACGACGGACGACGAGGCCAAGAGCAAGAGATGCTTCGCATCTACAAAGGTGCACGGGACATCTACGTAAGGGTCTTAAGATGTAGGACGCGATAGCGTTCCTTCGACTGCGAGGGAGCGGTTTGGAAAGCAGTCGCTGTATTTACGACCAATGTTTCACAAGCTCTGAAAGTCAGCGAAGAGAGAAAGCCTATCAGGGAAAGTTTCTAAGCGCCGTGGCTCAGGAGACACAAAGTTCCTCTGCGTTTCTGTAGCTTAAGGTGTAAGCGTAAAAGGGTGCGGCTGCCGATTGGCTCTTGCTGAATTTACGCGAGAAGGTGTCAGTGTCAGTGTTTCAAAGTTTTTATTATCTCGGGCTTAAGCCGGACCTAAATTCTTTTCCGAATATAGAGAGTGTGTGTATGAAGATCTTTGTTACGGAAGAAGTAGTTGAGCTTTAGGAAAAGGGGGTAAAGAGATGGTAGGAAGCTCAAGCGTGTAACCTGAAGTCTAGGGAGCCAGATGCAGCAGCTCCTTCCCTTGCCCAATCATCAGCTCGCGCTGATCTTGAGGCAACAAGCTCGTCAAAGCTGCCTCCCATGTCTTGATAGAAGTACAATACGTAATGTTTGAGTTGTTCTACCCTGAAAGTACCCTTGGGCATAGCTACGTTGCGTGAAAGAGGATGTACATTTTTCTGATTTTAGCAAAGTTAATGCGTGATGTACTCACAAGACATCTTCGCGCACGTTTATTTGTAGATACTTGTGTTGGTTTATCCTCCACAGAGTTTGTGATTATTCGGCCTTCAGAACTCCTTGTAACGAGGGAAAAAACTGTGTTCCTGGGCGTAGGAGGAGACATTCTTGGCGTTTTTCTTGGAAGGGGGCGCGGCAGTCGTGGTACGAAGGATCACGGTTTGTGAGTTCCCGTGCCTCTTGGTTGGTGCCATGTTACCTTCCCGACCCTTGTGTCTGGGCACACAGGGAACCTTTTCAATTTTCTGAATTATGGAAGGTAGTATCTTACAGAAGCGTTTCGGTATTCTGCCTCCAGAAAACAGTATAATGGCTTTCGAGAGCGTGTTATAATGTTTACTCTATTATTGTATTCCCCCTCTAGTCGTGTTGTCAAGAGGATGTCACCTACTTCCATCTCTTCGTTCCAGTACGTACAAAGGCCATGCAATCACAAACATTGCCTAAGTAGTCAACTACGACAACTGCTGCATCGTACTTTCGTACGTGCCGGAGTGGGTGTATTCTGTGGTCTCATGAGTTTAAAGCTTTCTTCAAATCAACTTGATCCTGCCATATGCCTCTTCTTGTGTTGGTATGGAACCAGGGTTTTGGTGCAGGAGAGTGTTTACGCGGAGTAGCTGAATCGGTGACCTGTCCATGAAGGCGGGTAGTCGTTTCTTTTCAGGGGGGTAACCTGTGTTCCACACGATGACCCTTCCAAATTTTGTTTTCCCACGCGCTCACTTGGTGAAAATAGAGTGGTTTCTCTGATTTCTTCAAGAGCATTATGAAAAGACAATTTGAGGGTCTATTCATTGTCATCATCATCATCAACATCCTCTTAAGGTCTCCTGCAGGGTGAACGCCTTTCCCAATGAAGTTCACCGCTCTTGTCCTGCGCTGCACGAGTCCGTTCTTTCCGTCCGAATGTTGCTATTTCTTCCCTCCATCGAGTTAATGGTCTTCGCTTTCTGTTCGACCCATCTCTAAGTGTCCATTATGATACCCTGGTGAGCCACCGGTTGTCAGTTCGTGTCACTGTCAAAATTTCGTGGTTGACAACTCTCCATTATGCTGTCCTGATGATGGTGTTTTTTTTATTTTCATCGGTGCGGAAAAATCACAGATACAGTAAGTTCTGCAATGTCCAACTTATGATCAGTGCCTGAATGAGCGCTACCGCTTCTTCTTGTTTCTTTCCTGCCTTTTATTGGTTGGGCGTTTTACAATGTGAGTAATTTGTTACATATTTCCTCTTTTTTGGAGATTATCAGGTCAGCTGTGCCACTTGGCACCAGAGCCACGCGGAGCACCCTTACGTGACTGTTCTCTTGGAGGACATCCGTATCCGTTTAAGGGATTTTAACTTGGCTGCGTAGAGCCCTCTATCGTTTGCTAAATGGAGCTTGCACTGGACACAGAACGACGGGAATGTCGTAACGTAGTTTGAAAATTATTCATTGTATTTTGGATTTAGTTTGTTTCTACTTACAATCAATGGTTTTCGTGGATTCTCAACGACTGGCATTAATCATTTACCGCCTGTTTTAGTTAAGATGACACAATGCTGGTGCTGCCGGCATCCCCGTGGGTAAGGCGTCGCGCCACTGAGCCCAAGGACAAGGATTCGATTCTCGGCCCCGGTGGCAGTCTTTCTAATTTAAGCAGAAAACTGAAACGCCCGTATGTCGAATGTTCGGCGGACGTTGGAGATCACCTAGAGGTCAAAATTATTCGCGAAACTTCCACTACGGCGTGCCCGGCAGCCCACGTGTAGCTTCAGCTCATGAATTACCGGAATTTTATTTTTATATTAAGGTGAAAAGACGCTTTGCCAAGGTGAGGTCGGTTGTGGGCATGGCCGGCGACCGGGTCTGTCGACATTGCTACAACCGACTTGGCGTTGGACGAACTTCAATGCGCTGAAAACGCGCGTCCTGCGGAAAATGCGCGTCCTTTCTTTCGTCTCCGCCGTAGTATCATTGTACTGCTTTCCACACTTCATTTGCCCAGATTTAGGCAAGCACTCAAATCCTTCTGTATCACTCCTAGCATCCGGCTGCAGCAATTACGTATTTCCGTGAATAGTTGATGAGCACGGCCCTAGCGTACGGCTAGCAGCCACGCGGAAATCAAAAAATGAGCCAAATAACGGTATCGCTTTGAAACGTTCCAGTTGTATTTGTTGAAGTAATGATAATGACCCGGGAAACATACGATGGTGTCGATTGATTGATTGTAGGGTTTAACGCGCCGACGCAACGCAGGCGATGAGGCGCGCCGTAGTGGAGGGCTCCGGAATAATTTTGACCACCTGGGGATCTTGAACGTGGCCGAAATCTCGTACACACGGGCGTTTTCGCTTTTCGCCTCCATCAGAAAATCGGCCGCCGCGGCCGGGAATCGAACCCGCGACCCATACGATGGTGTCATTGAAGAGTTTAGTAAAACTGAAATGCGCACTGCGCTGAGTTTTAATAAACTGAAAGGTGTTTGCATTGGCTTGAAAGCAGGTTCACTGTGTGATATAAAAAACGTTAGTTCAGCTTAATAGTTTGTTTACATGACGTTGGTCCGAGTGGTATTTTACTGCATTATTTGATTGTATTCTACGAATGCACTACAGCTGATATAACTCCCAGCCGTCGTTCCTTTCCTATTTTTTGGATCACTGTTTCAAACAGGTGGCACTCGAAATTTACCACCAATTCTAGCAGGCGAAAACACAAGGTGAAATGAAGTCTATAGCTTCGCGTCGTAGAATATTTTACGTTGCATTCTGCTAGTATTTGGCCTAAACTTAGGCCGCCCGTTTAAAACTAATCACCTACCTGTGATCAAGGCCACTTTCGTCTTCATGTCCGCCATTTTTGGTGACTCCCTTGATTACGGAATGCCGATGCGCTCAAACAGCCGCTTCAATCTCCATGAAAAGCTGCGTCTTGTCAGCGCAGGTGCACTCTCGCCGGCTTCTAGTCGGATCCAGTGGCGTGGAGAAGACCTAGCGCCACAGGTGTTTGTGACCGCAAACGAAGCTTCAGTACACAGCGGGACCCCTGCGGCAGTTGTCCAGCTTTCTTATCGTGTTTTATTTGCAGTAGAGTGGGGCGATGCTACAAAGGTCTCCGTGCCTCTGTTTCACATCCTGCTTCGCCCTCTCGTACGCTAGTACGAAGCGTGATAACAAGTTTCTATGCCCTTACTTTTATATATCTTTTTTGTTATTTCCGGACGCGCCGTGGTTGGCTTGGAAGCAAAAAAAGACTGTGTAATATATATTCTTGAAACATTCTTTTGGTCTTCCATGTACCGTTTTCGCTCCTTTCGAGCAGCCATATACAAATCTACTTTATAGAAGCTTAGGTTAGTTCTGTAACGGAACATGTTACAGTGATTAGTAATTCGTTTAATTCGTTAATTTCTTTTGCTATGTACATTGATTTGTACTGTACTGAATAGAGTGAATATCGTCTGCATATTTAAGATAGATTGCGCCAACACTCCGCTTCATACTTTTACAACCCTCATTGGAAGCTCTTAATAGACGATATAGTTTGCCCATGGTGAGCACTCGCCGTTATTATTATTTGGCAAAATAACTTATCAGAAATCTTTGTGGCTTTGCTCAATCCTTTGTTGAAATAGCCTTCCCCACTGTTACGTGTCAAGGCTTCAATCGTGATTACACGTGGGCGAACTACTCCATTAACGTTATTATGAAACGCTAAGCATTTGAGGGCTGATCGTGCTATGAGGATTTCCGGAGCCTTCGGAAACTGCCGTGAAATTGACAATAATATGCGATTCTAGGTGCCTTGAAAACTTGGTGGGAACACGAATCCTGCACTGCAGTTCCACGTAAAATAGTTTCTCAAGTTTTTTCTTCTTTAGTTCGTTCTGCCTCCCCTGTTAGAATTGTTTGATTGTTGAAAAAAACGCCTTAAAGGAAGTACATGTGTATTTTTGAAGCTGCAACAACCGGGGACAAGCGGCGCGGATATCACGGCGGGTGTAAAGCGCGTCGTACAAAACGGAAACCGTGTACGTTTTCTCTAAACTGATATTGGCCCATTATTAACTGCCTGGGACAATTCTGAAATTGCTTTGTAGGCACTGGTACGTTTTACATATTCAGGCACAGACCGCTTCTTATCTTGATGAGCCCACAAGGTAATTGAAATTCCGAAAAGAAGCCTGTCATCATTTCTCAACGAGCCTTATATGAATACTCCCGAATGACTTAATCGAATTGTGGGGGATATGTTGAAGCTGAAGTGAAATCAGAATTGGTGAATCGGCCGCAAGCTTACAACGGATGCGGTGTTCGTCACGGGCCAATCCACTTGACTAGGTGTATCGTTAGGACTATATTCAGCCTCAGCCTTAGATTAGCGCGATGTCGAGTTAGAAGACATATCAAGCAACATCAAACTGGACCATTGTACGTGAAGCTTCGGATAACCGCTTAAAAGCGTTGAACAGCAAAGCGCAACGTTAGGGCTAAGGATACGCCCTCAGATATCCAAAGGGGACATCAGGCCGCGAGAGACCCCCGCTTGAAGCTAACAAATTGTCAACCTCCACGTACTGCTGTACTCAGGGATGAAAAAAAAATATTATAAACGCTTTACGCCAGGTGCAGCCAAAGGCAATATTTAAGAGAGCTACTGGCTGGACGACCTAATAAAATTTAGACGCATTCACGCAATGGGGATCTAGGGACGCCGCTATTTTTTTCTTAGTGAACGAAGAAATGGGGTATTGATACCAAAGTATGAAAGGGTCCCAGATCTGTGCGTAAAGCCTGTCAAGCTCTTATTCTAAAGGAAGTAAACTTGCCCAGGGCACTGGCTAAAACAATTGTGCGCCTGCGTGAACTGTTAGTTCCGCAGATTCGACTGCCGTATCCCAAGATTATCTGTGGTAGGTTGGGGCGGGTAGTTGGGGCTTGGAGCGGGTGAGGGGACGCATCATGATCATCGTCGTCGCCGCCGACATCGTCGCCGCCGTCGACACATTCACCACCACCACCACCACCACCACCACCGCCACCACCATCCTCATCAGTATCACACCACCACCGCCGCCATCATCTTTAGTACTATTATCCTGATGTTAATCATCATCAACACTGCAGGACGAAGGTATATCCCGTTGACATACAACTGCTCCTGTACTGCTCTGAGTAAAAAAACAGATTTCACAAAATTTTTGCTCCAGTGCTATTTCTTCAGCGGTCAAAACCTCTGTATTCTTGTGGAATACGTCTGAGTGCGTCAAGCCCCAAACGATCGGATTAGATGGTAAAGCAAAGGGCACAAATAGCAAGTCTGAGCCCCTAAACTAATGGGTAAATCCTGAGTACTGTGTACAGGCGCCGCTTCTGTGTTTCCCCAACCTTAAGTTTTCTTGGTAGCTATGAATGGACACATAAGGCGTATTGGTCTTTTTGTTGTTTTTAACGTCACGAAGCTGCGCTAGATAGACGCTTTAAGGTTTGCAGTTTATATGCAGCTTCTTAAGTAGTTTTTGTTCGTGATATTTTTGTTTTTGGCTGACCTTTCCGAGGGCCATGTAAAACAGGCATTTGTTTCTGCTACTTCATTTTCATCTTCTATTTATTTATGTTTCCAATAATATTTGGTAAAATGTGTAGGCATGGCAACCAATAGCGAAAATAACCATGTTTTTTTATCGCTTTGCTGTATCTCATTTTTTTCCGAAATATTACTTCCAACGATTTACATCTGCAATATATTGACCTTTTCAATGCCCTTAAATGGCTACTTTCGCAATTTCCTTCAGAATTGGCTCGCGTTTGGGTTTTCAGGTAACATGGCTTGCGTGTTAACATTTATGTACGTGAAGATATTTCTTAGTGCTGCCAAGTTTTGCTACCCAACGCAAAAAAGGAAAAAGACAATAGAAACGCACGAGCTTAACCTGCATGAAACACGAGCGCAACTGCGTGAAACATTTCAACATCCTTTCCGTAACCACCATCCCTACCACAACGAATACTACTGCGCAACGTGTGCGAAAGTGCTGGAGTAACTATTATTTGAACTCATTTGAATCCTGATAATTTTTAGAAATTCAAAGAAATTCTTGAATATTTTCACAGTGGGTCACTAAATGTTCTTGCTAGTTGGAAACACGAGTGCAGATAGCCAGCGCCCTTTGCTGAAGTGGAGCAGCAAAAAAATCGGCGCGCACCCAACTAAGAAGTAGAAGTGGTACCTTGTAAAATGTTGAAATAATGAGTAAAGGTTGCACCTAATTAGTAACTTCAGCAATCAATGCCGCAGCTCAATCTGCAGTGAGTATAACGACGCCTGGCATGCTGTTAGCCTCGGCGTACATCAGAAACTACAAACCTTAGACGTTAGGCTTAACGTCATGAATAGATGCTAAATAGCGACAGCTGGTGCGTATTGAAGAAGCAGTCAGGCGAGATTTGACGCATCTACTGCGTAAATTTACCCGCACTTCTGTAGTGACCGGTGCTTTTAAAACATTTGCGCCCTACAAATACTATGTTACAAAATGAGAACCGCATACAGCGCTAAACCAACACCCTCCTCTACATGTTAGAGCGCAGATCACTGTCTCGCCATTACCAATTACCATTCATCCGGTCGACAACAAGGAACTACGCTAGTCAAGAGGCAAAATTAAGCTCTCCAAACTGAATCCGCAATATGCGCTGACATTAAGTTAGGTTCATAGACGCTGCTCCATACACTAACCGATCAGCCCAAGCTATCAGCGTAGTTACCAACGAGAGAATGACGTTAAAGTATGCGTCCATGGCCACAAAGAACATCGACACTGCCGAGGAAGCAGCCATTATCCTTTCAGCTACCACGGGAAAAGAACTGGTTACTATCATGTCGAACTACGAAACTATGTACAAAACTTTGAAAATGGACGCATTTGTACAACAGCTGCTTATACGTCATCCTTACAACGGCAATGAATGGCCATTCACATAAGCTGGAATTTGCAAGGTTCGTTCTTCACTGGTAGGGAACCAAGCAGCTAGTGACGCTGCCCGGGCTGATACAATCTCTGCATCTCTGTGTGGGATCGCAGCCGCAGTTCCATAAGCACAACACGCAAAAGCATCACAAGGAAATGATTTGACACCCCAGGCCTTTATGGCATAGAACGAAGAATGTATCCAACTCGAAATCGGTTGTATCGCGAAGACATGGCCATGTACCGACGGCTTTAGACAAGCATATTTACGCAGGGTGCACCTGGAGAATTCATTATTGATGTTCCGGTAGCGTCGACTGGTTGGTTGGTCAACCCCTTATCACCCTAGAAAGCAGCGACACAAGCGATGGTATTTTCATGCTCAGAACAATCTTTTGATGCACTGAAGATAGCTTTGTCCAATGCAATTCAACTTTCTCGTCTTCGCAGTGCTTGCGCCCCCTTCCTGCAACCGCAAGAGTGGGAGTTCTATTTTTTCGTGGTTTCTTTCCTCTCGCACGGGCTGGGACTTACTGCACTTTGAAAACACTTACCATTGAAAACACGTCGGTTTTTTAGGGTTGATTAGTTGAATGGTTCAACGCTCCGACGCAACGCAGGCGGTGAGGCGCGCTGTAGTCGAAGGCTCCGGATAGATTTTGACCACGCGGGGATCTTTAACGTGCGCCGAAATCTCGTAAACACGGGCATTTTTGCTTTTCGCCTCCATCAAAAAATCGGCCGCCGCGCCCGGGAATAGAACCCGCGTCCTCGAGCTCAGGAGCACAACTCCTTAGCCACTGAGCCGGCGAAGCCGCTCATTAGCTGGGCTATTGGCGTCTCCTGTCGTCGTCGTCGTAATTGTTGTCTCATGTAGTCACAGTACTAAAATAAGAGGACACTCGCTTACTCCCCGCGCTAGAACATTACGCGTACTACATTGCGGGACAACCATTTACGCCTTGCGCTGGAGCGCTTCATAACGCGTACTATAAAAACATCGTGACACTTGTTTATACCTCCCGCTAAAGGTATAAGTGCTTCAAAGATAAGAGGCTTTCACAGCAAAGCTGCACACCTCTACTCCCCAACGGTTTCATCTACGTTGGCAAAAACGTAAAGGCGCCAGGAATACACTTATACAATCCATGCTTCGCCCCTCCACTGGTATCACGTTAGGGGAGATTGTAGGGACTCTTTTTCAAGTAACTCTATTGTTAGAGTACCGCCGTGATTATTTGGTGATTGAATATGCCGGTGAGATCTAAACTTTCAGCCGTTTTACTATTCCCACGCAAAATTATACGTTTCCTCGGCTAATTACACCTTGATATCCACGTCTACTCTGACGACTGCATCCTTTATCGAGAAAAAACGAATGATACTGACCAGCATTTTTGTAGTCAGATGTGGACAGTATCCTGCTGTGGTGCGAAACTTGGAAAATGCAACTAAATGCTGACAAATTGAAAAAATGCACTTTTCTCGCAAAAACGAACCACCTTCAGTTTACAACATCAGTTGCACCCAGTTGAAAGGCGTGTCATCGTTTTAAAAGTTAGGAGTAATTATAACTTCAACTCTCTCATGGAAAGCACGCATCGAATACATAACAAGTAATGCCAACCACACATTAAGCTACTTTCAGCGAAATTTCCGCAAAGCCCCAGTTTCATTTAAGATGTTATTCTACAAAACTCTTGTTAGACCAAAATTAGGATATGCCGCTTCAATCTAGGATCCGAATCAAGCTTCTTTGCAATACACCCTTGAACTTGTTCAGAATAACACCGCCCGTTTTATCCTTTCAAACAGCAACAGAACTGCTAGCGCAACATATATTTCATTTCTCATTTCATTTATTAGTTCCTTAAGGGCCCGAAGGCATTACATAAGGGGGGGATACATATAAGGAAGACAACAAAAAAAAGAAGAAAAAAAAGAGAAAATAGTAACTCACACGCATCAGGCCGCACAACTAACAACAACAACAACAAAACAAAAAAATGCAGATCAGAGAAAACTAATACCAAATTACCAAATACACATGTTCAGTTATATGACAAAAAAGCACAGAAAAAGAAAAAAACAAGCGAGAGCAATTGTGCAGGTTCCAACTAGTAGGATCAATATTATGAATCAGCATTGATATTCGGTGTGGTGATAATGGTCGTCCAGTTTTTTTCGAAAAGATGCGCAGTCAGTGCATGACACATGTGAAGTTAACTCTGCAACTGCCGCTGTTATCATTACGAAGAAACGTTTACCGTCTATGCTTATTCAATAAAATTTATCACCACCAGTGTTTATCCAGTGAACTAATTGCAAGGTCATCTTCTCGCTCGTCACGTGTCGTCCGCGCTACAAAGTCGCGAACATTCTTTGACGCATAAATGGATTCTTTTATCTTTCTTGCCGCAAACTTCGGCCTAATGGAATTACCTTCCCGGCGATATAGCATCAATGACCGATTCAGATCTTTTTCGCCGATCGTTGTTCGCCTTTTTCGGGTGTAGTGATTCCACGTGAATTTCTTTCTGTTCATCTTGTTCTTGTTTGTTGCTCATTTTCATTTCTCTTAAATAACTGCTGTTGAACGCGTTCTGCGCATTTCCTGTGCAGTACTGCGTAAACTTCTCGTAGTGTGCATTGTATCCGTCAAATGCTTTCGTCTCGCTGCTCACAATGGGAATATATCTACAGATCCCTCTAGAAGCATCCTTGGCGTATTTTGTTATGTACTTTTGTTGTCTGTACTACCAGCATATCTAGTCTATGTTACATTCTTGCCGCTTTGTTACTTGTTACTTGTATTTTGTTCCAAAACCCACTACCCTGTTCAATTCTTTTGCGATTTAAGGTACGTGTAATAAATAAATTAATTAATTAGGCAAGCATTGCTATAAAGCCTATATGTAAGCATCCGTAAAGACGCTAACATGCCCTCTGCTAAATACGTATTTTGAACTGCCGAGCGCTTTAGGGGCTCGCCTTGTCGTCGTAGCTCATTCGGTGTCACGATCTACGACGACAAGCGACTGCTGCAATCAGGCGGCGCAGCAATATGACGTACCCGTGTAGAGCCCGTGAAAGAGGCTCCGAAAAACAGGCAGTTTATATAGTCATGACCATTCGAAACTCCCGAACCGCTTGCACTGCTTGGACATCCCGCCCCCCCCCCCCCCTTGTTTAGCGAAAAGAAGCCTGCAGGTATATTTGAGTCAAAATCTAAGTATAAAACCGGCGCCCCCCCCCCCCCCTCTGTACATTTAGTGAAGAACGCCCGTTGGGTTCGTTTCTACGGCAGTAAGAAAAAAAAGCGGCAGATAAAAAACACGCGTTCAAAACTGCGTAGTGAGGCGCCAGTCCGCTAGCGCAGTTTCAGGCCAGAGGTGGGTGACCACTGTGAAGGTGGGAAATTTGAATTGTGTGCGGCAGACCTCCGTTCAATTCATTAGGAGAGGAATGAGACGGGGAGGTGAAAAACAAGACGGGCGGTAGCAGTGAGAGAATATGGCACCACAGCCCATTATGGCGAATCATTCTCGGCACTTCAGACTGCTTTCAAGTTGAGTGGAATGCATTTAAATTTTTTTCTTCCGCGTCCCCTTTTTTTTGGCTTACTATTATAACAAACGAACCCCCGAAGAATTCCTAACTACATGAACGCAGAGACTGCATGTTAAGTAGATATATCATGCCTCTGGTGTACGTGCAGTTTCGTTTGCGTTGCAAACGGGGGCGTGTAGTCCAATGTCAGCGATTTCAGGAGTTTCGAATGCGTCTGCTTATTTGTGCTCAGAAGTTTGCCCGGAAGGCTAAATCGAGGGACAAGGGGTATGTTTAAGAAGCCTCTCCAAGGGTGCGTGACGCCTCCGGCTCTGTTTCGGTCGGTTACGCCGGTTACTACGGTGGATAGATAGCGTGACAGCGGAAGAACTATCACAAGAAGCCTTGCCGCTAAAGTGCTCTTCACTTTAAAACAGATGAATTCATGCACGAATTAAGGCCCTAAGCCATACGCAGAAAAACCTCCTGTAAAATATTACGCCCACCTCCCCTCGCGATAACCCTGGTGTGATGCAACGCATCTCATGGGGAGTTCCATTGGCGTTTTCCATCATATTGATTACGTTTATAGCAGGGATTCTCACGCGAAGGAAGGTGGGCGTAATTTTCCATTTTCCCCATGCAATGCACATGCAGTACACGTATGCTCAGGAACGGTCATTATTGCAGACGAGAATGAGTGCCTTGTGGTCCGTAAAGTGCACAGTTAGGGCTCGACGATTGCATGAAGCAATCGTCGAGTATTGCGAGAGAGTGCAAGCGTAACGCGGACGACCGTCGACTGAGACCGTCGGAGCGCGGCATGACGCTTTATATTCACAGCGCCCGAAGGAGAGGAGAGCGCGGAGAGAGAGTACTGCACATGCGCAGTGCGCGCAGCGCCGAGCGCAGCGTCGCCCACCGGCGCCTAGCAACGGAGTGAGAGCGCGCTGCGACAACCCGCAGCTGTTTGGGAGAGAGTGTTCGCTATCGGAGAGAGGATGGGAGGACAGGTGCAGCTGTGCGGACAAGGCTGGACAGACGCAGGAAGGACAGAGGGGAGAGCATGTGATGCGTTTCATCTAAAAGCTAAATACTCTAGTTGAAATAAAAGTGGGTAAATTTGGCAGTCGTTTCATATGAATCTAGCACCACGAAATTGAGAGGCGAGCGTTACAGCACCTGAGGACCACAAATCAATGATTTCATTTTGTACAGGTGTACATATAGGCTGTAGCCTTTAGGATGATGCACGTGTCAGAGAGATGTAGTGCCCCCTGACTGGGGCATTTCAACCAAGCTCATTGCAGAAGTGAAGAAAGGGAGACTTGCAAAGCTCGTTCAAAGTGATAGTGTTCCCCAGGGCGCCGGCTTATCGCCTTTATTAGTTTTTATTCAAGTAAATGACCTCCCCAGTAACATAAAAACACAGCTGCGCCTGTTTGCAGATGAATACGTTCTTTATAACCCCTTCATTGTTCTAACGACGCAATCACCCTACAACATGGCCTTAATACAATCACTTCATGGTGCAAAAAATGGCTTATTGCTCTAAACCTCACTAAATGCAAAGTCTTGTCTTTGTCTTTCACGCATAAACACACCACCACACACGAAACCTACTGCATTATTTTCGTTCCCATTGACCGCACGTGCACTCACAAATATCTAGGAGTTCGTCTCGCGTCATTACTGCCTTGTGTGATACATATTAAAACCATTCGTTGAGAACCTTTGCGTACATTACGCTACCTACGACGAAACTTGCGAACTGCATCTCCCGACATAAAAAAAATGCATATCTAACATACGTGCGACCAAAACACGAGTACGCGTCGTCCATCTGGTATCCCTCACAAGCTTATCTCGCGGATGATTTCGAAGCCGTTCAAAACCGCGCAGCTCGTTTCATACGTCCCAATATTCAAGACACATCAGCGCAATCGCACTAAAACAAACTTTGTCACTCGCATCGCTTGCTTTACGTCGCAACGTCGCATAACTTCTCGTGTCTGCCTCCTTCACACTTTCCTTTACTTCAGCAGATCGGGACACCCCCTAGTAAAATGCCAATTAAGAACACCATCTCCCATGACCCATACGCACCTCTTAATGACTATGAAATTCCGGACGACGGCGATGAGCAGCTCATTTTCCCCCCATGCCATAACACTCTCGAATTCACTGCCAGATAATATTGTTTCTTGCAGATACCGCAAAATATTTTGCGATTAACTAAAGCGTTTCCAAAATCGAAATGATAGGTCCTAACAGCAAATTTATCTCTTGCCTTTATAGTTGGGTTTTGACTGCACTAGGATAATTTATTACCTGTTATATATGTTATTGTTTTGTTATGCGTGTTCTTTTCGTTTTTTTTATTTCTTGTATTCAGTGTGAACGTTCAAACTGTTACATTGCTATGAAACTTCCAACTTGCCTTCGGGCCCTTAAGGTTGAATAAACGAAATGAAATGGAATGAATAGTGTTCACAAGGACGATGCCCAAATTCTTTCTTGCAGAGTACCAATGATAGGAAGAAAAAAATCCCGGCGCATCTCCACTAACCTGAAACCAGAGGAGGGGTGAAGCATGCAGTGTATAAGTGCATCCTTCTCCTCATCAGGTTTTTGCCAACGGAGATGAAACCGTTGGGTGGTAAAGTGTACAGTTTTGATGTAAAAGCCTCTTGACTTTGAAGCACGAAGCTCTCTAGAGCAAGGCGTTAACAAGCGTACCGGTGTTTTTGAGCACGCATTACGAAACCTTCAAGCGCGAGGCGTAGACGAGTTTCTTGGTGCTTCATTACCGTGACTCCATGGGACGACGCTTACGCCGATGAGAGAAGACGCCAAGAGCCACAGCCCCTAAAGGGCTTCACCCCTAAAAAACACGCAAGGAATTAAACCTAATTGTACTGTGAGGAAACCGTGATATCGTTCTACACCCACCTTTGAAGCCAATATGAGAAGGGTGTACCGTTGTACGCACTACATCATGAGTATACATAAAATGGGCGCTACATTTCAGGTGATATTTTTACTCAATTTTTATCGGCGGCATTGTATACGGCGATCGAGTACCAACTGCGTACATCTATATCAGCCTTGAAAATTGGTCGCTGAAGAGCATTGGAAGTCTCAGAAAGCGACCAAAAGAGTTAACTCGTCGTCAACTCCGCGCCAACAGACGCCCAGTCGCCTACTGCGAACATAGCCGAGAAAGGTGCGGCGCACATGACGGGATGATATAACCATGAGCTGCACCAGCGGCTAAAATGAAGCTACGGGGTTTAACTACGAGGCGTTTACCTCTACTCCTTCTGTGAATAAACAGCTATCGTATGGTGCTACACCCACCGTTGCCGCAGTCCTATGTATTAGGCACGACGCCATCATGGCACGACGCCATCCGCAAAACGACTTTGGTCCAGAGATAAAAGCGGCATATATACTTCAAAACATTGAACCGTTACGTTTTTGCATTTACTACTTTATAAATAGTGCTTAGGAGGCAACGTTTTTGTGCGTGTTTGGTATCGGATAATTTTAACCACACCTTTATTATGGTGTTCAGTTGCAAGGGTAGTCCTGCTTTTATATAACTTGCTGAATAAAAGCCCCGCCCAACTTAATTTATTTGGTTAGTGTGTATTCCTATAGACAAGTGGCTCAGTATTCTATTATGCTGCTTTATTCTAACCTTCCTCCTGGAGCTCTTTTTTGCGTGGCTGATCCGGGCTAAGAGATGTATGGTTTCAGCCTTTTAAAGAAAACCTAAAGAATCTGCACTCGAATTCCTAACTCGAATGAGCATTGGTTGTACATCATTCTATTTGGGTGAGACAACGTAAATTACAAATTGCAATTTTGTGTTACTGCCCGATTTCGCGCCAGCCGGCCAAATTATTTTTCTTATTTCTCTCTTTGTTTGAATCATCCGTTTGAGCTAGTAGGTGAGCTCCTCCTTCCCCTGTACCAATATATCTTTAATGAGCCGAAAGGAACCTTTTTAAATTACTTCCACTAGACACGTACCTGTTATCAAGATAAACTTATATTTCAGTATAGGTATTTTGGGGGATTTTTCAATTTGTGCTGAACTCCGGATTCACACTCTAGGTAACCTTCTTGTGGAATCAGTTGCTTTCAGCCACAGTAACGCAACCTGTTTTTGCCAATCCATGCGCAGAAACAGCGCACATCCGTCGCTGGCTTTCCGCCAAAGGTGAAGTACGCCCATGTGCGACCTATTTCACTCTCGCGTAACGCGATAAAGCAGAGTAGTTCATACTGCTCCAGTACGAGTAGTTTTTTATGTATTTGTTTCCCCGCACTGGCATGGGGCCTGAATCTAGATCATGCTGTGCTCAGCATCCTTTTCCGTTATCTACCTGCTCTAACGACTGTCTATAAACCGCAAAACGTCTGTGGCGTTTTTTCAATCTTCTTTTTCATGAACCGCATAGAGAGCACAGCTCGCATTGCAAACATTTTGTTGTAAAAAAAAGGTTAGCTAAGACACCATTGCGCCACTATTTCTGCCTGTTCAACACCTTCTGTGGCTATTTTGAGGACACCTGCCGCAATTGTTAAACAACGTAGTCTAGTAGTGTGGTGTCGCTGGTTCTATAAAAGAATCCATCAATTTGCTTAAATAGTTTGTCACTGAACGTGTAATGCAGTCTAGGTTAGCAATGCGTTCTACCATACATAGTTCGTATTGTCTGCAACTTGTATGAAAAGTTTGAACAGAACTGCACCATTTACGACCCAATGTTCAACTTACCGCTTGGAAATTTGGTCCATTCTGAGCCAATGAGCAATCATAAACAAATGAAATGCGACCACGAAAAGTTTTTATTTATTTTATTTATTTATCAATACTGTAGGTCTTCTGAAGACCCATACTCGAAGCGGAGCGGGCATACAACATCCCAGGTACCTGATTAGATACAAAGTCAAGGAACTACAATATTTCGAGGGACAATACGTGGAACAGCGGAACACTTACAATAGCGAGTACATCAATAGTACATTGGTGCTCTTCCCATACACGAGAAGAAGAAACAATAATACTAGAAACCGCGTTCTACCCATGCCAAACAACGTATGTGCAAAAAGTACAATACACCACTGCGCCTGTTTGCAGATGAATACGTTCTTTATAACCCCTTCATTGTTCTAACGACGCAATCACCCTACAACATGGCCTTAATACAATCACTTCATGGTGCGAAAAATGGCTTATTGCTCTAAACCTCACTAAATGCAAAGTCTTGTCTTTGTCTTTCACGCATAAACACACCACCACACACGAAACCTACTGCATTATTTTCGTTCCCATTGACCGCACGTGCACTCACAAATATCTAGGAGTTCGTCTCACGTCATTACTGCCTTGTGTGATACATATTAAAACCATTCGTTGAGAACCTCTGCGTACATTACGCTACCTACGACGAAACTTGCGAACTGCATCTCCCGACATAAAAAAAAATGCATATCTAACATACGTGCGACCAAAACACGAGTACGCGTCGTCCATCTGGTATCCCTCACAAGCTTATCTCGCGGATGATTTCGAAGCCGTTCAAAACCGCGCAGCTCGTTTCATACGTCCCAATATTCAAGACACATCAGCGCAATCGCACTAAAACAAACTTTGTCACTCGCATCGCTTGCTTTACGTCGCAACGTCGCATAACTTCTCGTGTCTGCCTCCTTCACACTTTCCTTTACTTCAGCAGATCGGGACACCCCCTAGTAAAATGCCAATTAAGAACACCATCTCCCTTGACCCATACGCACCTCTTAATGACTATGAAATGCCGGACGACGGCGATGAGCAGCTCATTTTCCCCCCATGCCATAACACTCTCGAATTCACTGCCAGATAATATTGTTTCTTGCAGATACCGCAAAATATTTTGCGATTAACTAAAGCGTTTCCAAAATCGAAATGATAGGTCCTAACAGCAAATTTATCTCTTGCCTTTATAGTTGGGTTTTGACTGCACTAGGATAATTTATTACCTGTTATATATGTTATTGTTTTGTTATGCGTGTTCTTTTCGTTTTTTTTATTTCTTGTATTCAGTGTGAACGTTCAAACTGTTACATTGCTATGAAACTTCCAACTTGCCTTCGGGCCCTTAAGGTTGAATAAACGAAATGAAATGGAATGAATAGTGTTCACAAGGACGATGCCCAAATTCTTTCTTGCAGAGTACCAATGATAGGAAGAAAAAAATCCCGCCGCATCTCCACTAACCTGAAACCAGAGGAGGGGTGAAGCATGCAGTGTATAAGTGCATCCTTCTCCTCATAAGGTTTTTGGCAACGGAGATGAAACCGTTGGGTGGTAAAGTATACAGTTTTGATGTAAAAGCCTCTTGACTTTGAAGCACGAAGCTCTCTAGTGCAAGGCGTTAACAAGCGTGCCGGTGTGTTTGAGCACGCATTACGAAACCCTTAAGCGCGAGGCGTAGACGAGTGCTTCCTTACCGTGACTCCATGGGACGACGCTTACGCCGATGACAGAAGACGCCAAGAGCCACAGCCCCTAAAGGGCTTCACCCCTAAAAAACACGCAAGGAATTAAACCTAATTGTACTGTGAGGAAACCGTGATATCGTTCTACACCCACCTTTGAAGCCAATATGAGAAGGGTGTACCGTTGTACGCACTACATCATGAGTATACATAAAATGGGCGCTACATTTCAGGCGATATTTTTACTCAATTTTTATCGGCGGCATTGTATACGGCGATCGAGTACCAACTGCGTACATCTATATCAGCCTTGAAAATTGGTCGCTGAAGAGCATTGGAAGTCTCAGAAAGCGACCAAGAGAGTTAACTCGTCGTCGACTCCGCGCCAACAGACGCCCAGTCGCCTACTGCGAGCATAACCAAGAAAGGTGCGGCGCACATGACGGGATGATATAACCATGAGCTGCACCAGCGACTGAGATGAAGCTACGGGGTTTAACTACGAGGCGTTTACCTCTACTCCGGCTGTGAATAAACAGCTATCGTATGGTGCTACACCCACCGTTGCCGCTGTCCTATGTAGGAGGCATGACGCCATCACGGCACGACGCCATCCGCAAAACGACTTTGCTCCAGAGATAAAAGCGGCATATATACTTGAAAACATTGAACCGTTACGTTTTTTCATTTACTACTTTATAAATAGTGCTTAGGAGGCAAACTTTTTGTGCGTGTTTGGTATCTGATAATTTTAACCGAACCTTTATTATCGTGTTCAGTTGCAAGGGTAGTCCTGCTTTTATATAACTTGCTAAATAAAAGCCCCGCCCAACTTAAGGTTTTTGGTTAGAGTGTATTCCTATATACAAGTGGCTCAGTATTCTATTATGCTGCTTTATTCTAACCTTCCTCCTGGAGCTCTTTTTTGCGTGGCTGATCCGGGCTAAGAGATGTATGGTTTCAGCCTTTTAAAGAAAACCTAAAGAGTCTGCACTCGAATTCCTAACTCGAATGAGCATTGGTTGTACATCATTCTATTCGGGTGAGACAACGAAAATTACAAATTGCAATGTTGTGTTACTGCCCGATTTCGCGCCAGCCGGCCAAATTATTTTTCTTATTTCTCTCTTTGTTTGAATCATCCGTTTGTGCTAGTAGGTGAGCTCCTCCTTCCCCTGTACCAATATATCCCTAATGAGCGGAAAGGAACCTTTTTAAATTACTTCCACTAGACACGTACCTGTTATCAAGATAAACTTATATTTCAGTATAGGTATTTTGGGGGATTTTTCAATTTGTGCTGAACTCGGGATTCACACTTTAGGTTACCTTCTTGTGGAATCAGTTGCTTCAGTCACAGTAACGCAACCTGTTTTTGCCAATCCATGCGCAGAAACCGCGCACATCCGTCGCTGCCTTTCCGCCAAAGGTGAAGTACGCCCACGTGCGACCTATTTCACTCTCGCGTAACGCGATAAAGCAGAGTAGTTTGGCTCCAGTACGAGTAGTTTTTTTATGTATTTGTTTCCCCGCACTGGCATGGGGCCTGAATCTAGATCATGCTGTGCTCAGCATCCTTTTCCGTTATCTACCTGCTCTAACGACTGTCTATAAACCGCAAAACGTCTGTGGCGTTTTTTCAATCTTCTTTTTTATGAACCGCATAGAGAGCACGGCTCGCATTGCAAACATTTTGTTGTAAAAAAAATGTTCGCTAAGACACCATTGCGCCACTTTTTCTGCCTGTTCAACACCTTCTGTGGCTATTTTGAGGACACCTGCCACAATTGTTAAACAACGTAGTCTAGTGGTGTGGTGTCGCTGGTTCTATAAAAGAATCCATCAATTTGCTTAAATAGTTTGTCACTGAACGTGTAATGCAGTCTAGGTTAGCAATGCGTTCTACCATACATAGTTCGTATTGTCTGCAACTTGTATGAAAAGTTTGAACAGAACTGCACCATTTACGACCCAATGTTTCACTTACCGCTTGTACATTTGGTCCATTCTGAGCCAATGAGCAATCATAAACAAATGAAATGCGACCACGAAAATTTTTTATTTATTTTATTTATTTATCAATACTGTAGGTCTTCTGAAGACCCATACACGAAGCGGAGCGGGCATACAACATCCCAGGTACCTGATTAGATACAAAGTCAAGGAACTACAATATTTCGAGGGACAATACGTGGAACAGCGGAACACTTACAATAGCGAGTACATCAATAGTACATTGGTGCTCTTCCCATACACGAGAAGAAGAAACAATAATACTAGAAACCGCGTTCTACCCATGCCAAACAACTTGTGTACAAAAAGTACAATACACCACTGTAAAACGCGTTTTTCGATATCACAATAACAAGAACAACAACAAAAAATAACTATACAGGCTCTGTTACCTGCTCCACAAATGAAAAAAATTGATCAATATTTGTAATATTCAGAGCTTCACTTGGTAGCGCGTTTCAAGCGTTCACAGCGCGAGGGAAAAAGGAATATTTCAACACATTGCTATGCGCACTGAAGGGACGTATGCATTTATCGTGGTTCGTCCATAGAACAGCGGCCAGGCGGGTGAATATAGTCGTCTTTACAGATTTTGAGAATGTAAATGAGATCACACAAATATAAAAAATACTGTTCGCGGTGGTCTAATATTGGCTCAGCATTTGCATACTGGAAAGCCAGCTTACCAATTTTCTTACTTTAATCGAGCCACCCTTCAATTTGACTTGCGCCGGACGACATCGCACTATTTGCGTGTACCGGTTTATATTTTCGTCATCGCCTTTCAATTGCCCATGGCAGCACGTGCATAAGGTAGTGTTCCAGTCATTCTTTTTTGTGATTTTTATCGCAAGCCGGAAAAACTTCTTTAGGGTGCATAAATTTTTAAAGAAATTAAACTGTTCCCTTATGCTGTTTCGCGATCCATAGTGCTGGCTTGCTTTGTTGTATTTCTTCAACGAGCCCTCATTGCTAACTATATCGGGCTGCAAGCATCGTCGTGTGCTCAGTTCCACCACACCATAGTGCAAACGGGACCTTAGATGCTTTTCCCGCCAATCGACGCTTTTGAGACGCTGTAGATCATGACTCAGGGTTTTAATGAAGGGCCCTTCCGCCTAAACTGTCCTGCTAAGCGAATTTTCCAGCTTGAATTATAATAAATAATGGAAGTTGGAAATTTCAAGATTTCGCTCTATATAACAGCAAAACATTTATAAAGTGTTGACCGTAACAAAGCTTGTAAAATTCTTCGTGCACCCACGCAGTAGCTTCCAATAACTCTGTGTGTACCCTTTTCAGCTTTCTGCAGTACACAAGACGAAGATTACTAAGCTCGTTTGCTACTACGACAGGCTCAGGAGCCAGCTTTTTTGCTTCGCCCAGGTTTTAGGTTCAATGCTAGAAGAAGCAAGTAATAGGAAAGCTAAGAATTAAGGTTTTATAGCTAGTGCAGCTAGCCGATATCTGTTGAGTGGTTAGAACTCTCACAGACGTACATGAATAAACTTTTTCGCCCCTGTGGCAGCACCTGATTTCAGTTGGTATCAGCAAGTATTTTATGCAAGAGCTGTAATGCGTTTTTTGCGTATATTACCCGAAACAAACAATATATGTGGTTTTTGCAGATAACTAAACTAATTATTTGCAAGGTTTGTGAAAGATAGCCTTTCAAGTTTGCGTTTTACATGAACTAAGCGATTATCTAGGCTGAGGTAACTTTCTTATACCATAGGTAAGGGCGACATTTTGTAGCTGCTTTGAAAGACGAATTTTAAAGTGTTTAAACATATGTTTTGACGCCATAGTTTTGTTGACAAAAAAAACTTCCCAGGAATAATATTTGGTGGATTCAGTCCACCACGATGTGAGCTCTAGGGACCGGAGCGCATGGCTTCGCTGACCGCAAAAGCGCAGACTAAAAGTGCTAAACTAACCAAGAATGAGCATCCTACAGAAAGTATTGTTCCAAATATTTCTATGAAAATAATTGTTCTAATGGCACAAAGAATGCGGAAGACGTAGGAGTGCAGAGCAATGGGGCCCTTTCCCTAATAGTAAATAAACCACTGACTTTTAAGCAAAAGCCTTATCCGCCTTGGGGCTGAGTAGCTAAGGCGGCGGGTCCTTAGCATAAAGCGCACGGGCTTCATACTGGTTCCCCCAACTGTGTTTCTGAAGAAGGCGAAAACAATAATGCCCAAGTTCCTAGGTATTGGTGCACATGAACATCCCCACGTGAGTGGAGTACACCTGGAAGACTTGACTACAACACTCCTCATAACGCATGTGTTGCTTCGGCGCGTAAACCGCAAGATAGAGATTTCACGTCAGCAAGAAATATTTAACAAGTGGTGAGAGTCTTTTATTCTCGGCTTCAACCCTCTCTTCTGGCTGAGTTGCAAGCAAAACTTGTAAACCTATTAAAAGAAACTAAAAGGTCTGCTTGGCTTGGTATTGCAAAACACACGTGGAGTGTTTCATGAATGTTAAGATTACGTTTTGGTTAAAAGTCTGATGGTGTGTCTTTTTGTGTTTCTCGAATGCTGCCGAACAAGGTCTCACGGTTCGTGAAGCGCCTTTGCTTCAGATATGAAAAATTGTTCTCTAGCTATATCTACTGGGTGATTCGCCTCAGCCTAGGGATTTATACACTCCCCAAACACCCCCCACAAGGATTACAATACCACCCCCCCCCCCCCCAAAAAAAAAAGCTTGAACATCCACGACCACTCTTCCCAGGGCTTCATACACACCCCCACATCCACGCCCCCCAACACCTCCCCCCTGCCAAAAAAACTCAAAATTCTCGATAAACCCCTCCTTCAGTCTGTCATTTTTGCGCAAGCACGCACGCCGTCCAGCGCGAGACTTTAATCCTTAAAGCAGCCTTTAATCCTTGCATAGTTTTTTGGTATCACAACAGCGTGGCTCAGAGTGAGCGCAGCTGAGACGTCTCCGCAGTAACTTACGTACCGTGGCGTTACACCAGCTACACCCGCAAGCCGGTGACTCAATGTCATTGCTACGAGACGAATAAACTTGCTAGACTTAGTGTAGTAGAGCTTTCATTATGACAAATCTTCGTAAAGTGTTCTAGAGGTTTAGTCGACAGATTTGGAGTGAATGGTTCGCGTAGAGGGTCTTATGTAAGCGAGGGACTGGTACTTGTTGTTTCGTCCAAAATAAATCAAGCGCATATGATAAGGCTAATGGTAGCTTACTTACTCTGTCGTTCAGTTCTCTCTGCTCTACCAGATAATCTATTTTCCCTACACAGAACCGAGTGTCGGGAAATAAGATGTCCATCATAAAATTGCACCGAATATAATTACTTACGCAATACCGCAAAATGCCAGACGGTTACGTAGCAATTGTGGCGGAAAGTTGTCAACAAATTAGCTTTGGCTGGAATATTTACTGAGTACCGTATTTGCACAAATCTGATCCGCACCTCTTTTGCCTGAATGTAGCCCTTATATTTTTGGGCGTGTTAAAATCGGTTTTAAAACCAAAGTCAGCTTTACAGCAGGCTGCAGGACTGCCACGGAGACGAACTCCACCCGAAATCTAACTAAGCACTCTAAGAAAAAAGGGTAGAAATTGGGAGAAAATTTGGGTTTTCTCCGCTAGCTCTGCAAATTTCTTCCTATGGCTCATTACCCGTAGCGCCCTCTGTACAGCCTCTACGAAACACGGACACGGGTGCCGGCCGGACTGTAGGAGCGGCGAGCGCGCACTTACCACGCCCGCCGCTCCTTCAGTCCGGCCTGACGTGGGAGCATGCATTCTCCCCTGTCGTCTGCGATCTTCTGTCGGCGCTGACGTCGATAATGAAACCATTCTTCGTTGCACAGTGGCTTTCGCCGATCTGGCGTACACGATGGCTCTCTGCAACATCGTCCTTGCAGTGTGCTGCTTTCTTATCCTCTTACTGATTGATTTATTGTAGGGTTTAAACTGCTGACGCACCGCAGGCGATGAGGCGTGCCGTAGTGGAGGGCTTCGGAATAATTTTGACCACCTGGGGTCTTTAACGTGCGCTGAAATCTCGTACACACGGGCGTTTTTGCTTTTCGCCTCCATCAGAAAAGCGGCCGCCGCGGCTGGAAACCAACCCGCAGCCGCTTGCTCAGCAGCGCAACTCCTTAGCCACTGAGCCACGCGGCGGGTCCTTGTCCTCTTACTGTCTTTTTTTTTATTTTTTTTATCCCCATTTGCTCGCCACGCAAACGCACAGTTCTCCAGCCGTGTTTCGCGGACTTTCTGTGGTAGCCGCTGCATGCTTGCTGGGTGCGACTCGCCTGCGCCCATTTCAACGTTACGACCGCATTTGTGGACGCTTTCTACTCACACTCAAGGGCAGGACGAGGGCAGGACGATGCTCTAACTGCCCTTTTCTTCATCAACGAGCACGGACGGCAGCATATTCATGCATCAGTTACCAACAACGAAAGGGCCCATTCATTAGCATTTCGGCCGGCGATTCAGAATGGTTGCCAGACCAGCGGTTCGCTCTTCGATATAAGAGAGAAGGCACTGAGTGTAGTTGCTCAAACATACGCGCTGTAGTGTTTCGTTACACATTTTGTTATTCTGTGAACTATTCATACGCGCTGTACTGTTTCGTTACACGTTTTTGTTTCTTTTTTGAGCTTTCCGGTGTCCCTTACAAAAGCTGAAACTAATAAAAGGGTGCAATTGAACGAGTTACATTTGAAAAAACAAAAAACACAGCTAAGGCATATGCATTTCTGTGGGTTTTTTGAAACAAACAACAAGCTCAATGTTCCTTCTTGAACGCTGTGCAATAAGTGTTGTATATACTTTGTAGCCGCCTACGGTTTAGTTTTGCTTTGTGATCACGCGGACATGTGAAAAGTGTACTATGTATTGTGCCGTGTGTATGTATACGTGTATTATGCTTGCGCTGTTGCTGATTGCGAGTATTGGCGGTTGACAATGCCTTCAATGAAGTGTATGTTTCTGCGTTGTGCTATGTTTCTTCCCAATTTGTGCTTGCCAGCGGGCGGCCCGTGCGGCCCTTGATATGTTGCCTATATATAATTTAGCAATAGAGGAAACGCCTTGATTTCAGCGCACTCTGATAGTGATTCTTAGTAGTTGCACTTCCCCTGCCTAAAGGTTTTATTTGCGTCATCTATCGGTCATTTTTAAACGTTTACGATTGCTTTACTTCGAGCTCGCTAGATGGCGAGCAGTGTCACCTCCTCGCTGGGACGGATGCGGCGGAGCCATTTTTTGTGCCACCTTCACTGTCTCTGCGCTCAGATGCAGATTGCAGAATATCTGCGTTTTGATGCAGCGGTTTTTGTGAGTTAAGACGACTAACAACAATTAGTTGTTTTCGAACGGTTGCATTGCATGCTTGCGATCTCGTGTGTTCGTCAAAGAAGGGATTACAAGCGTTTGGGAAACTAAAGGCACCATTGCGAATGCAAGCGTTAGTCTAGCTGAACGCGTAGCCGGAGCGCTTAGCAGGACGAATGCAAGAAGTCGCGCAGATACGATTGGCGTCGTGGGTTGCTAATCGCAGTATGGTGCTCGGTGGGTAATTTGTGGGGTATTTTAGCGCATTTCGAGTGCACACAACAACAGTAAACTATCTATTTGTACTTTCTCGATCCTCAAACCGATCAGCTTCCTAGGTCCTTTTCGCATAACAACCCTTGCTCGGGTACCGCCGCCAGGGGAGGAACACTCCTCCATTAGCTCACGACAGGGGAAAATCTTCCTCCACTCTTAGGGGGAGAAACGCGCTCCTCCAGGTTAAGGGACAATGTTTCTACCTCTTATGGAGATATATATGATACATTCCTGTTTCACCATAAGGGAGAAACTACCACACCGTTTGTCGTAGAGTGAATCCTATCTAAAACATCCCGCCAACAACCCATGAGTAAATTTTGGTCCACCCATTTAACAATTAACATACATCAGCCAGCTGCTTCCCATATTTCTGCTGCTGAAATTAGCGTCTCATTTTAATCATTATGGCTCCAGTTAGGTACTACTATGGCACGTCCATCAAGCACACGATAATTTTTCTTGCCGAGAGCGACGGAAACCGTGCAGCTTTCCGCAAACTGGGCCACCAGGTGACAATAGTTCGCGATCGGCGTAAACAAAGCAGAACCATATTTGCATGAAAGGCTTCAGCGGCCCTGAGCACGCATTCTTTGAGAATCTGAAAACTGCATGGTTGAATTCCTAAATTAGTAGCGACTGAACTAAAATTATTCAGGTCAACGCACCTGAAATAGGAAGGACAATTTCATTGTTCCCCGCGTCAGTTTTAATGGCAGCGAAAGCCGAAGAAGCATGTTAATCACACACCAAGGATTTTTGGTGTCACACTATGGTGTCCAAATAAAATATCTTCTGCTGGGTACGTGGTGTCAATTTTTTGCGCCTGCGAGGAAGAATCGGTGTCCAATTACTGTTCTTCAATTTTCCGACGTTTATTTACTTGCACGTTACAATGAAGGCAGCGTTAAAACCTGCCAAATACGGTAAAAAGGGAACAGAGTTTGTGGCCTATGGTGTAACATGTAACGGGTAAATGTTGGGTAAAACATAGAAATTAATGGCACAAACCATTGCTTCAAAATACTAGATACATTATAAGAATGATTGAGGGTATTTCCCCAACTCTACACGGCGACAAAAAAAAGTCATAAAGACTTATACCAAAATTTTTTTTCTAACACGTGAATATATACCTTCAAGAGCAACCCTTGATTAGTGCGCACGAACCGGGTCATCCGCTGTCCAACACAATATAAAAAACACGACAGCCCAAAACTCCCACTTAGCTATCCGATCCTGCTGAGCAGTTCAAACGTACTGTAAAAGAAAGCGACAAATGGGTTAGTCACGAATCTCTCCTTCATTTTAGAGATATGCCATCCCGACACAATATCCCTGCTAATTTGCCTGGTAAACATGCTTGCTTGTTGCTAAATGCCATAGCGCACAGCGAAACGCTGGATGGGCGTGTCTGGAAAGTTGACAGATGCTCCCAATCATTACAATTACCCACGAACACAAGACATTGACCTTGCCGGAGGTGCAAAATATCCGTAGCCGAAAATCTCCAGATATTTTGCACACTACTCAACTGCTCAACAGAGTTGAAATGCGACAGAAAATGTGCAACGCCGCTCTTGTAAGAAAACAGGACAAATTGTGGCTCATGTGTTGATGATCAGCGCAAGGGCAATGATTTCGAACCGTGAAGGCAAATGAACCTTCCCGTTTCAGAGAGGGAGTGCACTACCTACAGTTGGCAGAACGCTTGTTTATAACGCTCGAGCGGCGTGCTCCGGCCTGCGCGGGAAACATCTAGTGATAACGTCTTGTTTGATACCGACAGAATGTGAGCAAGCACAACCTGCTTCAGCGCGATGACTGTTTGCCTTGTCCTTGATTCGGTCGCCTTGGCTTTTGCACCTTATTTGCTGTGAGATGCGCTGCCTGTGCTGCCTGGCCTTGAAACAAACGTGGGGATTGTCAAATGTTCGTGCAGCGTTCGCTGCGTTTAACAACGTGCAACGCTTTGTTTTTCCGCCAAGCTGCGCAATTTACGCAGGGTTTTTTTATGTACGCGAGAAAACGAAGAACAATCGCCGAAAACGCACGAATGGCTGCTTCAGGAAAAATCTTTCTTGGTTATACAATCTTTCAGTTGCGGCTCATGATGAAACGTCGTCCTATGGTCAATGCTTACAAAGAACCATTTTTAAAAGACATGATATGCAAAGCAAATACATACACACAAATGAGTTATGCAGTCTCGAACAGGCGGTTGCAAGCTGGGCTGCCCTTCCGTGAAACCAGTTGACATTGCACAAATGAAACAAGGTGTCAGCAGGTGCCGACATGGGCAAGTCCCGAAGACGCACGTCGCATGGTGCTGGCCGAGCTCAGTTAGAAAGGATGGTGGCATGACCAAAAGGGATGCATACGTTAAACAGCCGTGTTTCCAGACACACTGCGGAGGCCCACCAATCGGCATAGTTGAACAGGACGGGGAACGTGCTAGATCATAGCGCAAGTGGCATTGCAGAACTGACGGAAAGAATGAAACCCCGGTGAGAAGTGTCAACTACCGATAAGCTAGGACGCACAAGACAGAAGGTATCGTCCGCGCTCAGTTGCGAGATGGAATGGTCGCACGACAAAATTCGCACTAACTCAGCACACATGCTTCCAAAGCCGGTACGCTGACATATCTTCCTGGTTAAAGGTGCGGTCCCAGTTCCTGAAAGCGTGAAGCAGAAGGGAGAAGCTAAGCGAGAGAATCAGGATGACAAAACGCTTGTGGGCATTTCAAAACAGCCGGGAAGATTAAACTTGGTTGGCTCCAGGTGTCCCCTTGCGTTGAGAAAGAACATACAGGACCCAATATTATCGCACGGGGTTGTTCTTGCTCAGTTTTTGCCGGTATGGCTCTTTACAATGTACGCAGTTTAATGCAGGTAGCCTTGGATCTAGCGCTGCTTTGGGCATATGTACACTTCTAGTATGAGTTGGCGAGCGTTAGTCGGCTGTAATAAGCAGGATGAGGCGGACGGCCACGCTGGGAACGCATTTGTCGGCATTACGCAACAGTCGATGTCCTGAAACATAGCTCGCACGACGTGTTAGTTGGCGTTGCTGAAGAAGCGCAAGGGCTGAGCACACCCGGCGGTGACGTCCACCTGCAGTTATAAGTACTACTCCCATAATGAGGGACGTGGTGTACTGAAGATTCCTTTTTTGGTGCCACGGCAGTACCCAGAAATCGTAATTATTCGAAATAGGCTCACAGTTTTAAGTCACGGTGAGCAGAATGGGTATGCGCTGAGAACAGTTGTCGGCGTTGCAGATAAAGCGGGAAAATAAAACTTGCCTGGTATCCCGTGTAACCTGGCGTCCAGGAAGAAGGTGCAAGACCACAGGACGGACGTAGGGCGGTGTCTTCCGCGCTCAGTTGTGCGGCGAAGCGCCGGAATGAGGAAAGACGCTCTCTGAGGCAGACAGCCTTGCTTGCAGTTCCGCCGCGAAAGCCCACAGATCTGCATCATTCCCAGTGGAGCCGTCCATTTCAACCCCACTGGGCGGGCCGGGGATGCTGGGTGTTGGGATTTCCGGATCTTCGACGTCCTGGGCCTTCAGGATGAGGTTCGTCACAAGGAGCTGCTTAAGCAGGTCTGGCTTCTCACGATGAAATGTAAGGCCCGCAAGCTTGTAGTGGGACACCCACAGAAGGCGGCAAATGTCGACGCTCATGGCTGTGCTGAGCGACGGGCGAAACAGGAGGCTTGCTGTCTTAGTCTGGTCAATCTCGTCAAACATATTCTGGGCAATATATACATACGAGCCGTGGTAGCAGTATCTGAATAATATAGCCTGGAAAATAGGCTACGTAATTTCTCAGTAGAAAAGACGCATGATCACCGCCAAAAAACCCGAAAGAGAAAAGTATTTTCAACGACCCATGACATACCTTGCTCTCAGAAATATAATGCACGCCATTACAGTGATCTCCCTTGGTTACCGTCTTATACTCGTTCGTGTTGTCACCACTGCGTGCACAGGTGAATATAAAGCTGACGCCTCCACAGTTAACGGCTGAGCCGAGCTCTTTCTCTTGGTTTCAAGCTGAAGGCTTTCGACACCTTAGGTCCCTCATCTCCGCTGTGTGAATATTCGAACAACTCATCTTTACGCGAGGCTTTCTTGATACGCTATCTGTTACATTTCCAGCAACCGGCTAACGAAATAAATGTTCGTGTATTCGCATTCGTCATTTGTTCAAGGCACCAGTTCTAAGACTGCGTCTAAGACAGTTCTAAAAATAACAGGTGTTTATTAGCACGCGACCCTAAAATCGCAGTGACTGATGGTATATCGGATCTCAGAATTGTCTGCCTTACGTTAGCGATGAATCCCGTAACAAGGAATAAAAAGAAAGAAAAGCGTTTTGTTCCCGTATTCTTGCGTGCTGATGACGTGGGCATACTCGACACACTGGACATACCGTTTTCACGCTTTATCGATCTTTCGGAAACTAGCCCATGCATGGTCAACAGTTTATGGTGTTTCTTTAGGAACCTTATCTTGAAATGCGTCCGGGATTTTCTACCAACCAGGTTGAAATTTTCTCGAGACGCGAACACGTGGATTAAAAAGGAAATAGTGAGACTGAAGCGGCAAGCTAAAAGATAAGAATAAAGTGCCGCAAATACCTATCAGTAAATAACATGCAAGAGCTAACAACCACACGCCTACTACTTAGTAGCAGTATAAAAACTGTGAAAGACTACTATCAGGGCGTAACTTAAAAAATATAATGCTATCCTCCCCATCGAACTTTTGGCGCCATTTTTCGTCCCAAAAAAGTGGACCTTCCAGTTTCTTAATCCATGGGAAAATAGTCACGGACAGGTTTGTGATTTCCCAGTCTTTTAATCAATTCTTCAGCTCAGTTTTTACTGATGAAGGCGGCAGCTTACCACACTTCGCTCGTTTTGAAAATATGAGCCCTTTCAAAAATGTTGCACCTCAGCAGGGCATACTTTCATTACTTCTCAATTTAGACTACAAAAATCACCTTATGTAGACGGCATTCCTAACGCATTCCTCGTTAGATACGCTGAATGGTGCTCACAGGACCTCTGCGTTATTTACCAAAAGTCTTTTAGCCTAGCACAAGTTCCAGAAGATTGGAAGTACGGTAAAATTACCGCAGTACCTAAAACCAATGACTAGTCCAATATTGCATTATTCAGGCCAATTTATATACTATGTACTTGCGCAAAAAACCCCAAAGCAGGTTATCTTTAGGCATCTCACAAGTTTTCTTGAAGAAAACACATTTGTTGGTTCTCGTCAACACGAATTTCGAAAGGGGGTGTTTACTACGACGCAATTACTTGAAACACTACATGATCTTGCAGCAATATTAGACAACCAAAGTCAAGTTGACATAATTTTTTTAAGCAAAGCTTTTTACCTCTACCCCCCAAGGGTTCTTTTCGGCCGCTGGTGTCACCAGAAAACTCCAGCGAACCAATAAAAGAATTTACTGGCACCGCCGGGAATCGAACCTAGAACTAATAGACTAACAAAGCGAGAGCCTGTTGGCTTACCTATTTAGCTACGAGACCACGCGAACAAGCAGAAGACAGCAGGTTGTCTTACCGATTTAGCTACGAGACCACGCGAACACGCGGAAGACGGGTGGTGTACTCACCAAGCACATCTACTGGTTTACCCCCTGCGTTCTCACTGAATGCCACGTGAGAGCGTCACGCGACCACTCACGCCCGTCTAGCAGCCCTGTGCGCACCTTGCTCATGTGCTAAGAGTTACAAAAGTTAAAGGCAGCTCACACCAATGCATGGCATCTCACTTCTAGTACGCCAATGTGCTAAAGCCTGTGGGCTCCAGTGTTCACGTAAAAAATCACAGCTCCTTGTCGTCCGCCCTCACGCCAAATCAAGGAATACATTGAAATACTCCTTTCCTCCTGTATCTTTGTAGTGTTTGGCTACGCCTGATTGAATGCTTTTCTTGTTCAGTGTTCTTTCTAAATTATTTGCAGTTGTGTTTTCCAGTTGTTTGCTTCCCTGTGTAATCTTCGTGTTCAACTGATGTTATGCCGAGCGACAAAGTTGTCGTCTTTGAAGTTCCCCGTTCTTTATGGCTGTTTGATTTTACCACGCGAACTAAATGCATTCCTCTGTTTGTTGTCTGAACAGTTGTCTAAAAGTTGTCTAAAACAACCCGCAGTTGTCTAAAAGTACTCCTGTTGGCCTGTTTTTGCATCATTATGTTTGTCCGCTCCTGTCTTGGGCTTCTAAATGAAGCGGGCGAAACCCTGTTAATAAGTAACTAAACTGCCTTTTTTCGGGCTTGATATTTTATCGCAGTAAAGGTTCGTGCTGAAACACGTGACGAAAGGTACCGAAGATGCCGATTTACGTTCAAGAACGGACCTGTTTACGTTTTCTTTCGTGCGTGCGGATCGTTAACACAAACGGCCGCTCCGTGAAGTGGAAGGGAAAAAAATGCTAAGCCATAAACTCAGGGTAAGTGGCGATCAAGCCAGAAGCCATCAGACACGTGTTAGAAGTGCGGTCCTCAAGAAATAAAAAAAACGCTTGCCTTGGTCGGCATCTTACTCCGGGTTAAGAAACAGGTGTCTATCTTGTGGCGCTATCATAGCAAACAGGGCGCACCGCATTTCCTTTGAGTTTGTAGCGCGGGAGTTGGTTTTGGACTTTGAACAAGTTGAACTGGAATTTAGAATCGGGCTTCCACAATTTAATAATCGGACTTTCGGAGTCGTGAATTGTTCCTTGTATTTACCTTTCTTCGTGTAGAACCCTTCGAATCTGAAACACTTTTTTCTTAAGAAAAGCGCACACCTAAGCAAAATACAATTTTTTGCTAGTGAAGACCACCAGCGCCGCTGCTTTCTCACTCCTTGTATTACAGTTCCGAAGGCGGCCGAGTTCGTCCTTCGACTCATCTACAAATGTACCGTGTGCGAAGCACCTCAAGGTCATACACACTTTGTTAATGACTACAACGTCGTGAAGTATTACAAAGCTTTGCGGTGTTGCACCTACCCTGGCAGCGGATATTTACTCATTTTGCGTGATTGGGGCATTCCAAGCGCTGGGGCCACCCCAAGAAGCACGAAACTCAGAAAAGAGGGAGTCCAGCCGTTTACTGGGAGTGCATAGGTGGAATTCGGTGCTAGGTATGGGATGACGGTTGGTTCAATAGCCATGGGCGAAGAGAAAGATGCGGGGAGAAACAACATTCACAAGACAACACATTCACGAAGGCCGGGAGCAATTAAAGGGACGCTAAAGCTAAGAACAAGTCCGGTATCTGTAGATTAGCGTGAAGATCTGGGTCATGTCGCTTCGCGACTACCTGTGGAGCACGTCGAACTCTTCGGTACATCGAGCACTTCAGCCCTAAGCGTCCCACTCCGCTATTTGCAATTGTATGCTCTACAGGCGGAACTACCACCCCATGGCCGCAAATGAGGGCTCGTCATTTCCCGGCATCTGCGCTCTTAAGTGTGGGACCATTTTTACAGGGAGCCGCAATGTCCTCACGCCGGCGTGCTAAAGACCTGGTCTGTGTTTGTCTGGTATGGACTGGCGTGGTATGTACGGCTTTCTTCGCCGTTAGGTTCGCTCGTTCTGTGTAACGACAATCTCGCACGGAGTGTCAACGGCGCAAGCCGCCACCCTCTCGTGCATCTGGCCAGATGCAGCCTTAGGCGTGCCCTATTCAACCTTTTGACAGCGTAGGAATCGATCGTAGTTGCAACTTTGTAGTCAACCGCTTCATCTTACATCACGGCGCCCCTCGGGAACTTCTCAGTGACAGAGGGCGTGTCTTTCTTTCTGACGTCTTCGAAGCGCCTCGAAAGGCCTGCCCCATTGTTCCCCGCACGACTACTGCATATCACCCGCAGACAAATGCTTAATCGAACGTTTCAACCGCACATTGGGGGACATGCCCGCAATGTATGTGTCATCCGACTATTCAAACTGAGTTATGGGTCTTCGATTCGTGACCTAGCCCTACAACACTGCCAAGGAAGCCCACGCCAGGATTGTCTCCCTTCGTTCTCGTGTATGGACGCAAGCCATCGCGCCTGCTTGACACAATGCTCCCCTACAGTCCCGACGTGTCTAAAGCCTCGTGAATCTCCGAAGTCGCCCTACGTGCGGAGGAGTGACCCCAACTGGCTCGCTGGTTCACGTCAGACGAGCGAGGACGTCAAATGTTCCGCCATGATGCATCGACTCCTACCCCATAATTTTCTCCGAATTATCTCGTTTGACTCTGAGTTCCGGCCACTACTCCTGGGCTGTCGTTCAAGCTCCTTTCAATGTACCATGGACCGTATCGCGTCATCGAATGGACGTCGCCCGTGAATCATGTGGTCGAAGCTCTGAATTCTTCATCTGGCAATCGCTGCCGTGGCCGAGAGGCCATTCACGGAACACGCCTGAAGAGATACTTCGAATACGCCTTTGTTTCATGCCCCTAAGTCGCCAGGGTGGCTCTAATTTGTTCCAGGGAAATTTTAAAGGAGACGAATGGTACCGGCACTAGCCAAAGAAAAAGACAGCGCGCCAGCCTGAGCAGCCGCGAAAGCAGCATCAACAGTGACAGCCGAACCAAAAAAATTTCCCCGCATTTCCCCGAGGGGAAGAATGTGAAAGTGCGAATGCATGAGTTGAATTTGCGCGGTTCCGTAATGTTCGCGAAAGAGAGATCACACACACACACACCCAACTACAAAGAAAGAAAGGTGCATTTATTCACAGCCACCTATTTGTGTTGTTGTACTTGATTGCTAGAGCGGATCTCAGCTTTGAAATTTCGTGTCAGTACTCCTTTAAGCGGGTGCATTAGCCCTTCTCACGCCCGATTCCTGGCCAATCCCCCACGTGGGTATGTGCCATGCACAGACACCTATTTGTGTTGTCGTTGTACTTGATTGCTAGAGCGGATCTCAGCTTTGAAATTTCGTGTCAGTACTCCTTTAAGCGGGTGCATTAGCCCTTCTCACGCCCGATTCCTGGCCAATCCCCCACGTGGGTATGTGCCATGTCAGCGGCCAGGCAGCACGTGCCCATCTCCCACCGTTGCCAAGGAAGACGAGGAGATTCCTGGCCAATCCCCCACGTGGGGTGCCATGTCAGCGGCCAGGCAGCGCGCGCCCATCTCCCCCGTTGCCAAGGAAGACGAGGAGCGCGCGCACCCGCAGCTGTTGCTATGTGGACGGACGGCGGTCACCGGAATTCAGGGTCGCTTATAAAGTGCATTCGCACTTAAAACCACCGACGACGAAGACAACAGGCGCGCGTATCTGAACCTGCTCCATCTTAAATCACGGTCAATAAAAGTCTTTCGTCAGCTACATTGCGTTGAGCAATACATCCCCTTCGAATTTATATATTTCTGCATTATTGGCAGAAAATGTGGCCATATATGCCACGGTGAGGTAGCAAATGACGTCAATAATTGGCCATATATGACATCACGTAGAGACTTAAATGGCACGGCCAACTTATATATGGCGCCAGTTAAAGCCATATATGTCCCGGTTAACCAAAATTTAGCCCCAAGTACAACCATACATTGCGTGGCCAACTTATATATACGCCAAGTACAGCCATATATGTGACCAGTTAGGGTTATATAGAATGAATTCACGTTTTTCAAAGGCGATCTATATAAAAATGTTATAAATATATAATTAGAAATGGCAGGAATATGAATGCCGAGATGCCCCACGGTCTGTGAAGCCATTGTTGCATTATCCATCGGGTAATACTAAGCTCATAAACAATGGTATAGCTTTATCAGGTTTGCGTTCTGCTGTGAGAAAGACCTGTGGTAATCTGATGGAAAATAGTTTTAAAGGGCCAAAAAATTAAGACAAGCCGAATATTTGGAAGGCCTGTTACCACGTACCTGTGAGAAACTCGTGAAATGGTTTGTCTGGATTAAGGAACCTGGATGCTGAAGATGAAGCTGAAAACAAAAAAAATGCTGCTGTCATCCCTACAGTCACGGCATCACGCGTAGGCTGGGCAAAGTTGGTTTGCGTTATGGTGTGCATGTTGTTATAACTGCCAGTAGTAAGGTCCTCTCGGTTTGCGCAAAAGTTGATAGTAGGACTAAGCGGAGTCATGATGAACAAGTCGTAGGCGCGGTGTTAAACTTAGAAACCGCTATGTTGCGTGCGCAACGGGTGTTGTTTATACTATTCCCCTGTCGCGTGGGCGAGCGTATGCAGGCCATACGGGCTGGTGTCTCAATGTGCGTTTACGGGAGCACCAGTTATCACTGAAAGGTGCAACTTCCTCTCACTTGCCTTGACACCGTATTAAATGTGGCTGCTCCCCAATTCTACATGACACTATCATTTTGTTTACACATGGTCGGCAGATTACGCGCGAAGTTGTTGAAGCTTTTCGCATTGCGTTCAGGGTATACACTTGCGTAAGCCAGGCGAGCGTGTTGCTTTATTCTAAAGAGATTGCATATCTGAGGGCCTCATAATAGCTTTTTGGCGCCGGTATTAGTTCGTTTTTTTTATGTAGCCTTTTAGTACCTTTCTGCGCAGTGATTTTAGGCTTCTTTGTTTTTTGTTTTGTTATTGTTGTTTGGGGGTGTGGTTCATTTCGCCTGTATATTTCCTTTCATCCTAATAAAAGTCAGTTGTTAGATAAGCGGCTGTAGTGTGTGCTCTTCTCTGCTTCCCGTATTGCCTGCACTGGTTCCTGTAAAAAAACGTTTTTGGCCTTTGCTTCGCAAAAGCAAAGAACGCGACGCTTCTGAAACGTTCGCCGTGCAGCCCGTCACGATTCCAGTTGTAGGAAGCCCAAACAGCACAGTGCATCGCTCCGAAGCGAAAGTATTACTCCTCACACCTTACGACAAGGCGTTAACAAACCCACGGCTGACGCAGCAAAAATGCCGAATACCCAAATACACTTGCCAACACACCACCCCGCAAACCACATATTGCCTTGGTAAAAGAGCTTTCCGTGTGTCAGCGGGAGCCTAATGAATGGAGTTCGTGCCGCCGCGCACGTAGCGCCGCCATGTGGGCAAAGAACCCGTGCGTACTCCCTATACCAAAGTTTATAAACAACCAATGCAAGAGTACAAATTAATTCGTGTCATGGATGTGGTAGTGATTCCTTCGCATGAACTGCACAAATATAACCTGTGTAGTGAACAATGCCCAAGTATGTAGTAAATATACATGCATGCAACCGTACACTAACACCTACGAGCGCACGATGAAATATAGAAAAATAGTAAGTGAAAGTGGTAAACGCCCTTATCTATAAGGTTGATGGTTGGTGGTAAATAACTTTGCAAGGTATCACCGCTAGCATCAGCTTTGTCGTTAGACACGTTGTGTGGGGTGAGCAGGCAACTTCAGTGTTGGGAACCTGCTAATATTCTGATTGACAAATGTTCCTACATTTTGGCCGTTCTCTTTGGATGAGTAGCTGTTCTTGCCTTGCGTGCCAGACAATTACTGCATACATTCATCCGCTGTTATGACACTTGGACGTAGCAAAGGGTTGACGGGTGTTCACTTCGAGTGCTGAAGAGATGCAACGATTGTCTTCAGAATTCCGGCGGTTGTTATGGCAGCACCATCTTCTCTTGGCATCCACGGAAGCTGCCTACTTAGTGGGTGACGTGTTTTTTTAGGCAGTCATTATTTTCTTAACTTGTATAAATACACCGGCTCTCTCTGGCTGTCCAGATGCTTTGTCCTAGTGATATGCTGGCTAGATTTGTGGATCATGTCAGCGATATTGGAGGGAAAATACTGCGCTTTACTCGCATCGACGTTATCGACAAAGGTGACCCTAACGTCATCGCTAACGTCGTTCGTCGAAGACCCTAGCCGAACCGTAACTGTTCCTTTTTCTCACTACACAGAAATATGTTTTGGGGAGGGGGCGGCTTTTCAAGAGAATAAACGTTGATAAAACCGTTTGCTGCATACATTTGAAATATAAAAGGAACATTTCACTACTGCGCCCTTTATTTGATTGCATTTCATTATTGGGTTCTTTAAATTCGCAAAATAAACAAACGAAGAAACGATTGAAGTACCAGAAAACTAGGCATATGAGGCCCCGAGGGAAAACGCATAAACAGCCAATTTTTGAGCATGGTGGTTACTTAAGGGGTTCTGACAGCGTGTGCGGACATTCTCAACTAGTGTGTCTATGTGTTGAGTTCACCATTTTTTTTTTGCGCCAGGCGACCATGTTTGGGCAAAGTGCTCTTTTGTTCGTTTGGCCTCAAATGGATAATAATGAACTTCCGTTTGTTTTGGGATAAGTTTGTCGCCGTTCTGGCGGTTTTTCGTTGAACCGTTCGAGCTGAACCTCCTTCCGTATGTGTCGCGGTATTACTTGTACAAATAAATCAGCTATGTTGTACTAGTATTTCCACTTAGAAAAAGTTGTTTGATCTAATATTGCAAAAAACTGCAGCAGATTAAAAGTTAAAAAGACCCCAGTTAGTCATACCTACGCAAATAGTCGGACGGAAAAGTAAGTTGGCATAACGAAGAGCCGTATCGCACACTTGACACAGTTGCCTAAATTTTGCTCTAAGGCGCTCCCTCTCATGGAGGAAAGAAAAGCTAGGAGAAATATGGGCAGCCTTTTTATTGTATTTTGCGTGCACTCCGCCCTTGCACCACCCTTGATGACTCCACTTTCGCCCCCTCCATATGCTCCCGTAGACCATTGGATATTGGCTTGGAAGTGCTGTGACGTATGACCTCAAGGGGCAGGCCTTCACCGTCGTTGCTTCGACGAGATTGCCACTGACTAGCTTGAAAGAGCCAGTTATACTTTCTTCAATGCATCGGTGGCTAGCATGGGCTCTCCTAAGCTTCCTTTCGTCCATGTTCGCGATGAATTCAAGCCGCGAAACACCAATCAATGGCCACAAGAGCCACTTTCCCAACGGCAGAGCTTCTGCGGGATGCACATTCAGCAGAAACAACCCATTTATTACTACAAAAGTCGTAAATTACTAAGTTACTTCAATTTTTATTTTCCTAACAAAGGCACGGCCAAAAATGGCTGATAGCGCTTACAGGACAAATGTAAAATGAAATGAAAGGAAAACGGAAATGAAAAGCTGAAGATAGACAAGTATGAGAAGAGCACGCATTGCGAATGCCACATAGCTAAATGTTGTGGCATTCAAATCAAAAACGCCTCTTGAAACATGAACTCAAATATTAGCACGGTAATAACAACAGTGCTAATTATGAAACAGCAAATTCTATTTCTGCGACTCTCCTGTTTCCTTAGGAATGCAACTGACGTATACGGGAGTCATATGTATTTTTAACACTCGCATTGAGCTCTAATGGAATCGGTAGCCGTAGCTCCACGAGCATTCGGTTTGATGCTGCTTGGAGGGCTTTAGGAGGGCTTTAGGAGTACCGGAATTTAAGCCCACAGGTATGCATGACACTAATACTCTGACTCATACTAACCTCAGCAACAAAGAGAGAGAACAAAGTAAGTAAAGTAAGTAAGTAATTAGATAAAGAGGGAGTAAGTGACTAAAGCGGAAGGAAGGAAGGAAGGTAGGAAGGAAGGAAGAAACGAAGGAAGGAAGGAAGGAAGGAAGGAAGGAAGGAAGGAAGGAAGGAAGGAAGGAAGGAAGGAAGGAACCGAGGAAGGAGGTAACACAAACCGGAGAAGCAGCGTCGAAGTTATTACGATTACGACAGAAAAGCATGTGTAGTGCGTAGCTCCGCACTCACGCCACCGCACCACGGCCTCACACTAACATCTCGCCATGACGTACCCTTTCATATATGCATATACGTTGCGCAGATTGATACCACAGTTTTTTCGTCGTCACTACTTCGTTGGGAATGCGTAAGTGCCCTTGTTTTTTGTGGCTCTCAAGGTATGTATAAGATCCCGAATAGAGAGCCCCTGTTAGTGAATATATAATCGAAGAACGTGAATTTTGTTTTGTGTGGTGATGGTGGCCATGGTTTGGCGCTGCGTCAATGAAATTTTTAAAGAGAAGCGTAGGTATGACTAACAGCGTTTTCTGCACACTCAACTTCTGGTTGCCTATTGTTGTAACCATGCATTTTTGCTTTGTTTCCTTGAGAATTGCCTTATTCATTGCCGCCATTGATGTTTGGGATTCACGGACAGTATTGGGTTCCTGTAAAGCCCTAAGTCAGCTGTGCAACCCAATACACTTTGACATAAGCGCGTTTGTAGATAACCCTGTTCAAAAAGAGAACACTGAAGTGGGTATTCCCCAAGGCATGGCAGCACATTGTAATGTAGTAGTTCGGCAGATAGAGAAACACACATTGGAAATGAACATTCAATTTTTATTGGAGGTCAGGTTAAGATTTAAGGCGCCTTGAGCTGGGAACGAACTGTGTTTTGGTGCCTTACCCAGCAAAAAGGGAACAGCGGAGCACAGCTCAGTCCGATTTCCGGGCTTTCTCTTTTCCAGTTTCTTCGGTATATAACCTTTCGGTCATCTCTTTGCCGCACTTACAACCCTAAGGCCCTCCCAGTCCATGACAGTCATCAAACCACAAATGGAGTATTTTTTTGCATCTGTTTTTTTATTCGCTTTGCGTAGCGTTGTTTATATCTAATTTCACCGTAACCTGAAAACCGTATTTTGCTATATTCATTTAAGGGTACGCCACGCTATCTACTGCTGGTCGAGGTTGATGCCGGGGAGCCACTAAAAGAAATCCGTGACTCTCTCTCCGTATATGTAATAAGGAAACAGTCGTGCTAATGTTAACATTTGCTCATACCACATGCTTGAACTAGATCTTAGCGGTAAATAAATGAACTGCCATATTGAGTTTTTTGCGTTTTCAACCATGCAACCAAAACAGGAACGGAAATTCGGCTCTTTTTTATAGACGAGATTAGTGTCGTCTTCATGAGAAGCAATTGCACCAAACAAGGTACCACGATTTCGGTGCTACTAGTAAAACGAAATCAAATGCTTTAAAACCTCATGTCTGTGACTTAGAAGAGAGAATAAACGTCTGTTCTGCAAGATAACAGATTCAACGTCACTTTGTACGAATACTAAACTAAGAAGTTTAAGGCGTCGAAGTAGTGTGATATTTATTCAAGATTGTTTCCCATTCATATTTGTTGTGTGGTTAAAGGTTGTGTCTCATTCTCTGTTCACGTTACCAGTACGTCGCGTCTTCCTATAGCTACTCTCACACAGGGCGTGGCCAGTGTAACATGAAAAGTGTATTTTGCTATATCCCTTTACGGCAACGCCAGGTTTTATTTCACTGGAAGAAAAAAGCCTACATTGTTATTTTGACTGCATTTCTTGTAGTGTTTAAAGTCCGCTATGAAGAATGCATCTTCGGTAACCAGATAAAGGAAAACTATAGAACTGGGGCTAAAACGCAATTAATAACCAAACCAGCCAGTTCTCCACGTGGGAACACGTGACCAATCTGAAAACCAGCAGTGAAAAGTTTTTGTGGGGATAGAGACTTTAGAAATAATTTACGAAGACAACAACAGCTCGCAAGGGCTGTGCGAATCAGTTCGTTGCCTGTCTACAAGCCATCCTCAGCCGTCCGAATCAACTGTTTCTTCTGGGCTAAAATAAAACTTCCCCAACAACAGACCACTCATTATCGCATATTACGTATTTAAACCGAATGACTACACTTTAAATTTTAGTCCTCCCTTTGTTTTACGTGGTTTGTAAACTTGTGAGCGTACCAATCTCACTGTCATATTTCCTCGTGGTGATCATCAAAGCTGGAGAATATTTCTATGAGCTCCTTCACTACAAAAACTGAAAGTGACGTTTAGGACGCGGGTTCGCAACACGAGTGTAGCAGCCCCACACTTCGCCGATTGCTTATTTTAAAGCCAAGCGCGGAGTAAATATGTGATGAAGAATACAGTTCGTTAGACTACGCAGACAGTTATGACAGTACTCGCAATACGCGCATTTCCTGCTGTCTAGGTATGTGACACCTTAAAGACCAACAGGCGAAATTGTCGATTATCAGCCGAAGTTGATATTTGAGCCTGAAGTCACACTTTGAAGTATTACGGTGTTATCCGGTACCATTAGTTTGGATACCCCAATTACAATCACCAGTTTTTTTATGGGCGCATGCTGAAGACGCTAACAACCGCAGCGCGACGTAACGGTGGATGTCTTACGCTTTGCCGTAACATCACGTACCCTTCCAATTAAGCGTTGCGGCATGAGATAAAACCCCATTGTCATAGAGCAGCGAATTCCTGGTAAGGGCAATTACGCCAGGCGTCAAAGCGTGACGTTAATTGCTTTGTCGAGAGGTTGCACATACACGGCTCCCCACCTTCTGCTTCTCACCAACCTTTGCGCAAATAACTTTTAATGCAGAACGTGCAAGAGACTTCGCATCCGGTCTCGCCGCAATTCGCCGACGTGGCACTTTCGATTGCGCATAAAATCTAGGGGGACCTTAGCTTTCTATTATTCTAGCGGAATGCGCAAGCACAATTTCTCGCTAAACAGTGTCACCGAGGTATGTCGCTGAGCCTAACGTACAGGAGAATTTCTTCGACTCAGTGTGTTCATGCTCAGTTTATGATGTCGCTAAACACCCGAGGACGCACATTTTTACTATCTACATTTCTTAACTGAGCTTTATTCGCAGCATTTCTACGTAACGTAGTTTCGCTGCAAGAGCTCGTAGCGCTTCATTTTGAGACGACTCTACTTTCCCGAACGAAAGCACCACTTTCTTAGATAAAGGCATCCTTTATGGGGTGCCCACTAAATGATACGGACACACACGATGATGAAGGTACCTCTTTTCTGTGTAGCTGCGTTCCTCAGCCAAGAGTTCAGGCAAGTTGCTTCAGGGGAGCTTGAGCTATATACTATATCGCAGGTCAGGCAGCCCCCACGCTCCTGCTTCAACGCCATCTTGTTACCGGCATAGGTGTTCGCTTATCCATACGGCTTGGTGCGTGATTGGAGGTAACGGAATAATACATAGAATATTTCTCTCTTTGCCACGCTGCTGTTAGAATTTCGAGTGAACTCGTCACAGATTCCTTTTCTTCACACCAAGTATTAGTGTTCAACACTGGCGGAATAAGAATGTGAACTACCAGGAATGATATCCGGGTGTGGTTTACTTCACTCGCATAAAAAGGAAAAACAGAAAGACGTATCACTCTCTCCTCTTCATGAGGATTCGTAGCTTCTGTGTCACTAGTGACAGACGTATAACGCATTTCGTGTGCTTGAGCTCGGTGTTTATGTCTGAGCCATCATCATCATCATAATCTTCACCAGCCTATCTACGCCCAGTGCAGGGAAAAGGCCACTCCCATTATTCTCCAATTAGCCCGGTCCTGTCCCAACTGTGACCAAAGTATCCCGGCAATCTTTTTGATCTCATCTGCCCATGTAACTTTCTGCTGCCCCCTGCAACGCTTGCCTTCTCTAGGAATCCACTCTGTTACCATCCTAATCACCATGCAGCAAAATGCTAGAACCAACAGGCCAACATGAATAGGCGAATAAATTCCGACCACCAGGAAACATCGCTTGCTAAAATTGACGCCTGCGTTAATACTATCACGCAGAAGCATACGCACGGCCGTACGCAAGCAATGATTGTAGAATCACAAGCTGCAGAGACGGATCAGTTTAACTTATGCTAAACGATTCAGATCATAGGCAGATCCTCGTATTTTGGAACAGACAGAAGGCTTTTATAAAGTGTATAATTTTTATGCACCAAGGTGAATGCTAAGAGCGTTAACAGTTTGAAGAGATGTCGTTTCTAATGTGACGAACGAAGGGCTGCTGCTTGTGGGCTTGGCTTGTTTATGTGAAAACCAGAATGAAAACCTTGTAAACTGTGCAATGAGCTTTTAGCAACAACCTGGCTTGGAAAATGTTTTAGGACAATGAACTTTACCAATAGTCGAAGAGTCAAGGACGCTGCGTTATAAGTATAAATGTCATATTCAAGAATGCTGCCTTTACAATGATAGCCTTGGAGAAGCAGCTGATCAGTATTGCCTAGCGTTGTCTTGAGCTCAACTTTATTCGGAGCTTTTAGAAAACAGTGAGTGTCAAGAAGAACAAAGACTTCAAAACTATGACGGTGGTAAATAGCAAATTTTCAACTAAAAAGGTGTTCGTGTTCATTCTTAAAAGTCATTTAGTGTCATTGGCTTTTTAAAAGGCTACTTCTCGATTAGACCCCGCTTTCTGAAAAAGGGGACAGGAAGGGGGATTCCAAGTGAAACAGCAACCAGTAATGACCTGCGATGATAATTTTAACTGAGGACACGCCAAGGGAAACCTCACCTGTTAGCCATGAGGTAAAACAACATACATTTCACTAGGGCGAGTTGTACGTAAGATTCAGTATTTGGGGCGCGTGGTGGTACAAAATAGAAAACACGACTGGACGAGCGCTGACTTCTGAGTGATATATAATTGTGAAGGATTGCACCTCATGCACAGGACTAGCAGAATACGTAAAAAATTGTGAAAAAGTGCACTTTATTCGCATGACTACCAAAACACTTAAAATATAACAATAAAATACGATGTCATACATACACTGCTCCACCTCACTGGGGATATAGCAGTTCGACCAACCTGTAAGGATAGAAGTTCCATATATTCCCGTCATTCACGACCCACTCCACCTGCTAGGAAGGAACAATCTCATTTTGGTCCAGAACAGGCCGCTTGCTCCTTGAGTGTATATTTTCTACGGTTCTATATTCTCAGGAGAGGATCATTTATAGTTTCACGTGTGCTTTTATTCCCGCCAATTTCTATCCCTTCTCATGTCAAGCTGCGGCTTACACGCACAAGAGTTGCTGTGAAAGTAAGAAAATCCGCCATCACCTCTTCGAGCGTTATTGATATGCTCCCTGTATCTGTCATTCAAGGCCCTTCCGGCTTTACCTAACTAAGGCAGCCCACAATTTTGCAGGACATGACACACGGCCCATTGAAAGCATTTGACCTACGGAAATGGATGCGTCGGTTCCCACATACAGAAATATATGCCTGTTTCTTGGTCACCTTGGAGAACTAACGACCATATAGACAGCAGTGAGGGTGACGCTCAGGGGTGTTGTCTTGATAGTTTTTACAAGTAGGCCAGGTCCTATGAAGTGGCCGAAGATGGATCAATATGTTATTCAAAATTGATCCAAAGAATTTGTGCTAAGTATTTCCGTTATTATTATCAGCCACGCGCCCAAACTTCGATGTACGGTATCCAGCTGGGCCCCGTCTGAAGTGACCAAGACAGGAATAGAGTAATTGTGCCTTTCAGCCGGGTGACATATCTCGGCGCAATGCGGTGGACACCATCTTCAACAAGCAAGTTAGTATTTTCGACGCAAATGGCTACCTACACCTCCGGATTGTAGCTGCCACTAATCGTGCCCTGAGAAGCTTCAAATCGTGCTGAGTTATTCAGGAGCCTCAGAAGCATTTTTAAAAGAGCGTACAGAAAAAATGTTTAGGTGTAACACTTCTAAATATAGTTTTCACGAGGGCAAGAAAAAACTCTGCACACAGTGTTTCGTGTCAGTTTGCCTTTGTTTGAGATTTTGCAACCTACCGTCTGGCTTTATTTACCAGATAATTCGTTTGATCCTTTCTCTTTTTCTACAAGGAACGCACAGAAAGCGCAGTAGACAGGCCAAGGATGGGGCCATTGAGAGGTCAAACGCCTGCGAAGCAGCGGCTAAACTCTCGGCTAATCACGTTGTTCGCTTGAGATGAACTTCTCACACAACCATGCGGAACTTTTTATGAAGTCGGGGTGAAGTTTTCGCCTAATAATATGGTACCACAGCAGCGAAGCACAGTGAGAGTGAAGCAGTAAGACAGACTGAGCTTCCTCGTCCGCTGCTGAAGGTCAACTGCGACGCCATAATTCACCTTACCAGATATTGCGTATCAGAACTGGAGCTATAAGAAGTTGGTGAAACAACAGATCAGTTGGAATCGACGAAAAGCGATTCTTTATCTTGACATCTTTGGTCGAAATGGGAAGGCGCGTGGAATTTTCAAAGTGTTATTATTCCTGGCGCAGCTGGTGATTGTTCTAAACGGTGAGCGGTGGCGGGTATGCCACCAGCCACGAGACGTAAACCTTGTGCACGTACGTTTGTAGGCACGTTTGTAGGCACGTACGTTTGTAGAGGGTTGTAGGCTTCTGAAATTGACGTGCACGTACGTTTGACTCGGAGGGTGACTGAGTGCCGAAGTGGAGGTCAATGCGGCGGTAGTGTCGGCTGGAGCCAGCCGCTAAGATATTGCTTGCAGTCCCACCGCTTCATGAAAGCCACAGTGTTCTACGTTTGTGCCGCCTTGTGTAGGTAGATGGCAGTGCGTGCATCCGGAATGTTTGCCATTGAGTTCTGTTACTGAAGCGGGTGTCACCCCAGCTGTAGCAGGTTTTCATGAGCCTTCCACCTGTATCCGCAAGGTTTGTGTATCGTCACCTTCTAAACAAAGAGTTGTGATAATGCGAGGGCGTATCCGCCGTTGCGAAGCATGAGCCTCGCGTTTTGTTATACGGGGCGGTGATCGTCGTTTTGTAACTATCCCGTTCTCCCAACGCAGGACGGGTATATATTTTTGTGGGTGTCGCGGAAGACCCTCTCGCGTGTGCTGTAGTAAGCGGCAACCCTGAATCGTTTCATCTCAGCCATCCAAAGCAGCTTCCATGCGCAGCTCTATGGTGTCCGCTAGGATAGCCAGCCATGCAGAGCAGCATAGCTCGTACAGCCAGTGTTGGCGGGGAAGGCCTGTTACGACCGTCAGAAAAGATGTAACGGGAAGTTTACTTATAGTTTGCTCAGGTGGCTTTTGTCATCAGCGCCGACGCTGCTTCGCTCTGGCAGCAATGTCGTTTACACCTTAACACTAGTACAAACACGGGCGCTGGAGCTACTGTTCCCAGAGTGAATCACCAAGTTACGAGTAAGGCCCCGCCGAATGGGCGCCCACATCATTCTTCGCAATAAGGTGCCAGGCATGTAACTCTATATTAATTTGAGACATTTTTGATTTTTTTGTGGTTGCGCCCTGGTTTGAGTTTGCACCGCGCACGTTTGCCCGTCATTGGTTCATTTCTGCTACGAATAAATTGGGCCCTACAGTCGAGTTGAACCGATTCTAAACGCACTCTAGGTTTTTGTGTCGCAGTTTAGAATGCTCGGATTTATTCGTCGATATACCCTTACCCCAATTCGGCAATGTGCTGTCCGGCAGAGAGTTCATTTGACTCGCTTCTCTCTCACTTGATGGCCGGCATCATGCACTGGTATGCGTAGTTCCCCTTATCGGTGCAACTTCCTACTGTGCACCCCCTCCCCCCGGAAATCGCTTTACGGGGGCCCTATTCTCGACTGCACAAATTGCCATCAATTCTGGCAATTGCCGGAAGTCTTTTAAATGCAGAGCATTTCTTTAACTCACGATGTCACCCGGCGTTGGCGTGCCTCGGCGTCCGCAACAGCCGTTCCAGGTGAGCCCTCTCCCTCCACTCCTCCTCTCCCGCATCACGCTAACCTCCTCGCTCTCAACAACAGGTCCGCACCCCTTCCCCTACACTATAAAAAATAATACTTACCGGCGCCTGGTTTCAATCCCACGACCCTGCGGGCGGAACGCAAGGTACATGGTGCTCTACCCACTGCGCCACAAAGCCGACACAGAATGGAAGGCTACGAACGCGCCTTATATCCTTGACTCATTCCAATTACGCCAAGAAGCTGCTGATACAACGCATTCACTACCTGTGGGCGGAACGCGAGGTACATGGTAATCTTCCCACTGCGCCACAAAACCGACACAGAATGAAAGGCTACGAACGCGCCTTATATCCTTGACTCATTCAAACTACGTCAAGAAGCTGCTGATACAACGCATTCACTACCACCAACTCCCCAAACACTAAACGTTAACGCAATACACCAACCGCCTATGCGACGCATTTACGCGAGTCCCCGTCGCGGGGAGATGGGCCCTTTTTTCTGATTGGCTTTCAATTTTGGTCACGTGCTTCCGGTTGACAAAGCGGTTGTCTGTGCTGTCGTCATTTTGACGTTTCATGTCGTTTACGGACACCAGTTCTAAAGTTTGCCTTATTTCTTTACTAAAGGCGCATAATTCTTGGCCGCCAATGAAAAGGCAGACTAAGTGCAGCGGACATGACAACGTAAGCATGTCTTTCCTATTCAACAACAATACGGCTTGTAATACACACCCCCTCTGTGAATGGCTGAGAAGGCGTGACGTAATTTAAACAGTTGGCGGAAACGATTACGTCATGCATTGGTAACTTCAGCTTGCATAAAAGTGACGTAATGATACGTAACAGCTTGAACATGGCGGCTGTTTTTGTGGCAAAATACAAGACAAATAGGGCAAAAAATTGTCCCGGCTTACGGCGCCGCGAAATGTGCGGTAATTTGCAGCAGGCGCAGTTTCGCATGCGCGCTATTTAAAGCATGTTTCCTACCGAAAGAAATTATAGTTTCACCTGCTTCCAAGACAGCGATCGTGGATAATACAAATAACGTGCAGTAGTTTGCTTTTATGTTTGGCAATAAAATAAAAATTATTTGTTTGGCGTGACCGCAACATAAGAGGGCAGCACAAGACTCTCCATGACAAAGAGAACCGAATGCATGGAATGTGTTTATACTCGTCCTAGTAAGCTGTTGGGTCACCTGATCGAACTCAAGAGAAAAATAACAAAGAAAAGTGACTATTTGGTTCATTACACCGCTGATTGAAGTCGAGCTTGACAAATGAGTGAATCGGCGACATCGGTGCGCTCCGCAGTTATCAGGCGTAGCGCTTCGCTGCTCGTGTGTGTCATAGGAGGGATGGTCGCGGCCGTGTTTTTCTGTGATCCCGCCATAATCTTGCAACATAGCAGCAGACGATGGCGTGGCGGCAGTGGCGGCAGGGAAGGTGATGACGCAACAAAGCTTGCATTGAAGCAGAGAGCCTAGCTATGTTACTAAAAGCTTTTGAAAGAAATAAATAGATACGGTAAAAAAATTGTGTGATGTTTTTAGCTCGACATCCGCCTTTCCCTCGCTTTTGTACCAACGTTACTCGATCGCCTTGTGGTGTTGGTGCCCAATTTGACCTCCAGTAATATGTTTTTCTTCTCAGCCTCAGCTACCGTCTTAATTTTTACAGTACATTTCAAGTGTTTTTATATCTTGCTTGGACAATATTTGATACCTTGGTAGCGATCTTTATGAGTGACTCGTCAAGGTACACTGCATGTCGTCATACCTATAGGTGTAGCACATCACTGATTGCTTACGTCGTGCTTACGTAAAAAAAACATGGACGAATTGCCGGCAATTTGTGCAGTCGAGAATAGGGCCCCGGGTGTTTCTGGCCCGGCCGGAGCGATGCGCAGTCGCCAGCCTTATCTGGTGTAAGATAAAAGACGCGGGCTCATTCAGCAGGTCCCAACCATGAACATTTTAAAGGGTACTCGGAAGCCACAACTCCCCCCAGGAAAATAGGTTGATGATGATGATTTTAGGGTTTTACACGCCGACACAACGCAGGCGATGAGGCGCGCTGTGAAGTGCTCCGAATGAATTTCGACCGCCTGAGGATCTTTAACGTGCGCCGAAATCTCGTACACACGGGCGTTTTCGCTTGTTGCCTCCATAAGAAAAGCGGCTGTCGCGGTAGGGAATAGAACCCGCGACCTCGTGCTCAGCAGTGCAACGCCTTAGCCACTGAGCAACTTCGGCGGGTCCCAGAAAAATAGAGAGAAGAGCAAAAGACACCTTAGGTTTTCATACATGGCTCGTTGTACATCTTGAAAAATAGTTCCAACCGGGTTGATGAGGGACGCGAGAGCGCAGGGGTTCTCGTGAGGGCTACCCAAGTTGGCTAAGGCAGCCATCAAAGCACGTGTGAATAACTGGGCGTGCAAAACAAGACATCATGGGCCACGAGGTCGCGGGTTTGATTCCCGGCAGTGGCGGCCGCTTTAAAGATGGAGGCCTAAAGCAAATACGCTCGTTTTTACAATATTTCGGCAGTTAGAGATTCCCAGGTGGTCAAAATTATTCCGGAGCCCTCCACTACGGCGCATCTCATCGCCTGCGCTGCATCGGCGCGTTAAACCCTACAATGAATCAAGACATCATGTGCCGCATGTCTCATGCGTCGACCGTGTCGTTTACCACGTTCGCCAACGGTGGATTCGGCTTTTATCTGTCAAACCGGCAGTGCCTTGAATGACTAGTTTGCGGGAACACGAGAACGTCAGAGAAAGTATTATGCCGAGTTTTAGCTGACTGTTTTTCATGAACCTCTCTCCTACAAATAGCAAGCGGGAGCGCCATTGCGCAGGCATGGGGCGCTTGGCCGCGTACGTCATTGGCTCTGTTTGCGCTGAGCGGGCCGCCGGTGCCGGAGTGGCTCCATGACAACGGTCAGCTAAAACTGTTTATGATTTTGCTGGCATTGGGTGCGATTCTTGATGACGGCAGCCACAGCGTGACCGCTAGAATGATGTCAAACAGTGGGACTCAAGCCACACATGGCAATATATGAGAACATGAATTTGCCAAGTTCATTTCGCTGCCCTAAGGATAGATAGAATTCATAACTAGTTCAAGGGGTGCGTTTTATTGGACGGGACTAAGGTGTGGAATAATCAGGCAGGCTGTTCTCCTTCGACCCAGTGTGCCCGTAATTCTGATAGTAGCCTTACATCCACCGCTACAGGCCTTGGACGGGCACGAAGGAGTCATAATTGTCATGGCAGTGCGGCCGCATTGTTGAGACTGGGTGTGTTGTTGTTTTAATCACAAGAACATGAGGAGGCGTGAGTGGCTCTTGAGGAGAGATAATTTTGTCGTCCCTTCAGTTCTCCCCACCCTGCCCCGGGTGCCGCACTGCACGCTGTATGGCCGAAACCGGCACCTAGCCAAGCAGGTGTACACCGCTCGCTTGGACAGTAACGATGCTATCCGAAATAGGACTTCAACACTTTATTCCTGCTACAAAAACGCGACTGTGGGCGATCGTGGCGTGCAGCAACATTCATTGTTGTAGAATACGAAACAACAAAATTCAGGGGAAACCCCGTATATATATTTGGGCACCATTTTTAAGACACCAACGCTGTTGTTCAGTTAAACAGATGATTGTTTATTATCAAAAGAACAAGGGCATTTACCGCACACAAGTATCCTCCGTCACGCATTTGCAAGCAAAGCGAGACACAAATGAATACATTCGACAATCCAGCAACGGCCAAACTCGGGTGAGATGGTCAAATTAGCGCCACGTGCAATATTCCCAGTAAAAAGACATTCTTTCTTATGTTGTGCGTTCACTCGATACATCACAATGTGTAATGCCGGTTGGATTTTCCTTAGGAAAAGATTCTTCGGAATCAAGTACGAAATCAAACTTTGCCTCGTGGATGCATGGAGGTACCGAAAATTATGCACAATAAAGCGGACAATCTTAATAAGACCATTCTACATAGCGCGCTTAACGCAACGTACAATAAAAATCGCAAAGCGCGGCCACCGAGCCAGGCATCTGGACACCACATGGCGCCGCAGTGCTAACGGCAACAAGCTCAACAAAGAAGAAAGCTAAGCTCAGTGAGCACCCTACGACGAGAACACCGAGGAGAAGCCAATTATCTGGCATAGTAGGTTCCTTTCTGAAGTTTTCATTTGTGGAGCACTTCCAAAAAGTCCGCCTCTCGAGAGCATCAAACAAGCCAGTCTCAAACACCCTGCGCACAATAAGGTCCATTTGCTTCCGGAAATTGTAGTCTTTTCTCATCGCAAAACCAACTGGAAACATCAGTAGCGTTTCCTCGCCTTCTACAATATACCCTCGCTGATACCAGGGTATTCGGTTGTACCAGCAATGCTGTCTTCCAAATCCCACAAACACGTGCGTACCTCTTGCAGCCTTCTCCATGCAACCCGTGACAGAATCTCTGGTTTTCATATTCCCACGCAATTTTTCATACCGTTGAGCGGCTCCTGCCATTACGTCAAGGACGCCGTAATGCTTATCACCACGGCCAGCTTTTTCAAAAATTTCGTCGAAAGCGTAGCCCGCTAAACAACAAGGAATCACATGTCCGGAATTCAGCTTTGGATAAAGTTTTTCAAGCGTGTTGTCTGCTTCCCAACCTAGGCCGGATGTGAGGCTGGCAATTAAAAGACTCTGCAAGAACACGGCCAAAGAGAAGCATGCCAGAAACCAAGCTGCAAGCGCAAAACGTGCTGCGATTCGCTTCGTGGTCAGTGGCGAAGAGAAAAGAAGCATGCTAGCAGTAAGAGCCATGATCTTGTCTACAATGCCGCTTTGAGAACGTCTTGTTTTGGTTCCCACATCCGCCAGAGTGAGCACTCCGACACAGGCCGCCATCGAGAGGAAAACAAAACAAGCCCAGTGCGGAAGATATTGAATGTAGTCAAAGATTTCACGTGTTTTTTTCTGCACGTAATAAACGCCTATTCCGGTGGTGAAAGCAGTGAGGTGGAGTGCTTGTAAACGCTCTTCGTTTATTAAAATGCCGACCCCAATAATATGAGCTTCATAGCGGCGAACGCTATCTTCCCAGGTATGGCCCGGAATACCAACGATAGAGAAATTGGCGCTTACAACATGAAGGGCTTGGGCTACAATGCTGGAATTTAGAGTTAAACATGCGTTCCGAATATTTGCTTTTACGCTTTGCACCACACAACCTATAATAACGTCGCGCTTAGACACTGCAGAAAAATTCCTAACTTTCTCTGATTCTTGGTACACGCGCTGCCATGCCCGTTCGTTCATGTTTCGAACAATGAAAGAATCATTTTTTTTAACTACGACCACAAAGCTTAAGCCATAAAGGCTGTCGAAGGATTCATAGTAGGGCTGTTGTTTATAAGTTTCATCCACTGCAATCCACGTTAGCAAAGCCACATCGTCCCACGTGGCTTTTGGCAGATTAGCGTGCGTTTGTTCCCAAACGTTGTGGGGAGAAATCACTAAACTTTCGATGCCGCAGCGAGCATTAGCATCAAGAAGCATCATGACATCCTTCGGTGGTGTGTCACACGAGATAAACACCGCCGGGGTTTCCATGTTCAAAAGTGCAAGGTGGGCTAACTTCTCTCTCGAAAAACAAAAAAAGTGTAGCTTAAGACCATTTAAAACTTCCAATAGTTCGGATAACGTGGTTATGTTTTTAGCATTGCCCAAATTCTGGAACACCATTACTGTCGCAATCAGCCAAAAGTGTTCAGCATGTCTTAAAAGTGCCATCAGAAAGACAAACAATGTGCGCCGCCCACAGTGTTCAAACTTCATAAATATCCAGCGGAAGAAGGAAGTGTCGGCGCACGTACGTGGATGCCGGAAGCGTCGACCGCCTGCTCACTGCAAGAACGCCCCTGAAAGGAAATAAAAGGGCGTGGTAAGTAATAAGGTTAGATGAAGCGTCTGTTTGAAATTCCACTTCGTGCGTAGCACATTGTTTACAAAGCGCAGCCCTGTGTTCCGCGCTGGCGGGACATCACGGTCTGGCGCGATCAGTCGTCGCTCACCCGGTCCTTGCGGGTGCCCCGCCCGTGTCGGTTTTCACCGTAGACGCGAGATCGCGTGGCGGAAAATCCGCCGTGGTAGTACGCCGTATCTTCGTCGGGCTGAACTACGGAGACGCGGCGTCCACCGCCGCGCCGCCGCTGGGATGCCCTCAGTGTAATCGGCGTAATCGCTGAAATCGGCGCGAAGTATTCTTTCCTCCGTGGTGCGCACCTTTTATGATGGATAGTCTGCCAACTTTTTAAATGTCGATAACTAAGCCATGACAGAGGAAAAAACAAAACAAAGAAACAAAACCAAATCTAGACATGCGTTTTTTGAGTTTTGTTAAGCTTGCTCCATTCATGTCACTGAACGCTGCGAGCAATCGTTACACGAATTCATATTCTTGCACTTCTAGAATGCGCGGCGGAAGTACTCGGGAGCTTTTTACACAACTGCATTATATAATATATACGTATGCAAATAAAACATCACTGATGAGTTGGTGTGCGTAAATGGTAGTAGTGCATCTCCATGCTTACTACCGCACTGGACAAGAATGAAATTGCAATTTTACTCTTCGTACTGGAGAGAGGAGACGATGTACAGATTTACTCTTCCCTGGTGCGGGAGCGGAACTGGGGCTGCACTCCGCCGCGCACGAGAAGAATACGCTGTCAGTTTTGCCCTTCCTCCTCATGGGAGCGAACATTGCATCCAACTCCCCGCAGCCTTCGAGGGGAGCGCCCAACGCTTGCAGGAGTGCAATGACTGTTGGACTCTTCTACTACTCCCCCGATCTCTTAGAGTGCAGAGGGGTTTCGTAAGAAGAAAAATTTGTGTTGTTCTCGCCTGATTCCCATTCGCATCTGCATCACAGAAAAGCGTACTCGAGCTTCTTAATGAGCTCGAGTATGGTTTTCTGTGATGCAGATGCGAATGCGAATCAGGCGAGAACAACACAAATTTTTCTTCTTACGAAAGCCCCTCTGTGTAACAGCGCTTTTGTTAGCAGCACTAGCTGTTATTTCAGGGACCTGGCAACAAGGTGTCGGCATTTCACTTAACCTAAAATTCCGCGTTAATCTCCACACAAATTCCCAACTAATTTTACTACTTTGAGGAAACGAGAGATTACTGTATATCATCAACGTTTTAAGAATACGCATCTAAAAATAGGAAATTATTGTTGGGAGGGGGGGGGGGGGGGTCGGTAATTTTATGTCTGTTTCTACTAGTTTAAAGTTTGTTCAAGCGGAGTCACAATGTTCTGCGTCTACATTCCAAATCAGCTGACGAAACGCGCGGGTCGGATTCCCGGCCGCGGCGGTCGCTTTTTTGATGGAGGAGAAAAGCAAACAACGCCTGTGTGTCCGAGATTTCATCGCGAGTTAAAGCTCCCAGGTGGTCAAAATTAATGCGGAGCCTTCCGCTACCACTTGCCTCATCGCCTGTGTAGCGTAAGCGTGTTAAACATCATAATCCAAAATAAATCAGCTGCGCAAGCGCAAAACACCGCAGCGAGCAACGCAAATCTTGTCGCGCGCAGGCTGGGAGCTGGTGCCGGGAAGCGGCGGCTGTTCAGTAGTCGAGGACAGAAGCGCCGCCGCTATACCGGTTTTATTTTCTGCGCGAAAGTCGACCCGGCGGAACAACGGGAGAGGCCGCCGCTCGGGCCAGTCTAAAACGTCTAGTACACTCTACCATTGCATTGCCGTAACTAATATTGGGGGCCTTATTTTCCTGTTTATAATTTTTAGTTTTGAGGTTTTACGATCTCGAATTAGGCTAGATTTAAGGAGGGACCATAACAAGCTAGTACAAAAGAAGCCAATCAATGAGCTAGCAGTAAGACGTAAAGTTGAAGAATTCAGGATCGGGGTGCAGAACCAATATTCAGCTCTTACCTTGGAAGCAGAGTTTACGACACATGAAGCAGCGACAATCTTACACGCATTATCACGGAGTGTGCAGTAGAAGTCGGAAGTACCATGACTTGAAAGATTCATGGTATACTTTCTGTAGAGATGAAAGATTTAATTAAGAAACCTCAAAGCATGGCAAACTCCACCCAGCTGACAGTATAGGACTCACTGAGCTTTCGAAGTTAATTGATGAGCTTAACACAGCTGACATAGATTTGTACAACATGGAGAGGATTGAATGTGCTGTAAAGAGCGGAGGCAGCCTGAAAGCAGTGAAGAGGCGTCTAGGCATGGGAAAAAATCAGACGCGAGCACTTAAAGACAAGCAAAGCAACGTCATCACAAATAGGTATCAAAAAGTAATAGTAGCCGAGGAGTTAATTAGGGATCTGTACTGTAGCCGTGTAAACCAGGATAATACCCAACGAGGAAGTTGTTCAGAGGAGATAGACATGCCACCAGTAAGCACCGCAGAAAGAAAGAAGGCTGTGTAAGAAATGTGTGAGGGTAAAGCACCTGGTGATGATCAGGTAACAGCAGACCTTTTGAAGGATAGCGGGCAGATTGTTCTAGAAAAAACTGGCAAACCTGTCTACGCAATGCCTAATGACAACGAATATATCGTAATCTTGGAGGAATTTGAACATCATCCTAATCCATCACAGAGTTTACATGAAGGACTTAAAAACTGACAGGCCGATCAGCGCACTGTCAGTCGTCTACAAGGTACTTACCAAGGTAATCGCTAACAGAATTTCTGCTACCTTAGATTTCAGTGAAACTAATGATCAAGCAGGGTATCATAAATGCTATTCAACAATGGACCATTTTCACAAGATCTAGCAAATGACATAGAAGTGCATGGAGTATACTCAACCCCTATATATAGCCTTTATATATTATGAGAAAGCAATTGACTCGGTCGAGACCTCAGCAGTCATTGAGGGAATTGCAGAACCAGGGTGTTGACGAGCATTACGTAAGAATACTAGAGGACATCTACAATGGGACCATAGCTACCATAGCCCTCCCTAAAAAGAGCAGTAAAATACCTATAAGGAAGGTCGTCGGACAAGAAGACAATCTCCGCAATGTTACTGACAGCATGTTTACAACAAGTATTCGGAGCATTTATTGGCAACAGGTAGGAGTAAGGGTCAAGGTGGAATACCTCAGTAATCTCAGATTTGGTGATGACGTTGCCTTAGTAAGTGACACGGGGGAAGAATTGTAAAGCATGATTACCGCAATGGACAAGCAATGTAAAATCGTTGGACTGAAAATTTATATGCAGAAAACTAGAGCAGTGCACAATAACCTAGGCAGAGCACAGAAGTTTGAAATAGGTGGCGAGGCAGTGAATGTGGTAAGCGAATATACCTACTTAGTCCAAGTAGAGATCCGGTGTCCCAACCATGAGGCAGAATTATTTAGGATAATGTTGGGGGTAGTGCATGTGGCTAGCATTCTCAGATAATGAATGCCAGCCTACCATTATCCCTGAAGAAGAAAGTGTATGACAGCTGCATCTTACCGGAACTTACCTACGGGGCATAAACGTGGACGCTCACTAAGAGGGTTCAACTTAAATTGAGGCCGACTGAGAGGGCAATGAAAGAGAAGGTGATAGGTGTAACATTAAGGGACAAAAAGAGAGCGGAGAGCGTCAGGGAACAAACACATGTTAAGGACATATTTGTAGAAATTAAGAAGAAATGGGTGTGGGCAGGGCATGTAATGCGAATGCAAAATAACCGTTGGTTATTACGGTTAACAGAACGGAACCCCAGAGAAGGCAAGCATGGCAGGGGCGCCGGAAAGTTAAATGGGCGAATCAGATTAGATTGCGGGGATAAATTGGTCGCAATTAGCACAGGACCGGTATAGTTGGATAGCTATGGGAGAAGCCCTTGCCCTGCAATGGAGGTAGTCAAGTTGATGATGATGGTTATCAAGATGATGACCCGAGCTGTACGACGCAAGCGCACATCCCTGGTTTCGTGCTCGCTGCTTCCATGGCAATGGTCATTGCTCATGCATTACCGCATCAAATCTTCACCATAAACCGCCAGCAACCTCTTCATGGTACGGCTTCGATGCGCGATCTCCAAACATGCCTGAGCCACACATGGGCTATGGCATGCTTCGCAGTTGTGGGGTGTCGAATATTTTGAACCAGGTGGAGATCTTTAACGTGCACCAAAACCTCGACGCACGGTCATTTTTCTTTTCTTCCTCTGCCTGAAAAGCAGCCATCACGGCCCTCATTGAACTCGCGTCAATGGGCACAACCGCACACAGCCCAACGTCTCAAGGAAATGCGTAGGGGTGGCTGAGGTGCGGAACCGCTCCTGATGATATGCCATTTATTCATCGAAGCGGCATACGACAACCTAGATTGGGAGCAGCTTGGGTCATCCCGGAGGATGAGGGAGTAGGGGCTTACTTGATGAACATGCTCAGGGAAATATACCGGGAAAGCCAGGTGCCCATTGTGTCGGTGGGAACCTAGTACACCAAGTCTGTACACACCCACAAGGGGTTGAAGCCAGAATGTCGTCGCTTTCAGCTGCTATTCATGATCTACATGACGAGAATAAAAAATAATCTGAAGGGCAGTAAGCTGTGTTTCCACTCATATACAAAAAGATGGACAGGCGATAGCACGACGAATCGAAGGGCTAATGCATGCAGATGGCATACTCTTGACTGCATACCAATAATGCATGCAAATCCTTATGGATGTATGCTGGTATCAAAGCACTGACCAAGACCTGTCTTTTAGTAGAGTGAAATCAGGGGTCATGCTACTTAACCATAATACGGAGCACCAATCGGGATCAGAACAAGTATAAATGCTAGAATTAAGAGCGGAAACTTTTATCGGTCTGGCTCAAGGTCGTTGCAGATTAGACAAAAAGTCACGAGGCTCACCTTAGAAAGAATAGAAGAAGCTCTAATAAAACGTATTGCACTGTTGGACTACACTATATACGAGGGGTAAGAAGAATCTGGAAAGGCGTCGTGATGCCAGTATTGACTCTTGCAATAAAGGTTCTCTGCACAAAGGTTCACACAGACCAAACGGGTTATTGAGACAATTCAGAGGGCGGTGGGCAGACTAATCCTTGGCGCCCACGGCAAACTTGTGAACGAAGCAATGAAGGGGGACACACGAAGTTTCTCATTTGATGCAAACGGGCAGAGAGCAAGATAAAATGTGAGTAAACTTCAAGAATTCGACCACGGAAAATACGGCACAAGAACGTTTAGGTACTTGTTCATGAGACGCATGAACACCCGGTGGAGGAGGTGGACAAGGCAGCTCAACAAGCGTTATGGAAAGTCGGATTGTGTGAGGGTGGTACGCACAATAGAAAAAACAAATAAAGGCTTGGGAAATGACGAATTTCTCAAAAATAATTGAAACGTTAAAAGCTCTTAAGGCCTATAGGAGAGTAACTAGAGATGTGAATGGGTGAAAAAAAAAACAAAATTTATGACAAAAAAAGAGGCTCCTTGGTTTTTTTAACCCCAATAATTTTGGAAAGAAAGCACATTTTCTCCGGCGAAATTTGTTGGGATGCGATCAATCTGCAGTCACGGAAGCGCTTTTTTAAATCAATGCCTTGACGTGAAATCGTGCACACACTTTCAGATCGCAAGCTGCGGTGAGACTTTTGTGATAAAATGTAGCAGTTATATTCCGTTCAGTAATAAAGGAAATATTTCCGCTCTTGACCTGATTTCCGCTCTTGAAAACGAAAATGAGGTTCTATGTAACTTTCTTACCTATTTCTTACAGCGGTCGTAATTTAGTTCCATTTGTGTAGTCGCGAGCAACTATGGTCCCTTTTCGGGTTTAATAAAAAATGCAGGGAATTTGCCTTAAGAAGCACGTCAAATTTTGATAGACCCGTGTGTGGAATCGTCTGTTTTAGATTTTTATGTTGAAAACAACATGAAAAATTCTGTTTTATTACGCCCCTCAAAATTTCATGAAACCTAAGAGTAACGCTTGAAAACAGGAAGGAGGGTTTCTGTGGCAACCTCCCAGACACTAAATTGCTCTTTGAAAGAAAGCGGGGTGTCTAAAAAACAAGGTACAGGAAAAAGGGTGTCACATTTGTGGGCACCGGCATGAATCTGCAACAAGGCATATTGTCATGTACTGCCGAGACATACAACTACGGCGGGATGACCAGGACTAGACTCTAAATATGGTTTCGAGGTTAGTGTTGTGGGAACCTGAACTTTCTGCTCGAAGAGGCGACTTACGGTCGGATGGAGTAATGGAGGAATTAATGTATCGAAGAGATGCGGCCGTGGGAGGAGTAATCAAACAGATGAAAATTACAATAGCTGAATAAGATGGAGAACGCTATGTTCGAGGGCAAGAAAAGGTTCTATAAAGTGCAGAAAGATGGACCTTGGAGGAAGGAGCGAGACAACGGGGAGGAAGGGACTCGGTAATTGTGGTTACACGAGCAGAATTTTTTTTAAATGAAACATGGAAGCCGGATGTTGACAACCGATGCTCCTATACAAAGCGAGAGCCTCTGGTCATAATAATTATAGCTCGAAGGTTATTAATTGCTCAGGAGCGTAACAACTTTCCTAAATCACGTCCACCTCGTCGGATAGTCTTTGGACCAGTGTTGTGGGCAGCAGTCAGCTTCGGCGTGTCATGTAGGCTTTCATCCTCTATGGCTTATAAGAATTGTAGTTTTTGGAGCAGCACTGCAATACGCTAGATGTTCATAAATGTTTCGACGTTCTCACACCAACGGCCTGCTATGTCATATTGCCGTCCCGCTCAAACAGATTTTTCCTTAACAATACCTCAACTACACGTGAGTGCATATTCTGGTAACGTTCGTAGGTGACCCAAACGAAAACACTGAAAGAAACATCCTTCGTGATGTTGCCGATTATTTCTTCCGATCATTGTGATGTGACTGCCGACTAGGATAACTGGCACTGCCGCACAGCAAGTGAAAGGAGACTTAAGCTATGACGTGGAATGGTAGCTTCTAACTTCGGAGCTTACAGCGAATTGCACGTGACCCTATTTTAAGTAGTTTCGTTAGTGTGTGCCTAATTCAACCCCACATAGAACAGAAACTGGGCACTATTCTATTTCTACTGGACAATGCAACAAAGATCACCTGAAAAAGCTACGGCACATAGAAGATGTCTCTTAGAATTTTGTGCCGCGCGTTTCCTAACTTGTGCAACCGGGAGTCCTTCCGGTACTGTGGAGCGTCTGCAGCAGCAGGGTAAAATTTGTTTCAGCAACACGTGCCCGCAAGCAAAAGACTCTTCAGATAACTTAGCCTACACAAAATGATGTGGCTATCTTCTTTATAAAAATATGCTTACGATTTTGTAACGTTTCAAGGCATCAAATATTTAGTAAACCCTCTTAGTGCACAAAGCCTAAGATGAAATAATAAAGAAATAACGTCTTTAATATTATCTTCATCAGTTGCAAGGAGGAGCTTTTTAATGTCACCGGGTTGGCAAGTGAAGAAATATGTGAAGGCATTAGCAGAGTCGGTATATTAGACCTGATAGGAGGAAGGCATAAATACCCAATTTTCGACCCAAGTGGATCCTATGACGGGTGGCGATCGTGGCGGCTGTCCTTCTTGGATATAGTGCGTAAGTGTTAAAGTGCTCGTCGTTTTTCTGCAAAAAACGGACAGCGAATCTATCGGGTTCTTTTGAAGTGCTTGTTATTTGTTTCGCCTTCGGTGTCGTGCGTACAGTTTGTCAGTTGAACTCGTCCTACTTTATGTATGCGTCAATGATATCATCTGCAGAACGCAGTTTCCTGACTTGTCCGTCCGTCTGAGTGGCAGAAAAGGTGTTTTCTCCCGTTATCGCAAAAACTGTAGCATCTGCGAAGTTTAAAATGCAGCAGTAGCTTTGCAGATACGCAAATTGTCCAACTCCCCCTTGACATGCCACGAAAGCAAGTTGTTGAAAACCTTGACCGTGCTCCTTCGATTTTGCTATCAAGCGCTCACGATGAATAAAAACAGTGGAAAACTTATCGATCGAAGGCCACCCAAGGCAATACTTGCTGCATCAGGGCTTCTCTTTGCCGTAATACATTCAGCCGCAACGGCCGGACGGTTTATTTCTGACAAAGCATTCCATGATATGGTCTGCTAATGTGTCGCGTCGTAAACGAAAGGTGCGCGATGGACTAACTGAACAAAGCAAAAGTAACTGAGGGAAATAGAAACGAAGTAAATTCGGTCAAGATAAAAATACAGGAGACAGATAAAGGGCCGCCGGGATACGAGAGGGGAACGGATTCCTAAATTGATGCGGTCGATGTAGGTGGCTGAAAGTAGACCGTGTAAACGCATCACTGCCTTCGCATTTGTATCGTGTGTTATAGGCGTGCTGTTGATAAAATAATAGTCGGAGCACGTGTATTACATATTTATTAGGGGAGCATCAATGTACATTAGCGGTAAATTTCTTCTATGGTTGCCGAAACGAACGCGGTTATGTGCCGGCAAGCCGTTGGTTCAAGTTACTCGTTAAGCCCCGACGTCTTCTGACGGTACCCCCTGGTGTACGCACGATGCGTATGACGTTTATTCTCAGCTCCAAGGGCTAGAAATATCACGTTAACGTATAAGCTCGAGGAAAACATATAGGGCTAACAAGATGGAAGTTTTCAGGCTCTTCTTAACATTAATGGACATAACAAAGACGCAAAGAGGAAAGCATGACGTCGAAGGAATGACGCTGAACTTAGGGTTTGAGGCACAGCGCGAAACAAGTGTGACAAAAAAGGTCAACGAAACAAGTAGAGCGATCAGGGACTTAAAATGGATTTTTTGACAACGCTCCTTCTTATATTTATTGAACCTTATATACACGTATTATTTTATATTCACGTATATACCACCATGTTAAATACTGAAGTTTGGGTGTATTGATGGTGATGGATGATTGTGATGTTTAGTGCGCCGATGCTGTAAGTTTGACCACGTGAGGATCATTAAGGTGCCCTGAAATCTCGAACACATCAGTGATTTCACGTTCCACCTTCATTAGAAAACGGCCACTGTGGCCGGGAATCAAATGTGCGTCCTGGTGGACAGCAGCACAACGCCTTAGCCACGGATCCAGCGCGGCCGGCGGCCCTTCCTGTGCCTTTGGCTGGTATATCTTCCTTGTCCCCATGTGTTCAAAACAGCCAATGACAACCACGTGTATAGGAGTTTGTGTTATATAAAGTAATGTTTCATGCGCATATAAAGGCATCACGCGTATATAAACTTTGTGTGTATATTTGTTCGCGTTTTGGGCTGCTGCGCAACCCTCAAAGAGCACCATCTCGTCCTATTCGCCATTGTGACGCTGACGTCAAACACGCTAAACTTTGCAATAAAGTAATGGCCCTGCCTAGTGGTAGAGCGCTATACGAAGGCGCCCGCTACATTGTCACATAGCCAATGACAATGCCAGTTCTTTGAGAAATAAGGTTCTTTGAGCGAGCTTGTGCTCCCGAAAGAACTCGAAAATTCCACAAGCGGTGGCGAAGCTGTCAGCCGCGTGACGTGGATAGATGATCGTTGGTGAAAAGAATGCCGGTGTGTTCCAGTAAGAGGAATTTTCTTGCCGCTTGTACATTCTGGAACCGAACAATCGCCATTAATTTAGTCCAGCGACGACAGGGCAAAATTCTCTTAATATAAATTTAGACTACCAGCATGGCACACCAAGAAAGTCATCATCAGACGCGCTCAAATGCGGGCTCCCACCTTTCTACAAGAAAAAACCCGTCAGCCTCGGACGGGAGGGCATTTTGAAGGAGGTCCCAAGAACCAAAATAAAACAAAAAGGAGCAATGTCAAATATGTTATAAAAAAACGTGATTACGCTGCAATAATACCCGATTACTTTTTTCGATTTCACCATCTAGTGTTTATTTACACATACATGTTCAATCCAAACGTGCAGACAAAACCAAATGTAATACACAATATTAGAATACAAAAAAAAATTAGCTAGGTAGGACCAGGAGACGTTGTTGCACTTCCGTCGACCTTACTCTATTTTTACAGACGAGTTCTAAAATAAACGTTCTAAGATGAACAGGCAGAAACCGTGTCAGCAACACAACTCAAGAATTTGTCCTTAATAAGAATAAGGGCCTACAAAAATTGAGGAAAATGAAAACATTACGAGCAACACAGTGTGTGCGACTGTTCAGCCTGAATTCGTTTTTTTTAGAGGAGTACTTAGCATTGGTCCTGCGAACGCCCCAGCAAGCACACCTGCTCATCTGGGCCATGCCTGTCTCCAAAAAAGAGCTGGCTCTCACGCGCTACCCCGTCAACCTCCCACTTCGGCACACGAAGCCATGGACTTCAAAATCGTTCCGCGCCCGCCTGGTGGAGTTGACCCTTTGTTCAGTGGCCCAACCTATTTCGCGGATGCCGTCATGCAACAAGCAGCCGTAACCCTAAACACCGTCGATCATGTCCGCATCCAGCCGACATACAACTACTTGATGATCAGCCCCCTATCCGAGAATTGCGCGAAGTATGTGGAAGTAAACCATCTCACAATTTTGGGGACAATGCAACGAAGTGGCCGTTCAAGTGTACTCACCCGATAACTCAATCGCCGTGGTTATTTTCAACACCCGGAAGAAGACACACCAGAGCAGGATCGGGTCGACATCTGCAACTTCAACCAAGACGTTTGCATCCAAGGGGCGAAACGACTCAAAAATCTTGTATGGAATCTATTTCATGGCACAAAGGTCCCTTACTAGAGTCGTTATAGATCTACAACATACCGATTGAAACCTCTTCGGTGTGAGACCGAAGCCTGCGCCCTTTGCTGGAAAACGGGAATACGGAAAGATATCTGTCCCACTGCACATCCGTCTTCCATGTGCTACTGCCGCAGCACTTTCAACACACCAGAAGGTCATCCGTGCTACCCCGGGGTGTCGTGTGCTAAAGCTCACACGTAAGGGGCTCCGTGGAGTGGCCGCGACGGTTTCAGCTTTTGTAAGCCATCTTGCACGTATTGCCAGATGCTCTCTAAGGGCCAAGACCCACAGATTACCAACCCCCAAGATAACCATCGACGCCAGAGTGACCCGGCACCTACAGCCAAGCCTTCTGTGGCCAGGTGAGCTCCGGCAGCCGGCCCTTTACCCCTACCCACACCGTACTCCACCCTTATTCCTCCCAACCACCACATTCCTGGTGCGTTCGTTTTCAAAGCCTGCTTAAATAAATACAAAAACTCCGTTCCCAACTCCTTCAAACCAAACATGACAACGGGCGGCCCGCCCGAGAAAATGCCCTTCTGAAAACCGAAAGCCAACACCCCAAACTTCCTACCAGATGCACCACAGGTGGAGCGGCCTCTTTAAACGTAAACACCTTACCCACATCACGTTTATCCCACGCGCTCTATAAATGCCATCACTTCACAAGGAACTTAAAAAGACTTTCACTACACTGAAACAGCTAACAGGAAAAAATTGCCACAATATATTACCCACTACAGGACTTACACAATAAGCACTTCAAATGGGATAGTCAATGTGTGACCCATTTATTGCTCAGCAGAAACCGTACCCTCAGCAGCCAGTATTGACCATGATGCAGAACTATAGGAAGTGGCATGTTACAGCGGAGTAAAACTGCTGCGGCTCCAAACAAAAGTGCATGAATTTCAAAGTATTCACGAATTTCTCACCTCCCCCATCCCTTACTGCACTACACAAGGTAAACACCGTCCTAAACCTCTGAATTATATTGCTCCTCAATCCCCTCTGTCGCGATCTCCCCCCCCCCCGGGTCCTCGTAGCAACCACTCATACCTGCACATCACCAATCCAGCCCCTCATCGTGCAAATCCTACCGCTAAAACAATCCCAGACCAGAATGCACATCCTTAACATATACAGCCCCCTAAAGACCCACACTCCAGGTTGACCTCTTTTCAAGCAAGCAATACGTTTGCTGGTAAGGACCTCGTAGTATTATGCGGAGAATTTAAGGCCCCACCTTGCTTAGGGCTACCCGAGACCACCCCGCCATGAACCGCTTCTTTTGGAACTGGCGCAATAACTCACCACAAAACCTGACCTTGGCAACCCTAGCGGTTTTACACAATAGCGGGTTGAATAAATGATTCCGAAGCCCCCGTAAAAAAGACTCTGTTTACATCATATTGGGTTCCTTTATAAGTACTTAAATACTATCTAAAGTTCCCAGACTATACTACTTTTATACTACCAAAAGTTCCTCGTCTTCCTTTTCTTATTTTCTGTCCGCCCTTGCAACGTTCTCTTCTTCATTCTGATTATTGCAACAATGTCTGGTGCAACAAAATGCTACATAACATACAAAGGGACACCCACCCAGGTCCTAACTTTTCATATAAGGTACATACAGCCGACTGGTTAATACTTCCTCATTCACTAGGCAGCTAGAACTAAATTAATGAACTCGCTCTTGCCTTCCTAACTTACCGCCCCCTCGATTGGAACAGCTGTCAATTACGAACGTCGATGCAGTCTGCTAGGACAACCAAGAAATCCCTGCCACCTGCTCAACAGATCCCGACAAAATTGAAGAATAGCTTAGAGCACTACTTTCCACCCGCACCAAACCTGAACACCCTGTAGACTCCGCCAGCCCATCCCCATACGTTGACTCCTGCATACAACACCCATGGGAAGCTAACTGCGTCTTAGAAAAAGGTTGCCCGCAGCAGAAGAACACCCCTACTCTCTAATGTAAGCCACCACGTGTTCCGGATGACATCCAGCAACACGCATAAACGCTGGTCCGCACCATATGGAACCATCTCCGTGACCGCCTCAACGGAACGCACTCTACTAAACACACTTGGAGCATCAGATGACACCTTCTTAATCCCAACAACTCCCAACACCAGACCAACGGCCGGGAGCAACAACTGATACACTCCATTATTCACCCCCCCCCCCCACACACACACACTCAGCCTACTTAAACAACTCTACATCCCCTTGATCCTGAGGTGCCTGTGCAGCCTGTTTGCACAGGTCCATGCCATGGAACTCGATGCCCCTGTCACCTTTGAAGAGAAAGCCGCGTATCTCATGATCCGCCACCATCCGGCGCCCGGAGACGATGGGTTCCCCAGTACATCCCTGCGCCCCCCTGAGGACATCACCATCGACCACTTTCCTACCGTACCCAAAACACACTGCCATAGTCATGCCCCTCCCCAGCAGCCGGACCCTCTACGATATTACCCTTATCCGTAAACCTATCAAACCCTTCGGCGTCCTGCGCCTCCGTCCAGTCTCTCTGATCTCTTGTCTCGGCAAATTATTGGAACATGTCATACACATCGGGATAATCCATTGCTATGAAAACAACATTTACACCCAAAAATGCTAGGATTTAGGCAGCACCCAGGGCACTCTTATACAGGTTTGCCACGATAACCTACACAGCCATCTTACATGTAGCACCAATGCGACCATTCTCTCATTATATCTACAAAAGGCCTTTCATAACATTTACAACACCACCATTCTAGGAAAAGTCACTTAACGCGGCATCGGCCCATGCACCTTTTCCTATATTAGCAACTTCTCACCCGGTGCGGCAACCATACGATTGGACACCATACAGTACCCCTATTCTCTAGGCAGCGCGCTGCACACCACAAGGGGCTGTCCAATCGCCTCCTCTTTTTAATATAGCAATTATCTTCCTAGCCACAACCCTCCACACTATCGCTCATCTCCTCAGCACTCTCTATGCAGACGGCATCACTGTCTAGGTTCCTTCAGGCAGCAACAATCACAAACGAACATTTATTGGTTGCGGTGGCTAAAGATCGCGTGGGAGCATCAATAGTGGGGGCGAAATTTTATTTCTGCTTATTATGGAAAGAGCGGAACTGTGGGTCCGCAAATCGATGAGAGCGGTTTTTGTCGTGCCAAGACGCCCGCGTGTATTGCCTGGGGGTTCGTTGGATTCACCATGTTTTCTGTTATGTCTTGCGATGTGCGCTCTGGCGTATCCCGTGTATCTCTCCTTTACAGGTTTGTTTCGGCTAGGCCACGTAAGGGGCAGTGCTGTAGGCGCGATTCGCGAAGTCGAGTTGGCACATCATGCTATACGTAACACACGTTGGGACGCAGGATGTCTTCTCTGGTTTGTACATAATTGAGCCATGCAGATACGAGGGTTGTCGAGCGCACGATGGCGGTGCCTATTTTGGAGACATCGAGTCATTTCTGGAAGAAAAGGACTTTCACGTTCTCCCATGGCAGTGGAGGCACAAGAAAGGCATGCTTAGCAGTTTCTGGTTTAGTCAGAGAGGGGCTCACCATTTCCATTGAGGGCTTCTCGGCGCGTAGTGTGTAATGCCTTTTCTGACTGCATTTGCGGTAGCAGATCATCAAGACTCGTTCTTCGGTACCTTCGGAGGGGTCGATGTCCTCTCCCGGTACCTCCGAGGTGTGCATTTATGTAGTGAGGGTCGCTTCGGCCGTGTTCAAAACGGGCGCTGTGCCTCGAGGTGCGTTTGGCGACGTAACTACGATTGGCTGGCCGCCGCGCTTTGACGAAGGGGGGGGGGGGGGGGGGGGGGTTGTTGTATTAGGCCTGCCCGCGCGGCCTAGAGTGGTGGTGCTGGGCGCACAACTGCTGGTGAAGTACAACGACGTTCTCACTGAGACATAAGACTGGTCCAGGGGATTATGGAGGCGAAAAAGACACTCGTAGGATTTGTTTGATGATGATCTGAACTCAAAGAGAGGCAACTTTAGCAGAACCGATGTGATCCCACCTGTACGACAGAGCAGCTCTACCACGCAAGTAAGCTTCTACTAAGTTGCACAAGGCTTGAACGATAGCGAAGCTGCATGAGTTCTTGATAGAAGGACACGTCGCTACGCATTTGTACAAGTTTGAGGTTTGTTTTACGTTTGTTTTATTTACATCGTTCGTCGTCGCTTTACTCTGGATAGTAGTAGTCATGCTCTTATGCATCGATATCATCGTGTTTTTAATGTCAAACGTTAGATGTGCGGTAACGCTTCACTACAGGTAAGGAGCAGCACCTGCACGTACGTGCAGGACATATACGCGGATTCCTGCAGTCGCGTCGATGTTGTGTCGAGCAGGTGTTGCGCCAGCTGTTGCGTTGTTGTCTCCTAAGCAAATCGAAGCGCGGCTAGTGGTTTTCGCAATTTTGCTGCTAAAGTCATTGCGGGAGCCGGGGGTGCTCGACGGTCACCATCAGGTAGGCGCTCAGGAGTGCTCTGCATTTTCTTGGAATGTTAACCGCATTACGCGCCACACAATATGCACAGCTACAACCACTTCGTTGTAGCTGGCCATACGTTACGGTTCCTAGAGCTTTTATCACAGGTCTTTTGAGCAACAGCCACGGGCGCTATCACCATGCTGTATATCTTCTTGCTTTATGAGAAAATACGAAGAAACCAAGCAGCCTCCAAGAGAAGAAAAAAAATTATCATTGTACTTGCCGCGCGAGAGGTGTACAAGACGATACGTACATTGAAAAAGTGCCCTAAGAGAGCTCGTACTGTCGGGAAGCTGTCCCATCAATTGCCGCCAGTCTGCCTGTCGGGTAAGAATTCTCGTCAAAATACGGTTAAACCGAAGCGACAAAAAAAGCAAAAATGGCGTACTAGCAAATAAATTTGAAAACTGTTTGGTCTTTCCCCTCCAAAGCGTGTAACAGACGAGTTCCCGACAAAAACTTGAAAATGTATTTCCGCATTTGGAACTCGGTTCTCCGCAAAATTATGGAGCCCATTCTGGAAAAACTTTTTGCTCCAGTGCTAGTCATTGCGATTGATATTTACGCCTATTCCTCTTCTGGCCGGCACCAGCCGTAGATAGTGGCTGTGGTTATGTGTCTCAGTTTGTTGTCGTCGGCTGCAACCGCAAAGGAATCCCGCAGTTTGTCCTTGACTGGATCAACGTAGATTACATCGTCGTAATTTTGAAATGTTTATAATGTTCTTTTCTCTTCTATTTCTTGTTATGACAAGGGCCCATGTTCTTTCTAGGTGCTACGTGTACAACAGCGACGTTTTCAACGCCGCAACCTGGCCAACGTTTTTTATAAATTAATCACACGCACTCACAACACTTTAAGTAACAGCACCACACTTATCAAACTCAACGATTTTTGACCTTACGCTCAAGAAGATGTGTTCATAATACTGGGCTTCAGCAATGCTGTTGAGGTAACCAAAGCATTAGTAGTACACCGCATTATACGCAGTGAAGTAAAAAGCATTGCTGAGACTGCCAAGAAGAGTCCATGCGGGAAACGTCTAAATAGCGTACTACCTTCATTCTTTGATATAACACCTGTTATGTTACACCTGAAAGTAATGTTTTCCTCAAAATGCTTTTGTCTACATTAGCGATGATCACATTATGGGGATCATTGTATGTGATTTTTATATGGATACACTCGATGTTATGGAGGTATTAAAGTGCCCAACTCCTTTCCATTTTCGCAATATACCCCTTAAGCTGACTCTACAAATTACAACTCTGGCAGCGCCTTTTAAGTTAGCTCTAAAATCGGCTTTGAAGGGAATCGGTGTGTAGAAGAACTCTTACTTATTTACCCGATTATTGGAACGTTAGAATATCGTTAATGCTTCCTTTGCTTTGTTACTATTACTGTAACAATTGACAAACCAGTCTTTTAAACCTTTCAAATCGGGTTGGCGTAGCCTTCATTCTATAGAAAAGCGGAAATAACATGACAAAAATAAGAAGACGCCCCCAATGTATAAACACTGACCGCTCATACGGCGCCTTCCTTTTTTCGTTTCTTCGGTTTTTCTGTTCTTTCAATATTGGTCGGCCTTCGCGAATTCTCACTCTGCTGCCCGAAGCAACGGATTTCTTTTGTGGTTTTAATAATACCCACAGGACTTTGTACGCAAGCTACTGTTGGCGTAGTCAACGCTCTTTATGCATTTCTAATTGGCCCTTGCCCTGCCATAGCTTCGATGGAGCGCGTGTTGTACCAGTTTTTATGGTTTTTGGAAACGGGAAGCAAAACAAAAAAAATTCTTGGATATGTTACAGCCTTGCCCAAACCCCCTTCCCTCGCCCATCTGCGGGCTCAATGCTCCACAGGCTTGAACGTATTTTTTATCATAACGACTGTGGACAACTGACATTTATGCTAACGACTCAGTTAATGATAACGCATAAGCAATTGGCCCTTATTGTTAGTTACACGTCAAGAGGCATAACACTCGATAAATTATTGTGCGAGAGGCCAACACTCAAGCGCTTCGATTCTTTTACCCCACACATTTCTCAACTCCGTGTATTCCTCGTTACAGTTGAAAACAAAAACCAAAGCAGCTCGGTTAAGTTTCTGATAAGACGGATTTTAAGGCTAGCCGCGTTTGGTTTGGAATCTTTCGGTGGACTTAACGGAATTGATATGTTTTGAACGTCACAGCAGCCCCCAGCCCCACAGCAGAGAGCTGCCCCAGTTTCCTGAGATGGCCACAGCTAAAACTTCTGGTGACACGTAAACCAAGCAATAATAAGGCTTTTCAGGTGATGCTTGGGGTACCCACGTGACATGTCATACGGAAAAACTGCGCACACAATGGCGTACCTGATTCCAGATAGAATTAGCATTTCATTACTGACTTGAGGCCAAATTAAAACCGCGGCGCTTTGCCATGATCCCATTTTTTGGACCTTCCCGTTTCTTCTCCATCAAATAATATCCAATTTACTACAAGGATACCCCATTCAAGAGTTTCGGTGGATATTTCCAGCTCCTTCCAAAGTGACCACCCTGCTTAAAAATTAAATATTTATACGTTATTTGTACCATACCTTATAGTCAGAGTTAATAGTACGTCCTCTACATTCTCCGGGTAGTTTTGGTAACATTTTAAAGAAATCCCCAATGGATTGAAAAAACAACAGCCGACTACAGTACCTTTGTGTCTTATAAATGCCTTCCCTTATCGAATGTAAGACGCGGTTACGGTACCCGCCGCAGAAGCCAGCACAGAAGGCGCCGAAAAATTAAACACATGTGTGTAGAGCATTCTGTGCGCGATACAGATCCCCAAGTGGCCCAAATTAATCCCGGCAGCGGACTCGTTGCTAAATTGTTGTTACGCAAAAATAGCCAAAATTTTAAGTGTCTTTTTTGCATCGCATATGCCTTTATTCAGGCTCATTGCCATAACAAGGGACCACGGATCCCAAAGAAATATTTTATGCAATGAAGATAATGAAACTAAAGAAAATTTCGACAAAGGTTGCAGGGCAGGAATTATTTAGTAAACCCTCTCCCTGTACCAAGTCAGCGATGATATATACTAACGTCTGTATCAGGGTCTTCACTTGTTCCAATCAATAGAGACGAGCTTTTTAATATCACCGGTTTGGCAAGTGAAGAGAGGTGTGAAGGCATTCGCGAAGTCGGAATATCAGACTCGGTACGAAGAAAGCATAGATACCCAAATGTCGACCCAACTGGTTGCTATGGCGGTTGGCGATCGTGGCGTTAGATGTTCTGGGATAAAGTGTGTAGGTGTTAAACTGCCCGCCTTTTTTCTGCAAAAAAAACTGACGGCGATTCGATCGGGTTTTTTCACATGGCTCGCTATCTGTTTCGCCTCAAGTGGACATGAGAAACTTGGTATTTGTCGTTACAACCATCGGTGTTGTGAGCGCAGTTTGTCACATGAAGTCGTTTTAATTACGTTTTCCATGCATCAATGGTACCATCCGCGGAAAGCTGTTTCCTCACTTGTTCACCCGTATGCGTGGCGGCAAAGGTGTTTGTTCGCGTTATCGCAAAAACTCCACCATCTGCGAAGTCTAAAACGCCGCAGTAGCATTACAGATATGCAGATAGTCCAAATAAACCTTGACTTGCTGTGGAAGCGAGAGCTCATATAGAAACCTCGACAGAGCTGCTTCAATTTTGCTTTCAAACGCTCACACAAAAACAGTGGGAAACGTATTAAAGTGCTTTAGATTGCTATGAAAAGTGCTATGACGTTTAAGCGCTATGAAATTTTAAACACATGGCAGTTTTGACTATTCGCCTCCATCAAAAACGTGACTTCTGGGGCCGGGAATCGAAACCACGTCATGACACTCAGCAGCACATCGCCTCAGCCACAGTGCCAGTGTCTTTGACTGGTATGTGTTTGCGGTCCCCAAGTGTTCAAAACAGCCAATGATAAACACACGTACTGAAATTTGGCTTGTATAAAGTAATGTTGCATGCGCGTATATAAAGCAATCACGTGTATATAATAGGTTTGTGTATATTTGACCACGTTTCGCGCTGTTCCGCTACCCTGCAAGAGCACCGTCTTGTTCCCTTAGTCATTCTGTCACCCCACTCAAGCACGCTAAACCTCGCAGTCAAGCCACTGGCCCGCTTAGTTCTAAGGAGGTTTTCTCTCTTGCTCTCTATAGCGAACAGTTTTTTAGCATGTTACCACATTTACGCACTTTCCTTTCGCCTCGTTTCTGCTCTGTGTTTCCGCTACTCTCTTTTAACTCCTTCTCTCACCTGCCATGCATAAAGCTATCCCAACTTGCGCACATATAAGTTACATACTCATTACTTCTCTAGCTGGTCCTAGGCCTATTCATGACAACGCAAAAGAAAACCTCACCTGTTAGCCATGGGGTAAAACAACACACAGTACTGTAGGGTGAGTTGTACGGAAGATTAAGTATTTGGGGCGCGTAGTGGTGCAAAAATAAGAAACTCGACTGGACAAGCACTGAGTTCTGAGTGAAATATATCGTGAAAAATTGCACCTTATATACAGGACTAGCCTTAATACGTAAATGAAACAGCAGAACGCTTAAAATAATACAATAAAACACGCTGTGATACATACACTGCTCCAACTCACTGGGGATACGGCACTTTGACCAACCTGCAAGGATATAAGTTCCATATATTCCCGCCGTACACGACACACTCCAGGTGCTAGGTAGGAACAGAATCTCATTTTGGTCCAGCACAGTCCGCTTGCTCCTTGAGTATATATTTTAAGCGCTTCTGTATGGTCAGTTGAGGGTCTTTCATATCGTAACATGCGCTTTCGGTCCCGCTCATTTGAATCCCTGCTCATGTCAGGCTGCGGCTTACACGCACAAAAGTTGCTGTGAAAGAAAGGACAACCGCCATCACGTTTTCGGGTGTTATTGTTATGCTTCTTTTATCTGCCATTCAATGCCGTGCAGGCTATACCTAAGTAAGACAGCCCGAAATTTTGGAGGACATGACAGACGGCGCATTGAAAGCATTTGAACTACAGAATTGGATGCGTCGGGTGCCAGATTCAGAAATATATGCCTGTTTTTTGCTCCCCTTGAAGAACTTAACGACCTTATAGACAGCACTGAGGGTGACGCTCAGATGTGTTGGCTTGGTAGTTTTTACACGTGGGCCAGGTCCTACGAGGTGGCCGAGGACGGATCAATGAGTTATCCAAAATTGAGCCACACATTTTGTGCTAGTTATTTCGTTAGTAGTATCAGCCACGTGCCAACAAGCTGATGTACCGTATCCTGCTGGGCAGCGTCTCAATTGTGCCTTTCAGCCTGCGGACATATCTCGGCGAAATTCTGAGGACACTGTCTTGAACAAGCTAGTTAGTCGTTTCGACGCAACTGGCTACCTACACATCCGGATTGTAGCTGCCACTAATCCTGCCCTGAGAACTTCAAATAATGCCGCGTTATTCAGGAGCCCCACAATCATTCTTAAAAGCGTGGACAGAAAAAAATGTTTAGGTGTAACACTTCTAAATATAGTTTACATTAGCGCAAGCAAAGACTTCGTACACAGTGTTTCGTGTCAGTTTTCCTCTGTTTAAAATTTTGCAACCTACCGTTTAACTATATTTACCAGATTATTCGAATCATCGGTTCTCTTGTTCTACAAGGCACGCCCAGAAAGCCCAGGCCATGGATGGGGCCACTGAGGGGTCAAGCGCCTGCAAAGCCGCGGCTAAACTCTCGCCTAATCACATTGTTCGCTTGAAATCAACTTCTCACACAGCCATGCGGCACTCTTTATAAAGTGGGGGCGAAGTTTTTGCCTAATAATGTGGCACCACAGCAGCGAAGCTCCGTGAGACCGAAGCAGTAAGACAGACTGAGCTTCCTCGTCTGCAGCTGAAGGTGCACTGGGACGCCATAATTCACCTTACCTGATATTGCGTATCAGAACTGTCGTTATAAGAAGTTGGCGAATCAACAGATCAGTTGGAATTGACGAAAAGCGATTCTTTATCTTGGCATATTTGTTTGAAAAGGAAGGGCGTGTGGAATTTTTGTTGTGTTATTATTCCTGGCGCAGCTGGGGATCGTTCTAAACGGCGAGTAGCGACGGGTGTGCCACCAGCCACCAGAAGTAAACCTTGACTTTCAAGGTCTCAATCTTCCTGTCCCTCTCCAGGATAGCCAGAATGCCCAGGTATCCATTGAAAATGAACGGAATTGGTGCAGGCTTCTGAAATTGATGTGCAGGTACGTTTGACGCGGAGGGTGATTGACTGCCGAAGCGGATGTCAATGCGGTGGTAGTGTCAGCTGGCGCCGGCCGTTAATACATTGTCTGCAGTCCCGCCACTTCATGAAAGCCATGGTGATCTGCGTTTTTGCCACCTGGTGTAGGTAGATTCCAGTACTCACATCCAGAATATTTGCGATTGGGTTGTGTGAGTGAAGCGGGTGCCACCACAGCTATGCCAGGTTTCCATGAGCCTTCCACCTGTATCCGCGAGGTGTGTGTATCGTCACCTTCTAAAGAAAGAGTTGGGATAATGCGAGTGCTGATCCGCCGTTGCGAACCATCAGCCTCGCGTTTTGTTGAACGGTGTGGTGATCTTCGTTTTGTAACTATCCCGTTCCCCCAACGCAGGATGGGTGTATATTTTTGTGGGTGTTGTGGAAGGCCCTCTTGCGTGGGCAGTAGAAAGCGGCAACCCTGAATGGTTTCATGTCGGCCATCCAAAGCAGCTTCCATGCGCGGCTCTAAGGTGTCCGCTAGGATAGCCAGCCATGCAGAGCAGGATAGCTCGTACAGCCAGTGTTGGCGGTGAAGGCCTGTTACGACCTCAGAAAAGATGTAACGGGAAGTTTACTTATACTTTGTTCGGGCGGTTTTTGTCATCATCGTGGACGTTGCTTCGCGCTGGCAGCATGATCGTTTACACACTAACACTCGCAAAAACAAAGGGTCTCGAGCTACTGTACCCAGAGTGAATCCCCAAGTTAGGAGTGAGGCCCTGCCGAATGGGCGCCCACACCATTCTTTGCAATAAGGTGCCAGGCATGAAACTGTATAGGAATTTCAGGCATGTCTGATTTTTTTTTGTGGTCGTGGCCTGGTTTGAGTTTGCACCGCACGCGTTTGCCCGTCATTGGTTCAATATCTACTACGGATTTATTGGGCCCAACAGTCGACTTCCTGGGTTTTCGTGTCGCAGTTTAGAATGCTTGGCTTTAGTTACCGATTTACCCCTACCCCAATGCTGTAATGTGCTGTCCGGCAGAGTGTTCATTTGACTCGATCCTCTGTCATTTACAGGCCAGCATGTTTCACTGGTATGCGCAGTTCCGCTTATTGGTGTAACTTCCTACTGTCGCCTACTGCCCCCAAAAAATCGCGTTACGGGTGTTTCTGGCCCGGCCGGAGCGATGCGCAGTCACCAGCCTGATCTGGTGTAAGATAAAAGATGCCGGCTCATTCAGCAGGTTCCAACCCTGAAAACGTTAAAGGGTACCCGGAAACCACAACTCCCCCCAGGAAAACAGGGAGAACAGCAAAGACACCATAGGTTTTCATACATGGCTCGTTGTACATTTAAAAAAAAATAGTGCCAATCCACCCTGTGAATGTGATTGGAAAGCAAAGCTGTGAACGGCACCCACAATGATTACCCATGCGACGTCCTTTAAATTCACTCACGTCACTCTACAAATAGTGAAACCAGACAGAAGTGAAATGCACTTACCACACCCTCTATTACTTCACAGAAATATTCTTGGTGAGGTTAAATTCATGCATTGTGCATGAACGCTGCTTGGTTGAGTTGTATTGTTGTAGCACATGAGTGGAAACTCTTTTTTTATATAAAATTGAAACCGAACCCGGTGTTAGACGATCTCACTTCTCCGTCTCTGTCGTCGCAGACGGAGGCGACGAGATTGGCGGCAGAGACGAAGGAGGAGAACGAAGAGGAGGGACGTAGGAAATACTTCCATTCAAATTTCTGAACTGCGCCGAGTGCGGCAAAGGAAAGTGGTTCCTTCTTCACTGTAGCCCATATTCTGTACCGGGCGGCCTGTGCTCTGTCCACCAGCTGAAGCTGGGTAGACACAGGGGGCCTGGACAGCAGCATCTCCCATTGCTCTTGCTCGGTAGTTGACTGAAAGAGAGGAGGCTGCTCAGGGCTAAAGTCGCACACCCCTATTATGTGGCCGAGTGTTCTGAATTCTGAGGAAAATTTACATTCAGCGTCGTAGCGATTCGGATGCATTAAGTGAAGACGCTTTGGGTGTGGGAAAGAGCCGGATTGTATGAGCGGTAAGTTAGTTAGTTGTTCTATGTAAAGGTCAAGGTAAGGCGAAGCTAGGGTCTGTTTCTGAAGGCAATAATGCTGAGTTATGTCCCTGAATGAGACAAGCGGGTGACTGTCCTCGTGCAGCTCTGGATCACGGGTGTAAAGTGCAGTCACGGTGGGTGCATTCGTTGCCCTCCATGGAAGCGTGAGCGGGTGTACAGATGAGCTGAATTAAACCAATTGGGAAGTGGTTTTGTAGCACACACAGAGCAGGTCCGGACACCAAACCCGACTGCAAATTCCGGTAGGCTTGCTCGGAATCGGTGACTACCTTACGAACCCCTGGTTGAGTGAGAGCCAAGGTGATGGCTGGCTCTTCTCCTACCGTCATGTCTTTGGTCATGAGTGAGGCACAAGCAAGTAGGCTAGTTCTGGAGGTAGCCACGATGATGGCGTACTGGTGCCCTCGATGTTGGGAGGCGTCTATGTAGATAACTGCATGATCCCCACCGAGGGTGGTGTTGAGCGCTTGAGCCCGTACTTTTCACTCACCCTCCTGGTCTAAGGGGTTCAAATTTCGAAGCAATAGTAGCATATTGAGTTCTTGTCGCCAAAAGGACAGGAGTACATCAAGCGGAGTGACCTTATATGCTGCGAGCCAGTCTGGTGAAGGATGCGGTGACCAGCCGCAGTTCTGCTCATTCGGACCTTTAGGATCGAAAAATGACCCTTTATCAGTTCTTCCAGCGTGTTGCAGAGCCTCGTGCTAAGCAGCCTCTCTGTGCACGCACTCATGGGGGGATGTAGCCCGAAACAACCCATTCTCGTTTGAACCTGTGCCACTTGAGCCCATACCCGAAACGCCCTTCCCGTTTGGCCCATCCTTTGTGCGCCCATTCCCAAAACGCCCTTCCCGTTGGACCGCTTCCTGTTTTAACCCGTTCCCGAAATACCCTTCCCGTTTCAACTCGCTCCCACAACGCCCGCCTCAAATAGTTCAGGTAAGTTTCTGAGCTCGCAGTGCGCTTTTAAGCCTCCAAAATTGTGCTGGGCAAGGTAGTGTAGGTTACTGAGTGATGTCTACAACATATTTTACTAATTTCTTTCCTAAATATTTAGCGCTGGGGAAGCTCTATTTAACTTGACTCTAACTCTACTCGGTAGATGGCGCCACCGACACGTTTTCTTTTTAAAGCTGTAGAGGTGATGGCTACAGTTTTCTCAAACTGTAATTATTGTGAAGGCTTCACCCGAAAAGTAAAATATTCAAGCTACTTTACGCGAAAGCAAATACGTATGAGCAAGAAAACTTTGCTTGATTTGCTTTGAGACTGATTCATCTGATTTCACTACTTGCCCCGCGGCGGCCGGAATACGAAAACAGCAAGCGGTGTGCTAAAACGGGTCCGACCTGTTTTCAGCTACAAACGAAAAGTCGGTCTCCCGGTAACACGGTAAACTGTGCCGCAAACACGTTAATGATATGCTAAAACTGTTTATTATAGCCGGATAACAACCTAAATTTTTGCTTTTGCTTTACCACGTACTGCGTGCCCGCCTATGTATTATCCGTAAAAGTACACGCAAGAGAATACAGCTTGGGGTCCTCTTAACGCCTGGATGCGAAACGTCTGCGAAAAAGTTTCTACGAGCAAAAAGTTCAGTTTTAGAATTCAATGGCCCTTTTTTTACAGAGATTTGCATATAAAGTGACCATTAGCAACACATTAAAATGAATCGTACCACTGGCGTGGCCCATAATAGTTGCCGCTTGCATAAAATACGTTTTTTCTGTAGTAGCTAGATTTAATATTTATATTCCGCGAGATATTTTTCCTGCGTAAACATAAAACAGTATCCCTGTACTACCCGCAATAAATTATTATACACATTTGTTTAAACACTAACTTCCTTCGCGGCAAGAGCTACAAACGCTACAAGTTAGCACTGCGACCACGGAAAGGTTTTTTTTGTTAATTTTCGTCCTTTCTTTTTTGTGTGTGTTGCACACAAGTGCTCTTGCGTTCGTAAGTGCAGCCGTAGGGATTGGAACCATCACCCCTTCGGCGGAGTACGCATACCGGCAACACGTTCCAGATCGCTAGACCAACGCAGAAGCAGACGGAAGGGTGTGATTTCAGCTGCAATCCACCAATGCTGTCCTGGTTCGTACGAAACGCTGCAAACTACGTGCTGTTTTTATTTTAAATGCAGAGCATTTCTTTAACTCACGATGTCACCCGTTCTAGGCGTCCATGGTAGTCCGCATCGCTCGCAGGTGTGCTCTCGGCGCGATCGTGGCGCGATAAAGGCGGGTGTCGGCGAGGCTGGAACGCACTCATCGCCGCGCTCTCTCGTCAGCCCCGCTCCTCCTCGCCTACTCTCCGCTCGCAACGCGCGCTCTCTCCGCGGTCGGTTCGCGCCCAACAGGTGGGGGCGCGCGCGTCGCGGGATCAACAACATCTTTGGCGTGATCATGACGTCAGCATCGCGCGCGCGTGGCGCGATCGTGGCCTGATAAAGGCGGGTGTCGGCGAGGCTGGCACGCACTCATCGCCGCGCTCTCTCGTCAGCAGTTGCCACAAGTGAAACAACATTAACGTGACGCAAACTACTTGACGTCGTGCGCCCCCGGAAATGCTCTGCATTTGATCGTGCCCCTCGCGAGGGGGATGTTTCTTCCATCAGGAAAACGGCTACCGCTGGTGGGAATCGAACCCCCGTCCTTGCGCACAGTAGCGCAACGCGTTAGCCCCTCAGCCACCGCAGCATTTCTTGCATCAAGGCGGTCACGCTTCAGAGACCGTGAACTCCGCTAGGTCTTTAGAATTTCCGGGGGTTTCGGGCTTCGCGTCCGGACCAGTGTCATCATTCTGGCGAGTCTCCTCACCCGGAAACGGCTTAACTTCATCCATGAGAGGTGCTGACTTTTTTATTGGTGCCGCGTATCGTAAAACGGACAATTGCAAAAAGTTTGCAGGTTATTAGGACGTCTGCAACTATGGCTCCGCCAGCCGGAGCATTTTTTTACTGTGAAATGCTTTTGGCGTAACTCCAATTTATTTTTCAGGTTACGGCAGACGCAAGTAATTTTTAACTTTCGGTTGCGTCGGACGTAAAGCCGGATGAATTTGCTCGCCGAGTGAATTCGGCCCCGGCGTCCAACATGGCGTGACACACGCCACCCGACAGGGCCCCACAGGCCGAGTCGGACCATATTCGGATCAAACGGACTAAGACGAAAATAGGCTTTCTCAAAACATACAGTGAGACGCAACTTTAAGGGTAGATGCGGGTCAAAAAATCGATTTTTTTTTAATTTTCTGTTTTCACTTATTTTATCATGATTAGTTCCTCTACCATCTATAAAATAAAAATCAAAGCCTTATTCAAACTGGAAATTAGCTCAAACGGCATTTAAAGAGCCCATGGTGGCAGTTAAAAGATAGAAAGTACGCTATATTCAAGCGTCGCGCGCCCAAGACAGCGCATCCGCACGCCATAGCGGACAGCGTGAGGAGATAGGCCAAGCCATGTTTTCCCAACGACCTTGGTTGCCCGGGCTGCTCTAGAGCAGAAAATAATAAAGAAAAAGATGTTTCTTGCTGCTTTCTTCGTGCCGTGCAGCGGGCTTTTAGTCACGTGGTACGAATCGGGGATCGCCATTGGCTGCTTCTCGTTGGCGTGTGGTGAAGCCTACTTGCTGGCTCCATGTCACTTCGAACTGCCCAGCTAAGAAAGAGTCGTTGTGCGTTATAACCTGCATTATGACTGGGAAAGTGGCTAACAGAGCTATTCATCGGCCCTCGAAGTACCGCTCTGTGCACAAATTTAAGGGACGCCGGCGCAAATCGACGCCGAAGACCCGCCGAACGGCAAGTGCACCCGCGGCCGCGAGACCTAGCAACGGCGACGCCGACAACTTGTGCGACTTCGACGCTGCGTTGGAGCACGTGAGTACCTCCGAAAAGAAGATTGGACTCCTTCAGAATGAAGAAAGGCCGCGCGAATGGGATTCGTGCGTTATTGCTGACATTACAGCACTGAACTTGCGGTGAGCGGTGTGGTTTGCCCGACGTGTCGGCGATCGGAAGTTCGAGTTCGCGAACCGGCTGAGAAGAGTAAAGGACTCGCGTCGTATCTACAGCTCCGATGAAAACACTGCGTGCGCAGAAAGTGTTGTTTCCGCGTCGTACACGTCACGGCGAGTTGCGTCGGACGGAAATGCAAGCACAAGCGCGGAGAACAGACCGAGCGCAAGCAGAGCGTACGACGGCGGGATCTCGCGTGAGTCTTTCGCCATAAATGTGAAAGCTGTTGTGGCAGCACGCTCTGTGGGAATGGGCTCTGACCATCTGGTCCGCTTTTCTTCTATAGCTGGGCTGCCGAATCCCACGCATCATAAGTCATTTGCTGCGATCAGTCGGAAGGTGCACGGCGCAGCAATGAGAGCCGTCTCAAAAAATCTTGAGACATCTAGGCAGCTCCCGAGAAGTGAAGTCGGGGAGGGCAACGTTGCCGTGATGTACGATGGTACGTGGGGGAAACGGGGCCACAAGATCCACAATGGTATTGCAAGGTTGTGTCCCTTGACACTGGACTTTGCTTGGACTTTGAAGTCCTGTCAAACTTCTGTCTAGCCTGCAGTCGGCACAAGGTCCTTCCACATGAGGAAGAGGAAGATTAGCAAGCTTTCCATGCTCCTGTGTGTTAGAGAAATGTTGACTGCTCGGCGCATGCAATGGAAGCAGAAGCAGCATTGCGGATATGGCAGAGGAGCCAGCCAGGAATATGCTACGCCATTGCACTTTGGAGTGTTCCTCAGTGATGGCGACTCGATAGCCTATAATACAGTTGTAGATGCCGATGTGTACAATGGTGCTGTTCAGATACAGATGGAAGATTGTAATCATGTGGCAAAGCGCCTTGGCACCAACATTCACAAGGTGAAGGAGCCGCTGCCTAGCGGTGAAAAACTGAAGGATCATGTGATCCAGAAGTTACAAACCTATTACCAAGTTGCAATCATAAGTAACAGGGGCAGTGTTCAAGGCATGCGCAAGGCAATTTGGGCTTCCTATTTTCATTCTTGTTCTTCCGATTGCGCGAGCAGTCACAAGTACTGCCCAGCAGGCGCAACATCTTGGTGCAAGCACAGGCGTGCCGAAGCCTTGGGTGAACCGGCACCTTCCCACACCACTGCTCACCAAGGCACAGGGGAAGGCAGTCCTGCCTATTTACATGAGGTTGACTGACAAGGAGCTGCTCACACGCTGTGTTCGGGGCAAAACACAAAACGCCGCAGAGTCATTGAACAGTAAGATATGGCTCCTGTGCCCGAAGACACGATTTGCCTCCCGGTTTCTTGTGGAGATGGCCGCTGCCTTGGCAGTTTTGTGGTTCAATCAAGGACACTCCAGCTTTGAACGTGTCCTGGAGGAGCTGGGCGTGCTTCCAACTGAAGATCTCGTTGTGCTTGGCGCATCGCAAGACAACACACGGTAGAAAAAAAATGTATAGCAAACAGACTGGGGAAGCGAGGGCACATCGGCGTACGCTAAAGAAGAAGTCTCGAGATGCGGAGTCTGCTCGGAAGAGCTGTGAGAGACAAACCTATTGTGCAGGCTACTTCTAGTGGCAGTGGCTGCTGGGTGGACATTTGTTCGCATTTATGTGCAAGTTTTATCACAGCTTGGGCACTGTTTTGTAAATAAACTTTCAAGTTTACTTTCAAATGCGTTTTTCTCAGAACGTAATTTTTAGCAACTTTTTGTGTTTGCCCCCCGTGTTTTTGGCACTTCTGGTGCTCGTATCTGAATGCAATTTTCCCCACATATTCTCTAAAGCATGAGGTGTGCCGTTGTCTATATGAAATTTTGATACCACTTATTTTTTTATTTCAAAAAACACTCTTACTGACTTTCTTACAATTTAGACTTCCTAGGTTTAAATTTTTTACCTGCTCTATCGTGCTTTACATGTACATGGAAGTTAGTGTTCGGCATTCTATTGTGTATGGGGAATACTATGAGCCATAAATGAGCTAACTGCACGGAAGTTTAGTTGGAGAAAAAGTGGGGGCAAAAATGCTTATATTTTAGGAATTGTCATGATGCAACATAAGAACTCTGCAACTCACAATAAAAGTAATTACATCTTTGAAATCTGCACCAAAAACTATGTTAGCAGCCTGAATTTCATTCTTCTACCAGGAATATTAAAAAAAAAGTGTCTTCGAGTAGCATCTCTCCTTAATTTAAAAAAACCGCATGCCTCGGTCCGAGTCACCCGAGTCGAAACTAGGTTCGTTATTCCGGGAAGGGACTAAATGTGAAAATATGAACTGGGAAGGGCGTTTTTTAACGGGTTGAAGCGACAGAGAACAAACGCGAAGGCTCAAAGGGGAACGGGTTCAAATTGGAAGCGGCGAAATTGGAAACGGTGAAAACGGAAGGTCGTTTTGCGCCGGGTTGAAACGGGAGGGAACATGCAGGAAGGATGAAACGGGAACGGGTTCAAACGGGAACCACTCCTCATGGGAACACCATAGGGTTGCTCAAAGGCCCTTCTAATCATTATATAAAGCATCCTTATGTCCTCCTTTCCCAGAAGAAGACAGGGGGTCGACGTCAGCGATTCTCGAGAGGGCAAAAGCTTGAACTAATCGAAAGGTGCCGTATTCCTTGAGGCCTTGCTTCTTGGTTGCAGGTCGCCTGAACATGTGTATGATTTTTTTGATGCTGTGTTCGACGTGCTGCAAGGATACGTCACTTTTGGTGTTCCCCTGAAGATGTAGGTCCAGGATCCTGATGCTGAGGCACGGAGTGATGGCCTGGCCATCAAGGAGTATTTGAATGTGTTCCTTGAGGTTCGGTTTGGCGTGAGGGCGGACGACAAGGAGCTCAGATTTTTTACGTGAACCCTCGAAGACACAGGCTTTAGCACATTGGCGTACTAGAAGGGAGATGCCAAGGGGTGGTGTGAGCTTCCTTTACCCGCTGTCGCGTGGCATTCAGCGAGAATGCAGCGGGTGAACCTTCGGACGTTCTTCGTGAGTACACAGCTTGTCTTTCCGTGTCCGCGTGGCCTCGTAGCTAAATAGGTAAGACAACGGGCTCTAGCTTTGTTACTCTATTAGTTCCAGGGTTGATTCCTGGCGGTGCCAGTAATTGTTTTATTTGTTTGCGGGAGTTTTCTGATGACACAACCGGTCGCGAAAGACCCATTGGGGGGTAAAGGTAAAAAGCTTTGCTCTAAAATAGCTCCAACCGGGTTCATGAGGGACGCGAGAGCACACGGGTTGTCGAGAGTGCTACCCAAGTTGGCTAAGACGGCCTTCAAAGCACGTGTGAATAACTGTGTGGGCAAAACAAGACATCATAGGCCACGAGGTCGCGGATTTGATTCCCGGCAGCGGCGGTCGCTTTACAGATGGAGGCCAAAAGCAAAAACGCTCGTTTGTGCTACATTCTGGCAGTTGAAGGTTACCAGGTGGTCAAAATTATTCCGGAGTCCTCCACTACGGCACACCTCATCGCCTCCGCTGCGTAGGCTCATTAAACCTTACAGTCAATCAATATATCATGTGCCGTATGTCTCATTCGTCGGCCGTGTCGTTTACCACGTTCTCCAACGGCGGATTCGCCTTTTATGTGTCAGACCGGCAATGCCTTCAATGACGAGTTTGCGAGAACACAACATTGCCAGAGAAGGTATTATGCCGAGATTTCGCTGACTGTTTTTCATGGGCCGCTTCTCTCCAAATAGCAAGCGGGAGCGCCATTGCGCACGTGTGGCGCGCTTGGCCGCGTACGTCATTGTCTCCGTTTGCGCTTAGCGGGCCGCCGGTGCCGGAGTGGGTCGATGAGAACGGCAGCTAAATCTATTGATGATTTTTCTGGCATTTAGTGCGATTCTTGATGCCGTAAGCCGCAGCGTGACCCCTAGAGTGATGTCAAACAGCGGGACTCAAACCAAACGTGGCAATATAAAAGAGCACGAATTTCCCAAGTTCATTTTCCTTCCCTATGAATAGATAGAATTCCTATCTAGTTCATGGGGTGCGTCTTATGGGACGTGACTAAGGTGTGGACCAAGCGGGCGGGCTGTTCGCCTTCAACCCAGTGTGCCCGTAATTCTGAGAGTATCCCTGAATCCTCCGCTACAGGGCCTGGGCGGGCACAGAGGAGTCGTAATTGTCATAGCGGTGCGGTCGCATTGTTGAGACTGGATGCATTGTAGTTTTAATCACAAGAACCTGCGGAGGCGAGAGCGGCTGTGGAGTAGAGATAACTTTTTTCTTCGCTTCAGTTCTCCCCGCCCTGCCCCGCGCGCACCACTGCACGCTGTATGGCCGAAACCGGCCCCAGCTATGCAAATGTACACCGCTCGCTTGGGAAGTAACGATGGTATCCTAAATCAGCCTTCGACAGTTTATTCGTGTTACAAAAATATGACTGTGGGCGATCGTGGCGTGCAGCAACATTTATTGTTGTAGAATACAAAACAACAGAATTGATGTGAAACCTGGTATACATAGTTTGGCAGCAATTTTGAAAACACCAGCCCTGTTGTTCAGTAAACAGATGAGTGTTTATTATGAAAAGAACAAGGGCATTTACCGCACACAAGTATCCTCTGTCGCGCATTTGCAAGCAAGGCGGGACACAAAGGGAATACATTCGAGAATTCAGGAACGGTCAAACTCGGTTTATAAGGGAAATTAGCGCCACGTGCAATATTGGCAGTAAAAACATTCCTATATTGTGCGTTCAATCGATACACTACGATGTGTAATGCCTGTTGGCTTTCCCTTAGGAAAGATTCTTCGGCATCAAGTATGAAATTACCTTTGCCTCGTGGATGCATGGAGGTACCGATAATTATACACACTAAAGCGGGCAATCCCACTAAGACCATTCTACATAGCGCGATTAACGCAATTTACACCAAAAATCGCAAGGTGCGGCCACCTAAGCAGGCATCTGGACACCACATAGCGCAGCAGTGCGAACAACAAGCTCAACACAGAAGAAACCTAAGCTAAGTGACCACCCTACGACGAGAACACGGAGGAGAAGCCAATTATCTGGTATAGTAGGTTCCTTTCTGAAATTATCATTTGTGGAGCACTTCCAAAAAGTCCGCCTCTCGAGAGCATTTAACCAGCCAGTCTCAAAGACTCTGCGCACAATAAGGTCCATTTGCTTGCGGAGATTGTAGTCTTTTCTCATCGCAAAACCCCCTGGAAATATCAGTAGCGTTTCCTTGCCTTCTACAATATACCCTCGCTGATACCAGAGGAATCGGTTGTACCAGCAATGCTTTCTTCCAAATCCCACAAAGACGTGCGTACCTCTTGCAGCCATCTCCATGCAACCCGCGACAGAATCTCTAGTTTTCATACTTCCCGCCATTTTTTCATACCGTTGAGCTGCTGCTGCCATCACCTCTAGGACGCTGTAATGCTTATTATCACGGCCAGCATTTTCAAAAATTTCGTCGAAAGCGGAGCCCGCTAAAGTACAAGGAATCACATGTCCGGAATTCAGCTTTGGATAAAGTTTTTCAAGCGTGTTGTCTGCTTCCCAACCTAAGCCAGATGTGAGGCCGGCAATTAAAAGACTCTGCAACAACACGGCCAAATAGAAACATGCCAAAAACCAAGCTGCAAGCGCAAAACGTGCTGCGGTTCGCTTCGTGGCCAGTGGAAAAGAGAAAAGAAGTAATGCAGCAGTAAGAGCCATGATCTTGTCTGGAATACCGGTAAGAGAAGGCCTTGTTTCGTTTCCCACGTCCGTGAGAGTGAGCAGTCCGACACAGGCAGCCATCGAAAGGGAAACAAAGCACGCCCAATGCTGGAGAAATTGCATGTCAAAGATTTCACGCGTTGTTTTCTTCACGTAATAAACGCCTATTTCGGTGGTGAAAGCAGTGATGTGGAGCGCTTCTAAACGAGCTTCGTTGATTGCAATGTTGGAACCAATAACATGAACTTCATGGCGGCGAACGCTACCTTCCCAGGAATGTCCCGGAACACCAACGATAGAGAAATTGGCGTTTACAACCTGAAGGGCTTGAGCTACAATGCTGGTATTCAGAGTTAAACATCTGTTCCCAATGTTTGCTTTTACGCTATGCACCACACAACCTATTATAACGTCCCACCTTGATACTGCAGAAAAATTCCTGACTTTCTCTGATTCTAGGTAAATGCGCTGCCATGCCCTTTCGTTCATGTTTTGTACAATAAAAGAACCATTTTTTTCAACTATGGCCACAAAGCTTAAGCCATGGCGCGTGTCAATGGATTCAAAGTAGAGCTTGTGTTTAAAGGTTTCATCTACTGCGATCCACGTTAATAAGGCAACATCGTCCCACATGGCTTCTGGCAGAGTAGCATGCGTTTGTTTCCAAACAGTGTGGGGTGAAATCACAACACTTTCGATGCCGCGACGAGCATTTGAATCAAGAAGCGTCGTGGCATCCTTCAAAGGTGTGTCACACGAGAGAAACACCCCCGCGGTTTTCATGTTCAAAAGGTCAAGGTGCGCTAACTTCTCTCTAGAAAAACAAAAAAAGTGTAGGTTAAGAGGAGAACCATTTAAAATTTCAATATTTCGGGTAGCGTGTTTATGATTATAGAATTGCCTAAATTCGGGATTACCATTACTATTGCAATCAGCGAAAAGCGTTCAGCATGTATTAAAAGTGTCATCTTGAAGACAAACGATGTCAGAAGCCTGCAGTGTTTCAACACGATAAATATCCAGCGGAAGAAGCTAGTGTCGGCGTATATGAGAGGATGCCGCATGCGTCGACTTCCTGCTCACTGCAACAACACCCCTGAAAGAAAATAAAAAGGTGTGGTAAGCAATAAGGTTTCTTTAGATTCTAAACAAGAATGTTTGTATCTTGAATGCCAATTGTTTATTTTCACGCATGATGTTTAGGTCTATACGTTGCTCGAATGGAGTTGGGAGGCTTGTGAGAAACAAAAGTGGTGTGAGATATGACAGTGAATAAAAAAAGGGTCCAGTTGTCATGGTGCCCCGAACGAATAAATGTGGTGCTAGAAAAAAGTGCCAATGAATATACTCAACGGCTTGGGAGGTAAGCTTTTCTTTGCAAATAGGTGTTTTCACTGCATTGGTACTTTGTGCAATGCACATTGGCGCTTGTGATTGGGGCGAATGCATTATAGGGCATTTGCCACTACGTTTCATGTCCTTCATTCGCGTAGGCTAAAGCTTTGGTTCGTGTACCCCAATTAGAGAGTGCCCACTACATGAATCAATCAACGAGAACTCTCAATGACGCCTGTAATTATAGCCACCTCTTGCCGTGTCGTTGGTGGAGTGTTTCCTTTCTTCTGCGTCCCGACTGTGGTGTACGGCAACAACATGGGCGTGACTCATCCGCTCACGTTCACCCAAAAGAAACGAAACGCCGGAAAAAGGGTGAACGCTGCAGAGCTCTTCACGCGCCGCTCACAGTAAAAGACGACGTTTAATTGGCCACCCATAAGATATGGGCCTTTGAATGAAAAGGGCTGCAACTCAACGCCACGAACACGTGCACAGCCAATGTGTGACAACATTCAGGACGCCCCTAGGAAAGCGGAGAAGCATGTCTGACACAAAGGAAGAATAGGGTAACGCAACGCAAGACATAAATACGCATCTTGGGACTTGAAATCTAGTCTGTCAATGACGTTTCACATCCGCTAAACTGAGTAAGTTTCAAGGGCATTTGCAACATATCTCTGAATAGTTGCGTGTTGAAGTTTATTTCAATTTTATTTACAAAGCGTCAACATGAAACGTGAATGGGTTGCTAGGATTCTGCGCGCAGCCACCATGTTCGCGCTTCCTGCAAGTTGCAAGCGCAAAGCTGCCTCGGACAGATCACAATATGCCACAGAACGGCCGGATCGCGGGTGCCTCGCTGTAGGCGTGATTCCATCTTCGCCAGCTGCAGACGTGCAGCGACTTCCCGAAGAACGCGGATGCCGCAACGGAGCACTACTCTCTCCCCTTTCTCGGACACAGCATGCACCGCTAATGCCGACCACTCATGAACTCTGAAAAGGGTGTTGTGCGTGTTCGCACTATGTTCACGCCGTGTGCCAAAAGCAATGGAAAAATCCGTGCAGCCGTTACAGCGATTGTATAAAACGGCCCCTCTCGGTGAATAGTTTGTTGGTTTGGGAGCACCGGATCAATACTGTTACTCTGCTCTATGTGTGTCCGGTAAACTTGCCCCAAAGGGTGTTGTTCTTGTACTGCTTCAGCTCATTTCTCGCCAAGCAGTAAACTAGTTAAGTTTGCCTTAGGCATCTTGTCGTCATCTCGAAAGTAGCAACATTTGCCGGTCACTCTTGACCACGCTACCTCACATGTCAGAGGCGCAGCCCGGTGCTCCGACTCCTTCCCGAATTTAACAAGTGGTATTCCAGCGGTGAGATGGCAACTTCGTACTAACTGGTGCCAGTGCCAGTGCCAGTGGTGGGATGTCAACGTAGTAAAACTGGTGCCAGCGGGCAAAAGATCCAACACCACGGACGTCAAGGTGGCTTCAGACTTCGGAGAATTCATTGCTGCCAAAGGCGAGTGTGGGACCAATATTCAATTAGTTTTAACAGGCTTTTGAGGGTAGCTGGTTGAGCAACATTGATTGGCAACAGGTACAGCTTGTTTATTACAGGCATTCAGAACATTCATTGGCAACAGGTGGGCGTGAAGATTAATGGAGAATACCTCAGTCACCTCAGATTTTGTCATAACATTTCTTTGCTAAGTGAAATGGGGGGAAGAATTGCAAAGCATGATTGCTGCACTCGACAAACAAAGTGGAATAATAGACCTGAAAATAATATGCAGAAAAATAAAGCAATGCACAATAACCTCGGCAGAGCACTGCCATTTGACATAGGTGGCGAGGCAGCGAAAGGAGTAAGCGAAATATCTACTTAGGCCAAGTAGTGACCCCGAATGCCAACCACGAGGCAAGCTAATTAGCAGTGTAAGTTGGGGTGTAGTGCATTCGGCAGGCATTCTCAAAACTAAAATGGCAGCCTACTATTGTCCCTGAAGAAGAAAGCGCATGACAGCTGCATCCTACCGGTGCTCACCTAGGGGCAGAAAATTGAAGGCTCACTAAAAGGATTGAACTTAAATTGAGGACTACTTAGAGAGCAATCGAATGGAAGATGATAGGTGTAACATTAAGGGACAAGGCGCGGGGCGAGTGCGTCAGGCAACAAACTTGTGTTAATGGCATATTGTAGAAATTAGGAAGAAAAAATGGGTGTGGTCAGAGCATGTAAAGCGAAGGCAAAATAACCATTGGTGATTACGGGTAACAGTATAGATCCCTAGAGAAGGAAAGCGTCGCAGAGGCGGCAGAAAGTTAGATAGTCAGATGAGATAATGAAGTTTTCGGGAATAAATTGGTCGCAGTTAGCACAGGACCGGCATAACTGGAGAGCTATATAGAGGCATTTGCCCTGCAGTGGACGTAGATAGGCTGATGATGATGATTATTATGATGATGACCCGAGCTGTAGGACGCAACCGCACATCCTTAATATTGTGGTTCGCTGCTTCCATGCCAATGGCACATTGCTGATGCATTCCCGCATCGAATCTTTGTCAGAAAGCGCCAGCAACCTCGTCATGGTACGGCTTCGAAGTGCGATCTTCGCCCGAGGCGATTCTGCAGGATTCCCCCCCTCCAGTAGAGTGGTGTACCCTAAAGTGTGTTTTTCACATGTCGGGGCCACCCTCTTTGCATCTATTGTAAACTCTGCGACGCCCTCATGTGGCGGTAGGTGGCATTGTTGAGTCGTTAGGTGGGTGTAAACAGGTTTCTAGAGTGCACGGGCAGGCAACGAGGGCGTGGAGGAACAGCAACGTCTAGACATAAGTGGGATACATATAGGCATAAAAAAGTGAAGGTCCTGCAACCGTTGCCATCACAGAGAAGGGGTGCAACGAAGCAATGGATGCCGAAAATTCGAGGGAGAGATCGATGGGCACCGGAAACGTTTTTGGAGCTATGCGCGGGCATTACAGACACACAAAAACCAAAAACCCGGTATAAAATGGATGGAGAGAAGGTGAAGGTAATGGCATACCTTCAAGAGAGTATCAGGGAGAAATTTAGAATTCACAACGAGTTCACAACGGGAAAACCCGATGGTATGGATGTAGCAACACAAATGCTGTGTAGTAAAAAAAGCACGGTTCTCTGAAATATGGCAATAGGTACGGTTGAGGTCCTCATGAAAATATGGTCAAAGACTAAGGTAAAACTACTGCAAGCCACGGGGAAAGGGTCAGGTTAGAAGACAACAGCGAACATGCAGCAAACCGGATGGATGATGTTTTTCTATAAATGCATAGGTGAGAAGGCTGAACAGAGCTTGTGTTGAACAGTTACCATTAAGGCAGTGTTGTACAGATTAAAAAAGCAGGAAATAAAATTTAAGGTCCACAGAGGGTTTAACCCTTGAAATTCCGGGTTTGTTTTTTTAAATTAAAAAGTTTTTTCTGCGTGTTTTTCCAGATTTCAGGGCGCTATAAGCCTCCAAAGCAAAAATTGAGCTTATGCTTCATGCAATTGGCCATTTAAAGGCATATTATCTAACTAGATCATGAGGTAAACAAAAATTGAATTTCTGAGAAAAATTGTTTCTTGCTTGTTTTCATAAATTTTGAGAAGCAATGAGCCAGCGTAGAAGAAATAGAGATGCTAGAGCAAGTATTTTCACATATACAGCCATTTATTCAACTTGGACTTTGGTCCTTCGGGTCACCTTGGCGTCAGTCTGGTCTACATTGAAATGCCTTCCTCTTTCTTCCTTTATTCCGCTTGTCACAAACCTTGAAAAAATATTTCACAGAAAACCAGCTGTTTTGGTTTTCTTCTCGAAGTGCTAGGAGAATCAGGGTAATATCTTATAAAAAACAGACACCAGGGCCGAAAGGTTTAAGGTAATAGCATACAGAATGAGCTTCAAATTATGAGGTTTAACACGCCTGAGCCATGCTTAGGCTATCAGGTGCGCCGTAGTGATGGGGTAAGGACTATGTTTGACCACGTGGAGATCATTAACGTGCGCCGAAATATCGACACACGGCCATTTTTGCTTTCTTACTCTGCCTGAAAAGGAGCCACCGCGGCCCGGATCGAACTCGCGTCAATGGGCGCAACAACACAGAGCACAACGTCTGAAGACAATGTATAGGGGTGGCTAAGGTGCGAAACCTGGTCTGTTGATATCCCAATTGGACATAGAAGCTGCGTATGATACTGTAAATGGGGAGCAGCTTGTATTATCCCGGAGGAAGAGGGAGTAGGAGCTGACTTGATTAACTTGCTCTGAGAAATGTACGGGGAAAGCAAGATGCTAATTATGTAGGTCGGCACGTAGTGCACTAGGTCGCTACACACCCGCAATTGTTTGAAGCAAGAATTTCGTCACTTTCAGCCGTTGTTAATGGTCCACATGACGAGAATAAAAAATAACGTGAAGGGCAGTAAGCTGTGCATCCACTCATATACAAAAAGATGAGCAGGTGATAGCACAACTAATCGAAGGGGTAATGCATGCAGATGACATACTGTTCACCGCGGAAATCCATTACTTCATGCAAAGCTTCATGGATTTATGCGGGTAATAAAGCAGTTACCAAGACCTGTCTTTTAGTAGAGAGAAGTCAGGGGTCATGGTAAATAACGTTGATGCCGAACACCAATGAGGATCAGTTCAACAAGAAAAAATTCTATAATAGCGGAAATTTTTAGACGTCTGGATCAACGATCTTCCAGATTACACGAAAAGGCGCGAGATTCACCTTAGAATTAATAAAAGCAGCTATATTAAAGCATATTGCCCTGTTGGCTACAATAAAGACGAGGGATAACCGGAATCTGTAATGTCGTCATAATGCCAGGATTGACCAGGGAAGCTTTCAGGCTCTAGTTAACCGTTGTGAAGATAACAAAGACGCAAAGAGGAAAGGATAGCGTCGAAGGAATGACGCTGAACTCACGAGTTCAGGAAAAGCGCGAAACATCTGTGACAAGACAAGTTGAACAAAACTTGTACAACAATCAGTGGCTTTAAACAGTTTTTTTGAGAACGCTCCTTTATATACTTATTGAACGCTGTATACACGTGTTAATTTATATACACGTAGATAATACGATTTCAAATACACAAGTTTGGGTGTATTGACGATGATGATGGCGAGGTTTAGTGCGGTGACGCTACACAGGCCATGAGATTCGCCGTACTGGAGGGCTCCAGAGTAATTCTGACAACGTGGCGATTATTAAGGTTCCCCGGAATATCGAACATCAGCGGGATTTCACTTTCCGCCTCCATCAGAAAAGCGGCCACTGTGGCCGGGAATCGAAACCGCGTCCTGGTACTCAGCAGCACAACGCCTTAGCCACGGATTCAGCACGGGAGGCCTTGTTGTTGTGCCTTTGGCTGGTATACCTTTCTTGTCCCCAACAGCCAATGACAAACACGTGTATAGAAATTTGTTTTATATAAAAAATAATGTTGCGTGCACGTATATAAAGGAATCACGTGCATGTAAATTTTGTGTGTATATTTGTCCTTGTTTCGTGCTGTTTCGCTAGCCTGAAAGAGAACCTTCCCGTTCTAATAACCATTCTGACACTGACCTCAACCATGCTAAACTTTGCAACAAAGGAACGGCCCCGCATAAGGTTTGAGAGCTATACTACAGCTCTCGCCACATTATCATGTAGCCAGGGACAACAACGGTTCTTGGAGAAATAAAGTTTATTGGAGCGAGCTTGTGCTTTCAAAAGAACTCAAAGATTTCGCAAGTGGTGGCGAAGCTGTCAGCGGCGTGACGTGGATAGATTAGCATTGGCGAAAAAAAAATGCCGCTGTTTTTCCAGTAAGAGAATTTATATTACCGCGTGTACATTATTGACCGGAAACGTCGAATTACATCGAGAACACTCGCCATTATTCTAGTACACTGACAACACGGCAAAATGCTGTCCGTATAAATTCACACTACCGGCGTGGAATACCAGACAAAGCGAACATCAGCCGCGGTCAAATTAGGGTTCCCAACTTTCTCAAGGGAAAAACCCTACAGCCTCGGACGGGGGGGATTGATTTTGAAAGAGGTACAAGGAATCAAATTAAACCAGAAACTAGGAATGTCACTTATGGTATAAAGAAACGTGATTACTCTGCAGCAATTCTCGTTTACTTTTTTTGTTTCGCCATAATGTGTTTCTTTACACAGACATGTTCAGTTCACAAGTGCAGAAAAAGCGAAATGTAATGCACAATAATAGAGTACAAAATTAAATTAAGACGGTGAGGGTGCACTTATGACGATCTTACTCTATTTTTACAGGCAAGTCTTCAAATAAACATTCTAAATAAACAGCCAGAAACACTGGCAGCCACACAACTTTAAGGTCCACTCATGAGGTCGGCGGCCAGGCACCCCGTCCGCGCGTGTAAAAGGAAAGATCGCCCTCGCTCCCTCTCCCTCCGCTCGGTCTATAGGCATTGCACTGACAACACTACGCTGTGGTCGCCACCGATTCGCTGCGGCGCGTTCCGAAGACGGGTTGTCTGGATGGAGGAATGCCGCGGGAATAATCTCCTTTCAGAAAGCAGACGGCCCCACAAAGTTCCCAGAATTTCTTGTGTTGCGGACAACGGAGGGGTAATTATAGTCGTCTAACCGCGCACCGCGGCGGCTTTTCCGCGAGATTCCATTGTAGCGCACAACAGTCAAAACGGCGTAGCCGCCGCTTTTCACACCCTCCCTTCGGGGGCGTGCGTGTTCACCGCCTCGCGCTTCGTCGATCGCGCGCCGGCTTTTGTCCCGAAGGTGGTTGCGCCCTATTTAATATTCCGCAGATGGCTGTCTACGTGAATTTGGGCCCTCCGTTACATGTGTACGAAAGCTAGGGGGGCGTTCCCGAGAGAAAGTAATACCGAGGTGTTATCACGCCGAAGTTGTCCTTTACAAAGCGTTCTTGTCTGAGCTCTCAGTTAGGCAGTTCGCGGCGAGACAAGGAGTCATGACCGCTGAAGCTGGGTTGGGATTTGTGAGCCCCCTAAGCGAGAGATAGACTGAATGATCACGTCGGAAGTTCAGGGCACAGCTGTGTACCGGGCACCTAGGCGGGACCTGCGGCGGGAACAGAGTCCCGGCAGTCCCGGCGGTACGCTCCGAGCATAGAAGAGTTAGACGGACTTGTATAGCTCGAATGACGTGTTCGCACTTGGAGCTAGCGTCTAGCGGAAGTTTTAAGTTGTTCCGTTTTTAATCCTTATTTACGCAGTTATCCTAATGTAAATAGTTGTATACAAAGTCTTCGTTTCCCTTCACCAAATCGAAACGCCTCGAGTTCATCATGGCCACCATTTCCGAGAGCTCCAACACCAGTGCCCCACAGCCTCCTGCCAAATAAATCGGAGCACCGGAGATAGGGTTCGTGATCGGCACCGTATTTCGATGAAACGAACATCATCAATCTTTACTAGAACTGAACCCAACAATTTGTCCTCAATTAGATTAGGGACCACCATGTACACAACAAAATAGAGAAAAATGAAAATATGACGAGCAAAACGGTGTGTGCGTGGTTCAGTCAGTTTTGTTAATTAAAGGAGTACTTAGTCGTAGAGCTGCAAACGCCCCACCAAGCACACCCACTCCCTGGGGCAATGCATCTCTTCAAAAAACACCGGGCTCTCCGGCGCTACCCCGACAACATCCCACTGCGGCACACGGTCCATGGACATCAATATCTTTTTGTGCCCGCGTGGTGCACTTGATCTGAGTTCAGTGCCCGAACTTATTACGCGGATGCCTTCATGTACCAAGCGGCCATACCGCTAAACACCGTCGATCAAGTCCACAAACAACAGACATAAAACCACTTGCTGGTCAGCCCCCTATTAGAGGATCTTGCGAGACGTATGTGCAAGTAAACCCTCTCACAATTTGGCGGCAATGCTACGAAGTGGCTGCTCATGTGTGCTCATCCGATAACTCGATCGCCGGGGTGATTTTCAATATCCATTATAAAAACACGAAAGAGCTGGAGCGGGTCAGCATTTGCAACTTCCACGAAGACCTCCGCACACTAGAGGCAAAACGACTCAATAAACCTAGTACGGCACAAACTCTATTTGGTGGCACAAAGCTCCCTTTCTAAATTTGTTATAGATCTACATCATACAGATGCAAACCTCTTCGGCGCGACACCGAAGCCTGCACTCTTTGCTGGAAAACAGGGAAACGGAAAATTATCTGTTCCAATGCACAGCCGCTTTCTATGTGATCCTGCTCTTGCACTTTCAACACTCCAGAAGGTCATCCCTGCTACCCTCTTTGTGTCGCGTGCGAAGTTTCGCACGTAATGGGCTCTGTGTACTGCCCACCACGGTTTCAGCCTCCTAAGCCATCTTGCACGTATGGTAAGATGCTCTCTAACAGTCAAGATCAGGGGACCACCCCCCTCCCCCCCAAGACGACCATTGACCACCAAAGCGACCCGGCACCTCCACTCAAGTCATCCGCAGCCAGGTGAGCTCCGCCGGCCTGCCCTTTAGCGCTCCCCACACCGTACTCCCTTATAATTCCTCCTAACCACCTCATTCCTCCCACATTCGTCTTCAAAACCTGCTCAAAGAAATACAACACCTCCGTTCCCAACTCCTTCACACCGAACATGACATCGAGCGGCCCGCCCGAGAAAATACCCTTCTGAAAGCCGAAGCCACTATCCCAACCTCCCTACCTGGTGTACCACAGGTGGCGCTGCCTCTTAAACGTAAACACCTGACCCACACCACTTAGACCCCACCCTGTCTAGAAATCCCCTCACTTTGCACCAAACTTGAAAAAGTATTCACAACATAGAAACAGCAAACACAGAAAAAAACTTACCGCTGTTTATTACCCAGCGCAGAACTCCCTAAATCAGCACCCGAAATGGGCGAGGCAATGTATGGCCCATTTAGGGCTCAGCAGAAACCGTACTCTTAGCAGCTAGTACTGACCCTGATCCAGAACTATAGGCAGCGGCATGTTATATCGCAGTAAAACTGCATCGGCTCCAAACACAATCACATTACTTTCCTATCACTGTCTAATTCCTCACGTCCCCCATCCCTTATTGCACTACAGGAGGGAAACACCATCCTAAACCTTTCAAATATATTGCCCTTCAATTATATTGCCCACCTTCCCCCACCCGGACCTCGTAGCAACCACTCATACCTGCAACTCACCAATCCAGAACCTCATCTAAAAATCCTGCCTCCAACACCATCCCTGGCCAGAAGGCAATTTCTTAACATCTACAGCCCTCCAAAGACCCGCACGCCAGCATTGCTTTTTTTCAAGCAAGCATTACGTCATTACGTTTGTAGGTAAGAACCTTGTAGCAATATGCGTCGGATTTAAAGGAGCCATTACAGAGAAAATACAACTTCGTGTAATTTGAAAGAACTGGTATTCAGTATCTCACACAGCTCCATTACAGCCACAAAAAAATGTTTTTTCAACAGAAAAAGCAAGAAGTATTTAATAAGTTTCGAAATTTGTGCCACTGTGACGTGTTATGAGCAAGGATGATGTCTTACGGGTCAACGAAAAAACATACTTTTCACTGCGTTAACTGCACGTTAGCGTTCACGTGATGCGGTCAAATGGAACTAGGCACTAGAGGCCCCATTACAGACGTCCAGTCATGTGTCATCGCGACACCATCTGAATGGGCGAAGGACATAAGGCGCGTTCGTAGCCATGCTCGCGTCTCGGTTTGTAGCGAAGAGGGAATTGCGCCACGTGCCTCCCGTCGCGGCCAGAGAGTCGCGGGATCGAAACCGGGCGCCACCGCCCCAAGACCACCACTCCTCGCTGGCAAAGTTTGAGACTTTCCACCGCTCCGTTAACAAGCCCCTGGACGACGTGGATGTTTGTGGTGATTATGTAGGGCTTGTTTGGGGCAATGAGAATCTCCATGGGTAAGTTTGCGAATATGGTGTGTGACATTTTAGCCACCTTGGCCGTCGCCTTCTGCAGAGCGTCTTGTGTCGCGTACCCCCGTTACGTGCCTTGAGTTCGCAGGCGACGAACGATAACCTCTTTTTCTTCCTCTCCCCCTTGTTGTATAGCAACGAACGCGTTGAACGTTTTCACCTCTTCGGCCATTCTTTGGTTGGCCAATCCCTAGGGGATACTGCCACAAACATCATCCTGGTGCCGTGCTTGTTCTTCCTCTCCTCCTTGTTGGGTAGCAACGAACGAGTTGAACGTTTTGACCTCTTCGGCCAATCTTTGGTTGGCCAATTCCTAGCGGGATCCTGCCACAATCACCATCCTGGTGCCGTGTACGGCAACAACGAGGGACGGGACAGGGCCCGAGAAAGAGGAGCTTCGCCCCTAAAATGCCTGCCACCTGCTCAGCGGATCCCGGCATAATGAAAGAATAGCTTGGAGCACTACTTGCCACCCGCACCAACTTTACCAGCCTATATTCTGTCTCTAGACTGTTGAACAGATTCCGCCAGCTCATCCCCATACGTTGCATGCAATACCTATGGGAAGCATACTGTGGCTTAGAAAACCTTCCCGCAGCAGAAGCACAACCTAACCCTACAAAGTAAAGGAGCACGTGTTCAGCACGACATGCAGCAACACTCACAAACCCTGGTCCGCCCCATATGGAGCCATCTGCGTGACGCTCTCAATAAAAACGCTCTCTAGTAACACACTTCGAGCATCAGATGTCACCTCCATATTCCCAAAAACTCCAAACACCACACCAACCGCCGGGAGAAACAAGTGATACACTCCTTAATTCGCCCCCCCCCACCAACACACACTAAGCACACTTAAAATACTCTACATCCCTCTCCTCCTGAGGTGTCTCAGCAGCCTGTATACATTGGTCCATACCATAGGGAACTTGATGCTCCTTTCACTTTTGAAGTGAATGCCGCGTATCTCAAGATCCGCAGCCATACGGTGCGCGTAGACAATGGGTTCCCTCATACACTCCCTGCACCCCCTTGAGGACCGCACCATCGACCACCTCCCTACCGAACCCAGCACACACCGCCGTAACCATAGCGGTCCCTAGCAGCTAGACACAATGAGATATTACACTCCTCGGTAAACCTATCAAACCCTTCGGCATCATGCACCTCCGTGTAATCTAACTGATCTCTTGTCACGGCAAATTATTGGAACATGTCATACACGTCCGGGAAAACCCATTGCCATGAATAGAACATTTTCACCCAACCATGCTGGGATTTACACCGCACCTTCCAACTCAGGCCGTTCTTATGCAGGTCCGCCATGATGTCTTACACAGCCGCCCTACACATTTCATTTGATACGTGTAGGTCGGCTGTTATTTGATGTACAATAGGCATTCTGTAACATTTTTAACACCGCCATACTAGGCAAAGTCACTTCACTCGGCCTCGGCCAAATACGTTCTTCTATATTCGCAACTCCATCTCACTCGGTGCGGCAAGCATAAGATTGGGCGCCATACAGTTCCCCATCCTCTACGCAGCACGCGGCACACAACCACCACAAGAAGCTGTCCTATCACCTGCTTTTTTTGACATAGCAATGAGCCCCCTAGCCAAACACCTTCACACTATCCATCACCTCCGCAGCGCTATCTATGCAGACGACATCACTGTGTAGGTTCCTTAAGGCAGCAACAAAAACAAACGAACATTTATTGGGAGGGGTAGCTCGAGGCCGCATCGAGGGAAGAAGAGGGAGGGAAGACGAGGGCATCAATAATATCTTAACATGCAGTAGCCATGACTAACCGCCATAATGCGGTTAGTCTCTTTGATGCGGCCCTTTGGATGGACCTAGTCTTCGTAAGCAAGTACCCAGGTAGATCGCTGTGTCGAGCGTAGCCCCATGAGACCTATGCAGTCCTATACAAGATGACGTATTGTGGGCTTCAGCGCCTGCCCACATGCATAGCAGACGTATAAAGGGTCGGATGGTGATCTGGAGCAGGTGAAACATCGTTGGAAGCTGCTCTACTGGAATTGCTGCCCAGTTGCGTTTTCATTAAGGTGTGCCTCCACCTGGCCCCCACGTCATCAGTTAACGAATATCCAGAACACGCCTGATTTATGAAGACCTGTGCGTTACTGGGAATCCGATGAGGCCGTAGGTCCGGGTTGGTGGCCACTGTCAATAGGAGATCGTGATGGTGGCGCTCCTTGTGGCCGCGGTGTTCGCCATCGGTGTCAAACCACAACTCCTCCATGCGGGAGCGTTCGAGCTGCGGGGGAAATCACGACAAGCCTCTCTCGCCAGCCTAAGGGCCCACTCACTACCTAGGGGTCGTGCGTGCCCGGGTGTTAAGCGTACCTGGTGTTAAGCAGCGAAGCACGCATCGAAGAAACCACGCCGGCAAGTCTCACTACCACCCTCCAACACATACAAATCCTCATGCTCGAATGCGCTCCCAACATGTCATCGCTACCCACCTTTTTGCCCCACGGAAGGCCCCCCGCACATGTACTCTGCCTCTTCGCGAACTAAACCCCTTCCGCGAACAGCAATCATCGTACTCTCGGCCTCTGTATCACCTCTGCACGGTCCCTTCAGATAACACGCAATCATATCAAACAATACGTTGCCTAAACATCTCTCCTTATCCGCCGTGTAGCAAACCACGTGCACGACATGGGGAAGACAGACCGCATATGTTTTCTCCAAAGATTCCTCGTCAGTCAGTTAACCTACCACGCCCCTTCAGACCCCTCAGACCGACCAAAAACGCATAACTGAATGGCGTCATAGAGAAAGGCTACCACCACGCATTGCTCTTACCTCCCTACCCTTCCACAGCGCGACTTACGCTATGCGCCTATAAACTCTACACAGGAACTCTCCAAAGCGCACCGCTCCTCCGAAATCCTCCGTCTGTCCGGCTCCTCCACGGGACACCACATAATAGCCAGCCTCAGCATCAACCCCTTTACCAAGCTCTCTGCCCTCTTTCTATACCCCCACACTTACGACGCGTACTTCTGTCAAACCCCTTCCTCGCAACATGGTCCCTCTCCACCACGCAGGCTATCGTGTGGCACGAGCCAATCATCACACCCCTCTGACCCACCCAACACCCCTACCATTTATGGGACCGCGACCTAATCCCAACAACTGCGCTTACGGAACCCCTGTGCAATGCACGCCCATCGCCACACCAAGCGTATCCTCATCCGCTCTTCTACAGTGGCAAAAGCCGACATTTGCCCGCGCCATACTTCAACACCCCGACCCACCACCAGCCTCTACTACAGCCAGAATGCCCTCTGTAACTACCTTACGGTTCGTATCTTGCACAAGCCGTCCATGTCTTCCTCCAACACCCTCACGATCCTGAGGAGCTTTTGTGGACTCCAGTTCACGTTGCCTTACGAGGAAATGAGGCAGCACATTCACATGCTTTGGAACCCGGCTCCCGCATTTGTTCTGCATAAACATAGCATCCCCACACCACCATACACACACACCGACATTAAAAACCCTGCCACACAACAAACCGTGAGACTCTCCAAGCTCCCAGAACACACTATCACAAAAGGAGATCTGCATATTGCGCATCCTCCAAGCGCATACCAAACACCACCGCCCAATCGTACATAATTCCCACTGCCAAATCTTGTTCTCAATCCACTGCCCACGGTGTGGTGCCTTGGGGACGCATTTTATTTCCCTCTGCCAGTGTCCCAAGAATCGCACACCACCCCTTCCCACACTCAGCCCTGGCAGCAGATCATGCAGTGCTCGGAGGTCTTGGTCCAGGTGCTAGTAACCTCTGAAGACCTTCAGGTCAAGGCGGCCCTATCAACAGCTGTCTCCGCCCTTAAAGGACAGCTTTCTGAATAAATCTTAACTCCCTGCCTTTCTCTCTCAACGGGCGTTCGCCTGAAAAAAGGCCGAGCGGGTTGCTGCGAAAACTCTACGGTTTGCGCAAGCGAATGGGCATCTAACGGACACATGCGTGAGACTCGCTTCCCTCCCTTAGCCGGAAGGAAAAGAACCCGCTTCTGCGAAAGTACTGTGATTTATATCCGTTGGTCTGGGGACCTCCACGTTCGCCTGGCGGAGCACGCTCTTCAGCACACTTACGTAAAGGCTCCATCTAAAACAGCTACGGCGTTAAAAAAGCTCGTGAACTTCTACTACCAGTAATGGTACTAACCTCATTTTTCCCAAACGTTGTGGTGATTGTACAACTCAGTTGTTCTTACAGCCATGCAGACAGCGGGGATCCCGATGTTTTGGAAGCTCGGTGTCTTCAGCCAAGAGGGTGAGGGCTTCTTGCACTTGGGGAGCTGGGTTCGGGATAGCAGCGTTCCACTGTGGGGCGGATTATATGTAAGGAAGGATGGGATGAGGCATTATACGTGATGCCAGTATTGCTCGGCATGAACCAATGACGCGGTGAGGTTCGTTCTAGAGAACGGAAAGGGCAAGTATCTTTATATTCTGCTGGATATCTGATGGACGCAGACACGGAGGGGGATTGATAGTGTTTGAAGGCACCTGAGAAATACTGTAGCCTTCGACTGAGCGAGAGATGCGGTCTTCGAGTACAGGTACGATCCTGGAATAAACGGTCGAGAATATCGCCGAAAGTATGGAGGGGGATCTTATTGCCAAAGCGCGGGGTTATAATGGAGGGTCAAGATTCTATTTTCTGCCAGTCTTGCTTCAAGGCTGCTATTTTAGAAATCACAAAACTAGCCTGCGCTTACATTGATTTGTAGCTAGTGCCCATTGCCTCCATAACCTTCATAAAAATTTCAATGCCTGCCATGAATTCTAGTTTTGTGACGTCATTGTTCCGACAGAAGGATTCCTCTTTGGGAGGACTGTGCAAGGAGTAATGCAAGCACGACTTCGCTTTCCATACAGGAATTACGATCGGTATCTATGGGGGAATTTGTATAGCCCACTTTTATATGCAAAGCAGCTTGTGGTCGAGCCTGTTCCCTCCGCTGTTGTGTGGGCGCCGTTGTGCGGCGTCCACACCCCCACTACGAATGCCTGTCCTGGCGCCGCTGATGATGATTGTAGCAGGATGCCCCTAGGGATTGGCCAACCAAAAAATCCATCACGAAATAGCTTCTCGTTCAGCCACCATCGTTATCTTCCGGTAGGGGAACCCTGAGTACCACACCCCCACTGCGCATGCCTGGCCAGGCACCGCTGATGATGATTGTGGCAGGATGCCCCTAGGGATTGGCCCCACCAAAGAATCCATCGCGAAATAGCTTCGCGTTCAACCACCGTCGTCATCTTCCCGTAGAAAACCCTGAGTAGTACGCCGGGCATTCCTGCTCTCTTCTCCGACACTCCTCTCCTCTCCGGCATTCCTCCTCTCCTCTCCGAAGCTACTCTTCTCTCCGGGATTGCTCAACAAACGGCAACGCCTGCGGCTCCGCGCGCGATTCTGTGAAGCAGCTTAGGGTTAGAGACGCGACGGTAGCCGTTGCATACTCCGCTGGGAGCGCCACTGTAGTTCAGCGGTATAAATCACGCGTGCGCGTGCTCCGCTCCCCTCATTCTCCTCCCGCAATGCCACGATCAAACTGAAAACTAATGGGAACTTGAGTCGACCCCATCGCTGCTTCGTATACTACTCAGTGTTCCCATACGGGAAGATGGTGAAATTTTTTTTGTTGGTGAGTGTGGCTATCTGTTTTTGTAGTTCGGGTCCTTAGCGTCAAACTTTTCGCTTTCTCAAAGTGTTAAATATCACTTCAATAGCAAAAGAGTGTTTAAGTTGAGCTACCTTGTTATATGATTATGTGGGTGATGTTCGGGGAGCTATTATGGCAACCGAGCTCACATTTGTGGTTGTTGGGTTCTTGATCTTCTGGGAGGGGTGGATTGGTACGAATGCAGGGCTCTGTGCACTAGCAGCGCGTGGTTGGTCTTCAGTGCTTGCAGGTGGCTCAGCGATAACCCTGTGCTTCCGGAAGCCTGGCGGCATTGTCTTCCAACGGGACGCTGCTGGATGCTGGGCCCTGTCTTGAACTGGTATCTGGCTTTCGGATGGCTTACTTCCAAAAGACGGAGGCTTGTAGCGTAGCGTGCAGCTTTTGTCCCCAAAAGGGTGGTCTCCCTATCAAGGCAGGTAGTTAGGCGTGCACTGATGTGGGTTATCTTCGGAGTAGTGCTGCTGACACCCTTGAAGCGGCTGGGTGTCGGATTTGGACAGACGTCAGCCTCATGCCCCCCTGCTCCGCAGGCCAGGCATGCTTCTCATTTTTGCTTGTGTATGTAGCAGCAAAATTCTATTGATCTGTAGAGTGTAAGGAGTGGTACTTTGGAGACATCTAGTCCTCCTTGCGGGTGGAAAACAACTTTCACGTTCTCCCGCGTGCCCCTTCACACGAAGGGCATGATTAACAGTTCCTTGTTTTTTCGGAGAGCGGCTCACCTTTTTCAGCGACGCTTTCTCGGAGCTTAGGGCTTGATGCCTTTTCTGACTATGGTTCCGGTAGCAGATCATCTAGCCTCGTTTTTCGGTCACTTCAGAGGTGCCGATGTCCCCTCCCAGTGCCATCGAGGTGTCTATTTTTTCTCCAGTGAGGATCGCTTCGGCCGAGTTCAATGCAGGCGCCATGCCTTGAGGTGCGTTAGTTGGGAAACATGAGTGCGGTGGGCTTGCTACCGCACAGCGACGAAGGGAGGCGGGGGTTGATCTATTAGGCCTACCAACGCAGACTAGCGTGGTGGGCGCTGGGCGCACAACCATGGGTGAAGTACACAAACGTTCTCACTTAGCCGTAAGACTGGCTCAGGATGTTTCTGGAGGCGAGACATTCACTCGATGGATTCCTTTCAAACGTCTGACGATGACTTAGACACAGAGAGATGCATCTTCAGCAGAAGCGATGTGATCCCTCTAGCACACAGTAGCTCTACCACGCGAGTAATCTTGCACTAAGTCGCGGAAGGCTTGAACTGCAGCGAAGCTGCCGAAGCTTGAACTGCACCGAAGCTGTTATTTCTACGTGAGCACTGAAGGACCCGTCACCGTGCATTTGTACGTTGGACACCGTTTATTTTTGTTTATTTTATTTACATTTTCCGTCGTTGCTTTGCAGTGATAGGCATCGATATCGTCGTCTTCCTCGTGCCAAAGATTACATGTGCGGTAGTGCCTGACGACAGCTGGAGCGCAGTGACGGCCCATGCGTGCACGGCGCGTGCGCGGCGTTCCTTGAGTCGCGTCCATGTTTTACGGGGGCAGGTGTTGCGCCTTCTGTGGCGTAGTGGGTGTCGAAACAACGCGAGGTTTGGCGCGAGGTTTTCGCCAATTGATTTTTTTGCTAAAGTCAGTGCGACAGCCGGGTAAGGGCGACGGTCACCGCAGGGCACGCGCACACGAGCGCGTTCAATTTTCTAGAAACTTTTAACGCATTACGCACCACACATTAGGGCCAGCAACAACACGCCCGCTGTAAAAAGGCGTTATGGTTCTTAAAAATTCTAACATGGGTCTTCTGAGCAACAGCCATGGGCGTTACCACCGTGCTACATATTTTCCTGGTTTATGAGAAAATACAAAAAACCAAGCACCCTCCCAGAGGAGAATAAAAATTAGTTTCATAAAACGTGCCACGCGAGCGGTGTACACGACGATACGTATATTGAAAAAGTACTGTCGGGATGCTCTCCCATCAATTGCCCCCTGTCTGCCTGTCGGGGTAAGAATTCTCGTCAAAAGACAGACAAACGAAAGCGAAGAAAGAAAAGCAAGACCGAGGTAATAGCAAAATAATCTGACAGTTGCTTGTCTTTCCCCTTCGAAGCGTGTAAGATACTAGTTCCCAAAAAATTCATAAAAATGGAGTTCCGCATTTGAAAGTAGGCTCTCCGCAAAATTAGGTAGCCCCATTTTTCCAATATCAACCAGTGCTCCGGTCTCGTCAGTGCGTATGAAAATTACGCCTCTTCCTTTTCTGCCCCCCCCCCCCCTCACCCATATATAACGGCTGAGGTTATGTTTCTGAGTTTGTTGTGGACGACTTCAACCTCAAAGGCATCCTGCAATTTGTCCTCGGCTGGATCGACGTGTATTAACTCCTCGAGATATTGCAAATATTTATAATGTTCGTTCCTCTTGTATTTCGTGTTATGAATAGCACTCATATTTTTCCAGGGAGCTATGTGTGCAAACAGCGACGTTTTCAACGCCTCAACATGGCCAGAATTGTTTGTAAAATGCTTCTATGCACTCACAACACTTGAAGTAGCAGCACCAGGCTAATCACACTCTATGGTTTTTGATCTTGCCTGGAACGAGATCTATTCCTGATACTGGGTTTCATCAATACCACGAGGCACACCAAAACATCACTAGTACACCCCGTTACAAGTAGTGAAGGACAAAGCAATGTTGAGATAACCAAGGAGAGTCGATGCGGGAAACCACGAAATGGCGTATTGCCTTCATTCTTTGATATTGGGCCTGTTATGTCACACCTGAAAGTAATTTTTTCAGTAAAACGCATTTGTCCATATTAGGGAAGATGACACCATGGGGATCCGTGTATATGATTCCTGTTTAAATACATGGGGTGTTATGGAGTAGTAAAGTTTCTAAGTCCTTTCCACTGTCACAATATACGCCTTATACTGCCCTATAAAATGCAACTCCAGCAGTGGCTTCCGACTTAGCTCTAAAACAGACTTTATAGGGAATCGGTGTATAGCAGAGCTCCTAACTTATTTAACCGACTATTTCAACGTTACAGTCTCGGAACTACTTTCTTTGCTTTGTTTGTATTACTGGAACCCTTGGCCAACCACTCTTTTAGACCTTTGAGTTCAGGTTGCTGTAGTCTTCATTCCATAGGAAAAAGGGAACTAAAACGACAAATTGAAGAAGACTCCCCATATGTGTAAATGTGTAAATATTGGGCCCTTTGGGCTTCTTGCTTTGTATTAAATGCACAGCATTTCAGTAACTCACGATGCCACCCGCGTTGACGTCCGTAGTCGTAGTCCGCACCCCTCCCCCTACACTATATAAAAAAAATACTGTCCGGCACCTGGTTTCGATCCCTCGACCCTAAGGGCAGAACGCAATGTACATGGCGCTCTACCCACTGCGCGACAAAGCCGACACAGAATGGGAGGTTACGAACGCGCCTTATATCCTTGACTCATTCAAACTACGTCAAGGAGCTGTTGATACAACGCATTCACTACCACCAACTCCCCAAACACTAAACGTTAACGCAATACACCCACCCCCTATGCGACGCATTTACTCGAGTCCCCCTCGCGGGGAGATGGGCCCATTTTTTTTCGTTTTTTCTTTTATTTCAATATTGGCCTGCCTTCGCGACTTGTCACTCTGTAGCTCGAAAGCGCTCATATCTTTACGGCTTTTATTAATACTCACCGGACTTTTTTAACAAGCTACTGTTGGGGTAGGTAACCCTCCTTATGCATTTCTAATGGGCTTTGGTCCTGCCATAGCTTTGATGGAGGGCGTGTTGTACCATTTTTAATAATCTAGGAAAACCGGAAGCAAAACCAAAAAAAAATATTTGGAAATATTTGAGCCTTACGAAACCCCACTTTTCTCGCCGATCTGTAGATTCAACGTTTCACAAACCTAACGTGATCTTGTTAATCCTAACGACTCACCTAAAATCATACCGCAATAGTAAAAGGGCCGCCATTGTTCACTGTTACGCGTCAAGCAGCATGCGGCTAGTCCAATTATTATGGCAGACTCCAACACTCAAGCGTTCGATTCCTGATTTCCCTGAAGTTTTCCCTACCCAGTTCTCAACTCTCTGTATTCGTCGTTACCGTGAAAAAATCGCAGCGGATCGGTCAGGTTTTCGATAAGACTGATTTTAAGGCTAGCCCCATTTGGGGTGAATCTTTCCGCGGATTTAACGCCATTACTGTGCTTAAACGCTTTGCCAGAATTTGGACCTCCCCATTTCTTCTGCGTGAAATAATATCTAATTCAGCGCATGGGTACCCACTTTACGACCATCAGTGGCCATTTCCAGCTCCTTCCACAGTGACCGTCCTCCTCAAAAATTGAGAACTTATACGTTATTTGTAAAATACTCTATAGTCACCGTTTGCAGTACCTCCTGTACAATCTTCCCGGCAAATTTGGTAAGATCTAAAAAATGACTGACGGATACCAGAAAGAACACCCGTGTACGGTACCTTTGTGTGTTATAAATAACTTCGCTTGGCAAATGTACACGCGTTTAGGGTACTCACCATAGAAGCAACGCTCACTTGGTGCCTAAATGTTAAACGCACGTGTGTCGAGAATTCTGCGTGCGATAGAGATCCCCAAGTGGCACAAAAATAGTCCCGAGCCCTCCACTGCGGCAGCAGCTTCATAGCCAAATTGTTGTTCCGCCGCGTAAAAGAGCCAAAATTCTAAATTGTATTTTGTATCGCATAGGTCGTTATTCAGGTTCAGTGCTGTAAAAAGTGACCACGGATTCAAAAGCATGAAATTAAGATGCGGACATTAAACAAAATTTTGACAAAGGTTTCAGGGCAGGGAATATTCAGTAAACCCTCTCCCACACCAAGTCAGCAATGAAATAAAGTAATCCCTCGTTATAACGAAGTCAGCGGACGGCGAGAAATTTCATTATAAGCGGTATTTCGATATAAGCGACAACTCGACAGAAGCTAGAGCAGTTATACTTTAAATGCGCCACAACTACGATGAATGAAACCGCAATGCATTCAGTGGAGAGGAACGTTATTCAGATTCAAAAAAGGCAGCGAGCTTGGGCTGGTTCATATCCTTGCAGGGCGCGAGCAACGCCTTCTCCTATTTGACCAAACAGTGGCTGGCATTCGAACGCCTCTCAGACGGGAGAGCGAATGAGGAGGAGATGATGATGATGATTAGAGTTTTTTGGCGCAAGGCCAGCTGGGGCAAAGAGCGCCAAACAAAAGTATCTAAAATAAAATAGTGGCTACTAAAGCCAAAATAACAATAAAATCAATTACGGCAATGGTGATGGCTGGTGTATAGGGCCAGATATGATTAGGCGTGATAAGAGATGAGGTTTAAAAACTTGACGTCGGACAAATACTCAAACACACGTTTCACGGAAACAATGGCATCATCACCTAGGAAAAACGATGGATGTAGGGGAATATGTTGTCTGTAGAGTTCTCTGAAGTGTTTGCGTCGTTTTGTGTGAAGTGCCTTGCATGTGATTAGTATGTGCACTAGGGATAGGGCCTCTCCGCACCTGCTGCACTGGGGTCTAGAAGATCCCGTCAGCAGATACGAGTGCGTCGCATGGGTGTGCCCTATCCGCAGCCTACCCAAGGCGACTTCCGTGTGTCTGTTGTGTGAGTCAGTTGTGTACCGTCCCAAGTGTGGCTTTATTACATGTAGTTTGTTGTCTGTCTGTTCGTCCCAGTGTGTTTGCCATGTTCTCCGCAGGTGTTGTCTTATGTGTGGCTTGAGGTCTGTGTAGGGTACCGTTGTAATGTCCACAGTGCTCCTGAGTGCAGCCGCACCGGCCCTCTCGTCTGCCAACTCGTTCCCAGAGATCCCTGCGTGTCCTGGGACCCAGCAGAGGACCAGCTCATGCTTTTGTGCATACACGGACATGATAGTGCAGAATACAAGATTAACTATATGGTTTCTGGGGGGCTTGTGCGCTGACAGTGCGCGAACAACACTCAAAGAATCTGTATATATGATGGAATTGGGAATGTGATTTTCAAGGATGTGTCGTACAATCAGTAAAATTCCATACGCTTCTGCTGAAAAAATTGATGTGTGCACGCTCATGGTTCTGGCTGCATTGAAATTAGGACCATGAGCAGCGCACGACACCATACTGGAGGTTTTAGAAGCGTCACTATAAAATTCTGCACATGTGTATTTAAACTGCAAAGACAGAAAATGCTGCAGTATTGCAGCTCGTGGTACACGATTTTTGTCAAGTCTCATAAAAGAGAGGTCGCACGACACAGGGCGAATTTGTCAAGGCGGTAAACTGTTAGAAAAAGATGACCTGTACACATCTAAAAACGAAGCACTGAGATCCGAGGCTCGCTCTCTCACTCTAAGTGAAAAGGGCAGAGGAACGGATGGGCGATTTGCAAAGAGCAGAGATGTTGATGTATCGTTAAAGACAGGATAAAAAGGATGAATATTCAGTGATGAAATTTTAAAAGCATATAGCAAGTCCATGTACGTTCGCTGGTTCTCAAGGCTCCACTTATCACACTCGACATACATACTCTCGACAGGGCTAGTGCGAAAAACCACCCGAGGCGAGACGAAGCCCCAAGTGTAGCACTGGGTCAAGCATTCGCAACGCTGTTTTAGTCGCCGACCCATATACCACACTGCCATAGTCTAAACGAGACCCAACCAAAGCAGTATAGAGCCGTAGGAGGAGTTCTTTGTCGGAACCATAAGATTAATGGGAGAGAACCTTAAGTATATTCATTGTTTTCAGACATTTATGTTTAAGTTCCTTGATGTGTGGAATGAATGTGAGTTTCTGGTCAAACACAACACCTAAGAACTTGTGCTCCTTGTTCACAGGAAGCGACACGCCATTAAGAGTAATGTCTGGGTCCATATGCACCCCGCGCTTCCTGGAGAACACAACGCAGGAGCTTTTTACAGGATTTAATTTAAAACCATTCTTGTCTGCCCAGCCGGCAAGTTTCTTTACACCAAGCTGGACTTGACGTTCGCAGATTGACATATTGCATGATTTATAGGATATCTGCACGTCATCTACATACATGGAATAAGAGATTGTAGGTGGCAGTGCCTTACCAAGAGAGTTGATTTTTACTATGAAGAGAGTGCAGCTCAACACGCCACCCTGTGGCACGCCATTTTCTTGCACGTAAACGTTTGAGAGTGCACAACCAACTCTTACTCGAAACGTCCTGTCCGACAAGTAACTGACAAGAGCGTTCAACATGTTACCCGAAACACCGAATGACTTGAGGTCCCTAAGGATCCCATAACGCCAAGCGGTGTCGTATGCCTTCTCAAGGTCGAAAAACACAGTTAAACAATACTGCTTGTGCGCGAAGGCATCCTTGATGTACGAGTCAAGAGCTAACAGTTGATCGTTCGTCGATCGCCCCACCCTGAAGCCTGCCTGGCAGCTCTCGAGAAGACCGTTGTACTCGAGGAAGTACACGAGCCTGCGATTTATCATTTTTCGAAGAGCTTGCACAGGCAGCTCGTCAGGGCAATAGGACGGTAACTTGAGGGGGATGACGGGTCCTTTCCCTCCTTCAGGAAAGCTACAACTATAGCCTCCTTCCAAGAGTTTGGAATGTGCCCCGAAATCCATATCTTGTTATATAGGTGTAAGAGTGTTAGAATAGTGTCTGCGTGCAGGTGTTGTATCATTGTGTATGTGATGTTGTCTGGGCCTGGAGCTGAGGGTTTACACGTGCTCAAAGCAGCCCTCAGCTCATGCAATGAAAACTCTGAGTTATAAGAAGATGTTGACCTATTGTTACCTAGTATAGGCTTCTTTTCGGCCGTTTGTTTGTGTTTCATGAAAGTGTTTGTGTAGTGTGCGGAACTGGACACGTGTTGGAAGTGTTATGCGAGGGTGTCAGCCTGGTCTTCGAGTGTGTCCCCTGTTGTGCTGACCAGAGGCAGGCTGTGTGTTTGTTGTCCTTTGAGTTTGTGTATTCTTGTCCATACTTTCCGTGTGTCTGTGTATGAGTTTATTGATGTTATGAAGGAACGCCAACTCTCTCGTTTTGCCTCACGGCGCACACGTTTTCCTAACGCCTTGGCCCGTTTGAACAAAATGAGGTTACCCGACGTGGGGTAGCGCCGAAGGACACCCCACGCCTTGTTCTGGGCCTCTCGCGCCCGCCTACAGTCCTCATTCCACCACGGCCTCCGCTGGTTGCGCGGGGCACCAGAGGCGTGGGGAATGGACTTTTCGGCGGCGTCGAGGATGTGCGCCGTGAGAAGTTGGGTAGCTTCTTCAACGTGTAGGTGTGTTATGGATGTGTGGTGTAGTTTGGATGTCTCTGTAAATGTATTCCAGTTAGCTCGTGCTTCATTGAACCTATTATGGGAAGATGGACTGCTTGGGCCTTTACCTATGTATATGAGCGAGGTGGGGAAGTGGTCACTGCCATATGGGTCAGTTCCCACTCCCCACTCGACAAGAGGAAAGAGAACTGCGGAGCCAATAGCCAAGTCAAGACATGAGTATGTGTTGTGACGTATGTTATGGTATGTAGGCTGTTTATTGTTGAAAAGGCATGCTCCAGAAGATGTAAGGAATTTTTCTATCAGGCGACCTCGGGCATCCGTTCTGGAAGAGCCCCAAAGAGAGTTGTGAGCATTAAGGTCGCCTGTAAGGATGTATGGTTCGGGCAGCTGGTCAACCAGCGCCTCGAAGTCGGAGCTCGTAAGTGAAACATCAGGAGGAATGTATATGAAGCATACCGTTATCAACCTATTAAATATTATTAAGCGTATTGCTACAGCCTCAAGGACAGTGTTCAAGGTGACAGGGTGGCATGCTAAGGATTTCCGGACGATTATGGCCACACCGCCAGAACAGTGTGAGCAGCCATCCCTGTCTTTCCTGTATACCAGGTAACTATTCAAGAAATTTGTGTGTTTAGAATTCAAATGTGTTTCCTTAACACACATTACACTTGGCTGATTGGTATGCAGAATCTCATACACGTCGTCAAGATTATTCAGAAGGCCTCTGCAGTTCCATTGAACAATATTTTCTCTTCCCATTATTTAGTGTGAGAGCTACTGGAGTGTGTATGTTTATGTGTCGTCTTTCGGGGCTGTGACTCTTGGATTGGGCTTTTTGGGCGGCCTATCTGAAGGCTTGGATGTCGGAGGCAGCTCCTTGCGCTGCGTTGCAGGCAAGAACGGCACGACGTCCATCTCGTCGTCTGATGTCCTGGGTGTGCCCGTCGAACCGGGCCCCCCGGACTTGGCCCCACTTCGGGGGCCCTTCGTTTGAGCCGCCACCGCCGGTGGTGTCGGAGGCACCAGAAGTGGCACGGGCGGTGTGGTGGCGGTGGGAGCCGGTGCGGGGCTCGTGGTGTCCATGGCACCCTCCAACGCACTGGACGATGGGGAGGCACGGACGGGAGCGGCACCGGTCCCGACGGAAGAGGTTGCCACCACAACCGCTGCTGGCTCACCGAGCGGTGCGGAGGCGGGTTGGGCTGCCAGAGGCAACCCAGGGGGGGCGGGGCCGGGACCAAGTCCGACTCGCGGTACTGGGTCCCCGCCGAAACCAGACGCCGCTCCGCCCCCCGGCGAGCTGCGTCGGCGTACCTGCCCAGAGGGAAGGAGGCGAACCTCTTCCGCGCCTCTGAGAAGGTGATGTTTTCGGTTACCTTGATGTTTATGATTTTCTTTTCGAGTTGAAATTTTTCTCATGTCCTGGAGTAGGCCGCGTGTGGACCCTGGCAGTTTATGCAAAGAGACTGTTGCGCGTTACAATTTTCGGACGCGTGGTCGTGCTGGGCGCATTTCGCGCAGGTAAGTCGGCCGCGACAGGAGTTCGTGCCGTGCCCGAACCGTTGGCACTTGAAACAGCGCCGCGGGTTCGGGATGTAAGGCCGGACTGGACATCGCACGAAACCTGCATTGATATATTCCGGAAGGCTCGACCTGTCAAACGTTAGGATGAGGTGCTTTGTTGGTATGTGTTTATCATCTCTTCGTATAGTTATTCGCCTGACCGCTGTTACGCCCTGGCCACGAAGTCGGCTTCAGTTTCATTCAGTAGGTCATAGTCGGAAATCACGCCCTGGGAGCTGTTTAGGCTGCGGTGGGGCGTGACTCTGATTGGCAGATCGGCGATGCTGGTTTGAGCAAGAAGTTTTTTGGCCTGATCCTGGCTACTGACCTCGACAAGAATTTCACCGGTTCGATGTTTTTTGGCCTTATACGACCCTCCTACATTACCGTCAAGAAACTTTGAAATTAGAAATACCGACTGTGAAGCAAGAGGTTTTGATTCGTCTACAGATTCCATCACGATGAAGCGAGGATAGTTATTCGGTTTCGGAGGACTCAAGTCAGGAAGTGGTGGAAAGGAAACTTCGGTGCTGCCCCTTTTCGGGGGCCGATCACGTCTGGGGGGGGGGTTTGGAAAATGCCATATGATACATCGGAAAGCAGGGAGACGGGGGTACTTTCTCCTTTGACCTTACCCTGGTAGTCAAAGAGGTCCCGGAGCTCCCTGCCTGGTAGACAGGCAGGAAGCCCATCGGCCGGAGCTTGACCAAGGCTCCGACGGCCACCGTTTACGGCTTCTACCCTTCACCTTTAAACACATCGCCACGGTTGGACACGGCTTATGTTGGGAGCTCGGGGTCCGCGGTGTCGCTGCTCACCGTCACCATGAATACTCAAGGTGCCCCGTGCGGGGAATGAGGAGGAGAAGGCAGTGGCCACTTTTGTACAAGGAAAGGTGGAGGTTTGGTGCGGGTGTCACGGCAATCTGCTAGTCTCGCGCTGGAAAGCTTCGCAAAATCAGTGGTTCGAGTCCCAGGCGGTTTTTGCTAAGCTCAAAAAAGAATGATGAACCGCTCATTATGGGTACACAGCGGAATCATGAAAAGTGACTGGTTTTGTAGTATGGTTTTGAATGATCAATGAGCAATTATTTTTTCGGGAGGTGTGCAGCCATGAAGTTTGCAAAACAAGAGGTTTTCAGCGCCCCGCTGTCGACGACACTGCTTATTCTACGCTTCAGGTGTCAGTGCTCGCGCAACATCGGGTCCACACTAACGGCCAGTGTCTAGGAACCAAATTCAATGACCCTACCACGCACTTGGACCGTTTGTCTAAAGTCGGTTGGCGCGAGTCGCGTTTGACAGGCTCGAGAAAATCGCAGGGGAAACGCCAGCTTGTCATCCCGCCATGTTTACCGCCTGACTCGCCGCTGTATCGCCGCCGCTCGGCGATACTTCCGCTCGTCACTTTGTGCTAAGCGGGCCCAGCTCTTTATGCGCTTTGAGTAATGCGGGTTAAAATGCATGCGTTCGGTTTGGAACCAGAAGAAATTTCGAAAAAGTGATATTTCGAGTAAACCGAGTTCGTCATAGCGAGTGGTCACTGTATTAAGAACTATCGTCGGTAGTTGGCTTTTCATTTCTTGCAATAAAGACAATATTTATAATATCACCCTTTGGCAAGTGAAGAGAAATTTGAAGGCATTAGCGAAGTCGGAATATCAAACCTGGTACGAAGAAAGTATAGATACCCATATTATGACCCAAGTTGTTCCTATGGCGGTTGGCGATCGTGGCGGTAGACGTTCTTGAATAGCGTGTGTACCCAAATTTCTACTCAAGTGGTTTCTACGGCGGTTGGCGATCGTGGCGGTAGACGTTCTTGGATGGCGTGTGTACCCCAATTTCGACCCAAGTGGTTCCTATGGCGGTTGGCGATCGTGGCAGTAGATGTTCTTGGATGGCGTGTGTACACGCTATACTGCCCGTCTTTTTTCCGCGAAAAAGAAACTTACTGCGAATCGATCGGGTTCTTTCAGATTCCTTGTTATCCATTTCGCCTCAAGGGGACATCAGAAACCTGGTATTTTTTTTAAAACCTTCAATATCGTGCGGACAGTTTGTCAGATAAAGTCGTTTTGCTTTACGTTATGTATGCGTCAAAGGTATCATCCGCGGAAAGCTACTTCCTCACTTGTTCGCCCGTTTGAATGGCGGCAGAGGTGTTTGCTCCAGTTATAGCAAAAAGTGCAGCATCTGCGAAGTGTAAAATGCCGCTGTAGCTACAGATACGCAAATAGTCCAACTATACCATAACTTGCTATGAAAGCGAGGGCGCATACAGAAACCTTGACAGAGCTGTTTCAGTTTTGCTTTCAAACGCTTATGATGAGTCAAAACTGTGGGAAACGTATTGATCGAACGACAGCGAAGACACTACTCGCTCCTCGTTCAGTGTACCGAAGGAAAAAATACGCAAAGAGGAAAGAATGACGCCGCAGCGATGATGCAAAACAAATGGGGTGAGGAACAGTGCGAAACGACTGTGACATGATAACCCAGGGAAAAAAATAACAAGACGATTAGTGACCCTCACTAGATTTCTGTAAGAACACACTCTTTACCCGCACGTGGCGCAGCTATATAGACGTATAAAAGACCATTTTACATATTGTCACGCAGCCAAAGATGGCGCAGTTCGCTTGAATATGGCTTGAACCGTCTTCTGTACGGATCACGACGGATCCTCGCGATGCGTACACCTGCGCGGTGTTCGGGGTTCGGTTCCGGCGTCATGGAGTGATCGGAGGAAAAAGTTATTGATTTGGCAGGTAGATCAATTATTGCGCCATTTTCCGTCAAAAAGTCCGTTCCGAGAATTACGTCGCAAGAGCAGCTAGAAATAAATGACGAACGCAGCAGGGTACCTGGCGCCATCTACGTGGACGCGCGATGTGCACGTCCTACTTGGCGCTACAAGATGGCCTCCTGCTGTGCGTATGTGCGAACCATCCCATCTGGTCGTAACGTTCTTCAGCGTGGACGCGAGTGGTCCGCTCATTACTGAATAGTCAGTTCCCGTGTCTATGAGGGCGACTACCGTCGATCGACAACTGGAAGTCGGACGCCACCTTGCTCGAGTTCCGGGTGTGTCGGGGCTTTGTACTTCGGCTTGTTCGTGTTGACCGTTGGAAAATATGCATCGCCGTTGTCGTCGTCTTCTTACCAGCAGGCCCGGTCATGTCGGTTACGCGTCGCACCGTGTGACTATCGTTGTCTTCAAGAGTGACGTCAGGAGTAGATCGGTCGTCGGGCTGAGGCATGTCGTTGAGGGCCTAGCGTCATTGGAGGGCTTAACTTTTTCCGCCGCTGTGCAACTTTACCTATAGAGATTGCTGCTTTTATTTTCTCCTCCTTTGGCTGGGGTACTTCCACGTGCAAGGTCAGTATTGCTACGGCTGCTCGGTAATTCTTATGTGTAGGGGGCCGGCGAACAGTTCAAACGGGCTGCGGCACGTCTGGTTTGAGATAGGTAGTCGTTGATCTCGCGTGGTCGTTTGCGAGGGACCGGCCATGTGTGTCGACGGATAAACCACGCAGTCGAGTGTCTTGGATCGGCAGCGATGGTAGATGTGATCGGCCTCTCCGCAGTGGTAGCACAGCGGATGGTTATTGGTGTTTCGCCAAACATCGGTCTTCTTCGTCGTCTGGTTTTGGGGTGTGGACGGCGGTACGCTAGACAGAGGCGACTGTTGCGACGGAGGCGAGAGTCGACGGCGGTACGGTGGAGCTTCTTGACGAAGGGTTGGGGCAGGACGGGGTCGACGAACTGTCGCGGAGTAGGTCATAGACTGTAGCTCGCGGGGTGCTTCCGATGGCATCGAAGTGCCAAAGCGTGTTCAACTTCTTCCCGAATCGCATCAGTCAGAGAAGCGACTTGAGGTTTTTGCGTCGGTGGGAAACGTTTGCGAAGCTCCTCTCTCACCACTTCATGGATGGTCTCGCGTAGTGTGCCACATCTAATAGCCCCAGCACCAATCGTCTTCGAAGCCAGCTCATTTATTGAGCGGTCGTACAACCACGTTCGTATTTAAAGCGCCTTCTCCAACGCGGCCGCCTCAGACGCGAATTCGGCCACGGTCTTCGGGGCGTTCTGGACGAGGCAGGCGAAGAGCTTGAAGGGGACGTGAGGAGACATTCCGCCTTCATTTATTGAGGAGTGCAGAAGGCGAACAGAGGGCGAACAGCAGAAGACGAACAGCGGCGGAGACGGGCGCGCCATTGCGCCGGTGGTGATCCAGCGTGGCAGAGTGCCAGCGCGGTGCTGTCGGCTCCGTGTCTGGCTTCCAATGGCCGGCCGGGAGGCTCGTGCCTCGTGGCTCGCGGGTCATGACAATCAGCAGTCACGCAGTGCACTGCTCCGGCGGTGCGAGCTCCCTTGGCCGCCCTGGTGGGTCTGCTGCATCTACCCCCTCTCCAGTTGACTCGTGGTATTGAAGCACGAGGAAACGTAAAATAAACAACAAAAAATGAACTAAGTATTGACAACAACAAATATCTAATGGGAACTGTACACTGTATACAAGTTCGTTCTAGTCACAGTCCGAGAGGGAGGGGAATGGCAAGCTGTACACTATGTACAAGTTCAGCCCTGTTCTGGTCAGGCCGGTGAAGCTGTCCGGCGGTTTGTCATTATTTCGGGTGATCGTGCCACGGTGCTGAGCGCTGGGTGGGTCACAGGTCGCAAGACAAGCAGAGGGGGTAGAGAAAGTGAGTCTTCTGATTCGGAGGGATATCGCGCAGAAGTAATGACGGTTTTAGGGGGAGAAAACTAGGCTGTTTCAGGGCCGAGCCGTTGCTACACCAATGATAGGAGGCTTCTGACCTGGGAACACGAAGCGGGGGACCTCTGGAAACCTTCACTTGAGCTGCGAGTTTAGGACGTTCGGTGTGTAGGGCCTTTGTTTGACCATCGTGTCCCAGATGGTACCGTTTGGCCCGGCGAGTGTGTTGACACTGGTGATTGTTGCTTCGTGCCGGCGGTCGTTTTCCAGGGCGGTGATGAATTCCCCGCAGGTGCACTGTCCTGGCCGTCCTTCTTGCTGGCGCGATCGTCGCGTCCGATTTTATGGGTTAAGCTCGTCTTGCTCGGGCCCTGTCCTGGCCGTACACGGCACATTGTACACAGCACATTGATAATGATCGCGGCAGGATCGCCCTAGTGATTGACCAACCAAAGATTGGCCAAAGAGGTCAAAACGTTCAGCGCGTTTCGTTGCTGCCCAACAAGGAGGAGAGGAAGAAGAAGAGGTTGTCGTTCGTCGCCTGCGAGCTGAAGACACGTACCGGGGGAACGCGACACAAGACGCTCTGCAGAAGGCGACGGCCAAGGTGGCTAAAATGTCACACACCAAATTCGCCAACTTACACATGAAGATTCTTATCGTCCCAAACAAGCTCTACATAATCACCACAAACATCGACGTCGTCGACGGTCTTATCAACGGAGCGGTCGAAAGCTTGACGTGTCGAGTCTTTATATGATGTGTGGGCGAATGTTTGACGGTTTTACCGTTAAGCATTTTAGCTTCGTCCCTCTCATCATCATTCACTTCGTGGAGATGGCGTAGGGCTTGTCGTCAAGAAGGTCTGCCCCAGTAGCGATCTCTGAAAGCTGAGATGGAACTGGCGACAGGCTGCTTGCTTGTTGTGGTGAACTGCGAGGAGGCGGATTCGAGGTGCCATAGCCCAAAACGCCCCTCTCTTCGTTGGAAGACATCGTGCAGTCTCGTGCATTATCGGAGATGCAGTCCGGAGCATACGCCCAAGCTTCTGCTACCATTAGGGCATGAGCAGGCGATGTGTAGCATAAAAGTGATAATGATGACTCCGGCGTCAGCGATGGCCCGCTGTCAAAAGGGAGGGGAGAAGTAGGCTTGTTGTGAGGCCCCATATCTGATGCGGGTAATGAACCTGGCTTGGTTGTGTCTCCATGTGGTGAGAGTTACAATAGAGAAAACTCGCCCGTGGATGTAGTCGGCGATGTGGCAGCGGCAGATTGTGGAACACACGTCTGACTTACTCGGGTGGTGAAGTCGAGACGGGACGAGGAGCCAGCTCATACAGGTACGCCTTGAGGAGTAGTCAGGGCTGCTGGGCTTATAGGTGAGGATGAGGTCGCCTGGCAAGGTGCTGAGTCATGCTGATAAATGCTGGTGGGCGAGAGGATCGCTTGCTTCAGAAGGGTGTACTCGACTGACGGAGAAACCACCAACATGTAGCCAATGAAGGACGGGTGATCGTATGAAGAGCTCAAGACACCAGTTTGCACTTAATAACTTGTCACTTGTAATGCCATGGACGGCAAAAAAAGCTTCGGCCTGAGCCAGCCACACCTCGACATCTTTGGCCGGGTGACCAAGTATGACGGTGATGTGAGGAGACGTTCCGGCTTCATTTATCGAGGAGTGCAAAGCGAAGAGCAGAAGGCGAACAGCGGTGGAGAAAGGGGAGCCATTGCGCTGGAGGGTATCCAGCGTGGCAGATTGCGAGCGGGGTGCTATCGGCTCCTTGTCTGGGTTCCAACTGCCGTTCGCGTTACTCGTGTCTCGTGGCTCGCTGCTCAAGACGATCTGCAGTCACTGGGTGCATTTCTCTAGTGGCGCGAGCTCCCTTGGTCGCCCTGGTTGATCTGCTACAAGCTCTTGCCTTACCCCCGCATCAGAATCCTTAGTTTTTTTTCTTCACTCATTTCTGGGTCCGCACGGTGAAAACATCGCTTCGACTCCTCAACGAACACGAGAACGCTTTCTTTGGGATGCTGTGTGCGTGTCTGCAGCAGCTACTCGGGCCGTTTCTTGTGTACAAGAGTAGTGAACATCTTCGATAGCTCGGTCTTTTACAACTCCCAGGTCGTCAGCGTACGTTCGTGGTTCTCGAACCAAGTCCGTGCAGAGTCTTCAAGGTATAGAAACACTTGCCTGAGTGTTTCGTCATCATCCCATGAGTTAAACGTTCGGTCCCTCTCGAGATGCTCCAGCGATTTCCCAGGATCTTCCGTGGGTGACGCTTCAAATGTAGGTGACTCCGGCGGTTCCTGCAGGAGCACAGAATTGCTCGCTTCGTTGGTCATCGTGGATGTGTGGTTCATGGCACCAGTCGTGACGTCTTCCACCTTCAATTTATCCGACAGTAGTCTAAACGCCGGCTTTAAGCCTTGGTGTCAGCGACACGCGCGAGTTGGGCTTGGTTGACAACTGAAAGAGGGTTTAGAGTGAACGTACTCCGTACCTCCACCAGATGTCACGAAGCCAAAGATGACGCAGTTGGCTTGAAGGAAAAACAAGTTTATTTGAGCGAACTTATGCTCCCCTAACAACTCAAAGAATACACCGGCGGCGAAGCTGCAGTCAACAAAGTGACGTACGCTTACAAGTATCGGCGAATCGAATACCGCGGCGCCTGCTATGTGGGCATTTATTATTGGGCCCGAGTGTTTCTCAAGACGTCGATTTCATCCAGACCATTGTAGATCAAGGAAGATTGTTCTAAGCTGTTGAGGTTAGTTCAAAATGCTCTTCCTATCAAAAGAGATAACACGTGGGGCATTAAAACAAGGAATGAAACACGGGCTTCAAGTGGCACACCGATAACACTCATAACACAGCCTGGCGCAGCCGGTAGGCGAAACAAAACACAAACAAACCCAAAACATGGTTCACGGCAATATATACGTTTTTTTTCTTGATGATGATGATTAAACGGTGTCGCGGGACGATGCTACACAAGCGATGAGGTGCGCCGTTTTGGACAGCTCCGGATTAATTTTCACCACGTGGGGACATTTGAAGTGCTCCGAAATCTGGAACACATCGCCGTTTTGTCTTTTATCCTCCATCAAAAACGCGACCTTTGCTGCCGGGGATCAAAACGGCGTCTTGAGGTTCTGCAGCACAACGCCGTAGCCACGGAGCCATCGCGGCCGGCGCTGTTCGAGTGTGTTTGACTGGTATATCGTTCTGGTCACCAGGAGTTCGAAACAGCCAACGACAAACCCATGTTCGGAAATTTGGTCTATATAAAGTAATTTTGCATGCGCGTATGTAAAGCAATCACTATTATATAACTTTCCTGTGTGTATGTGTCCCCGTTTCGAGCTGTTGCGCTACCCTGCAAGAGGACCATCTGGTCCTATTAGCCGTTCTGACACCCCATTCAAGCACGCTAAACCTCGTAGAAAAGCCACTGCCCCACGTAGTGCTTAGGCGCTAAAGGAACGTTGCATCGGACAGAGGCCACTGTGAGCGCTGCACTCTTCCTACTATATGTGAACGCACTCTAGGGGATCGATAAAGTAGTGGCGATTCCTCGACCCGTTATCACCCGTTATATAATTTAGTCGCTGACACCGTTTATAGGTTATAAACAATTTAAAAGAAACGACAATCTTTGGAATAGTCAAGACAAGGCTGTTTTCCTTTTTCTCAGAGCTGCATCTAAGCATCTCCGCGCTTCGTTCGACGTTTTTCTCTTACGTTCTAAACCTTGTTAGGGCGTGTGGTACCTTTGCGTATTCGGAAGTGTTTTAGCGATTTTGTTGATCCTGTTTGATCTGAAGAAACGGAGTTCGCCGTCGCGGGCTCCCATCGCGGGTGCTCTCATGTTAAAATTCCGCATGGTAGCGTAAGCGGCCGTGACGGTCCACTACGAGGTCCCGGTTAACGGTGGGGGGCCACGCTCCGGTATCACCACTACCGGCCTGGCGCGCCGCGCATGCGCAATGGCGCTCCTGCTTGCTATCAGAGCGGAGTGGATCATGAAACACGCTCATCTAAAACTGTATTGTCACGTTGCCAAGGGCAATGCAGGTTCTTCGCCCAATGAAGTTTATTGGAAGGACCTTGGGCTTTCCTAAGAACTCAAAGATTACGCCATCGGTGACAAAACAGTCACACCATGACATGCATAGATTAGCGTAGGCGAAAATAATACTGCGGTGTTTGCAATGTGAACATTTATCTTTCCCCGCGTACGTAATGAAAACGTCGAATTAGATCTTTAACTCTCGCAATTATTCTAGACTAGTGACTGCAAAGCAAAATGTCGTCTCTATGAAATCAGCCTGCCAGCGTGGCATACCAAAGCCAACATCATACGCGCTCAACTTCAAACACAGATAGCACCTCCGGGCACGGCAAGCTATTGTACACAAAATACAGAAGCAAATAGAGAAAAGGCAGGTTGCGCTGCAATATTGCCGCGAACCATGCATTGGTTTGTTTATTTGTGTTTTGCTTTTACCGCCCGGCTGCGCCGGTCTGTGTTATCTCTGTGCCAAGAGAAGCGCGTGTTCCATTCTTTCTTTGTGTTATCTGTTCTGATGAAGAGAGCATTCCGATCTAACGTGAACAGCCTGGAATAATCTTCTTGGATCTACAATGTTCTCGATGCGAATCGACGGTTCGAGAACCACGCGCGCCGAAAGATAAAAAGCCTGCAGAGCAGACGCCGGGGCATTCGATTCTGCGACGCTCGCCGACGAACGTACGTCACTTTGTTGACCGCTGCTTCGCCGCCTCTGTATTCTTTTCAGTTGTTAGGGGAGCACAAGTTCGCTCCAATAAACTTGTTTCTTTCCCAAACAACTGCGTCGTCCTTGGCTCCGTGACATCTGGTGGAGGTGCGGGGTACGCACCCTTCATGCCCACTACAACCTCTGGAAGCCGCCAAGCCAGTCCAACAAGAGCCAGCCTCCGCGTGCAAGATTTACCACCCGAGTTCGGTCTACTACCGGAGAAGACGAAGAAGAAAGACGTCGCAACCAGCACCATGCTCAACCAAGCCAATCCTCCTGTCGTTCTGCAGCAGCCACGGGAACAGCCATCATTCCGAGGAGCCCCCGCAGAAGACCCAGAAGAATGGTTGGAGAAACTGGAGCGCGTCCGGAAATTCAACAGGTGGGACGACGCAGAAACGTTCCGGCATGTTTTCTTTTACTTGGAAGATTCGGCTCGCACTTGGTTCGAGAACCACGAGAGCTCCTTGACAAACTGGGCTCAGTTCAAAAGCGAGTTCACTAAGACCTTCACTACCGTCGTGCGGAAAGAGAGAGCCACCCTTTTGTTGGAAACGCGCACGCAACACCCCAACGAAGGCGTCGTGATCTTCGTTGAGGAGATGAAGCAGCTATTTCGCCGCGCGGACCCCGAAATGACGGAAGAAAAGAAGTTACGCTTCTTGATGCGCGGTGTGAAGGAGGAACTGTTTGCTGGACTTGTCCGAAATCCGCCAAAGACCGTCGCCGAATTCGTGACCGAAGCCAGCACCATCGAGAAAGAACTCGAAATGCGTGCTAAGCAGTACGACCGGAACTATGTTGGCATGGCCAATGCGAATTGCGTCGACAACGTGCGCATTCCCGAATATAGCCTACGGGATACTATCCGCGAAATAGTGAGGGAGGAGCTGCGGAAACTGCTCCCGACGCCGCCGCAACCACAAGTCGCTTCTCTTACCGACTTCATTAGAGAAGAAGTGCAGCAAGCGCTGGGAACTTCAACGACGCCAGTCGCACCTCGCGAGCCGCAAGCCATGACCTACGCGGCTGCTGTACATCTCCCTCGCCCACCTGCACCCTATCGTCACGAGGCTCCGTACCGTCGTCCCCTCTCGCCGGCCCGACCAGCTGCGGCGCAACCCCTTGCCCCAAGGAAGACCGACGTGTGGCGAACGTCCGACAATCGTCTGCTGTGCTACCACTGCGGAGAGGCCGACCACGTCTACCGTCGCTGCCCCTACAGGAGGCTCGGTTTGCGAGGGTTCTCCGTCGACGCGCCCCGCCCCCGAACTGGCCAGCGCCCATCGGAGATCGAAGAGTACCTGTCCAACACCAGCAGTCGACCAGCCCGTTTCAACCGTTCGCCGTCACCCTACCCATACCAGTCGCCGAACCGCCGTAGCAATGCTGAGTTCTCACGTGGAAGGTCCCCCAGCCCACGCGGGGGAAACTAAAGGAAGCAACTTCTGGAGGTGAAGTTGCTCTACGGCGAAAAACTGGAAACCCTCCAACGACGCGAGGACGCGCAGAAGACACCGATTCACGACATGCCCTCATCCCGACGACCCGACCTAACCCTGACGAGACTCCCGAACACGACGACAGCTACACGGCGCGACGCGTACCCGACATGACCGAGGCTGCCGCTGAGAAGACAACAACGACGCACAGTGCCCGACCGTCAACACGCACAAGCCGAGCGCGACGCCCCGACGCACCCGGAACTCGAGGAAGGCGGCGTCCGACGTCCAGTTGTCCATCGACGGCTTTGACGTAGTCGCCCTCATCGACACGGGAGCCGACTACTCGGTAATGAGCGGGTCATTCGCGTCTAAGCTGAAGAATGTTACGACAAGATGGGACGGTCCACATATACGCACAGCAGGAGGCCACCTCGTTACGCCAAGTGGAACGTGCACATCGCGCGTCACCATAGACGGCACGACGTACCCAGCGGCGTTCGTCATTTTGCCTAACTGCTCCCGCGACGTAATTCTCGGAATGGACTTTTTGACGGACAACGGCGCAATAATCGATCTGCAGACGAAGTCGATAACTTTTTCCTCCGATCACTCCATGACGCCGGAATCGAACCCCGATCACCGTGCTGCTGTCAGGATCGCCGACGATCACGTCACCCTGCCACCCCGCGCAAGCTTGATGATCGCCGTCTACTGTGAGGATGCTGCTCCTGACATCGACGCTATCGTAGAGGGTGACCAAAGGTTGCTTCTCAACCGCGGTGTCTCCGTCGCAAGAGGCATTGCGCGCTTTAAGCAATGCAAATCCCATGTTTTGGTCACCAATTTCACCGAGGAGTACCAGCATCTAAACAAGGGCGCTGCAATTGCGTTCCTCGAAGCAACGCAAGAAGCAAGTCAAGTGATCGCGGTAGCGAACTTTGAATGCGCACGCGCAGATGCTTCCAAGCCGCCGCAACCTTTCGACGTGAACCCGGCGCTGCCGCAAGAAAATCGGGACAGATTGCTAGATTTGCTCCATCGCTACAGCGAGTGTTTTTCGGCAAACTCAAAATTACGTCAGACACCCCTAGCGAAGCACCGAATTATAACCGAAGATGGAGCCCGACCTACCCGACAGTCACCGTACCGCGTCTCTTCACACAAGCGGGAAGCCATCCGGACTCAAGTCGACGACATGCTCAGCGACGACATAATACAGCCATCGAAAAGTCCGTGGGCTGCGCCGGTCGTACTCGTGAAGAAAAAAGACGGCACATTAAGGTTCTGTGTTGACTACCGGCGACTGAACAAAATCACCAAAAAGGACGTGTACCCCCTGCCACGAATCGACGACGCCCTCGACCACCTCTGCCATGCGAAGTACTTCTCATCGATGGATTTGAAGACCGGCTACTGGCAAATTGAAGTGGACGAGACAGACCGAGAGAAGACTGCATTTATAACAACCGGGTGGCCTATACGAGTTCAAGGTGATGCCTTTCGGGCTGTGCACGGCGCCAGCAACGTTTCAACGAGTCATGGACACGGTGCTAGCTGGCCTGAAGTGGCACACCTGCCTCGTATACCTCGACGACGTTGTCGTATTCGCCAGGACTTTCGACGAACACCTCGTAAGGTTGGAGTCTGTACTCGAGGCCATTCGTACGTCGGGGTTAACTCTAAAACCTGAAAAGTGCCGTTTCGCGTACGAGGAACTCAAGTTCTTGGGCCACGTCGTCAACGCCGCGGGAGTCCTACCTGACCCAGCAAAAACTTCAGCCGTTGCGAACTTCCCAAGGCCGAAAGACAAGAAGGGCGTGCGAAGATTTCTCGGACTGTGAGCATACTACCGGCGCTTCGTCGCAAACTTCGCACTCATTGCAGAGCCGCTCACGCGCTTGACGAAAGATAGCACTCCTTTCAGCTGGGACAACGACCAAGAAAAAGCATTCTGCGAGCTGCAAAAACGCCTGCAAAGCCCTCCCGTGCTCGCTCATTTCGACGAAAACGCCGAAACGAAAATACACACGGACGCCAGTGATATAGGCTTGGGTGCCGTCCTCGTCCAAAAACAAAGCGGGTGCGAAAAGGTAATCGCCTATGCCAGCCGTGGTCTGTCGAAGGAGGAGAAAAACTACTCTGCCTCTGAGAAAGAGGGCGATTTCAAAATTTCGCCCATACGTGTATGGAAGACCATTCAAGGTTGTGACAGACCACCACGCGCTGTGTTGGCTCGCCAATTTGAAGGACCCCTCTGGCCGTCTTGGACGGTGGCGCTTGCGCCTGCAGGAGTTCGACGTTACAGTCGTTTATAAATCCGGCAGGAAACACTCCGACGCCGACTGCCTGTCCCGCGCCCCCGTCGACCCACCAGCACAAGGCTCTGATGAAGACAGTGCGTTCTTCGGAATCGTGACGGAGACCGACCTAGCCGCACAGCAGCGTGCCGACCCTGACTTACGCGTCATAATCGACTACCTCGAGGGACGCAACGTCGCCGTACCTAGGACCTTCAAACGCAGCTTACCAGCATTCAGCCTGAGAAACTCCGTCCTCGTGAAGAAGAATTTCAGCCCCGGAACGAGAACGAATTACCTTCTTGTCATCCCCGCAGACCTTCGTGACGAAATTTTGGAAGCGTGCCACGACGACCCGTCTTCCGGACATCTCGGCACAGCCCGCACAATTGGAAAAATTAAGGCGAAGTACTACTGGCCCCGCCTTACATCCGACGTCACCCACTACGTCCGGAGCTGCCGTGACTGTCAGCGACGAAAAACGCCACCGACGAGACCTGCCGGACTTCTGCAGCCGATCGCCGTCCCATCAAGGCCCTTCCAACAGATTGGAATGGACCTTCTGGGCCCGTTCCCTACGTCACGATCGGAGAACAAGTGGATTGTCGTAGCAACAGACTACATGACACGCTACGCGGAGACCGCCGCTCTTCCGAGGGGGACTGCACAAGAAGTCGCCAGGTTTTTCATAAGACAAGTTGTGCTGCGACATGGAGCCCCTGAATTCCTCATCAAGGACCGCGGAACGGCCTTTACTGCGGAGCTCATGCAAGGAATCTTACGCTACAGCAACACGGATCACCGAAGAACGTCGGCGTACCACCCACAAACGAACGGACTAAAGGAACGTTTGAACAAGACGATTGCGGATATGCTGTCCATGTACGTCGACGTTGAACATAAGACTTGGGACGAAGCGCTCCCGTATGTCACGTTTGCGCACAACACGGCTATCCAAGAAACCATGCAGATGACACCGTTCGAGCTCGTCTACGGAAGACGGCCGCCTACAATGCTTGACGCCATGCTGCCGCACGTAGAAGACGACGACCTGAACGCCGACGTCCAAGGATGCCTTCAGCGTGCGGAGGAGGCCCGCCAGCTCGCTCGAGTTCGTATAAGGGACCAGCAGCTGGTGGATGCCGGCCGCGACAACCTCCGACGCCGAGCCGCCGAGTACCACCCAGGGGATCGCGTGTGGGTTTAGACTCCCATCCGACGACGCGGACTGAGTGAAAAACTTCTGCGACGGTATTTCGGACCCTACAAGATTCTACGACGTGTTGGCCAACTCACCTACGAAGTCATCCCCGATGGTGACTCCGGCACATCACGACGACACACGCGGCCCGAAGACCTCCACGTGGTTCGCTTAAAACCTTTCTACGGACGATGACGAACTTTAATTTTTATTTGTTCGGACTGTCGCCTATGTTAGCAAGGGGTCGATGACCTCTTAGAGGGGGGGTAATGCCGCGAACCATGCATTGGTTTGTTTATTTGTGTTTTGCTTTTACCGCTTGGCTGCGCCGGTCTGTGTTATCTCTGTGCCAAGGGAAGCGTGTGTTCCATTCTTTCTTTCTTTGCCGCATGTGTTATCTGTTCTGATAAGGAGAGCATTCCGATCTAACGTGAACAGCCTGGAATAATCTTCTTGGATCTACAATGTTCTCGATGCGAATCGACGGTTCGAGAACAACGCGCGCCGAAAGATAAAAAGCCTGCAGAGCAGACGCCGGGCCATTCGATTCTGCGACGCTCGCCGACGAACGTACGTCACTTTGTTGACCGCTGCTTCGCCACCTCTGTATTCTTTTCAGTTGTTAGGGGAGCGCAAGTTCGCTCCAATAAACTTGTTTCTTTCCCAAACAACTGCGTCGTCCTTGGCTTCGTGACAATATTAACATATCCGGTTAAAAATTAGGGCATATAATTGGACACTCACTCTGTTTCCTCGACAATATCGTAAGGAGACCATGCGTATTTGGCGTCTTAATATTTTGTGGGTCGCATTGTTTCAAAAATAACCACCAGGACTACACGTCAGTGTAGGTGTAGTCAAAAAACTTTTATTTTGGTTAGCTGTGTTTTCTTACGGGCCGTGTTGTTGAGCCTCCAAAGAGCAAATACTAAACACGTTTGAGCTTGCTGAGTAATCATAAACAACGTTTCTTCTGCATTAAACATGTGTACTTAAGCTTGAACATGTGATTTTACTGTCCTTGTTATAAAATACTACAATTCCTTACGAAATACGTAGGCGTCATATTTAGCACTCATCCCAATCGAACATATTCCGGCTGTAAAACGTAAAGGACTGTTAAACACAAGGTAGCTGTAAAAAGGCAGTGCGTTTTACTCTGTGCAGTAGTATGACAAGAAAATGTGGCCGCAGTGAAAGGAGTGCCTTAAATGCAATGCGTTTGTTTCGACTTCGGAATTGAGTATACTTTCAGTCAACCTAATAAACAAGCAGGGCTTCTTAAAAGCTATTCAACAATGGATCATATTCACATGACCAATCAGGTGATATAGAAGTGCGCAGAGTATATTGAATTCCTATATCTAGCTTTCATAGACTATGAGAAAGGATTTGACTCGGTCGAAACCTCCGCAGTCGTTCAGGCATTTCGGAATCAGGATGCCGACGAGCATATTTATAATGAGTCCGCAGTTACCATCGTCCTGGTTAGGGAAACAGTAAGGTATGTAATTGATTGATTGTGGGAGTTTAACGCGCCGACGCAACGCAGGCGATGAGGCACGCCGTAGTGGAGGGCTCCGGATTAATTTTGAACTCCTGGGGATCTTTAACGTGCGCCGAAATCTCGTACACGCAGGCGTTTTTGCTTTTCGCCTACATCAGAAAAGCGGCCGCCGCGGCCGGGAATCGAACCCGCGACCTCGTGCTCAGCAGCGCAACAGTAAGGTATGTATATGGATGGGCGTCTGACAGACACAATCTCTCCAATGTTTTTCACAGCATGTTTACAAGAAGTATTCAGAACATTAGATTGGAAACAGGTGGGAGTAAGGGTTAATGGAGAATACCTCAGTAACCTCAGATTGGCTGATAACGGTGCCTTGCTAAGTAACTCGGGGGACGAAATGCAAAGCATGCTTACCGCACAAGACAGACAGAGCAGAGCCGTGGGCCTGAATATCAATGTGTAGAAAACTAAAGTGATCATCAATAACCTCGGCAAAGCACAGCGGTTTGCGATAGGTTGCGAGGCATTGGAAATAAGCGAATCTATCTACTTAGGCCAAGTTGTGATCCTGGATCCCAACCATGTGGCAGAGATAATTCGAAGGATAATAATGGGTGGAGTGCATTCGGCAGGCATTCTCAGTTAATGAATGGCAGCCTACCATTGTCGCTGAAGAAAAAAGTGTATGACAGATGCATCTTACCGGTACTCACCTACGAGGCAGAAACTTGGAGGCTCACTAATAGGGTTCAACTTAAATTGAGGACAACCCAGCCCGCAATGGAACGAAACATTGTAGGTGTAACATTAAGGGACAAGGAGTCAACGGAGTGGATCAGAGAACAAACGCGTGTTAAGGACATATTATCAGAAATTATGGAGAAGAAATGGACGTGGGGAGGTCATGTAATGCGAAGGCAAGATAACCGTTGTTTAATAAGGGTAACCGATAGGATCCCGAGAGAAGGCAATCGTGGCAGGGGGTGGCAGAAACTTAGATGGGCAGATGAGCTTAAGAAGTTTACGGGTATAAATTTGTCCCAGTTAGCACAGGACCGGCATAATTAGAGAGTAATGAGAGAGGCCTTTGCCCCGCAGTAGGCGCAGATAGGCTGGTGATAATGATGGGTATGATGATGATGGTGATGATAATACTTCCTAGCCAATTATCTGAATCAAACTGGGAAGTACTGCAGCTCTATTCTAGCGAACAAACATTTTGCTGTTCGTTTCTCCCGTTCCGCACGCATCCCAATGTCTTGGTTACACACCAGCCACAGCCACTCAAAAATGGTGGCCGCGGACAAGTCGCAGTGGCCCCGTGACACGTCCACGTTTAAATCTCCCATCAGCACAAGGGGCATGTCTTCGGTGAGGCCATGAAATCGAGCTGGGCGTGCGCGCCCTCTTTTCTGCCCCCTTCACACGTGCTCGCAAAAGACCCTAACGTGTGGTTTTCGCGTGTGTGGACGTAGAAGCGCCGGCGAAAATGTCCCCCCTAAGCCTCTGAAGATGAACAATAAAAAAATTCCCCTGCACCTCCCCGAGGGGGATTGTGAGGATGCAGAAATGCGAACGTCGAATGCAACGTCCTCGGGTACCATGCGAGGAAGGCACCGCACAATCTTCGACACGTCCATGGGCACGTTCACCGCCTGTCCCTTGATTCCAAACTGCCCGTTGCCTCGAGTCAGCCGCCTGATGCTCACGAAGGGGAGTCGAGGCGCGATGAGCCGCTCTTCGACCGGGTTCAGGTCGGGAAGATGCGCCGGCCGAGGAGGATAACGGTAGCCAAAACTCACGCAGCCCTCCTCTTCGCAGCTGTTGTTGTTGTTGTTGTTGTTCCTTTGTATATTGGCGCATACCCAATCAGGGGATCGGCCAAACATCAGTCGTTAATTCGAATGAGATTCAAAGAAAATTAGAAAATTAGAATGATTCAACTTTGTCTTCTCCTTCTTCTTCTTCAGCGGTTCCCCTACGGGAAGATGACGATGGTGGTTGAACGCGAAGCTATCTCGTGATGGATTGTTTGGTTTGCCAATCCCTAGGGGCATCATGCCACAATCATCATCAGACGCGCTGCGGACGCCGGCCAAGGGACGCACGACAACCCCCGACTATAATGCATTTCTGCATAATTATTGGCTCACGTCGGCTTTTCAACAGGGCAAGTTGCTCTTCATCCGGGAAATACGCTCTGATGCTCGACGAGGCAGAACTTAAGGCGGGAACTGCGGCCGCTCTACGTTCTGCGGCGGTGGCTTTGCGTTTTTTCCGCTCCGATTTCTGTTTCCTGCACGGCGATGTTCATTCAATCCGCGCTGTTTCTCCAAGCGAACGACACTCGTCCTACCCTTGCCGAGTAAATGTGAGCGCAAGGGTTTTGTGCGCTCGACAGCCTTCGGAGAAGCGTTCTCAAAGGCGCTCAGACAGTTCTCGTGGCTAGCTGAAGGACGAAGCACGCACCCAGCCGTCGTGTCACTTCCGTTAATGGCGGTTCGCACAATTTCGCGGTACGTGGCCGGTTATATGCGACGGTGCTCTTTTAAACTTTCGAACTGATTAATTGCGCATTACCCGGAAGCTATCGGTCATGTCGCTGTTTGTTTGAGCGTACGTACTGTGCGCTTTATAAACATTTGTCCCAGGTAAACTTGACTGCAGCTGGCCTTGAAGCTACAGCAGTAGAAGCATGAGTTTTAAGTGCGAATGCACTTCTTAAGCGAGCCTGAATCGTCCGCCGCCGTCGTCCGCATAGCAACAGCTGCGGGTGCGCGCGCTCCTCGTCTTCCCTAGCAACGGGGGGAGATGGGCGCGCGCTACTCTCCTCCTCCTCTCCCCGCTCAGTGACTGCGGGTGTTGGGCGCCTCCTCTCCACTTCGGGCGGGAGAGCTCTCGCTCGTTTAGCGGGCGCTCCGTATTCCGACGCGTGAGGGCGCTCGTGTAGTGGCAGCGAGGCGCGGGAGGGTATTAGCAGTATTAGTCGAGCGCGCGCCGTCGTCGAGAGCGGTCGCTGGTCCTGCATCTCGATAACGATGATGGCAGACCGGGCAACGGTACCAGCAATAACGAGTGAAATATCTTTCTTTGTAGTTGTGTGCGTGTGTGTAATCTCTCGACTACTCATTAAGATCACGATATCCACCGTAATCGCGCAATCAACAACCGTGCATTCGCACTTACACACTCTCCCCCTCGGGGAAGTGCGAGGGAATTTTTTTATGTCTATAGGGAAATGGCTAGCGCACTCAAGGAAGGCCTTTTGGGAACACCTACTCGTCCAAGTCCGGCAAAACATACATGGAAAGTGGTTTAGGTGAGAGATCTGTTTACACTTTACACTAAATGTGCATGTGTGTAAGTAAAAAGTTGCTTTCTCCTGACCATCAGGTTGCATATGTCCTTGTAGGGAACATCAATACCGATAGTGCCATGTTTTATTGTTTAGATCAAAATTAACACTAACGTTAAAACTCCGTGTTTTAACGCTCCCGACATGCTAATTCTCATAGAATCATTACAAGACTGGATCACAAGACCGGAAGGGTAAATTTCCGGTGGACGTCTTTCAGTGAAGGTATGAAAGAAATTCTATGCCTTTCCTCTGTTTCAATGATGACCTTAGGAGCTGTGGGGCATAATGTTACAGTCATCGTAGCGGCTAACTGTAATATTATTTGTTTACAAATAGTTAAGGTAAAAAAGCAGTTTCAACAATTTTCTGTAACCATACTCCCTCCGCAGATGGCGAAGTATTGAAACCTGATAGCAGTTTTCTACTCTGTACAGCGTCACTGCGAAATATTGTCGGTTCAAAAATAAAACACGGCGTAACAGTAGAGTCACCTTATCGGATTATTATTATTTAGTTTGTTTCCGGAATCTTTTGATAGCACATGAGTTAGAGCTGTGGTCTGTAATCATACTCCATTCGTATATCGTCTTGCGTAACTGTGAAACACACAAGCTTGAAAAGACAGCTTACAAATTTTATGCTTACACCAACCACATTAAATTCGGCTTCACTTCATAAAACCAATTTTTTGCTGGAAATACATATTCCAGGGGCAATAAATGCCGTTTAATGGGCAAAGGTAAGGGTCCGAGGACCGGTTTAATTTCTTTGTTTATTTTTCATACGCTGAAGGTGTGGAGCAGTTTCGCGAATTCAGGGATTTGATTGAGCACTGTTAAGCTCCGGTACGGTGACGTGGGTTCTTTGTCTCTATCGCTTTATTGTGGCAGATAGTCTTTAATATCGTAGCCATAGACTAATTCACAGTAGAATGTGTAAACAGTAATAGAAATTGGGGAGTCGGTTGTAGGAGATGAAGCTAACCGAAGAAAAAATATGGTTGCGGCTCTATTCATACGTCTATGGTATACGTCACTAAGACAGGAGGTCCGTGCAAAGCATGAAAAGTAGCCAGCACTGTTAACGACAATTTTCTAACGACGAGAAAAGTGTGTTTTAAGTTTTCTTAGTTGAATTGCTTTGCTTTTGGTGGGTACAGCAGCGGAGATATTGTATTTTGTCTAATCTGCAGTGTTTAATATGTCCCTGCTGCTGTGTCGTGATATAGGTGGGAAGAGCGATGTAGAAGCCGCTTGAGATACTATGACGGTGGTTAGGGTAGTGGGTGTTGCCCGGTGAGAATGGCCTTGGGCAGTATCAAGAGCGCCATGTTACACACAAAAACTCGTGTGCCTTTGTTGTCACAATATAGATATCTGGTTTACTTTCTCCTTTTTGGTCTTGCATGCTGAGGAGTAACTTGAGCCCTGCGGTGAAGACACGCCAATTCTGGTACTTTTGCAGTGCGCGTGTGGACACTTTGTTGTCACAATACGATTTTCAGATTTCGCAATTGTTTAAATTTCCAGGGTGATCACTGCCTCTTCAGCAGTGTCGGTGTCACGGTTGTTGTGCATGGCTTTTTTCTTACTGTAAATCACGCTTCTTTTTTGGGCTCTGTTGCCCCTCAGAATCAGAAATCAGAATCAGAAAAGGATTTTATTAGGCAATCGATACCATACACACTTTTTGTATACAGAAGGAGGTCCCATAGTCAGGGACTGAAACGGGACCTCCTATAATAGTGAACATAAGAAATATATTTGAAGCAGCAAACAGCAGTAGCGAAAAACATAAAATACATCGCAGGCAACACAAGATATTCCACAAGAAAAAAAGCAAGAATTATACAGGAAAAAAAACACAAGGGTAATTCAACATTCCAAATTGTGAGATCGCTACACACAACAGAACAGCAAAAAAAAAGAAAAGAAAGAAAGCAAAAATTACTCAGAAAAAAACAAGAGTAATTGAACATTCCAATTGTGATAGCGACACAAGTTGAAAAATTGCATAAATGATAGCGCAAAAAGAACTCACATTTATTCGCAGCGATACACAACAACCACCAATGAGGTGAATCATTGGCAGAAGGTTGTGGAAGGGTTGCCATGAAAAAGAGACAGACAGGAAGTAGAAATGTAAAGAACACCAAGAAAAGTAAAAACTTTAAAATTATGGTGATTGTGGCATGGACGTGAGGAACGTTTTAAGATCTTTTTTGAATTTTGCAATTGACTGGGAAATTTTTATTTCCGGTGGTATGGTGTTCCATAGCTGGATACCGGTGAAAAGAGCAGTTTGTTTGCCGTAGTTGGAATGAACTAGAGGTAAAATTAAATTGTGATTACGTGAAAACCTTGTGAAGTTAGTATTTAATAGGTTGCATTCGGGGATTATGAACACAGGAAGCTGATTGTTGATTTGTTTAAACAATAAGATACCTAGCTTGTATTTGAAACTGTTTTCAATATTTAGAATGTTGTTCTCAAAAAGGAGTGTTTTGGCGTCACTGCAGTAAGGACTGCAGGTAAGTATTCTAATACATTGGTTTTGCATAGTTTGAAGGGAGGAAAGGTGGGTGCTGTAGGTATTGGCCCAAGATGAAATACAGTAATTAATATGGGAATGAACAAAAGCGTAGTATAACGATAGTAATGTAGGCTGAGAGAATACATCCCGGGCCTTAATCAAAACACGTATGCCGTACGCTATCTTCTTTCTCAAATAACAAACGTGGGAGTGAAATTTCAAGTGACGGTCCAACTGAACCCCTAAAAAAACAGCCTCTTCTTCTGCTTCAATTGCAAATTGATTCAGAAATACTCGTGGGACATAATTTATTACACGCTGGTGGGAGTGAAAAACAACGAACCGGGTTTTAGCAGGATTAATCTGTAGTTTATTATGAGAGCACCAAACTGCCAACCTTTCCAGGTCATTGTTTAGTTTTTCTGTAAGGGATTGTAGGCATTTATCAGTGTTAACAATTGTTGTGTCATCTGCATAAAGTAAGCAATCTGAAGTATTAAGACAGTTCGGTAGATCATTTATGTAAATTATGAAAAGAAGAGGGCCGAGAATAGAACCTTGAGGTACGCCTATATTTGTTATTTTGGGCCTAGAGTTAATTTCTGAAACACTAACAACCTGACTTCTGTTGAGTAAGTAATTTTTTATTAATAATAGTGCGGGACCAGTTACTCCTATTGCTTCAAGATTCATAATAAGAAAGTGGTGGTTGATAGTGTCGAACGCTTTGGTGAAGTCTACAAATACAGAGCCTGCGTAGTACCCTCCATCAATTGCTTTCTTCAGCTTATCGCTTAGAGATAACAAAGCGAGTTCAGTGGAATATGCCGCGCGAAAACCAAATTGAGAAGGTGTTAGAATGTTAAATTTAATGATGTATTTCGCGATGCGAATGTCAAGTAATTTTTCAAACACTTTACTAAGAAATGGTAGTATGCATATCGGGCGATAGTTAGATATTATTGCACAGTCCCCTTTTTTAAAGACAGGAACGATTTTACCCCTTTTGAGTTCAACAGGAAAGATGCCAGTTTTGAAAGTTAGGTTGATAATGGTGGCCAACATATCTGAAATAGCGTGCGCAATCATTTTTATGTGGGTGGGGTGAATACCATCGAGACCACGACTTGTTGTTTTCAGGCTACGGACGACATCATGAACTTCGTGAGATGTCGTCGGAAATAAATAGAAAGATTGGGGCAGCTGAGGTAGGGATAAATTGTAATCAGCACTGTGCATGTTATCAGTATGAAAAAAATATTTGCTGAAGGCCTCAGCAATTTCTAGTGGGCTGTCATACGTGTCGTTATTATACTGAACAGTAGTTATATCAGAGTGCCTTCCGTTCCTGTTCAAGAAAGAGTTGACTATCTCCCATTTCTTTTTTACATTAGATCCATCATCTTCAATTTTACGTTCATAATACAGCCTTTTTGCATTATTTAGCCGTATTCTAAGAGCATTACAGAATCTTCTGTATCGGTCTAGTAACTTCAAATTAAAAGGCTTACGTTTTGTTTTTTTATAAAGGTTCTCTTTGGCTCTTAGTTCTTTCAATAATTTTTCAGTTATCCAAGGGCTCTGAGGACTGGCGTATATTTTTTTACATTTATGTTTCTGTGTATGGCATTGAATACGAGACAACAAAATACAAGAAAACTCTGAAAATGCAATTTGGGGATCGTTTAAAGGTATCACTGAGGGCCAATCAGTGCGCTCTACAGCCTCGATGAACGATACCCTGTCGAAAACATCTCGGATGAAGGATTTGCTGGTTGGAATGGTGTTTCTCGTGAAGCGCAGAAAAATCGGATAATGATCAGTAATGTCGACATTAAGAACGCCTGCGTCGGGTGCAGGTGACAGATTAGAAAGAGCATGATCAATTAGTGTGCTTACGCCACTAATGCAGCGAGTGGGAAGGGAAATTAAACATTCATATCCAAAGCTCTGAAAAGCGCTAGAGTAATTTAAAGAGATAGGTGAAGAAAGATCAAGTAAGTTTATATTGAAATCGCCCATAATCACTACATTTGTGTCTTCAAGAGATAATGTATGGAAAACTTCTTGAAGGGCTTCACAGAAATTAATGACTGACGAGGATGGAGATCGATAGACACACCCAAAGATGAAATTCTTATTGTCAAGTTTGAGAAAATTATGGTTTAGTTGCACCCAGACACTTTCACAGTCCGTTACATTTACTCTAACTCATGTCGCCGTTTATACTTAGTGGCAGAGTTGATGTACACGGCTACACCTCCATGATTGCTATGTGCACGATTCGAGTACTCAGATTTGTAAGAAGGGAAACAGAACAGATTTTTGTCGTCGTCGGAAAGCCAGGTTTCGGAGATACTGATAAGAGAAAAAGGATTTTCAAAAGAGGAAAGAAGATTCTGGATGTCGTCAAAATGTTTACGGATGCTTCTTGCATTTATGTGAATGGCAGAGGAGGAGACAGGCGAGAGCAAGCAATTGAGTTGGTCAGTTGAGAAATAGATAGCCATATCTGGATGTATTTAAGTTCAAAAGAGGAAGAATTTCGGATTGGATGAGGTTTTCTAGCAGATTTTAGATAGGTCAGCTTCACAAGTGATGCGGAGTACCTTGCTTTCTGTGGTTTTCCTGGCTTTAATTTGACAGTTGTCTGTCCATAGGAACTTCCAGCTATTTACCTTTTTTAGAGAAAGCGCCTGAGAAAAGAGTGCCTTGTTTCCGGGGGTTAGGTGGTCGTTTATATAGACAGGGCTATCCGCGGTTTCAGGAAATCCGATATCTTTCAGGCACAGTTTAGCCTTTCGCGCCTTGCTCACGAATTCGGCCTTTTTCGTCCAGGAGCAGAAGCGAGCAAGCAGGTTCTTTGGACCAGCTTTCACGGTCGCAACCCAGTGGACAACATCGAGGTCAGAGGGGGCCAGTTCGCAATCAATAGTAGCACCTATGGTCTGCATGATTGCTGTGCAGTCCTCCCCTTCCGTTAGCAGCATTCCCTTGATCTCGACGTTGTTTATCCGTGAGTATTGCTCCATTTGCCCTACTTTCTGAGATCGCACCGCGTTTTGCGCCTTTAATGCCTTGTTCTCAGCAATCAGAGAGGTGTTATCAGTGCGCAACTCTTCCACGAGGCTATTCATGTGTGCAGCACTAGCTTCCAGCTCATTCAATCTTTTGTTGATATCAGGAAAGTTCAGACCAGACAGCTGGGCTTTTACGATGAACCTGTTAAAGATAGCTTCAACCAGTTCATCAGGACACTCATCGAGTCTGGCTTCAAGCTCAAGAACTTTTTAAGTGCGAATGCACTTTATAAGCGACCCTGAATTCCGGTGACCGCCGTCCGTCCACATAGCAACAGCTGCGGGCGCGCGCGCTCCTCGTCTTCCTTGGCAACGGGGGGAGATGGGCGCGCGCTGCCTGGCCGCTGACTAGGCACATACCCACGTGGGGGATTGGCCAGGAATCTCCTCGTCTTCCTTGGCAACGGGGGGAGATGGGCGCGCGCTGCCTGGCCGCTGACATGGCACATACCCACTTGGGGGATTGGCCAGGAATCGGGCGTGAGAAGGGCTAATGCACCCGCTTAAAGGAGTACTGGCAAGAAATTTCAAAGCTGAGATCCGCTCTAGCAATCAAGTACAACGACAACACAAATAGGTGTTTGTGCATGGCACATACCCACGTGGGGAATTGGCCAGGACTCGGGCGTGAGAAGGGCTAATGCACCCGCTTAAAGGAGTACTGACACGAAATTTCAAAGCTGAGATCCGCTCTAGCAATCAAGTACAACGACAACACAAATTGGTGTCTGTGAATAAATGCATCTTTCTTTCTTTGTAGTTGTGTGTGTGTGTGAGATCTCTCTTTTGCGAACATTACCGAACCGCGCAAAATCAACTCCTGCATTCGCACTTTCACATTCTTCCCCTCGGGGAAATGCGGAGAAATTTTTTTGTTCACCTCAGCAACACTAGGCATTGCGCAGAATCCGGCTATGCCGTACAGATATGCGCAACAAGATCAGCGGGAGCAAGCGACAACCAAACAATATGGCAGCAACGACAGTGCAACGGCAAAGCGAACACCAAGACAACCTTCCAGTCGTACTAACCTGCGCAGTAAAGAAGCGTGCGTAAAGCCGGGAACGATGCGTCGTTGCACTGCCGTCGCTGCCAAATGTGCCAAGTCGTCGTTTCCGCGTCTTTTTATGGTGGTGCCAGCCGAAGTGAAGCCGTCTAGCGGAGCACCAGTGCAGCTATCCGCGCAGTGCGAAGAGAGAAGGATGACCCAAGGTAAATATAAATGGTAGCGAAGGCTCGCGCGAAAAGCGGTTCAGAACCTATTGCCAGCAACATCAGCATGGGGGCTTATGGGAGTAGCGATTGAAGCGCGACTAGGTGAGGAGGGAACAAACACTAGTAACAAAAAACCAAGTTTTATTCAACAATAAAGCAACATTTATATTTTACGAACTGTATTTATTTCTGAATCACTTTTATTTAGGCACAGTGTGCAAAGAACTTATGGAAATGTTGTTCATTCTTAAAAACCTTTTTTGTAGCGCCCTCTGAAGAATGGCACATGTCATTTTTCTGTGATGCAGTCATTGTAGTGTTCGGAAAGGAGCACCTAAATTTCGTCTGCTAGGAAACGCCCCTCGCGTGTTTTGGTGGTGCGCATTTGCATTCGTTCTTCCTTGTTAATTTAGTGTGCTCTTAATTTTTGCTGTGCGTGGAGTTGCGAGGTGCGTCGTATCGTGGGTGAACACGTTTATTACCGTGCCCGGCGGGCACGGTGAACTACGGGACGATGCTGCCAACGGTTGGAGCGGAGCGCTTTCCTCGGTACCTACGGAAACGATGTGCTGTACAAGGTTTCAACAGCAACTCCCGTACGCCTGGCGTTTCACTGCACCATTTTCCTCTCTTTTTCACAGGTAACGCGAAAATATGGTAGTGTTAATACGTGCACGGGGGTTGTGTAAGGGGACGTGGTAGTGCTTCGAAAAATAGTGGGTCTAAAGCTTTGTTATGTCACAGTTACCTCTTGATTTCACCTCAGGTTGGATCGGAGCAAGTGGTGTCAATTACTCTAGGACTTCTCAGCGTATTCACACTTGAATTCAAATGATTCACTTTAATTGTCGATCTCAGTGCCTTCTTTATTGCATTACAACGCTTGTAGTGATCGTTGCTTCCCCCAAGCATTATTCCCATCGCAGTACTATGTTGTGCTGCTCCGTGCTGCCCTGCTGCCAGATCTTTCCTGCTTTTTTTACTTATATGTTGCGACACTTGCCTAAACAATGCAACCATGAAATTGCCGGCGTGAATCTTGGGTGAAGTTCTGAGAAACCCATGTCTACTTGATAAGACGCCGGGACAGCTGCGGTGTGCTCGCTTCACTTTCGTGAATCCGCATTACTGCGGCCTGGTTTTCTGTGTCAAGATGCAGTGCCTAGTTCTTTTCACTTGTTTCGAAGTATTTCTGCTGTTGAGGCTTTCATTGCTCATAATGCTATGTGTTACGGGTAAAGTCAATTTTTTGGCTCGTAAAAAATCATAATGCATGTAGTTTCCACGAACATTTTGTACTTATTGTATACGTGCTGATTTTGTACAGTGTGTTAAAGTTGTTTTATATTTATGCTGGAATAAAATTCAAATATCTTGGTTATAGCTTGACTATGCGTTATTTCTTCTCTTAGAACTGAAGCACACAAACCGAGCAAGCATTATATAACATTGATCTATACTTAAGGCACGCACGCAACCTGCGTATGTGCGACGCAATTAAACAGCCCAGTAGTGGCGTTGGTAGAAATTTGTATCGGGGTGAGGAGTGGGCACATTTTTGGTATGAAGGGGGGGTCGGGGAGAGTGGTTGAGTGTCATTTTGTGCTCTGCATCCTATGGCAGAAAAAAAAATTCTGGTCGGGGGTGTACGTGCCCGGTTCCCGGTTTGCCACCCACTGCAATCAAAATAAACAACTCATTGCTTTTGTGCAGCAGTTGAAGACATGAATAGAGAATAAAGTTTCAGGGATAATGCAAGATGCTTTCAGCAACGCCGAGGTTGATCATACGGCAGTATGCTTAAGTACGTTTCTGTAGTCACGAGTCTGTACTAGTTAGGCTGGCGTTGACTGGAAGCACAAACGCCAACGGCTTGTCAACTTGCGTCAGATGGCAATGACATGAGCCCTGAGCGATCAGAGGTGCGCTAAAAATATTTTGAAGTCAAATTTTCGCGCTAATGCCACCAAAATGACGTCACTTTTTGACCGGATCTTGCTTCACATCCGGTTTATTTTTTGTTCCGCCGGAAGTGTTCCCTCCTCACACAGATGGCGCTAAGCCCCATGAGCAGCTCGAGAGCCGCCATTTTCTGAACGTATGGGCTTCTATGGAACCTTCGCTACCAGTTACATTTACCTTGGATGACCACCGCTCCACACGTGTCGTCGACGACAGTGCAGCAGGCTCGGTTCCACGATAAACCGGCTGGCGTCCACGGGTCTCAGTACATGCGTCGAAGAAGCTGCGCAGTAAAGAAGCGTGCGTAAGGCCGGGAACGATGCGTCGTTGCACTGCCGTCGCTGCCAAATGTGCCAAGTCGTCGTTTCCGCGTCTTTTTATGGTGGTGCCAGCCGAAGTGAAGCCGTCTAGAGGAGCACCAGTGCAGCTATCCTCGCAGTGCGAAGAGAGAAGGATGACCACCGCTCCACACGTGTCGTCGACGACAGTGCAGCAGGCTCGGTTCCACGATAAACCGGCTGGCGTCCACGGGTCTCAGTACATGCGTCGAAGAAGCTGCGGAGTAAAGAAGCGTGCGTAAGGCCGGGAACGATGCGTCGTTGCACTGCCGTCGCTGCCAAATGTTGCACTGCCGTCGCTGCCCTGCATGTGTACTTCGCGGCGTCAAACTAAACCGTGGCCTCTATCCCTCCCTTTTGGTATACAAGATGCGTGTTGTGCGGTACGTTGGCCACTGTATTTCTATCCCTCATGCACAGATGAGGATTCGCTTATTTTTCTCTTGGCTCTATAGGTTTGCTGTTCGTCCCAGACGGATTCAGGTAGGGCGAGCAGTTTCCGTGAGCCTTAGGCGTGTGATCTTGGGACGTTTTGCAGCTCCACCAGTTCTTCTCAAGTGTTATGCACCTCTAGCGGAAGTAACTTCTAGGTCGACGTCTTGGCTTGTAGATCCAGTGCAAATTTGTACGTTTTTGTAACTAGAGCGTTCACTTTCTATCTTTTGGTGTTTTGGCGTCCGTAAGATGAAATTCCAAGTTAAATGTGCAGATAGTAATTCTTGCAATAATCGTAATGTATCCGCTTTGTTGATTCCGTGATTCCTGCCGCTTACTCCCTTGCCCAGGTGCGTTACTTGAGTAATGGTAATCTGGAGTTTTTGTAATGTAGCTACCCATGCTACGCCCGTTTGGAGAGCCAGTCTAATTACAGTCAAACGCTGCTACAATGAATGCTTCTACAACGAAATATCCTGTACAGCGAAACATGCCCTATGGCCTGGCCACATCGCTATGTTTTTATGTATTGTGAACGCCAATACAGCAAAGACGACTACACCAAATTTACCTGTTTAGCGAACAATTACACGCTGAATCGCTGGAATTGTGGTCTGATAATAACTACGCCTAGCCACACACGATGTAACCCCTCAGCTCATAGTTGTGACGACGACCATGAGTCATCCAGTTCAGACACAGTGCAGCAGTAATCATTAAACTCGTAGTATGCGTGTTGTGTTGCAGCATTGGTTTGGACGACCGACGACGATTAATTCTTACGTCTCTGGATCACAACTGGTATCTCGCAGTCCATTATAAAGAAAACATCGAAGGACGCTCACAGAAACGCGCCATGTGACATGATGCAGACATGTCAGGCTATTCAATCACTTTGCGCCGCTGCACAGCGTGAACCTTGACAGTATCAGGTCGGTGGTGGTTGCGCATTTAGTACGTCATACTAGAGTGCAGAAGAAAATTGTTGACATCATTTCCCGTATTCCAGTTTTAATGTGATGATTGTTTGTCTCAGTATGATAATCTATTTTATAGGAGGTCAGTGAAGTGCGCGACGCATATAGCAAAGCGACGTATATTAAAAACAGTTATAGCGATCCCACAATTCGGTATGGAGGCGTGTGGCTATTTGAACTGTCGTAAGCTGTGGCGTACTCACGCCATCCACTGTAGCCTCTAGGCCAGCTGTTTCCGGTAAACGTCGGCTTCTCGTACTCTTTCTGAGTGTGAGAAGCTTAGGTTTCCCTGAGGCGATAGAGTCCACAAAGCCTAAGGCACGCCTCGGCGCTTTCTACGGCTTCCCGTGGGCACTTTTACAGGTTTCCTGTTGATCCTCTGGTGACCCCGAATTTTAGGTCTACTGCATAGAACCTTTGGAACTCCGTAACTAGCCGAGCGCTACTGTGGCCGTTCGGAATAAAAGGAAGTCCCAGACATAGTTGTACACCCTCTCCCCAAATTGGGAGTTTTGTTGGTTGTTGAGAATTGCCTCGTGCGATACAATGTCGAATGCTCCTTTCACGTCCATAGTCAGGATGACGGTTTTTGGTGTGCTGGGCTTTTCAATCAGCTGTTTTCAATTTAAAGTATGTCCCGGTCCGATAAGCACAGCCCGAAAAGATACATAGTGTTTGGAATCCTCAATTTCTTGTTGCTGTGCGCCATGTGACCTGTTAGGCCATCGAACTTTGTGCTCGAATAATTTTCAAAGTATGAGGTCAATAAAATCGGCCTCAGATTAGATATGCCCATGGGATACTTAGGCTTTGCTTTCATCGGGACGTCAGCATGTCTCCATGGTACATGTATCGTGCACGCTTCCGAACTTTGTTAGTTCTCTCAAGGAGGTACTTCTTGTCCTCTTCTTGATTCTTGCGAAGAATTTTGTTTGTAATCTCGTCCCCTCCTGGAGAAGTGTTTCTCGTGAGCTTTGCGAGTGCCGAATTTTCTTAAGCCCTGGTTAAAGTGCTGTCACGATAGAGTTCTGGGGTTCTGCGATCATCGGAATGCGGCACTGGTGTAACTTGAAACTGTGCATCCACGAGTACCTCTTTCACCGCATTTAGTGCATCGTCTTCCGTCCAAGAAAAATTCTCAATTTTATTTGGTTACTTTACATAATCATTGTACGCGAAATAATTGTTCGCTCCTTCCTGCTAGATAACTTCCGTCGTGTTCGGTGCGGTGAAGGAAAATGGCTGCGAATATCCCAATCAGTATTTTATATTTAGCATATACTTCGTAATGGCTGTAGGTTGTATTTCTAGGTACGAGTAAGCCGAGAATCTCACCATAAAGTGAACGTATATATTTATTGTAACACTGAATTTCTGTGATTTAAATGGTTGGTCTTACGGTTTAAATGGTTGGTCTTTCTTCAATTTTACATAGGACCGTTCATAAAGATAGCAGCTGACGTCATGCCTTCCCCTTTCTAGTGGCGCAGAACTCAATTGGAAGGCTTTATTATTGGAATCAGTTACCTTTGCCTAAAACACGTAATGAAGCCATGTTTCTCCGACGCTGTAGCGCGGCCGTGCGTTGGCAGAGAGAAAACGGCGAGGAACGTCTTTCGAAGGGTGAGACAGCGGAACATAGTTATCCTGATTTGCTAAACAAGTTAGTTTAGCAAGTTTGAGAATTGCGATAAAGCTGCGGAAACTTTTATAATCCTATTTATCAGAACTAGCTGCTCCTTTGGCCTTTTGTAATATATCTTACAGTGCAACCATATTTGTATTCAGCCATTTAGAAAACAGAGCCCCATTTTGGCAAGCAGTACGCAAAACCTGGCTTTTCTCTAGCGGCCAGATGTCTGTATGTGGTCTCTACGTTTTGTTTTCCCGCTCTGCAAAACAACCCTTAACGAGTCTGTCGTACAGCCACTTAACTCCGTCGGATCCTGGTTACCCAGAAGGTTCTGCCGAACAAGTTAATGAAGCCGTGCGAAGAAAGCACGCAATGGACGTGAGGCGGCACCAAAACAGGCTTAAAACAACCGTCTCTAACACAGACGAAAAAACAGCACCACCAACGCGCCGACCGGGGAGCCGGCACCTCCGAACGGGGAGCGCCTGGTAAATTTTATGTGCCATCTACAGTGTGCTCCGTGAGTGAAACGCCCAGCCCCTCTCTCCCGACCCCCCCACCCCCCCATCGCACCACCGCCTCCGCCGCCTTGGGAGTTTATTGTCCCGCACGCCGCGAAAGAACTGTTGGCTGGTAGAGGCGGAAAGCTTTGCTTAAATAAGCAAAGCGTTTTTATTCCACTGAAAGCTATTGTCCGTTTCACTGTCGGGTGTTTGTGGCCTTGACGCTCCCCGCAGTGTCGGGTTGGTTTCCGAAATGTGAAGGAAGGCACATAGTGACTTCCTTGACTATGATAGCGTCTGGAACGTAAACGCGTCGAATGGAAAGAGCGTAGGTGGGAAATCGCGTTTTTTCAAGATATTTTCGGTTTGCCGTGCACGCTTCCGGGACGTTGACCGCACCGTTTCAAAATCAGAATCTGACTCGCACCCCTCGGATGAGAAGCTCTCAGAATGCGAACCCGAGCTCGGCTTGTATTCGAATGGGAATCGAAGAACCATCACTTTTGTCGGCAGTCTAAGGCCGTGCTTCGTCAGCATCCGAATGTAAACGCGCGCATGGAGGGAGCACTTTCAGCCGTCCGCACAACGCACAGAAACAAGGGAGTGAAAGTCCCGACTGGGTGATGTTTCGGTCTCTGGTAGAGGCAACGGCGTGGTGGGCTAACCTGGCGCGCTGTAGCGCGCGCGGGAACGAAAAAAAAAAAACCTAGAAACCCGTTGCGGATGGCACACCACCAGACGGGCCGGGTGACGGCCCGCCCGGCCATCACCCCTTAGTTTTCCTATTTCACCGCTGAACCCCTTAGAAAGCGACTGCCGAAAAACGCCTGCACCGCCTATTAGGGACGGGGAAAAAGAAAGTTTTCATTGTCTTCTTTTACCATTGTGAGAGTTAAGCGGCACCGCGCCGCCGCAAAATATATGCGACTCGTACACGCGCGTCCGGACTCGTACAAGCGCGGCCTAAATACGCATAATGATGGGTACTGTAATCATGAGTACTGTACTCATGCGTACTGTACTCATGAGTACTATATTCGATTGATTGATTGTAGGGTGTAACGCGCTGACGTAACGCAGGCGATGAGGAGGCACGCCGTTGTGGGGGGTTAAGGAGTAATATTTACCGCCTGGGGAATTTTAACGCGCGCCGAAATCTCGCACGCACGGGCGTTTTTGATTTTCGCCTCCATCAGAAAAGCGGCCTCTACGGCCGGGAATCGAAACCGCGTCCTCGTGCTCAGCAGCTCAACGCCTTGGCCACAGTGCCACCGCGGCTGGTACGAGTACTATACTCACGAGTACTCTACTTATGTTTGTAATCACTTGTCATCCTACTCATTTTTTAAATTTTTGTGTTTGCTCACTTATCATCGTAGCCAATCGTGAATTTGAGTAACAATGAGTACACACGAGTGTACTCACACAAAAGTACGCCTACCTATAGTTTTGAATGCTGCACGGGCTATCTTAATAGGGAGAGTGTTTGGCCCTGGCGTCCCTAGCTTAGAATATCTGATCTCCAGTGTTCTCGTTGTTTGCGACGTTTCGAGAAACCACCACGCAGAAAGATATGTTTCCAGGGAAACCACCGCGGTATTCGATTCGCCGTCCCTCTACTGCGAGCGTCATTTTGTTGACTGCTGCTTCGCCGCCTGCGTTCTCTTTGAGTTGTTAGGGAGGCGCAAGGTCGCTCGAAGAAATGTGTGTTTCTTCAATACAGCTGCATTGTCTTTCGCTACCCGACAATATAATCAAGGGCTTGAAAGGATTGAAGCCACCGGGTTTAGAGAGGGTCCGTAATCGACACCTGCGCAGTAACTTTATTATATGAAAGAGAAAGTTACAAGATATACCGAAATAAATTATCTCGGTCGTTACGCCGATATCCAAAAACAACAAAAAGAGAGACTGCGGAAGTTACAAACGGATGTCCATCCTTTCAGCATCTCCGCGCGTAATGAAAAAGTTCGAAGCATCCGTACTACTTTCATTCTGTAAACAATTTTTCATTACATAATACTGCGCAATTTGGTTTTACAGACAACAAAAATACAACTTCCTTGTTAAAACAGCTATCCCACTGTGGCAACAGTTTGATAGAAAACAAACGAGCTTTTCTGGCTTTATTGTTAGATTTAGCAAAGGCATTTAATAGCATACACTACAATATTATGCTAATAAGTGGCAATATGTATGGTTTTGGGGCATTTTTTAGTATTCTTCCTGCAACTTTACTGGAAAATTTCAGTGTGTTACGCTAGAAGAAACGTGCAGGGGTTCTGAGCCGCATAAATATGAGGGGCTTGATGGCAGTAAATTGGGAACACTGGTTTCGAACATTTATGTTACAGACCTCGGCGTTGAACTAATAAAATAAAACATTTTCCATTATGCGTACGTCAGAGCGATTACTATATGTGTCGCGAACATTGATACAGGGTTGGAACGCCTACAAGAAAATATTCTCACGTTACTTCATTGGATTAAGGAAAATTGTGTTCTTTTTAAATAGGCAGAACAAAAAGCTTTTCAGTTTTAGGAATCTACACAAACTTATAACAATGAGTAGGAGGATTTCTTGCATTCTTCAGACGGTAACTCCTGCCATTAACAACAATTTTCCCTTGAAACCACCGTCATGTATTTAGTTATGTGTTTTTGCCATTGTTTAACATAGGCGAACCACGTTAAGCATATATGAAACAAGCAGTTGCTGCAATGATGTATCACGTCCGAGGTAGAGCTCCATTCACAGGTAAGCTTACTGTGTTCAAGGCACTAGATGAATCCTAGTGACGTGTGGGGTAACATTATACAGCACGTACACGGGAAACAAAAAACAAGAAAAAATTCGAATAATTCGAAAAGTAGTCACGAGCACAACCTACGGTACAGCGTTAGATAAGGCTGGTACAAAGAGAAACTATCCAGCCCTGGGTATACTACTAATCAAACAACTGTTATAATAAGTAGTGCTTAACAATCACCATATCACTAAAGAATTTAGAGTTGCGCTAAAAAGGGTTTGATTCCGCAAAAACCTAGAGGTATGTAAAACCACGAGTGTGGACTCACTTTTCAAGGATTACAGAACTGCTATGTTCGGGAATTATCCAATGACTGGAGTGAAGATATATGTACGAGAAACACGAAACAGAAACCCAGCAAATTCATTAAAAAATGGTGTGAAGGTTCCGTAAAAACTCAGTTTATTCATTTTATTTATTTTATTTCTAATACTGTGAGCCCTTCCGGGTGGTTACAGGGTAGTAATGCAATGCAAGGTTCACGCATATAATGCATTCGAATTTTTACGAAAATGTCAACCATATTGTTGATGTCGGTTTTCCCACTTGACATACGAAGATTTGTTCATTGGCTTGTGTTGAACTTGTTTATATCCATGTTCCTTTATGTGTGTACAATTTCGAAGTCGCACTACATTGTAGCCCTGTAAGGGAGTGTGCCTTTGTTTTATCTCAAGTTGTTTCATGTCACTTGTTTCCATTGCCGTACAAAACATTAGAAAAAATTTGATGAATGTGCGGGAGCAAGAAGACGCCCTTTTTGTGTATGCGTTTTATGTTTTGTTTTGTTTCACGCGCTGGGAAGTGTGCAGTGTATAGACACAAAACAAGTGTTACTTGTCTACTTTTCATTAAATGTAATCGAAATGTGTTATTTGGCCAACCACGTGGTCACTAACGAGTACTGCGGGCTTAGATCGACGAGAAAATTTTCTTGTACAGAAGATTTGGATAAATAAATGAATGAAAGAAATAATAACTATTGATAAAAATATAAATACATAACTATTTAAATAATTATTTCTTGGTTACTGTGGGTGCGGGAGTTGGTGCTGTTAAATAGGTGGCGAAGGGGATGCCAGGCACGGCTGGAGCATAGCGTGCCTTTGAGTTGGTCGCATAGCAAAAACCAGTTCTGCCGATGGACAGTGGAACATATTCCTTCGGTTTATTCCACAGGAGCGCAACATATTTCACAGGAGCGCAACGCATCTGCTGAGAGTTTTATTGTGGCAAATACCCTTCCAGCGTTTAGTGAGGTTGCGCCGCGCCTTACAAATATGCGGCAGGTGTACTTCGACTGCTGGGTGACCGTCGGTAAGCGTCACGTTTTGAGTGTAGCGCTTAGAGGTTTGTTGGAGAGCCTCAAGCCAGGTAATGGGGTCATCCAGAGTTAGTAGATTCTCATTTCCGCGTGAAAGAACGCTGTAACGCACACATTTCCGCTGGCAGCAACCAGACACGTACAGTGGCAGTGGATCTTCACCTCTTAATTACTCGGGCATAATTATGGTCGAGGCAGCTATGGCCGCAACCAGAGTGTACCACTAAATTGGTTAATCCACAGAGAGGCCGCCGTAGTTGTTAACCTTCCAGTCTTTCTTCCGTGCTCTGTCTCGGCAAGTAATGCAAAATAAAAGCACTGAAACTAAAATGTTGACGCCTCTAAAGATGGGGTAAAAGTTCTCGTATGAGCAAAGCGTGTCCCGGAAGAAACCTGTAATTGGCAAATAAAATTCCCCGCATTTCCACGAGGGGAAGAATGTGAAAGTGCGAATGCACGAGTTGAATTTGCGCGGTTCGGTAATGCTCGCGAAAGAGAGATCACACACACACACACACAACTACAAAGAAAGAAAGATGCATTCATTCACAGACACCTATTTGTGTTGTCGTTGTACTTGATTGCTAGAGCGGATCTCAGCTTTGAAATTTCGTGTCAGTACTCCTTGAAGCAGGTGCATTAGCCCTTCTCACGCCCGATTCCTGGCCAATCCCCCACGTGGGTATGTGCCATGTCAGCGGCCAGGCAGCGCGCGCCCATCTCCCCCCGTTGCCAAGGAAGACGCGGAGATTCCTGGTCAATCCCCCACGTGGGTATGTGTCATGTCAGCGGCCAGGCTGCGCGCGCCCATCTCCACGTGCGCGGACATCGCCGGTGGACGCAGGTTCAGGGTCGCTTAAGAAGTGCATTGCACTTAAAAACAAACATTGAAGTGTAAGAATAAGTTATTTCAACCGGTAATAAGGAAGCTAAAAAATGCAGGGGCGCCCGGTGATTCTCCTTAAGCAGTGCCGAGTTACAGAGCTCTTACTGCGACAACATATCTTACCTATCAACTTATCTCTGGCTGAGTAGTTTGGGAAGTACTGCTGAGTAATAGGGGAGTTCAGGTATGCATGTTTCTACAATTTCAGGAGCTATGACCCAGTCTGTTTCCCGATATAAAACAACGAACCATTCTCATTCATCCTGAACGATGTCTATTAGTTGATAGCGTCGTTAAGCATTGTAATGCTTTATTGCCTCTCTGTTCACACCGTCACTGCAATAACGGTACGCTTTGCCAGGGCAACAGAGTTGCTCAAAGCATACTTCTTTTAGAAACTCAGCCCATGTCATTTGTAGAACGCTGTGATAAGACTGCTCCGAAAAAAAACCGCTGACGTCGCTGCAAACGTAGTGGAAAGACGATAGTCTTGTGCAAACGCCACCCCGTGAATCCGTCTATTCTCTCCTCCATCGACACGTCACCCTCTTACTCTCCGGTCTCACTCCTTCCCTGACGAACACGGTGGAGAATTGCTCAAGTCGATTCAAGGATGTTTTGGTCCAAACGCTGTTTTCAACACGTAGTTTTCTTTTTATTTACTATGGCAAAAAATAGGAAGCCATGTATTAAAAGAACACTGCAAAGGAACACTGAAAATAACCCTTATGCATTAATGACTTGGCTAAAGGATGCCGAATGCTGTTTTCAACAGCAAACGTGCTTAGCAAAATGTTATTTTCCATGTCCATAGTAAAAATATAAAAAATACCGAGCGCAAGTGAGTCCGCGCACGTGAGCGCGTGCCGCGCGGCGACGACCCGGCAGGTATAAAAACAAAAAAAAATGCTGAGCCCGCCTGTGTGCGTGCCTCGTGGCGACAGCAAAGCGTCCCCGGCACACGTTTGTCAAGCCAAGCATACCCATTAAGAGAGATTGGCTAAAAGTTGCCAAAAAAGGCTTAACCGTTCGGCGTAATCGGGGCAACTACTGCTCAAAACGAGTCAGACTCCTGAGTTTTCCGTAATCGTGGCAGCTCTTGCTCGAAACGAGGAAGACTCCTGAGTTTGCCTTAATCGTGGCAACATTTGCTGGGAACGAGAAGGACACCTAATAGCCTACGCGCCTCAAAGGTGGTGTTCAATAATTAACACTTCCAATAAATGACGGTATCTCACACATTTAGCGACACTGATGGAGTAAAGGTCATGTCGGAACCGAAGAAGAAGCAAATCGGCTACGATAGCCGGCTTAAACCATCGCGATGCTCTTAATGGTTGCGTACAGCTTCGCCACAATTCATTAGTGCGAGCTTCCTCAATTTTTTACAGGACAGTGTTGAGAAGTATGAAGTGTCTCTCCGGATATAGGGATTTTGAAATTATTTGTCCTTTGAAACCCCTCGTTGGTGGCAAAACATTTAATGAGCCAAAGGGAAGGGGTAGAAGGGCGGGGTTAGCCTCCTAAGTACAGGAGGCCTCTTGTCCGGGCTGCCTCCAGTGCGCGCCGTCCCAGGGCGACCTGGCGTTCAGGTGCGTAGTTGGTCAGCTCGGACTCCCACTGCTCACGGGAAGCGAAGGGGTGGGAATGTGAGTGTTGCGGGCAGGAGAAGACGAGGTGGTAGGTGTTGAGAGGGATGTGACAATGTGGGCAGTCGGGTAAAAGAGAGAACCCGGACAAAAAGTCCAACAAGACTTTCTTGTTGGGCTGACAGCACGCCTGTGGGGCCAATAAGTTCTGTCGGCAGTCTATCGTCCCAATAGCCTAGTCCTCCAACAGGGAGTTTAACCTTGATGGCGTTTGTGGGGCCAATAAGAAGCCCTGTCGGCACTCTATCGTCCCAACAGCGTAGTCTTCCAACAAGGAGTTTAATCGTGATGGCGTTTACCGGCTCCCCAACACGATCAGTGAACGCCAACAGACGCCTTGTTCGTAATCAGCGGCGCGAGCGCGCCATCAGGCAGAACCGACAGACGCCCCGAAGGTGCTTTTTAGGGCCTAAACAGCAGCGTCTATGTCTGGCATAGATGCTAGACGTCAACGTTTGTGTTCTGATTTTTCCCTTCAATAAGTAACTGTCAGACGGATGGTAACATAACGATATGAAGATATGCTCTGGCTCATACCACGACAAGCACAATCGTTTGTTGCTGCAGCCTCGGTTGCTCTTCGTCAACAACAAACTGAATCGGTTGTACAGCTTTCTTCGAGGGCGTGTATGCAGGGGTTCTGTCTCCCTTTTTTGGGCAGGCCGCCGGGGGGCGGCCCCTGTAAAATCTTTTTCGCTCGTCGCTGCCGTCCACAGTACCTGTTTGCTGTGCCTAATACGTCGCCGCCACCGCATGCTTCGGTAGCTTTCTAATAATCCCCATTGTTACAACGTCAGATGTTTTCGCACTGTTAGCAGTCGTTTTACACGACGGGTTTGATGCGCCTGACATGCCAGGAGTGACATCGCTTGTAGTATTAGCGCGACGTTGCTTGTCTGCAAGACGGTGCCGGAGAAACAGGCGTTATCAACGCCTTAATTCTAACGGCACATTCCATTTCATTCGTGGCTACCGTGGCTTGCACAGAAAAGGTCGGGTTGACTGCGATAGCTTTTCTTGAGTCAGATAAGGGAGCTCTGGCTCAATCGCTTGCAGCGCTAGCAATGCGGCCTCGTCTGCAAGACCGGTGCATGAGAAACAAGCGTTAAGAAAGCCAGAATTTCAAAAATGCAGCATTAACTAGACACAAGCGACAATATTCGTTGACAACTTACGTAAGTATAGAGCTGTTTTAGGCGGCCCCACAACGCCTGCCCAGATAGCTGAGTGGCAGCGCCTCCGTTTACTGTTTCGTAGGTCAATGGTTCTATTCCTCGTTGAACCTCTTTTTTTGTAGTTGAGCGTATCATTAGCTCTTTTTTAGGACCAGGGTAAGCACCTGTTCCTTGCTTTCTATCATGCCGACATTTACCACCCTCTTCCTAAACTCAAAGTAGCTCCTTTTCTCGCACCTTCTCTCTTGAGAAGCCCGCCGAGAAAACAAAACCAAAACAAACGTCAAAACCTCTTTACAAAATCAGTATATATGTTAGTTACTTATGTGCATTCACTTTTGCGTTTAAAAACCTTCAATTTAGGTTATAAACACACTTCAGACTTTGAAAGCAGAAAGATAATTGCCAATATTGCAGTAATAACAGCATTTTCGCCAAACGTAGAGGTGTTGCAATTGAAGTCTGGCAACTATCTCTCACTTTTTGGGCCTTATTCTCGACTGCACAAATTCCCGGCAATTGTCCCATGTTTTTTTTGCGTAAGCACGACGTAAGCAATCAGTGACGTGCTGCACCTATAGCTATGACGACATGCAGTGTAATTTGACGAGTCACTCATAAAGATCGCTACTATGGCATCAAATATTGTGCAAGAAAGATATAAAAACACTTGGCATGTACTATAAAAATTAAGACGGTAGCTGAGGCTGACAAAAAAAACACATTTCTGAAGGTCAAATTTGGTGTTAACACCACAAGGCGATCGAGTAACGGTGGTCCAAAAGCGAGCGAAAGGCGGATGTCGAGCTAACGAACATCACACAATTAGTTACCGTATCTATTTATTTCTTTCAATCGCTTTTAGTAATATAGCTGGGCTCTCTGCTTGAATGCAAGCTTTGTTGCGTTATCACCTTCCCAGCCGCCACCGCCGCCACGCCATCGTCTGCTGCTATGTTACCTGTTTATGCGTGATCACAGAAAAAGACAGCCGCGACCATCCCTCCTCTGACACACAAGAGCAGCGAAGCGCTACGCCTTATAACCACGGAGCGCACCGATGTCGCCGATTCACTCATTCGTCAAGCTCCATTTCAATCAGTGCTGTCATGAACCACATAGTCACTTTTCTTTGTTATTTTTCTCTTGAGTTCGATCATGTGACCCAACAGGTTACTAGGACGAGTGTGGACAAATGCCATGCATTGGGTTCTTTTTGTCAAGGAGAGGCTTGGAGGCTTGTACTGCCCTCTTATGTTGCGGTTACGCCAAACAAATAATTTTTATTTTATTGCCAAACATAAAAACAAAATACTGCACGTTATTTGTATGCTCCATGACCGCTGACTTGGAAGCAGTTGAAACTATAATTTGTTTCGGTAGAAAACATGCTTTAAACCGTGCGCATGCGAAACAGCGCCTGCTGCGAATTGCCGCACATTTTGCGTCGCCATAAGCCGGGCCAATTTTTTGCTCTATTTTGCTTGTATTTTGCGACAAAAACAGCCGCCATTTTCAAGCTGTTACGTAGCATTACGTCATTTTTACGCAGGCTGAAGTTGCCAATGCATGACATAATCGTTCCCGCCAACTGTCTAAATTACGTAACGCCTTCTCAGCCAATCACAGAGGGGGTGTGTATTACAAGACTTATTGTTTTGTAATACAACAGGCTTATGTTGTCATGTCCACTGTATTTAGTCTGGTTTTTCATTGCCGGCCAAAAATTATGCGCCTTTAGTAACGAGAAATAAGGCAAACTTTAGAACTGGTGTCCGTAAACGACATAAAACGTCAAAATGACGACAGCCAACACAACCGCTTTGTCAACCGAATGCACGTGACCAACATTGAAAGCCACCCAGAAAATACTTCCGGGAAATTGACAGAATGGCCGGCAATTTGTGCAGTCGAGAATAGCGCCCTTTGTGTGTTTTTTCATGGCGTTTTGTGCCGAGTGGTTGCTGGTGTGATTTGGTCAGTTTTGTCTATTTCAAGCTTAAATCAAAGTTATAAAAGCTTGATGGGTGATGGGTACCCTTCCAATCTACGCATGTGTCGAACATGGGGACCCCGGAAGAAGGATCATCGCCGCATAAAATAGTGCACGTTAAAAGTGAGATGACATTGCATCTGAACAAAGCGTGTTGGTGTCCGCGAGATGTAGACGACCGTGAAGGAGATTTGTACGTTGGAAACATCGTTTTAGCTCGGGTAAGTACGAATTTTTTTTTATTCTGTATTTGGTTGTAACGAGTTCTGGTGTTTATGGGTCAGTGGTTCGCTAGACCCCCATCTCATTTGCTCTATTAGCTTACGTGATTTAGCATACTTGTTTGGCACCCAGTCCACCATTTCCGCAGAAGTCAGCATTAATTTACGCTGAAGCTAGACCTTGGCTACGATGCTCGCGCTGTAGTACACGGCTGCTAATAATTTCACATCACGCAAGGCTCTTTAACACCGGGGCGTTTGTTTATGTGTCTCTCAAACAGTGACTTTGCGGCTGCAGATCGCAGTCGCAATTTTGTGTTATTGGCATGACGCTGTGATCAGTCCTCCTTCGTGAAGACCCACGGTATACCAAGAAATAACATGAGCAGGAGGTTCCCTGGAAGGGCATGCGAAAAAGCGTACACTTGATTCTGTGGCTGGCGTCTCGTAGGAGTTGTGAAGTCTCCCACCCTACCCGAATTCTGTGCAGTCCGCTTCGCAGCTATTGCGCTCGCTAGACCAGCTGCCGCCGTTGCGAACGTACGTCTCGTGGTCTTCAGGCCGCGATATGCGTGCCGTTCTCGTGAAGCTCGGCAACAGCGGCGGGAAATTGCCGTACTCGCTCGCCAACGCGCGCCGACAGCGTACGCGTCGACCGGGTGCTGGTGGAGTTGTGCTGGAAGAAAAGCAGGCAAGAGATGAGGACGCAGGAGATGAGAATTTACAAAGTGCAAGGTGGAGAAAATAGTATGCAAGAGCCGGAAACAGTGAGAGAGTTCGGGTCGCCTTAAACAGATGAGAATTTACAAAGTGCAAGGGGGAGAAAATAGTATGCAAGGGCAGGAAACGGTGAGAGAGTTCGGGCCGCGCGCCAGCGAGCGAGTACGGCGATTTCACGACGTCTGACGTGCCGAGATTCACGAGTCCTGCATGAATATGACGATGCCCGTCTGAGAGTTAATAGAGGTATAGAATTCACATACGCGCAAATTGAAGGTGAAATTTGCGCATGTGGCCTCGCAGAGAGTTAGCGTAGTCTCGGGGTAGTGGGGGAGATTTCACAACGCCTACGAGGCGCCGGCCGATTCCGTCAAGTAGCTCTGGGGAAGTCTGGGGCTTGATATCAGAGGCATATGTATTCTTTAAATTAGTGCAGAAAATTGAGTGAATTCGCACGTTCTCATTTTCGCAAAACCGCAGGCCATAGAGAGAATAACAAGAAAGCTGTAGGCACTCACTCAACTCGATTTATATTGGAGAATTGAACGTGCAGATACAAGTCAGACATTGAAATGAATTAGCCTCAACTATCACACACCAGAACCGATTGAAAGCAAGGAATACAGATGAGCTGCTAGCATGCGTTCCATGCAAATTAGCTCAGCAGTGAGCTTTTTATATATCCTGCATACACCACTCACAGTACCTGCGGGTCAAATAAATACATTCTTACTGTGACATAAATTTCACTTGGGGTGTTCCGGAATTGTTCTTATTAGTGCCTTGGGGGTTCTTTTCTTTAGGCAATTAAAAATCTACTTGATGTGAGCATTGGTACTTTGTTTGTGCTCTTCTTGTATTTCAACAAGTGTCAGCACACTCACAGGTTATGCACCTCCAGGTGCTGCTGCCGGCTGTCCTGGGTCGGCCGCCTTCCAGTCGTTTCATAGGCTTTGCCAGGGCCTCCCTTGGCCAACCGACACTACACTTGCTGTAACCAAGTACTTCCTGGCCCTTCGTTGGTGCTCCATACGCTTTGCCGCCAGGAATGGTCATTCCTCCATCCATCATCTGGCCGTTTGGACCACCCGTTCAGAAGCCAGCGCATTTGCTCGACACATCGGTCCAGGCACTGCTGCCATGTCGGTGCACCCACCGATTATGTACTTTCAGGTTAGTTATTGCATGTTGTGGAACCTGCCATGATGTATACCTGTTAGCAGTGCGGTGGCCTCTGATTATTTGAAACATTTTTATGAAGCAGTGCTGTGCGTTTGGAGTGTGTCCTTGCTTATCAGAGATATTGAAGAGAATCTGGGGCCGAAGAATAAAGGGCAAGAAGAGAAATTGAACTGACTTTGAAGCAAATATTCGTATGTAATCAAGCCAAGGAAACATTTCGGACATTTTGATTTGGTTTTGAACTTGCAATACAAACTGGTGTGGAACTACTTTCCATTTTAAGTAAACTAACAATTTTATCTACTTCAGATCATACTGGTATTATTCTTACTAAACCGAAAAGTACATCCCGCAGTCTGTAGAATTCTGACAGCGCTTTTTTCGCAGTCTCTCATGACAGGCACTATTCTCAATAATTGGAAGATAGTCAAGGTAGCACCAATCTTTAAATCAGGAGACGGTACTTCACCATTAAATTTCCCTAACAAGCACCATTTGCAAGGTCGGGGAGCATTTCATCCACTCTGAGGTGGCAAATTATTTATAAAATCACAATATCACATTTGAATATCAACACGGTTCTCACAAGGGTTACTTGAGAAACACAACTTTCAGGATTTGTTCACGATCTACGTTGATCCATTGACGCAGGCTTACAAACTACGGTAGTTTTTCTCGATTTTTCTAAACCATTCAACCACATTGCACATACCACAAGCTACTTCTCAAACTTCAGCCTAATGTCCTCACTTGAGCGAAAGATTTTCATTCTTCTCAAATGCAGTTTACTTCTCCTAATAACTATATACTTCTTTTGCTCGTGGCACTTTGTTGTCCCCCCAGGCAGGTTGCTTGGTCCTGTCTATCTTCCATGTTGCATATCCTCCCATGTAGGTCTATTTGCAGATGATGTTGTAATTTATCACACAATTTCTTTCAACTACTACCGTCAATGCTTTCAATCTGATTGATTGATTGATTGCGGAGTTTAACGCGCCGACGCAACGCAGGCGATGAGGCGCGCCGTAGTGGAGGGCTCCGGATTAATTTTGACCACCTGGGGATCTTTATCGTGCGCCGAAATCTCGTACACACGGGCGTTTTTGCTTTTCGCCTCCATCAGAAAAGCGGCCGCCGCGGCCGGGAATCGAACCCGCGACCTTGTGCTCAGCAGCGCAACGCCTTAGCCACTGAGCCACCGCGGCGGGTAATGCTTTCAATCTGATCTTAACACAATTAGCTCCGGGTGCTGCAAATGGCTAATGTCGCTTATCTCTAAAACAAAGTACATGACTTTAACGGTGGCAAGTCTCGAATTGTAATTACTTACTTTATTAACAACAGCCTGATTACCTCTTGAGACAAAGGTGTTTTGGTAAGCCGGTAGGGGAGGGGGGATTGCATGGTGGATTTCAAAAGGTAGATCGATTGGGAAAAAAAGACGTGTGATTAATATTTTTCTTTGCACTCCAAAGCTCGCTTTATTTCATATGTTTAACCGGCTGCAGTGGCTAAGGTGGTGTGCTGTGGAGGCGAATGTCGGTTAGATACCGCTTCGTGTGGCCGCTTTTCAGATGGAGGGAACACGTAAAGACGCCCGTGTTTTGAGATTTCGGTGCGCACAAAAATACCCAGGTGGTCAAAATTAATGCGAAGCCTTCCCCTACAGTGCTCCCCATATCCCAAGTATAGCTTTGGCGTGTTAAACCACCGTTTTTTTTTTCATGTTTTTGGAATATTACCTGCTGCTGTAGCAGGTGCAACATAAAGGTGAAATTATACCTAATGTTTCCAAGAGCTAAATATAAAGGCCATATTGAAGTGTGTTTATGTGTCTATCTCATAGCAATAGTGAAACGTTATATACTCTGGTGCAGGTTGATAACGGCAATGGTTCATGTAGTGTAGTCCAGTGTTTGACAAAATGCCGTGTAGGCAGGTAAAAAGCATTATTGCAATGATGAAACGTAGGTCACTGACCAAGTCGAGGAAGCCATGTAACGGTTTGGTGCTTGTTCACGGTGAGCATGTGTCGTGGAAAACGAAGCTATATATTGAGCATTGCGTACCGCAATGAGTTTGCATAGATATGGTGCAGATTGCCATCCAATATGTTGATAATGTTGGGCGTCGTCTGAACGATGAGGGACTCGAGCAGCAATCGAGAAGATAGATTGCACTCAGTTGTCAGTAATTTCGCCTTGTTCCAGTCGACCACGTGTCCCGTCCTCTCACGGTGCTCTGCCAGTGCACTTGTTTTTGCATGGCCCATGTTCAATTCGTTCCAGTGCTGCGTTAATCTTCTGTGCAGATTGCCTGTTTCGCCAATGTAGACTGATATGCATTGAGCGCACGGAATCTAATAAACAATACCCGGAAGCTTGGAGCGTGAGAGGGGGTCTTTCACGCTGACAATGTCAGAACGCACCTTGCTAGTGGGCACATGCACGATGTATGCACTGCGTTTCTTGAAAATGCATGCGAGAGTTTCACCGATGTGTGGGACGTAGGTAATCGCTGCGCATTTTGATGCAGTCCTTGTGGCTGCCTAAAGCATTATACACAAAAAGAAGCGAAGAGGGCGATTAGCAGGAATCCGCATTGGCATTAGCAGGCAGAAGCATCCACAAGGCCTGTGTCAAAACGTGCTGCTATTCTCGTCCTATACATCAATCAAACTTTTGCACGCATTTTATTCCCCAAAGTGTTGCTTTTTGCTGGCAACCTGTGTGGCAATATTTGTTGCCCTTTTACCACATAGTCTTTTGCTCACAAGGTCATTGGACCCTTAATTATTCTCTCTATCTACAGCTCTTTTTCAGATCTATGTGGCCAGGACTGCGTCTGCGGAGCCCACTGAAGCCAGGCTAAAGGTGGTGCGAAAGCACCTTTCGCAAAAGCACGGCGACATGCAGCGCAAATAAATGAGTGAGCAGCACAAAATGAACTTCTCTATTTTTATTTTGATAAAAGGCCTACATGGTTGCCAAACTTGTAAATAAGTTCCACACCTCACAACATGTGTCCTAAGTCAATCTCGTCATTGGACCTATAGCTTCACCAACAAACTGCATTCAGACCAACAGGCTGCATTCTGACCAACAGACTGCATTCAGACCAACAGACTGCCATCAGACCAACAGACTACCCACAGACCAACAGACTGCCATCAGACCGACAGACTGCCATCAGGCCAACAGGCTGCCATGAGACAAACAGACCGATACGCCGAATTTCCGGATTGGCTGTCGGTCCAACAGCCTGAATGTCTGTTTGGATTTCTCTTGGGGAAGGAGAAATGTTGGATAGGTTGACGTGGTTAAAGTAGGTTTCGGTGTGCAGTCGGCGGAGGAGATAGGCCTGTTGGGCGGTGAGGAAAAGGAGGTGGGGCGATGGGGATTGCCGTCGGGAGTTATTGTGGTGGGAGAGGATGGAGTTGTACGTCGGGTCGAGAGGCGTCTGGGCTCCTGGGTCGGGTGGTGGGGAAGTAAGTTGGTCGAGGCTTGGTGAGGGAAGTACCCGGGTAATGAGTGCGCGGGCTGCGGCGTGGGCCACCTCACTCTCTGCCAGGACGGAGTGGACATGGGTCCAGACAATGTCTTCAGGAAGGTGTTGAAGGAGGTGAATGGCTGCTGGCGGGGCTAGGCCGGCTTGGTAGAGGCGGCATGCTTGCGGCGAGTCGGTTATTATGGTCAGGTAAGGTTGATGGCAGTTGGTCAGGGCAGCTGGGGCGATGGCGAGGGACTCGGCAGTGAGCGTGGGGATGGGCCGGTAGGAGGGCGCGGTGGGAAGGCGGCCCTCCTTGTTGACGACTGCGATAATGGTGCATTGGCGGGTGGAGGACTGGGCTATGTCGGTATAGCGGGTGTTAGGATTCGTGCCGTAGCAGTTTTTGATGAATCGGACGCGGGCGTTGCGGCGGCCTTGGTTGTAGAAGGGGTGCATATGCTTGGGGACGGGAGGGACATGGATGCGCTGACGAATTGAGAGGGGAATACGTTGGGGCGCGTGTGGGGTGGCAGGGGCCGTGCGTCCGATGACTTGAAATGCCCGTCGACCAGCCGGTGTGAGGGAGAGTCGGTGCAGGTGGGAAGTGCGTTGGGCTTCCAAGATTTCTGTGAGGGTGTTGTGGAGGCCAAGCTGGAGGAGGCGTGTGTTGGAGGTGTGGGTAGGGAGGCCTAAGGCTGCTTTGTAGGTCTTGCGGATCAGAGCGTCGGGCTTGTTAGCTTCCTGTGTCATGAGGTTGACGAAAGGGCAGCTGTATGTAAGGCGACTGATTAGGAGGGCTTGAACGAGTTTGCAGGTGTCGGATGCAGGTGGCGCCGGAGCAATCGCAGTTAAAAGGAACTCCGAGTACCCAAAGGGTGGTGACTTGGGGATAGGAGTGCCGTGAATGGGCACTTGTGGGTCCGGGGTGGGTTGTGGGGGGCGGCCGCGGGGAGCGTTCTCCCCGCTGGGAGCGGGGAGGGCTGACTCGTTTGGTTCGACTGTTAGGCCTCTGGGATGGAGGTAGGCGACGGTGGTGTCGATGGCATGCTGGAGGGCGTCTTGTTGCGCGCCTCTGGAGGCGCTAGTAGTCAATATAGTGAGGTCAGCGGCATAAAGCGCATGGTGGATACCGGGGATGGCATTCAGGAGACTGGAGAGCTTGAGAAGGGCGATGTTAAATAGTAAGGGGGAAATTACGGAGCCTTGCGTTGTGCCTTTGGCAGGGGTGTGGAAGGTAGAGGATTGGAGAGGACCGAGCCGGAGGGTGGCAGTGCGGTCGCGGTCCCACAGGAACGCGGAGACCCCTCGTTTAAATATTTTTTAACTTTTCACTGTAAACGCACAGAACTGCAGACATAAACAAACAGAAATGTTTGGGTATGAATAGCGCCAAAAGGCTATCGTATTTAAAACAAGAATAAATATTAACGGAAACGATAGCGGGTGAGTGTGCAAGATGCAGTGCTAATTGCGACAGGTTACAGGGGAGTAATATCTTACTAACGGTGGACATGTGAAGCAAGAGCGATGCCTTCCATCACTGAAACGCTTTAAGAGCTTTCCAATATCATACTCCTCAGCTCGTTTACGAATACACGTGGTGAATACGTGTACAATAAAAAAACTATTATTAAACACTGAAAGTACCGGAAGAAAATCGTGAGAATCCTGCGAAGAACTTTGCAACCAACTGCCAGCTTTCTGCCGCGTGAAAAATGGCATCTGCTCCAGATAGATCTAAAGACCTCTGTTGATTACGTCGTCCAGTGACGTAGCCATTTCTTTTTGTGTGTTTACAACGACTTCACGACCACCTGTCCTAGCTACATAGTTTTTCACCCCTTCCCTTTTTTGACAAGCCGTGTCTTAGGTGGTTCATTGACGCAAACATATTGTATGTTGAAAAATGCAGACTGAATAATTGGCACACAAATGATACAGTGGAACCCGATTACATGTTTCTAGGTTATACCACAACATCGGTTTTACGACGTACAATTCGAGTCCCGCCGAAGCCCCCGCACAAAGAAGGCAATAAAAAAATGGCCGCGTATGTGCTCCTTTTGCCTCCCTTCGCTTTCCCGATCACCTCTCATGCTTTTACTCTTCTGTCGTGCTCCTGCCAAGGCAAACAGGCGAGACGTGTGCTAAGTCAATTTAAATTTACAGCGTTGCTTGATTCCAAGCCGGGTGCCTCGATTCCAGCGGTGCCGTACAGCGGAGAGGCGCGTGAATCGGGGCGCCCTGCTTGAACATTTATAGAACCACGGTGCCCTACTCCATGTACGTTCTAAGCTCAGCGTGGAATCTAGCCAGTGAAACATTTCGTAAGTTTTTCAGCTTGATCTTTTAAAATGACGCGGGAAACTATAGTGGAGCGATTGAGAGCAAGTGGAGGAGTGAATTTTTTTCTGCAGTCGATGTAGTATCTCACTTCGCAAAAATCAAGCAACGATGACATTTTTATTAAGTAACAATTAATATCACTTATGTATTGATTGTCTGCCTCATATTTGCGCAATGTCTTGTTTTTCTTCAACAATGTTGCCAAGTCTGAACATTGGCACCGGACTGTGCACTGTCGGTAGATTTGGCTGTGGGTATATACGAATATTGCGCAGCATTTGTTTCCCTTTGGCCCGGTGGCTGAATCGAGTCACAGAGAGACAAACAGAGATCCCGGAAGGGCATCCTCCCATTTTCGTCAGCACACTCTAAAATAGTAAAGCGAGGGATCGCGATGACGGCACTGAGGAGCGCTTTGGTTCGTTCCTGCCACCACCAAGCTTCCGCAAGCTTTGAAGCCCAGGTGAGCCGGCTGACTGCTTCGGGTTTCCCAAACGAATTTCTGGGGGCCGTTGCCGAAAGGTTGGTGGCCGAACTAAAGGGAAAAAAGAAAAAAACGACAAGTGACCAGGAGAAGAAGAAAATAGCTGTAATTCCTTATGTGCACGGGGTTTCCCATAGGCTAAAACAGGTGGGAAACCGAGCTGATGTGAGGGTAGTTTTTTCGGCGAGGACCAAGTTGAACGGTATGTGCCGCCGAGTGAATAGTGACGCGCCAAGGGCCCAACCGTGCCGTAAGAAGCATGACAAGCGCTATCGGGAGTGTGACACCGCGGTGGTGTATGACATTCCACTTTCCTGCGGTCGCTCGTACATCGGACAGACAGGAAGATGCGTAAACGACCGATTAAGAGAACACGCTAATACAGTCAAAAATCGCACAGGAAGCAACCTTGCCACCCACTGCGCATCTTGCAAAGATTGTTGGCCTTTTCTCGAAAGATGCGACCTCATCAAGAAGCACAAGGACCAAATCACGCGGGAAATCGTTGAAGCATTCCAAATCGCCGAGAGAGGGGATAAGTGCGTCAGCAAGCCATCGGTCACCTTAACTGCGAAAGAGATGATGTATTTGAAAGGATGAAACAGTACCCAGAGTGGTGTGATTAGTTCGGGCGCGGCGAAAAAATGCTTACGGTGTTTGCATATCTTGTGGTTGGTTTTTGTATCTCTGTTTCTATAGCGTATATATTTGCGTTTGCAATAAACATGCTCAGTTGTTGTCAGCGCTCGTGTGTGTGTTCTCCCTCGTCCTTCGTTTTTTCGCGCTGTTTTGCTTCAGTTCATAATGAACCAACTGGCCCCACTTCAGACATTAAAACAGAGAAACAGACACACAGACAGACCAAAATGTCTTTGGTAAGCAGCCCAATGATGCCTGTTGCCTTTAAAACTTCGGATAGCAGACGCGATTTCATGCCTTACCTGCCGATCAACGCATGAAACAAAAGTTGCGGTGGCCTGTTCCGTTAGCATTTAGCCCGCTCAAATGGTATTTTCGCTATAGCTTCCGTTATCGTCTTTTCTTTTTCCCCCTCCTTCAGAATCTGGCCGTTCCTCTGCCCAATAGATTTCCCCCTCTCCTCGCTGGCTTCTCTCCTTGTCTAGTAGCGCGCGGTCCCAGGGGTGGTGCGCACGTGGTAATTTTTCTCAAACAGCAGTGAATTGGCAACCTGGTTCATCTGTCAGGCTTGGGCTACCAAACGTGTTTCTGTTGATGGTGTCGGCTATGATTCGCCCTGGCTGGAGGGAATAGCGGCTGGGGAGAAAAGGTTTGTTTTAGTGCAGTGTGATTGTCACCTGCAATGCGTTAATAAAGCGAAGCTTTAGTGCCCTCACTAATGCCGTTCAACACCCGCCCAATGTTTTACCGATATCACGGGATAATCGACTGTTCTTTCGATCAGCGCCCCGTGATAGAGTTATACGGCAAACTCGGCGAGAGTAGCTGCATGCGCACAAAGCAAAGGCCACTGCTGCCATCGTCTGCTAGGCTGCTCCAAGATCAGACTGCCGCCCCCGATTTACGTTATCCACTTATCTCATTGCCCGCAATACTCAAATTTTTTCTTCTATACCAGGCACGTACCGCCAACTGAAAACAGAGTAATCAACGTTACTGGACGCAGTGTTCTTTCAGTGCAAGGTTCGTTCGCCAACGCTGATTACTCTGTTTTAAGTTGGCGCTACTTGCGTGGTATTGAAGAAAACATTCGAGTACGGCAGGCAGTGCGATAAGTGAATAGCGAAAATCGGGTGCGGCCGTCTGATCTTGGAACAGCCTAGCAAACGACGGCAGTAGTGACCTTTGCTTAGTGCGCATGCGGCTACTCTCACCGAGTTTGCCGTATCACTACATCACGGGGCGCTGATTGACCGAACGGTCGACACTCCCGTGATATCGGTAAAACATTGGGCGGGAGTACACCAATACGCACTGCAAAAAACTCCCAAGCATTTCTCCGAGGGTGAACATGGTTAAGTGCGAATGCACGGGGTGATGCTATGAGGGGGAGTAAAGTTAAAATCCGTTGGCATTCGCCCGTGAGCGCGCGCGAGCCGACCCACGGAGGTCTGGCAGTTTATCGCTGCATATATAGGGGGTTACGCCGCGCCGAGCGCGCCGAGCCAGGTGGCTGAGAGAGGAGACGAGCGCAAGGGGAGAGGGACAGCGGCGCACGGCAGCTGCAGCCGAGCGAGGGGGAGAGGAGAGAGTGTGACGTCACGGTGGAGAGAGAGGCGCGCGGCAGCTGCTGGGGAGAAGAGGCGCGCTGTGACGTCATACCATGACGTCACGGCGCGAGGAGCGGTGCGGGGAGCGGCGCGCACCCGCGCAGCCACGGCGAGGAGGCGGAGCGAGCGCGGTCACGTGGTGAAGTGACGTCACCGCGCCGTTGCTACCGACGCTCCTCTCCGCTCCACGCCGTTGCTAGGGAGAGGAGGACTGCGGACGCCGCCGCCGCCGCCGCCGGCGGTGGAAGGTTTGGGGTCGCTTATAAAGTGCATTCGCACTTAAAACGCCTACTTTGGCTTTCTCGCGTTATGATGTGCGCGTCTATCCGATTTCTCAATTTCGACATGGTCGAAGCGAATGCCACGCAACAGGCATCAATTTGCGCCTGAAACCTCAAACTGAAACGTATGACTTACGGAGTGCGCATACCAGAGTTGCTGTGGGTATTCTAGAAAAGCGATGCGTACCTCCAGAGTAGAACATACTCGCCATGTGGATTGGCCCACCCAAACTTTTTCCCCGAGAAAGGTTAGCGTTGAGCCATCGTCGTCGTTAGACGGAAAGGTGCATGATTATCCTATTTGCAGTAAAGTTTTTAGAAAATCGGGTATCTGCGTCGTACAAAGCAGTAGTTTGTAGTTTACTTTGAAATTTTGGGCAAATGTGGTGCGCGAAACTGTATTTATAGGCATAAATATTGCTCTGGGGGTTTTTAGACGCCGACATTTTAAGACGCTTTTTCACCGACCCGAGAAAGTCACATCATCGGGGTGTTCCTAATGAAGCACTTACGCCGCCACGTTCTCTGGAAAAACTGGTTAATATGACTGTTTTAGGAGGTGGTATAGAACGACAAAAAAAACTTTATCTCACCTAGTATTGTCGGGCTTCCAAGTGATACGGGGATTAGCGCGAGGCCTACGAAGCCGAAGAACAATGACAGCCGTTCGAGGCCCAGGTAGTTTGTGATAAGGACCGACCGCATGCAGAACACGTATCCCAGACACGCTCCGAACAAGGTGTTCAGGGTTGCGAAGCAAACAAATGATTGATCGAATATCATTCCGAAGAGTGTTATGGAAGACCCAATGAGCCCGGCTGCTGCAAATAAGCAATGGACGAAGGGAACTCTGCCTGAAAGAAATGGGAGCACAAGTCGGCCAACAAGTTCGCCAAGGGCACGGTACGCCTGCAGATAGTGTCCTCCACGAGAGCTCCTTTGCCCCGGCTATAGTCTACAACCGTTGTGGCGTGAATTGTGACAGTCCATTCATCGGCAAAGTATACAATTGCGAGGACATAGAAGTCGGGAATAGCTAGCATTGCAGCCATACTTTTCCAAGAAATAGCAACCACATCACCGGCTAGTTTAGGCTGGCAGGGTGATGATATCGGGAGAGCAGGCAGGATCTCTTGTGCCAGCGTCTTTGCCACGGCGTTGATAATCTGTTGCTCTTTGTTCTTTTCGGAACCACTTGCAGGGAGCCCCTTGTCAATATGAAGAGAGCAAAACTTGAAAAGGCGCGGTTGCCTAATCAACAATACCAGTAGTACTGCTTGCATTGCAATGGCTCCACATAAGAGCAGTGCCCCCCGTTGACCGTAGCGAGTGACGTGCAGAGGCATGATGGACGGCCCGGCAAGTCCAGAAGCTGCCAAAGCTGCATTCCTTATTCCCGTAGCAGTGGCCTTGTACTTGTCGAAGTACACCAACGTGTAAAGGGCAAAGCACGTCAAAGTGGCACCATACCCCGCACCTGAAATAAAATAACCAGCAGAAAGTGTATTTTACAAGTGTGTTAAATGCACGGGTATTTATGCAAAATTACTTGTGAGGATCAATCGCAAGTAGCTATATCATATTTTATTTTTGTGCATTACGCTTATTCAAAGTATTGTTAGGCATGTATAACTAGTGTAGGCTAGTCTGCTGAGTTCACATGCAAAATTTTTATATTGTGCAAGTTTGGTTCTTAACCAAATTTAATCATATTTTACGGATATATAAATGTAAATTCAATGTTTTGAACGAGAAACTTCTGTATAGATATCCTTTTAATAAAGCTGGACGTAGTTCAAACACGCTGTCCTGTTAGTCACTACCCGCCACACAATTGCCATCCCGAAATGTTTGTGTGCGCGTGCGTACGAGCGTATTGGGTTTGCATATGTTTGTGTTCGAAGGGCTAAGCTAGAAGGTACGCGAAAAACTCGCATCCACTGATAGATGTAAGCTTGTTAGTTATTGCACCTCAGAAGTCACCCGTAAATGGAGGCTCGGAAGCGTAACCTTGCAGCTGCGGATGGATGACCCAAATTTAAACCATTTTTATAATTCCATCCTTAACCAAGGACGTAGCTGTGACTTGTTATTCGTTGGTATTTTATGCTCTCGGGTTTCTGAATCAGCGACCGAAAACTTCTTAGTCAGCGTAGTTTTTTTTTGCCAAACTTGTTGGTGCACATGTATTGCAATAATTACCTAAACCATATCTCAGTTGCTATAGTTTGCAACAGTAACTCCCTGAAGCAAACGCAGATTACGGTGGCAGTGGGTGAAAATTGTTATATACAAGAGCCAATTACGTGTAGTTCTGCCAATAGTTCAACGAGTAGCGAAAGCTTCAGTCACTGATAGCTTTTTTTTTAAATAAATGTTGCTAAAACAAACCCAGGGCTTCGGCAATATGTATAAGGCGAATTGTTTGAAATTTAAAATATTCTATGACGGTAACTTTTCTTACTGCATTATATTTCAAAGAAAACGCGGGGCAGTTTAATGGAATGGTTAACTAAAAACCATTTTGCGAAAACATTGCTTCATTATTGTATAGATGCTAACCGTCATCAGCGTTTCCGCTTATGAATATGGATGGTCACGGCTGTGATTTCAGTTGATATGTCTTCTATATACTTGATTTTTCGGTTGTCTCGCGATGTGCGTAGCTCTATTATCAAAGTACATGGTCATAATGTTGTTTCTGTCAGAAAGCTAGGCAGCCGTCTCGTCGAGCTGCTTTTAACAGTGTGATCTTGTGGCGGTCGCTCCTTTTCTAAAAGGAAGAAAAATAAGCGATTTTCTTTTAATAAATCACGGATGCGACCATTTCGCTCAGCAAAATAATATAGGTGCTTTCCTTCTCGTTTTAGCCAACTTCTGCAATATAGTAAGTCACCTGCAGTTTCCTACATATTGCCACGGGACCACTGCACAACGCCCCATGGCGGCATAGCTCGGCATCGAAGACGACATGGAAGAGGGCTCGAGCAGACTCAGCGGACTCGTTCATGGCCGCTTGTAAATACTGTAAATAGATCGTTCCACCCCATTACATGGTTCGTCTCATCTGTGTCCTGCCGTCACGTAACATTTTGGTGGAGCGTGCGGGGTACAGTCCCATCCTGGCCCCGAGCTTCACCTCGCCTCGACTCATGAAGCGATCTCACCCTGGCTCTTGGAAAGCGTCGGCCCGCCCCAGCCCAGTGAGCCATGGACGCGACCATTCCCCAGCCCCGTGTCCCCTGCCCATGCCCCGCCGAGACCAGAAGAACTGACCAGCCACGAGCAGATGTAGAGCCGACGACGTTCCCCCGCCCAGATCTCCGGCGCTTCTCCGAGGGCTTTGGATGCTGCCTCGTGGTGTCGGCGGTGGTTACAGCTGTTCCGGGGCCGGTGCTTATCACGACCATCACCATCATATGCGGCGGCCAGGACTTCACTTTATATACTCATCCCATCTCGCCTTCACCGCAGCTATCGACGTCAAAACTTTCCGGCTGTGCGTCGACATCATCAAAGTCGCACTGGTTGCTACCGATGGATTCTCCGCGACGGTAAAAGCCTTGCCCCAAAGAAAAATGGAGATACTGGTGCGACAGCTTGTGGACCAAGAGCTGCCTGGAGCTACCCGGTTGAGAGGCCCCAATAACAAAGCTGAGCGTGGTACAAGCACATCCAACCACACAGCCACCGTCTTCTGCAATTGCGCACAACCTATCAGCAACCGCGTGCACTACTGCGGCTGGCACTCGAGCACTGCTAAGATAAGGTCGAGCTGCCGACTCGGACCCTCACAGGCGAAAGGAATCAACGGCACCGCCTTCGAGTCGTATCCGTATATGGTCTCGACCGGGTCAGTCGTCTTTGCCCGGGGGGGGGGGGGGGGGGTAGTGTCACGGGACCACTGGACAATGCCCCATGGCGGCATAGCTCAGCATCGAAGACGACATGGAAGAGGGCTCGAGCAGACTCAGCGGACTCGGTCATGGCCGCTTGTAAATACTGTAAATAGATCGTTCCACCCCATTACATCGTTCGTGTCATCTGTGTCCTGCCGTCACGTAACAATATATAAGGCAGGGAGTTTTGAAAAATAAAAAGTTATGAAAACAAATTTCAAAAAAAAAAACGCCCAACCGAAATTACCTGTAGAATATACACGCTATGGGATTTGTTATAACAACATGAGCATTAAAAACCTACAGAACAATGCAGTGCCCTTCTACACCGCGAAAAACGAAGACCAGCAAGCTGTGGTACCGAGCTTCTACGGGACGACAATCAGCTTTGATTGTGTCGTAGTTGAAGGGCTGCGCAAAGCAAAACTCCTTCGTTCGTAATTTGCTATTGAGCACACTTCTTGGTTAATCACATGAATGAAACTGAGGAACTCAAGTTTTATTCCCCTGGACAAACAAGGGACAGCCTGTTTCCCTCCCGTAAAAACACTTGTAGTGACAGCAGACGAGAATTCCACAATATTTACAACTGCACTGTGAATTGTGAAATTTCCAAAAGTAAATAAATGTCGGCAATGTTTGAGTCGTCTCATCGGCTTATCCTGATAGAATTTGTTGCGGTATAGTAAATGAGAGCCTGAGCCACTTTGTCTAATGACTCTTCCTCCGAAGATCGACGTCCTTGGCGGTGAAACCGTCAATAATGGAAAGCCATCTAGTGAAGACCAAGTTTACAACAATCCCCTTAAAATTGGCTGCACCTCTTAACACAAATGCACTGTTGCGAAAACGTTTTCAGTGGAAATGTAGGTCATATTATATAGGCTGTCTTATATTAAATATAAAGCGCCTGAGACTTATTTTATTTTCTAAGAGTTTTACTGTGCACTGAAGTGGGATGTACAGTATTACGATCAATGGGACCTCAGTGGTCGCCGCAACATGGCACTACGCAACCATTCAATTCTTTCTAGATCTCTCTGTTGCCAGCGAAAATCTGATGTATCCCAGCAATCGCCGGCTTTGCTTCAAATTAAACCTTACTGAAAGTACTATACCCGTAATGCAGTTTCTCTTTAGGTCAAATTGTACCAATGTTAAGCCCAGTAGCATAACCAGCTATAATTTTTTTATAAATTGAGCGTCACTTCAAGTGGTGAGTTCTAATTACCAGAAACCGTAGCGCTTCCAGGTCCGGATTCTCCGATTATGATATTTGCGAACCGATGTGACACCGGTGAGAAAAGAAACTCTGCGCTTACCGCTACAGTTTCCTAGGCAGACGTGATCGGTAGATTTACGTTGCTTCTGGCATCGGTTACCGTGGTTCTCTGCTCTTTTAGCACGATGTTCGGCTGCAGGATGAACTACCAATGAACCGTTTCTCTCCAAAGCTGTACGAGAACTTCCACCTTTTTGCAGCAGGTCTGCAAACACTGGCTTCAGCGCAATCATCTGAGCTTCGATGCATGCGTGGCTAGTCATCAAACACCGTTCCAGTAGCAGAGAAAGCGAGCTTTCACACTTGGAAAACGAGCCTCACAGCATAACCTACACATAGCCAAATAAAATCAGAGGGTGCTTTCGCGTTGCCTGGTAACGAGATGCGGGCTCACCTTTCTTGCTGCCCCTACTTGTTTCGCTCAGAATTCTATAGAACAGACACGCTTTTGGTGGCTTGACATTCTTTCCCAATGCACTATTTCAGTCAGGAGGTAAAAGCGATAAGATGATGGCTCCCTTCTTCGCGTATCTATACTTCTCGCACTGATACAGTCGAACACGGATATATCGAACACGGGTATATCGAATTATTGTCTATATCGAACTCACAAATTATCCCCTTGAAAATTCCGTGTAAAAGTATAGGAATTCGTACGTTTATATCGAACTGTATTTCACCCGACATTGGGTATATCGAACGCCGCGCGAGCTGGAAGGTGCTCTTCGGCGGTCGCTGCACACCCGATTGAGGTTGAGGAGGATGTGGAGGAATGCGCGGGCATGACGAAGACTCGCTCGCGGAACTAATCCCCCCTACCGGAACGAATTTGCGCTTGCCCAGTCGGGCCCCGCTACCGGCCGCCGTAGCGTTAGCGGACGGAGCCCGGTATGCTAAATCTCTCTAGGCACACAAGCTGGAACGCTCGAAAAATGTTACAGTGTGAGGCAGGGATGCCCCAACTGCACACGTCCTTTTTTTTTTTTTTGCGGCTGCGTACGTTCCTCGGCTTGCCGAAAAAGAGTTTTTTTTCTCTCTCTCTGGGTCTGTCTTCCCCCGATGTCGTCTCGGGAAAGGGAACAGGGAACGAAGGCGCTGCCGGAATCCTCCTTCTTTTGCATTTTGCTGCTGTTGCTGCTGTTTGGCGAGTTGTCCCGCACCTTTCGGAGATCACTGTTTCTCTCGGAGATGACCATCGCGAGCGCTTTCTTGGAGTCCGTTCAGAGAGCCTTGGAATTGTTACCTTCAAAGTTATTGTGGTACGTGTGCGCTGTTCTTCTTTTGCGTGCGTGTTGTGCATGGTGTGCGAAGGCGAGGCGTACTGCTGGAATTTTTTAGTTGTGCAGCCCGAGAAGATCGAGACCAGCGTCTTTAATTTCATTTCCTGGGCGAAGCCAAGATCAGCGATTTTTTTTCACAGAAATAAAGCGTCCTGTTGCGTCGTGAGTGCGGAATTAGTGTTTATTTTTGAATGCGACGATCGGTAAATGCTCGTCCGCCATAGGGGAGGTCTCAGAGCCCATATTTTTTATATCGAATTTTTCATAGATCGAACTAATTCGCAATCCCCTTGGACTTCGATATATCCGTGTTCGACTGTATTGTAACAGACTTAGATCTTTTTCATACAACTGTTCCAAGAATGAGAATATATTTAGCCACTATATCATCAGGGTGCTCCAATGGGAAATTTCACCATGCTCAGTTTGCAAATGTACGCGTATAGGACCTTCACAAGCAGCGATCGGTGTAGAGGCACTTTGTTGAAAACCCGCTGCAGAATGTTTTTTTGTAAAATGGTTATGGTGCACTGCCCCTCCCTGGTTGCGTTGCTTCAGGGCCAAGGTTCTTCACCTCAGTCTGTTCTGTTGATTCATTACCTAGCCCTATGAGAAAACCCTCGTTTCTTTAGCAAAATATTCTGGAACTTCAGAACTTTGTAGATATAAAGTAATGCTGTCAATGTTGCAGTCAATATATCTCACCGTAGATACCTCCGATCGAGACGCTCATCCACACCATGTCCGGGCTAAAGGCGCCTCCGATCAAGCCAACGCAAACCACAGTGGCTGAGAGCATCGTCAGTGAGAATAGAGAAAGCTTGTCCTGGATCAGAGCGAGGCCGAATCCTGTGAACAGAAGGCTCAAGCCAAAGACAGCTTTTCTCCAGCGTCGCACAATACAAACTCGTCAAAAGTATTTAATGTTCTTGCAGCTTGCTTCCAAGAGGCATACAAACTCGATCTTATACAGTTGACAGTTTCAGTCACAATGTTTCCAAAAAAACGACTATTATCTTATTCATGCTATGGTCTTAAAACATTTTGAGGCTGCGGCAAAACAGGCCGATCACGCTAATCCTGACCCTAGATTCCGGATTTGGCACTAGTTTTGACCACTGGCGACTCCCATCAAACCCACGGGATCACTACGAGGTACGCCAGGTGATCACGTGAGCATTCAGTCTTTCCAAGAGATTTACTGCTATGTCTTTCACTCCTTCGTTGGAACCTTTATTACGCAAACTGTGATTTCCTGTATCGCTGTTGTTGATCAATAGCCTTGCTCACAACGCTGTCGTCCGCCAACCCCCATTTTTAACGTCTTTCCTTAACCTCTGAAATAAATCCGCTAGCTTCCTTCACTGCACATGTAAGCAGTTTAGCCCATTTTCCCGTTTTACTGTCAGAATGGGCATATCAAGTTTTGCTCGTAGAGAAATATTTTGTCCAGCGGCTGGTGAGTTTGGAGAGCAATATGAGACGTCCACTGGTGGATTCCAGTACTTTGTGGATTTCAAACCCTATTAACGGAATTTTGTAGAACATCTGGGTGTTTATATCCTACAGATGTGCGACCAGCATTGGATAACGAGGCAGAAAGATTGCATTAGTCTTCTTAGTGGCCCAATTTATAAACGTTCGGGAGCTTCTTTTCGCATCTATTGTCGAGCGGTGGTAACAGAAGCCTTTTCGTTCGAACAGCTTCAGAATAAAAACGCTTGTCCTTACCACATTGTTCTTCCTAAAAGGAGGACGCTGGTCGAGATTAGAATGCTTATAAGGGCGTTATCTGGTAAGAACACTTTTAGTTACAGCGGGCACTGCACCTGCACACAAAACTCTCCTGTTCTAAAATACGTACTGGTAACTTAAACTGATGCTCGAGACCACTACTGGAGTACTTTTGTGAGTTGGGCATTAGGTGAGGCTCAAGTCTGGTACAACTATGCACTCGCACTATATGTTTGAGTCGCGCCGTTCAGTTGTTTAACTTGCGGAGCAACTTGGGACATCACAATGTCCGTCAGCGTCCGTGCGCATAGCATTTACAAGAGCAAAAATTCACACAGCCAGCGGCAGGGTTCGAGCCAGTCTCTGTTAGCTCAGACAGAGTTAGTGTCAGTAGTCTTATCCACTAGGCTACGAGAGTCAAACAGCTTACTGCTTCACCTGTAACGGTGCCGAGTACATCAGGACCTCCCAATGTCCGTCCGCGTCCATCCGCGCGCACACCACCATCAAGCGAAAATCTGTGCGGAACCTACATAATGGCACAAGCAAACTCCAAAACAGTCGAAAAGAGGCACAGACATAACCTAGCAACGAGAAATCGTGCAAAAACACCGGTGTAGTCAGGTTGTAATCAAGTTGTAATACACGGTAACTACATCGAACTACGCCAGATGACGCTACGCGTAAACACGAGGTAGCGCCACGGTGCACCGCGTATATTGGCCTCGAGGACATACCGTGGCGCCACCTACGAGTGACGTTACTTGTAGGACGCCGAATGGTGTTGTCGTCTGCTACAACACATTTCCCGTGCGTATGCGGAAGCGTGTTTTTTGTTGTTGCCACCGTCTCGCTGCGTCCTTGTGAATATGAGGCAAATTACCAAAAAGTGTCTGTAAACCAAATAATTCAAGCAATCAACCAGCGACTCGCTCGTTCCCTGAAACACAGCCGTATTTGGGTAGTTGCTACCATCTCGACCCACAGCTCTCACATAGGCAGCCAGATAACGCCAAGGACGATGCAACTGATGCCAAGAAAAGTACGCTGCAAAGTCAATATGAAATACTTGTGACGGGACATGGGTGTGCAAGGAAACACCTTGTAAAAGCGACGGAAATGCGTCGCTCACCTATGATCTCAGCGCGCGAACTGCTCGTATTGCCTGTTAAATGAATGACTACTTACGCGAGAACGCGTGATCAGATTGCTTCGCCGCACATGCTTAAAAGTATTGTTATGGTCTGGAGTTTGACTTAATCAGTGCCTATTTTCCCTGCGATGTTTTTATGTTCATGCCCGGATTCGATTACGATCACTGCCGTATCCTGTACTCGGCACAGCTGATGTGTACTTTTGGCGACAACTTGTCCGCAATATATGAACGATATGAACGCGAGTTTTTAATGCCTTTGAGCGGGTTTGGACAAGGCTATATTTAGTTTTCGTTAGGTGCTCGGCGTGGTAATTTATAATTGCAAGGTGTTTTGTATGTTTACAGTGAGCCGGCCTTTCTCAAGCATCAATTTCGAAACTGGCGACTGCTCACAGAACGCGAGTTTGCGCACGAGGCGAAACGCGTCGTTAATTCGTTAATGATTTCGGGTAATGGGGAGGTATAGAATAGAGAACCGAGCGTTGGGGGTCCCCAAGAAGTTAGAAGAATCCAAACGCAACACGCGCGTGCGCGACGGGAGCGCCTTCTCTAACAGCTCGCAGCCGGCTTCGGATACACGTAATCGGATGTTGGGACTTTAGGCTTAGCGTCGCAGCAGATATTTTATCGCCGTTAGAGTTGCGAATGACAGTCCCTAACAGAACACTTCATCGCGCTGAGAACTCTGTAAGCGCGGTGATTTTCCTTCAAGCGATCGACGATCAAGATACCTGCACGGCCTCGGCCGATTTTTGCGCGCAAACGTAGCCATCCTTCGGCCGCACGCCGCATCGCGCGTGAACGGGCTGGCGCTGGAGGGATCGCTTTAAAAACTACAGCTGATTACGCTACCTATCAGAATTTTTTATCACACCAACATCCACTTTCACGAATCAGGAGCTTCTTTTCCACGACTTGTGTGATTTCAAAATGCGGCGGCAAGTTGTTGCTGCCGCGACCTGCGTCGGTTGGAGCCACACCGTCCGCTGTGCGGGCATGCACGGCGTGTGCGTGTGCTTCTGCGAGCAGTTAACTCTTCACGATTTACTGTTTTATGCATTTCTTGAAAACAAGGGAAATCTAGAAACTTCATTCGGCGATCGCCGTAGTGCACATTGTTGATAGGGAAAACAAGCCAATGGTTACGCTTCGCTTGCATACGTCATACACCACCACGCTCAAGGTGTTTGCGGATAATCTACCACAGTTGATACGGTTATAAAGTCCCCATGAGGTCGAACTGCGCTTGACGCACTGAGAATGAACTTCATACGAAGGGAATTAACATAACAAAGTACGCCCAACTCCCCTCGCGGGAACCCTGGTGTGATGCGACGCTGAGGGGGGGTTCAAGCGCAAGCGGAGAGCAACCGTCGACCGAAAGGACGCCGGAGAGCGGCACACCGGTTATATTCTAGGCACTATCAGAGTCCTTCAATGCTTTAATCGTCACGAAACTTCGGCGCTCGCTTCATATAGGGACCGCGCGCGCCACTACAGGCGCCACCGCCGCACGAAGGTCATCCAGCCGCCGTGCGTGCGGCGTATTGGCCAGCTCTTGGCGTGCTAACGCTCGCTGCTTTTGGTGTCTGCGCGGTGATTAAGTGTGTTTTTTTCGTAGTAGTTAGCGATGAATAGTTCAGTTATTGTATTTATCACCTGCCTTCAATGGGCTTTATTTTTCGAAGTAAGTTACCGTTGACTTCGACCGCGAACGACAACGGCTTCTGTGTGCTCTGGCACAAGCGCTGCGCCGTCGTGTTTACGGATTTTTAAATCTATATTGCTTCTTTTCTTAAAGTTGTAAATACCACACATGCGGTAGCGATGTAGTCACGGACTGCTGCGGGCCTATCGATAATACAATAAAAAATCTTAAAGAAACCAAGTACGCGTCGTTCAGACTACGCTTAATGAATCCGTTGATTGCTCTGGAATGCACAGACCGCTAAAACAGATAACCCAATAGTATTGTCGCTTCGATGAATGGGTACATACTTGAGAACATTTAAAAACGCTGCAGAAACGCGAACGATCAAACAAGAAGAGATATATGTTACTCCATGTGTCTTTCTGCTTCCACGCTTTGCAATCCTTGCAAAAACAGGAAGCAAAAAAGAACAATGAAACTGATTTTATCACACGCAACAAGAAATTTCAATGTTACGAAGGGAGACAAAAGAGCGTGGTCCAGCGTAAAAAATTTATTTTTTTGGGCTGCGATGTGCAGCACACGGAGGAAACAGAATATCGCCACGTAGCCAAGAACGACGCAAAGCTTTTCTGAACACAGCGAGCTAGCGATCTCCTGCACTACAAAATACTAGAATGTAACAAACGTCTAAGAAGCAGTCCGCAGTGTGACGTGAACAGATGAGCGTCGATAAAGTGAGTTGCGCGGCGTTTGCTATGCATGCATTACTCCTGGAACGTAATTAATTATTTCAGATCCATGGAAATAGGATCGAGAACATTGTCGAAGAAACAAAAAATCAAGTTGGCGACAAGGCGGCTCCCTTTCCATATCAAACAATATTGTCCGACGAGACGTACCACAAAAGGAGCAAACGGGCGCTCCGGTTGAAACGCCAGATAAGAAACTGGAACCGGCCACGCGCGGTTACAAAACAAAACGAACCCTAAAGGATAATTCGCGGAAATATCAAAAGTAAAAGCCCAAGGACGTCCCAAAGATTTTAAGTGCGAAGCACTTCTTAGTCGGACCTACTCCTTCCACCGCCGTCCGTCGCCCGCAGGTGTTATCGCGCCCTCCTCTCCTTAGCAACGGCGCGGTAGCGGAGGGAAGGCGTCCATAGCAACGGCGCAGTGACGTCACTACACCATGTGATGGCGCGCGCTCTCGCCGTGACGTCACGCGCTCGCGCCTCCCTCCCCTTCCGCGCGCCGTGACGTCACGCGCTCGCGCCTCCTCTCCCCTCGCTCGGCTGCCGCTGCGCCGTTGCGCGCGTTCGCTGCCCTCTCCCATTCGCTCGTCGCGCTTGCCCGCGCCTCCTCTCTCTCAGCCACCTGGCTCGGCGCGGCACACCCCAATAAACGGCCAGACCTCCGTGGGTCGGCGCGCGCGTGCTCTCTCGCTACAGTCTCCTCGCTCGGCTCGGCTCTGCAGTTAGTCGCGCGCGCGTCTTCGTCGAGAGCGGTCGTCTAGTTCTGCAGTCTCGATGGCTGCGGATCCCGAAATGAAGGCTCGCGATGCCGAACGCAAGCGGGCGAAGCGAGCTGCGGCGTGCAAAATGCCACCAAACTTCAACAAACTCCCCCTCATAGCATCACCCCGTGCATCGCACTTCCTCATACTCCCCTTCGGGGAAATGCGGGGAAATTTTTTTACTCGCGAGCCTGAACGCAAGGTAATACAAGTTTGCAAACAGGTAATCAAGCACCGCTACAACCTGACTTATATGACAAAAATACGGCTTTAAGTTAGCCTTGTACAATTCTAGGTCCACGATGCTCTCAAAATGGTACATTGCTTTTTCCATTCTCACACGCAGTGCATTTCCACACGCTGTCGCACACTTATTATCGAAGCTGAAATCTCCCGTTGCTTGCCTTGGAATGGCGCCCCTCCAATTCTCACGCAGCTGCCCGTCGCTCGGTCAACAGAACAAGGAAACAATTTCTGTGGTATCGTTGTAGAAGGAACGACATCCCGGGACGCAACACATGTCCGGCATCGTCGTTGAACTACTTAGGTCGCATCACGAGAGCGCATGCACGTTACATTTTTTTTTCGCACAAAACAAACACAACACGCCGCGGCTCCGCCGTTCGAGCCAGCGCAACGCCGCGCAAGGAGTGACCTCAGTGCGAGGGTGGCGCCACCGCGCGGCGGCCAAACGCAGCATTTGAAGCTCTCCCATTGAGTTACGGAGCAGTTTCGTGACCAGTAAAGCATTGAAGGACTCTGGCACTATATATGCGCAGCGCGCACGAAGGAGATAAACCGCGGAGAGAGAGAGAGTACTTCACATGAGCAGCACCGCGCGCAGCGCCGCCCACCGGCGGAGTGAGAGCGCGCTGGGCCGCACACGCTCTCACCTGGGCACGCTCCGGCGCCAGTGCGTCTGCCACGGCTATGACGCAACACAATCCCACACAATTCAGTTTAATCCAACCCAATCCAAATCCAAGCCAAGCCAAGCCAATCCAATCGAATCCAACCCAATGCCCTCGCGAGAGAGTGTTCGCTATCGGAGAGGAGAGCGGGAGAGTGGCTGCGGACAACGGACGCACGCGGACAACAACGGACGCACGCAGGAAGGACAGGGCCGCCGACAAGAGATGCTCTGAGCGCCGCATCTAAAACACTTATATGAACGCGCTTCCTAAGCAAAGTGTCACGCGCTGCAAGCCATAGAGTTTCTTAGTAAGTATACTAGAGAGGAAACTGCGCCTCGTAAGCCATGTTGTCGTGGGGGTTCATGGGAAGACCTCCTTTTTGGATTGAGCTTGGCATGACAATTGGATTCTTAATCGTTTTTTGGGATTTGCTTTCTTCACTATCCATTAACCCGTTTACGAGCTACAAGGAAGCCGAAATCCTGCCGTTTCTGTGGTAGCCGTGTTCAGTGAAACAGGCAGGCAATGCGTGATCGCACTTGACGTTGCTCATGCCGCAGTCGAAGATGGTCGAAGGACGTATGACTGAGCAGGTAATATGCCGCCACGAAATTTGTAGCTGACGAAAAGAGGAAACAAAACTTACTTCGGCGAAGACAAGATACGCAGATACCGGCGCTTGTATGCGTCCTATCTTGTCATCGTCCACGACTGTTTAACGCCATGTTTTCATTTTTCTTGTTAAACTAGCTGGCGGTCGCGATGCACCGGTTCACCACGAAAGCAACGCTTTCATAGGCACGCTCAAAAAACTTTCGAAACTCTTGAAACGGCTTAATATTTGAAATAATCGTAAAATAATAAAACCAGTCTCCAATGAGTTACCCGCAAATATTAACATTGTTCGTAACTACAACCTTGGCCTGCGGATTAGCAGGCACAACCATTCCGGCAAAAGGACGCTTTACTTCTTTGTTCCTTAGTTTTAAAACAGCCTGTTTTTATTTTCCACTTTTTTGATGATGATGGTTTGATTTTATTGGCGCAAGGCCGACATGGGCAAAGAGCGCCAAACACAAAGTGATTTGATGAGGAGAGAACGCGAAATAAAATCAGTTAAAAGACTATGAGCACGGCTGGTGTAAAGAGCCACGGTGAAGAACAAGAGTGGTTAAAAGATAAATAAAGTGGCTGCTGTATAGGACCAGGGGTAAAACTATGAGTGGTATGAGATGAGTTGTAAAAAGTGAACTTCTGATAGGAACTAAAGGTGCGCTGAACAGAAAACATGGCATCATCTCATAAGAAGTATGACGGGTGTTGTGGAATATGTCGTGTGTGTAGTTGTGGGAAGTGTTTGCGTCGTGTAATGTCGAGTGCCTTACATTGTATGAGGATGTGGATCACGGTTAGGGCCTCTCCACACCTGCTGCACAGAGGTCTTGGAGATCCAGGGAGCAGGTGGGAGTGTGTTATATGAGTGTGGCCTATCCGTAACCTAGCAAGGGCAACTTCAGTGTGTCTGTTGTGTGTCAGTCGTGTATGGTCCCAAGAGTGGCTTTATTATGTGTAGTTTGTTGTCTGTCTGTTCGTTCCAGAGTGCTTGCCATGTTTCACGAAGGTGTTGTCTGATGTGTGACTTGAGGTCAGTGTAGGGCACACAGCCTGCCCCTGGTTAGCACAACAGGGGACACACTTAAAGACCAGGTTAACACGCTTGCACAACACTTGGAACACGTGTCCAGTTCAGCACACTACACGAACACTTTCATGAAACACAAAACATCTGCAGAAAAAAAGCCCTTACAAGACAAAGACAGATCAAAAACTTCTTACAACTCTGAATTCACTCTCTATGAGTTGAGGGCTGCCCTGAGCTCGTGCAATCCTTCAGCTCCAGGCGCAGATAAGATTACATACACCATGATACAGCACCTACACCCAGACACTCTTGAAACACTCTTACACCTATACAATAAAATATGGCTTTCGGGGCACATTCCACGCTCTTGGAGGGAGGCCATAGTAGTGGCTTTCCTAAAGGAAGGGAAGGACCCTTCCTCTCCCGCCAGTTATCGTCCCATTGCCCTGACAAGCTGCCTGTGTAAGCTCTTCGAGAAGATGATAAACAGGAGACTTCTGTACTTCTTAGAGTACAATGGCCTTCTCGAGAGCTGCCAGGCGGGCTTTAGGGCGGGGCGATCTACCAACGATCAACTCGTTGCGTTAGAGTCTTATATCAAAGATGCTTTCCTCCACAAGCAGTACTGTATGACAGTATTATTTGATCTTGAAAAGGCGTACGATACTGCTTGGAGGTATGGTATCCTCATCGATCTGAAGTCCTTTGGCATAACGGGTAACATGATAAACACGCTTTCCAGTTACATGTCCGAAAGGACGTTTCGCGTGCGACTTGGAACTGCACTCTCTAGGGTGCATGTGCAGGAAAATGGAGTGCCACAAGGTGGAGTTTTAAGTTGCACCCTTTTTATTGCGAAAATGAATTCCGTCAGGAAGGCATTGCCACCGTCAATTTCCTGCTCAATTTATGTAGACGACGTACAATTATCCTTTAAGTCTTGTAACCTGTCTGTCTGCGAGCGCCAAGTCCAGCTTGGTGTTAACAAGCTAGCTGGTTGGGCAGACAGCAACGGTTTTAAATTTAATCCAGGGAAGTGCACTTGTGTCTTGTTTTCCAAGAGGCGTGGCATCCGGCCGGATCCAGACATTCAACTCCACGGTGTCTCAATTCCTGTCAAAAAGGAACACAAGTTTTTAGGTATAATCTTTGACGAAAAGCTCACATTCATCCCACACATAAAACAACTAAAACATAAATGCTTAAAAACAATGAATATCCTGAAGGTTCTCTCGCACATCTCTTTTGGTACTGACAAACAGCTTCTCTTGCGTGTTTTCACCAGCTTGATAGGCTCACGATTGGACTATGGCAGCGTTGTCTATGGGTCAGCCACTAAAACATCCCTCAGAATGCTCGACCCTGTGCTTCATCAAGGGCTCCGCTTGTCCTGTGGCGCCTTTCGGACTAGTCCAGTCGAAAGCCTGTATATAGAGTGCAACAAATGGAACCTACAACGTCAGCGAGCATACACAGACCTCCTTTATGCTTTTAAAATTTTATCCATGCCTCACCATCCTTTTAAATCAGTTTTTCATGATACCTCCATGACTAAACTTTTTTTAAATCGACCATCGTTCTCTGCGCCCTTCTCTTACAGAGTTAGAGAGGAAGCGTCAGAGCTTGCTGTCTCCTTTTTAGATACCCTCGAAAGTTCTGTAACAGATCTCATAGCACCATGGCATCTCCGCCCTGTCTCATGCGACACATCATTCACACATGTAGATAAAAACCGAGCTCCCACATGTGCAATTCTGCAGCATTTCTTGTATTTGCAGCAGAAGTACCAATGTTCTGAATTTTATACGGACGCCTCTAAAACTTCCACCTCGGTGTCCTGCGCGGCGCATGGGCCCGGCCTTAGTGTCACGAGAACTCTTAACAGTAATACAAGTATCTTTACGGCAGAGGCTTATGGTGTACTTCTTGTTGTTAATCATATCCTTCAAAGCCACATCCCACAATCCATTATATATACAGATTCTCTCAGTGTTGTGCGGGCGTTGTCGTCAACAAAGTATTCAAAAAATCACGTTATAAATGTAATAGTAAAGGGTATTATGTTTGTGTATGTCCACAAATTTGAACTAGTCCTTTGCTGGGTCCCTGGCCACTGTGGTATAGCCGGGAACGAAGCAGCGGACCGAATGGCTGCTGCTGCTACACTCACAAATACAGTAGACATAACCACATTACCCTACACCGACGTGAAACCACACATCAGACAACAACTTCGCAAAACATGGCAAACACACTGGAGTGAACAAACAGACAAGAAGTTACACGTAATAAAACCTCACTTGGGACCGTACACCACCGACACACGCAATAGATACTCTGAAGTCGCCTTGACCAGATAACGGATAGGGCACACACATGCAACGCACTCGCACCTGCTCCCTGGATCTCCAAGACCTCTGTGCAGCAGGTGCGGAGAGGCCCTATCCGTGATCCACATCCTCATACAATGTAAGGCACTCGACACTACACGACGCAAACACTTCCCACAACTACACACACGACATATTCCACCACACCCGTCATACTTCTTAGGAGATGAAGCCATGTTTTCAGTCAAACGCGTTTTCGAGTTTCTTACCGACGTAAAATTTTTACATCGGATTTCTTATCATGCATGTTGACAACCTGGCCCTTTACACCAGTCATCTTCACTACGTTGTGTTTTACTTTGTTTATTTTTACTGAAATGTTCTACTTTTACTTCCATGCCACTTTCATGTAATCACTATTGTTTGGCGCTCTTTGCCCTTAGTCGGCCTTGCGCCATTAAACTCCAAACATCATCATCAGGTCAGTGTAGGGTACTGTTGCTATGTCGGGTGTATTTGTATGTGCAGCAGCAGCGGCCATCTGATCAGCGGTCTCATTTCCCGCAATCCCAGAGTGGCCTGGAACCCAACACATGATCACCTCGAGATTTAATGCATACACTGACATTGCACACTATTTTATTTTCTTTTATTGCACACTATTCTTCGCGTTTTTGTGACACTTTGTTTATATTTGCGGTCAGTAAAACGTTTCAATCCAATGCAATGATGAAACTAAGGCGAGCGCGATGTATAATGGCGGCCCATGACGACACAGTCTACCTTGATTTGATCCACATAGACGCTAGCGCCAGATTCCTCTCTAGTGTAAACTGTAAGAAACTCTATGCTGCAAGCTGTTTACGCAGCAAGATAGGAACGGTGATCCTACAAGTCACGTCAAAACGATCGCAGCGCCGGCCTCCCTAGTGGTGGGCCTCGCGGACGATAGGCGGGTTCCAGAAATGACGCACCCTCGTCCCGCCGTGGACGAAAACGAACGCAAGAAGCATCACGCTGATGCAGCTCAACGTCTACGAAGACAACGAGCTTCCCCGAACATGAATCATCCCCCCATCTAAGAACTCAACTCTCATGGGTCAAACTGAATGACGCCCGGGCGCAACTCGGAGGTCACTCGGGGCGCAAATCGGATATCATTTCGACTCCCCGTACTCAGCACCCTCGCCATCATTCGCGGAATGGAGATGCTCTTTTTCAACAGTGAACCTGTTTAGCAAATCGTATTTTTTTGTCCGCAGTTAAAAATACCAAGAAGTTGCCGAGCGTGTGCGCGTGAGCGCAGGCCTCGCGCCGACCGCCCGGCCGTTAACGAAACTAAGAAAATGCCTAGCGCTCGCGCGTGCGTGCCTCGCGACGAACACCCAGCTTCTCTTGTGCACGTTCTTCAATAGCCAGCATACCCAATTAGGAGGTTTGGCCAAAATTAGCCAAAAAATTCTAGCGTTTGCTGTAATCATGGCAACACTTGCTCGGAACGAGAAAGACCCGTCATAGCGTACGGCCTTTCAAGGAGATGCCCAACGATTATCACTGCCGACAAAATGGAGGAAGCTCATACCTAAAGCAACAATAATGGAGTATAGGCCGTTGCGGCTGCAAAGAATAAACAAATCGGTTGCAATCGCGGACTTTAACCGTCGGGATGGTCGTGAAGGTTGCGTACAGCTACGCTACCTTCAAGTCTTAAGCGTTACTGTGTGCTTCCTTCAATTTTTACATATTTAGTCCTTTTTATAATAAATATTCGTCCTAAATACTTTTCTAATCTTCATAAAGTCAAACTTTTGTGGCATCTTGTACAATATCCATTTGAAACTTGGCTTGGAACCAAAATTTTCAAGCATCAAAACTGTAACATTGTCCTTCTGAAACTATATTTAGCGCGAAAACAAGAAAATATATTCTCAGACAAGTTCTCACAGGGCTGATAGTGGGCCTTCAAGTATGTTTTTTTTTAGTTTTAGACTGTAAAATGCAAATTGGGCAAAAAGAGTTTCTAGCGGTTAGAAAGTATTTGGTGAGTTTTAGAGGACGTCTCTGCAATTATAGCGGCATTCTTTCAAGCAGAGATACCAGCTCTGCTCGTGGAACCTTTTACTCTGAGAACGGCTGGCTTATATTCCAACCGCCAGTCGGCCACGTCGGGCGCTGCAACCTAGGCTGCATTGTGCGACCAAAGTGTCGGGTGTGTCCGGCACTTCCACAATATCAGGAATTTAAAGCTTGTTGCGCAGCCCAAGCAGCCCGCTCCCCTCACGATGCACGTATTCTCCAAGGGTACATTGTGATAGCACAGTACGCCTCTGTGTACAAAGCCCAATACGTTTTCCAGGTCAGGGAAACTGGTGTAGCCCCGTCGTATGTATCCCGGAAGTCTTTCTAATGCACTTGGCCACAGCTACATAATATCTCAGAACCCAACACTGAGTTTTACGTACAAAAGCATTTCCCCGTATTCTACCGCACGCCGTAGTGCCACGATTGTAACACGCCCCGTATTGTAACACACAGTATCTTTCAACACCAGGGAAACCACACAAACACTTTTGCGCCAGTTCTACTGCGCACACGATATAATGTCCTAAACAGACGCCTCAAAATTGCAGAAAACAACTAGCTTAACATAAATTGGCGCAGGCTTTGTTGAGCTGAAGCCGTTGCCTAAGGTTTTACAATTAAAAATGTGGTCTCTGTGTTCGGCAAGCGCGAACACACGACTTCGGGCCCCTTCTGCAACGGACGCTTCCCGATTCGCTTCCATTTCCTCCAAGATGATTACTTTGTGTTGATACGAAGCCTCTACCATTCATTGAGCCTCTTAATTTTGTCTTCGATTTGGCGGTTTCGGTTTTATATTTTTTAAGTATTGAGTCCGATCCTAATGGGCAGCTATTTTTATGGTTCATTTAAAAAATGTGCGCGTTATAATCGTACAATTACGTATATGCACAAAACTCTCGCCAATTACAGCCGAAAAAGGACGCCTTTTTAGTTCGAAATTATGAAAGTTCAAAATAACAAAAGTGGACAAAAGAAAGCACACGGCAATTCTGAAGCAAAAGTGCATGCATCAACACTTCGGTGCTTGAAAACTCCCGTAACTGCGGCCTGCGTTTTTTCCCTCAAGGCAACAATAAGAACATTTTAGGGGTGAGGCCCTTCAGGGGCTGGGGCTGGTGGCATTTTATGTCGCCGTAGTAAGCGTCGTCTCATGTAGTCACGGTACTAAAGCAACGGGAAAGTCGTTTCCGCCTCGCGCTAAAACGTAACACGTACTAAAAAAATCACCAGGGCACTCCGGTACGCCTCACGCTGTAGCGCTTCGTAATGCGTTCTAAAAAATACAGCGGGTCACTCGTTTACGCCTCGCACTAGAGAGCTTCGTGCTTCAAAGACAAGAGACTTACCACAAAGTTTTGTGCCTCTACTCCACGACGGTTTCATCTGCGCTGACAAAAATGCCAAGGCGCCAAAATACACTTATATACTGCATGTTTTGCCCCTTCCCAGGTTTAACGTTAGTGGTGGTGGCAAAGAATTTCTACTTTTCGAATTCACAGTTTTATGAATTTTGCAAACCGACGACACTAGCTCCTCCAAGCTCCCAATGGCGGGCCCATCCCACAAGAGACCACGTGCTACGAAGGAAGAAATAGCTACAACGAAATTTTTTTTCTTTTTAAACGTATCGAGCGATACGTCGCATATACACATTGTTGAAAACTGAAAAGACGGCGGCATTTTATTCTGACATGACTACTGAGAGAACGGCGCCCTATGCGTCGTCCGCGTCTTCATCGGCGTTGGCAGCGACAAGTTCTCCTTGTTACCTGAGATGTGATACCCTCCTCTGCCAGCGAACCACACAAACCTGTGTACCAGCGTTCTCATTGAAGTATTTCGCAAAGAACACGTCTTCTAAAACGTCCTCCATGTTAGATATACATTCGTTTCACCCTATTTTGCCTGCTGCGTTTTACGCTGACTGCTGTGCAGGCACAGAGTCCGTTCTTCTGGCCGGGTGATAGGCGCCAAGAAGCTAGCGGGGTGGTCGTAGTTATAATCATCCGTGGCGGAACGTATTGCGATCGAATTAACGGGATTTTTAAGTTTAGGGGCTCTCCTTGTCTTCATAGCTCGCTTATTGGACCCAAGTACAGCCACATGGCGTTTCGTCGTCGCGGCATAACCGAGAGGCTTCGAAAGCTGAGCTGTTTATACAGTCTTAAGCGTTCTAAACTCATGAACAGCTGGCGCTTGTTATACATCTTCATGTTGTTTAGCACAAAGGAAACTGCAGGTTCATTGGAGGCAAAATATACACAATTACTGGCAGCGCTCACCTTCATTTAGTTAGGAACGCTAGTTGGGTGGATTTTTACGATAGCAAGCGAAAAAAAAGTGGCAGCGCAACGCCGGCACGGTCTGGAGAAAAAACAAGCACAAAAATAATGGAACTCCCACTGGCACAGTTTCAGACGGGGGGCGCGCGAGCTCTGCGAAAGCGAGAAATTTGAATTGCATGGGGTGGTAGCAGTGAGCGGATAACGCCGCTGCAGACCATTATGGCGAATCACTGCTCTGCACTTCCGAAAGCTTTCATACTGTATTGAAGGGCTTTAATTTTTATGCCTATGAAAATTTGGCCGCACGAAATCGTACAATTACAATTATCCAAAAATTTAAAATATTGAAGTTTGAAATAATGAGTTTCATGCCGCTGCTTTTTTGAACGGTCAGGTATGGCTTCCAGCATGGCGTAGCCTACCGCACAACCTCAGATACGCCAGCCGCGTATGTAAATAGTTTAACGCAACTTCTCAATGACCTATGGCAACGGTAACGGATCTCTTAACTCGACGTACGCCAGAATTCTCAGAATCCCATAAACACAAGCATCGCCAGTAAAATACACAGCGGGCAGTCCACCGCTGTGCGTAATACTTTTGTACGTAATACTCATTAGTAAGTCGTTCCTGAAAAATTTCACGGGGACAACATGACAAATACTCGCTCCGTTGTGAGCGAAAGCATCCTAGACTCCAGAAGTTCCTCGATCGTATTGGCCAACCAATATAAAACTGAAAAAAATTTAGAAGCCTTTAACAATCTAGGACACCTTAGCAATCCTTTAGACTCAGTAAATGCTATAGAAGTGCTAGTAAATTATGAAATAGCTATTACAGGTGTGTGCTTCCGTCATGCATTGTGGATGACGTCGTTTCCTCTTTGATAAGGCTTTACATTCTACTGCTTATGCACAATTTATTGGCCAGCACAACTATGCCAGTTGCTTAACAGAAGGTGTTGAGGTAGACCCCTTCCATCCCACCGAAGCAACATGAGTTTCCTGCCGTCACAATTTTGATCTTAACAATACAGCGCGACAGAAACAAAGACTTAGCGAGGCACACAGGACGAGCAGATAGGACGAGCACAGGACGAGCATTCCGTGCAGATAGGGCGAACCGCAAGCTCGCTCCTGTCAATGGCCTCTCTCGGACCCTCCGGGACTTTTCCTTTTATGATTTTAGGCATAATGTTTTTAAGCATATATGTTTTTAAGCGAGGTTCCGAGAGAGGCTATTGACAGGAGCAAGCTTGTGGTTGTGCCCTATCTGCACGGAATAACACACAGCATTAAGAAGATAGCGGCCAGAGAGGGGTGACAGTTGTGTGCTCAGCCCCAAACAAAGGTTATGCCTTGTGCCGCCGCGCAACCAGGCCACGATATCGAGCCATTTCACAACCAACCACCGTATCAAGTACGCAGAATGTGTGCAGGTGGTTGTTTACAAGCTACCGTTATCGTGTGGAAAAAGCTACATTGGCCAGACGGGCCTTTGTATGAACGACCGAGTTCGAGAGCAAAAGGTATCAACAAAAAACGTTCCGTCAGGACATGCGGCCATATACCTCTGAGATTGCCCCAATTATGAAGGCAACTTCCATGGTGTCATGACCATGCATAAAAACCACAACAGGCTTGCGCGCGAAACCACAGAGGCTATGGAAATTGAAGAGGACGCCGACGATTGTGTCACTAGTGCGTCGGTTGCGCTAACCGGTAAAGAAAAACTATTTCTGCGCACTGGTACTCCTGGACCACGTAGCTAGAGGAGGGTATAAATGTACAAGGCGAGGCGTAATAAAAATGCAGTTGGTAGTGTCAGCGCTTGTGCTTCGTCTTTTGTCTTTGTCGGCGTCCTCAGTTAAATTTAGGCTGACCACTATTTAATCAGTTATGATCCAACTAGGTCAGATCTTGCCTACTCGAATGGTTCGGAGGGAAGCACCGCAAGATTCATTTCGCAGTAAAAACACAGGTTAAGACTAAAGGAAATCATCAAAGCTCTAGCGTGCGCATTTTAACGGCGACGGCACTGTAACAAAGGCTAGTGTTGTGAACACTATTGAACTGTTGCGTGGTTGGCTGCAATATGCTCCCTTAAGACCAGTCGGATTATCCAAAAGCCATTCCTGTCAGCAGGTAACTTGCGGAAATATGCCGTTTTTGGAAATAAATTTTTATTCTACCCTCGATTAGTTGCAGCTTGGATATTCACTGAAAAAACATTTCTATAGCGCAGAACGGAATCAGACGTGAAATGTTCACCGTACAGAACTTGAAACTTTGCTGTATCTTTTTGCAATGTTTGGGTTTTTACAAACCTGTTCATTCAGATATGCACGCTGGAAGATTACACAGCGCCACCATTAGCGTTTCCAGGAAATTGCATTAAACCTTCGTGGTACAGGGTGGTTTTATGTTACCGGAAACGTCATGTACCAGAAAATGGGTTTTTATTTGTTTGCAACTACTGGTGTCATTCATCTCTTTACGTGTGACTGTCCCTGTGTCCAGGGACAAGTCAACTATGGTCGGTAATCTGATACCTTATGATAGCCAATAGCCAACCTGGAGAGTTCAGTTGCGTCGACTAGCGATGTTGCAACTGGAAGATCATCAATGCTCGGATGTTTGTTATTGCGGTTATGGCTCATGATCTACCGCCATCTGCACAGCCCTCACGTCTTAACTGCTCGTAAGCTGGGCCATGCGCACAGAATATGTGGGTACTCCGGCTGTGGAAAAGAGACCTCTCAGTACTGCGTTTGCCGTGTTTGGGCAAGCTTCACAACAGAAAACATACCAGCGAAGCGACAGTTTCGTGCGCATCCTGTTCCTAAAATATCGAATTATCACAGCTGCTGCCTCCATATGCTGCCTTCGCCCGTATTTGCGCCCAATTTCCAACTGGAGTATATCCTCAAGACAGAAAAAAAAACCGCGAAAGAAGGTGACTTCAACCCACGAAGCCTGCCAACACCAGTTGATTTCTGTTCAGCCCGAACCGATTAACAGCGGAACGCACGGCTTCGTACGTGCGGTATACTGTACTGGAATTCAGTATTCCAGTAAACTACAAAACTCGAAATAATTTATCCTATACCATTCATTCGCAAATGGGTGCAACGGGTGTTGCAGGTAGCCCACAGCCTGTTGACACTCCAAAGAGCGCTTCTGAAAAACTGCACATTTTACAAGGGAAAAAAGAAATAATTTTTGTGTTTTCCGGCCAATGCACTCAGTATCCCAGATAATGTGCAGCGTTTGTGTCTCGTTTCTATACTCTCGGCTCCGTGAGCGTACATTTACGTCACGACTCTGTGGACGTAAATTTTGTGTTTGTGTGGACTCTGCCTTCCAGGGCTGGTACACACCCTTTTGATCTCTGGGGAGTTTATGCTCGGGCCATGTGGCGGCAGCTTCTTTGCCTTAACAATGCTTAGGTGGCAATGCGTAGGCGCGTTTTCAGGGGCGGTAAAGGTTTATTTATCCTGTACCTCGTTGGAAAGATGTAAAGGCGCTAGGGGGAGGTTTATACTTTGAAGTGTACAGAGCGAACGTTTTTGGCGTGTTTGTTCAGCTGAACCCCCCTACAGTGGCGTATGCATTATTTTATCTTGTAGATGTTCGCGAGCGGAAGCCCAGAAAAAGAAGAAGATCGTGGGAGGAATGAACACTTCAAATACAAAAAGAACTTCATAGTAAAGAAAAATTTAATTTGAAATACAAACAGTGTGATGCAGAGGGTGCATAACGCTGTGAACGCTGTGAAACATTCGCCTGTTACGCCAAAATAGACAGGCGGCAACAGCATTATTCCTAAGACAAATGTTTAGTGCACGGTAGTAGTTTAGTTTGCGTTCGTTTTATTTCAAACAAGACCAACACAAGCAAAGGAGTACGTACCAATGACAGGCCCGGTCACGAGAAAAGTGCGGTCCACCCACGCCGCAGTTTCATGGTCGACGAAGTAGTGGTCCTTGTAAAGGAAGTACAGGTATCCTTTACTTGAACTTATTATGGTGGTCAGAAAGGCAACCGATGCCGCTACAACTGGAATCACCCAACACTGGTCTTGGAGGTTGCCAGGCAGCTGACAGCTTTAGGTCTCCTTCGACTCGTGTGACATGCTCACGATTCGGCCTCATTGACAGGTTGAAAACCCCTGACAGGTGGGAATGTAAACGTTGCTCGAGCTTCAGTGCTTGAGGTATTTGATGCTGAATTGCTTGCATTGCGCAGATGTTTAAAGCAGTGAGTCAGCAGAAATTAAGGCCAGCCTGAAAACAAGTCAGTGGGGTATTTTGTAGGATTCAAATGCACAGGCTCGTCGACAGATTAACGCACTTAAATTTCGTCCACGTTGAAAAGCTTGGAGTACAAGTGGGTTTGAACATACCCGCTGCCTGGATTACAAAACCTCTGTGGTGAGGTCGGCTCTTGTAACTAGTGCACTTTGACAGAAATATCAGGGACAATATTAAAACGACCCGCCATCCACACCTGCTCCTGCAGCTGCACTTATTTCCGCAATACAGCCAGAGATCGCACCCTGAATGGAGAGCCGGTGACTGTATTCACACACGAGGTAAGCTCGAAGGTCATAACCTCCACTGTTTCTTATCAAAAGCACAAAAGAAGGATAACCCCTATTTATAACTACAATTTCCGCACACATTTGTTTTTCGACAGTGCCCGGTAGAGGTTCAGTACTGCTAGAAACATCATCAAATATCCTGGGCATGTCCAAGTGTTAGAAGTGACAAAAGCCCGACCACGGCAAATTCACTAAATATACTGACGACTTTGAGGGGCTAAGCAACGGGGAACTTTGTATACCTGTGCATACCTGCGTCTTTTTGTCTCCGTTGTTTAGCGCCCCAAAGTATTCAGCTGTTACAAGAAGCGGGCGCGAGGCCACTAATGATTCGTGTCGGCAGGATGAGGTTTTCAAATAACCTCATAAATTTCTGAGAACGAAAATAGTTCATACTTAAACACACGTACTTCTGCAGGTCGTGATAAATGGATCTTTGCAGTTCACAAATGCACTTATATTTAAAGAAAGAGAAATATTCTGCTAATAAACAGGCCATGCTAACAAGCCAACATTCTGGTATATCATCATTTCGATCGTGTGTACCCCATAGTGAAGTTCTGTGTAAGCAAGCCCATATTGGAGTGGCGGGAACGCCATTTTTAGGCGCGACTTTTACGTTTCATATCGATGGTTGACACCGGAAATTTCGCAGATCGCTTCACCCTCCTTCTCCTACGAAACGAACTTGTCAATGTTGCTTTTCTTTGTGCAAGAGACTAGCCACCCAGCTACGGGAATTAAACAATTGATGTAATTGTGTCACCATTTGGTGCGCGTTAGAAAGGAAAATTATTAGGTGTTGTTTCGTTACTCGTTCCACTTGGTGTTCGCAAAACATTGAAATGTATCGCTGTGGACAGAACGACCTCTATCGCCGGGATTGAACAGCCTTAAACGTTGCTCTACAACCCTATTCATACTTCAACTCTGCCGGGAAGCTGCAGAAGAAACCGCATTGTATTCCTGCTTACACGGTTCAATGAAGAGCAGAATAAACGTCACTATACCGACCACGAATGAAATATCCTACAAGATTACAAGGACGTCGTTAAAGATAACGCTATCCACACCAGCTTCACCCATGCAAAAACCGACCCTGACGGTCACTTCGGTGGGCTTTGACAACCTCCCTGTGATTCGACCGCAAGAGCGTTTGGATCAGGTCTTTACCAAGGACGAACTACTCGCTGCTGTAAGGGCAGGCAAACCACGCTCAATACTCAGGAGATGACAACATCGCGTGGCTAGGACTTCCAAAGATGCCTGTGAAAACCAGTGAAACACTTCTTCACGGGGTTAACAACGCTTAGAAACTGCGCTTGGTGGACGAATGCCTGCAGCGCACTATATTTCATACATACCCCAAGCGTGGGAAACACCGACAAAAACATGAGAGCCCTGGGCCCACAAGCTTCACGCATATCGTCTGCAAGTTCATTTAAATGCTTTTTAACAACCGACTGTGACCCCACCTGGAGAAAACAGCCCCATCCCATTCATCACCGAAGACCCCACTCTCAAGATTCCTTAAGTCTGTTGACAAAGTACCAGCACTCTCTCTCTCTCTTCGCATAAACTCCTCTAAACATGAAGGCAGAAGAAAATGTGGTGCCAAAATGCCGAAGAAAAGATACGGCTCTAAATATGAAGCCCTTCGCCCGGATGTTCCTGCACCTTGACCTACCTGGTTCTTCACGTCCCCACTCATCCAGCAGGAGAAATACGCTAAGGGGGTATATTTCAAAGCCTTGATCCCGGACAAGGCGGCGGAAATAACCATAGCGCGAGGTCCCTCCAATCCGAACTTCAGAAAGATCATCACTGACCCCCTCAAAGAATGCAATTCGTTTAATCTCGGGAAGATCGTCCATTTTTGTGACAACCGCAAAAATGTGCAACCAATATCTCTGACACCCCCTCCGTTCTGCTCAAGTTTCTGCTCTTTTCTGTCAATGTTTTGTTTTGCTTCGTCCTCATCGCAGGCTGCTTTGAAGCCTAATGTAAGCTCCCAAGAATACATTTGGCTTCTCCACCGACTAATCAGCTGGAATTCGCCGAAAGCATTTAACAACTTACCGATTGCTGAGGTTCTCCAGAAAACGTGTCTAATGTGATCAAAATACAATCCTCCAAGAGTTCGGTCCAGCCAGGGTGCTCAGAACTAGGTGCGGAACGTCCTGAAACTTCGGCGTATCCACTTCTAAAGTCATGATGCCACCGACCGTTTTTTTTCGACAGGCGAGTTTCCCAAGGGTTTACATCGCCAAATCTAATCTACCGTACCCACAAACTGTAGAGCCCGCGCACTGGAGGGAGATACAGCAGCAAGATTTACCACGCGGATTACATTGCTTCCGGATGGAAGCGAAGTATACCAATTTCCACCTGCAAACTGTATCCCAGAAGGCAATCTGCAGCATTAAGAGCTCTTTTGCGCGGCATGGACCCAAGTTGTCGCCAGAAAAACGAGAAGGTCAGCATTGAGGGCTGAAGATTTTGAAAGAACCGACGTCCTCTACATCGGCAACTTCTTGCGGGTTCTACACGGCGCAACTGGTACCGGGGCCTTTAACTTTTATTTGAGCACCGGAAAAGCTTTTTAATGGGAATCCCCTGATGACCTATGCATCTCTAACATGCCTCCCATAGCATGCCTCCCGTACCGCAATATACCTTGCTGCAAAAACTTGAGCATTAGGAACTGAAAAGTGGGAAGGCTTACACAAACCCGACACACGTACCTGTGACTGAATCTATCAAACGTACTTAAAAGCCCACCATCGAATACGAATATTCCCATTTATGAATCGCGCTTGAGATAGGCCAAATGACTTGGAACATTAGTTGGGGCTCAAGAGACCGTAAAAAATTATGGCTGAAAACGTGCGTCAAGTACATGTCGAAAGCAGGTGCTGTGCTTGTAAATATAAGCCATGACTTCCGGGAGCCTGTTTTTGAATTGTGTAAAAAAAGGTTCCGAAAACATTTCAGCCCTTATTTTCAGAAGAAAAAGCACACATGCAAAGCGTACTCCGGGAAGCTGATTTTGAAGTAACGCAGATGTGCTCAGTGGGCTTTGCGCGTCAGATTTAAATTTTCTTTTATATTCTTTTTATATCACTACGACAGTGAAAACCCCGTTGGCACTGTCTTTATTTCTGATTTATTTTCGTCTAGTTTATGTCAGCACCGCATGCTTTTTTGTTCTGCTACCGCTGGTGTGGTACTGTTTTTCCGGATTCTAAGCGGTGGCCCTTGCTGTGGCCTTTCCGGGTGGCCACGTGGAGGGCGAACACGTGCTGTATGCGTGTATATGGTTCTGTTTAAAGCATTCTTTGCTACCTCTACACGTGTGATCCCACCATGAGCAGTATCCCTACGTATCTCATACCGAGCAGGAAGTGCTAGGCACTTTTGCGTCCAACAGTGCCGTTTTTTGTCTCGAACCTGCCTCAAGGGCGATTTTATATTTCATTGCAATTTTTACACAGCTGGTGAGCGTTCTGGCGAATATTCTCATACCCACCGATGGAGCTTCGCGCAAGAAAACCGTTTAACCATATTGGTAGGCCGAGATGGGATCCCACGTTTTAAATGAATGCAACTTCTCAGAAAGAAAATACGGTACTTGATCATGCAGATATACTAATAATGTGGCTTCTTTCTCTACTCTAACATCAGTGCAGTTGGAAGGCAGGTCTGTTTCACTGATTAACATTTCACTCATTGATATGGTCGATGCGGCAAGTTGCGAATTCCATTGCACGCGCTTCAAATATGGTGGTTTCAAGATTTAAATTTAGGGCCGACTGACCCTCGATGCCTTTACTGACAACCTTTTTTCAGGACGTTGATATAGCAGGTGAGGGTGCAGCTCATCAATGTTAGGACCGCCATAAACTGAGTGAAGATCGGTTAGTGGTAGTTAGGTGAATTGGCTCCTGGGGCGCAAGGCTAATATTTTTGTTTTTGTATTAAGGTTTAACTATTTTCATGTCGGAATATTTTTTAAAGCAGTCCAAATAATATTTGCATTTTGTCATGGCCCGGAACAATCAGAATATATGTTTACACTGTGTTCCTATTTGAAAAAACATCTTTTTGAAAACTGTACAGAGATTGAAGCAGGCTTCAGACTGTTTGAACAGCTAAGTGTGCAGGTATAGCACTTTTTTCTAGCAGCCTTCGGGCAGTTAAAGGGGGGTTTTTGAGCAGCTTGGGAGCACCAGAAGGCAAATATAGGAGCCGAGGAAATCCGTTCATTAGCATATTTATAGAGTTAAAAATCATTTATTTGCAGTTTTTATTTCTTGTAAACCCAAAAAACCCAAATTCCAATGGCGTTTTTAAAAATCCGATAAATACTGAGTTGACTACGTGTTCATGAGGTTTGATAAAAATAAGTTCCCGGAAAATGGGCTTCACGGCCGAAAGAGCAATTATAAATAACAGAAAATAGACATAAGCTACGCTTTGAATAGTTACACATGACTAGACTTCGACAAGCAAATTGTTGGCGGCGTATCTACTCCTTTCTTTGCAAATGTCGACAAAACACGATAGTCTTTCGCCGACATTTGACAATAAAATGCCTCGCTTCGCTTTGCCCCTAACCACATGCTTTTCCTCTTCTGTCGCGCTTCTCTCAGGTAAGCACGCTAAGGTTTGCTCAAGTCAATTTAAATTTAGCACATTTCATTGCTCCAGGCTGGGTGCTCGATGCCAGCGCTGCCGTACGGCGGAGACGCGCGTGAATGGCGGCGCATACTTCAACGTTTTTAGAACCACGTCGCCCTTCTCAACGTGCGTTCCACGTACAACGTGGAACCTATCTAATGGAACCGTTTGTAACTGTTGCTGCTTGATTTAATAAATGCCGCCAGAAGCTGTAGTGGCGCTCGCGACAGCAGGCGATACAGTGAACTTTTTTCTGCTGTGGATGTAGTATTTCATTTCACAAAAATTAAGCATTGATAAATTTTTTATACAGAGAAACACTGTAAATACTACTTTTAAATTGTTTTCTGTATCACATTTGCGTAATGTCTTGTTCCTGCTCAACAATGTTGACAAGGAAGAACATTACGCCGGACTAACCGTTTAGATTTGGCTGTGAGTATATAAAAGTATGGCGCACATTTGGTTTCACTTTGGCCTGGTGGTTGAATTGAGTCACAGACAGACAGACAGGCAGACATACAGACAGACCATATTTTTTGGTTAAGTAGCCCAAGAAAGAGTCTTTAAAAATGTCCCTGTTATTACAAAAACCATTAAAGCCATGCGGGACAACAAGGGCAAAACCAGAAATTACCGGAATGGCCTCTCTTGCGTCGACTAATAAAGGCTTACCTTTATTTTAAGCTTAGGAGACTCTAGACAGATGAAAAAAATCTGAAAGCGGAACAAATTGGCATGGAAAGAAACTAAGGGATAACAAGATGTAATTTGAACTAAACCTGACCATACTCCAGAGAAATTTAAAATGTATGTTCGCCTTTACAAAGCAAACGAAAAAAGGTATCCTTCCGCACTATCAGCTATATTGAACAATTCATGCTTCTATCAGAATCCGCCAAGAAAAAGATTGAAGTACCGTGCTTCTATCCAAGCAAAAATACCATGCAACTGTGCCGCGTTTAGCGAACTAACTAGCGTACCAGTGTTTCTTAACTTTTTTCCAGCGGAGACAGTGGTCTTAGCGATTTAAAAATGGAGAGTGTGTGACGGCCTTCTCCCTCTACCCCCTCAGAAAAAAAAACGTAGTTCTGTACCGCCAGACACTCCCACCGAGCTGATCATTTAAATATACTTGCTGGCTTAAGACAGTCTCACCTCTCGCTTGTGCCAGGGCCGCTCCTGTATCTCACCCTCTTCCACCCCGCACAGCACGGCGGCGTCTAATCTTTAAAGCAACAAGCCGACTCGCAGCGGTAAAATGCGAGGATACCAGAGAATAAAAAGACTATTTTATACTTTGCCTTTAACATTAAAACGGAATATTGTAACGAGTGCTGGCCACGGTGCATTAGTCATGGCGTATTTCCTCACTACAGGTTTACCCAGAAGTCCGGTGAAACCGTGCCAGCACTTGGAGACCCTGAAATGGTGGCAAGAGACTCCGAGAGTGCAAGTCCTTCAAGGTGTCCGCCGCAGCGCGCCACGTCGGAAATGACGGATGAACGACTGAGTGCCTACTGTTCCCTGCTCAGCGCCAGCAGTATTGAACATCATCTCACAGTTTCCTCATATTTGGCAATACAGAGGCGCAATATTGCCTTTTGTAGCAGGGTGGCGCACGAAAAGCAAATTGCCACAGCATGGCGCAAATCGTGCAGCACTTCCACCACTCCAACGCTGTAGAATGACTGTGATGAGGTCTCGCTGCTGCAGAAAGCTAAGAGTGGTCAATGCGCCGAATTCTACGCGGGTAATCAACAAGGAAGAATAAGAAGGAGAGTAGCTGTTCGGTCTCAGAGTCAGCAAAGCTGGAATTTGAATTTTTTACAATCTTTAGATTGGAGTTATTCTCTGCAAATCCCGGATTACACGCCCATTTTTATGGCCGAATTTTTGGCAATACCTCTCGCCCTATGCAAAGTCCCGCAGCATGTATCAAAAATCATCATATTATCTCATTCGATGGCAGTTATATCGGAATTAACTTCTTCTTCGGACTCTCCATTGTACCGCACACTATTATTTTTTGTTCCCAGGCATGTGAAGGAGGTACGCTTGTCTTGGGTACCTGGCCATAGGGACATCAGGGGCAATGAGCAAGCGGACCATTTAGCTAATGTTGCTGCCACAGCTCCCATTCAATTCGGAATTCCTAATCTGGCTCTATTTGCATCTGCGAGATTAAGACGATATTGACATTTAAACGCCACCCGTTCCGATTCACTTTTATCATTTGAAGAGTTCCAACATCTAAAGTTCGGGTGGAATGTTCATTTTTGTGGCTATCGGCAATGCGAGGTGACCTTCACCGAGCTGCGCTGCAGGGTTCCAAGGCCTAATTTCTATCTGTTCATATCAGAACTTTCTCCTACAGAACTACGGGTGCGGTGCCAGGTCCCCGAAACAATCGAACATTTTTTTCTCGACTGCCGCCGTTTCTCAACAGCTCGACAACTGTTTTTGAAGGACCCAATTAAGCGGATGGGGTTGACCTTATCGATAACACTTATATTATCTAGTGGCGCATCAAAGCTGTGGTTTGCAAAAAGGGATATATATAATTGCATTCAAAATTTTCTTTCTGCCTCAGATCGTTTCAATTGCTAAAGGGTGCTGATTAATGGGTAATTCGGGTTTCATTCACTACTAAGTTACCTTTTACAGCCTTTTCCCGAAAATAAGTATTTTGAAGTCCCCACGTATTTAACCGGTTTAGCCCTTGCCAATCCCCTCTTGTGGGTACGTCCCAAAATATTTGAGGACAACATAATCATCATCAAGACGGCACCCTCGCGGTGTAGGCCCGTGGACCGCCGCCGGTGCTGCTTTCCGAACCACCAGCTGGCTATCAAAGATACGACGGCCATCCGTCGATGTGTAGGCCCGACGAATGTCTTCGACGCTACCGCGAGAAGCCGGAGCGCCCGAAAAGTAAGCGGTGTTCCGGTGGCGTGGAGCAGGGGCAGCAAAGCCTCGCTGCGGCGCACCCCTAAGCTCTTCCATCCCGCCGCTAGCCATCGGCCACCATCAAGTCCTTGTCCAGCGAGGCACCTGTTCAACAACTGCACTGACCTTTTCCGTTGCCAGACACTACTTTCTCGTAGACTGCAGGGAAGTACGTCTCCGAGTCGTTGCGTCCAGACCACCTCGTCTCCGAGATGACGGCAGTGAGCGCATGACTATTCCTTTTCAAATTAATCCGCAGTCACCCGCACTTTTACGCGTCTACTTCGTTTGTGTACTTACGTGTCCCTTCCCGCTTTGTATTATATCCGGTCAATATATCTATTGTGTGTGTGTGTATTTGTGAAAACGTAGACCGGGCTTGTGACTCTCTACGCGGTCCGGCCCAACATTCCTTACAATGGCCTACAAACCGTGTCGTGATTTAGCACGCCATGTTGTTTGATCTTGTTATTTCCGCACTACGCGTGCACTCCTGTTGGGTATAAGTAAACAACCAGGTGGTATTAGAATATCTTCAGTAAAGTTGCTGTGTTAATCTGTTTGAAATATGTTGTCGCGATTCAAGCAAGTGGTGTGCACATAGGTTTCCAAAGCCCTTGAGAGCATAAAACCTAATGCTTCCGCGCAGTGGAAGCCGTGTGCGCTAGACATCATTTTGCTCGATCTGGTATTACAGAATTGGGTCGTTTATACGGCCCACTTCTTAGTCTTTCAATGTTGTTTGCTTCCGAATGACATTCTTTGTATACTGAACGGGAATTAAAATTTATTTTCTTCGCGGCAATGATTTTGCTGACTTTCTTACCATGTCCTGTTCTTGACGCAAATGTTTTAATTTCCTACTCTCTTTGCAGGAACGTCTTGATAATATGCCCTACATTACAATGTCCCATCGAGAAGCAATGCGAGCGCCATTGTGCACCGGTCATGGAAGAGGAAATTGAACCTCATTGAAGAGACAGAATGCAACCATGTCGAATATTGTTCCGAGTCGTTTCGAGATGATAGACGGTGAAGGCGAAGCGACATTAAAAGTATGCGCATGAAAGGCAGTCGAGCAATGGCCCCCAGTCATGACAGTCGTGCTCTAGGTGCTTGCGGGAGAGAGAGATGAAGCAGGACAAGGTCTGATGCTGAAGAACACGTAGCATTCTGTAGCTGAAAGATTTAAAATTTGGTAACTCACTCAGCTCCAGCGCAGCTACGAGAGACGTTTGTAACAGAAAATACGAAACAAATATTTAGGAATGTGCAGATATCAGGCTACAACGACGCAAAATTGTTTGGAATTTCCTAATAGACGTCAGCAGTAAAACATACTTATAAGTAGGTTTGGTGCAGGGTACCATTAAAGTGATGTGATCAAAAAGAACCTAACACATCACTAGAATTCCCCATGCATGTTTCTTGTTTAGGGATGTTTGACAGTGGCCGAGAAAGTGACAAACGAGGGGCCGAGACGTCATACGTAAATCACCGAAAATCGTTTGATGTGCCGGCACTGGTTTATGAGTGTTGTTTATTATCTCTATTTCTTGAAAATTTGCAACAAAATTATCAGAACTGTTTTTGAATGAACCACAGTTGAATTTCGTCTTTGTGGTTCCGTAAGGCCTTACTTGCTGTTTTCACCGAAATGAGCTAAGTTTGCAAATAGCTGGTCCATACTCCTCTAATTTTTGCTTTTATCACTGAGACTACTGCTGTGTGACTATCCTCATGGCTACACGCTCTCCCGGACTTTAAGCTGCGCAAATTATCAAAGCAGTGTTTTCTGAAAAGTGCTGGTATAATCACCCTGAAAGGTCGCGTCACGAATTTGACGCCAATGTCAGAACGCAGCAAAGTAGTGGTGGAGAGCAAAACGCTGTTAAAGCCATTGCAAAGGCACGGCAGCCACATGCAGCGACGATATTTATGTTCGGGGATAACATGAAGCCTAGGCAAAGTCGGCGCCAATGGAAGGAGTTTGGGCAGTTAGAGTGTTTTAAAGGCTACTGCTGGGGCGCGATGACGCGCCCCAGCCGTGGAGGGATCAGGATTATTTTTGGCAAAATGGGTATCTTTAAGGTGCACCCATATCTCGTACACTCCGAAGTTTTTGCTTTTCGCCTCAACCAGAAAAGCGACCGCCACGGCCGGGAATGGAACCCGTGACCTCGTCTCAGCAGTGCAACGCCTTAGCCACTGAGCCACCGCGGCGGGTTTCGTGAAAGAATTTGAGGCTGTGCAAATAGAAACTTTTCGCGTGCACCGCAAACATACAGTAGCTGTCGGGGACTTCAATTTTGACTTCTCCAGTGATACCTCAACACATTGCTGCTAAGATCGTTTAACATGCGTAAGTCAATAACTGAGCCTACACGTATCACTATAGACCATTCCAACGATGGCGCCGCCATTTTGCGTGCGCAGCGCCCTCGCGTAGCTGGCCGATTTGCTGGCTTGGGCGTTTGCTCCGCGGCGCATAAGAGCTCGGTAAAATTTTTGTTGTAGCCCATTGTACGTCCGTTTCCGCAGTATACATTAAAAAGGTAAGTTATTGCATAGGACAGTTTTAAACGACTCGGCTGAAATTGGCAGCTTTTTGCGCCGCGGTGGGGCTGAAATTCGCCTCCAGGTAGCGTGGTCCACGATGGGTAAACGATGCCGTGCCGAGCATGTTCGCAATAATTGGTCACATTTTTTTTGCTTGTGTGTGTGCGTCCGGGATAGCGTATAGCGGGTATTTTGATCGCTTTAATGCAAAAACTGTTGTTTGTAAAACGACTAACCGTCATACGCTCGGCGCTCATGGGCAACAAACAGAAGCGCGTGTCGGTGTAACAGAATTCTGGCTTCTTATCCCTGCAGGGTTTAATACAGGTAGTTTTGGGTGAACTTAGTGTTAGGCTCATTACATAGTTTGTATATATCTTACCGATATATCAACACCTCACCCTCAGCCACCACTGCCGCCAACAATAAGCAAAACCTCCTCTCTCTAGAATTTCAATCGGCTCTCCAGCACAAATTAGCCGTGAAACTCATGTGCAACACAAATAAAATAAACAACACGGCTCCTGGAGAGCGTCATGTAAGGACTTATTAAGCGTCCGCCGTTTGGCAACCAGACAAGCGTTCGCTTTTTCGTTGCTTAGTTTAATGTTGCCGACAGATACATCACATTTGGAAAAAAGCCTGAACTCTTGGAGTTTGTGATTGAATAACTTTATTTTGTCCGAGTCGGGGATGGGGAAACAAGAGAGGTGGAATCCCCTTCAGTATCCCCTACCCAATTCCCCTCAGATTGGCTGTGGAAAGGGACAACTTAGGGAGGTAGTAGTCACTGAAAATCACCAAGGCCATCCCACGTAACACTTAGAGCCGGGTGTGCCGCAATGTGGCAGCAGCAACGGCAGAGATGGAACTAATATTATCTGCGGCAAAGGCAAGTTTCAGTGACCCATTTTAGTTTGGAAAGGAAGTAGAATTTTCGGCCAGTACTCCAAAGTAGGTGTACCAAAAGAGCTCAGCAGAACAAAATTGCCAAACAGTTTAATGTGCGCAACTCACAAGATGCTAGTTTGGCTCATTTATTACAAACATTTCATTAAAATAATGCGGAAAGTAGTGGTAAATCCAAACGCGCGATGCCTACAATGCGTAGTCAAGGCAAAGGAGCAGCCGCGCCAGGCCCGCCGTGATCGGCGCACACACTCCAGAGAAGGGGAAAAAGGGCCGAGACGCCGTGACCGCTGAGTTCGAGAGTACGTGTCCCCCTCCCCCGATTGAACTGTCTATACCTCAAGCAACCTTATGGACCACGCCCTTCGCAACGTTGACAAAGAAGTGTCTTCTGGTGTGCTTCCTCTCTCGGTAGGTGACCACATGCCTATTTTTGTTGCCTCTAAAACTCAACCTCTTAATGCTAAACCATCCAGGGGGAAGGTCACTACTCAGGTGGATCCCAATTTATTACGAGACAAAATAAATGAAATAGATTTCTGGGCCATGTATCAGGCGTATGTTATTACTGAGCACGGGAATTTCATACGCTCGCTTAAAAATGCTGCTTTATTAGGCGCCACTACAACCAACAATAAATATATCAACCCACTCTGCCCGTGGGTGACACGCACTATTTTGGGGATACTAAAGCAAAAGGACCGATGGTCCCACAAATGGGAGCAGCATAAGAACAATGAATATTACCTAAAACAATTCACGTTTTATAGAAAAAAAATCAGTTTCCATGGTGAGGAAGCGGAAAAAAGAATACTTTACTAAGCTTGTTGAAGAACCTGAAGGCAACACCAACAAGTGTGGGAGATCGTTGAGGATGCAGTTGGTTTAGATTACGATAAACGCGTATTGCCTGATTTAATAACACAGGACACGGCGGATAGTTCTACAACTATTTTGCAGAAGTCAGGCGGTCTTCGGCTGTCCACTTTCCTGAAAATTCGGCTCATACGGGCCCTTCTAGGTCAGTCTCCGATAGCTTCGGCATGTTTGAACTTGAACTGCCACACTTCTTAGCAGTGGTGAAGAATTTACATGGTAGCAAAGTGCATGATTATGGCTTTAGAGGCAGAATTAACAAGATTCCTAAATGGTACTTTTCCGGCCGACAGCTACGAATAGTGAGAGCTGGTTTTGTGTCCTCTACAGAGTCAGTAGCCGCAGAAGTACTACAGGGCTCAGTTATTGCACGTAGTCTTTTTTCTCTCTATGTCAATGACTTTCCCTCTTGGATGCTGCACTAGGAAGCCCTTATGTATGCGGGTGACACGGCACTAATTTTTATTCGAGACACTAAATCAGATCGAATCTGAAATCAACGGAGAGCTTCAGAGCGTTTATTTATGGTTTAAACGAAACCACCTAATTAATAATGCGGAAACACTAAATATATGGTTTTACTCCCAAGGAAGGTGCAGCCCAAGTTTTGTAGCTTTAATTTACAGTTAAAGTCTACGCTGTTGCAGAGAGTAACCCCGTTAAAATATTTAGGGGCCGTGTTTGACTCAGATATGAACTTGAAATCTCATATAGATACGACATGTTGGAAGGCGGCGTGTGGCTGCCATGCTTTCCTAAAAGCCCGTGAATGTTTCAACGCAGCCACCTTGGGTGCCCTAAACACTGAATAAAATCGTGGGGCAGCACATACCAAACATATTTGAAACCTCACCACCTCTTACAAAAGAGGGCAATAGGAATTATTGAATTTTCAAATATAACTGATACCAGTTAACCGCTGTTCAAACACATGCGCGTAGTTCCGCTGCACTCTGTTCATGTAATAAGCGTGTCGGATATAATAAACAGAATAGTAAAACATGACGGCCCTCTGCCACTAAGCATTTTAAGTTACAGGCGCTCAGTAGAAGAGCTGCGACGAATAATTGCTTTAATTTACCCGTTGCTAAAAATGTGTAATGTCGACGGCTAATAGAATTATATGGTGCTCTTATTTGGAATGTTATACCGGCAGATGTGAAAGCCGCACACAACTTTTCTGCGGCTATAAAGCGTTTTGTGTTAGAGGATAGTGGTGTAGTTTTATTAATATTATGTCTGCTTTTTTTTGCCCCAGAAATGCATTGTGTAATCCAGTATATGTATTTGTACCTGTTCCGTTTGCCACTGTGATACCGTCTTTTGAGTTATGCGGCATGTCTAACTATTGTTCCCGACACTAGCCAGCCAGGCTATGGGATCAAAAATGATTTTTGAAAGTTTTCTTTGTATCACATGTTGAAAGTGACACATAAAAATTTCCCCGCATTTCCCCGAGGGGAAGAATGTGAAAGTGCGAATGCAGGATTTGAATTTTCGCGGTTCGGTAATGTTCGCGGAAGAGAGATCACACACACACACACAACTACAAAGAAAGAAAGATGCATTTATTCACAGACACCTATTTGTGTTGTCGTTGTACTTGATTGCTAGAGCGGATCTCAGCTTTGAAATTTCGTGTCAGTACTCCTTTAAGCGGGTGCATTAGCCCTTCTCACGCCCGATTCCTGGCCAATCCCCCACGTGGGTATGTGCCATGCACAGACATCTATTTGTGTTGTCGTTGTACTTGATTGCTAGAGCGGATCTCAGCTTTGAATATTCGTGTCAGTACTCCTTTAAGCGGGTGCATTAGCCCTTCTCACGCCCGATTCCTGGCCAATCCTCCCCGTGGGTATGTGCCATGTCAGCGGCCAGGCAGCGCGCGCCCATCTCCCCCCGTTGACAAGGAAGACGAGGAGATTCCTGGCCAATCTCCCACGTGGGTATATGCCATCTCCCCCGTTGCCAAGGAAGACGAGGAGCGCGCGCACCCGCAGCTGTTGCTATGTGGACGGACAGCGGTCAACGGAATTCAGGGTCGCTTATAAAGTGCATTCGCACTTAAAAAAGTGAACCGGTTTGGTAACCAGGTTTCGCCTGTACTACTTTCACTATTTTGTGGTTACCAGGCTGCACAGACCCTCTCCTTGCGAGCTTGCAACAATTTATTTGCCTTCAACTGCTTCCCAATGGCAACGTTTCATCTGTCTCGGATGTCTGCTTCGCCTGTACTCGAGATGCTTTAAAATCGCAGGTGACACCTTCGTCCTCCCATGATAGCAGGTGGTCGCAGCCGCACTCAATTCGAAACACTACATACCGCCGGTGATCGTCGCCAAACGGTTTGCGTGAACCCTCACATTTATTGGAGCGCACAGTTTTAGAATGAGCCCGCACTCAACGCAGCGGAGTGAGAACACCAGCCCACCTGCGCCAAGCGCGGTTTCGCAGAATCTAAAAGCAGTGCGCCGAAGGCTTGTGTGGCACGGCAAGTGCAGCGTCTCGTTCCACACGCTACCATCCCAGAGAGCGTTCAGCAGTTTGGGGTGAACAAAACTTCGGAACTTCTGTCGGTGTCTCTTAGAGGCGCCTCTAAATATAGAAATGCAGAGCGAATAGGTGAGACCAATAGACGCCAGGCAAACCACGTTTTGCGGCGGGAGTGGTGCGGCGGCATGCAAACATACCCTCGTAATCAGCGTCGTCATGCAGGTAACAGAGGCGGGTGACGCAGCAGCCAGTGTATAAATTATATATTTTCGTAGCAAGATACCCCTTCGCACATCAACGCAAACTTAAAGAGGGGTGGTAATTTTGTGTTTATCGAGCTTAATCGGCAGGTGCGCTACTGCGAGCACCGCAGTGTGTCAACATCGACATTTTGCGGCCCCCGAGCTCCTAAAATCAGGGCCACAAAAAAGAAGACTTGGAGGGTTTTAGATTCTAACATTCCAAGGAACGCAGAATCCACGCGCTCTAATAAAAGCCCCCAAGACGCAAATCGACTGTATAGAAAATGGAAAAAGGAAGTTGAAAAAAGATTGGTGGTACCATGCGGAAGAGCCTTTTCAGTCCTTAAATAACAGATGTTCAGGATCCGCATAACTATCTGGTAAAATGGTTTATCTCGCAGTCACATCTTTGCTTCGCATAAAGGAAGTACCAAACTATAAACAAATAGGTGTTTAATGACCATTGTTTCAGGTAGGCGTAAATTTGAAAACTTAGACCATGCCGGTAACAAACGAGACATATCATGCACACCCGTGTTAAGACAGTGCCAATCGCAGTAGTATAAACATCGTGGCGGCCTGTGGGAGCACGTCAAGGGAGTAGACAAAAGCATTGTAATGAAGCAATAAAGCACGGTGACAGGGGTATCGGCATGTGGCAATAGCAAATTTCCGCGAATAATTTCACAGTGTTTCGTTATCCAAATAAAACGACAACTGGGTATATCGTGACCTTTTTTGCTGCAAATAACAATTATTTAGGTTTTATTATTTATTGTCCTTGTTATAATAAAGAAGCTTAGTTTTTAAAGCTTACAAATATAAAACCCGAACTGCACATAGTTTTGTGGCGCTCGATTTGAACGAAGAAAAAGCACCAGATGGCAGGATAATTCTGTGCAATGGTATTTGTATATTTTTCGGTGTAAGTGATCGTAGTTATAATTGGCGTCTGTTTATTTAACGCCCGATATTCTGCTTCCCCGCTCCACTTTTGGTTTCTTTTGATACCTGCCTCGTTCTCTAGCTTTGTTTGTGCAGGAGAGACTGATATGGTCTGTTCCTTGCATTTCTGCAAAAATAGACCGTCTATAACAATTTCAAAGTAATAGAATTATAATTCCGAGTACTTATAATTCCACTGTGTGGAGAAAATAAATGTTTTCAGCGCGGGGCATGATTTTGCTGGTGGCATGAGAAGAACGGGAAACAGCGGAATGACGATACAGATGTCGCAGTTCAAGGTTGTGCTGTAGTCCTTGCAAGGGTCTACAAAAAAAAGGGGGAAACGGGAGTGTCATTGTGTCATTGTTCGTAATAAGCAAGGGCTGTTTTTTTCCTGTTTCAACGTCAGTGCCGCCGCTACTATATATTGAATTTGGCACAGAGAGATCCCATCGTAAATACGTTCATTTTGGGAGTATTCTGTTGCATTTATTTTTCATTTTCTATTCGTGAAATAACATTCTGATACACAGTTGAAAAAATCACTCGATGCTTGTTTGTTTACCATAGAATGCGAAATCTTTATTAAAAGACTCCGTACATTTGCGCAAGCAGTGTTACTGCATAATAAGTTACGATAACTAATTCAAGGAAAATTCAGTTTCGTTGTAGAAACCGATGCCTTGCGTAGACGTTTTATTTTTAGGAGTACAAGAGGCATTTTGTAGCCTTCCCTTGTCGTATACCCAGACACCTAAATAAACCTTGTGAGGCACTCGAATAATGAATGTAGTGCAGAGTGGTATTTGTACATAAAACATGTTTTCTGCACTTTTGCACCTTCTACCAGCTTATTTGCACCCCATATTTTAATACCCAAACAATAGGGTGTTGTGATGAGCGCCCTAACCAGCAATGAATACCAATCGAAACCCTTTTTGGCTATTGTTGCACCCTTTTAAACGGTTGCTTACACCCTGTATTGTGAAGCACCCTCATGTTAGTGTGCCGGAGCTATATTTGGGGGCTTAAAAGGTGAAAAAAAGATGCAAAATTTTCAATGCACCCTTTCAGCTTAGTTTTGTGTTTAGTATGCATCAAAAAATTATGATTCGGCTGCTCCCTAGGGTAAATAAAACATTTTACAAAATCATCGTCGATAAGAACATAATTAGGAGCCTCATAGACCTTTCGTTCATCAGCAGCTAGGCGTGGTTAGTTCGCTGTAGTAGATTGAAAGATATATGTTAAAAAAGAAAGTTTTTAATGTTGCTGATACTTTTCTCGTTCTGAGGGCGTTTCTGTGAAACAAAGGACCCCCAAGGATTTTTTCATTCATTTCGACTTCCCCTTTTCTCGCGTTTTACTGCGCAGATAGATATTTCTAGAACCCGAGCGTGCCACGTGCGTTTGTGCAGTTTGGCTCTCGACACAGCCCGTATTCTGGTGTCGTAGCCAGGGAATGCGTGCAGGTGCAGGAGCAGGTGGCGAATGTTTTTCGTCCTTTGCTGGGCATATTTTCGGTAAACGTGGTTTGTGAAAACAGCCGTCTTCAACAAACGAAACTGTACTGTATACGCGGAAAGGCATACGATTTCAGTCCCACTTCTACACAAAGCATTTAGGCACGTAGCAAGTTTATTTGGGTCAACTGACCGTACGAGCAACTGAAATTAAATTCAGCGGAAACGCCGACGTAACTCGTATTTCTGCTGTTGGTTCCTGTTGGCTTCTTGCGTTGCAATCTTATATTGGCCCCCTCGTGCAACACAACCAGGACTTAATATTCCAAGTTTGGAAGGATGACTAAGGCTAATGTCTACCTTTAAATGGTCACCGCCAGTGAGATCAAACCATGCCCACCCCATCCAAGTCGAAGAGGACTTCAGACTTCCAGCCTCCAGCGTACCTGCAAGACCGCTGTTGGCTGATACCAGTTGTTGCGGCTTCAGTAATGTTTTTGACTGCCATTATCAGTTCGAGCAAAGGATATCTGTTCGTACTTTACATGGATTACTACGTCGTCGACCATGCAACTGCGTCGTGGGTCGAAAGCACTTTCCTCGTCACCTCAGCCCTCGTAGGTATGTGCTGCTTTGCTTGTTTTTTTTATAACAGGGCGTAAAGCTACTTCCGTCCAAAAAACGATTCTTCACTCTCACTAATGCGAAAATAGTGCAACTATTTATGGTTTAAATCACGTATTACGGTACAGACTGGCGCTGATGGTGGCCCAGAAGAAAATCATTTGCGTGTTCTGATTATGTCCCCGCGGCGTTGGACGCCCAGCTTTCGTTTTGCTCTCTTTCTATTTTGCAGCCCTCCTCGCCGTTGTGCCTCTGTAAGTTTTCCTACCCTTGTTGGCTCTCCCTAGCGGCTTCCTCCGTTTCGACGCGACATCTGTCATTACACATTACAAGCTGTGCGCGCAGTCACACGACTAGGGTTCGCGTGCAAATTCTGGATACCGGTGCCGGGGCACAATGAGCGGCGCGGGTAATCACACACCCCCATTTACATTATGATCGCTTATTACCACGATAACGTTATTATTCTCATTTTTCGATGTCCCCTTGGCTGCTAGTCATCCACTATCAGCCGTGCTTTTGATGCGGCTGCGCAAATACGTCATCGCTGCGATTCGGAAGGTGGGATTACGGGCCCTATTCCCGACCACATAAATTTACATTGAATTCGCCATGTTTTATGCGTAAGCAACACGTGATCAATCAGCGACGTAATCCACGTATATCTATGACGACATGCAATGTAATTTTACGCTAGGCTTATAAAGATCCCAACTGAGCTATGAAATATTGCACAAAATGATATGATATAATTGTCATAAAGTATAACATTGGACAGAAGCTTCGGTTTGCAAGAAAAACACATTTCTTCGGGTTAAAATTGGCGTAAACGCCATAAGACGATCAAGTAACGTTGCTCGAAAAGCGAGTGAAAAACGAGTTTTGAGCTAAAAAAGATCACACAATGTTCTTTACCTATATATTTATTTCTTTTAATCGCTTCTAGTAACATTGTTGAGGTCTATGCTTCAATGCAAGCTTTGTTGCGTTATTACCTTTCCTGCGGTCACCACCGCCATGCAATCGTCTGATGGCATGACACAAGTTTATTTTGTGGTCACACAAAATGATGGCCGTGACCATCGGTTGTATGACCGGGTAAGGAAAGGCAAACGCTACGCCTGATATTGGGAGAGCGGTAATAAAACAGTAATTAATAAAACAGCCAGTTTTTTTGTTATTTGCTTCCAAAATCGTGTCAGTGACCCACTGGCTTAGTAGGGGAAACATAACTCGGGACGTTGTTTTCATACGCCGTTATCGCTGACATGGAAACAGTCAAATCTAGTATCTCTTTTGCTAGAAAACAGTTTTACATCGAGCGACGTGCGGAAATGCTCCTGATGCAAATTCACGGAGATTTTACGGCGCCAAAGGTCGGTAAGAATATTTTCCCTATCTCACAGTGACAGCAGCCGCCATTTTCAAGCTCTTACATACCATCACGTCACTTTTGCGGAGCTGCAGTTGCCGATGCGTCACGGAGTCGTTCCCGTCAACTATTTAAATTATGTCACACCTTCTCAGCCAATCACAGAGAGGTAGTGACATACAAGCCGTATTGTCGTTAAAAACCAAAGACAGGCCTACATTGTCATGCCCTGTGCATTTAGTCCAATTTTTCACTGCCGGCCAAACATAATTCACTTTCAAGAAAGACAATGAAGACCAACTTTAGAAGTTGTGCTAGTAAACGTCATGAAACGTCATAAGGACGACGCTACACACAACCGCTTTGTCAACCACAAGCATGTGACCAAAATTGAAAGTTGATACAAAAAGTCCTTCGGCAAATTCGCAGTGCACTGCGAATTCGATTCGTCGAGAATAGGGCCGAAAAACTTATATGCCAGAGCTAGCCAAAATCTGGAATATGGCGCAGCGACAACCAGAGCCCTATTTTGATTGCATATATTCACACTTAATTGGCCATATTTTACCACGAAAGTGTTTTATGCCGGGATACACTAAGATGTGACTTACGTCATAGCCGTCATGCAAATGACATCGCCAAACAAACGCGGCTGCGCCAGGATTTGAGCCTGGTGCTCCGTCGCCGCAACAAGAGGTGCTTGCGCTCTACCGACTCGGCTACGAACCGAAGCGCAATTAGCAGCTTGAATTAACCATATATCTTATCTATAACCTCCTGTATTTCGATGGTGCTGCCGTCTACGAGAGGTTGAGCGAAATAGTGCATCCCGATGCTAATGGGCGCCGAAAGTTGGCGCCAGCTGGGCTCTTCGCAACTACCGTATGCCGTACACTCCACAAAGCAGGGACGCACTGGTCGCACACTTGCGAAAGCAACGCGCCATCTGCGTTTTCCTCGCCAAGCACACTCACAAGACAGCCACGCAAATCATGCTCTTTCGCTGCAGCGGACCATAAGTTCACCAAACGATTCGCTATCAACCCGTTTTGTTTCGTTCGCATGGTTTGTGAGCGCGTGTGGTTTTTTTCGGGTTTCCGCAGTGCTCGTGCGCGTGCAATTCAGTGTCCAATTTTGATAAGTCTCACGTTCCTAACGGACGAAATATAAATAGCGATGTGCAAGTTTATGTCGATGCAGACTACACAATCATCTGATTCTGTGAAGGCACATCTCACTTTCATAATTTACCGACTCCTATGAAAGAGCGATCAACTACATTTTTTACGTAAGCACAACGTAAGCAACAAGTGAAGTTATGCACATCTAGCTATGACAATTCGCACTGAAATTTGACTCTTCAGTCACACAGATCACAACCAAGCTATCAATATTACCAATATAAGGTCTAAATACACATGCATGTATTAACAAAATTAGGACGGCAACTGAGGCTGGCACGAGAAACAAGTTTCTTCAAGTCAAAATTGGCCTCCACACCACAAGGGAATCAGGTAACGCTGCTCCAAAAGGGAGCGAAAGTGGCATGTTGATATGAAAAACATCACGCAATCTTTTTTACCGTATCTATTTATTTCTTCGAATACCTTTTAGTGACGTAGTTGAGTTCTGTGCCACAATGGAATTTTTGTTGCGTTATCAACTTCACGGCCGTCACGCTGCTACGCTACCGTTTGCGGCAATGTTAAAGGTAATGGCGTGATCACAGAATACGACAGCGGTTACCATCGGTTGTATGACGCGTAACGGCAGCGAAACACTATGCCTGATAATATCGGAGCATGCCGATGCAACCACTTCACTCATTCGTCAACCTCGACCTCAATCAGCGGCGTAATAAACAAAAAAGTCAGTTTTTTTATATTTTTTCTTCAATTTGATCATGTCACCCGCCGGCCTACTCTTAGGAGCATGGGCAAATGCCATGCTTTGGGGTATATGCAATTTTCCATTGCAATTTTCCATTGCATTTTCCCTTGCATGGCTTGTACAACCATATTAAGTGACTGTTACGCGAAACAAATATTTGCTGTATTATAGGCAAACATGAAAACAAAATGCGGGATGTTATTTTTGTAAGCCATTATCGCTGACTTGACAACAGTCTAAACTATTATTTTTTACTCTGGGACGCAGTTTTAAACCGCGTGTCGTGTGAAACTGCGCCTGCTCCAAATTCACGGGGATTTCATGGTGCTGACGCTAGGTGAAATTTTTTGCTCTATGTGACCACAACAGTCCCGATTTGCAAGCGGTTGTGTAACGTGACGTCACGTTTACGAAGACCGAAGTTGCCAGTGTTTGGCGTAAGCGTTCCTGCGAAATGTTCATATTACGTAAGGCCTTCTCATCCAATCAGAGAGAGGGCATGGCGTACAAGCCTTAATACTGCTGAACAGTAATTGCAGGCCTATATTGTAATTTACGCTGCATTTCGTCGATTTTTGCAATACCGGCCAACAATTATAAGATATGGGGGTGGTGACCTGAGACACCTGATTCCCTCGATGTGATGTATGACTTGGGTATACGCGATCATGCATGTGAGGTAGGGTCGCGATCCTGTGAAGGAGTTTGAGGGCAGTGCGGGAAAAGAATATTGCCGCGAACCATGTATGGGTTTGCGTATTTATTGTTTGTTTTTACTGCCGGGCCACAGCCGGCTGTGTTATCTGCGTTCCAAGCAAAGCACGTCTTCCATTCTTTATTTTTATGCCGCACAGGCTATCACATTCAGATAAGCAAACTGTTTCGCCCTAACGTTGCTAGCCCAGAATAATTGTCTTTGATCTACAATGTTCTGGATGTGAATCGACGGTTCCAGAAACACTCGCGCCGAAAGATAAAAAGCCTCTAGAGCAGACGCCTCGGCATTCGATTCTGCGACGCTCACCGACGCAAGTCACTTTGTTGACCGCTGCTTCGCCGCCTCTGTATTCTTTTGAGTTGTTAGGGGAGCACAAGTTCGCTCCAATAAACCTGTTTCTCCTTCAAGACAACTGCGTCGTCCTTGGCTTCGTGACATCTGGTGGAGGTGAGGGGAACTCATCCTTTATGCTCTCTACGACATCTGGAAGCCGCCAAGTCAGCCCAACCAGAGAAAGCCGCCGACTGCAAGGGTTGCTTCCCGAGCTCGGTCTCATGCCAGAACGGCCCAAGAGAAGGAACGCTGCAACCAACACCATGGTGCAAGAAACAATGTCGCCAATCGTCCTGCAGCAGCCCCGGGAACCCCCATCGTTCCGGGGAGCCCCCGCTGAAGACCCCGAAGAATGGTTGGAGAAGCTGGAGCGCGTCCGCAACTTCAACAGGTGGGACGACGAAGAAACTTTCCGGCATGTCTTCTTTTTTTTAGAAGATGCTGCTCAAACTTGGTTCGAGAACTATCAGAGCTCTTTGACCGACTGGACTCAATTCAAAAGGGAGTTTCTTAAGACCTTCACTACCGTTGTGAGAAGAGCGAGCTGCGCTTTTGCTTGAAACTCGAACGCAGCACCCCAACGAAGGTGTCGTTATCTTCGTCGAGGAAATGAAGCGACTTTTTCGCCGTGCGGACCCCGAAATGACCGAAGGAAAGAAGCTCAGGTTTCTAATGCGAGGAGTGAAGCAAGAGCTTTTTGCTTGTCTAGTCCGTAACCCGCCGAAGATGGTGGCTGAATACCCGAATGAGGCGCCCGCGATGGAGAAGACGCTAGAAATTCGAACGAGGCAGTACGACCGCACTGTCAACGCGCTGTTCTTGGAGACCATCGGTGCCGGAACTGGAAGCTCAGATACATTGCGCGAGACCATTCGAGCAGTGGTCAAGGAGGAGCTTCAGAAGCTTTTTCCAACAACGCTGCAACCTCAAGTGGCTTCTCTGACTGATGTCATCCGTGAAGAGGTTCAACAGGCGCTGGGAACTTCTATGCCTTCAGAAGCACCCCGTACGCCCCAAGCGAAGACCTACTCCACAGCTCTTCGTCAACACCGCCCTGCTCCAACCCGTCTTCAAGAGGCCCAGCCATACCGCCGTCCAATGCCGCCCGCCCGACGCCCTGTAGACCAATACCAGACGCCAAGGAAGACCGACGTGTGGTGAACGCCCGATTATCGCCCGCTGTGCTACCATTGCGGAGAGGCCGACCACATCTACCGTCGCTGCCCTTACAAGAGGGTCGCTCTGCGAGGATTCTCTGTCGACGCACCACGCCCCCGACCCGGCCAGCGCCCTACTGATATCGACGAATACCTGTCCAACACGAACCGAGGACCTGCCCGCCTCAACCGTTCGCCGTCGCCCTACCGGTACCAGTCGCCAAACCGCCATAACACAGCTGACTTCTCCCGTGGAAGGTCCCCCAGCCCACGCGGGGGAAACTAAAAGCAGCAACTTCTGGAGGTGAAGTTGCAGAATGGCGAAAAAACGAAAACCCTCCAACGACGCATTGCCACACCGAACACTGTACCTGCAGGCCAATGACTCGATCTAACCCGGACGTGACTCCCGAACCCGACGACGACACGACGCGACGCGTACCCGAATCGACAGAGCCTGCCGCTGAGAAGATGACGAGAATGACGACGCATGGTGCCTGACCTTCAACACGCACAAGCCTAGATACAACGCCCCGACGCACCAGAAACTCGACGAAAGCGGCGTCCGACGTCCAGTTGTCCATCGACGGCTTTGACGTAGTCGCCTTCATCGACACGGGAGCCGACTACTCGGTAATGAGCGGCTCATTCGCGTCGAAGCTGAAGAAAGTTACGACAACATGAGACGGACCGCATATACGCACAGCAGGAGGCCATCTCGTAACGCCAAGTGGAACGTGGACATCACGCGTCACCATAGGCGGCACCACGTATCCTGCCGAGTTCGTTATTTTGCCTAACTGCTCCCGCGACGTAATCCTCGCAACGGACTTTTTGACGGACAACGGCGCAATAATTCATCTGCAGACCAAGTCGATAACGTTTTCCTCCGATCACTCCACGACGCCACAGCCGAACCCCGGTCACCGTGCTGCTGTCAGGATCGCTGACGATCACATCACCCTGCCACCCCGCGCAAGCTTCATGATCACCGTCTACTGTGAGGATGCTGCTTCTGACATCGAGGCTATCGTAGAGAGTGATTTAAGGTTGCTTCTCGACCGCGGTGTCTCCGTCGCAAGAGGCATTGCGCACTTTAAGCAACGCCAATTTCATGTTTTGGTCACTAATTTCACCGAAGAGTACCAGCATTTAAACAAGGGAGCTGCAATTGCGTTCCTCGAAGAAACGCAAGAAGCGAGTGACGTGATCGCGGTCGCCGACTTTGAACGCACACCCGATGACACCTTCAAGCTTCCGCAGCCCTTCGACGTGAATCCGGCGTTACCGCAAGAACAACGGAACAAATTATTGGCTTTGCTGCGTCGCTACAGCGAGTGTTTTTCGTCGAGTTCAAAATTACGTCAGACATCCCTAGCCAAGCACCGCATTATACCTGAAGATGAAGCCGGACCTACCCGACAGTCACCATACCGCGTCTCTTCCCACGAACGGGAAGCCATCCGGACTCAAGTCGACGGCATGCTTAGCGACGACATTATACAGCCATCGAAAAGCCCCTGGGCTGCGCCGGTCGTACTCTTAAAGAAAAAAAGACGGCACATTAAGGTTCTGCGTTGACTACCGGCGACTAAACAAAATAACCAAAAAGGACGTGTATCCCCTGCCACGAATCGACGACGCCCTTGACCACCTCGGCCATGCCAAGTACTTCTCATTGATGGATTTGATGACCGGATACTGGCAAATTGAAGTGGACGAGAGAGACCGAGACAAGACTGCGTTTATAACCCCGGACGGCCTATACGAGTTCAAGGTGATGCCTTTTGGGCTGTGCACGGCGCCAGCAACGTTTCAAAGAGTCATGGACACTGTTCTAGCTGGCCTGAAGTGGCACACTTGCCTCGTATACCTCGACGACGTTGTGGTATTCGCCCGGACTTTCACCGAACACCTTGCAAGGTTGGAGTCTGCAGTCGAGGCCATCCGCACGTCGGGGTTAACGCTGAAGCCCGAAAAGTGCCGTTTTGCTTACGAGGAGCTCAAGTTTCTGGGCCACGTCGTCAACGCCGCAGGAGTACTACCTGACCCGGCAAAAACTTCGGCCATTGCGAACTTCCCAAGGCCGAAAGATAAGAAGGGCGTGCGAAGATTTCTCGGACTGTGTGCACACTACCGGCGCTTCGTCGCAAACTTCGCCCGCATTGCAGAGCCACTCACACGATTGACGAAAGATAGCACGCCTTTTAGCTCGGAAAACGACCAAGAAAAGGCATTCTGCGAGCTACAAAAACGCCTGCAAAGCCCTCCCGTGCTCGCTCATTTCGACAAAAACGCCGAAACAGAAATGCACACCGACGCCAGCGATATAGGCTTGGTTGCCGTTCTCGTCCAAAGGCAAAGCGGCAGCGAAAAAGTAATCGCCTTTGCCAGCCGTGGTCTGACGAAGGAGGAGAGAAATTACTCAGCCTCTGAAAAAGAGTGCCTCGCAATTATATGGGCCATTTCAAAATTTCGCCCATACGTATATTGTAGACCATTCACGGATGTCACAGACCACCATGCACTGTGTTGGCTCGCTAATTTGAAGGACCCCTCTGGCCGTCTTGGGAGGTGGAGCTTGCGCCTGCATGAGTTCGACGTTACAATCGTCTACAAATCCGGCAGGAAACACTCGGACGCCGACTGCCTGTCCCGCGCCCCCGTCGACCCGCCACCACTAGACTCCGATGAAGACAGCGCGTTCTTCGGAGTCGTTACGGATAGCGACCTAGCCGCCCAGCAGCGAGCCGACCCTGACTTACGCGTCATGATCGACTACCTCGAAGGAACAAATGTCGCCGTGCCTAGGGCGTTCAAGCGGAACTTGCCAGCATTCAGCCTCAAAAACTCCGTCCTCGTGAAGAAGAATTTCATCCCCGGAACGAGAACGCATTACCTACTTGATCATCCCTGCAGAGCTCCGTGACGAAATTTTGGAAGCGTGCCACGACGACCTGTCTTCCGGACATCTCGGCATAGCTCGCACTATTGCAAAAATCAAGGCGAAGTACTTCTGGCCCCGTCTTACACCCGACGTCACCCACTACGTTCGGAGTTGCCGTGACTGCAGGCGACGAAACACGCCGCCGACAACACCCGCCGGCTTTCTGCAACCGATCGCCGTCCCGTCGAGGCCCTTTCAACAGATTAGAATGGACCTTCTAGGCCCGTTCCATACGTCACAATCACAGAAAAAGTGGATTGTCGTGGCGACAGACTACATGACGCGCTACGCAGAGGCCGCCGCTCTTCCGAGGGGCACTGCAGAGGAATTCGCAAAGTTCTTCATAGGCCAAGTCGTGCTGCGACATGGAGCCCCGGAAGTCCTAATCACAGACCGCGGAACGGCCTTTACTGCGGAGCTGATGCAAGGAATATTACGCTACAGCAACACGGATCACAGACGAACGACGGCGTACCACCTCCAAACGAACGGACTAACAGAACGTCTGAACAGGACAATCGCAGATATGCTGTCAATGTACGTTGATTTTGAGCAGAAGACTTGGGACGTGCTCCCGTATGTCACGTTAGCCTACAACACGGCTATCCAGTAGGCGACGCAGCTGACGCCGTTCGAGCTTGTCTACGGAAGACGGCCAACTACGATGCTCGACGCCATGCTTCCGCATGTAGAAGACGACGACCTCAACACCGACGTCCAAGGATATCTTCAGCGTGCGGAGGAGGCCCGCCAGCTGGCTCGAGTTCGTACTACGCGCCAGCAGCTCGTGGATTCCGGGCGCTACAACCTCCGACTAGAGTGAACTAGAATAGGGGAGTGGCCCGAGTGGGCGGAGACGGCATTGCTTTCGGCGTGCCGCGCGCCGTCAAGCACCGCTTGGGTGGCTAGGGGCGCTGGTGCACGATCTCGCAGCCGGTCAGCCGCGCCCGCGCTGTCGCCTTAGCCCTCAGACTGGACGAAACATAGAACTTGGAAGGCGGTGGGTGCACGTGCGTTCGGGGGAATCGGTGCGGAGGTTCTGACATATTTTTCAAAACAGTGAGAGCGTGCATTTTGTCAAGGACCAGCATGTGAGGAAGATGGCGAAAAGAAGGACTGATGCGCACTGTTTTGCCTAGGCTGTCACACCGCGCGCTATCAGGGCGCTCCAAAGGTGTCTTTGTTCGCCGCCCCAAGAGACGAAGAGGTTCGAAAAAAGTGGAAGCACAATTTGCGCCGGCAGGAGAGAGAGAGAGACAAAACCTTTTTTAGCGGGCTTTTAGGTGGGGTGGTTCCTCATTTCAGGTAACCATGTGCCGTCCCGGCTCGACTGGCCCTCTCGACCAGCAGAAGTTGATGTTGAGGAAGGGAGCTGGACAGCATTATCTCCCACTGCTCAGGAGTAGGGGAAGGAAAAGGAGGTGGGAGGTCTGGGTTCTTCAGGCACTCCCATATTATGTGCCATAGAGTGCCTGGTGGAGTACAGAATGGCATTGTGCGTCGAATTGTGTGGGAAATAACAGGTTATGCACAGATTTGTGCTAAACATGGAGAACGCGTTCGCTGAATGCTTCCGTCTTCTTGAGCTTAATTTTGATAGCATCCTTGACATTTTGAGTGTGATGAAGGCTAAGCAGCGGTGTGAATTTGGGTGCAGTGATCATTGCAAGGCTGTTGCGGCAGAGGCACGACCCGCATTCACTTCGTCAAAAGCATCAACAGAAGCAATGCAAAAAGACGGCAATCTAAAAATATGCTAAACTAGGTAAATGCCCGTAGTACTGGACCAAATTGCGAAATAAACTATGACAGCACGCTGAAAGGTAATCTGTTCTATCTCGTTCACGGTATGTATATTATAAAAATTGCAATCGGGTTTGGAAAAGGTGAAGCTGGGCCATTAGCTTTACACAACTTTGCTTAACATGTAGCATTGAATGTGAGTGTTAACATTAGTACTTTTCTTTTTTATAGTAATTATAAAAAGAAATAACTTCAAAATAATATGTCTTTCGCCATGATAACAGCTCTGATCTTTGAAAACTAGTAAAGACTCCATACCATATTGGCAGGCAAGCAGCAGTTAGTTTTGTTTTTGTGCTATGCGGCGGGTCTACACTTCCTTTTAGGAGATTGGGGGTGAGGAGTGGGGGGGTCAACGTGCTTATTTGCGCACATGCGCCGAACAATACATCAGAGTTGACTGCAACACCTCGGCTAAAAAAGTTGTCGCTCTTAAATGCTGCTATACGATATACGAGCAATGGCGTGTTTTTAGAACCGCGATGCTCTGCCCTGTGCAGGGACTAACAGTCCATGCTGAACACCAGCAAGTTCGCGAAAAGTAAGTAATTATTGTTAGCCAGGCAGTATTCGGCGTGTTGCGGAGAACACAGGTGACACTTCATTGACAATCAGAAGCGCCCGTGCCAGATAGAAAGCTGGAGGTGAATCAAAATCGCGGATAGCGGAACTAGGGTGCCTCAAACCAGAACGGCTCACCACATCGAGGCCACAGTTCTAGTGCTCGACCTGGAGCAGGAGAAAGTAAAGCAAAAATCACGTTTGGCCGTTTAGAATCTTGCTTAGCTTCTGAATGCCTTTGAAAGCCGAAAGAGAACGCGAGAAAATGACAGTGTAAGGCCAGACGCGTAGTCTCGCTGCAACAGACCAGCTGCGAAAGGGCACATTCGCGTCACGTCGTGGGGTGGACGCCAACCGGAGTGGCTCGGCGCGGCCGCTCAGGACACTCCCTTATTCTAGTTCATTCTACTCCGATGCCGAGACGCCGAGTACCACCCAGGGGACCGTGTTTGGGTGTGGACTCCCATCCGACGACGCGGACTCAGTGAGAAGCTTCTCCGGCGATATTTCGGACCCTACCAAATTCTACGACGTGTCGGCCAACTTACCTACGAGGTGATCCCCGATGGTGATTCCGGAATGTCACGACGACGCACGCGGCCCGAAGTCGTCCACGTGGTTCGCTTGAAACGTTACTATGCAAGATGACAGATTTTTGTTGTTGTTGTTGTTGTAGTTTGTTCGGACTGTCTTTTATTTTCGCATCTAGTCGATGCACTCTTAGAGGGGGGGTAATGCCGCAAACCATGTATGGGCTTTCTTATTTATTCTTTGTTTTAACTGCCGGGCCACGCCCGGCTGTGTTATCTGCGTTCGAAGCAAAGCGCGTCTTTCATTCTTTATTTTTATGCCGCACGTGCTATCACATTCAGATAAGCAAACTGTTTCGCCGTAACGTTGCTAGCCCAGAATAATCGTCCGTGATCTACAATGTTCTGGATGTGAATCGACGGTTCCAGAAACACTTGCGCCGAAAGATAAAAAGCCTGCAGAGCAGACGCCTTGGCATTCGATTCTGCGACGCTTGCCGACGCAAGCCACTTTGTTGACCGCTGCTTCGCCGCCTCTGTATTCTTTTGAGTTGTTAGGGGAGCACAAGTTCGCTGCAATAAACTTGTTTCTCCTTCACGACAACTGCGTCGTCCTTCGCTTCGTGACAATATGATCAGAACGTTGCGGCAGGCTTGGTGACAGTCTGGTGGAATGGTGGTATTGCCGCTGGGACTTAAAGCTGTCTTTACAGCATTTGTGGTGTTGATATTTGCGACCGCGCGAATGTAAGGAGGTAGGCTTGAAGGTTGAAGGCCACCACTTCGGGCTGTCGTCACTGCAACTGGGCTGGCTTCACAATAGCGTGTCCAGTGTTCGGATGGTATGAGTACTGCTTCTGCAGGAGACAAAAGCATGTCAGCCATCATTTTAGGTTGTACTAAGGAGTTATTTTTCTTCATATAGATTTCATGTTCATAGATTTCATGTTCATATGTTCATATAGATTCCAATATGGCAAAAAGGCGTTGTGGTGCGTCCAGTGAATTTGAAACGGAGCAGCCCTGAGGCTGAGGTTGGCACAGTTTGGGAACCTGTGGGGGAGATGAAGTGGCTGACTGACTTTCTGAGCTTGTGGGATCTCCATAAGGTAATTGTTGAGGCGCAGTTTAATCTGGCCAGTACTATTAGGGTATAGGTTGTATTCAAGAGCAACGTAGCTGCTTTATGATTTAGCACTTGGGTTTTGTAGTATTCTGCGTGCTCCTAAGCACTTTGCCACGCCTGTTTTGAGATATTTTGTGTGCAAAACAGCCATTATGCAGCGTCACCTTGCATGGCAAGCGAGTGAGGGTTTCCTCCAGCTTTGGAGTCATCAAGAGAATGGGGTGTTTAGGTTCGAAGCGTCATGTTATTGTAGGCTGGGGAGGATTGAAAAGTCCTTAATGATTCCTTAAAGTTTTGTGTGAACGGTATCGACCAGCTGTTTCGGGGAATGCCGGTGATTGTTCCAAAGTCGTTGGGTCTGGTGATGCTTTCTCGTTTCCCATTTTTGAACCCAACAGCTGGCGAACTTACTTACTCCGAGTACGCTTGGCGCTCTATAAGCCCTATTCTTGGTAAAACAAAAGATCTCCAGCTTTGGGATATCATCTCATAGGCATACCCTGCTACATATTGACTAGGTTCTGTAATTTTTCTTTTTAAGTATCGGGTCTCTTTGCAAGTTCTTTGATGGCTGACGAAGCCTGGTAGAACCACACACATAGGCGCCAAGTGGAAGTCACCTGAGGTCTTTTCCAAAAGTGCAAGAATGGTCTTGGTATGTTTCTGCACCAATTCGGGAACTCGGACGTAGAAAGTTCACTGTATGCGTCAGTAGAAGGAAGTGAATGACCGCCTTTGCAAAATAATGGCCAGTCTACGAGCATGGATTGTCCGATGCGCTTTTAAATGGGGGGAGGCTGTGCTAACGTGTGGACAGGGATGTAGTTACTGCTCCCAAAAGAGTTGATAAGCGTGCCCAATAGAAAACATAACGCAGGAGAGTCGGACAGATGAACTGGATGAACCGTGTACATACAATCTAGCGCCATGTTAACGACTGCCGTCCTCTCCTTGGCTTTTTGAAAATACCCATGAATTATGAGGGGCAAGAACGTGGCCGAGCGAAGCTGTTTGTGCATGCAGTAGAAAGGCGATGTGCCGTGAGGGACGTAAGATGTGCTGTAGATGTTTAGGATAAAGTTACTTGGGTTACCAGTTTGTATAAATATGATTTCAACAAGAGTATTGTCGACCAGAGAGGAAATACATGTTGTTGGATGGTAAATTTTTGAGCTCGCACAGTGAAGTATAGGGACCAGGCTACACCAAACATAGCCTAGCGGCGTCATATTGGCTTGCGGCTGTACGTTTCTTGTAGCACGATGATATTCGGTAGGCAAAGCGATTAGTTGGTGGCAGTGAGCGACTTGTCGTTTCTTACTATTGAAGGACGGACAGTTTTATTTTTAGGTGGTCTTTGTTGGCCTCCGTTCCTTCATGGTACCGGGAGGCGGTAGCGGATAAGTGGGCATTGTAAACAGCTGAGATGTTTTTCTTGGCCTGCAGTGTGGGTGATGCCGTGAATAGTTTGCTTACTCGAGCGCAAAATAGCGGAGGGCGAAACTCAGAACATAGAAACGGCGCGTAGGCGGTGCATCTGTTCGTTTTCTTCAATGTCAGTAGGGCGGCAACTACATGCTGTTCAACCATGGGGATGGTTTGAGTTCTGGCTTTCGCGTGGATTAGGTACACGAGCAGCTTAGTCACCCGACGGACACCCCACCTGCATGCAGAAGGATACAGCCCGGAGTCTAGTCATCTCTAAGTGAACAGCACTGCCAGTACTACATTGGGTCGGAGTTGATGATGTACCGGTAGGCAGAAGCGTATCTTGAGCCCCTACGCGAAGGCAAACTGCAGCACCGAATTCGAGGATCGCCAGAAGAGGGGACAAAGAAGGCCAATTACTGCCGCAGAGCCTCGCTTTTGCCGCGGTCCTGTTATGTTGGCTCCGGGGATTTGTACCCGGAAGTGATTTTCGGTCGTGTTTGGTTGGTTGCCTCCTGCACTACCTCCAAGTCATACCTTTACCCTACTGTAGGAGCGCGTCTTCGGCACCGCCTCTTTAATTGCGCACGAAAGGTACAGGTTTAAAGCTTCGGCGATCTGTCAGCTACTTCTTCACTCGATGACTGTGAATTGTTTTGAAGAGAAGTTGCACTTGCTTTGCTGACAGGAATGGACACAGAAAAAAACGTACGCTTTCACAAAAAGAAGAGAAGTGTCCTATTTTTTCCTGTGTCAGTATCTGTGAGCATTGCAAACGCAAGCTCTCTTCAAAAGCGTTTTACACCAACTAGCCTGACGTGAAGCTTGACTGTGAGGGGTAGCTGTCCGAGAGACTGTGGTCTCTCTCGAAGCATACAGAGAAGCTTGAGAAGCTTCTCCGATAGTGATAAATGCTGTTGTTTCACTAATCCGAACTTTGCCAAAATTGAGCGTCCTGCTCTGAACATTTGAGCGAGGCAGTTCATGGAGAAATTCGAAGTGTCGTCTGTGAAATCTGGAATTTACATTAATGAGCCCCCCAAGAAAAAGGTATATTTTCAGCTTGATAATTATGTTGGAAGCTTTGGGGATGACTGTGTACAGGGTGCAATATCGCGGATATTTTTGCGGGAAGAGTCCGTGCCGTGCTCGCTCAGAAGGTTTGTGTACACCGGGTGCACAGGAGGGTTAGATGCAGCGTTTTAAACGCGCAAAGTCATACTTTTCATCGCACCCTTCGCCCTGCTGCGGTTGCTTCGAAACAAACGGTAGTTTGAACAATTGGGCTCCTGACCGCCAATTCAGTTTGTTGAAAACCAACGCATATACACACCTTTACTAATGATATGCCGAGTGGCACTTTTCTAATGAAGTGCGCGTGGCTGTCGATAGTATTCCGAGTGATTCCAAGTATGATATCACGGCCCGATTGAGGCCAGAAAGAAGCGTTGTTTTCATCCTTGTTCCTCGATGCTCTACTGTTGTGCATGCTCGGTGAGAGCAGGGTAGGCTACGTTCTTTGTTTTCAATTCGTACCGCCTATGAATGTCAGCTTTTCTTTGTATACATACTTCCCGTTTGCAGATACTATTGGTAAGTGTTTTTGTTGAAGTGATTAACTTTGAATTATTCAGCTTATGTCGCAGCTTCTTCGATGTCTCGCTGCTCAGGGGTACATCACAGCTGCATAAAACACGAGAAAGAGCCTCACTTTTGCCGTGCACGTCGAAAATTATACCCATTTCGTGTTGCTGGCTGTGGCCACAGCTTGCTCATCTATTATTTGTACGGCGGAGTCAAAAGCATCAAATGAGGAGCACGGTAGTCTTGACCTATTCTGGTAAAATCGTTCCTGATGTCGCTCTGTCTTGTGCGAATACTTCGGCGGTATCGGATCAAAGAAAATCGTAGAGGCCCGTTGTGCGAGGCGGATTCAATGAAGGTAAAGGGCAAAAAACGTCTGCTATGATATTTTTGAAATGAACAATAAATGTGTCAGCCGATCACGCACGTTTGTGTAGAATACACTCTAAACTTTTTTTCCACCCATATACTCCCTCGAGGTTCTTTTTCGCCTGTCCTCTAGTGATCCTCCTTGTAGGAGTTTTTTTACTACATGGAACAGGGAGGTTTTGTTTACCTCCTCAAAACAGGGTGTTTTTAGGTGATAGAAAGGAGGTAGTTAGGGAGTGTTAAGAAATGTTAGGGAGAATTTAAGGAGATCAAAATGGAGTATTCTTTACTTCCTCAAGGCGTTTTTAAGTGATGTTTATGGACTTTTTAGGCGGTTGAATAGGAGCTTATTATGGCTCCCTTGGGAAGTACTTATGTTATTTTAGGGGCGTTTTGAGGAGGTTCAAGGGAAGCATTTACTTCTTTTGCATGGAGTTTTACGTTTTGTAGGCCTCGCGAGGGGAGTTTTTAGGAGGTTCAAGGGAAGCATATATTTCTTTTGAATGGAGTTTTGCAAAGCTAGGGCGGTTTTGTAGGCCTTCCGAAAGGAGTTTTTTCAAGGCCACAAGGGAGAGTTTCTAGTTCCCTGCGGGAGTACTGATTTCACACGGTTTTGCTCGGTTTCAGGTTTATTTCAAACGAACTTTCGCATACAAGTTTACATGGTATATGGTGTACACAAGGAGGCTCCGAAATAAAAACTTAGGGCGACCTCCTATAAGAAAGCAAAAATGGTAAATTGCTAAAAACACGCCAGTTAGGAATGGAAGACAGCAATAGAATGCTAGTTGAACAAACCGTAGAATTAATATTACTACAAGAACTGGAAATACGCGAAAAACAAAGATAGGCGCAAACACAACCACTTGATAAGTGAAATCATTATATAATAATAGCGGATCAAGAACGCGTCAGTACTTATCAGAACTTATCAGAACGCATCAGCACTCAGTACACAAAGTGAAAAAAATGGTTGCAGTGGTTTACAACAACAAAAAAATTTCAGTTGGTGAAATGAGCGATCTGTGTGCTAGTTGAACAAACTGTAGAAACAATATTACTACAAGAACTGGAAATACGCGAAAAACATATAGGCACAAACACAACGGCATGGTAAGTGACATCATTATATAATACTAGAGGATTGAGAACGCGTGAGTACTTATCAGTACGCATCAGTACTCAGTACACAAAGTGAAAAAAATGATTGCAGTGGTTTACAACAACAAAATTTTTTTTCAATTGGTGGTGAAATGTGCGAGAGCTGTGTAACGATTTGATATTGAAAGGTAACGAGCATTTTGTAGATGGTAAAGGCACAAGAGATAAATGATGTAGGAGACAGACAGCAATGAGATGGCTATGGATAAATGAGTAATATAAAGAACGAGAAATATGCTGCGGAAAATACCAGTGCGTTTTGATAAAGACACAAATGCGCCAAGAAAAGTGACCCAGTCTGAGGGGTTAATTGCAAGGATATAGAACAGAATGGGTGGTATCGCGACAGCTTCTTCAGAGTGAGAAGAAAAAGCCATGTAATTCGTGTTTTTCCGATAATTTTGAGTTGATTCATTTGGCACCAGTTGCCAACATTATTTAGATAATTGTTTCAAGTTATATTAGTTGGTTAATATTATTGCTTCACTAAAAGATAGCTGTATTATCAGCATACAGAAGGGCCCATCAAATATCCCCTGTTCAGTAAAAAAAAAAAGAAAACGTCAGAAACATAATACGAAATTCTTTAAACTACTATCCAATGATTACAGGATTGAAAACAAATAAAATATTGGTGAGGGATATTGATGCGATAAAAGTTAATTAGTTCTAAATCCTTCACACGTGGTTTGGTGCTGGCAAGGTCCAAAAAGGCATGTTCCACAAACGTTAGAGCTCTGTGTGCCTTCTTGGGATATTGAATGTTGAAAACCCAGAACGATGCAAACAGACTACACAGTCCTCCCAGTAAAGATGATGCAGTCAAGACACTCTGGCCATCGATGCGGAGGCTAATTTCCCCTTTCGCGGAATGCAGGCAGGGAGTCAAAGGAACATCTACCTGAAAAAGCAAAAAAGAAAAAAAAATGCCCCACATGTAAAATTCAAAACAGACACTATGGTTAAACGAACTTAATAATTCGGCACAGTAATAAAATTGTTATGCCAGGTTCCCTGCGAATTTCAGTACTTAAATTAGGAATGCAAAGGCTTCATAAAACCAAGTGCCAGTACATTAACCATCGTGGCTTTTGCAGCAATAAAAAGATATTACTTCCGCACAATATACTCGAGCGCAACTTTAAATGACAGTGAAGTTAAAATGCAAGCCTCTCTAGGTTGATAGATTAGCTCACGGGGAACACTATTATACCCCTCTTACACCTGGCATTTTTTTTTTAAATAAGGTTGAAACTAGCAAAAACACGTTTTCACCGGAAGGGCTTAAGTGGCCTGACGCGCACAACTTCTTTCTTGGCTGCCGCTGGATGGTGCTACTCGTCCATACTTGGGGTGGCAGTACCGCTTTCCAAGGGAGCATGCGAGCTACGCATGAGAAAATCGTTCGACGCCAAAACTTGGGAGGCCTCAAAAGGCCAATGTTCTTCTTCAGTGAAGCGTAAATACTGATCACAGGTCCAATGGAGAAACATTTTGCTTAGTGGTCTCGAACGGCAAATGACAGGGGAGTTTGGGGAAGCATGAGCGATTTCACCGGAACTGACCAAACTGCTTGGTACGTGGTAATGTTGTATTCAGTTGCTTGTATACTGTTTGCGTCACGCTTGATGAGCAGTTGAACAGCGATTTCTCAGCACTTAAGGCATCTTGGCACTAAATCAATGCTGAAATGGCTATGCGGAGGTCCGACTTCCGTTTGAAATCAACTTGCTGGTTGTCTTCAATGACCCTTTAACAACAAGTTACCCTTATGCCTCATCACTGCAACCGATTGTTCCTCCGTGTGGTGCAAAGTGTGTTACTGTGTAACGTGAAACGAACCGTTTCTGTGATTTGTAGGACTGATTCTGTTATTAATTACTGCAGTGACAACAAGCTATGAAAGAAAATCCCGCCATCTCCACGAAGTGAATGATGATGAGAGGGGCGAATCTAAAATGCTTATCAGCAGACAATGTGACGCATTAAGTGCAAGCTGCTTTCATAGTGTGTGCATTGACATTAGGATACGGCCCCCTGGCAGAATGATGCGCTGCGCGAGATTTTGCCGTACCTAAAAGGACAGGCAACTCATTTTTACGGAGTATAGGATCTGTAAAAGGGTTGCGAGTTGGTAATTATGCATTGCGAAAAATAAACTGCGCGCAAATTAACGAGGACAAGAACACATGAAGACGGCACAAGCGCAAACTCGCAACTAGTTTATTATTGCACAATTCAAAGCTTTATATGCGCAAGCGCCCAATTGCCGCGCCCCCAATGCGTCACAGTTCTCGGCGCACTCAGCCGAAAATACTAAAAAACCGTAACAACAAAACCACAGAACGAACTTTGAGGCGCACGAAAGGCGAAAAATCAGCAAAGCTAACCGCATCATACATGGATTAAGACCCCCCTCCCACCCCCAACACGCATTCCCAGAAGCACCGAAATAGCGCTCAATGTGCGTCTAAATATGCGACTTCTCGATTAAGCAGGGCGATAGAGGGATGACTGACACATTCGGAACCAGCTTTTCTGATGTGGCTGGCTTCTACAATTTCTCGCGTTTACTGGTTCTTATGTCGCAAAAGGATGGCTGTGCGCTCAAACACAGGGACACAATCAGGTCTGCATGCGCGGCAATGAGAAGATAAGTGGCTCAGGTCACGTTGAAAAATGCAAAAAAAAAAATATACGGTACTTTTAGACGTCGTACGCTCGAGTTTGTGACAACGTACCCGTGTGCGGCTCTGTCCTGAAGTTCGGAGAAATGCAGGCGGGTTGTGTTATATTTCTCGTCTTGCATTACGCTTTCTTTTATATATTAGCGCCCTCTTCCCCGACCTCTCTACCTTCCTTACCGCTTCCGTCTGACTGCGCTGATTTTCGCCAGCACGAAGTAACCGTCACGTTGCTTTGAAACGACGCCGCGCGCGACAAACGATTTTACATCGAATGCCCTGTTACAAACCAGCCTACAAAAGAATGCGAACGCATACCCCAAAACCCACAAACAAGTAAAATAATACGAGTGTGCGCTTTTTTCTTTGCCCGTGCGCGTACGAGCGGTGAGCGGCACGGGTACCCGGGTACTTCCCTGTTAACCCTATCCAAACGTTTGACAAACGCATCGACTGATGAAAGACCACTTACCAGCGAGCTGTCCACACCTGTCGCCGTATCCAAATGCTGTTTGCGGCCGTTCCTCGTGTGACAGGGGCACATGAAAATCTTTCCACCAAATGGCACTACTAGTCCTTCACAAATAAGAAAAAACGACGGCCCAAGGCGAGGCTTGAAGCTCCGGCCGCGCCGAGTCACCGGCCGTGCTGCGTCGTTGTATACATCCGGGCAGCCAGTCGTGCCGCCAGGGCAAGTTGAGTCGCTGCAGTCGGGTGCGTTGGCGCGCTGGCACGGGAATTTAAATCGTCTATGCATGCGCAAGCAAGCGAAGCAGATGTACGTTGCAATTGTTTGCAACGGCGAGAACTGCCTCTTCGTTAGCAGCAGAGTTTGACACCACCTATCGCCAAAATAAACAGATTGAGACAACACGGCCGCGCTCTCTGCCTGTGATCGCGCTGGTTGAAGCATCTATACGGGTATACGTACGGTATTGGTTTTGTAGCTGCGTGCAACCGTTGCGTCCTGCTTACTCGTTCTAATTAGCATTAGGCCACGGTTGAAGTGCTGGTGCACGGAGACAACAGAAGACTAACATGGCGACCGCCCGCTTGAGATGATTACCTCAGATAGGGCGTTTATTGTGGACGTGGTAGTATACAAGGAACCGAACGCCATCTCACAAATGGTGTTAAGTCGTTCTAAATCCTCCCTTTTGCTACCTGGATGGGCAAAGGTACTACCGTGGAGGTTCGTCCACTTCTTTAGATCATGCCTAGGGAGTACATTTTTTGCTATAGGTACTTTTCAGGGCACATTACTTGATTAAAACTCCATTTCCGGCTAGTTTGCGTTTACAGTGTAGTGAGGGACACCGACGTCCACCTGCAAGTTGGTTTACAATGAATGTCTAGAACTTCCCATCGATATTTTAGCGTTGTTTTGATGCGGAAAGATATCTTAATTGCTGAGAAATAGCTGATCAAACGGTGAATAAACGTGCGGCAAATAGCGACTGCAGCCGCTGTTTGTGTCGCGATAAACTGGAAGCAAGCGAGGCAGCGATGATGTTAGCGGGACAGAAGAAAGCTAAAAAAAACCTTGCCAAGTAACGAGCGCTTTGGTCAGTTTCGGTCTAATCAGTCATGCTTTCTTGAACTCCCACGTCTTTTGCAGCTCCGGACCTCTAGGTGATTTGTTCTTTTATGGGTCCCGCGGTCAGTATTGACGCTTTGTTGAGGGAAATGATATGGTCCTTTTCAGGCACCGCGAATGTTGGTGTCGAACCAACCGCCCATGCGTAGTCCGCACGCTTCTTCGAAAGCTTTGCTACCTCCCCCCAAGCAGGGACGAGTATTGCCATCCAGCGGTATCTCCATCGGTAGGCAGAGGAAAGAAAAGCTTAGGAGAGGCCCTGACGTAATTTCTGCAGCAGCCGGATCAGCCATATTGGTTAGCCGCCATTTTTGCTTGTATTTTGCGCGCAAGTGCTACCTCCTCCGCCTTCTCTCGCTCCACTGTCGTGTGCTTCTTCTTTGCCCGCCGATCATTGGCTACCGGCTGGACCGCGCAGTGACATCATGCCTCGGTGGTCCGGCCTTCGGCGCCGTTGCTAGGATGCGGTAGCCGTCAGCCTATGATGGCCGTGAAAAAATTACGTCACTTATTTCACACTCCTCCCAATGAGCCGGTGGCTAGCAGGGCCTCTCCTTGCCACGAAAGACGGTGCGCCCGGCTGGTCATTTGAGCACTTTCTGTGCGAGTTGCGCGTTATTGCCAGCGGCGGCGGCACCTGCCTTACGTTTTCGCAATTTTCTTCCTTAATTTTTAAGAAGCTACGTGCAAGAGGGGCATATGCGTGTTCTTGGTGGGCTAATGTATAAATATAGAGCAACTTTAATTTCACTTCATTGTCCCTTTACCAGCGGCAGCTGTACATTTACCTCTTTTTTTCAAGTTAAGTGCATGGCCGCATTTATGTGGAACAAATTTACAAAAGTGGGCCAGTTGTAAGATACCTCCGGGGGCGAGTGTAGTTGACAAAAATATAAATGCAGGTATTCATAATTTAAGTATGTTGGGGCGAAAAACACTCGCAGATGGGCCTGTTTATTTAAAAAAGACGAGATTGACCTGCCGCTGTGGCTCACTGGCTCAGGCGTTGCGTTGCTGAGCACGAGGTCGCGGGTTCGATTCCCAGCCGCGGCGGCAGCTTTTCTGATGGAGGCGAAAAGCAAAAACGCTCATGTGTACGAGATTTCGGCGCACGTTAAAGATCCCCAGGTGGTCAAAATTAATCCGCAGCCCTCTACTATGGTGTGCCAAATCGCCTGCGTTGCGTCGGCGCGTTAAACCCTTCAATCAAGCAAGCAATCAAAAGCAAGCTTGGCGTCCGCACGCCGACAGTATGATAGTGCGTGGTGTCTTATTAATTCCCGAAAGGAGCATTCAATTTCATAACTCGAGTCAAGAACTGCAAATAAATGTCAGCAAACTATTCCGTTAAAGCGTCAGGATTGTTTTGAAAGAAGTGTTAGCTACCACCGTCCAAAAATATAAAGAAATGGAAGAATCGCGTGTGATACAAAAGAAGCTCAAATCCGTATGCCTGCTCGAAACATGCTAACGTTGACTTACAAATCACGTGGGAAGTTTATACGCATGTGAATTTGGCAAATGTTTTGTCGATATTGTCAACTAGAGTTAAGGAAGAACACGTGCGAGCGGTACTGCATAGCAAATCAAAAGTGTGGTCGCCGTTTATTTTACCCTGGCCGCGCTGGCTCAGTGGTTAAGCCCAGAGAGTTTCTTGCAATATATACCAGAGAGGAATCTGACGCCACCGTCTATGCTGCTCACATCACGGCCGCCTGTGTAGTTACGGACCGCCGTCACATCATGCGCTCGGCTTAGTTTCATCATTGGCTTGGATTGAAACGTATTAGTTACTGCCAATTTAAACAAAGTGCCACAGAAATGCGAAAAAGAGTGTGCAAATATGTAAGGGGAAAAATAAACAGGTAGTTTTATAACTAAAGAAAACGGAAGCAAAGCGTATTTTTACCGCAACAGTTGAGCTTGCTATTCTCAGGCCAGGTTAGTAGTTGCGAACAATTATAATGATTGAGGGGGGGGGGGGTACTCATTAGAGACTAATTTCATTATTTTACCATTATTTCAACTAATAGCTTGTTTGAAGCGTTTGGAAAGTTTTTTGAGCGTGCCTATAGAAACGTCGCTTTCGTGGTGAAACGGTGCCGAACACGGCTACCACAAAACGCGGCTACTAGAGAACAGGAAGGATTTCGGATCCCTCGTAGCTCGTAGACGTGGCTCGTAATGCATAGTGAAAAAAGCAAATACCAAAAAACCTGTACGAATACAATTGTTATGCCAACCACAGCCAAAAATGGGTGTTTTTCCATAAACCCCCACGACGACATGGATCACCAGGTGCAGGTTCCTCTCTAGTGTACTTGCTAAGAAACTCTATGGTTAAGCCATTGTTCTGCAGCTCGCAAGGACGCAGTTATGATTCCCGGCCGCGGTAGGCGTTTTTAAGATAGAGGAAGAATCCAAATCCGCCACTGTGTCGAGATTTTAGCCACTGCTGCAGAACCCCAAGTAGTCAAAATTAATCCGGAGCCCTCCACTACGGTGCCTCTAGAGCCCAAGTGCAGCTAAGCATGTTCAGCCACACAATCAATAATTACATTCACGTATATTTAGCGCTCGTGGCTGGACTTCCACTGGCGGCGTGTGCCCAGCACCTATCGGTTATGGCTCAGCCCCAGCCCTATCGCTCTTGGGGTAAGTCCGTATTGAATTGGATTGGAAATCCTTTTACAGCAGCAATCACGATACTCAGATAAACCCATACAATTAGGAAACATGGGAATAACCAGCTGAACCTTAGCTCACTCTACGTATATCGTGGCCTAGCCGATCTAAGCCACTGCTAATTTTTCTGCGCAGGCTTCGGACAGGCTCTGATCCAGACCAAGGTTTCTGTATTCTGGCTCACCATGCTCTCGGTGGCTACAGTTTGCGCAGGCATTGTCGGCGGTGCCTACTGCCCAAACATGGTGTGCATGAGCGTCGCAATCGGAGGAGTCTACGGTGAGAATTACACTCTAGCGTGGGTATCACTTCTTTATATGATAAAGAAGAACATGTGTTTATATTTTGTCGGGGATTGACAGCTTTCACATTGCAAATGCCGAAGACAGTTAAGCACACCACTTCTGCCAGGGAGCTCTACGCTGAGGCTACAATTAGGGTAGCTAACAACACAAGGACGCGCAGGCAGTAAACATCTGTAAAAAACCGGCGAGTGAGCTAGTATAAAACCGGAGTGGTCCGTCGTCATTCATGAAGGTACTATCACAGGTCAGTGGGGAAAATAAAAAAAACCTCGATACTGTGCTCCAGTTTCCAAAGGAAGTCTTCTGTTTTGGTCTTTTGGGCGGCGATATCAAACGTCAGGCGCAATACCCGAGTCACCGTTTTCGTGCGAGTGTCGTTGATAAGCCATTAGCAAACCATTAGCATTAACGTAGCAGCTGGTAGTGTAAAACTACATGCGTTTAAGGGGAAAATGGCAAGTAATTCGTATGTCCCGATATAAGCAACACATCCCCGAAAGTGTTCCGTAAAGCGCTTGTGCAGGCGGCCACAGAAGAGACTAGCCCGTCAAGCAACGCGGAAGAACTATGAGCGCGATACCTTCCAGCCCATAGCCTGCTGTCGAGATGATGAGTGGTGATGCTTGTCATTCGACAGTGAATACTTAATGGTTTTTCTAGATTTCGGCTGCTGCTTTTAGTTTCTCTCGAGAGTACCATCCGAAGATGCCTTGCCTAACCGGGCAAGCCAGCATCTCGATTCCTGACAGCTTGCGGTATAAGCTGTAGTCGTAGCTAGCTGCTGTCACCTGGTTAGACAGGAGGCTACGACTAACCCGTGGCTTCCGACCTGCACGGTTCCCCAAGGTGAACGGTTAGTGTCGTGGCTACGAATTGTGCTACAAGGGTTAGGTGACCACAGCAACAATCGTTGAATGTGAACATCTTCGACAGAACTCTGTCCGGTTGGGTTAAACTTGAAGAGGCAAATACACCAACCAAGGGTGTTTATTCAAAGCGGTCCCAACGTTTCGGAGCCAACTCGGCTCCTTCATCAGGGTCTGACTGTGTACGACAAGAAGCAGCGGTTATATAATGTGTCTTCTTGTTTTCTTTTTTTCTTACTGGAATTGCCCTTCCGTGTCGGAGGCCGTGGGCGTATATGGTGGGAAGGGCTCCGACAGATTTATTCAGGCCTTTCCGGTTCCCATGTATGGGCCAGGACTAAAGGAGTAATCTTCGTGAGTAATGGGTTTCGGTGCCAATCACCTGCGCGCGTCAAAGTTAATCCTTTGGTCAGCTTTTTCGCAGTCCTCGGCCAATGCACTGCGCTGAGTGTCAGACTTGCGAACGTCGTTTTTGTGTTGGCAGAGGCGTTTCGGGAAGTTCCATGTCTCCCCAACGTAAGTAGCAGGGCATTGCGTGCAAATAATTTTGTAGACGACTCCTTGGGCTTTTTCTTTTGGCGGCCACTCTTTAGGTCGAGGTATGAGCCGTCCAAGAGTTGACACTGGCTTGTGGGAGATGACAATGTCTTCCTTGCGAAGAATGCGGGATAATGTTTCACTCGTTCCCTTAACATAGGGGAGGGAAATACGGGTGGGTCGGCGTGCGGAGAGGGTGGGGAGGGAGCAGACGGCGAAGACCGGAGAGGGGTTGTTGACCGGTGGCGCCAGTAGAGAGGAATTTTCTTCGTTGCCGCCCGACTGATTGAGACAGCGTTTGACGCGTCGTATGAAGCTGCTCATGTATCGATTTTTTTTTCAGGTCAGCGATTACGGCTTTTTCTTCTTTCTTCCGGCCCTCTTCTATTGAGCATATAGTTCAGGCTCTAAGTTAGAGAGCTGAGACCACAGATGTTTTGTGGGAATTTGGGTAGCAGCAATCGAATTTCAGGTACCAGCCGGTATTGGTGGGTTTCCTATACACTGAAATTTAGGCCATATGGCTGTCTTTTTATCACAACGTCGAGAAATGGTAAGGTGCTGTTCGTTTCTTTTTCTATTGTGAATTGGTTGGCTGGTTCAATTGAATTTAGCTGCGTCAGGAAGTTGTCTGCTGTTGTTTTTTCAATGACACAAAAGCAGTCGTCCACGTACCGAAGAAACACCTTTTGGGTTTTCGGGGAAATTTTCCAGAGCTGTCTTTTCAATTTTTTCCATTGCGATATTCGATGTGGTCACGGAAATAGCAGCCCCCATCGCAGTTCCACTTACTCGCCTGAAATATTCCTGCTTGTAGCAGAAATATGTGTTTTGCAGGCAGAACTGCGGAACTTGCGTTATCTCGCCGACGTTGTAGCAGGTCCTGGAGCTCAGGCTGTAGTTGTTCTCGAGGGCACTAGTGGTGCTTGCGACGGCCAGGGAAACAGGGACGCTGGCGATGGGGGCTGCTATTTCCGTGACCACAGCGAATCTTGTAACGGAAACATTTGAAGAGACCGCTGTGGAAAATTTCCCCGAAAAGTCCAAGGTTTTTCTCGGGTACGTGGACGACTGCTTTTGTGTCATCAAAGAAACAATAGCAGACAACTTCCTTTTGCAGCTAAATTCTATTGAACCAGCCATCCAATTCACCATGGAAAAAGAAACGAACAGCACCTTACCATTCCTCTACGTTTTGATAAAAAGACAGCCAGATGGACTAACTTTCAGTGTACAGGTAACCCCCCCATACCGGCCGGTACCTTCAATTCGATTCCTGCCACCAAAATTCCCACAAAACATCTGTGGTCTCAGCTCTCTTACTGAGAGCCAGAACTATATTCTCAACAGAAAATTGGATTGTGGGGTTCAACGCGCCGACGCAACGCAGGCGATGACGCGCGCCGTAGCGGAGGGCTCCGGATTAATTTTGAACACCTGGGGATCTGTAACGTGCGCCGAAATCTCGTACACACCGGCGTTTTTGCCTTTCGCCTCCATCAGAAAAGCGGCCGCCGCGGCCGGGAATCGAACCCGTGACCTTGTGCTCAGCAGCACAACGCCTTAGCCACTGAGCCACCGCGGCGGGTTTCTCAACAAAAAAGGACAGGAAGAAAGAAGAAAAAGCCGCAATCACTGACCAGAAGAAAAATGAATACATGAGCAACTTCATACGACGAGTCAAACGCGGTCTCACTCAATCGGGCTGCAGCCAAGAAAATTCCTGTGTACTGACGCCACCAGTAAACAATCCCTTTCCTGTCTTCGCTGTCTGCTCCTTCCCCACCCTCTCCGCACGCCGACCCACCCGTATTTTCCTCCCCTATGTTAAGGAAACGAGTGAAACATTATCCCACATTCTTCGCAAGGGAAGCATTGTCATCGCCCAAAAGCCAGTGTCAACTCTTGGACGGCTCATACCTCGACCTAAAGAGCGGCCGCCAAAAGAAAAAGCCCAAGGAGTCGTCTACAAAATTACTCGTGCACAATGCCCCGCTAGGTACGTTGGGGAGACAAGGAACTTCCCGGAACGCCTCTGCCAACACAAGAACAACGTTCGCAAGTCCGACACTCAGCGGAGTGTATTAGCAGAGGACTGCGAAAAAGCTGACCACAGGCTTAACTTTGACGGCGCGCAGGTGATTGGCCCCGAAACCCATTACTCACAAATATTACTCCTTTAGTCCTGGCACATACATGGGAACCGGCAAGGCCTGAATAGATCTGTTGGAGCCCTTCCCACCGTCTACGCCCACGTCCTCCGACGCGCAAGGGCAATTCCAGTATGAAAAAAAAAATAAGACACATTATATAACCGCTGCTTCTTGTCGTACACAGTCAGACCCTGATGAAGGAGCCGAGTTGGCTCCGAAACGTTGGGACCGCTTTGAATAAACACCCTGGGTTGGTGTATTTGCCTCTTCGAGCAACAATCGTTTAACGCCGTGCATCTGCACGAAATTCGTAGTTTTAAAAGTTAACATATTTACCTACTATATAAGTGTAAATAGCCATTTCCTAAGGCGATGGTACTCCCAATGTGACGGTTGAAGCATATTTTTAAAACCGGAAAAGACAAACAGTTAAGGCCATTAGAAATGATGAAAATGAATTAACAAAAGCAAATGTGTGTGATACACTACCGCAACCAGACGGAAACCAGACAAATCAGAAAAACAACCCTTTATAGGCATTTGAAAAATCATGAATCCAAATCTTTGTAGCCATTCGTGTCCACAAAATCGCATAATTGGCGGAGTTTTCCCGTCCAGTGGTTGTAAAAATTAAAATAAATGTACCTGGTTTGTTGCATTAAAAAGGGCTTAGATAGAAGAGAAGCGACGCAGTTATGCTTAGTATTTGCTTTTTTTTCAGTCACGTACTAACCCGGGACCACTCAGCCATACGTGTAGGTTAATCGTGTAGATTATCTCCAGAGCCTTTCTATGGAAGCGCCAACAAAATGATAACAACAGAGCTTCTGGTGCAAAGATTATCTTGAAAAACCGCAATAATTGCACGGCTTCTACACATTCTGTACGCTGCGGGCCACTGCCAAAAATTGTCCGACTCGCTCGGACGCAAAATGCGCCGCCTAGTTCAAGACAAACAAGGCTTTGGCGCCTAACTCGAGAATGAGGACATGCAGAAACTCACTACAGAAAGACAGGCCTGCGGATTTAGCTATCTCCAAAGGATGCGCTGGTCCGGAACATGTCTCGTCGATAGTTTTCGCGTTCTGGCAGCTCGTTTGGTTTTATTTTGCGGCCGCCTGTAATTACAGCAAACGATAACAATTCTCCTTGTACAACATATAACATATCGTATTAACCTGGAAATCATGTGAATGTAATAAGAATAGTCTTAACTATCATGCCTTAAGTACGAGCACGCGCAGAAATACACAAACAGCTCTGGCTACAAGTGTCTCCGGTTCTGAACAAACCATATCCTTGTCTCTACATTTATGTGGAGCACCGTATATGTGTGTCTAATTATTTTGTTGAAAACGTAAAAAGTGCATTGAAAATATTTAGCTGAGGCTACAGTAAGGAATACATGTCCCGTACTGCCCTACTAATCGTAATGGACAAATTGAAATAATGCAATCGTTGGTAATTTATGTTTAACGAGTGAACAAGTGTTAAGTGTTCATGAAGGTTTGCACAATTGCAGTGACCTTTTCTGTGGTTATCTTGCTTACCCCAGGTGCGGGGTATGGTGCCACCCTTACCAGCTTCGGCCTCTACACCATGCTGTACTTCGAAAAGTACAAGGCGACAGCGACGGGGCTAAATTTTGCGGCCTTGGCGGTTGCCGGACTGGTCACACCAGCCTTTATGCCTCTCCTAGTTTACCGTTACGGCTTGCAGGGGGCACTGCTTTTAAGCGGAGCTATCACGATGCAAGCATTTCCGCTCGTAATGCTAATAAAGAAACCACAACCCTTCCGGTTTTGGTGCCACCTCGAAGGCACAGTGCCGGAGTCAAGCAGTACCAGAAACCCGAATGAGCTACAGCCGATGAGTTCCACTGAAGAGCTACAGTCCCAGCATTTGCCGGTACCAGATGCGGTGTCACCAGCACGCCAGAATCGGCCAGCCGCTGGTATAGTTGGTATTTCTTGGAAAAGCGTCGCGGAACTGCTAGTTATCCCTGAATTTTATGTCCTCATTATTGTATACCTTGTCAACGGTTGGGTGACCACGAGCCAGGGGACTACGGTGGTCGACTATGGACGCGACAAAGGAGCTTCGCTGGAAAGTTCCAACTACCTCCAGACATATGGTGCCGTTGGTGAAATACTGGGCCGGACTGTGGTTCCATTCCTTTCAGATAAGGTTCCCTTTGGCCATTCTTTATTTGTGGCTGCGGGACTGGGTTTGTCGTCCTTAGCACTCTTCGGAATGACTTTTGTTGAATCGTTCGCGTGCTTCGCAACTTTGCACGCGGTGTTCGGCGTGTGTCAGGGATACGTGATGTCCGCGCGGCCCATCCTCATCACGGATTACCTCGGCCTCCACCGGATACCTGTGTTTGCTGGGTTCGTGGGCCTCTCCCTACTCCCTATTTCCCTTGGAAACCCGACAATTGTTGGTGAGCACATTTTGGCTTGTCACTGTCAGCACCCCTAAAAATTGCCAAGGTAGACCATTCCTAAGACTACGCGCTACGCTGAAGGCGGCACGAACAAAAATATTGTCCGGCCAATGCACCCTGTAAAGATGTTAGGATAGCTAGCGTACTGTATACTTTCTAACAATGAAATTACTCTAAGTGCAATGTTTTCTCCGTCAATGCAGTTTTAAGACTCGGCAAAATGACACAAATCGGTAAAAGCGTCGCCCGAAACAAGTCTGTGCGTCTACGCACTTTTCTGCATTTCTCCGGCAACACCGTGCAGTGCAGACGTACGTTTTGTGCTCCCACAACGCGAGAATGTGAGCAGCCGGAAAGCAACCACGTGGGCAATGGAGGAAAGCGGTAGAGAGACAGCAGAGGGTGTGTTGCGGCAGCAACGTCACCTGATAGCTGCGCTCCTCAGAGCCAAACTCAAGCACCATGAGTGAGCTGCGCACGTTCACCGGGCTCGTGCAGTCTCGCTTCTTTATTCACTGTTATCCACAGAGACACACACTCCCCACAACTCCACGACACGACTGTACTACAAAAGGCAAACTAGTGGAACCCTTTGGCTAATTACTACGCAGGCGCAAATATACTAAGGGCAAATATGTGGTTAGGTGCCGTATTTCTACTAGGCAGTCCAGGTCGGGTCAGGAAAAGAGCGGGTCACAAGCAAACGTGAGGCAACGTACCTGTGTATCTAACACCAGAGTGACCATTTAAGCACCCTCCATGGGTGCGCCCATGAGGGTTTCAGGACACAACATTCATCAAAATGCTTGATTGATTATCTGAAAAGACGAGCAGTACGACGCGTTGAAGGCACGACCGGCTTAACAGACAGCGAGCTGCCGATTCTAGGCGATCCCGCGTGCAGTATTTGCCATTGCTTCTTTGGCTTTCTTCACTTCCTTCCAACGCCACTTCACCGGCTAGCGCTGCATTGGATGCCAATTTCTCTGCTGTAAACGTGTTTTATTGGTTGGGGGTCGGTGTTACTGCGCAATTTTTATCGCCAATTGTGCTTAGTCAGTTCAGCCTGAGGAAAATGCACGCTATCTGTGGGCTCAATTATGTGCATAAATGAGTGTTCGTTAACGCGAAATCGCTACTTGGATAGGTGGGCGAAAGCACGTACCCGGCTGCCATTAAGCCAACGCAAACCCCCCCCCCCCCCCCCAATAATTTTCACAGCGGCAAAATAACTGTTTCCTAACGGATTTCATCGCCCTCCACGCAGGCCAAAAAGAATAAAACGCAAATCTTTAGCGCATTCTGCTCTTTAGCACAAGTAAGAAAGAATAAAAACAGAGTACTTGACCCGCAGTGCATCATGTAGTGTATCAAAAGAAAAAGGAGGAAGATGCAGTCAGTGCGTGGTCAGTTTTTATTGGTTTACGAGGCGTTTGACGGTACGAGTATAAAAAAAAACACAAAAAATGATGTGCCTGAGAAATTTTTTTCCGCAGATTTTGTTAGCATACAGCTTCTGTAGTGGTACGGTCGCAGCAGCATAGATAGTGGTTTTGGAAAAAAGTAGCTACAGTGGGTCTGTTGTCGAGGTTGTAGGCTATTGTCGACATTGTCAGAAGGTTCGGTGACAAACCTAGCTGCAATAGATGCTTTCGCGAAAGATTATGATGAATGATCATGCGCAACTTTTTTCTATATACTTTCCATGAACATGTTCGCGATCGTGTTTGTTGCGAACAGCTGAGCTAGACTGGCAGACCCTTGGCAAAAGCAATTTCTTTTTACCAATTCCCACATCTTCCGCACGGCGGTACTGGCTCCAAAATATAACTTGAACATTATTGCGGTTATCACTGCACGCATTGACAAGGAGCGGTGGCCATGCCAACTTCGCCATTTATTGGGCTTATAATCTACCCCGTGAAAGCTCCCGCAAACTGTGTTTTAGATGTGGGGAAAACACCGCAGCCATTGAAAACGTTTGCGTGGATCAGTACTAGATTCGCCGAAAAAAAAACAATCTGTTTTCGCGCAGGAATGACGGGGTCTCCACACACAGAATTGCGCAGTTGAAAACCCTGCCTGAAAGTTCAAGCCTTCCTTGTGATCTCTGGAACGTTCATAGATCGCATTTACGTAAAAATAAGGCTTGCCTCTTTATTGCGAAAGTCGATAGAGCTTCCGAATGTTTTAATGCACGGAAAGGCCCTAAATTAAGGAATTCTAGGGACTCGGACCTATATGGTACGAGTGTGGTTTCCTTTGTACACGTTGGAGTTTGCATAGCTAGCAATCGGATCTAAAGTGAACCTTAAATTCTCGGTGCTGCCTGGTAATAATGGTACTGTTCGGTAAAATCGGTATTGATTGGTACGGCCATTACGTATAATGCGAGCAGTCGCAGGTCGCACTGCAATTTTTGGAGTATATTTAGCACCACCTGACGCTGCTCGCCGTTCTTACAGAGCCGCTTTTCGGCACGCTGACTCTCATTATCGTCGTCTACAGTGGGAAGGTCGCTATCTATAATGCCGGTCCTTGTTCAAGGTAATGTCATTTTCTAACATTGACGACGGCATCAGAGTGTATTCTGCGGACATGCAGAGCAGCAGGCTCATATGGTGAACACCCATAATCTGGCTCACTTACCCAGCAGATTATTACTGCTCCGGAAGCCGCTTTGTGATTAGGGTAGCCTCAAAGCTCCCGCAGAGGAACATCTGGTCTTCTGAGAACTCTTAAAGCTTTCCTTACTGACGGCACTTCACGCAAAAAAAAGCACAGGAAAAAAGTATACCTAATACAATTCAATTTCACGTGGTGATGATGATGTGTTTCCACAAAGACGCATCAGGCGTCTCAAAAGAAAAAGAACGCTTTTATTGTGGGAATTAAACCTGGGTCACTTGCATTATGAAGCCCATGTCTATCTGGTTGCGCCATACTGACACGGTCGAAAGAGTTTAGGTTGAGGACTTTGACTTTCACTCCGGTTGCATGCGAGAATGTTGCGCGTTTTAACCATGGTTCTATTAAGAGACAGGCTTCTATTGCTTGTGGCTGACTGCTGCTTGTACCAGTACATCAGAGCCTTCCCAGTTCATGCGAGGTGCCGATGTTTCCAGACATAGAGCTGTTCAGCTTAAGGGCATGTTGCAGTACGTTTCACTCAAGATTAGGGTACAGTTCTCAACGTGGAAGTTGTAAAATTCCGATTGCGGCGAAAACGCCACGACTAGTCTGGAGTAGCGCACAGTAGAACCGTTCACCAGGCATAGAAGAAGCTGGTCCGGCCAGCTGCGAAAGATATGCGGCGGACTAATCCCCCAGAGCACGAGGCAACTGAGGCGAAGACTGACCATTGACTTCTCGTTTTGCCTAAGTTCGCCCACTTGCACGAGCACGCAAAAAAAAGGCTGATTGGTGGCCGCAAACTCCTGTTTGCCGTGATCACACTTTTTCGATTGGCGCGTGGGGTGCTGGCACATGTTTACGAGGCGGAAAAAGATACGAACGAAAACACGAAGGTATAAACAAACAGGACACCCCTCACAACTTTTGTTTGTGTCATTTTGTCCGTGTCTTCTTGCATCTTGTAGACATAAACTTAGACCACCTGCCCAAGCTAGTCTCGCTGCGTGCTCGTACTCGTACGTGCACTGCCCATCCAAAGCTTGTTAACCAGAAACAAGGCTGGTACACTGAGTACAGTGTATCTCAGAGCGAATATCAACAACTTTCACACTAATTCGCAGTGCATCTGTTCTATATGCCGGCGTGGGTATTGAAACCACCCATTTGTGTTCACAAGTCTGTAGCCACGGGGTTCGTTTGGCGACGTGGCTACGCCCAGTGCATAGTTCTGGCGCCGATGGGAAGTTGAAAATATTGCCGGGGACGCCGGCGCTGGTAGTGGCACGGCCAACGTTTGGAAAGTGCTGTCGCACCCGGTTCGATCAGCAAGGACAGCTTGCGCCTGGCAGCAGCCTCCGTAACATTGGTGGACAACACCCTGGACGGGTCCTCACAGCCCCTTCATTATCTTCAACTGTACCACGCAGTTGTCGGGGAGCACCATGATCTAATGGGCCGCAAGAATAACGCAGTGATTGTTAGGTAAAGGCTACCTGTAGTATTTACGCGGGCTGCTCAAAGCACTGCGTAATTACACGATAGGATCTAACTGGTGCTCTCCAACTTGGTCCATGGAAGCAGACTCCCCGCGACCTTTGAAGACACGTATACCCGCATCGAAGCGCGTCTCATATGCCGCAACAACGTTTGCCAACTTATCAATATCTCTGGTGGTATTGTCACCACAAAATGCAGTCGTCGTGGCGTGACTTATCACGACGTAGTCAGCAATCAGGATTCCGGATACTCATGTGCAACAAGGCAAGGCACGACGGATGTCGTGGCGCAGTAGACGCTTGGGAAGATCTCGGTTAGCTTCGCGCCATAACCAGACCTGTCGACTAGCATGGCGACAAATTCTTCTACACCCTAGACAAATTCCTCGACACGCTAGGCAAAAGAGGTACAGTTTTCTTTGAAAGGTAAAGCTGCCCGGTCTCTACGGTGATTCACCTCAACATTAATAAATGTGTGTGGATAATAGTGAGTAAAGAAGCTTGGTGACAGAAGAACAGAGGCACAAGCCTAGCTCGCTTTTGGGGCTTGAGTGTGGCTCTTCATCAGCGAATCAATCGGGTGGGTGACGGGATCACTGGCTGTACCACTGCATTTTGTTTGCAAATGGGGAACCGCAGATAAGTATTTACCCTAATGATGCTTTCTACTTTCTCGGGTTCTTTTCAGAGTAGGTAACGCTCTCGCGCAGGTAGCTGGGGCAGTGCTGCCACTGTCTGCGGCAAGTAGGTGCCCAGACATTTTAGCCGGATGACAACGAGGCTGAGGAAGCAGCCAATGCGTACCGGCTAGGTTTCGTCTAGTGGCGTTGTGAGAAGCGCATGACCCTAGTTTGTATAATCGGGTGCCACAAATACAATCAACACAAATTATTGAATCAGAAAACCATAAGGAAAATAACCGAAAATCGTAAATTGGGTAGAAGGGCGGTAGGCGGAGCTGTAAATTGGCCAAAAACTCACGAACCGGAGCCATGCACCGGGGTTACCCACATGGCGGAAGCTATGAATTGCGACCGCTGCACCTATGCGCTGAAAGATGGGTAGATGTAGCGGGCTGTCAGTAATAATAAGCCGTTGCAAATTGCCTAATGATTACTGGAAGACTAAAATTGATACGTGCATGGTAGTAACAGATTGAAAATGGCTTCTACGTTTGCTGGGTTCCTGGTAGAACAATATAGAACGCGACGACGACGAGGCAACGGGCCGACCTGCCATGTCACGTTGAAGTCGAACCTTGTCGTAATTTACTAGGGGCTTCACGATGTGACCGCGGGTTCGGACAAAATGGCGTCACCAGGAACTAACAAAGAGGGAAAAACTTTGACGGGAAACAGCCACAAGCTAGCTGATTGCAGTCTGCAGTGTGCTGGAGGGGGGGGGGCAGAGAGCAGGCGCAGTTATTGAAGAATGACCGAAGGTAGGGTAATAGTGATATGTAAAAGTAAGCTAGGCTAGGGAAATAATTCGATACACGCAAGCGTTTGAACGTGATGCGATTCACACAACATAAATAAGACCCATTTAGGTGTAAACAGAGCATAAATCAGGTTTAGTTTGATGGTAAAACAGATTGAAAAATTGTAATCAGTGGAAAGGCCAAGGAAAAGCATCTAGAACAATAACAACATTGCTACCTAATTTATGAAGAAGAAATCCACAAAAGCGGGTGGGAACACACCAACAACTTCAACAGGCAGAACTAAACGAGTTTGCTTTAGCTGAGGCTCACCTGCGGGATCTAGAGGCTCGAACCGTGCAACAGCATAGTGCGAACGAACAAAAAGGGCAAGACTTGGCACATTCATAATAAAGACTCACAGAAATGTTGCTAGAAATAGTGGAGCCTGCATAACCGATCATAATGTGCGTCCCTGTTCCGACAACAGAACAGAAGCGAAATTTAAAATGGAAAACGAAAACTAGACTTGACAATCCTCTTCTCCGAGTAGCCGCAGGAAACGACTCATGCTTGAAACGCTGACGTAGAGATTATGTTGCAAACATGGACATAGCAGATGCAAGTCACACGCTGACAAACTCTCGAGAATCCATTATACCTGCCTTAAATTCAACCCATCCTTAAAATGCGGCCCATTGATACGCAATCTAGTCAAATGTATATCAGAGTGATACAATGTATTCGCAGGAGAGACAAAACCATTTTTATCTTGAATACTGGAGCTGTTATTCTCTAATCTACGCAACGCGCATATCCAGGTAGTTAGACGCATGGCTTAGGGTCTAAAGCAAAGTTCTGAAAGGCGTGGGACATTGATGATGACCACGCGCCAATCCGGATATCCGGGCGTTTCTAATAAATTAGTCGCTATATATGACGCGTCACGCGTTAAAGGCGTCCTTTCTATTGTTCGGAGACATGATAATACATACAACCCTTCCCCCATCAACTTCGTTTACAAAGTTCACAATTCGCGTAAGAACCTCTTGTCTCCAGAAACAAACGTGACTCCTGGCCCCGTTGAGCGCCAAAGGAAGCTTTCAGTCGGCATTGGTGTCCACGCCGCCAAGAACAGACATTAAACAGATTAATACCATCCCAAGCACCTTGTGGTTCCACGGGCGCGCGCAAGTCGTGACGTGTTAGCCTGCAAAGTAATTTACTACTAGTGTGCCGGGAGTTCGTTGGGCTCTCGGACCGACACGCGTCATGTCTCGGTGTATAAAGTGCATCAACGTCGAGTCTATCGGACCTTTCTGCGCCATATAAGCGCGGTCAATATTGCGAGCACACCAACAACGCGCAAACGGAGGTAAAAAACGCTGAAAACTGCCAAAAGGCTTTGGCGCTCAAGAGATTTGTGCAAGCAAAAGTGCACCAGCAATGTTAGTGTTATGCATTATTGCATGAACTCACGCCCTCTGACGACTAGCCAAACGTATCGATGGCTCTTGTGTTAAACGGACAGGGATATAAGGCCATGTGGAGGTCATAACTAACAGAAAGGCCACAAGGAAATGTTTTGCTTGCATCAAAGAAACGATGTGAGTACAGCAATAAAACATGTTAACACAGCCATCGAAATGTGGCGGTTGCAAATTTGAGCCATGAGGACCTCAGCTGTATAACCACAACGTGAACAGCCGGAAGATATATGTGTTCCGCTGCCGTTTACTGTTATTCGCTTTTTTGCAAGATTGCCTAAGGATGCGAAAATTGGACTTTTGCAGATTTTGATATCCGACGCAAAGCGGGAGATTTTGGCCCAACCTCAAGTTCGACAGATAGGGAGATGTAACGCTCACGCATTCATAGAAACCCAAGCATACCTCTCCTTTGCTTTTATCCTACATGCGTGAAATCCCAAATCAAGGAGAACACACGATTTCTTGGTCATACAAAGACCACTGCGTCCTTTTTTTACTTGGAATGTAAGCTAGGATGACGAGTTGCCCGTTCTCCCAAAAGAAAAAATTGTAATGAAATATTTAACAACAAAATCTGTACCGTACCATCAATCGGGGCTTTATTTTCTGCCTTTCGATTCCACCCCACCCGACCCGTCCACAGCGTGACTCTAGGTGTACCTCCACTGGCTAGCAGAAGCACGATTTTCTACGGTTGACGTAATATGTAGTTTGAGTAAATACTGTTGCGCACAGTTGCAATCTTTTCAAGAGAAGGCAAATGTGTCATATGACGGACACAGATGGAGGTAAAAAATCCTTAAATGCAACAAAATTGTATGCATCTCAATTGCATGTCTACTACGGGATACATTTAGCTAGAGACAAGCTGAAGTACGAAATGTTGATGTAGTACGAAGCGCTAAATAAAGTTTAGTTGGAAACTTCTCGTGCACTACCGACTCTCACGGTCATCTACGCATTTTGAAGGTGTTTTGGTTTTGCCTAACATTTATGTAATTCGTTTTTATACCTTTTCAGGTTTCTTCAGGGACACTCTTGGGTCATACGACAACTTTTACCGTGTCTTCGGAGCTGTGAACATTGTAGCTTCGGTGCTTTTGTTTTGCATTACCTACCGGGCATGGGCATCTGCACGGGGGTGCAATAGGGGAACGTGTCCTCCCCAAGGTACACCAGCTCAATCTCCCAATCCTCCGTCCCTCTCCGCCTCCACTCACCATACAACTGGCTTGCCCCCCTAACTACAAAATCCGGCCGACGCTCCCCCTACAAGGACATAACACGAAAGAGAATTTTATTGAATGGGGGAAACGGGCTATGGATGGTTTCCTGCATGATTTTTTATTGGCTGCAAAATTAAAAGGGAAAGATGGACTGCTCTAGTACGGCTGTGGGTGTTTCTTCTTTGTCCTCTTAACAGGTACATGCAAGAGTTCTGTCAAGCGAACCTGTGACTATTGTTACCGCTTCGAGAGCTATCGTGTTTAAATCGACAACATTACAGCATATTTTAAGGATGTCGTACAACGTAGCTTACCCTTGAAATGGTGATAAGCCTAGAGCTTTCAACAGATATGGCTGAGACGTGTTTGAATTATTGTACGAATGAGGCGTGAGGAAGGATTAGGAATGAACTTTACGTTAGTGATTAATAAATTAAAATTGCCTTAGTTCGTCCCGAGCCTTGAGAGGGCTGTCTTGTCTACGAGTACCTGGTCTGCGGTGCCTACGTTTGCTCTGTGTGCCAGCTACAGCATCTCTGCTTGGTTCTCTCTGTCCACTATGCTGGCTCTCGGCTCGGGAAGAGAGACGGGTAAAAATGAGAGAGGGGGGGTGGTATAGGCGCACTCGCAATCCTATGGTAAGGTTTGCAGCGTGAAGGGTAATAGCTACAAGTGACGGAATATCAAATGCAGTGTATTGCAGGAAGGATGTGGCGGTGGCGCAACGTACCGGCTTGAAACGTATATAGCGGAAGTGTATGGTCTATGTTACTTTAACGTATCTTCGCGAGGTGGATGGATGCGGAAAAAAACGTGATCATGGGAGAGGACATTGCGTATGCGCGGGGAACGGCATTATAGTAGTTCTAAATAAATTGGGAGGTGGTTGGTAGGAAGGCTGAGATCACTGGGAGGCGTGGGTGCAGGTGGCGGCAGGCGTCGCTTCACTTCCTTCGATGGACACGACTTCTGTGGTTCGGACAAATTCTATCTAGGTGTGTTGGAAAGCGGACTTGAGAATGTGAAACTAGAAAGAGCAACACGGCTAATGCCGACATGCCTTTTGGGAGTCCGGTACTGGTACAGTGGTTGCGGGAAGAGCAATGGCGGTGTTGTCGTGTACGGCGGGATTTTCTAGTAGTGATAATAGCGAAAAACGAGTTCAGTTCCCCGGTATTCGGTTACCGCTGCGCCATATGCGGGTGGGTTAGGTAACGTTTGGTATCTACGCATGAGTCATTCTTGGTTTTGTACTTTCAAGTTTTCAGGATACGCCTAATTTAGTCCAGGCGAAGCGCCGGACTGTGCATGTGTAGCATAGATTTGGAATGATGGCAACGGCTATACTGGGTATGCGGCAAAAAGGACTGTTGGCAAGTTGTCTGTACTTTCCACCCTTTTCATTTCAGGAGGTGACAGCCACTCGTGTTGAGTTTTATTCTTTAAATCTGAATAATATAGCATGGCTCTCTTAATACGTCCAAGCCCGTTTGTATCCCAATCTGCCGCAGTGTGGCCTTAAAAATCGTGAGAGGGACCCCTAAGGTACGTTTGGAAGTGTATTAAATTAAAATGGCAGGTAGGTAGTGCTCACTAGTCACTTGGGCAACATGCGGACTGCGGTGTATTATGCTGCTAACCCTGCATTCTCAAACAAGGTGTAGTCAAACGGCTTTGTCCGTCTTTCAGCGGCGATGGTGACACGATTCATGCAGCGTGTGAAGTTGGGTAGTGTGCTGCTTAATACTCGGCTGATGCCTGCTCCATCTGATTGGAGAGTAACGCTTGGAAAATAGTGTTCTTCGCGAAACATCATTCTTACACATTCAACATAAAACAACGCACCCGGACGTGTTAACGCAACACTCAAAACAGTCGTGACTACACTATTACATAAACCGTCTGTAATGCTCATCTCCGCTAACACATCGTCCAAGTCAGGTTCACTGACTGGTCTAACACATTTACTAATATCAAGACGTTTAATGCTGAAGCACGCTACGCTATAAGTAGTATCGAATTTCGATCAAGTATGGTGGCGTAAGGTTTATGGAAATGTGTGCACATGACAGAACTACGGATGCAAACGAGTGAAAAAAAGAATGTACGCAGAAAAATCCCCTCTGGAATATTCGAAAGGTACACTGCATACGTTATGCGTGTTTGCAGGCGCTAAATCGATACTTCAACTTTCACAAAGTGAGCTGTGGGGATAGATGGAACGAGGGCAGCATAATTACCGGGGAGTGCAAGGATGTGCGTGATATTACTGGAGAGAATAAAAAATGACAGAAATAAACTTCAGCTGTTTATGAAAGGTCGGCGTGGTCAAGAGTTATCCATTGCACGTGATCCTAAGTGGTTTCGCTTAACGGGCCGCCAAGGCTCTTTACGATGCTAATTCTGCCGCTTATAGCTTCTATTCACTGGTGAGGCACGTATGGCGGCCACCATGTCAGCGCGCCGTCACTGGTTACGTCGGGCACCACGGGACAGCGGTACTTGTGCGTGATCAGCACATAATTTGTGTTAGACGTTCCAAACTCTACCCCGCCAAACGCCAAGTAATGCCTCGAGTCCAATGTGACTGCGATTCATAAAATCTCTGATGACACCGTCGTTGAGAATCTGGTTGAAACGGAGCAGACGACGGACGCAGGTGTTTCTTGTATTCGGCGTGCTGGCGCAGTGGCCCAAGGCGGGTCATATCCGTGACGTTTCCAGTGTTAGCAGGTGAAGAAATTGACAGCTAAACTTTTCAATGAATACCACCTATTTGCGCGGGCGGAGAGACGCTTGTTGAGGGAACTACTTTAATTATCGATCGGGACATAAATATGCGCGTGCCAAGAAAGTTCGGGTGTTCGAGTAGTTCGTTGGTGGTACAGCAGTGATTACGATTTCGGGTTCGCGGGAGAGGGGCGGGAGGTGATTGACCAGTATTACGCGCGGACGCCGCAAAGGGTTGCCAAGACGTCGGAGACAGTTGGTTGACCATATGTATTCTTGCCGGGCCTACTGTTTCAGATGGGCGTGCATGTCCCGCATAGCAGTTCCCGTAGAAAAATCAGTAAAAAGGTGAGATGATGAATATACACTAGTGGTTCTTTGTAATACGGGACTTGTTTTGTCGCGAGGCCAAAATCAGAAGGTGCTAGGAGGACCTTTTCTACACTGTGCTTTGGGATGCTTCGTTGAGATGGCGTGGGTATAAAGCATCGTTGTGGCTCAGTGGCTAAGGCGTTGCGCTGCTGAGCATGAGGTCGCTGGTTCGATTCCCAGCCCCCGCGGCGCCCGCTTTTCTGATGGAGGCGAGAAGCAAAAACAGGCGTGTGTACGAGATTTGGGCGCACGTTAAAGAACCCCAGGTGGTCAAATTAATTCGGACCCCTTCACTACGCCGCGCCTCGTCACTTGCGTTGCGTCGGCGCGTTAAACAATACAATCAATCCTGTGGAAAGCACAAAAACGCTTCTTGGCTGTGAAATAAAAAAATCCGCATATTTGCAATCAGGCTTGGAAACAAAGGTCGCTAGTGGGTCCTTTACTAAGCTGGTTGATGATTGTCGGTCTCGGGGTTCCCGCAAACATTCCTTCGATGGCGTAATGGGATCATTCCCGCCGTAGGTGCACTGCTGTACTGTCCACTAAAGTGAGCGCATATCAAATGTGCGGTACGCTCGCCGTTAAAACGACATGCGAGTGCTTCGAAAGTGACGAAGGCCGATGTGCGCTGGCGAAGATACCAAGCGTAATTTCCGGCTTGACTGACGAGAACTAAGCCTGGAGATCTGCGTTGACCAGGCACCGATCCAAACGATGAACACGAAAGGTGGGAGTGTGTTGTCCTTGCAAAATAATTTGGGTATGGATGAAGTTCATTGGTGCTAGCCTAGAAAAAGTGCCCTCATGGCATGTGACAAAAGTGCGATTCGAATGTAAGGTGTGCTTCCGACTTTTAGACATTGAAGCGGCTGTGCATGGATGACATATTCCTGGCGAAATTGAGCCGGAGAGGATCTACGGAGCTAGCTTCCCGAATGGCGATGGTTTGGTCGTACTAGGTAGGAAGGCGAAGGCCTGTGTGTGGACGGTACGCAACTTTGAAATCGCTCACTAAGAGCTGCGGCCTCGCTGTCCCAGGTGGCGGGCTTTCACGTGGGTTTATGCCGGCTGGTGCACGGCGGGCGTTTTAAAGTTAAGCTTTGTGGCTAAAGTTCCCTGCATTTTTGTGCTCTGTTTTCAAAAGCAAATTGCGAGAAAGCCTACTTTGTTGCAAATTCTCAGCATAAAACGGTCGCAACTCTTGTTTTATCCAAATTTTCTACAAAAATTGTGCGACAGTTGGCAGCCAATACGACTCTCATTTAGCTCACTAGTCATATTGTTGCAATAATTTACCCCACAATGAAGTTGCACACATTCCAGAATTCGCGTCTACATGATAACACATGAAGCTTACTGAAGGACGTAGGCTTCTCTGGTTTACTTATAGAATAACGCCAATTTTTTACTATTTTATTATTCACGAAGCTACACTGACTACCCTTCCGCATGAAGAAGAAATAAACACGTGTATTTTCTACGTTTGCCTGTGCAACTAAATACGCGCGCATGGGTATTTCATCCGGCTTCGCAGGTCGTCGTCCTTGAGGAAATGTAATGCCTCGGGATTTATTGTACACATGATGGTGCTTAAACTATTTATTCGCTGTAACGCAAAATTGGTAAGTGCGACCACCACATGCCAGCTCACGGTTCTTTGTGTAGTGGTGAGGAAATGGCAGGTAGGGCATGAAGGCAAACATAAAGGGAGGAAGGACTGGATCGCCGGGTGGGTGGATCTGAACTAACGCTTTGAATGGGGCTCCCTCAAAGAGGTTATCCTGATGACCTCTTCGTTCAGCGTCGGCAACATGATTTGTACAACCATGAGCGTCGTAAGGGGTAGATCTGTGTTCCTGAAAATAAAGATGACGGGACAGTTTGCAGGAACCACCAGCACCTGTTCATGTCGTAACTAGAGGGAAGAAAATATATTAGCAGTCACTGAAAACTTATCTTTTTCAATCGACTTCCCGATACACATGCGAAATGAACTTGCTGATTCAGTGTTTAAAACCTTTCGAGGCATTGAGTGCACTAGGGCGAAAGAAAAAAAATTCAGAGGTGCCCTTAATCCACAAACGCAAAGAGAACGGCAGGGTCTGTCGCAGCGAAATGCACCGTGGCCACGTATTTGGGATGTTGCTGGAGAGCCAGAAAGAAAATAACCATACTTGAGTCTCAAGGCACAGCGGCTAGCGTATGCTACGCTAGCGGCCTAGAGTAACGGGATCCGACTGTGCATGTGCGCATTCAATCCGGTGGCGGGCGGATTGCGTTGCTGTGCCCAAGAATTCCCTCCGCTCAGGCGTGGCACGTCTCACCATGCCCGCACACACATCCGCACTGAGGTTCTTGTACCCGCCGCCGCTATCGTAGCATACGTGTGCTGTTATGCGAAAACAATAAATCCCGAAATCTCGCTCGTTGGTACGATGAACGACGCCCCGAGTAAAGGTGGGAATGCCGTTGTCGCCGGAGCTTGGCTGGCGCGAAAGTGACAGAAGTTGAGCGCACCCGCTGCACCGAACGTAAGCGTCACAGCCCGGCCTATCCGGCAGCCCTGGAAGCAGAACTGGACGAAAGAAGACCACGACGCCCAGCACAAGATGCGGTGTCAAGACGGCAACAACCATGCCTGAAAAAAAAAATCGTCGAATGTGTGATGACTTTTAATTAAAACAGGTTTTATTTTACCTTGAGGGAGGCAAAAAACATAATTTTACAAGACGCCCTTCGCATTGCGCTTGTGAATAACTCAGTGGCTAAGGCTTTGCGCTGCTGAGCACGAGGTAGCGGGTTCGATTGCCGGCCGCGGCAGCCGCCGTTTTCTGAAGGAGGCGACAAGCGCCCGTGTGTACGAGATTTCGCGCAGGCTAAACATTCCCAGGTGGTCAGTATTAATCCGGAGCTCTCCACTACGGCGTGCCTCATCGACTGCCTTCCATCGGCGCGTTAAACCCTACAATCAATCAATCAATCAATCAGCTTGGGAATAAACATTCATCAGCACGAATGCGGGCTTTAATTGGTATCGACCAGGCAGTCATATCTAGCCCCGCAAGCAAAGGTTACGTTGTCATATGAGAAAGGTTGGGCCCGCATCTTGCTTATCTGCGCTGTGTTTTCGAAATCAGTAACTCACAAAAATTACAGCGCCGCGTCACTGAGCAGAATTCCACTGAATGGCGGGCTGTGTTCTCAAAAGAGTGAAAAACAAGCGCATGCGTGTAGATTTCAAACTTGGGAGCCAGATGTAACGCGTCTATTGCGTACTGTGCTCTACGTGCGTACTTTTAGTAGAACGCGTTGTACACTCCCACGCATTCTGTGATACAGACGAGCTACACCTTGTACTTTAGAACGCCTTGTTTTGGGTGAGTGGGGCAATCCTATGAAGAAGGGTATAACGCGGAAAAAATAAACCCAGTTCCAACAAGTGCGACAACTGTTCAAACGGTGGAGCTTTGGTTCTCCTGTGTCGACTCGAACGCCAATTACCGGTCCCGAGAACGGCAGCGCCGTCGCTTTCCAAATTCTTTGGTTAGCGGACAAAACTCGGTGGCTAACCGTTACCGGTGAACGGCTTTCACCTGTTTGGGAGGGACCAGAACCCGTGCTTACGATACCACTGATGCAGCTGCGCCGTAGGCGAGTCTGGGAATGAGCCCCTATCTGTGGGTTTTGAAACCTGTTCCTACCTGTGCTTGACGTACAACCTGCAGCATACTTGCGGAAAGGCTGTACATACAACAGCTCCGCTGTTGAAACTGCAGCACACAGAAATCAGGCCACGAAGACATCACAATTTGTGCCGACAGCGGTTTTTCTGCGCTTTTTTACCCTGATCGTAATTTTACCTAGTAATTGTTTTGAGTCGCTTATGCGTCCTAGCCGAACATTTCATACGCACCATACCTAGGCAAGACTTGACGGCGCTCATTCACACTGACACAGAAAAAAATATTTTCCCTCGTGGACTCACTCACCATCACGCTCACGAGTCATCCTCACCATTCGCACTCACTCGCACTCACGCTGACTACGCGCCCTCCGTCACTCGCACCCACTGGCACTCACGCCCACGACTCGCCGTGACCAATCGCACTCACTAGCGCTCACGCTCACCACTTGCCGTCCACACTCGCACTCATTTCCTCTCACGCTCACCACTCGCAGTCACCACTCGCACTCACTTACGCTCACCATTCGGCGTCCCCACTCGCACTCACTCGCGCTAGCGCTCAGCACTCGTCGTCTCCCCTCGCACGTGAGCGTGTAAAGCAGACCCGATATGAGTCATGAAACCGACAGTATTCGTGCATTACGGCGTCAGAAGGCCATCCGAATCATATTCCTAAATCAACACGAAACAGATACTTTTAGAGTGCCCCTTAGCAGGAGCTCAGTCACGACATATTTTCGAAGCTAAAAGAAATGCCGCCATTAATAACCATCAGACCGAGCGGCTCCTGCGACGAATAGCCACCAGCGTGTACAAACGCAATAGTGGCGCTCCCCGCGGTTAGCCCTGGTAATGGCGCGAGTAGCGCGATTGCACTTGTGAGTGGTGAGCTGGGCTCACGGCGAGTGGCACTCGCACACCCGAGTGGTGAGCGAGGCTCCCCTCGAGTTGCTCTCGCAATCGCGAGTGGTGAGCTGGGCTCACGGCGAGTGGCACTCGCAGTCCCGAGTGGTGAGCGAGGCTCCCCTCGAGTTGCTCTCGCGAGTGGCGAGCTGGGCTCACGGCGAGTGGCACTCGCAGTCCGGAGTGGTGAGCGAGGCTCCCTTTGAGTTGCTCTCGCAATCGCGAGTGGTGAGTGGGGCTTGCCGCGAGTGGCGCTTGCACTGGCGAGTAGTCAGTGGGTCTCAGTGCGCGTGGGGCTTGCACTCACTCGCACTCATACTGGCCAGTCCGAAACGACGGCGAGGGTCACTCACCACTCACTCATGACTGGTGAGTGGGGTGTGTGTGCGTGCACTCCTGAGTGAGCCTGCGGACCTATGGTACACACGCGCCTTTAAGGTTATCTCGCTGCAGTTTGTGTGGGGTAGTGCCGTTTACCGATGCTGCAGTATAGTTGATTTCCACATTTGCAGTACTTTCATCGCTGCTGCTCCAGTAAACCAACGCTGCAGCCTTCTGGTGTATGCTGTAGTCACAGAAACTATTCGGTAGCCGCGACCATTTCCGCACGAAGTTTCGTAGGAGGAGGTGTCGGGTGATGCCTCGGTAGAGTTTACCCTCGCGCAGGTCACCGATCTTCATCTTGGTGGAGGAAAGGGCTTGGCTTATCTCAACAAGCAGGGCGATAAATTGGTGCCGTTACGGGGGCAGAGAAAGCTGGGGAAAGCTGGGGAACCGCCGTTCCCGACGAGCATGAACGTGCGCGCCCAGACGGTCGGGGCTTGCTGTAATGGACACTAATGCGTACGGCACAAAGGCAACCACGTACTAGTTTGTGTATGCGTCTTGCCTGGGGTCCTTAGTCACCTCCCGTCTAAATTCTGCATCTCTGCCACTCTCGCACCCTTTGGAGAAGCTTGAGCACCGGAGTCGACGAATCGCCAGAAGTTACTAGAGTGGGGAGGCTAGATAGTTGGTATACAATCATGGCAAAAAAGCAACGGTGCACCCAGGTGGAACTGAAGAGACGAAAGAGAAAGCCACGACCATTGTGTTTGTCCCTTTCTTCTCTTCCGTTTGGTATATTTGCACTGCTTCGTTGCCACTACGAGAAGTTTGAAGGCCAGCGTGCAGGCATTCCGTATCCCATATGCTGAGTTGTATCTTTGTCACCCAATTCGCTTTTCGCTCGGGCTATACCGTCAAGTAGTGAAAAAGGGTGCACGTCTTGTACAAATGTAAAGTTATTGCGCGGAACTTTGGCTGCAAACTTCCAAGAAATGGCCTCACGTCAAAGAAGTAGTCAAACGTACCTGTACAGAAACATCTGCGAATCGTATGCCCGACATAGCTCTGCATGCGTCGTTTCAACAGCAGTCCTAGGAACGTCGAAAAAGATATTGGGAATGTTGCCGATCTAACAAGAAACGCATAGGTGAGTGACAGATTACAATGTTTCGATATCAGCGCGCATGGCATGTCACGGTTAAATGCCAGGAGAAGCAATGGAATACTGCGATTTCGGCACGGGAAATTACAACGCTGCGCCGCTACGACGTGCGGGGACAAAACAAAAACAAAAAAATTCACAAAATATCGGTTGCGACAATTCTTTAGGAAAAAAGACGCCACATCTGAGAAGAGCCTGGGGACAGTCCGGGCCTTGGCAAACACTTTGAAGTATTGTTCCCTATGTTGATGTTTTGAAAGACTTTATTTTTAAGCTGCCGAACAAGAAACCAGGCCACACGAATCGTTTTAGACCATATCCAAGGGCAGTTCCTTCCCTCCGCACTGCAGTTCGATGCTACGTGGACCTTATAGGAACAAGGCTCAATGAAATCAGTTGTGTAGTTTATTTTATCGATGTGATTGAGAAAGTGACTGGGAACAAATATCATTATCCAGCATCTTATCAGTGCTTGATGTTAGGGGCACCCGAACGGTCGGAGTGTCCTGCAGTCCGTGATGCCATGGCCTTTATCGCACTCGAGGTCTCTTTATAGGCATGCTCCAAGTCTAGAAGTGCGACCTCTTCAGTCACTGCATGAAATTTCTTGTACCTATATCGGGATTAGGTGTGAAGGATGTGGGTTGTTGGCATGTCGTAAAAGACAGTAGAGGGTGTCAGGCCGGGAGCAGAACTTGGATGTGTGGTTGTATTTATGACAGAGTTGAGAAAACGCAGACTGGTGGTAGGATAAGGTATGATATCCGCTCAGTCTTGTTGCCTCGGCTCAGGCAAAATGTGCGAGAAGACAGCCGAAACTGCTCACCCTCGTGTCTCAAGTGGGAAGGAATGTCCGCGTAGCAAAGGAGGGCATAAGGTGTCTTCTCCGGGTGCTGTTTTTTTTGTTTTCAAGAAATGGTGCGTAGGGTATGTCCACTTAAAGCAGAGTGCGTTGCATTTTTATCGAGCGAGAAAGACAAAAGTTTATTTGTAGTCAGAATTTGTGGTGATAAAGTAAAAGTGGTGCCCTCATGACAGGAATTCATGAAACGTCTTCGCATCGACAACTGACTCTCGCGGTAAGCAGGAGATGGTCCGAGACGCAGAGCTGAACAGCAGTGGCTTCCACGGCTGGTGAAGGTGTGTGTTTCGGGAAAGAGGTGGCACGTGCTCGCTTTTCCTAAAATGTATGAAAATTCTCTATGTGCACCTGACTTCAGTATTTGTAGTGTACTGGATATTGGATGGTTGATATACGTGGTAGCCATTTTGGCTAAGGAAGGTGTATGTTTGTAGTTGTCTGAGGGCAGATTATTCGAACTTTGTAATGTTTTGGTGATGTAGCGTGACTTTCCGTCGACTAAGCTTTGCGGAAACCTTGTCCTGGGGTTTATATGCGCTGTTGTTTAAGTGCGCCAATACGCAGGCCTAACTCTAGGGTATGAACGTCAGCGTGATAAGCGATTTCATAGCGAGGATTTTGATTTAAACCAAAAAGAGAAGAATATAAATATATCCAACGGTCGTACCTCTTGTTGGTGGCTTTATGTAGTCCTTTGGACAACATAAAATGTGCAAGGGAAAGTAGCTGATAAATCGTAACTACTTCAAATGTCAAGGGCGGAGCACTTTATGGGCCCAGATTTTATTCGTAGCTTGTCCGCAGTCACGGTATCTAGCCGACACAGTCACTAGGTGTCGCGCTCCCAAGCAGAGTTACGCGGCGTTGCGTACCCAAACAGATGCTTCAAAAAGATACCGCTTGTCCTTTGATTCAGCCTTCTGGCGAAAAATAGGAGGATACGCAGACACGAGGTCTACAGTGTTACCTGGATATAGTGAAGGTGACAAAAGTTCGCAATTTTTTGTCACATGCAGCTTTTTGTTACAGCCATGTTTCAAGTGTGGTCGCGTGAATAGAGCGGAGGAAAGGCAGAATGCTAGGCCAGCAAACTTGCATTTGAAGGATTCATTTCAGAGTAAAAAAGTTCCTGATGTGCTTGGGCGCTACACACTTCAAAGAAGCAAGGCAACTTACCCCCTTACTCATTAACGTAACTTAGTTATCACTTCTGCCTGTTGACAACTTTTGATACAAAATGTATTTCAAGAACCAAACCCGTGCTGAAAGGGCAGCTTTTCGGGAACTTGATTATATTATTCACGCCCAAAATTTTTGAGAGAGTCCATGTTTGGAGACTGTAAAGGGATGAGACGGCAATAAAAATTGCGAGCTTGTCTTGAAAAAGAAGTTTTTTTTTTTGTGGTAGCAGAAGTCCTCAGTTATGAACCTACACCGCACATACTAGTATAGAAGCGTAAGTATACACGGTGTCTAGCAGTCGTAGCAAACCAAATCTTAGATGTCGAAACGGCACCGAACTTACACGTGGAAACGCATGGTAGTTTGTAGTGCGGGCAAAAAAAGAAGAAGTACAGTTACCCTTGCCACGTGGTGTCACGCTAAAAAAGCAAAAGCTAAAGTGGGCGAAACGTTAGCCCTGGGATGGTGCTGGCAGTTTCTGGTTCATTATTATCATAACGACGAATTTGCTTTTCACGATTCTAGATGGTGTTGTGGCTGCTGGTTCCTAGAAGTATTGATAGTATTCGTAAGTTATTGCAATTCTCTGGCCGATTTTTTAGTAAATGCGGAAAGAACAACGGTTTATCCCTGCAGTGAGTTTATTACATCAAGGTACGAAGAACATGGGCTTCAATGTTTGTGGCAATGGGGAACTTCAAAACCTTGTTAAATCAAGGAATTTGTCCCAAAGAAGTTTGTTACACCCAGGTTTAACAGTAGATAAGCCGAGCTGCTGTACACTCCTGGAACCATTTGCCCTAGTCATTCATGTCCCCATTATTTATTGCTAACAATAGCGCAGGTATACTTCAGCCGAAACACGTGTCCTTAACTTGCAGCCTATATGAAAAATATATCTACTTAAGTGCCATTTTGGTAGGAATCCTTGTTGTTTTGGTTTTTTCGCTAAACGTCCTTGGAAAAAAACACGATGGGTTCAGGACGGCGCAGACAATCTCCTTCTCGTACGATGTGACAGCAAGCACATAAAACACAAGTCCCGCTCGTGTGGTTCAAACTAGAACTAGTAACAAATGGTAAAAAAAGAATGCGAGCTGCCCCGGTATGTGGCGCGTGAGCACTGCGAAGCAGGAAAAATTTATTGAATTGTACAAAACTTTGTTCAATTCAACAAGATAGGAATCAAACAGGAAGTAGCGAGCGGAGAACGGCGCCGCAGCACCTCTGACGAGTCACTGCCCACAAATTACTGCTTTCAGGTTGAGCGGAACTGCTGTAACATTTTCCTAATATGTCAAAGAATTGTTTAAAGTTTGATTTCATATCGCATCATTGTTATTTATAAACAGTAGTATTTTGAAAGTTTGTTCGTATTTTGTGTTTATTCTCGTTCTATTCGACAAAGGCATTTTCTGACAGCTGATCATTCAACTCATGGAACCAATTTGTCAACCAGGTCATGCTTCCGAACAGGTCAGGGAAGCGGTTTGATATGTGATTTTTTCGAACCGGAACTGAACCGGAACGAAACAATTCGCCCGAATCTGAACCATACCCGAACCAGAAATTTGTTTGGTTAGAAAACCTGGAACAAACAATTGTTTATTTGCGAATGACAACATTAACAAACAACAAAAAATCTGCTTACACATCTTGAAGGAACACCAACACCAAGAAGACGACTCATTAATTCCGGAAAACAAACTACAAAACTTTTATACAATTCTGCAAACTATGTGCAAAAAAGGCACAATAAGCACAAGTATTAAAACCCTGTAGAAGAACCTGATTTTAAGCAAGTAAAGGTGGACGTATTGCACGTACATACTCAAATAAGAAAACAAGATACCGTTCTAAAATACATTCACAATGATACGTGTACATTAACAGGGCAAATACATTTTCCGCCGTGTGCGTTTTTTAGTTTACACACCTGCAGCGGAGTCCCGCGGCTTCGAGTGCAATGAGTCTGACGTTGCTTCGCACTTCGTCGGGCTCCTCGTTAAGTCAACGTTAACGATGAAGGTGGGCACAAAACGCACCTGCATAGGCGGAGTGGCCAGGAACGATTGGACCTTGAGTCAGAACCTCGCCGCAGATTTACCAACTGTTACACAGTTGGGACGTCTGCATAACCACCTACAATTCTCTCAAACGCCCATTTGTCTATCACCATGATACCTGTCGTCGGACGCTCACGCCCTATTCATCAATTCCTGCTGGCTCCGACGATAGCGTATCCACCCACACATAAGGTGTTTCAGATAACACGCAAAAAATTTTAAAGTTCTCGCCATTTTTATATTTTAGTCTTTTACCCAAGGTGCCACTTTGCTACTGCCACCTTGCGAGCGAAAATACGCTCTTTCGTGATTAGGTGACCTTCACCGCGGGACGTTTATTTATGCAATCTCAAAGGCCTTTATTGGAGCGCCAAGTGTTTTTGGAAACACAAAAATGCGGTGGCCTAACGCCTCGATTGGCTGCGACACGTTAAGAACCCCGAAATTGTTGCACAATGGTCAGGGTGTATGCTGCAAGGCATTAAGGGAAACAAACGAGAGAATTCTTCAGCCAGACGCTATATCAGCAACGACCTGCTATAGATTTTGAAGAACACGTTAAATAAAACTTTAAAGCCTCAATCTATATCAAACTATAACAGTAATATGGCTGAAGTGTGCATTCAAACAAATAAGGTATGCGTCAAACAGCTGCGCATGACAGCTGTGCTATCGCATCGTCGACATGAGCAGACTCCGCTGCCTTCCGTATGTGTTATTTTGTTATGAGTAGAAAGTAAAAGAAATTGGGCAAAAAGGAGACCACGTAGCACAACAGGAAAAAATTTGCAGTGGCGTGAAGTTAACAAATATTCTGGCTACATCTTTTTTATCTATCAAAGGCAGTTCTCAAGACACCATCTGGAAACAACAAATTCTTTATAGCTGTGTGAAATGGTAACACACGCGTTCTGAGCGAAATATCATAGCTAAATGTTTAATTCCCAATAAACACATATTCTTGCGCCTGTTTCTTTGCTCGAGAGATTGAATGAGTGACACACTTGTCCGAATTCGGAAATGTGAAACATCAGTAAACGCATCGGTCTACAAGGCATGAATTCACACGTGAATAATTACATCTAACTTAAATCAACCCTCTTCATCAATCAGCTTCAATCCTTTACATACAACACCTTAATAACTTAAGGTAGATCACCATCTTCAAGGCAGCATTTTTTGACAAAAAGTGGCTGTTCGGATTCAGCATTTTCAACATTCATGTCTATTAAAAATATGTAGCAAAAAGAATTATGCTGTTATCTTAATCGGTTTAAAAGTTATGATCCCTTCGCAACCCTTCCTATGCGCATCCGAAACCGAAACTGGGGGTTTCTGATTCTAAAACACCAACCATGTTGTCAAAAAATGTCTCGTCGTATATATATTATTTAATACTTATTTGTTTAGATACTTTCTAACGCTGTTGGACGCATTTTGTAGTGCGTTAAATTTTCGATTTTTTTTTTCAAAATTTCCACTACAGGGCTGTGTGCCGGGAACTCTGTGGTTTACATTGCGCGCCGTTGCGTTTGCGTCAGGTTGTCTGTGTTTTCTCCTACACCAGTTTGAGTTCAGTTTAGTTCTAGTTTTCAAGAAGACAGGTATAGTGCTTTACAATATGCAGCTATAGGTATAGTACGAGGATGGTGTGCCGGACCAGTGACGGCCACCTTATGACGAAGGCTGCACGTGAGCCAGCTGGAGCCGAAAAACAGGCAAGAAAAAAAATGTACCCTTCAGCTCGCTTAAAAAGAGGTCGTCTGCTTCAAAGGAGTGCCCAAGCTACAAGCCTGGTGGATTTTGGGCTCATTGACTGTTTTTTGTTTCCATCTACAATTGGTCTAAACCTTTGAAGGCGTTTTTCTCAACACGTGATTTTTCGCATCCCAAAGTTAGACGAACGGTGATAAATTTCCGTAAAATAAATATTTTTGTATGAAATTTTTGGCGATGTTTTTTATATATGAAACAATGCAATTAAGCACAATGACCAAAAACAATCGGTATATTTTATACTATGTCCAATTATGGGAAAACCAAAGCGGCCGGATATGAAATTTCTCAGTATTTTGTTGATTACGGAACTTGGCTTAAAGATGTAAAGATCACGGAAGTTAGCTGCACAGTTTATTGTCCTGCTGACGTTCCTGCGAAGGCTTGTTTGAATCGCACCTACCATTTTGTAGTTATCACTGTTTGCGCAACATGCATATATATGCATATTTTTATTTATATAAATTTTTCTTATATATTTTTAGCAATATTAACATTTTAAATTTTCTAACTGCATAAGCTTTACCAATCAGAAATATAATGGCAATATTTTGACTAAAATAAAAAAAAAATTTGAAGGTGGTGGCCTACCTTAATGTCAATCACACCCTGCGTGCCATTACTAATACGTAGAACCAAGAAAAACACGCCATAGCTAAGGTTCACGAAAGCAGTGCCTGTCCAAATTGCACTTCCGGTGCTCCCGTCGCGCTAATCGAAAATAGGCTCCACGAGAGAGCTCTTGAGGCTATTTTGAGGGTGAAATCATCTATAGAGGAATCAAAATCTTTTTATCGCTTTGCACCAGCCCACGGGGCTCGTGTGTTACTACAGATATTTCAGCACCTGACTATGGCAAGCGTATACGACACCAATAAATTAGGAAACACTTTCGACGTTTGTGCAAGTGGCGTTTCACATCTGAATCTCGTGCGTAAAGAGTGACTTATACATCGACAAACACGTACAGGAGAGAATGGCCAGAAATAACGCAACAGAAGGTACAACTTGGGTCACGTATGCCGGTTTCCGCAAGATAACTTTGAAGTGCCTCCAAGGAACCTTACATACGTGCGAGCGAGAGAAGAAAGCGAAAGCTTGCTTGTGAAATTCGCCACACATAGATCTTGCACATTTGCAAAATGGGCATGAACAACAATAACTATCAACTTCATGCGCAGCACCAGATCAGATAGGTAAGGCCCTGAAGGTATGGTACTACGTGACATGTGTTTAATGCGATGTCTACGAGTTTTCGAGGCCTAAAAATGGCCTGAATATGTGAAGATTGCGGTCCGATTACCGCTCCATGTACGACAGCATTTGTGTTAACCTGCGTTACTAAATAAATCATTGATGGTTGTTTTGGCTGCAAAAATTCACAAGCAGCGTTATTCAAACCTTGGAAATGCTGCAAGCGCAAAGTGACAAAAGGCAGCCATGAAAAGAGATCAAGCATATTTATGCACAGAACGCGGGCAAACCTGTGGATGTCCACATTCTTTGAAAATCATTTGCATGGCCCTTGGCAACGAGTTTGATTCGATGAAACAACAGTAAAGCGACATTCAGTGAATATAATTTGGTTCGGCACGATGAGAATTCCAGGGGAAGCGTTCTACAAAAAGCAATCAGCAGAATGCAGAGGCTTCCAGCCAAATTCTATGTAAAATATATGCCAAGAAGTGGTCGCGAGTTGCGTGCACGAGTGTGACAAATATAGCATCATCTATTCAGCCATGTAAGGGATGGGTATCAATTATACTAAAACAAACGTGGCGGGATGCCTTTTTTAGATCACGTCGTCAAATGTATGAAATTTAAAGAGTGTCTTCCGAGCAACCAAGGTAATCACGAGATCGCTAAAGCTACAAGTCCCCATTCGTACTATGCGCCCCACACGTTGAAGTTTTTCTGTGTCTATCTTCATAGCGCGAATCGGGAATTCTGCGTGTGGATCCGAATATACATCAACCGGCTGTGCAGCTTTTTCTAATACATCGCTAGACGGAAACGTAATATATGTGAAAACGTAATCATGGGTTCGGGGCTGCGAAGAAAGTTTTCCTAAATGGCCCCTGCTCCATTATGCAGTGAAGCCTACCGGCTGTTTTAAATGCATCTTTGTTTTATTGTCCTTTTAACAATTATAAAACGGGAGCATGCACATAGCGTACAAAGTGACGTAACTTTTACCGGGGAAATTTAAATTTGTGCTTTTGTGCTGTCTATTAGCCCGAATACATCGGAACGACCTGACCGACGAACAGAACTGAAATAATCACGCCGAACGAGAATCTTGCTGCGTCTCTACGGCTTAGCAGTGAAAATTATTACCCTGAGAAAACAATAAAAAGACAGCGTTAAAGACTGCGGATGTCTTGCTTTCTGTAACGAATCAGCCCAAACTGGAGCCCTGTTGTCTTGACGGGCATTGCATGTTGCAGACTTACGCCGACAAACCATAGCAATAAATATTCTTGCATCTTCACTCCATAATAGTCTTACAATCAGGAATTTTAAGGACTATGTAGTCTTTCCTACACTACTACAACGAGATAGGTTTGGTCTCTCTGTCACTCTGTTCAACAAAAGACGTGTATGTAGGTAGAAACCATTGAAGTTCCTGAAACGTCTTGCATTGGTCATAGATGTCGCAATTCGTTAAGCCTATATGAGGCAGAATTTAAGTACCCGCGGTCTTTATATAGAAACACACGTTGGTACGTTATTACATCAGAAAGTGAAAAAGAGGGGTTCAGAATGGCGCGGAAAATGTCTAGCAGGTGCGGATTAAAACCAAGCACAAATGAACATAATTTGTGCTGCTGCTGTTCGAGGAAGAACATAAAACTATGGATAAAAAGGGATACGTGCTCTACAAATAGATACCGCGTCACTCTACGAAGGCGAGAAAACTGAATTGCATTGAAGAAACCTTCATTCTATTCAGCACAGAGGTGCAAGAGGAGAGGAGAAGAGCGCGCTGGTAGCTACGCAGTGGGAGATTAGGATTCAGGAGGTAGGGGCGGCCGGTGACTACTGTCTTTCGACGAAATTTGCAGTGACACAAGCAGAAACGTGGTAATTTTTTGGGTTAATACTTTTGTTTTATTAGCAGAATGGTTTGTTTGCGGGGCACACGCCGTGGTGGCTTAGTGGCTAAAAGCGTTGTGCAGCTGAGACCAATGACAATGCTTTGATTACCGGCCATGGCGCCAACTTTTCTGATCAAGGCGGCAAGCGAAAACGCCACCGTGTTCGAGATTTTGGGGGCACTTTAAATATCCCCAGGTGGTCAAATTTATTCGGAGCCTTCCGCACCCTCGCGTCTTATTGCCTGTTTAGTGTCGGTGCGTTAATCATCAGAATGAATATTGTTTTCACAGCGCACTTGGTTTCCTTGGTTGGATCCGATTACAACCTCCACAGCGAATACAATGCTCGTAAACGCAAGTAAAGCGGAGAAAATAGCGAAAAACATCGACAGCTGCAAAAACTGCGGTGCTTGCTCGTAATTCTCGTGGTGCCTTCCCGTAAAGTCAGTGCCACTGCTCATCAACCGATGGTAACACCGTCTGCGACTGTTGAACGCGTAAGGGTTAAGGGCAGTCTCAAATATTCTCTCCTCAATAGCGTCATAGGTTTTCGACAGCGCAAAATCTTTTCTTAGTGTGGAAAATGAAAGATAAAGTCTGAGCGCTTCTCGAGACTTAACATAGCCGCCTGTTGCAATGTGTTGGGGGCAGTCTTCGTGTTCCAACATGATGCAAGCGTAGCCTGGCTTGGTAGCACAAGAACGAATGCACTGCAGAGGATTAGTGTGCTTAAAATCTATGCCGGTGGTTTTCGTCTGAAAAGCCATCTTAAGTTTCTTATAAAGACCGTGGCTTCGGTAGCGGTATTCTTCCCTGGTGCTCGATAGGAACTCAAGTGATTTACCTCTAACCATGCAAGGAGTAAGTGAACCTGCATCCAAAGCCCCTTCGAGTTCTTCAATAGTGTCAATGGGGTTTGGAGGAAGTCTGACCGTGAGTCGCGAGGTGACTTCACCGCGGAGATAAAAAGACATTGGGAATATTCCCAACAGCCAAACAACTATCACAGTCATTTGGGATGTCCTGAACCAACTTCTTTTACTGCCAGTGACGTTGCGTGGGATGAGTACCGTAGTCGCCAGAAATGACCCAGCCAGGATTGTCCCAAACTCTATGAGCAAGCTGCCGTTGTAGTTCCAACCGAATTGTAAAATCTATCCTAAGCATAAAACCACCCAGCAAAGCACAAATGAAAACAAGAGAAACGCAATGACTGCTTTAGAGTGCGTTAGGGTGGAGAAAAACGATTCTTCTTGCTCGCCCATCCACGCATAGAAAGTTTCATGTTGGTAGGCATATATTTTTGGAAAAGCATATTGGCGAAATATGATCTCGTCTAGCCCTGTCTGCTCCAGCAGAATGTCGACCTGCCGATTCTGAAAATCTCGTGCTACAGAGTAGTAATCAGTATAAAATTTCAACCTTATTGTTGCATTGAAAGCGCGCAATGAGGTTATTAGAACTTCATACTGTTTATCGTGGCACGAAGATTCGCCCAACGGGATATGGCGCATACAGCCAATCTGTATTTCACAGCCACCGAGTGATGACTTCCATTTGCCTTGGCGCATACAGTAGACAGAGGCGCATTTCTGAGAACCTGCACATGCGTGGTCACCTTTTTCATTTACGAATTCGTCAAAATTCATCTGTGGCAAGACTGACACTACAGTACCAGCCGATGTATTTCCCCGATATGCAACGAGACACTGAATTCGCCCAGATCGGTAGTTTTCATAGTTTATAATGACTGCATCGACAAGGTACCAGCGGCGAGCCTGCGACACCGCAGAAGTACACTCATTGCTGTCGTTATATACGGTTCCAGCCACTAGCACTGTTCTCGTGTTGAAGTGGATATTGTTCAAAACAACTTTACTAAAAACATCTTCTAGGTGCGTATAACGCACGTATTTCCACGCCACATTACGCATGAGCGCATTCCCAGTGTGTTCAGAGCAATGCCCACAGTTCATGTATACAAGGTCGCTGTGCATCGCCAACCATGATTTCAGCCAAAGTACAGGACTATCTATCAACACTGAATGACATCTATTACAATCATGAATACCCTCTATAGTATTTATCAAGTCACAGCAAAATGTGGCACAAAAAAGCAGCATAATTATAACTTGGTAGGTTTTAATTACGCTGCTTAACATTACCGATCGTGCACTCGAGTGTCGGCAAAAACGCGGACGAACGTGCTGAGCAACCCAGGAAAAATATTTTCGAACCTTAAAAACTCCGTCTTCCAGACTCTCTTCTTGACAATTTTCTTCGCTGTTAGAAATGTTGTCCTTTATTGAGGTTAGGGAAACTGCAAAAAAATATTACCCTTAAAAGGTTTGCGGTGGTAGCTTACCAAAAGAGAAATGCTGATTTATAGCAAAAAAATTCGTAATATTGTCAGGTGATAGCACAACATCGTGTGCAACCGTTGCCGTATTTGCTTAATAAGCTTACCTTGGTAGCATCCACGCCATGCAATATTTCTACTGCGGAACGTAGCACTACCAAATACTTCCAACTGCCCCAGTTCACTCGGTCTGAATGCATTTGTCCATTCTGTATTTTCCACCTTGCCACTTCATGCAGCTATCGGCCTTCTTCGAGCGTTCCCTCTCCATAAGATCTATGTTACATTGATGGTACAGTGAGTTTGAGCGGGACGCAGTGCATTTACAAAGTAACTTAGTATTAGGTTTTTTAGCTAGGTTGTTCTTCAACAGGGTATTGCACCCTGATTCAATATTCGAGCTTGTGATCACGATAGATTGTTCGAACCATTTTTTTCGCGTTGCTCTCTAGCATACATGCCTGAAGTTTGTGAGCATGTTTCTTGAGAGTCACATATAAAAAAATCCGTGTGAATCTCTAAAAACTAAATATGCGAGTTAAAAACCTAATACTTCCACAAAGTTTAAAAAACTCAAAAGCCGCAACCATGTGTTCTTTCCAAGGGTGGACCCTTGTCCTTCTAACATATAACATTACTTGAAAGTGTACAGATGTAGCCACTTTGCAACGTTCCGTAATGTAACTTGCCTCTCACGACGGTTTCTTGGGCACTGAAGGGATGTACGCGTGATATTTTTCCCTCGCTTTTATTTCAAAGATCTGCGTGATATCTACAGGAGTGCAGTGTTTGCAAGTGCTTTGCTGCTATGTAAAGCAAGTTCTTCTCATGTTTGAAGTGGCAGTAGGAAAGAGACCAAACGTTTCTTTGTCTGGCTGGCAAGAAGAGCCTGTGCCATATCGTGCAGGTCCCACAAAGCCAGTATGTTGCATTCAAATAAGACAGATCAATATTTTAGATATTTCACGCACCACCATAATAAACAGAAGCATTTGCTCCCACTTAGCGCTTACATTTTTGCAACAAGTTTTTAACTCCGCTGCAAGGGTAGGTCCTCTTCAGTTCTGGTTGAATAGGTTCCTGTTTCGACGTTGTTTCGCATAGCTGCGCTGGAGAAAGAATAAAAGGATGACTGTTTGAAAACATCCAGAAAGGGGGGCGTAGAAAATAGGTAACATTTTACTGGCAAAAAAGAGGGTTTGAAGAGACACTCAAATCAATTGTAAACATAGCGGGTTTACCTGCGAAAAATGCAGTATGTAGTCTCTACGCCACCTTCTAACGCTGACCAACTCGTTGCCGATATCCGAGCACTCCGAAGTACACCTGTAGGCTGGCTGGTCAAGAATCGGACTTGCTGTGCTGCCAGAAAAAGTGCAAGACAACGAGAACTGTCATAAAAAATCAATGAATCTGAAGAGAAAGCGGTAAAAAGTAGCACGTTTCCGGGTTTTGGGCAGATGTTTTAGGTTCCTTAATTATTTTACGACGTGAAGCACTTGAAGTGTTACCAGACAATCAGAAAAAAACCCACTGCGTTGAAGGAAAATAATTTTAGTGCTGGTTTCCCTCACCACGGGATCCAATCAAGATGCAAGTGCAAGAGAAAATGCGGACTGTCTAGGTAAAACGGAAGAAGAATGGTGAGCGGGTAAAAGCCGATTGAGCGGGTAAATCGAAACAGAGAAAGAAAATTAGTGCCTTTGAATTCAGAATTCTTCAAAACAGAAGACCAAACGAAGGAAGCAAATGTCTGCGAGAGCCAAAAGGCCAGCTGGCGGATAAGGGGTTTTGACCAACTAGCAAGGGTTAACTCATCGGTAGCAGAATTCCCCCCTCCGCAAAACGTTCCGCGGCTGCTCCACAAGGCAATATTTCTATGCTTCGGCGGAGTAAGAAGAACTGTTATCATCTGTGGAAGCACCAATGACGATACCCTGACACTGCCTGCTTCTATTGACATGAACTGCGGTTGCCTGCCAAATGTACTGCTTTCTCTCAGTGGACTCCGAACACGCCGAAAAACTTGTAGCCATTTTCGCGCAGGGGAGAATGCTCAAAAAGATGACGCCTCGCATCCTTCGTGACCATCATCAATCATTATGATAAGCATGTTATTATGATAAGCATGTTACAGAGTCACAGGAATGGTGTTTGCGGGCTCGTCTCTTTTCTGCACAATTAGTGGTAAATTTTCGCCAAGTGGTGTTTCCCAGACAACGGAAGGTACAGCTGCTGTTACAAGGAGTATAACATGAAACAGATGCAATTTTATGAAGTGGAATCTCTTGGATAAGTTAAACTGAATGCTGAGGTTTGTTTCAGGCAAGCCACGAAACCAGTAAAGTTGGTGCGTGCAGTTTACCGTAAGCACCACGTAGCATGTACGAATATGCAATCGTTTGAATCCTGTGCATATGCACAGAAGCACAAGCCACCTTCCCTGATTATTTTTCTTCTAATGAGCGCTTCCGACCCTGCACCTCAATTATTTTTATAAATTTTGACTTTTGCTGGTGCGTGTAACTGAAGCAAAGGCTGTTTTATGCAGAATTACATAAGTAGGGAGGCATGTAGCGGCGAAAGAAAGGAGCCTCGGGCAGGACAGTGGTTCTTCGGCAAGGCGAAGGAGATTCTTTTTTTGTCGGAACTGAACCAGAATCCGTGTCCGCGTACGCTCGCGCGGCCGCGCCAAATGTCATGCCATGTCACTCGGGCTTCCGCGTGAAGGGCGGCGTTTGATCTAGCGTTGCCGCTGGATCTTCTGCTACAGGGCTCCCTCCCAGAGAGGATGAGAGTGACGAGCGAAAAAATTATTCGCAGTTGCAGTTGACACGCCGAGGTTTATGCGGATTGAGGGCGCTTATTTACCGCGGTGTCTTGGGAGCCGTAGATGTCCAGTAGGAATGTGGACGAGTGACGATGAGCAACAGGGTATCCACGAAGGTGATGGGGTCGTGGCGCTCCTCGAACGTGTCTGGGGCGCACGAAAGCATGCGTGCCTGCTTTAATGACTGGGATCATGAAACCGTGTGGGGCTTTTCAAAGCGTGAGAATAAGGGCGGCGGTGCCGAAGCACTATCCGTAGTTGGTCTACGTAGTCGCTGGCAGGGACCCGGTGCGTAGAGTCGTCGAACAAGACCACTGGCAAAGGCAAAGATCTGCTATAGATGAGCTCAGCATACGTGCATGCATACCGAATGACCAAGAGCGCCACAGGTAGTCCTTCAGCTCCGTTGGGCAGCCGTGTGCAGGTTGTGAAGCCTTGAGCTATTGACGTGTCAATAAAAACGCTGTACGAGGCCGTTCGCCTCAGCGTGGTGCGCAGCAGCCCGCAGACAACTCATGCCGAGATGTAATCGTTTTGTAACCAAGGATGACTCAAACTGCCCACCGAGTTCGGTGACGACCGCCGAAGGGCATCCGTAGCGCTACGCCCCGATAGAAACATGCTGCACTCATGGCGGAGGTCGTGATGTCGGGCAGACGGCTGACTTCGAGTCAACGTGTAAACCGGTCACCAAAATTCAGGATGTGCAGGTTACCTTTTAGAGGTGATAGGGAGCCGACTAGGTCAATGTGAACGACGAAGAAACGTTCATCGGGCCTAAGGAATGGTTTGGCAGGTGGCATGTAATCCCGTTTGACTTTTGACCTGTGGCGCGGTGTGCAAGCCAGTCCCCAGTCACGAATGTCAGCATTCATACGGGGCCAAACGTAGCAGATCGCAATCAGTTTCTGAGATAACCAAATTGCCGGAAGGTCATGTAGTGGATGGTGTCAAACAAGCGGCGACGATGTGATGAAGGAAGGAAGGGTCGCGGGACACCCGTATATATGTTGCAGAGGATGGTCGCACCACGAAACGGTATGCCTTCAAGCTTGAGTGCTGTATGTGCTACAGGAAGACGGCAAAGCTCGCTGTTGTTGGCTGGCGCCGCAGCTAGTTCATGGACATCGAGCAGGTCTGTATGTCTTCCTGCGTTCTTGGAGCAACCGCATTTACATTGTCCATGCGACTCAAAGTATCTGCGGGGGAATTGGCCTTGCGACTGACGTGCTCAAGGTCCGACGTAAACTCCCAGAGGTATTCAAGTTGAGGCACTTCCCGCGGAGTATGGAGGGTGTCAGGGCGGCTTAAGGCGAACCTCAGCTACTTGTGATCGGTGAAGATTGGGAACTTGCGTCCTTCATGGTAGTGCTTAAAGTGATAAACAGCGAGGTACATGACTAGCAGTTCGCAACCAAACACTATATCGTGTCTCAGCCGGAGCCTTTCGCTTCGAAAAAAAATGGTATAGTGTGTTTGGTCGCGATGTAGTGTGTTTGGTATAGTGTGTTTAGTGTATGTAGTATAGTCTATAGTGTGGTAGAGTGTGTTTGATTGAACAACCTCGGAGTGCGTCTTTATCGACACCTCAACACCTCAAGACTCCACCACCTGCACATGGCCACCCAACGGAGTTCAAGGACAACCTGTGACGCTCTTGGTAATTCGATATACATGCACGTCTCCTGAGCTCGTCTATAGCAGATCACTGCCTTTGCCAGTGGACTTGTTCGACGACTGTTCGAACCCTGGCCATGCCAGGGACTAAGTAGATCAACTAGGAAAGGTACATTGGCACAGCCGCCCTCATTCTCACACTTTGACAAGCACCAAACGGCTTACATGCTGCCAGACATTAAAGCAGGCAAAGCATGCTTTCGTGCGCCACGGACCCATTCGAGGAGTACTACGGCCACATAACTTTCATGCATACCCTGTTGCTCACCGTCACTTGTCCACATTCGCAGTGGACATCAACGGATCCATAAACACCGCGGCAAATGAACGCCTGAAACCCGAATAAGCCTGGGCGGCTCCACTGCAACTGAGGATATTTTTTCGCAAAACGCGGCCTTCTCGTTGGACTTAAGCGGCAGGGAATACTAGATGCTATTTCGCTCCTCTCAGTGCCAAGTATGTCTGCGGAGGCAGCTCCTAATGGTAGCACCATCCTAAGCTACAGTTGGTGGTGAACCGCTCGCCCTTTCGCTGCGTGTCTTCCCAACGGCAACGTCACTACCGGAGTGGACACGGCGTGTTCATCATGACGTCTGGAAACACATTGCACCAATGGCGCTCCCGTTTTCTTTTGATCACGGCGACTCACGCCCGACAAGTTCAATGTCGCCCGAGCGGAGTTCAAACATAAGGAAACTGGACGTCATCCGTCTATCATTCAGCAATCACGTATCACCACTGCACATGGTGCCACAGAAAGCTGGTGACTGCCGCCCCTGCCACGAGTACCAATCTTTGAACATCAAGACCGTCAAAGACATCAATAACGTCCCCGAAGACGACATCCACAAAACCGCCATGGGCATCCCATACAAACTGTTCGAATTTCTGCGCATGCCTTTTAGACTCAACAACGCTTCACAAACATTCCAGCGTTTCATTGATGCCGTTACACGACAGCTCCCATTCGCCTATGCTTACGTTGATGGCATTTTAGTGGCCAGCACATCCCTTGAAGACTATCGGAAGCATCTCCGCCTTCTCTTCGAGCATCTCGCTGCTTGTGGTACTGTCATCAATCTCTCGAAAAGCGGGTTTGGTGCGACTGCTCTGGATTTACTTTGTCATCGTTTGGACGCTACTGGTATTCGTCCGCTTCCCGCCAAGGTTAAGAAAATCATCGACTTTCCCAAGTTAGTGTCGGTGTCAAAGCTCCGCCAGTTCCCAGAGCTGGTACATTTCTACCGCCGCATAATTAGGAACTGTGCCACGTTATCTAACCTTGCCAAGAGGTTGCTCTGCACCAAACGCTCATCCACGCCGCTTGATTTCGGCGCTGCAGCTGAAAGTTTCTTTGGATCATCAAACGCGCCCTCGCCGATGCTGCACTGCTGGTGTATCCAATGCAATTATGATAGACAGCTCCGACTACTGAACCTTACGCGTCGGTCATGAGTGCCAACGCAACACCGGGTTGAGGCCTGGTTGTCAAAAGACATGGCTCTACATTAGTTTCGGTGTGGTGTTCCGGATGGTCACTAGTTGTAGGGCGCTATGTCGGGGCTAAAGAAAGGAGCCTCGGGCAGGACGACCATTCGCCGGCAAAGCAAAGGAGATTCTATTTTTCTCGGATCTGAGTGAGACCCCGTGTCCTAGTGCGCTCGCACGGCTACGCTACATGTCACGCCATGTCGCTGGGGCCACCGCGCGTGTGGTGGCACTCGATCCATTGTTGCCGGTGGAGCTGCTGCTGCATATGCATTTAAATGCAGTAGGCTATTGTATTGGAACGTATGTATTATTCGAACAGTATGGATAATTCGGTCTGTCCAAGATCCCGTAGTAGTGTTTGTATAGAGAAGCTTGTCTCATTTCTACCCCACTACGTTCTCCCACGGGTAATTCGAACTCCTGTCCATTGCGCCGCTGCCTTGGCGCCTGTCACGGGGCCAGAGAAACCCATCGCGTGCCTACACGCGAGCCTGCGTTGAACGCAGAAGGCAAAACAGGGTAAAAGCAATCTAAATGCTCTATGGCGGGCGTTTTTTGGAAGATGCATCCCAGGTGAGTTCGGTGAATGAACAAGCGAGCACAGTGGTGTGTGTGGTGTTCTGTCAGATGAAAGCATCATACCACAGGTCATAAGCGCAGAACCTGTGGCTGCCAATTAGGACGAGAATGAAGTACATTGCGGCTGGGCGCTTAAAAGTTGCGCGGAATGAAATGCCACCCAATTCTTTTTCAGTTTACAAGAAGGCGAATAGGAGGTTTTCTGCTATTGTCTGTTTTTAAAGAAAAAGGCGCCGACGCCTTTAGAAACAAAAATTAAAGCCGTTCTACTCAATGTGAAAGATGCCACAAGTGCAGAGCAGTGATTCGCCATAATTTGCTGTACCGCCGTTATGCACTTACTGCTCCGGTACGCCGCGAGCAACAGCGTTACTTGGATTGGATTTATTGGATTGGCTACACTGGCCTAGGTTGACCAGTTTCGCGTAGTTCCTGGAGAGCCGTGCTGCAAAAGCGCGAGGATAGGGTAAGATAGGATAGGATAGGATGGAATTGGATTGGATTGGATTATATGACGCAGCAAGCATCATAATCAGCTAATCCTAGACCACCAGGAAATCTAAGAATAACCAGCTGAACCTTAGCTAACGCTACGTATATACTGGCATATCCGCTTGGCTTTCGAAGCCTCTGGGTTACGCCACGGCGATGAGACCTCGACAGGCTACACCGTAACGCCGTGGTGATCTGCTTGGTTCCAACAAGCGCGCTAGGATGACAAGGCGAGCGCCTAAAGTGCTCTGCACTTAAAAGTCTGGCCACAATCACGAATTTTCAAGAATCTTCTTCTCAGCACCAGGATTAATACTGGAAACGTCAGGTAGCAAGATGTGCTCAACACTCGCTTTTGACGCAGCTAATATTGCTAATCCGCTCGAAACGGTCTCAGTGTGGGGTGATGGGTGTTTTGGAAGAAACATTATTCTGGAGTAATACCGACCTATCAGAAAAGCTTCATGTCCGCCGCTTTGTCCGAACTGGGGCAACCTTTTTTCTGACATTCGGTGAGTCGCCCTCCGTATAAGATAGGCAAAATTTGTGAACATTTTTTAGGTAATTGGGTGTTCTTAATAGACAATCACTTTTAAGGATACAGTGGAGTTGCTTCGCATGCAACGATGCAGTAAGCTTCTTCGGTGCAACACTGCCAGATTATTTGTTCGTGTCAGCATCGCGAAGCCTTCGTGCAGGGGCAATTGTTTCGAAAAGGCCGGGCTTTGTAGGCAATTTTTCTGGCTTCTGTTACACGTACCCTGATATGTTAGGCGATTATTGAATGAAATATGTTTAGTAGTTTCGTAGTAAGAAATTTGATGTAAATATCTTTGAGCTCTTGCAGTTTCCCTTTGACTGTTATATTCAGAGCAGATATGTTGCCTCACGAGTTCTGGCAGCTACAGCGAAGCGATAAAGCAGATTCCAGCTGGAAACGGTTCTTTGTGTGGTCAATAGGACATACAGCTTTAGTGCAGTTTCTTCCACAGATTAAACTGCTCTCTGCACGCTCTTCTTTCTAGGAGCATGTGAGACCTCGGTAGTTTTGAAAGTTGTATTTTTTATGTGGGAAAGGAAGTGACAATTATTCCAGCTCTGCCTTGCTCATTTTTCTCTCCACATAGCTCCTAGTACTGATGAAGTTTTGTAGCATTATTATGGCATGTTTAGAGGCCGGGCAAAATCTCTCACAAGCTTCCCCACAGCGGAAGTACATGCATTCAACTATTTCAAATTGCCGGATTGTGCCAAACCAGGTAGTGCAATGCAATGTTTGCACTAATTTACATTGTAAATGTATAGCGTTCACTCTTGCCCGAGGATACACTCGCTTCTCGTGGATCCTGTCTTGGCAAGTTAATGAACTTAGCAAAATCTTTTTGCTTCAGTTTTTCTGTACTGGTTCTGACAGGTCGTTTAGAGGGTTGTTTGAACACGGCATTTGTACGTCATTATACTCACCAATATTCGTTTAAGTGCCGTGTTGGAAAGGTAAAGGTCACTACCACTCGTTCGTATTGTCTCCTGAATGTTGGCTTAGTAGTGAGTCGGCGTCACCATTCGCAAGTCTCTTTGTGCGCTACACATACACTGACTTGTGGATGGCCGATACGCTAAATCTGACGGCAGAACTGGGTGCGGCCATGCGCATGATCCTCAGCCTTGAATACTGAGACAGCGACCTCAGGAAAGATGACGTCGCATACGCTTCCCACGCTGCATAGTCTCTCCAGCTAGTCGCTACGTCTTATAAAAATCCGCAATATGGAAATCGGGTTCCCGCCTTCGAATACCTGGATGCAAATCAAACACAGACGCCACTTCGCTTATATTCTATATAACATTCATGCCTGCTTAGGTGTCAGGCAGTATTTATTATTTATGTTTGTCATGATCATGCCTAAATAACGTTTATGGGTGGTGTATTGCACTACTACTGCATGCCATAATTGGCATTGTTACGGCCGTACTTTGTAAGATTGCAGTTGACGGTGTTATGACCCGCGTAAAACGAGCCTCCTACAACTTGCAGCGAAATAGGGATAGTATTCAATGCGTTGTAATGGTTTAGCTGGCTGAAAAAAGCGAAAAGGCTGTACAGAAACTACTATGACACACAAAAATATTTTGTGCTTCGTTTGCGTTTCGGCGCCTCGTTGCCAATGTGACCACCCTGACCGCAGCAATTGCACCGTGCATTTAATGGACAGCTGTCTATTTGCGACATATGATTTTGTGCTCGCACCATGCAGGCACCTAGTTCTTGTCTGTGATTTTGGTACTTGCATATCTACCATGTCTAGTTCCTGTCCGCAGTCGTAGTACAGGCACCAAGGTAGTTCTAATCCAGTTATTTTTTCTGTCCAGTTCCGCTCTGGATTGCGTCCTGTTCTTATCCAGAATGGTGGTATGTGCATGAGGCCGTTTCTAATTTTCTTTACTTCATTGTTGTATTTACACTTTGGGATTGCTGTCATTTACAATACCGTGAGTATGTTTTGCTGTCTGCAAACGACTACAAGGTATCGTAGCGTCCCCGTACAACGTTATAAACAACGGATTCGTCTTTATGGACTAGTGTGGTAATGACCACTGTATTTTTTTGCGTGCGTGAGGAGTGTAGAGACGTAACTCTGGATTTTTTTAAATTTCGCGCTGATTAGGCCACTGGTTGCTGCCACAGATGCAATGACTGTATGCGCTATTTTTGCGACCCGTTTCCCACAACCCAATCAGAAAATGTATTTTCTAAACAACAATTAGTCATCGGAGTGTAAACTTTCAACAATCTTGCTAATCATGACTGTACACTGACATTTAAAGCCGCTTCGGTACACGTAATGAGACGGGTGAAGAAACGTTATAGTGCAACGCGCCAACTGATCACAGTATCCTAGAACTAGAGATAACTTTGCCCGGTTTTTTTTTTTTGAAAGAGAAAGTTTATTACAAAAAAGAATTACAAACATCTTAGTATGCAGACGAGGGTCCCAGAGTCAACTGACTGAAAGGGGACCCTCGATTACAAATACATCAAATGAATTGCGTAGAAGCAGCAAATGGGCGAAAGAGCCCAAACAAATCAATATGCAGTATAAAACACACACGAAATTAGCATTTTATGTACATGCATTCGGAAAGGTAGCTATAATTGTAGATATATAAAAAGTAAAAAAAAATCAGTTCGTAACGGACACAAAGGAAGCAAAGGCACATGAGAACCTTGGGTATAGCGAAAGAATAAAACAGAACAAGATCCTAATTACAGCAACAGAAATCCTCTAAGGTTTTTTTTAAAGCAACCAAGGAATGGGGATGATTTGACAGCCGTAGGCAAATTATTCCAAAATTTCACAGCTGAAAAACAAGTAGTTTTCTTGCCGTAATTAGTATGAACAGGTGGTAGTAACAAATTGTTATTACTTGAAAACCTTGTTACGCTTTTACTGCGTAAAACACTAACGTCCAAAAGATCATAAGACAGGTTACAGTGCAATAATTTGTAAAAAAGAATACCTAAGTTATATTGAAACAGCCCATTAATTGATAGCATATTATTCTGATGTAGAAGTCGAGAGGCGGAGGAACGACATGGACTGAATGTTATAATGCGAATACGCTGCTTTTGTATATGTTCAACAGATGAAACGTGAGAGGAGTAAGCGTTGCCCCATGAAACAATACCATCATGAAAATGACTGTGAACAAAAGCAAAATATAAAGACAACACGGCTAGGTGAGAGAAAAAGCGACGAGCCTCAATTAAAGCTCGAATCCCAAAAGATGTTTTTTGCTTTAAATAAAAAAAGTGGGAAATAAATGTAAGGTGCGGGTCGAGGTGAATGCCAAGAAATGTAACGTGGTCGCAAGATGTGATTAAATGAGACCCAAGATGTTTTCGCGAAGAAAACCGATGGTTTTCTGATGAGATCTAAAGACCACAAATTTAGTTTTTTTCCGGGTTAATAACTAAATAGTTGACGCGGCACCATTTTACAACGTTATTAAGTACTGCATTCAAGTTAGCGGTAAGGCAAATTATCGATTTATTAGATAAAGAAGTGGTTGTATCGTCCGCATACAAGACGCAGTGAGAAGAATTAAGACAATAAGGAAGATCGTCAATGTACCATATGAAAAGAAAAGGACCGAGAATAGATCCCTGAGGTACACCTTGGTTAAATGTTCTTGTTTCAGAAAAAGTGTCAGTCACCTATACGGTATATTGTCGGTTAAGTAAATAGCTTTTCAAAAATGTTAGTGGTGGACCGGTTATGCCATAAGCTTCTAATTTCTTAAACAAGATAGTATGATTAATCGTATATACGCCTTAGAAATATCTAGAAAGACTGAACCTACAAAATTTCCAGCATCAATTGATTTTTTAATGAAGCCTGTTAGTGAAAGCAATGCTAGGTTGGTGGAACGTCCAGACCGAAAACCGAATTGACATGGATTCAGTAGATTAAATTTATTGAGGTAACTGTTCAGACGTTTGGAAAATATCTGTTCAATTAGTTTACTGAGACAAGAGAGAATGGAAATTGGGCGGTAATTAGATATCAGTAGCCGGTCACCTCTTTTGAAAACAGATAATATTTTAGCTTTCTTTAGAAAAGATGAAAAAGTACCAGACCTGAAGACAAGATTTATTATATGGCTAAGAGTATTTATGATTAAATCAGCAACTAACTTCAAATGGCAAAGAGAAAGGTTATCTAGACCTGGGCTGGTATTTTTCAGCGTGCCAAGCGTGGCGAGCACTTCTTCTGGTGTAACCGGCAACAAAAAAGAACGATTGTGAAGCACGGGGCAAGCCATGTTGCGCATTTAAGGGCTGAGGGGTATTGTGATAAACGGATGAAAAATATTCGCAAAAGGCACCAGCAATACGAGGTGGTTCCATCAGGCTTACTCCATTGTATGTAATTTTTGATACAGAGGCGTTAGCTGCAGTTCTATTAAGGAAAGTATTCAAAAGATTCCATTGATTTTTTGGGTTGTTATGGTGTTTAGCAAATTCATTTTCATAAAACCGTTTTTTAGCCTGTTTTAACAAGATGTTTAGGAGGCAGCAGTATTTCTTATATCGCTTCGCTAAACTAGCATTAAAGGGCTGTCTTTACGTTTTTTTGTACAAATTTTCCTTTTTCCGCGCTGCTTTCTAATAACCCTTTAGTCATCCATAAATTGTTCGGATAGCTAAATCTCTTTCTACATTTAAGCGTGGTCCCTGTCTCTTTGAAAACCCTTTCAGTGCGAGAATTACCGGTCACACCACACTCAGGCAAGAAAAGCTGCTTAGAAAACCAGGCGCCAGCGCTCACAGTACTGATGAAAAAGATGAAAGTGACGTCCAAACCTGAAGCTTCCACTCACCTACTGGTGGCGTAGAGAAGAAGCGAGGAGGCGTGTTCGGAAAAACTCCATGGCAACTGAACACTTCGAGTCGAAACAAATGTGCTAGATCATTGTTGGTGGGAAAACAACAAATCTCAAAATCAGGTATTTTATTTTATATCGAAGGAAGGCAGTGCATGGCACGCACGCTGTACAATTACCCGCGCATCACGCCGGCCAGGCAATAATAAATTTTGCTGTTTATTTCCTGAACATAATAGATGTTATAAATGTTTGAATTCCACATTCTTTTAGAGATATGCCCTCTTGCGGAAATTGAAAACAGACGGAAGGTATCACTATTCCTTCAGTTGATTACCGTATTGACCCAACAAATGTAACTAAACATTGACATTTTACCGCGTAGGCTGACTGCAGAAATCTAAATCTCATCCCTTGCTACCAAGCCGTGCTTAGGGAAGCCGCAAGTGCTTCCGTAATTGTAGTTCTTTTTAAGGTGCACTGTTCATAAAAAGGTTATCACTCATGTTGTTGTGAGTGTTTCGTTTTAAACAGTCGCAGTTCGCTTTAGGAAACTGGCTTTTGAATAGCTTCGGCGTAATCTTTAGGTGCGTACGCTAGATAGCGTAGCTGACCAGACATGAGCAATGGCTAGCTCACAGTGAACTCAATGAACTCAATGATACTTGTGAGCTGCATAAAATGTAAGAGAGATATAAGAGCAGCCTTTTTCTCCCCATCACACGAACTGTGGAAAACGGTTGTTTTTGTTTTATTTCTTTGAGATTTATTCAAGTGCAACTATAACACCGCTAACGGTGAAGAAATTCTACGAGAAAATTATCTGCAAAACGAAGTTTCCAACGCGGAAAAGTCGTCGCATAGCCCATCTTTGGGCCTTTTGAATGATCGCGGAAATATTTCTCTACATTCCTCGGCATTATAAGCATTATCAGCAGCTTTGTTCATAGCTATGCACATCATTGTTGTTCTGCTTTGTTGTCACATATCAAGACAAATACACGGTATTCACAGTGATAAAAATTACCATTTGATAGAGAATGATGGATCTGTGATTTGCCTGGAAGCCTGGGTGATAAACCACAGTGTCCTTGTGCATATTACCTGAGACAACCACCTGGCCAACACTGGGAATGTGCTCAGGCGTAGCTGTCTATGAAAATACACCCGCTATCGGCACCCATTACAGATTTTCTATGAGGTTGTTTTTCACAACATTTACTCCAACAAGAGAACAGTTTTAGTCGCTGGAACAATACCAAATGAAAGCGATGAATGCATTTCCGTAGTGTTGCACAGGCGCCGCTGGTACCTTCTTGATGCACTTATTTTGAAATACAAGAACGATCAATCGGCGCTTATTCATAGCCTCGTCTCTTATCTTGAAAATGACACAGCTCTTACTGTAGTGTCATTCTTACCACACATCAATTCCGACGAATGGGAAAGAAAAAGTTTGAGAGCTCCTACCAATTTTCTAGAAAATGCGCTCCATTAGACAATGTACGTACAGGGAAGTAGAAGTCATCATGCGAAATACCCATGTCATGGATGCGAAATACGCGTGGGATGTATGCCCCGTAGCAGTTTCAAAGGACGGTCTTCAGCGTGCCAACACACGCAATATCATGTCCTTATCGCTTTATTGCACGCTTTCAACGCAACGATAAAGTATAACTTTTATCACTCGTACGAAGTATCGGCTCGAGAATTCAGCAGACGGCACGTTGATATCGTACTAGTACAACGTAGGCGGTTAGACGACGTTATCTTTCGGCAATGTGCTTTCGCGAAAGCGTACGCCTACCAACATGAAACTTTCTTCACGTGGGCGGGAGACCACGATTACACATTTTTTTCTGCGGTAATCAACTTTGGCGCATCATTGCATTGCTTCATTCAGTTTTTTTTTTTTGGTTTCCTGGCTGGCATTTTCTTTGCGAGAGTTTTTGCAATTGAGCTAGAACTTTTACAGTAATCTACTCGTGAAATTCGCAACACTATTGGCTGTGCTGCTCTTAACGACATCAGTTCGCACTCCCCGGAACGTGGCTGGACGTACAAAGATCTCCCGCATCAAAATTCAAATGACTGTGATGGTTGTTTGGATTGTTGGAATATTCCTACTGTCCTTTTCTCTGCTAGATTATCTCACCTCCTGCCTCACAGTAAGAGTCCAGCCAAATCTCATTGACACGTACTTCAGAGTTTGAAAGCGCATTGGGCACGGGTCAATTGATTTCTTGCATGGTTTTAAATAGCTCTATCAAACTCCTTTTTCCCACAAGGAAGGACTACCACAACAAAGTTCATGGCCTTTGCGTAAAACTTAAGCTCGCATTGCCAAGAAAATATCCGGCATTACTTTTCAATTTTCCAGTTCGTTAGACTGCATTCGTTTCTGTGCTAAGAAACCACTCCACGCTTGCATCATGTTGTCGCGCGAAGATTGCCCCCAACAGACTGCGACACGTAGCTGCGTAGAATAAGGGGAAACACTCAGGCTGCATCTTTTATGTTCCACAGTAAAAAAAGATTTTGCCCCCGGCAAAAGCCTATGGCTAACTACAGGACGGGGTCTCCGCGACTGCGCTCAACCTTCATGCTTTCGACAGCCGGAAACAGTGCGACTACCGCTATGCGGGTGCAGAAAAAGGCTTTGAAAAAAGCCAGGAAAATAGTTCTCAGCAATCGCCACAGCTTTTGAAGCTCTCCCTGTTCTTTACCACCTTATTCATTTCACGTTTGTTCGCGATCGTTGTTTTTTGTGCCCAGGTTTTTTCTGCTCCAAGCGCCATATCAAATGGCTAATACTGGTTGAGAAAAAAGTATTAGTCCTCAAGAAAAGTTCATTGAAAAGAAAGAGTGTTATGGCTATGCTGATTTTGAAAATAGTACATTCTCTAGACATTCGTGGCTGTAAGACATCAGTATGAGTTCAGACCAAGATAGAGTGCCGGTAACCACTGCGATTCTCACATCGGGCTTAAGATAGCACACGAACAGCTGTCCCAAGTATAAGTTGCTGCTTGCATTCAAGAATATAATGTGTCAATGAAAGGTATTTCAGAACCCAAGCTGCATTTTTAGCTCATTGTTTTTCTTGCTAGTTCTGAGCATCCTCCACAAAAATTTTCATCAAAAGTTTGTTTTACAAAATCTGTGTAGAGCATATTCCACCTTGCGTAGTAATTATCTACAGGTCACTATTTTTTGAAACTCAGTAACGTGGCGGTTACACGGCTACAAATGAGAAATGAGTTGTTAGAACTCCACATCCCCACACTTGATGAGCTTTAGTGAATTCATGTAGCGAGGGGCACTCACAGGGCTAGTATTTTTGACTTTTATTTGCCCCTGTGACCAAAAATGGAAATGTAAACGTGTACTCGAAAGAACATGATGATGATGGTTGGTATTTAATGGCGCCAGGCCAAGGAGGGCAAAGAGCGCCAGAGAAGTTATTTACTGAAAAGAAGTGATTACCACAGAAGGTATACGTGTAAACCGGACATAGTAAGATCAATAAAGATAATAGTGATGGCTGGTGTATAGGGCCAGATTTGATTATGCATGATAGGAAATGAGGTTTAAAAAGGTAACGTCTGACAAATACTTAAACACGCGTTTTACAGAAACCATGGCATCGTCACCCAGAAACAACGATGGGTGTAGGGAATATGTTGTCTGTAGAGTTTTCTGAAGTGTTTGTGTCGTGTTGTGTCAAGTACCTTGCATTGTATGAGTATGTAGACTACGGATCGGCCCCCCCATACCTGCTATACAGGGGTATTGGAGATCCCGAGAGCAGGTGCGAGTGCGTTACATGTGTATGACCTATCCGTAATCTAGCTAAGGTAACTTCAATGTGCCTGTTCTGTGCGTCAGTAGTGTATTGTCCCAAGTGTGGTTTTATGACGTGTAGTTTGTTGTCTGTCTGTTCGCTCCAGTCGGCTTGGAAAGTTTTACGGAGTACTGTCTTATGTGTGGCTTGAGGTCTGTGTAAGGTAGTGTTGTTATGTTTACTGTGTTTCGCAGTGCAGCATTGGTAGCCATTTCATCCTCCAGTTCATTTCCGCTGATGCGAGAGTGGCCTGGCACCCAACACAGTCACCTCAAGGTTTGAAGAATACGCCACCATAAGTGATTTCAATACCAGGTTAACTACATGGTTTTTCGATGACTTTCCGGATGAAAATACTTGGACGACGCTTAGCGAATCTGTATAGATGACGGATTTGGAAATATGATGTTCAACTATTTGATTTACAACCATAAAAATGTCATATGCTGCTGCCGTAAAAATACTTGTATTAACATTCATGGTTTTATAGGCTTACTAATTGGGTCCATGCGAGCACAATACACCGCAGTGAACGTTTTAGATGCATCTCTGAAAAACTCTGCACCCCTGTATTTATCCTGCAGATACACAAAATGCTGCAAAACCTCACTTGTTGGTGTCTTGTACTTATTGTATCGTATGAAAGACAGATCACATGACACAGGAGGGAGATGCCATGGTGCTACAAGATCAGTGTGAGATGATTTGAATGTGTCTAAGAAGGAGACCTAATGAGTAGTCACCTCGTCCCTCACTCTCTGCGAGAAGATAACAGAAATTGATGGGCGGTTTAAAAGAAGTTTAGTTGTGGAGGTCTCATTAAAAACCGATTTAAAGGAAGGGTTATTCATTGATAAGGTTTTGGAGGCCTATAGAAGATCAACATAAATTCGCTGGTACGCTAAGCTCCATTTGTCGCACTCAGCATAAAGACAGTGGACCGGACGGGTACGGAATGCCCCACAAGACAGGCGAAGCCCCAAGTGAAGACTGGGTCGAGCATTTGAAGTGCTGTTTTTGTGGCTGACCCATACACAACACAAGCAAAAGTTGTTTGTCTGCACCGTATTATTGGTGAGATAAGACTTTCAGAATATTAATTGTTTTGAGGCATTGTTGTTTGAGTCCTTTTACGTGAGGGATGAATGTGAGTTTCTCGTCAAACACCACACCCAAAAACTTGTGTTCTCTTTTTACTGAAATTGAGTCACCACAGAGTTTTAAGCCGGGATCCGGCAGAATGCCCCGCCTTTTTGAGAATACAACGCAGGTACTTTTAGGAGGATTAAGTTTAAATCCATTTTCATCTGCCCAGCGGGTACGTTTCTTTACCCCAAGCTGGACCTGACGTTCACAATTGGATATGTTACATGATTTGAAAGATATTGGAACGCCATCTACATACATCAAGCAGGATATGGTTGGCGGCAGTGCCTTTCGGAGAGAGTTCATCTTAACTATAAACAAGGTGCAGCTGAATACACCACCTTGAGGCACGCCATTCTCCTGCACGTGAACGTTTGAAAGTGCCGAACCGACTCTGACACGAAATGTTCGTTCAGACAAGTAACTGGAAAGAGTATTCAGGATGTTACCTGTGAAACCATATGATTTTAGGTCTGCAAGAATGCCATAACGCCATGCCGTATCATAAGCTTTTTCAATATCAAAAAATACGGTCATGCAGTACTGTTTGTGTATAAAGGCATCCTTAATGTAAGATTCCAGTGCAACTAATTTATCGTTTGTGGATCGCCCTGTCCGGAAGCCTGCCTGGTAGCTCTCGACAAGACCACTGTACTCAAGAAAGTACACGAGCCTACGGTTTATCATCATTTCGAGGAGCTTGCACAGGCAGCTTGTCAAAGCAATGGGCCGGTAACTGGCAGGAGAGGAAGGGTCCTTCCCTTCTTTCAGGAAAGCCACTACTATGGCCTTCCTCCAAGAGCGAGCACTGTACCCCGAAAGCCATATGGTATTGTGTCGTTGTAGAAGTGTTTCAAGGGTGTCTGAGTTTGGGTGTTGTATCATGGTGTGTGTGATTTTTTCTGCACCTGGCGCTGAAGGCTTAAATGTGGTCAGGGCTGCCTTCAGCTCATGAATTGAAAAAGGAGAAGTGTAAAAAGTGTGCGACTTGTTGTTATCACGCAGGGACTTCTTTTCTACAGATGTTTTGTGTTTCATGAAAGTGTTTGTGTAGTGTGTTGAGCTGGACACGTGTTGGAAGTGCTCTGCGAGTGTGTTAGCCTGGTCTTCCAGTGTGTCCCCTGTTGTACTGACCAGGGGCAGGCTGTATGTCTGTGGTCTTTTGAGTTTGCGTATACGTGTCCATACTTTTTGTGTGTCTGTGTAGGAGTTAATTGATGTTATGAATGTACGCCAACTCCATCGTTTTGCCTCACGGTGCACAGGTTTTCCGAACGCCTTCGCCCATTTGAAAAAAGTGAGGTCGTCCGACGGTGTGTACCGACGTAGGATACCCCACGCCTTGTTCTGGGCCTCTCGCGCTCGCCTATAGGCCTCATTCCACCACGGCCTCCTCTGGTTGCGCGAAGCACCAGAGGCTTTGGGAATGGACTTTTCGGTGGCGTCGAGGATGTGCGCCGTGAGCAGTTGGGTAGCTTCTTCAACCTGTAGGTGTCCAATGGATGTGTGGTGTAGTTTGGATGTCTCTAAATGTGTACCAGTTAGCTCTTGGTTCATTGAACCTGTTTTGGGAAGATGGACTGCATGGGCATTTACCTATATATGTTAGTGAGGTGGGGAAGTGGTCACTGCCATAAGGGTCAGTGCCCACACACCACTCGAGGAGAAGACAGAGAAGAGCGGAGGCAATCGCCCAGTCAAGATATGAGTATGTGTTGTGTCCTATGCTATGGTATGTAGGCTGTTTGTTGTTGAAAAGGCATGCTCCTGAAGATGTAAGGAATTTATCTATCATGCGACCTGGGGCATCCGTGCGAGAAGAGCCCCAAAGAGAGTTTGGAGCATTAAGGTCGCCTGTAAGTATATATTTTTCGGGCAGCTGGTCAACCAGCGCCTCGAAGTCAGAGCTTGAATGTGCAACATCAAGAGGAATGTATATTGAGCATACCGTTATCAACCTATTAAATATTATTGTTCTGATTGCCACAGCCTCAAGGACAGTGTTCAGAGTGACAGGGTGGCATGCTAAGGATTTACGGGTGATTATGGCCACACACCCCGAAGAATGTGGGCAGCCATCCCTGTCCTTTCTGTATACCAGGTAACTCTTCAAGAAATTTGTGTGTTTAGAATTCAAATGTGTTTCCTGAACACACATTACACTTGCCTGATAAGCATGCAGTATTTCGTATACATCGTCAATATTATTCAGAAGGCATCTGCAGTTCCATTGTAATATGTTTTTGCTTCGTATTATGATGTGTTCGGAGCTACTGGAGTTTGACTATTTATGTAGGGCCTTTCGGGGCTTGGACTCTTGGAAGGGGTTTTCTGGCCTTCTCTACTGACCTAGACGTCGCAGCCCGTTCCTTCCGCTGCGATGAAAGCCGGAAGGGCTCGACGTCCATGTCGTCATCTGAAGGCAAGGGGGTGCCCAGCGGACTGGGCCCCCTTGACTTGGTACCTTTTCGGGTGTTCTTTGCCTGCGCCGCGGGCGGGGCAGGCGATCGAGCTTGGATTAGCGCTCCTGTGGGTCCTCCCGTCTCCATCTCCGTGCCTCAGGGGTCCCTAGGGCCGGTGGCGAGGAAACAGTGAGAGCAGCAGAGCTCCCAGCGGCGATCACAATCACCACATTTGCTGAATTCGCCAAACTGGGCAATTACTGACACCGTTGGACTACCGAAGGCAGTCCGGCAAGAGACGGGGTCCCCGCAGCCTCTACAGGTGTTGTAGAGGCAGCAGGTCGCTGCTCAGCTGGGGGCTGAGACAGCAACACACCAGCAGCAAGGCTGCACTGTGTCGCTGTGCTGACCGAACGCCACCCCAGCCCCCGGCGGGGAGCGTCTGCATAAGATGTGGCCGAAAGCAGCTTGTGCTTTTGGCGTGCCTCAGCAAAGGTGATGTTTTCTGTTACTTTCATTTGTAGAATTTCTTTTTCCGCTTTGAATTTTGGGCAGGTTCGCGAATAAGCAGCGTGTGGGCCACTGCAATTCGGGCATTTCACTGTTCTGTTTCGACAGTCATCCGATGAATGGTCAGACTCTGAACATTTAGGACAATTAGGCTTTCCACGACATGATTGAGTTCCATGGCCGTATCGTTGGCACTTAGAGCATCGCCTGGGATTAGGGACATATGGTCGTACATTGCAGCATAGGAAGCCCACTTTGACCTTTTGGGGTGGGGTTGTGAAATAAAATATTAGAACAAGATGCTTAGTTGGGATTTCTTCATTTGCTCTACGGATTACAATTCGTTTGACAGAAGTTACTTCTTGAAGTTGAAGTGCCAGAGGAAGTTCCACCCCTGGGTCAGACTGTAATTCCTTTTCTGAGAGTACACCGTGAGAGGAGTTGAGGGTTCTATGTGGAGTAACAGTAACAGACAGGTCAGCCTACGTGGTCTGTTTCAGTAGGTTTTCGCTTTGATGTTTTCTTTTTACTTGAACAAGTAGGTCACCGGATGAAATCTTTTTTGGATCATAGTCTGAGCCGACAACAGACTCAATGCATTTGGACAAAAGAATGACTGACTTCTTGCCAACAGGGGTGTCCCCTGTGGAATGAACTACAACATGTTTATAGAAATGTTCTGCCTTCTCTTTAGCAAATACTTCGGTGCAGCCTCTTTTCAGAGGCAGATCATTGAAGGGGGGTTTGAGAAAATACCATACAGCTTGTATAAAATCAGGGAGACGGGGGTACTTTCTCCTTCGACGTTCCGGAGGTCCCGGAGCTCCCTGCCTGGTAGACAGGCAGGAAGCCCATCGGCCGGGGCTTGACCAAGGCTCCGACGGCCACCGTGAGAGGTTTGTACCCTTCACATTAAATCTCATTACCACGGTCGGTTACAGCGTGAGTATGGGGGCTCGGGGGCCGCGGTGTCGCCAACACCGTCACCAAGATTGATCAAGGTGCCCCGTACGGGGATCGAACGAACGAGGAGATTTTTGTAGTGATTTGAGCCCATAAAACGTCAAAGTTTTGTTTGCCTTAGCAATCAATAAATGACCGCAAAATTTATTTGTTAGTTTTTGCAAAGCCACTTCTGAAGTTTCATTTCCGTTTTTCAGATTTGGGTTGTGCACCATAGTTTGTGATTTTCGCTGTAAAAAGGCCTCATTTTCCTTTGCACGTTTTTAAACTCAAAACTTTATGCAAATCATACTTGTAACCTACTTATAAAATACGGAATAATCATAGTTGCAAGCGCATCTGTCTCCCCAGTTAATGTAAGGAATGATCTTGGGAGATTCGGTCATCGCGTCTCCTTAAGGCGCCCTAATATTACTTCTCCTGAACTTTGAAAGCGGCATTCTATTTTTCTGTAGAGAAAGCTGGTAATAGAATTCCGCGAGGAGCTACATAAAGCAAAATTATTGTCGGGAATAAAACCATAACTTGCAGCAAGATTGACAGCGGCGGACTGAGTACCAAAATGATTTGACGATATCCAGTGATTGGTGGCGCAGGTACATCGTAGGGACTTTATTTTGCAACCTATGCTGAGCTCCACAAATAGCTATAGCCTTTCCAAATAATAATATTCTTGGTAATTTATGAAAGAAACCTATTCCTTGTCCCACCCGTTTTCTTTACGCAATTATTAGACAGGATATGCTTGTAGCTGTACATATTAAAAGACAAGCTTCTTGTGTTTCCGTCCACGAACCTATCGAAGCGTTCTGTGCGGACAGTTGAAGCACACCTTAGAAACAAGCTTCCATGTTACAGGTTAGAGTTTTTGCTTTCGGTAATAGGTCATGCTATTCCCGGATCAGAAATCGTAATCACATTAAAAATTGCGTGTTATGAGCCAAAAGCAAAATAAGGTAGCTATTAACTGGTGTTCGAGAAAAAGCAAATAACCATCTTGATAGAAAACTTCGAACGAGCGGCGACGCCTCGTAAAGGGCGAGTGTTTTGTTTTCGCCTCTCTCAGAGAAACATTCCCGCCGCGGCAGCGAGGACTGTAGACCATGTTTTCATGCGTGGCAGGACTAAACCTAGCCAACGAGCTCCTGTGGCGGGAAAAAAATTATGTTTCGTCACTGACTCTTTTTACTTAGGTAAATCAACAAATGTGCGACATATAAGATCATGCGTATTTTCGGGGACACGAGCGGAAGGGCAATGACGTTGGCTTGCAGGAATTATTTCAAGTTGAAACCCACCAAGTCAATCAACATCCCTTGGAAACCCTTAACCCGCGCATCAATATTCATACATTACGCATTCAAGTGCTATTGATGTGACAAGAAAGCAGAGAAACTGCTGTTGCTGGGAGATGGGGCGTGTCATCCTAACCAAAACGCCCCTGCGGAGGACCAAATAGTAGATACCGAAGCTCAACATCACTCAGTAAAAGCGTAAGCGCATATACTACTAGGTAATGATTAGTAGTTGTTGCATGCATTGATTGCATCACAACGTGATGAAAAGATGCTTCATGTGCTCGCAACGCTCACTCAAAAAGCATTTCATCAGTTTATTTTTGTGATAACGCCCTTTCGCGCTTTATTTACAGATTTTTTCTTGGTATTGATGGTCAAACTCGTATTTCCACCGTTTGACCATTTCTTCGGTACTGATTTGCACAGTGCAGACGTTCAGGCCATCCACAATGTAAATATGTCAACAGCAGAGTCTCGACTAAGTAAATATTTTGCACGACCTCCATTTAAATACTAAACTGCATTTGATTTATTCGCAGCAAAAACACTTGCTGACTGAGTAGCCTTTGTTGCAGAAGGGAGGCGAGCCTCAGTTATACATCCATGTATTCCAAAGTATCACTCTATCTTACTGCCCAATTTTGTCATTATGCTGATGTGCATATACAAGAGTTGCACAAATTTTGGATATATGTAGGCACCGCTACGACCAAAGCTGAAAATGTCTCACTAATATGGCGAAGTGGCTGTTACTCTTGACGTTCTCTCTCGAATAACTTCAAAGTGTAATTTTTCAGAACCTGTTTACCACTGCGGCGCATATTTGAAATTTAATAAATTGGAAAGATCTTGCCCATATATTAGAACAAAAAAATGTCCTAACGTTCTCATCCGCCCAACCGTAAATTATCATGTTTCGTAAATTATCATTGCCAATATAAGGCGAGCGGCAGGCCCTATACCTTCCATGTATTTTGGCCTTCTTATGAGACCCTTTTCCTCAGGATCTCCCACGGCTAGATAATTATTGTTGGCATTCTTGGATTCAGGTTTCTGTGTTCTCTGCTTTACTAGGATTATTGTTGTACATAGCGCATTACTTTCACACAGTTACATTTAGTCATCCTTCGCAATTTTCAAGATAAAATATACAACAAACCCCTATCAAACCAAATTGCTTGGAGTGTGGTTCTAGTTCAGTAGACTCTCCTTTATCTTTTCTTGTTGGTCGCAAAAATAGTGTTACTAGCTTTCCCGTTTATGAAATGTTAGTTTGCTCTAATCAGATTTAGAGTGAAAAAAAACTTTTTATACACCCTTCTAGTCTAGAAATGCATGCTGATGAATGGAGTTCAGTAGCCCCCACTACAAGTAGTCACATACAAAGTTGTTACTTCATTTCTTTGGCTGCCGGCTGGCATTGTGGGCCTTTTTTCTCAAGCTGTGTAGTCTTCTCCACAAAGAAAAGTCGTCGCCCATCAACTTCCCATTGCACCCATTGTAAGGATGCATTGGGATTACTTTGTAGCATAAGGAATTCATTTATGCCGGTTACCATGAAAAAAAGTGGCTTTTGAAAGAACTTGGTCGTTTTCGGCTTCCTATTGTCTTTCAAAATTCCCCCTCAAAATGAACAATAAGAGCACGCCAATGCAGGCGCAAAAAAAACTCAAGCCGCAACCGATTCCGCCCATGTCTCAGGATTTATTTGGCTAAAAAAGGGAAAGCTAGGCAGTTTTTGGTGTTGCAAGACGTGCGCTAATTGTTCCGATACGCCGTAATAAAATCCGCGTGTACTTTTTTTCCCGCGGAATCGGAATCTACAGGGAATGTACAGATAACAAATAAGTGCGAAAGAAGACTGGCCTGTCTACACCTAGGTTTCGGGAAAGGTCATTTTTGGGTTACGCATATCCTTCACGTGTAAATGATACATACAACAATGATTAGGAGGGAGCGGGAATTCTCAATCTAAAAAAAACTTTTTTTATTTACCTTAACCTCTCGCGATAAACATCTCACTAACAATTCATTTAAACTTCTGGCCTGTCGGCTGAATCCAGGGAGAAATATGGAGACCAAACCTCCAACTTAGGGATTTTTCCTAAATCTCGTCGATAAACACCTGTCCATCACTTCGAGTTAATGAATTCGCTGTCGTGCCAGAAACGACAAGCCTCCTGGTTACTCCATTGGTAGAGCGACTGCTCCGGTTAAGCGGTGGTCCCGGGTTCAAATCCTGGACCAAGACAAAGTTTTCTTTAACTGCAAAGTCTCCGAGAAAGCTGCATAGCTTTTCTTTGTAGCCATAGGGCATGCATTGAGGTTGATTACAAACTTTCCTTCGCAGAAACGTACTCCACATTGGGGATTTCCCCTAAATCTGGTCGACTGTCAAAATCTTTTATACGGTGTATAATAGTAAACCAAAATGCAGCACAAATGATCAGCATAATTTTGCCTCAATTGCTTTTGCATACGCAGCTCAATGCCACAGATCACACCAAAACGTCTCGAGCATATTTGCCCAGAAGAGTCTGGTGAGTACGGCACTAAAAATAATTTTCAACCTCGAAACCTTGGTCTTGCAGGCTATCTTATCCCAGGATCGCTTCTTACTAGAATTCTCCATGTAGAGAGTGAGAACACTATGAAAAAAAAACAATTAAAAGCGGAACGTTTAAGCTGTTAGCCTCACCTACATACATATTTTGCAATAACATACCAAAAAATCCTAAAGTTTTCGAGTGGTTAATAGTGGAAAACACTATGCTGCTCTTAGAGGTCTATCATCTGTATCAGAGAATGTGGGTATAGCATGATGTAAACGACCGAAATACTCTCACCTGCTCTTACTTCTTCTGTCTGAATGCACTAAATCTCAGGTTACGATTTCTGCAAATACTGACTTCCTAATTCAGGGGTCGAGGACAACTTTGAAGCGCTTGATGTTTTGCAAATGCACAGGATTATGTCGCGACGAAACGACCATAGTCAAATATACCATTATTGTCAGTGCGATGAACTATTCAGTTTCAATGAGTTATCTATTCTTTTCACATTAATACCAAAGTTTTCACACGTATTCGACGTGCGCAATTTAAAAGGTGTGGGTGTTTTCATCTGATCTGTCACTTCTGTTTTTTGCGATTTTGACAGACGGCTATCATTTAGTAGCAGTATGCAAGTGTTTGTATGGCTCATTTTTTTTCTCCTATATCGGCCATAGAGAATAAGAATATAAAAAAAACAAAAAAAAAATTTTTTTGACTCGCGAAAACGCCATCTTGTGAATGCGCACAGTGATCGGCCTTCTTGTAGCCTTGTCTCTCCGCAACAATTCTGTAGCCTTGACAGTCCACCGGGTTTAAGTGTCCCGCAATGCATTCTCAATATAACTGACAGGTACGTTTCCTTTAAACTAGGTTGTTTGCCCCCTAGTTTTGACGCGAGTTTTGCCCCCTGATTCGAGATGTTCGCTCCTTATTCTTGAGGGCTGCTGTTATTTCGGTTCCGTTTCTATAGCAAACGTGCCTGAAATTTACCAGCACGCTTTTACCAGTCACGCTTCGAAGGAGCACTATGAGTGTTATATCAAAGCATGCGAGTTAAAATTATCGGGCAGTCGTAACGCTTCAACAAACTATCAAAAAGCAGAAAAAAATAATCACTTGGTTCTTTCCAAGAAAGCGTTTATGGAAATTGTAATCACACTTAAAATTGAGAGGACGTAGTAAGTTGGAGTATTCCTTCATGCAACATGCAAATTGCACTCCTGTCAGTCATTCCGCTACTCACTCGATGTACCCATGAAATCTTTCTGTCGCTTTTTTTCCGAGGGGCTTCATTAACACAGGACAGTGAAGTTTGAAAAAGGATAAGATTTGTTTGCAAGACTTCCTGCTGATGTGTGAAATGCCATTAGGATTAATAAACTTTATTCCTGTCGGATTGGCGGGTTGGTACCCGTACCCGTATGTCATAATGTCACATCCAATATGCAAATTTGCGCCACGCATAACATAAACACAAAGTTTTGTTCCCACTTTTCACTGGCTATATCTCTGTCTGATTGGCAGGGCAGACCTGGTCCCCCATCTTGCGTGCCACACGGAGCCATCATGGGGCGTTCAATTTGCAAACTTTATGCGCCACGTGTGATATAAACACGAGGTTTCCTTTCCGCTTTTAACTTACAGTTTTAAAATGAGTTTTCAATTACGCTCCACCTTTGTTCTCCTCGGTACCAGTAGCCAGTGGAAAACGTCTATATTCCAGATTAAGCCTGTTTGAGGCCGCGATGTTTTCACCCGTGGCTTCGTGACAGAAACAATGAAAGCCTCATCATTTCAACACAACCGTGAATCCTTGCGTATCCAATTACTTTTTTTTCTACTCTACAAAAAGGGGATGTTTTGACCCTTGGGACGTACAAGAGTCATCTAGAATTCACGAAAATTTTTATATATGTGACACCCTTCTTTTAAAATGCTGTCTCTGCTCTTATAATTGCGAATATTACACTATCCTATCCCTGGCACAATTTTAACATTATATTTTCGGGAGATCGTACCGTGATATTCGAATAAGGCATATTTCGTGGAAAGTAAGTCCTCCAGTTGTTTGCAGCGAAGATGACATTTTCGACTAAAATGAAAATAAAGGCGTACATCAATGAACCTCAAAAAAAATATAATAGCTCAAAATCCTTCATTTTCTTCGAATGATTCTTAAAACTGGGTATTTCAGGAACTTCGCCATTGAATAAATCAGGTGAGTGTAAAAAACAGATGAGTATGTGGGTAAATACACTGTAAGCCTGTAACTTGCCTAACGCCGGTACGAAAGGGTTATTTTGATGTTGGCTGCTTTTTCATTATATGAGGGCGTGACATGAACTTGATTTGCCCACAGGCTTCACTACGATCAATACAGTAGCCGGTTGATTTTTATGATGTGGAGGGAAACGAAAAATAGTCCGAATAAAAGAGCAGTCCGACAAATCTGTGAAACATTACTCCTATGGGACAACTGGCTGTTCCTCGGGAAAGTCCCGCACATCCAGCAAGTCCTAACTTTTCGAGTTAAAAAAAAAAACGGTCGGGTACTCTATAATGTTTCAAAAACAAGAACAAACTTTGTAGCTGTTGCTGCATTCAGAAGCAGTATTAAAATGTTGTATTTCTTGAACAAAAGAAGGCACTAAACTGCCAGAAGAAAGTCTTCGTGGCATGCCATGAGCGTCCGGCATGACGCCAGGGTTCAGTCGCTAACCTCGATTTTTTTAGCAAGAAATTTCCCATTGTTCTACGTATGATATACATTGTGACTCTGACGTCGCGTCGAGGTATTCACCTGCACAGTGCCACGGTTATTTTAATATTTCTCTTAGTGGAGATAGAGTGCATTGCTGTAATATTGAAGAAAAACCGACATTTCGTACCAGTAGCTCAACACGGTATTGCGTCATATGCGTCTATTGTGTTACTTACAGCTTTGGGGTTCCTGCCTTTACGGGCTTAGCGTGCTTGCTGTTCTCGTTCCTGGGCTTGAAACTATGCACATCGTTGCGCAACATACCTGTAGAGTAAAACCGTCTTCGGGAACAGTTCTCCAGCCACCATCCGAAGGGCAGCTACCTACACTCACGAGCACTCGCGATACCGGCATACTATTACATTGCACTACAAAATCCGCTCAAGATGCGAACACCGATGCGTTATGCCCAAGGTTTGTTTAAAAGTAGAGAAATATTTGCTCTACATAGAAGTGTGGGTGGCCCCGGAACGCGGGAGCATTTAGGATAACTTTCGATTTTACCCTGCCGCGGTGGCTCAGTGGCTACAGCGTTGTGCTGCTAAACACGAGGACTTGGGTTCCATTCCCGGCCGCGGCGGCCGCTTCTCCGATGGAGGCGAAAAGCAAGATCGCCCGTGTGCACAAGATTTCAGCGTGAGTTAAAGATACCCAGGTGGACCAAATTAATCCGGAGCCCTCCACTAGGGCGCGCCTCATCGCCTACTTTGATGTCGGCGCATGAAACCCTACAGTCAATCAACTTTCCATTGTAACTAAACAGCATTCTTTTAAAACGTGCGCTACCTTGTGGTCGCTTACCGTATTTTTCTGCGTATAACCAACCACTCCATTAAAGCAGTACCCAAGTGTTGTTGACCGAGGAAGGAATAAAAATACCCCAAACTATTTCACGTTCGATTAGGCGATACCCATCGGCAGTTCTTCGTCCTTTCTTTCAAGGTTACCGAGCACAACTTGGACACTACACCTTTGGTCACATTCAAAGATATTACACAGCACTACCGCGCCATAGATACTCCCTCCCGCCTATTATTCCTAATATACTCAAACACGAAGAAACTACTGTACGCTAGTGCACACAAACACTTTCCTAGGCTATCACTTTAAACAACCACCACACAGCCGTATTTCCCTCCGAATTCAATTTTTTTGTTTTAACCACGCACGCTAATCAGCATCATCATCGGGTGTGGACTACCGCACTAACTTGCTTATTTTGGCCAACGCGGCGTGTGTTAAGCATTTCCGCTTTTTTATTCTGTCACTACGGCGAAGGGGAACATCCATGACCCCTTCCGGCCCGACAAATAACTGGTAGCAAAATTCTGAAAAACAAGTAAAGTGGGAGTATATACCGTCACCTAATGGCGCTTTCAAAAGTTGAAACAAAAGAATCGTAAAATTACGCAAAAAAATCAGCCCACACATATGCCTGGAATTGGATTAAAGTTGCATTATGTGCTCACAGAAGGGATGTAATAAAAACGGTTTCACACGTTCACATTTCCCTTATGAGCAATATACAGGGCTATCAAAATGATGTTTCCAGCTTTCTTTAAAATTAGGCGCTTATATTTACGTGAAGACCACTTCTAAAGTGAGGTTTTGCGCGCAGGGGGCACAGAATTAGGTGGTAAGCATTGAGGCCGGAGGCTTAATGAACTAAATTTGAATAAGGAACTTTTCATTTGCCGCCGTATGCCGGCATGTTTGTATTAAAAAGATAGACGCCATCGTGTTTTGTCAGAGGTTTGTTTGGCAGAATTAGTGCTTCCGTACTCCGAGATATTAGACTGAGCAGTTTAATTGCCGTTCGCATGATTACCCATGCTAGACAGTGAAGACCGGCGCAAACTCCTCCCTTTCGTTCTGTTTCGATAGCCCTTCCGCCTACTGCAGATTGCGATAACGCCAGCGTGTACTGAAAGGGTTGCAATCATCACTTTTTCCTACGATTACACCCCGTTGTGTGACTACCCACCGTACACAGCAGGCACGTCACTAAAGGGAGGAGCTTTGCGTCGATCTTTATTGTCTTAAATGCGTAATCATGCGAAAGGCAATTAAACTTCGCCGTTCGATATCTCGGAGTACAGATGCGCTGGAAAAATTTTGCCAAATGAAACTGCATAAAAACACGATTGCGTCCAACATTTCAGTACAAATATACCAACTTTCTGCAGTCACTAAAGAGTTACTTATTAAAGTTTAGTTAAGGAAGCCACCGACATCAATATTTACCACCTCATCTTCTGTCCCCCTGGGAGCATAACTTCAATGTAGAACTGGTCATTACGTAAATCTAAGCGCCTAATTTTAAGAAACTAGTCGACTTAATTTTGATCACCCTGTATATACACTTTAAGCATTCGGGGGAGTAGTTGAAGAGTTCAACAGTCATTGTACTCCAGTGAGCATTGCCGCACTCCCCTCAAAAGCTGTGGAGAGTACGATGCAATATTCGCTCCTAATGAGGAGGAGGGATAAAACTAACGCCATACTCTTCTCCTGTGGGGCGGAGTCCAGTCCCAGTTCCCCTCCTACACCAGCGAACAATATACCTACGCATCGTCTCCCTCTCTCCAGTAGGAATAGTAAACTTGCAACTTCTTTCTTGTTCAGTGCAGCAGAAAGCATGGAGATGCACTGCTGTCATTCACGCACACCCATTCATCAGGAAAGTTTTATTTGCATACGTATGTAATATATAATGCAGTTGCATAAAACAGCCCCCTATTACTTCCGCTGGGCATGCTAAACGTGCGAGCATATGAATTCGTCCATTGATTGCACGCGGCTTTCAGTGACATGCATGGAGAAAGATTAAGAAAACTCAAAACGCATGCCACGATTGTACGTTTTTGTTTTTAAAGCCAAGCTTTACAAATTTCGTCCAGTGGTTTCGCTGGCGATGCGCAAGCTAACCTTTTGACCGGCGACACACCCCCGGTGACACACCCTCGAAGCGCCTCACATGATTCGCCGGGCGGCTGCCGGCGCTGCGCCCAAGGCTCCGTTTTAAGTAGTACTGCTCACATCCCGGCTGCTCCCGTCGCTCAGCTAATCGGCAGCCGACCAAACCCGCAGCCTCCGACGTATGCGCCGCTGAGTCGTCTCGGTATATATGACTCATCTTGCGCCGCGTTCGCTTTAAAGAGAAACGCCGCCTTCGCCGTAAGTAAAAATGAGGCCAGGCCTGCTTCTGTGAGCGTTGCACGAGACCCAACGCCTTTTAACCGTGGTCGGCAGTACAGCTACATCAAAGTTTAACCAGGCGAAACAAAGACTCAACCAGACGAAGTCAAGCTTTTGCTTTGCATATTCAAGGTTAGCAGAACTAAGCCGCAAACAGTTTTTTCTCTGCATGGGTTCGTTATAACCATTTAAAAAGTTGGCAGCCCATGCATCGTAAAAGGCGCGCACCGATTTTAGCGCAATTGCGGGAAATGTCGACTCACGTTGCGCGCTGCACCGCGCACGCCAAACGTGCATACGTGCGCATGAGGGTGGCGGTGATCGGGACGATCTCACGCGCCTATGGAGAAAACCGACACGGGCTGTGTACGCACCAAGACCGGGCGGGCGATTGACTGATCCCGCGGGTCCGTGATGTCCTGACAACGTGGAATACAGGGCTGCGCTTTAAAAACAGTGAGCTGTGTATAAGGAGGGGTGAAATAATCGCTTCCTGCAGCATGGGAAGTTGGACCTGCCCTTATCGTTATACTTGCTGCGACACCGTACGACGCGTACTCGCTAACTCCTCGCATGCCTCAGCGTCAGCTCTTGAATCTAAACTCGCGAGTAAGCCGACAGACAGCTTTAGTTTTATCTATACTCGCCAGCAAAATTTTACCAGATGTGCAGCGCGTGGCCGAGGGGAGCAAAACTAGAGTTCCTGTATATCGCGTAGCCTAGGGAGCTATATACAGGAACTATACGCAAAACTGCATTGCTGCGCCATCTGCAGCCAGCGGGCGTCGGGTCGAGGCTTAAGGAACAGGCGTGTTAGGGGCGCTTTCCGCAAGCCTTTTCCTTTATTAGTTACGGGGCATATCTGATCCCTCGCGTGCCCGCGACATGCTTTTGATATTCGCGCCAGCCGCTGTGGCGCCGCGTGACCAGCGGCCTCCGATTGCGCGGAGCGCAACATCATATACAACAGTTTCTCAATTTTCGCTTGCCTACCAGCGTCATATCGACACTTTATTTCCAATACCGAAACTAGCCTAGTGTCCGGCCCCTGGTGCACTATTCTCGACGCACTAAATTCACCGTCAACCGTAAATTTGCCGGAAGTATTTTCTGATTGCCTTTCAGTTTTGGTAACGTGCTTCCTACTGAAAAATCGGTTGTGTGTGGTTTTGTCATTTGGGCGTTTCATGGCCTTTACTGGCACCAGTACTGAAGTTTGCGTTATTTCTCTCTACTGAAAATGCATAAGTCTTGGTCGGCAATAAAAAACTACACGAAATGCAGCGGACATGACAACGTATGTCTGTCTTTGCTATTCAACAACAATATAACTTGTATATCACGCTCTCTCTGTGATTGACTGGGAAGGCGTGACGTAAAATCACCAGTTGGCGGGAAAGCTTACGTCACCCACAACCAACTTGAGCCAGCGTAAAAGTGACGTCAATGTGCGTTACAGCTTGCAAATGGCGGCTGCTGTAGCCGTGAATTAGAGCAAAAAATTTCACAGACCTTCAGCGCCGTGAAACCTTGGTGAATTTTCAGTAGGCGCAGTTTCGGAAGGCACGCAATTTAAAACAGTTTTCTAGAGAAATTATGCTTTTGACTGTTTCCAAATAGGCGATAACAGCGCACAAAAATAACCTCCCGTACTTAGTTTTTATCTTTGCCAATAAAATTAAAATTATCTTTTTGGTGTAACAGTAACGTAAGAGGGCAGTACAAGCGTCTCTATTACAAAGAACCATACGCATGGCATTTCTCCACACTCTTCTCCGTCGTAGAGACTTTAGGCCCGTAGTGCGCTGGTGGCTCATATGATCAAATTCAAGAAAAAAATAAAAAATATAACCGAGAGTTTTATTCAGTATTGCATTCATTGGGGATGAGCTAGACGATTGAGTGAATCGGCGGGATACGTACACTCCGCGGTTATCAAGCGTAGCGTTTTGCTCTGCTTACCGCGTCATGCAACGGATGGTCACGGCCGTCTTATTCTGTGTTCCCACCGTAAACGTTTAACCACGGAGCAAGATAAACAGGAGCGCCGACTTCGCTCTCTTCGGCGGGCATTAAGAGCCCGCCGAAGAGAGCGAAGGCCTCCGCGACCCGCGAGAGGCCTCCGCGATCGGCTGCCGGCGGCGCGCCGTTGCTCCGGCCGTCCCATTCGGCCGGAGAGAGCGTAATTTCGAAGGGGCCGTTTCGGCGCTTTCCGCCGCACCGCGGCGCGCGGAGCCGGTGGTTGAAAGCAACAGCCGTCCGTGCTGCGCCGGTCCGCGAAATGGCTTTTGACAGGTTTTGCGCTCCGTATGGCAAAAATAAACGGCCATAGCTACTTTTAGGAACGGAAAGTAATATTAAAGCACCTGGTGATGCCTTTATGTCAGCTACGGTGGCGACAAAACGGGGTTATTTCACATGCGCTGTCCCGCACTACGCTCCACAGAACCGACTATGCCTTTCCGATAATACCGCGGTAGCGAAAATTCCCGCGTTTAAATGATGTTCACATCAGAAACAGGTATTGTTATTTCTTATGCTGGCGTACGGTCTTAATTCAATTCTGTACAGCCAAGGCTATTAACTTGAGACAACGGGTGGCCGCAGGTTTTTCTGGCATTCGAATCAATCTTTATAGGTCGTAATACCGGTTGAGACTGAAAAACGCTGGAAGTGAATTATGTTGAAGGATTCCTGAGCGACGTCGTAATCTCCGTGGCACATCTGCGTTATGCTATTACGTTTTCGTTTTCAGCGGCAGCAAACGGAGTTTAACTTCGATGTACTCCGTTTTTATTTCGTTCTTAAAGGTATCTCGGTGCCTACTGGGAAGCGCAATAAGCACTGTGAGTGGTATGAATACCTAAAATACATGAACTTTTCGTTACTGATTTCAGGTCCTATCTGAGAAGTAACTTAGCTTTTATATTTTTGGTTTTGAATGTAAGCAATTTCTGTTCACCCTAAACAGTTACCTACCACAGCGCACAAGCGAGTCCAAGGGCCGCATGGCTTTTTTTACATCATCACTGCAGAAGCATTAAATACTCAATTACGCAAAAATATGGAGTTGGGGGTCAGTGCGAGCGAGATATGGTTCCAAAAATTGCACGCATCGCAAAGAAAATAAAATGGAAGAAAACACGGTGTATTTGGATCAGGAAATGAAATTCGGAGCCGACGGAGTGCAGGCTGTCAAACACGCTATACGCCTGCAAAATGGCCAGTGAGTGCGCTGTGGCCTTATAGACCGGTACTCAGGTCCAGAGTTCTAAGCGGGAGCTGTGAAACGTGGACGACCACGGGAGAGGGGAGGGGGGCTCCCAAGGAGATGCAAACGAACAAAAAATTAGGCAAGGCGTGCAAAGACGCAACCTCTCGCTGCAGCTAGAACCACGCCTAATCGACGCCTCCTCAACCGTTACGACACGTAGATTATACGCCAGATGTATCCCTGTGATGACTAAGACATTGTCGAAATAGGAGGTGACACAACCGCGACGGACCTACATTGAGGATCGCACAGCTTAAAATAAAATGCATTCGCATTCCTGCAAGTAAGCAAAGTGTCTCTGTGAACGTTTTTAAGGGGAAGTGTTACAGGCTAGGTTCCGATCAGTAGCTGCGAACGTCGACAGGGTGCGTAGAAAAGGTCGCGTTGACAGCATGTATCTTGCGGCAAAGCCAACTTTCTGGCGTTTGCTCTGTATATGTCGATATCATCTCGCCCTAAAAAATCATAAAGAAATTGGCCGCCAGGGTGGTTGCATCATTACGCTGTGCTTCATTTAATTGTCATAATTAGTTTACAGTGACATTATAAATGTTACAAAAATCCCGTCTGCTCTACATGGCCCTGTGGAGAGTGTATGGATACAAAAAACGGCTGTAACTTTTGTTTTATCAAAACTATCGCGAAACAAATATGACAATTATTAGCGTGAACGACTCGAACATTACGCCAGGCTTTATCTGATTTTCACCAATAAATAGTTCACAGCTGAAGTTAGAATTCCCGTCTGCAGTTAATATTTACGTAAGGGAAACGAACAGCTTCATATGGTTGTCCAGTTTCATTAAACAAATTAACTAAGGAGTATACCGTATACGTTCAATCACAAGTTACAAATAATGTTTGTTTCAGGCCCTTCTTCTATTGCACCCTGCTGGTCTGGCCGCTGGTCAGATTTCACACAGAACGGCAGTACAACTTTTTTTATATATACGCAGTATTTTTATTCACAAATGTAGGATCTCAAAGCGTGTGCCTGACACAAGCAGAAAATATTTCAGTGCGGTAAAAAATTTCATATATATGCTTATAATTTCAAATCACGTTGCAGTGCCCTGGACGTTAGTTTCTTGCGCGATGGGTCCTGGTAGGTGACCGTTGCAACAACATGGCACGCCAACTGCAAACTTGTTCTCATCACCCCAAATAACTATTTATAATAACTCTAGAAATTACCTCCGAGAAAGTACTGCGTACCACTCCGTATGCTCGCTCCACGCTTGAAACATGGTCAACCTTTCGTTGATCGCTGGCACACCTTGGCTTCACTTAAATAAGTTTCTCTAAGCTGCTGAGACAAGCCGACTTCATAAAATCATTGTCAAGTCTTATTTCATCTAAACAAAACGCCCGCAGGGGAGGCAAGAGGAATAACGACAGCGAAGACACCCCGCCGCGCAATCTCCGCCAAGCCATACAGAGGAGCCGGTGCGAGCGGCCGAACCATCGGGTAACACCGCCACCTCGCGGCACGTTGCGGAGTGAGCCTCATTACATTTTTTTGCTGGGGGACGCGCCGAATGGGACGGCCGGAGCAACGGCGCGCCGCCGGCAGCCGATCGCGGAGGCCGTGTCTTAATGTCCGTGACTCGCGGAGCACAATGTAGATGGCGCAGCGAATGGCCGGCCGGCTAAGCGGCCGGCGTTCCCCGTGCGCCGGCGGGCGCGTTGGCGGAAAGCTTTCCGTCGCTTTTGTCGTCTGCTTCGGCGACAGTAGATTTGGGCACGGAGTGCTTTAGGCCCGCTTTGGCGCCGCTTCGCGTTCATTGCGCTCCTCCTTTGCACGGCTTGATTCACTTGTTCGACAGCACCTTCTGGGTAACCCGTACCCGAAGAAACTGAGTGGTCGTACGGCAAAGGTACGTTAAGGAATGGTTTGCATGGCGGAAAAACAAAATGGCCACATATAAACATATGGCTGCTATACAAACACTACCTTTTGCGCAGTGCTTGCCAAAAATGTGACTCCGTTATGTAAATTTGTGAATACCAATTCGGCTGTGTTTTAACAGGTTTCGAAAAAGGCGAAAGAAGCAACTAACTTTCTCGCAGTTCTCCAACTTACGTCCAGAACAGAGTGTGCCTAGAACATGGACCGGCACTCACATGCTCATCAGTAAACAACAGAAACGCGATAACATCACCCGCGACTGCCCGCGGCGTAGCAATCTGCTCAAGATCAAGGCCCTGACAGTGCGGTCGTTTCACAAGCCTTCATTTCGTGATATTTGAATGCATCTGGACCCTATATCTCTGTGGTGATGACTCGCCGCTTAAAGAAGAAAAAAAAACGCCGGGAACTTTGTTAGGCCCAAAATTGCAGCCATAAAATTGCAGAATTTTATTTGGAGCCCGCGGCGTTATCGACGAGATAACACGACCGTAGAGCGGAGTGAACATCGGGCGGTAAGTTGCGGCATGAGTTACAATGAAGATTGCATTTGATATTCTTGGGTGCCTTATCAAGCTGACAGTGTTTTTGTATAGTATACCTAATACAACAGGGTAGCTGTCCTATTCAGTCATTGGCACAAAAATGTGTGAATCATTGCCGTTTGCTGATGTAGACGCAGCATAAATAAAGCACGCGCCCGGGGAGCGGACGAACAACAGATGGTAATTTTTGTGCTGCATCTATTTGTCGTAAGGAGAATCACGCTAGACTGCGTGTTGTGGCATTCCATATTACTCTTGCTCATTCTTTGGTGCTTCTGAAGTCGTCGTCGTTCAGTTGCGTCTTACATCGGCTGGGTTACTACAATATTTTTAGCGGGTCTTCATAATGTCAGAATAAACGCTCCCTGATAGGGAATCAGCGATCGCGATGTATGCGATGGCGTGCGATTATCTGCGCCATCTATTGCGGCTGCGCACGGGTGTTTAAATTCCGCGCGTGCACGCATTCCTCGTGCATAGTAGTACAGGCATAAGACAGGCGTAGTTGCAAAAAAAAATTACACCATCTTCCCGTGGGGAACCTTGATGAGGATACGAAGCATCGTGGCGGTTCCGTGTGGTTCCATTGTGTTGCCGTTATGTTGAGTGATGTGGTTTTTACTAGCGCCAGAGGGAATTCCGCGTCCGGGTCCACACCGGTGGCACAGGCACGCAAGTGCTGTTGTGTTACGGTGAGTAGGCGGTGGTTCGCGAGGCGCCGAAACTCGTCCATCATGTTCTTGTCGATGTTGTCTCTGTGGTAGAATCGGTAGTCTCCGTCAGCTTTGGTGAGGTAAAGGTTGTTGACATATGTGCGCCGGCTAAGAGCAATGTACACGCCCTCCTCTTCGCAGCTTTGTCTTCTCGTTCTTCTTCTTCTTTGGCGGTTCCCCTACGGGAAGATGACGACGGTGGTTGAACGCGAACCTATCTCGTGATGGATTCTTTGGTTGGTCAATCCCTAGGGGCATCCTGCCATAATCAGCATCAGAGGCGCTGCGGACGGGGCTGGTTGAGCTGCAAGGCCCGTGGCTCTTCCCGCCACAGCTTTCCCACGGGAAATTCAGCATCCCCCTCTAAAGGTTTCAGTTCGTCGTTTCCGTTGACGTTCAGCTTCGCGCGCCTTCGTTGTATCAGTAGCTTCTTGACGTAGTTTGAATGAGTCAAGGACATAAGGCACGTTCGTAGCTCTTGCTCCTGTCCTGGATTTGTAGCGTAGTGGGAAGAGCACCGCGTACCTCCCGTTGCGGCCAGAGAGTCGTGGGATCGAAACCGGGCGCCGCTATTTCCTTTTTATTAGTGTAGTATCGCGGAGCTGTGGGTGTAAGGAGGAGAGTTGCGCATGCGCAGTGAGCGTGTGGACCGCGCCGCCATCAACGACGCAGGACAAGGTGAGCCTAAGAAGTGCTCCGCATTTAAAAGACTTCTCTGGCGAGAGCGAAGAAGGGAAGAGCCATGTACAGAGGCAAGAGTGACGAGAGGGCGAACGAAGGAGGAAGAGAGCAAAGGGAAGCTGGGCGGCCGGCGGCGCTTGGACATTATCGGCCCGAGAAAATGATTTTTTCTGGGCCACAGTCGGCGCTCCTTGTTATCTTGCTCTGTGCGTTTAACCAGAGTCTTTCAATGCTTCTATGGTCATGAAACTCCCGGCCAAGTTTTGTACGGGAACAAAGGATACCGCGAGCGGCGCAACCGCAGATCGGAGGGCATCGGGCGGCTGCCGCTGCTCTGCAGCCAGACCGGCAGGCAGGAACGCAGTAGCAGCATGCCCATTCGCACCAAATGTTTTCGCCACTCACAAAATGATAAGTCCATTTCAGGGGCCCATGACACGTAAAGCGAAAACGCTCTGCTAATAGGGTGGCGAGCGTCTGTTTTATCTTACTCCGTGTTCCGTTCCCTGGCAAACGCGCTGTGACCACGCCAGGCCTCTCAAGCTTGGACGTTCCTTGGTTTCCCTATAGGCGGCGTAAAAATCGACACCAACCTACAGCGGCAGTTTTCGAAATCAAGTCCACCAGACGGCGCAACCAAGAGGTTACTCTTGGTAGAGAATACAAAAAATTCATTCCGTGACTCAGAGAGCCAACAAAGTTCGCTTACAATGTGTTGTTTAAAAAGATTATTAACAAGTTCCTCATCAAACATCTGTTGAGCAAAATGTACGCAACTTTTTACGAACAGCCGACTGGTGCACCACCTTTCTTGTGAATTCGCAACCACAAAGCCAAGCTAAGCCAAGCTGGATTGCGGTTAACTCATTCTCTGTGAAGTTGTCAAGCCTAGTTTTCTTGAGTATTTCTGCGCTGTGAACATGCAGTAAGTGTGATACGTGCCACCGGGAAGGCTCAGCGACCCGCGTGAGCCTGTTGGAGCCCGTGTTAGCGGGGCTGCAGTACCGCCGCATCGACTTGTTGTGATGGCGCATCTAGGCCTATAGCCAGGCTGCGACTCCTCTTGCTATTGGCATCAATCTTCGTTTTACGGACTCGCCTCGTCCAAACCTCGCCAAACGTACGTGTTGCTCCTCACGACGGACGCGCGCGTCTGAGCGTGCTAGCCACTACAAGTCTGTCTCGCGCGCTGTGCACGGAGTTGGTTCCCATCACCTGGCTGAGGCATCGCCCCAAGGTATGCCACCACATGTGCGCACCCCTTCCTGGCCGCCCGACAGTCGCGTTGTGCCCCTTGCTCGCTGGAGACATTGCGATCAATCCCGGCCCCAAGCGCAGGTCGTCACGTCCTACTTGCAGCCGCTGCGAAAAGGTTGTGTATGACAACGTCGCCGCTCTCCAATGTGATGGATGCGGAAGGTGGGCACATCGCACGTGTGAACTGATGACGCTCGCTGTATACCGTCGCCTTTCATCGTCGACTGAGTGCTGGTTGTGTGCCCTTCGTTCGAAATCTTAGCGCAAGTGAACGAGTTGTTATGGCAAAAAAAAATGTCACGAAAGCGACGTACAATTGCAGCGATCGAAATGAAATGATGTCCTGGCCCCTGTAAATTTGCGGATGTCAATAAACGATTTGTTCTCACTTGCTGCTCACTGTGGTCTGTGCCAGTCGAGACCATCTGGCCACCTGGCGTAACATCACTTCACTAGCGCGGCGCAAGTAAATACGCGGCCAGCGTGCCAGCCAGCAACCAGCCGGAGCAGCGAGCCGGCGGCTGCCGTGCGAGAGCAGCCATGTTATTAAGGAGCTCAAGCGGCCTGTGCCAAAAGCATCCGCCATGTTTACAAAGCCTTGTTTCAGCGGCACCAAGCGGGCTTCCTCGGTAGTTCACGACGCCGCCGCTACGATTTTTCTGGCACTACAGGCAAAGCTAGACCTTTGCGTCTCTAAAATCCTCCCTCTTCTGTGACCACGCCTCCGGCTGCCAGCGCCGCGGCACGGCAGCGAACGAAGTTCTCCCATAGCGTGACGGCGACGTTTCATGACCAGAAAGGCATTGAAGGACTCTGGTTTAACATAGGAGCAGACGATGGCGTGGCAGCGGTGACGACGCGGAAGGTGATAACACAACGAAGCTTGCATTGAAGCAGAGAGCTCAGCGTGTTAGTGAAAGGGATCTAAAGAAAGAAATAGATACGACAGAAAAGGTTGTGTGATGCTCTTCAGCTCAACGCTGGCCTTTCGCTCGCTTTTGCAACAACGTTACTTGATAGCCTTGGGGAGTGGACGCCAATTCAACCCAAAGAAATGTGTTTTAAATGCAGAGCATTTCTTAGCCTCGCCTCTTCCTGCGTCGGACGGCGTCCACAGCTCCGCGTCCGCAGCAGGTGCGCCTCTCCTCCTTCCCTCCTCTCTCTCAACAGCAGCTGGCGCGCGCATGCGTTGTAGTCAGCCCGTTCGCTCCGTCGCGGTCTTGGCGTAACAGGTGCGTGATAGCAGCGCGGTGGGGCGTGGAAGGGCGTGCGCTGCTTGCGCATGCGCGCGCTCCCCCCCCCCCCCCCTACTGCTCTCCCTCTACTGCGCGCGCTGCAAATATAAAGCGGCTAGCGGTCGCTCGTGCTTCAGTCACTGCGTTGCTCCTTCCTTCCTTGGTTGACGCTCGCTCCCACGTTTACTCGTGTCTGCTACTCCAGCATCACGGAAGAAGCGATGGAAGCAAAACTCCCTTCAACCAGTACTGAGGCCCCAATGCTCTGCATTTACTCGTGTTCCCCTCGCGGGAAGGCACGGGAATTTTTTTCTTGCCAGCCTCAGCTGCCGTTCTAATTTGCCAAGTAATTTACACGTTCTACATGCCAAGTGTTTTATATCTTATGTGCAATATTTGATACATTGGCGTCTTTATGATTAAGGCGCACTATTACACTGCCTGTCGCCATATGTACACGTGCACTACGTCAGTGATTGGTGACGTTGCGGTTACGCAAAAGCATGACTCATTCACTGAATATTTAGTCGAGAATACGGTATCTACCTCACTTCTTCCGGCGCTTTCTTATCTCCAAGAGTCACGTCATCGGCTACACACCGCTCTACTGGCCTTGTGCAGCAGCGTTTTTATGGCATGAAGTATGGTTTTGGGCGGTCGTTGGCTGCCCTCTGTTCCTCAGCAAGGCGAGCAGGTTTGTTGTTTTGTCTGTTACTTCCTTCACTTGTTGACGCTTCGAAAATATGGGTTTGAAGGACTGCAGAAACATTGATGCTTGCAACATAAACATCGTAAACGTAAATATGCCCGTAAATGCTATATTTCGGCTAGTCAAAATGATCAGCGGCCTGATATAAACGATGCTTGAAAAGGCACGCGTTATTATTGGGTGGCGCTGCCAACGCCGTATATCAATTTGCTCTCTCTCTGCCCTCTCTGCAAATGCTAACACTTCGGGATACGTCTCGGCCGCCCGCACTCCACGTGGTATCCGTCCCCCCTACACCACAGTGCGGACAAAGCGGCCGCCGGCTCTGGAAGCCATTGAGCATCGCACGCACAAAGTTCAGAGGGGACGCTTCTTACGCTCGGGAAAAGCCAAGGCCGCCGCTTGGAGATAAAATCAGCCCTGTGGCTGCTCGGGAAACTTGTGCTTCGACTCCCTTTAGACGAGGGCTTAAGGTCTGGTGAAGAGCTCTTCAAAAAAAATTGTAGGGGCATAAGAATATAGTTTTCTTGACGCTGAATTTTAAAAACATGTTTGTTTTAGGTGTACATACACCCAAACCATTTTTTTTCATCAAAATAAACGACCCCTGCCCGGGGGCACGGTCAGAGCCCTGGTTCCCTTTCGCGATTCGCCGGCGGCAGATGGCGTCATATTCGGTAGTGCCGGCGCTGCGGTGACCGCTCGGCCTGAAGATCTCTACTCTGTTCCCGTTCAGATACGGGCCAGAAGGTCCTCTAGTGAATGGAAGGCTCATTCAATCATTCGTCAGAATAGGACAGCCTGAGGAAAGTATAAACGCAACAAGTTTGCCCGAGGCGAGCTTTATAAAGGGGTTCTCTCCCAACGACTCATGCCCGAGTTCGGTTTCTCGGGTGCAGGGAAGTTGTGCAGGTATTGGTTCGCCGCTTTCACTACCAGCGTTAGTCACAATTCCTAACACAATTTTTCAACACACCATCATCCCCTTCCTCGAATGTGGAACTTTGTTTTTGCAATTGAACAGGCGGCAAGAAGCTCTGATGCGTGCAGGCAGCAGCTAGCGATACGGCCGCCACCGGTCACCGCTCGTGCGGAGATGCTGGTGCCGGGTTTCTGCTCGGCCGGTCAGCGGAACGTGGCATTGCTGCACACACGCAGTAATCCCTCGTTATAACAAAATCGATTTACTCGAAATATCGCCTTACTCGAAATATCGGACTACAACGAGCGATCCAAGCTAGGAAGCACCGCTGCGGACAGTGCTAATCACTCTGCTACGCTCTTGCAGACACACAGCCTCGGGAATCGTGGCCTCGGCAACAAAGGACGTCATCGAAATCGGACACGTGCCGACATCGAAAGGTGTACACCGGTCGGATCCTGCAAGTCTGCGTTGCTTCAACTGGCCACGTGTGAGGCATCTTCGGCTGCGCACAAGAGGACAAGGGGCGACAGGCGACTACAAAAGGGCATGCCGAACCGGGGAGCCAGCACTACAACGAGCGATCCAAGCTAGGAAGCACCGCTGCGGACCATGCTAATCACTCTGCTACGCTCTTGCAGGTTTGTGAGGAACCTTTTTAAATGCCGAGCATTTCTTTAACTCACGATGTCACCCGGCGTTGTCAGCGTTGGCGTGCCTCGGCGTCCGCAACAGCCGTTCCAGGTGCGCCCTCTCCCCCACTCCTCCTCTCCCGCATCACGCTACCCTCCTCGCTCTCAACAACAGGTCCGCACCCGTTCCCCTACACTATATGAAAAAATAATACTTACCGGCGCCTGGTTTCGATCCCACGACCCTGCGGGCGGAACGCAAGGTACATGATGCTCTACCCACTGCGCCACAAAGCCGGCACAGAATGCAATGCTACGAACGCGCCTTATATCCTTGACTCATTCAAACTGACTCATTCAGACTTCAAGACAACAATACTGGCATAAAAAATGCTAAACACACCTAACCGGTCATTCAAATTCATACAACCCAAATTAGATACCAGACACGCCCACCAATGCAAATTAAATTGACCAAAAATACACAATGCATACGGTCGCCGCGCCATTTCCTTCTTGGGAGCCAAACTATTCAATAATATACCAGTCGAAATAAAACAAAACCGATATAGTACTCATTCGTTGAAAAAATACTTCATGTCTGAGCTTTATGCTTCACCTTGTTAAATTTGCACAATATATTTTTCTCATGCACATTGTATTTTATCTTTGCATTATTGTGTTGGATTGTGTTTTTTGTGTATATTATGTTATGGATCCATTACTAGCCATGTCGGCTATGGATCCAGATGACTTCTCACCTATTTTTTGTATCTGATTTTCTTCATAAAATAAAGATTTCTGATTCTGATTCTGATTCTGATCGCCTTGTTCGAAATTTCTTCTGGTCTCAACCGAAACGCATGCATTTAAGGCAGCATTACTCGAAGCGCACGAAGAGCTGGACCCGCTTAGAGCGAAGTGGCGAGCTGAGGCGTCGCCGAGCGGCGGCGACCCAGCGCCGAGTCTGGCACTCAAGATTGCGAGTTTACAAGGTGGTGTTTACCCGGCGATTTCCTCGAGCCGGTCATACTCGATTTGCGCTATGCGATTTAAGACAAATGGTCTAAATGCGTGTTAAGGTGATTTAATTTCGTTTCTAGACATTGCTCAATAGCCTGGACTCGACGGCGCGCGAACAGTGACACTCGAAGTGCAGAATTAGAAGTGTCGTCGAGAGCGGAGCACCCAAAAACTCGTTTTGCAATCTTCACGGCTGCTTGCATACCTCGGGAAAAAAAATGCCCATCAATGATGCAAGACCCTAGTGCAAAACCTGTCAGTTTTCATGGTTGTGCTGTGTACCTACAATGAGCGGGTAATCGTTTTTTTTTCAGCTCAACAAACACAACCTCAGATTCCAGCTGTGGAATTTGCGGCGCTTTACAGTGCGAAACTGTCTTAGAGTTCCGTGACCCCCCTCTCCCGCCCCCCCCCCCCCCCATTCCCTATAAAAGGATTCAGCGTATAAAGGTGCAACGAGACGAAAGATCCAACGAGACGAAATGTCCAACAGTGGATTTTCCGTCTCGGTGGATCTTTCGTCTCGTTGGACATTCAGGCTCTTCCGTATCATATGAACGTCTGAAGCACGGTACAATCACCTTCACTGCCCAATTCACCAAATTAATCGCGAGAACGCCTGCGTTTCAGGTGCTAGTATAGATTCAGCGTCTAAAGGTTTACCGAGACGAAAGATCCAACGAGACGAAAGGTCCAACAGTGGATATTCCGTCTCGTTGGATCTTTCGTCTCGTTGGACATTCAGGCTCGATTGGACCTTCTGTCTCGGTGGATCTTTCGTCTCATTGGACATTCAGGCTCGATTGAACCTTTCGTCTCTTTGGATCTTTCGCCTCGTTGGACATTCAGGCTCTTCCGTATTCTATGAAAGTCTGAAGCTGACTACCATCATCTTCACAACCCAATTCACCAAAATAATAGCGAGAGCGTCTGCGTTTGAGGTGCCAGTATATAACTTCGCTTAAGCAAACGATATTTCAAATTTTTAATATACCCTCGGCGTTGGCCTTTCCACGTGGTCAGGAACGCTATTTCCGAGCAACAGCTTCACGAAGATGAAATGACTATAGTTTACAAGAAATATGTTATCACTGTCATATCGACTGAAGAGTGCCGACAACAAACATTTTCGCGAATGCGCTGGATTCTCCTTCATGCCTGTGTGTGCTTGTGTTAGGGTGTACGAGATTTATTAAATTGCTCTTAGCAAGAAAGCGCCAAGCGCCTATCTAAAAACAATATCTTCCTACGAACGAACTCAAATTCCTTCCCGCCGCATGGACACGGGCAGCACTTAAGCAAGCCCACCTGATATCTGAGAATATTTAATTCATCAATTGTGCACTTTGCTATTGCTATTTTCTTTTATAATTTAGATGGGTTCGCGGGAGTGCACAAGTTCCCTTTACATCATTCAAATAAATTCCCTCTTTCTACCTGGAAGCCTAACTATTCATAAATATCAGAAATGTACCGATTTTCCTGCGTTGTCTTTCGATTCTTCGCAAGACTGTGCGCAAAACCGCCATCACCTGAGTGAATGGATAAAGTCTGAAAGGCTATGTTTGGTTCGTCTGTGATCATTCAACTGTTTTAAGGAACTGAGTAAGCTAAATAACGGCGGGATATTGACCCTCAAGGGCGACAGTGCAGTGTATTTACGCCATCCTTCTACAAAAGTGTTGTTCTCTGACCTCAATTTCCCAGCTAATGGCATAATACGCTGTTGGGACCAAGGGGGTTAAAAAAATTGGTTGGGACGCGGTTCGGTGAAAGCCTGTCGAGTTTTTTGTTGCAGCTCCAAGACGAAGCGTGGTGATTCATTTTTGTCCACTTCTTGTAAAAGCGAAAGGTACCTTATTGTTTTTAGAAACTCGGCGGCACGTTATAAGCGGTCTGTGGGACGTCTCAGCACGTATTCGACGGTTTAGCGGACGGCAATACCGGCGCGATTTGTGTTGGCCATAGTGTCGGCAGAGGGCTGAGAATACCCGCCAAATTCTTCATACATTTAAATGTGACTAACTGAATTCAAAAAACGCAAAAAGACAGGACAAAAAACGACTAAACGCGGTGCTGTTTTTGCATGTATCTTTGCGCTGTACGAATTCAGTTAGTATGCACCAAACCAAACAGCCCAAGCCACCGTTCTAACGAAGTTCAAATATGACGGAGAATAGATTTCTTGTTCGGAAAGCAGGAATATGCACCCTTAACAACAGGAATGACCCCAAACACATGCGGACCCACTGTGACGTGGTTTTATACTGACCACCTTGTGTATGGAAGTCGAACTATATACGTAAAGGTGGCGGTGAAATGATTTGTAAACATCGCGGGATTACTTGTGGACATTATAGTCTGGAGTCCCTAGGGCTCCAACCACTCTTGTTACGTTTACGCAACTCTCTTATTAATTAATTTTAAAGTGTTTTCCTAATCTCTGCATCCTCCTTGCCGATTTAATTTCGTATGAAGTTTACTCTTGTAGGCTTTGACTACGCCCACTGAGGCTCGCCGACCCTAGGCCGGCCGCCCGCGTTTCGTCGCAATTCATTCCCTAAGTTAAAACTAAGCCATGACAAGAATTGCGTCTGGAAGAATGTGGCTTTATTTTGCTAGTTTGCAAAAAGTATAAGTGAATGTATATCTACGCTAGCGCACATGCAATACGTATATTGGCTCACCACGCTTCACTGAGTTCGCTTCACGGGAGCTGTAAGCTGCATTTGCCCGTGCAACTGGTACGCTAGTAGAAAATCTAAGGCCAATAAAAAGTGGGAGAAGATTCAGCGAATTTATTGCAAGTAATAAGCCAGAAAATGGACCAATACTGTCTTTGTAAAGCGTAAACCCAAGGTACGGGAAACACATTTAAATGCAGAGCATTTCGTTAACTCACGATGTCACCCGTTCTAGGCTTCCGTAGTAGTCCGCACCCCTCCCCCTACACTATATAAAAAAATAATACTTACCGGCGCCTGGTTTCGATCCCACGACCCTGCGGGAGGAACGCAAGGTATATGATGCTCTACCCACTGCGCCACAAAGCCGACACACAATGGAAGGCTACGAACGCGCCTTATATCCTTGACTCATTCAAACTACGTCAAGAAGATGCTGATACAACGCATTCACTACCTGTGGGCGGAACGCGAGGTACATGGTGCTCTTCCCACTGCGCCACAAAACCGACACAGAATGAAAGGCTACGAACGCGCCTTATATCCTTGACTCATTCAAACTACGTCAAGACGCTGCTGATACAACGCATTCGCTACCACCAACTCCCCAAACACTAAACGTTAACGCAATACACCCACCCCCTATGCGACGCATTTACTCGAGTCCCCCTCGCGGGGAGATGGGCCGAATTTTTGTGCAGGGTGAGCTAGCACAGAGGTCAGCAGCACGATCGCACATGTGCAATCTCTTTTTACCCGCCTGAAGAACGCAGTCTCTAGAGAAACATATTTGTTGGGATTTGATGGAAGCAAAAAAAAAATTTTCTTTAAGCTGCTTACATCAAATCTCTTAGTGAAAACATACTTGTGCTACAAAAAAATGTCGGTCTCTTGCTCGGATAATTGCCGCTTATATCAACCAGAAGACATTAATCGTTGCTTTGTTTCGTGCCGGGATATGGTGGTTTTTGGGATGTTTTGCAACAAACAGTTAAAAGGGACATGTACACGTTTACGTGTCCATGTCCCTTACACAGTGCGGTTCTTGCCTTCTCTAGATACTACTGGAGTCCCCAATGATATATTTTTGTGATGGAATTGTATACCTTGTAGAAGTACCGCATTACTCACCGTCATGCGGAATTCCCCGCCCGACGAAGTCCGTTTTTTGGGAGCTGGCTGCGTTGGTCGAGAGCATCTATGAGAAGGAAAATTGCCCACCAGAGTGGCTGCACCTGTTGGACGCCCATGTCTGCTTTCTAAAGTTTTACCGGCTTCTTTATTGTAGCTGCTTTGGTGTTATCCTTCTTAGATAACAGTTAACTTTTGTATTGCATAATAACTACAAGTTTTTTTATGCATAAAAGAAATGCGGCATGGACGAGTGCACTGAAGCACTAGATGCAGTGGTTCTTAGCAGGAGGTTCGAATCTTCGGTTGAATTTATGTTGGGGTGGAACGTGGGGTAGCAGGGCAGTTTATTTTTTTGTATACGTAACGTTTTATCTACTGCATTCGCCATTCTGCGCTGCAATCATCATTGCCTTATGAGCGAGTCTAAAGACAACGTACAGACAGACACCGGCGCGTTGGCGAGTTTTCGTTGGCGGGGTGTTGACATATCACCGGCAGCTTGGAGGCACAGTGCCCAATCCGCCGACTTCCGGCCTTGTGAGAGCCTCGGCCTCTTAAGCAGAGACGAGCAAGGCACGCTCCGGAGTTGAGGAAGAAGCTGAGCGTCTGCGATGCTCCGGACGGCATGCAGCCACGGCGAACGCGTCATCTAGTACACGTTGAGACTTTAAGTGCGTCTGGTATTCTTGTCTGACCTATAATGCCGCCGACAACGACATCCAACAAGCGGTAACGTTTGGCGCCAATCATGTTGCTTCGGGGAATCAAAACTGAAACTGTTTTGAACAACTCTACAAAAATAAACGGCAACTACTTTCCGACACATATCGTTGTTGCCAGTAGTAGTAGAGATACTTTTAAACAATAAAATTGACATACAATCATCTGCCTATACATAAAGTTTAGAATCGTGGGTATCGTTCAAGCACGTCGCGTGACTTTTCCTGCGAGGCTAACTTGTCTTGAAATACGATTGGACGCTGTTTAGCGTACTAAATTTCATGCATACGAATTTGCACTTTTGTCAGTTTTATTTTTTTAAGGGTAAACATCAGTGCAATTCGCACGAAGTGAAAGTGTAAGAATGCACCTTTGTGGTACATTTCGTGCGAGTTCGAGACAGTTTCAGTTTCGGTTCCGCCATGCAAAACGTATATGGTTTCTGATGTTATCTGTTATCGAGCATTGGTCAAACTTCAGAAATCTACATGATCAGCTATTTACACGTTATTGACCGCAGAAACGGGCCGCATAAATCTCCTTGCGCTGCTTCAAGCTAACAAGTATCTTTTCATGCAGCAAGGCCGAGCCGACGTGGACGCAGTGGCTGAACTCCGGTGCTCCACTTAATCGGAGATGGTGAAGTGCGGGCCGTCTCTCCAGCTGCTACGCATCTCACCTCATCGTGGTGGAATACAGAAGCGCTCAAAAAAACAAGGACGAAGGAAGAAGTAGACAACACGGCGCTTACTCGCAACTACTCGTTTATTGAAAAACATACAAATATATACCATCCAGAGTACACGTGGTCGGATTCCCTCCCCCATTATACACACCATTACAAAACTTAACAGCGGTCGAGGCACATGCGGCAGAAAAAAAAATATAAGATACAACACACGCCAAACGTAAAGTACGCAAACCCTGAAAACAGCGCCACAACCTTAGATAGACCAAAGCATTAGTTCCGCAACGTGTGACACAGATATGAGTATTCCTTGTCGGTCAAACTGAGGGAGGGGGCGCTGACACAGCGTTTCCCACACCTTTTAATGTGGAATGATTCAATAACTTCTCTCGTGGTTTTGTCCCGAAATTTTGATAAAACTGAAGCCTCGCAAAAAATCGGTGTACATCCACACGCAGAACAGTGTTTCGCCAAGTTAGAGCCATCCTTCGACTTAACAGAACTTCGATGCTCTTGCAGGCGTATATTCAAGCATCGAGGATAACAATGACTATCCTTAACCCAGTTTTTCACGACACTATCATCCCCTTTCTCGCATGCGAAACCTTACTTTCACGTTGATATTCACTCTGGCAACCGCTGCTGTGTTCATTTTTGCGCGCAGGTATCGGCATCCATCGGCGACTCGCCGCATCACCTTCTCCGGCAGGTTCATTCGCTGGCGTGGACGAGCCTCCGCTATCGGTCGGCGCTCAGCATCGCGATACAAATTCAATCACCTGTTTGAAAATCACCTCGGATGACAATCCCTAGCACAATTTTTCACCACAATATCATTCACTCTCTTGCACGTTTACTTTTCGCGACGGCCGGCTGACTCTAGCGCGGAAGTGCAAAGGACACACACTGAACGCGCAGAAAAGGCCCTATCGGCTATCCCGGGAGCTCTGGACTAGGGGATCGTTGTGAAAATAAAGTTTTTTTCTTCTTCTTGTTGATACTGGACGGCAGCGAAGAGCGGTTTCTGCCACGGCATGCGTGGTTCGAGTCGTCTCGTGGGCTGCACGGGGCTGCACGACCAGCGAGTGTGCGGAGCGCTTCCGCGCACAGGAAACGCTTCATGCTTTGCAGCTTGCTTAATTTCTTCTTAAAGGGACTCTGCAACTCTTTCGATAAGCGCTTTCACTCTTTCCTTCGCGTGAGGAACCACTGCGAAAGCTATAGTCATCGCCAGCATGGAGCGGCACTGCGTGATTTGTTCGTCGATCCAGATAGGCCTTTCGTTTCTGCTTTGTTTTTGTGGCTTTTTTTAACTCGCTATCGAAAAGCGTTCATTCCTGCAACTGAAGGAAAACCCGTCAAGAGCCGCTACATGGCCTCAGTGACGGAATTCAAGCCGTCGGAGGACCTCAAGACCGGGAAAGAGGGAAAAACCTTTGGACGAATTTAGAAGGTATGTGATGGGCATAGAGCAGTTTTTCTTGGCTGCCGCAAAAAAAAGCATCACTAAACCAGTCGTCGCTGGCTCACGTGCATCATAAGCTGTCCTTATAGTTTGTGTAACTCACTTATGGAACGACGACCGGTCCGACCGGGCTAGCATAGACTGGTGTATCATCCCCCGAGATTTGAAGCTGCGCCCCGACACTCGTTGTATTCTCCCAGCTGAAGGAGATGCGCACTCCACGTTGGCCGGACGTTGATATACCAGATCACTTTCGGGATATCACGCACGGCAATAGGTCTGTGGTGTTATTATAGAGCGCTGCTGCTCACCCAGGGGGCATATAAACAGTGTAAAATACTCAATTTTGAATATATCCGAAAAATTTACTATTTATTCTAAGCTGCCATGCCGCCCCTGTCAACAGCTTTCGCGGATGAGAGCGGAAAGTGTTCAGGTCGGCTTCAATCCAGAACTTATAATACTTTCACTGACACCCAGACGAGTAAGTTGCGTGTGTGGTTTGCCAGAAAACCAGGAACGGGACTTTGTTTTATCATCGCTGTTGTTTCGTGATATAAGCTGTGCTATGCTGTGCAATAAAAATTGCTGGAAATCGAGAAGCTAGCTTCCACGTAATTCTCCCAGGATGGGGGGGGGGTCTTCAATGCACAACTCTTTATCCCAGGCAGCTAGCTTCGCCCGTTTTAACAAAGGTCCTACACAACCTGCCGTAGAGCTAGTTATGCCGTGAGCCACAGCTAGCAGGCGTTAGAAAACACAGAAGTTAAGAAGCAAACTAGGAGCTACTGTTATTGACAACATTGCACAAAACCGCACCAAGATACAAAAAAAAATTACACCATCTTCCCGTAGGGAAACCCTGAGTAGTATGCAAAGCAGGCATAGGGTCGATTCAAGTGCCCATTCGTTTTCAGTTCGTCGTTTACGTGAGGTTGAGGTACGTGGCTACCGTTATACTTCCATTTGGTTTCCATGGTAACAACCAAAATTTTCAATTACCGTAACTGCGAAATGGAAAATTGCCTTTCCGTGAGGTCGAGGTACGTAGCTACCGCTATATTTACCATTTGGTTTCCATGGTAACTACCACACTTTTTCACTTACCGGAACTACGAAATGGGTAATTGCGTTGACCCCATGGCTGTGTCGCGTACTAATCAGGGTTCCCCTACGGGAAGATGGTGTAATTTTATTGGAGGGGGGGGGGAGGTGTTAGAGTGGCGAGCGAATAAAGAGAGCGAGAGAGAGAGACGTTGTACGTGGTATGAGTCTTTGCGCATTCTCATCATCATGTTCAACGTAGGCGACGTCGAGCTGTGTGTGACCGCCATAGTACCTACTTAGCTAAGCTTTCGTCACAGCTAACAACGTTGACCGTGGAAACGAGCAGGTAGTTGGGAGGCCCAGAGTGCTGCTGTCCCACAAATTTTCTAATCCCGTTATAATAATGGAGCAGAAACGTGGGTACCTCCGTATTTGTTTGAGCCCGTTCCTTCGCATATGAAGCACAAAGCACCTTACGACACGGCCGGCCCCGACTACTCGCGAAGTCAATCTAGTAGCCACAGGCGCTCGGGTAGGATATCTCTGGTTTAGGAGTCACTTTAGGGAATCACACAGTATCATTACGGTTAAAAATGTACACGGAAGCTACTCTAGACAACAAACAGTAATAAACTGCAGATTGCACGATTGCTTAATTCAAAATTTTCCCCAGAAAACCGGGATACAGCGAAGCGGCGGCACACGTCGCTGGCCGTCGTCCGAATATGACGGTACTTCCGGGCGCCGCATCTCACGTTTAATTCCAATGGCAGATCCGGAGCGGTCACCGTGCTCCACCGCGGAGAGCGGTGACTCCGCGAAGAGCAGGTACTCCGAAGCTGCCTTTGTAACGAAGCCGCTCACGCCGGAGCAGAGTGCAGAACCGTGACGGGTGTGGGAATCCCCCGGCATCCTTTGCGTCGCACCTTCCCGGAATCGCCCGGTTCCCGCGGGTGCGTTCGTCTCGCGCTGCAGGATGCAGAGAAGACGAGCACTGGCCGGAAGCGCTGGTGGCGGTGACGTTGGCGACGCCATGCGGCCAAAGTAAGCGCCCTAGTGAGTTCCGGCCAACTCCGCCGATTTCGGCGGAGCAACTTTTCTTGCTCCACCGAGCGATCTCGGCTGCGGCGGTGCTCCCGATCTGCCATTGGAACAGGATTTGGTTGCTCCCGATCCGCCATTGGAACACGTCTGCTTCAGACAGAGCAGAAAAGTTGCTCCGAAAGTGATCCGGATCTGCCATTGGAATTCAACATCGCTTTCTCGGTGATCAGGCGATGTGGGAGGGAGCAGTGTGCGTGGCATAGGGTCAACTTTATCGACGAATACAGGTGTCCCCAAGGTAAAAATGCTGAAACAATGTTTACAGGTATGAATTGACTAATGTAATACTTGTAAAAAGTAGAGGTTTATCGGGTTTTAAAAGCGCTTCTGTAGCCCTTCAAGTGATAAGCCCTAACTCTGCTTGTGTTAGGCCATAGACCTTGTACGAAATTGTTTTAGCATATTTGAAAACTTATTTGTCTGCTATGCCGTTGTGTTGTCAGTAAAATACAAAAATGCGGAATTGTTCCTTTTCTGGTGGACGTTGTATATTTGGCATGCGTGTAATGAGACAAAACTCCCATGTGTTCAGGTTTTGGAGCGCGCTCAAGATTCCAAGAGGGTCCAAGTTAATAAGCAGCCGTCCAACACGGCCCGGCTTGTAGGCAATTTGTAGCTTGCGCGTATTTAGTGAGCAAAATTTTATAAACCTCACACAATTTTAAACAATAACTAAAATGACCCCACTAATTATTGTCTTTTAGTGTGGAGATATATGGGTTTTAGGTCTGGGCTATTCGTAACGGATGCTTGCGCTTTTACTTGAGCGAAGGTTAAAATCTTCCAACACTAACTGGTCAAATGCTTCTGCCCTGCGATATTCGACTTTTTTCCGCAGTTATTTTTGCAAAGCCGACTCATTTCTCGCTATATCGTTGTATATCTGTTATTGGGCTGCGGAAACCAGACTCAGAATAAAAGAGAAGAAGAGACAAATAAACGTGGAAACAACATAAGAAGACAAAGTTTGAACGCGAACAACAAAAATTAAAAAAACACTCACACGCGGTTGTTGGGCGGAAAGGAATAGTGTGTATTACGAGAGAGCGAAATAGGATCCTCAAGTAGTTGCACTCTTAGCCCATGTACACAGAGGAGCTACTTTTCTCGAACCCTAGATCAGCATAGATTGGTCGTACATTTTTCAGCTTGTAAGCGCTACTTTGTTGAAGCGGCGGATTGAGTGTTTTTGATGGTCCGCATGATGTGGTAGAGTGATCAGTATTCTTCCGGGCAGTCAGGGCAATCATTTGAGGAAAAATGGGCAAAAATGATAGCCTGTAATAGGCTCACCTGCGAATAGGTGTTAGCCCATAGACGTTGCTCATTTTTTTGTGCACTGAGGTTTTTGTTCGCTCTTGGGCGCTTGTGTCATCAGAGACTTTAGTGCGATAGGGTTTCGCGCTACTGTGGTGGGACAAGTTGCGAGGCTTTTTGGTCGGATAGATGCGGCACAACCTTGGTATACACTCAGCCAATAACATGTGCTTCCTGATTTACGCATAAGCCTTTGGGGCCCGGCGTAATGGCGATTTTACATGGCGCAGATGCACAGAATTTATGAAGAGCGCTGCTGTGCAGTAGCGTTTACCAGCAGGGAATCACTGGCATGCGCCGGACTATCGACACAAAAGCATCGTACCTTTCGCATCCATCAACCGTCGAAATTCATATTTTTGTTTTTTGTTCTGCATTTCACATGTGTGATTCCCTAATGTATTTGTCCCACAGTGCATGTTTTCTACGTGCCTCTCCTCTGCTGGTCGGCTTTGGCTAGAATCTTTCACTATTGTCATTTACCAGTGTTTGTTTAGTAAAGAATTCGACAACGAAAACGTGGGCACACTAAAAAGATGGTGAATAGAAAGATATCCTGGACTTCAAGGTCATTGCCCTCCTGTCCTACACTTCTTCGAACGCCGACCCCTACACACTGCACGCATTGTCAGGAAACGTGCACGTGACTCTTATCTCGGGGGAAATTCGGAGCTCTCCCTCTCCTTCTCAAACGTGACGAGTGTAAAGGGAAGGAGGGACCGGTGGGAGCACCTTGGAAAAAAAGCGTCAGTCTGCTTCCAGCTGATCTTCGCTTCAGTCATCCTTTTTTCCTGCCAGGTATCCCGGCGAGCTATATCTGTGTCGTTCCCCGCCATGGAAAGCGACACTGACACCATTCTCTTCGCAGCATGGATGAAGATCGCGGCCTTGGAGTGCAGCGAGCGAGACCTGGGCATCCAGCGGCGCCTGTTCCTGGATAACCTGCTGCGGGAGCTGTCTCGGCCCCACGACGATGATGATTCCTCGCAGAGTAGCAGCAGCGACAGTGAAGACGACTCCTCTGACTCCAGCTGTAGCGGATCCGAATCCTCTGATTGTAGTTGCAGCAGCAGCGACGATGATTCCGGGGAAGAGACGGACGGACCTGCAGCGTCGCCCAGTAGACATCCATTGACCGACCGTCAAAATGAGCAGAATCGAAGTGGAAAGCAGTCCAGTGGCGACAGCACACCATCGGGAGGAGCCGAGGCGAGCCTCACCGGCGACGGCCATGCCTCGGCAGAATGCAGGAACACTACATCCAAGCGTCCCGGAGAACAATTTGAAGGTAGGTGCGACATTACATTCGACATGTTATGTTCTGGCATTGTACTGCTTAGGTATTCCTTCGTTGTCGCTTGTATAATGAATTTCTTTTCTTCCCCTTTAGTGTCAGTTCGATTTGCCTCTGATTGTTCTGAGTGAATTTACTGTATCGAATTCCAAGCTGTGCAGTGACAGTGAGCCAGGGAATGAGAACGCGCACACAGTGATTTTCTGCGGTTGTTTATATTGTCATAAATGTTTAAGCCATTTTCCGGTAGCCTAGAGGCGTTCCGGGGCAAGCACAGCCATGGGACACGTGGGGCCATCTAGGGGCACGTTTTAACCTGTATGACTGTGTGGAATCGAGCTGCTCTGTCTGATATTGTAGAGTAGGGGTTCCGCTTGTGAACAGCTTCCTTGCAACCGGTGTCCAATACCTGTCATCAGTTCTTTTTTAAGTATTAGGTTTTGTGCTCCTTCAAAAGGAAGTATTTTTCATCTTGTATGAACATTATTTACGACTCCTTGGTGCCATATAAGCAACATTTTGTTTAGTTTTATTCCTTTAGTTTAGTTTCATCTAGTATGTTTTTTTGCGGACGTTGAGGTTATCGAGATTCTATGTCCGTTTCTGCTCCTCTGGTTTAATATTTTTTACATAGTGATTATTTCCGTGTTGGTTAGTTTTGTTAACAATTTCGTGTAAATTTGGTTGCATTTGTCTGTTTCAGATTTGTACGGGCTCTAAAATAAATAAGTAAAGTATTTCATGAATTAGCAGCGGTTGGCATGTGTTGGGGTGACTTGTTTACACTTGTGTTTTTAGTCCTTTTTCCCCACTAATTGCCTAAAAGTTTGTAGGTTTTGTGTGTTTAGGCTGCTTTTGCTTTGTGCAACCCCCATAGATAGGTTACATGACCACTGGCTCTGCGCATTACAAAACGAATAAGTGCTTCAATATGATGGGACTGTACACTGTGCACCCTGTACCAACTCTGTATTTCGATCTTTTCAATGCAATTGTTTCCATTCGGTAATATTCCGTGTCCTTTTTTTCGCACTTGCAGATGGCCCTAGCCCTTGCAAGCGGCTTCGATCCCTCTGTGCCCCGACCGATGCGCCCACCGACCATAACGCGAACCCCGCCGGAGGAATACCCTATCCCGCGTTTGATCTTCCGGATCTGCTGGAGGAGCCAGTCCTGCCTGCGTTCCTGTCGTCGTTGGACAATTGAAAGACACCGAGCAGAACCACTTACGAAACACTAACTGGTACTACGCTGGCATGGACGCCTCCAGAAATGGATGGGCACTTGTAGTATTGTTTCATAAAGCGCAAATAAAAGAGAGTCGCTACGAATAATTGTCCCCTGGTATTGCAGCTGCTAGCAGTAACAACGAATGAACACAAAAAAACTCCCCAATATTGGCTATACTGAATGTTTCCGTCGGAAGTGTACCATTAGAAACCATACACCTAAGCAACCTCCCAAGAAAGAATTTCTTGAATTGGGGTGAAATGGTGATACGGAATTCCTAAGCACTGTTGGACAATTCATCGAAGGGGATAATTTAGGCTTGCACATCAGACTTTTTGCATGGAAAGCTAGCTCTGCAGCTATAAAAACACATCCTCTCGAAAAATAACTAATGTTTTTATAACTAATAACTAATAAAAAAAATAACTAATCATATAGCAATTGTTTTCCATTTAACCGTGGATATCCGTGGAGAAAACGACGCCGTGAGAAAGAGATTTACACACCATAATACATCCGGGAGTCAGATTTGCGAACAGAGTAGCGTACCAACGAGATAACCTGTAGGTCATAGGTGTTTCAAAAATATTTGCATAGTCCTTGGACTTCAACACTGTTGTACGTAGGAAACAGTACACGAATGTGTGAGGTTGGTGTCGTGCTGACTGCCATATAACTTCGCAAAATAAGGTTTAAGTAGAGATCCAGATGCCCGCTCCAGTATAGGCTTCACCGGCGAACTTACCTTAGTGTAGGAACCGTTGACACGTGTTTCCAAACAATGGCAGCTTTAGCTGGGTTACGCCTTGTTATGCAAGCGAAAACAGCCGAAGCAGAGTTTGCCAAGCCAACGATATGGGTAGTGGAACGATCCGTACTAAGAGCAAAAGCTACCATCCTTTCGTCAGTTCCCGAAGCCGCCGTTGGAGGTGCGGCGTCCAGTCCCGCCTCTAAAGCTCGTCGCTCTGGTGTTTATGCATGGGCCGTCAGGCCCATCACTGGAGAGGCCGGCGCTGCGATCGTTTTGACGTCACTTGTAGGATCACCGTTCCTATCTTGCTGCGTAGTTGGCTTGCTGCGCGTGGCACTTCGCTTAGGAAGCGCGTTCTAAAAGTATTTTCGTGTTAATTTCCTTCGTTTGAAGTTAATTCTCAGTGCGTCAAGTGCAGCGCGACCTCATGGGGACTTTATAAACGTATCAACTGTGGTAGATTATCTGAAAACACCATGAGCGTGGTGGTGTATTACGCATGCGACCGAAGCATAAGCAGCGGCTTGTTTCTCCGATCAACAATGTGGACTACGATGATCGCCGAGTGAAGTTTCTAAATTTCCCTTGTTTGCAAGAAATGTATAAAGCAGTAAATCGTGAAGCGTTAACTCCTCGCAGAAGCACATGCACCCGCCTTGCCTGCCCGCATGGCCGACGGTGCAGGTCTAACCGATGCAGGTTACGGCAGGAACAACTTGTCGCCGCTTTTTAAAATCACACAAGTCGCGGAAAAGAAGTTCCACATTGGTGAAAGTCGATATTATTGTGATGAAAAATTCTGATAGGTAGTGTCATCAGCTGTGGTTTTCAAAGCGACGCTCAAATATCTGCTGCAATTTACGCCGACCGGCGGCGGAGGTCGGTCCCGGCAGCGCCGGCCCGTTCACGCATGGTGCGGCGAGCGGCCGAAGGATGGCTATGCTTGCGCGCAAGAATCGGCCGAGGCCGTGCAGGTATCTTGATCGTTGATCGCTTCAACGGAAATCACCGCGCTTAGTGTTCCCAGCGCGGTGAAACGTTGTGTTAGGGACTGTCACTCGCAACTCTAACGGCAATGAAATATCTGCTGCGCCACCAAGCCTGAAGTTCCCAACATCCGGTTACGTGCATCCGAAGCCGGCTGCGAGCTGTTTGAGAATGCCCTCCCGTCGCGCACGTGCGTGTTGCGTTCGGGTTCCTCTAACTTCTTGGGGGCCACCAACGCTCAGTTCTCCCATTCTAAATCTCCACCTTCACCCGAAATCATTAACGACGTGTTTCGCCTCGTACGCAGCCTCGGCTTCTGTGAGCAGTCGTGAGTTTCGAAATTGATGCTTGAGAAAGGCCGGCTCACTGTAAACATACAAAACACGCTGCAATTATAAATTACCACGCCGAGCACCCAATAAAAACTAAATATAGCCTTCTCCAAACCCACTCAAAGGCGTTAAAAGCTCGCGTTCATACCGTTCATACATTGCGGACAAAGTCGCGAAAAGTAAACATCAGCCGTGCAGAGTACATGTACAGGCTACGGCAGTGATCGTTAATCAAATCCGGGCATGACTATAAAAACATTGTAGGAAAAATAGGCACTGATTAAGCCAAACTGCAGACCATAACAATACTTTTAAGCATGTGCGGCGAAGCAATCTGGTGACCGTTCTCGCGTAGTCATTCATTTACCAGACAATACGAGCAGTTCGCGCGGTGAGATCATAAGTGAGCGACGCGTTTCCATCGCTGTTACACGGTGTTTCCTTGCACACACATGTACCGTCACGAGTATGTCGTAACGAATTTACAGCGTACTTTTCTCGGCATCAGTTGCATCGTCCTTGGCGTTAGCTGGCTGCGTATGTAAGAGCTCTGTTGTTTGCGATGGTAGCAACTACCTAAACGCAGCGGTGTCGCCGGGAACAAGCGAGTCGCTGATTGCTTGTCCGAATTATTTGGTTTACACGCAACTTTTTTGGTAATTTGCATCAAATCCACACAGAGGGGGCGAGACGGTGGCCACAACAAAAAAACACGCTTCCGCGTACGCACGGGAAATGTGTTGTACCAGACGACAATACGATCCGGTGTCCTACAAGTGACGTCACTCGTAGGTGGCGCCACGGTATGTCCTCGAGGCCAATACCTATCCCGGCGTTTGGCTCGCCGAAGTTCCCGTTCTTGGTTCTATTTATCCTGCTGCTTTGCGCCTTTGTGCTGCCATTTCTGCTTTTACTTACAAACGCGTCTTTACGCCTGAAACATTTCTCGTCGCGTGACGTGTCTCTTTCCGCCCCGTGAGCCAGCCACTCCTCCTACCTCCTCAACTTCCGACAGGTGTCGCCGCGGATGTGGCTTGTCACATTGTATCACTTTCATGTAAAATTCGGACAAACGGCCAAACTCACTGGACTAGGTCAATATTTCTTTCCTAATAAAAGCCTGAGACGTGTCTGCTAACATGTAGAGGCGGGCGCTTAAAGGGACACTGAAGTGAATTTGTCAAGCTCCCGTTTTTGCTTGTACTGCGTAGACTGGCTCAAATTAGCACACTTATGATCGTTTATTCGGTTGACAAATCGGTAATTATTTTACAAAGCGCAAAAGAAGAAAAACTACCATGCGCGGTTAGCGGCGGCCGCACCAACTAAAGCTGTGACGTTAGGAGGAGCGGGCACCGTGATTGGACGATGCCCAAGGTGAGCAACCAAACAAGTTTCGGTTTCGGTTTCGATTTTGTAAAACACAACCGTTGGCGTTGTTGGATGGGCATTCTCAATAACTCAGTAATCATCGTACCGCGCTTCTGCCATGTTGTCAGCTGTAAAAATGCATAAAGATAAGCCTCCTACGACAGATCGGAATCGTAGCATTCACTAGCCGAAACCTATGCAGTGCATGAACGCCCTCCGCGTACCCGCAGACGTCCAAATGTCATGCGTTTTTCCCCCATATTTGGATCTTGCCTCCCCCATGCCTGTGTCGTAAAAAGCGTGTTCGCACCAGGCCAAGGGTCTGTTCATTCTGGCCTGTGCCCACTGCCTGCAAGCAGTCGGTGCTTATGGCAACAGCACGCCAACGAGAACTCGCTAGCGCGCCAGTGCCAGCCTGCGCGCGTTTTGTGAACTAGTTCGTGGAGCCATGAACGTTGCGGCCCAAAAAACGGTGAACTCAATATAGAAAACATCGGCAGAAAACGAAAAAGTTAACTTACAAAAAAAAAAACACGTACCCGCGGGGATTTGAACTCGTGGCTTGCAAAATACTTCCGGCGGCAAACCTAGCAACCCAGACCGCTCGGCCACGGAGCGGGCTCCGCTGTAATTGGTAATATTGGGTATATACTGTACAACCAGTTTACACTTTTATTTAGTTTTGGCATTTCAAGCAGCTTAGGTGACTATTTGTTGTATTGCGCTCGCGCAGTAAGCGTCCCCCGAGTTTCCACAATAGCTCACGTCTAGCAATTGCATTTCGTAGACGGAAAAGCGTTCGCAGATGCGTAGTCGTGCTGCTGACCGCTGTGCTTGTTCGCCCAGCGCAAGAAAGTGCTTCCCACACCCTAGTTTTACGCTGTACGGTAAAAAATATCAGTTGATTTTATTTCCTTAGTACCTATATTGACTTCGCTGACTCTTCTCCCGCCTTCAAGAGGCCTTATATTTTCCTACTGGCATACAGTCAGCGAAGCGTCGCATGTGCGCTTGTGCAGCGCTTGTGTGAAGCGACCTTGACTTGGAGCTGGATACAGTGTACAAACTAACCAAGTAAAGAAAGGCAAATTCTACCACTCACAAACGTGTCCTGGCTTCGTTTCAACTGAGCGAACGAATTGCGACGACCCGTCGGCGGCCGGCGGTCGAAACGCTGGGCCGACTGACCCTTTCTGAAGGCCGGGGAGCCGTGCAGTAGCACAGCCAATTGCCAGCTTATCCCCTCCTGACGTCACACGAAAACGCCGCAGAAAATGGGCGAGCGTAAAGAGAGGAGGACAGCATTTTCGAATTAATTTTTCTACTAAATAAAATCGCGTAAACGCACCGAGGGTGGTCGAAACATGGCCTGGGGACTCCGGACTACAATTTGCGCAAGTAATCCCGCAATGTTTACATATCACTTCAGTGTCTCTTTAATATTCCGGACCACGCGAGCACGCGGCAAAAGCCACCAATGCGCACTCTGGAGGCCTGGCGCCTGTTGTAGAGATCGGAGCGCATGCGCATCCTTTTTTACTCGCAGGCATGCTAATCTTCTTGCTTCCTGCAGCGGTACAGGGATCGTCACAGAAGCACCGTAGACCGACGCCTTTGAAACATTTCGTTCACACCAATGGAACATCTGCGGCCTCATGTAAGAATTGCGCCTGCTTTGGCTCAAGTGCTCCTCGAGTCCGGAAAAGTACTTCTGCGGAATGCCTTGGTTTGTATTTTTGTATTTTGTGCTTTATCATGTATACACGACGAGACAAGAGCCTTGCGAATGGCGTTGTTGAGCACGAGGTCGCGGGTTCGATTCCCGGCCACGGCGGTCGCTTTTCTGATGGAGGCGAAAAGCAAAAATGCCCGTGTGTACGAGATTTCGGCGCACGTTAAAGATCCCCAGGTGGTCAAAATTAATCCGGAGCCCTCCACTACGGCGCGCCTCATCGCCTGCGTTGCGTCGGCGCGTTAAACCGCACAATCAATCAATCAATGGCGTTGTCAAATGAAGCGCGTGTGAAGAATACAATTACAGGGTGCTGCGCAATCGACAACAAAATGCCAGCGTGATGAATCGCGAACCTTTATTCATCTTTTTTTATTTTGTGTGCTACTTGACCACTAAACTTGTCCTTAAGCTCACTTTCCGCTGCTGATAAAGAAGGCAATTTTCAAGTTTATTTTAAAAACCTATCTTGGTTTTCTTTTTGTTTGCTCTCTACTTATTTACTTAAAAATTATCTAACGACATACTCATTTAATTGTTGATTAGCTCTGCACGTCCCAATCATTAAAATGGCCCCTTGGGTTCGAATCCCAGAACGCCTTAGGATTTTTCTCTACTTCTGGAAGGCATTTCTGAATGTGCAATATGCTGGCTTAGTTAGAAGTCGAGGAATGCTGGTATCCCAGAAAGTCGTGCCTACGGGGAAAAAGAAGGCCTCCTGGCCGAAGGCCAGTGGAGCTGAAGTACAAATTCAAAACAAGAAGAGGAGGACCAGCGCGATTGTTGCTGCAGGGGTTGAAGACCCGCTCCTTGGTGCCAGATAAATTTGGGAGGCCCACAGCGAATACTCTTACGGAAAAAAAGAGCGAATATGCTTAGAGAAATCTTCGATGGGAAGCCGAGATGCCATTTTGACGAATGCTGACGCCCAGAGCGAACAGAAAATTTATAGGCGTATATCTTTGGATCAATTATAGGTAAAGGAGAATACAAGAACAACAAAAAACAGATTGTTTACTTTAGACACCTTGTAAAACGTCTACTTTAGAGGCAGCGGAAGGAGTGCTAAAAAATACGTTCAGTGGCCAAGTAGCTTACCAAAAAAACGATGAATAAAGGCTTGCGATTCACCTCGCCGGCATTTCGTTGTCGATAGCACGGAACGTGGTTCATACACACTTCCTTCGACAACAGCGTTCAGAAGCCGCTGTCTCATCGTGTATCTTAGCACGGCTATGCCACGATATAGGTACCGTGAGCTAAGGTTCAGCATGCCAATCCAGTCCAGTCCGATGCAGTCACTGCTTTTCGCGCATGCGCAGCACGGGTCTCCAGGAGCCACTCAAAAAGACTGTCAGCGGCTTCGGCGCAGCGTCAGACTTGGCTACTGCGCAACGGAGGCGCACAGCTAGGCAAGCGCCGACGCCATTGGGCCTCACATGGCAATGACGTCACTCCTCTGGAATGCGCAGACCAGCAAATGTGCAGACCCAATTTACAATCCAATCCAATGCTCCTCGCGCTTGCGCAGCACGGCCCTTCACGGTCCACGCGACACTGCCCAACCTCGGCCAGTGTAGAGAACTCTACAAAACGTTTTTGCAAGCATTTATCAGGATGCGAGGAGCATTGTCGTCGAAGACGTAGCAACCACCACATTACGCCGGAAATCATCCAACGCGATGAAAAGAATGCTACAAAGGCGTCGCTCTTTGATGCTTCAGTGACGATTCCTGTACGGCTGCAGGAAGCGAGAAAATAGTTGTGCCAGCGAGTAAAAAAGGACGCGTACGTGCGCTATGCCGGTGTCGAAGACAACAGGCGCCAGGCCTTCAGGGTGTGCATCGGTGGCTTTTGACAGGCACTTGCGTGGTCCGAAATATTAAGTCACCGCCTGTAGGTAGCTGAAGTAGGCAAGATGACCGAAATGTGATAAAACACTGCAGTAAAACAGATCCCTTTAGTGAATGCTCTGTTTAATTCTCTCAGACCTTATTTTAGTTTAGTAAACTAATTAGGAAAACCTCGTTTATTGGTGTACAGCAACGACAAGAAGAATATAATACAGGAGACCTTTTATCCTAACTCGAGCCCTTGTGTTCCGCCCTTTGAAGCATGGGGTGGCTGTTTAGATATAGATAGCTTTGTCACAAAGTTTCTACTCACTGGTAAGACCTGGGCTCCATCAAAGGCACGATGAAATTATTTGGGAGTTTTTTGTTGGAATCAGGCAGTGCCCCCATGAATAGGTGTGAAGAAAAATCCTCTGCTAGAAGCGATGTGCCTCGGTGTAATGCGCCGAAAGTAACCTACTATTACCTTAAGAGACTAAAGATGCCGAACTGTTAGCAGTAAAGGACGAGTGCTGTATTTTGAAGCTAAAACCTATTGCGGATAAAATGTAGTTTAAATAGGCCTTCTGATTATGCGGGCTTGCAATAAAGTTAAAGGGGGTATAAATTTATTATGCGATTAATGGGAGAGGCCTTAGCCCTGCAGTCGGCGTAGATAGGCTGGTGGTGATGATGATGATGATGATGATGCACCGTAACAATATATTTATTTCACAATTATTATACCCTAGGGTGAGGTGAACCTGTGGCCGTAGTAATAGAAGAGAGATGACCCAATATATAATTTCCCTTGTCACTGTTGCATTCAAGAGGTCAGTGGAGCAGTCGAAAAGTTTGGACAGGCGCAACTCAGCTCGTTGCTCTACATAGGGGCCGTCACGTTTCCGGACTTGTTACTTCGGTTGCTTCACCAGGGAGTCAGTTTTGCCACAATATAAGCGAATTGTACCCAAACAAAAACCTTCAGCGAAAGATTTATGCTTGTCTTTCATTGATATTTGCGAAAATACAAAGAGAAAGTATTGGGCTTTGATAATGACTTGAATAATGCACACTACAATTATTTACACCACACTAACCTCCAAGAAAATGTTTCACGCCACAGGTTCTCATGCTGTGGGCTTGAAACCAATAAAAACATGCTTAGCAGCAACATGTGCCTCGTGTCATGATCTGATTATTGACTTGGAATCGCTAATTCTCCATAGTACGAACATGCTACTGCCTTCTTTCATGTATCTGGAACAGCAACGACGAGTGTTTTTATCGCGAAAGCTTTCTGAGTAATTTCACAATCGTACCTAAATGTTTGTACCTAAAAAGCGGCTTTTAACTTTCCGTCACATTCTATACAAGCTATAATATAGTCATGTAGAGAAGCGATACTTCTTGTTTCTATTTTCCGAGTAAGGAAGAATCTATCGAAGTAGCTGAATAGTGTTTAATAAACTACAACACTCCGGATATTCAATAGGGTGCACGATGAAGAAACTTACCCTCTCTCCGGCCGTCCCAATCCGCCGGAGAGAGCGTAAGTTGCAAAGGGAGCGTGGCCACGTTTTTCGCCGCATCGCGGCGCTCGCCACCTATGCATCAACTATTCCACGGCAGCTTGGCGCGTGCGAGGAAACGCGCGTTTTCGCAGCTTGCAGTGAAACTGAGTCGAGCAGCCAGGTTTAAAATGACAGGTACAAGACAATAACCAATTGCTTTATTATAGTTAAATTATTATTATGAAGCACGCAGGTAAAAATATTAGGCAGCAATCACCCGAACGAAGCACAGTCGGTTCTGGCGCTATAGGGTGCGGTTTCGCGTCCTAATTTTGCATTTTTAAACTCCTTGGATGTGCATTTACACGCGGTGACCTTGAAAAATCTCTCACGTCCTCACCCAACATTATCTGCAACACTAGCGTCTTGCATAGACGTCTGTCGCGAAAATACAATATTAAGATTGCTTCTGATGGGTAGGCTCAATATTCGTTCGTAAGCATGCAACTCCGACACAAGCCAACCGTGGCACATTAAGGCAACACTGTTCATTGCAATGCGGTATCTGGGAGGTTTTAGCAAGCACTTTGCGAACTGATATAGCGAATATGTGCGGCAGTTAAAAAACGCTCATCATGGTGTGCAAAGTACTACACGATACATCATAGCATACGAAGCTGCATAATTAGTGCGTGATGTGCGACTTACACATGTTTGTGTTTGCAATTGAGAAATGTTTTTGCTTGTATACCCGTGCGCTCAGGCAACTCAGCTAGATTAGTGCGCTAATCTAGCTGAATTTGCAAATATTAATTGTGCTCACTCCGCTATTTCATTATTTTGTACGATCACTTTTAAAGGTTGTTATTTATTTGTTTGTCTTTTTTGTTTTCAGATTTTGTTCAATTAATTCGCTCGATTTGCTATTTTAAATATATTAAACGTTATCTTCTACAAAGGACGGAGTTAGACGGTTCATTTCCACGATATTTTTGTACGCGTTTCCGTAACTCTTTTCATCGCTTGTTTTAGTCTCCGTTTTTTGTAAGAGGTGTATAAGTGAGAATTTTTAATTTTGTAAGGTCGGTTTTACAGATAATTTTCTATTTTTGGTTCTTTTAGGATTCTGCACGACCAATTTATCTCGATTCTCGCTAATATAACGATTGATTAAACGTGTTAACTCCGCCAATTTACATTTTTTCGGAAATGCGAGGGCGTTACACTGCGGTCAGTTTTTATGATTTTTTTATTCCTGTGTCACACCGTTATTTTTGTCACGGCTTTTTATTCTTGTTTTTCCTTTCCGCGGCAGATGTGTAGAACACATAGATTTAAATTCCTAAGTATATCGCTATAATTTTTTGTAGCTTTTCTTGTTTTTAATATTCCGTTCGATCCATTACCTCTATTTGCGCTATTAAAAGGATTAAATCTGTTAAGTCTGACAATTATGAATTTCTGAGGAAATGCAGGGTGCTACAATGTTCGTCTGTTCGTGCGTTTTTTTATTCACGCTTTTGTTATTATTTTTGCTGCTCCTTTATTTTTTGTCTTTGTTTTGTCAAGGTGCTGTATAAAATTTGTTTTTTAATTTGTTATTATCACTCTTATATTATTTATTTTTCTTCTTTCTGTACTCTTGTTTTTTCTATATACGTTCAAATAATTATCTTTTTTCACGCTTTGTAGCTATATATTATACTACTCCGCCAATTTATATTTCTGTGGAAATGCAGGGCTGCAGATATGGCGCCGTACGTGGGGTAGTTGGCGGTTGTGTACGTTCTATAGACCTTATGCAAAAGTGCCGCCATCTACCGGGAGAAAACCGAAACGATCCAGCGACGGTATGTTGGGGGATGGCGGTCGTGCTATTGCCACTGGTCGGCGACTTTTGCTAGTTTCGGTTTCCGAAATGGTGGCGATCCTAGCGGCACGGTGCTGCGGCGTGGCCCTTCCCTTTCCCTCAGTTTTTCTTTCTTTCCACACCGTCAACGCTTCCGCGCCTCCTCACGCATGCGCAACAGCTCACCGGCGCCAATATTTTTTTTCTTTCTCTCGCCGCGCACGGCGGGCCAGTTCGGTACGTGCGTGAGCGAGCCGGCGTGCGAAGGATTGCGCGGGTTGCCTAAACGCTTCCACGGGCGGAAAGTTTCGCTGCATTATAAAATACATTCGAATGTATTCTAAATATGGGGCAGCGGAGGAAGGAGTGCTACCACTCTTGCGCAGCTCTGTGGTGCAGCAACATAGGGCGGTACAGTTCGACCAAGTTTCTCGCCTTCTCCAAAGACGACAGGTAAGCAAATTAGGTTTGTACAAGTTATAGTGAATTCCTTAAAGGCCGACTGATTGCACTCTTCTGTTTTCAAAATAATTCGTGCATGTAACGTGAAGTTAATGAGACATGTCACTCGTCTTGGAGTGGAAACTAATGTGCAAATATATCCCAGCTGTGCAGGTACGCAAAGTTTTAGTAGAAGTAAACGCGTCTTTGGCACGCACACACTTGCTCGCAAGAACAATTTGTGGTGGCATTGCCGTTTTTTGATGATTGCCTTAGTAACTGCTGGGACGTCGATTCAGTATACTTATCAAGGTATTTTTTGTTGTTTCGTGCAGCAGGTATGAGTCTAGGTTTGGGCCCCAAGTTGAGGACGGTTTGCGACTTCATTGGACGTTTCCTCCGGTGACTCTCCTCAATCCATCCAATGTCATCACGACGCACCTGCTCACAAAGAAGGCAAGCTCAACTGTACGCGCTTCTTGCCTTTCATGGCGTACATACTACCACATCGATTGATGGCGTGAGGTGCTGCGCCATAAGCATTTTCTCCTTCCCCGTCTTGCTCCAAAACGTATATTTGCGGCGAAACTACTGCCAAGCGTTGCTTCAGAGCTCCGAAAAATCTGACGTAACTCCGCGGTGTTCAATGCAAGTCGATTTTCACATGAAGCAGTGGAAGGCCAAGCCGAATACATGCGTTGTCTGCAGCCGCCATTGCAAGCGTTTCGCTCATTAAAAAATAAATAAAAACAAGTAGCATTGCCGGCTTTGCTGTTCAATCTAAACTGCGCGCCCGCGCCTTGTCATCTCATCGCTAATGGGTTTGGTGTTCCATAGTTCTGAAGTTAGAATGGTCATGCCGTATCGGACAGGATGAGATAAGAGGCGCTGCCCAGACACGAGTTAGAGGGTAGCTTGTAACAACCTGGCCGATATCTGCGGCTTAAAATACAGGAAAGCTTCTTTTTTTTCTGGGTGTCTTCTTCCCCCCCCCCCCGCTTTCCCTCCCACCCCCGGTAAGCAGACTGTTAATTCACGCGCCATTAAAAGAAAAGACGGGTGCGTTCGATTTGTGTTCTGTGTTCTACGACGTGCACATGGTTGGGCATTGTTTTTGTACGTAGATATAATCCAGCAAAGAGTGTCTACAGTGCGGTCATTGTGTTGCAACAGTTTTTTATGGCTGCATTTTGTTGGTGTGAACATGATTTCTGGGAAGTGTATGCAGGTTAATGGGCGGGTCAACGCTTTCTTTCAAAGTTTGCGTTAACTCGCCCGAAAGGCAGGGCTTGAAGCATACGTGTGCGTGCTTTCTTTTAACATATAGATTCCCAATTATTGTGTCTCTGAACTGAAACGAATTTTTTAATGTCTAAAGAACATTGCTGTCTCGAGGTGAGCCCAAGAAATAAGTATACATTGACTGGAACTTTCAAGTTCATTTCTTCTCCCGCCGAGGTGTGCGCGAAAAAAAAATCTGTGTAGGGACTAGAACTTTCGAAGTTCTTCTTTCGTAATCAAGTATTGTGTACCTAAATGTGTATTTATGGCTGTAACTTTTGCGTAACTTTAGACGGAGACCGATACAAAAAGGGACTCGAAGACCTGTACCTGTCACCGTGTAAAGTTGCGCAAAAGTTACAGCCATGAATTCAGAATACCAACTAGCCCGCCTAACCGTGTTATTGTAATTGTGTATGTAGCACGTTTTTTCCCTATTGTACAATATTGTATGCCTAAATTTGCATATGTCATATTTTGGCTTAGTCCAATACTGTGTACAGTCGGTAAAAGGCTTGTCTATAACACAGCTTTCGTACTCTCAGCCCTATAGTGCCCCGCCAGAGCAGGATTTGAATAAAACTACTGCGGAATTCTGAAGTCTTAGCCCTTCGCTTTTGCCTCCGACATGTTTGGAATGAGTATGTTGCGGCAGTTTTCGGATGTAGCTGGTTGAAGTCGACATCGCTGTTATAGACAAGCGTTTTACCGACTGTACATAAAATGTATGTGCAATATATGGGTGTAGTACATGTGTTTTCATGACTTCGAATCAAAGACGTCCTCATATGAATTTTGAATAAATGCATAGCAAAAATATTGTTTGTGTAACACTCCAATTATTATCGCCACAAAGACAACAATTCGACACCAGAAAACCTACTATTACCTACATGTTTTCTTCTTTCAATTATTAAACACGTTACTGCACACATAACAAACGACGGGCGGCGGCCATTTGAGTCATCGGCGCCGCTCGTCCAACTTTCGCGCCTGGTGCCATTGCCGAGCGGCCCATGAGGCAGCGACCGGCGGCAGACGCGAAAGTTGGACGAGCGTCGGTTTCAGGGGCCGGCTCGCGGCGGCACGGCCTGGCTGCCGCGGGATAAATGACGTCAACAGCGTCCGCGACGTCAGCAAACACCCTTTCCCCCCTCGCCACTCGTTGCCATGGCGATTAATGCAACGTTTCTCAGAGGCCACGTACTACTAGGGGAGGATTTGGCGCTGCTGGCGCGAATTACGTGAGACCACGGTGGATGCGAGAGAGGCCGCCCCGTGCTATTGCTTGGTACGGAGCGTGTGAGGAGATTTATGGGCTTGGCGATCCTTTTATATTCAGATTTAAGCGCAGCAAAATGAGTGACGAGGGATCTGTGGACCTTTCACTTGCCCACATTTGCGAGCGACTTCGTAAATACGCATTATGCATTGAAAAAACAGTCAGGGAGGCACCGGCAGGAAAGCTTTCGGAGGCTGTCGCGTTCTTCTCCTTTTTTTCGGATGTGAGAACGCGAACATTGAAAGTACATCCATGTTGGTTCGCATCCTGCGGGTTTCTCGGGAGGTCATTCTTGAAACGCTTCGAGCTGATGCGGGCTGCCCCGAGGTTGACATGGGGGAGGCGGGCACTCCGCGATATAGCTATACGCTAAGGGTCCTCTGGGATGCAGAGGAAACCTAAAAAAAAAAATTCCCGCGCCTTCCCGCCAGGGGAACACGAGTAAATGCAGAGCATTGGGGGTCGTTAACGCCGCGTAAAGTCGCGTTAGGGTGGGTAGTTGGGTCGTAGTTGCGTTGGTGTTGGTTTGGGGTAGTGAGAGGAGAGTAAAGTCGCGTTAGGGTGGAGCGAGCGTCAACCAAGGAAGGAAGGAGCAACGCAGTGACTGAAGCACGAGCGACCGCAAGCCGCTTTATATTTGCAGCGCGTACAGTAGGGGTACAACAGTACGGGGGGGGGAGAGCGCGCATGCGCTAGCAGCGCGCGCCCTTCCACGCCCCACCGCGCTGCTATCACGCACCTGTTACGCCGAGACCGCGACGGAACGAACGGGCTGACTACGACGCATGCGCGCGCCAGCTGCTGTTGAGAGAGAGGAGGAAAGGACGAGAGGCGCACCTGCTGCGGACGTGGAGCTGTGGACGCCGTCCGACGCAGGAAGAGGCGAGGCTAAGAAACGCTCTGCATTTAAAAATAAACTGCATACCTTGCATTTTTAACAGCGGAGCTGTTGTAGCTGGCCGTAATGTGTAGCACTTAACCTGTGTGGTGTGTAACGCGTAAGCTTTGCCAATATATTATCAATAAATTGCCAATGAATAATTAATCTACCAATACATTGCCGAGCACTGGTGAGCGCGTGCCTCGCGGCGACCACCGAGCATCCCCAGCACACGCAAAGGCTTTAGCAAAAAGAAAAAAGAAACTGCGAAAACCTTAGAGAGGGAGAAAATTCCGAGCGCTAGTGAGCGCGTGCCTCGCTGCGACAGCTGAGCCTCTCCTGCTCGCGCCTTGGAAAAAAAACTGGGTGAACACTACCGCTTAGAAACTTCGACTCGAAAAATTTGATCTTGGAAAAATAGGCTATGGTCGAACAGCAGGTGGCGAGCGGTAAATGACCGAAACAGGGTTTACTACATACGTTACTTGCGCTACTCATGGCGCTACGTGAAGGTTGCAACTCTCGCGGATCCCTTATTTCCTGTAACGTTTGGCAAATGAAAGAATGCGTAGTACTTCTATAAAAGCCCAGCGAACGTCCAGAATAAACAGAAAACACGGGCGCGCAAAACACGAATGGCAGACTCAAAACTCATCTCGATAAAGTACGAGCTGACCGATGCAGTGCGCCTTAACTACCAGCCGGCAGGAGTGCTCGGCGGCAAATACAGGGCCAGAAAATAGCTAACTTTGACACCTTTGTAGTCCTGCACATATTATTTGTTTCGTGACTATTCTTGCGATCTAGCTATATTATTACTGCGCTAGGAAGTCGACACCCGCAAGCGCCTTCACGCAGGGCTCGAATCACGCTTCCGTTGAGAAATAAAAAAAATATGTGTACGCTTTTTCCGTGGTCGTCCTCGTATCATCTTTGTGCACAGCAAGTTACACGGCAGTACTTAAGCATCTTGAACAACGATAAATGCCGACGTGCGCGTCGCTAACCCCGGGCTATCATGTATTCTGCGGTATCCGAAGATCCGGGAATCCCCCAACATGGCGGAAGCGCACGCGGTTACCGCGAGAGGGCGCCAGTTTTTGCATAAGGTCTATAGAATCAGCCAACAACGATAAGCTGCCCTTATTCTAAATGCGACTGTATGATTCATGGCATTAATCGTATATTACAGTTAATGGTTAAATAATGGCTTCCGCTTCGCGGAAGAGCGCAAGGGAGGGGTGGTGGGGTCGCTTTATGCACCAATCGACCGGCAAGGGCGGAAGCCTTTGCATTGAATGGGTCGAGTTCTCGGCTGTTCCAATAAAGCCACAACCATTACAGGTGTTCTGTGGAAGCATCTTCGGCAGGAGCTGAGAATAAATATGGCAAATAAACTCGCAATTACACTCGTGCCAAGACAAAAAAAATGCGCATAAACAGCGGCCCAACGGGCTTAACGATGCATTCGATGCATAGGTGCGCACTGCAGCCTGGCGGAGCGTGGGCGAAGCAGCACGTTTACAAATTTTGGCTGAGGCGTGCGGCGATTGGGACAACCGGAGCAAAACGCGCGCGTGAAAATCTTAGAGGCTGTGCTGCTACTCCCACAGCCAGAAATTGCACAAAATCTCATCTTTATGCCGAGATTAGAGAACAGAAGAAGACCGCAACACTTCCAACACAGCAGCGAATCGACAGGTCCGAGGGATGCGGGGGACATCGGCTGGTACCAAGGCACGCCTGTGTCGCGTACCGAAACTGCCAAAAGAAGCCACTGTGTACACTATTCATAGACAGTGTGAGAGCCGCCACATTCGCACAACACAAAAAATCATGCTGTATGTATAGAGCCCGAGGCACCAGGTTCGTGTGCGTTGGTCTCTTTGACGGTGTGCCGGTAATATTGCTCAGGTTTCTTAGTTCAAACTAGATGGTTCTCGACCACCGGTCGCGCCTTGCGGCACCCATAGTCGAGCCAAGAACCGTGGACAGGCACGCACCCCAAGTAGCTTGTAGCCGACAAAACCGCGTACTAAACTTGCGGGCTGACCTCACCCAGTTGTCATTCTCCCTTGAACAAGAAGGACACGAGAGCGGTGAACATTTCGCATGTGCGGCGGGCGAAGTGCGTTGTCTTTTCAATCGCTCGTTTCAGCCATGTGCTCTCAGCATAGACATTCACAAACCATTTTGCCTCTCCGTTGTAAGATTTTTTTGCATGCGCGCGTGTTTCTGTGTGTGCGTGCGTGTGCGTGTGTGTGTGCGCGCGCGTGAGCGTGCGTATGCACGTGCGTGAGCGCGTGCGTATGCACGTGCGTGAGCGCGTGCGTGTGAGCGTTTATGTATGTGTGTGCGTGTGTGTGCGTGAGTTCGTGCGTGCGTGTGCGTGCGCTTGGGTGCATGTGCGCATTCACGTGTGTACTTGCGTGCGTGCGTGCGCGTGGGCGCGAGCGTTGGTGTGTTCGCGTGTGTGTGTATGTGCGTGCGTGCGGCGGCTCGTGCGGCAAAGGTAGAAACCTAATGCGAGCTGTTGAAAAATCGGGAGTAAAGAGGTGCAGCGCTAGAAATCACTACCCGCTCTCTCAGCAGTACGCTTACTGTGCCCAGGCGTCTTCTAAAATGGTGCTGTTACTTCTCGTGAACTTGAGGTGACAGCAATGAACCTTTTTTCAGTAGCGCGGCGCGCCATCCGCTACGGAAAAATGGTCCATTGCTGTAACCTCATTTTCACTGGAAATCAAAGCCGGTTTTAACAATTCAGTAGTTTGATATTTGTGGCTTCTGCATAATTGTGGCTAATTTGACTATGTCGTAAATGCCTTGCAGGTCGTCAGATAATATATAATTAATACTTTGTCAAGTAACTTTAGCGCTCTATCCACAGCATCCACGTTGCTGTCCACATTATGGCTCATTCCAGTGTACCCAACACAGACGTTTTGGACGAAAGGGACTTTTAAGCATAATGTAAAAACAACGGTCTAGATGACAGTGTTGCTATTTTCTAAGCAGTAAGAACAAAATGTGTTCTGTTGCGGCTTTCTTCTTATTCCATCTTTCCAGTGCCATATGCTACACAGCGCTAGGAATCTCAGCGGCGCGGCAGATAGCAGTAGTAGACATCGAGTGGCTGCTCCCCCCTCAGGTGGTCAGTTCGGATGCGCCGGCTGTTTTTGATTCTCGCAACGTTTCGGCGGTGGTACTTCTCGGAACACTGGTGCCATATGGTATGCGGTTTTCTTTATAAATCACTGCACCTTATTTTCCGGCACAGCGGCTCCCCAGATCGCGTTCTTGGCGCTCAAGAAACTTGATTATGACGACAATCAAACTGTCCTAGCCCAGGAAGTTTGCCATGCCTGCAAATGTGACCTTGAAGTGATGCCACTTGACTCACGGCAGCACCGTACAACGTCTTCCAGCTGTTTCCACGTGACTGGCCTTGTGATTGAGAAATTTTTTGGAACGAAGACGGCGCCGCTGTCTGCAGCGGCTGTTGGGCTATATGTGGAAAGGCAAATCTTAGAAGTGCAACTCGCACTACCGCACTTCGTTTCATAGGGCAATTCGTCTTTCGGTGTTTGCTTCGTCTTTTGCTTGTTTTTCCCAACCTTCGTAAAAGGACAATATGGGGCAATCACAAATCATCTAATTGAAAATTATGTTCAATAACTGTGGACAGGGTTGTTTGGTACTGGTTCATTTCAGTATTGCGGGAAACACCATACCGAGGTAACGACACAACACGGGCACAGTGCGGACTAATAGCACAATTTTATTGAGAAAGCCAGCCATCTGCAATAAAAAGCAAACACCTCTTGTTTTTTTTAGAATGAACTTGTTATGCGTATTATTGAACGTTAAAAGTGGCGTAACTGACATTCATTATGCTTCGACGCAAATACCGCACAAGACACTCTTATTCCTGTTATCAGAAATCAAGAACATCTATCTTTTTGGTATCGAGTACACCGGCAAATAGCCATAGACGACGCAGGGTTCTTCAAGGCACAAAGATTGTTGGAGCGAACTTGTTTTCTTCAAAACCCTCAAAGAATACTCAAACGTCAAAGTCAGGCGATGGACGACCCCAGGCGATCGTCGGCGAATCGGGTGCCAGGTACGTCATTTTCCCTCATTTGTATATAGTGCTCTCGTCACTAGAACCCGTGTTAAGACAGTCGGCTGGCGCCAGGAAGTCATAACAAAACATAAAGAGGCAAAATTTGTGGCATTATTGTCATAATTGAAGTGCAAAACAGGATCTTGCAGAGATAATGTTTTTGTGAGCGAACTTGCACGGACGAAAAAACTAGAACAAACCACAAACGTCAAAGAAGAACATATAATGTACCCTTTTATGAAAGCATAGGTCAATCAAATGCCGCGCCGTTTCCTCTTCGGTCGGTTGACATGGAGGTATCTAAAAACGTTTACTAGATTTAGTAGCGACGCGGAGCCGTATGACGAATTGTGTCACGCGACCATTTTTTCTGCGAAAAATTGCCTTACTAGAAGTTTTTCTATTACGAATTGTTGATCAATTAATTGATTATTGTGTTTGTCGTGCCCGAACTAGACATGGAATGAGGCGCGCCGGAGTGCGCGGTTCCGGATTAATTTTGAACACTTGGAGATCCATAACGTGCTCCGTCACCAGGAACACACGGGTGTTGTTGCTTTTCGCTTCCATCAGAAAAGCGGCCGCCGCCACCGCGAATCGAACCCGCGTCCTTATTACGTAATTTCTTTCGATAAAAGGGCCGTACGGCATCCCAGCTTATCACAATTTCTCTCAATGTGCTTCATTTTAGCGTTGTGCGATAGAAAGACGCGCCGGGAAAGCTGGTCCTTCGGTGGCGAAGTTGCCGGCGTGGTCACAGTGGTGAAAGCGGCAAGCAGGGTCGGACCATACGACAGATGTTGCTTGGCTTGCTTATGACATAAGATGGGAACGTGAATACCATTGCGAATAGCGGCACGGCGAGACGAGAGAAGAAAGGTAACATTGGCGAGCTAAGCGTCGGGACAAAGATGCAGACAGGCGACAGCAACGAGATTTGAAGGTGCAATGGGCGCTGCGACGACTTCGGAAACTCTCGAAACGAAGGTTGTAAGTGCTCCAGAAATTTAACGATGGACTAGCCATATCGTTCGATTCGCAAGCTGTTTTGTTGCACAACCGGGCCCAGCCGAGCCAAGCCATTTTGAAGTGTCATAATTCTGTGATGCGAATAATAAATGTTGGGGCGAAAATAGTTCTACTAATTAGAATGTAGGTTTCGGGCTATTTGTTTACGCGGTACAGCGAATGGCCTGCTCCGAACGTTCCCCCATGCAACGACAGTCATGAGCCACTGAGCTTTGACATAGCCCGGACGTTTTTTTTGTTCGCCCAGAACTCTATCGCGTAAAACGCGGATACGAAGGCTTTAGAGTCCACCGCAATAATTTGGTTGACCACCACCATTGTGTCTGCCGCCAAAGTACGCCAATGTCATAAAATACTTGCATACTCATTTCTTTGGTGTCACCCTCTCTTCTTCAAGGAGAGGCTTACAGGTGTACCCAAAGAGGGAACTTTACAAGAAAGGGCTATTATGCTCGCTTGTAAAACAAAACTCGCTGCTACACAGCAGCAGCTGCCAGTAGCACTCTGAACAAGAGCGTGTCTGTTAATATACTGCTGTCCGAATAATATCATTCGCGGGCGTGCCCGCTGAAAGGGTCTGTCAAGCAACAAAACCACTTGATCGGCCGCAGCTACCGCAACGTCATACAAGGTAGAGCTACTACACCGATGGTTGTATCTAGGGCAAAATAATGGCTGATGGGTGTCCGCAAAACAGCAGGTAATTGCGTACAATATCCAGCAAAAAAGTTGTCCTTCAGTTTTCTTTCGGCCGATGGTATAGTAGATTCAACTGCTCGTTTTCACTTGACGTCACAATTAGCAGGCTTTATTTGCTATGTCGAAAACGTGCGTTTAACAAGCTTTGTTCGGAAATGCTTAATAAGATGGATACTTGTGCTGCACCACAAAATGACAGAGCATAGTTAGTACCTTATTAGAGTACAAAAGCCTAGTTGGGCGAACTGATGAATTAGATGCTGACATTTGCGGCTGCGTCCGACGCAACCGAACGGCCCCTTTGAAGCTTCTTCCCCTGGTTACAAACTGGCCAGAGCCACCTGTTTTCCCCGTGCATAAATTACCTCTCAATGCGCTCGTGTAGATGCAGGCCGCCTTTTTGTGGCACCCGCTGGGTCGCTCCTTCTCACAGCCCTCCTCGACCCCGCTGTTTCTTGGTGCGTGATCCCACGCTCGCGTTCTGGTCATGATTGTTGTATTTCCTGGCGCAAGGCCAAAGAACGCGAACTACCGTTCTCACTTGGCGATTAGATGTACAATTATTTTTTTTACTCTCGCGCGTTTCGCGAAACGTGAGAATTAAAACTTTGGCCTTAAAACAAACTTTCTGCAGGGGATGATACTTTTATTGTAGGCAATTTGTAAAGCAAATGTCGAATAAATTCAATTTGTCTGAATATATAAAAGCAATTCAAAAACACGAAAACATTTGTTACGCAAGGGAATCTCTTTATTATTGACATGAAACACCGGTCAAAATTTTTTTTGAAAGAAAATGACACTATCGAAAGCACTTTTGAGGCAAGCTCGCGTGGCTTTCACTCTTCCATAAAAGACACGCAGGGAAACAAGCTTGGTTCGTCAGTCAGGTGGCCGAAATGTAGCACAGGAAATTGAGATGGTTCAAATTGGCGGTCGTCGTCGTCTCCGAGAAGCCTGGCTACTTCCGACCACTCCAATTCCGGGAATGGCTCCATTCCGACGCTGCAGCCATTGTGTGGAATTGGCAGCTGGTAGACATTACCCGTGCCTTCTTGAAAAGAGCAACTGAATGGATCCCCTAGAGCGCGGCATTCACCATCTGCAAGTGGTGGAAACTGCGGCTTATCCACGACATGTCCGGGACCTTCAAAGGTGTCTTCCTCGCCAGGCTCCCACTGTGATCGCTGCCGCTTCGAAGGTCCTGGTTTGTCTGCTTAGTGAAATAGAAGAAGGGATGACATTGTTAGCCATTCAGAAATTCAATTCTAAAAGGAGTTTTCTAAGGTGCCCTCAAAGAAAAAAACGTATCAGGCGCATAGTTCAAGGTAGACTTCAGGGCAAAAAATGGCAGCATCGCCACTCCGTGGATGATGGCGAGGGTGCGGGGACTCTAAATGACATCCACGTTGCGCCACGAGTGACATCCGATTTGCGCCCCGACCGTCATTAGATTCGATTCGTGATTTGCACCTTGATTGTTCTCTAAATAAAACTGCAACTCACGGCTGAAATCAAATTTCGCTTGATGGTGGTGTGCGCACAGATGGACGCGGGCGGACATTGGGAGGTCTTAAGGTACTCAGCACCGTTACAGCCGATGGAGTAACTTGTTTGACTCTCGGGTAATGACTCATGGTCGTAGCCCAATGGGCGAGACGACTGACACTAACTCTATCTGGTCTACCAGGCGCACGTTCGGATCCTGCCGGTGCCTGTGTGATTTTTTGCGATTGTAAATTCTATACGCACGCAGGCCGACGGACAAGGTACTCCGCACCTAATATAAATACAAACTACCTAGAAAAATGCCACGTGTGGGACATTTTTAAGAATTGCGCAAATAACTCTGTGTACATTTCGGGTTCGTGCGATGGATGGAAAAGCATCCATTTCTGCGAAAATGTACTGGGATCAGCTCACTTCTCTTACGAACATTTGCCATCGCGTCACTTTTGGGCGAGCTGCGATGAAATTGCAACTCAATGCTTATATTATAACCTGCACCACAGTTGGAGGTTTATGGTTGCTTTCTGTACAGGGCCTATGAAGCTCTGGACTGTACTTTTGCAAATCATTAAAAGGCAAAGAATTCGTGGTCACAACATTCCGTGTGATATACCTACTCCTTCATCCGGTCCTCCACCCTCACCTCTACCCTGAAGCAGTGGGAAGCTAGTCTCACTAGCCCAAACAAACCCAGCCCGCCAGAATGATAATGTTCCTCTGCCCATCGATTCGACCCAGTGAAATAGAATCCTGGAGCACAGGACGCGGGTTCGATTCCCGGCGGCGGTGGCCGGTTTTTTCATGGACGCAAAAACCAAACAAAGGCTCATGTTCGCGAGATTTCGGCACGTGTTAAAGATCTCCAGGTGGTCAAGATTAATCCGGAGCTCTCCACTATGGCGTGACTGACTGCCTGCGTTGCGTCGGCACGTTAAATCCCAAATCAATCAATCAATCGGGATCCCGGAGCAACGACGCTTACCAGCACATTTTTTTTTCTTTTTCCCTCAAAAACGCCTTTGACTAGTAGTTACGTTGTTGTACTTCTAGGCATTACGCTCAGGACAACTGTGGATTAGTGCCCTTGATGCTATTGCCTTCACAGGGAATATGCCTAACCACACCGTTTACAAATGGAAAAATCACATAGATCATGCGTTTTCCAAATCAGGTAGGAGAACAGTATTCCGTGCATGCTCGCCTTACCTTTTAATGTTCTCGACTCCGGTTTTTCATGACATAGACGTAAAGAGTGCACAGAACAGGGCATTCAATGTATCACAGGTGTTTTGGCCACCGACATAAGAGGCATTCTACCTCAAGGTTAATAGCCTATCGGCATCGGTGCGTACAGTGTTACGCTCCAGTTTGGGCGACATATGTTCTTTCAAAATACGTAAGAATTGCAAACATTCGTTGCTTACCATCCGGTGGGTCTCGGGGGCGCTTTTTTCGGCCATTTTGGCTTGCAGTGTTTGCAGCGTCATTCTCGTCTTGCTTGTTGCTCAGGTCACCGTAGACGCTGGCCCCCAGCCACAACCACTCGCGGTCGAAGTTGTTCAACAGCATGCGCCGAGCGCCATCTAAGTCGGTTTTCGAGGCATCCGATTTTGATGTCTTCGTCATGGCGGCCGAGAGAGCAACGGTCGCATGCAGGATTTAACGCTCAACAAATGTACATCTTAGCGGGTTGCGGAATGTCAACAAGAGTGGAGTCCGATAGGTCAGGCACGTGGAGAAGTCAACCTGTGAAACCAATTGTTGACCCCGCCTGCCATCCACTCTCCCTCTTTTTCCCGGTAAGGGTGAGGTTGAATCATAAGGTACAACCCTTTTCCGAAGGGGGAAAGTAGTGTTAAAGCTATGCTTCTTCCTTCTAAGCTTGAGGAGCGTTCCGCCCGGAAGCTCTTGTCCCGCGTTTGCTCCTGTGTTCCGGGAAGAGCCCGAGGACAGAATGCAGGAAAAGGCGTTCGGTACCACTTTCACGTCTCTAAAAGACGCACAAAAGTCTCAGATTGGTGGAATAATGTATCTTTGTGAGGTAGAATGTTTCGACAGAAATAAATGGGATTTTTTGCGAAAATTGGCAGTTGTCAAAAACGTAGCTTCCCCACTTTTTTATTTTTATCGGTTGGGGAAGACGAGCACAAAACGCGGCGCTACCCCGCGCATTTAAATGCGGCTCTGAGCGGCCGCCGGTTCTGGCGCCGCCGCTTCTATTCCACCACGTACGTCACGTCCGGCCACCGCTATAGCCGCTTTTAAATTCGGAGCATTTCTTAGGCTCACCTGGTCCTCCGTCGTTGATGGCGGCGCCGTCCACACGCTCACTGCGCATGCGCAACTCTCCTCCTTACACCCACAGCTCCGCGATACTACACTATAAAAAAAAGCCCGCCCGCCCGCATCTTCCCACGTGGGGAACACGAGTAAATGCGTCGCATCGGGGTGATTGCATTGCGCGAACGTTGCGTAATTGGGTAGTTTGTGTTTAACGTTTAGATGTGGGGAGGGTTTCGTCTTTACTATTCTTATTGTTGATTTTTCGACACAGGAAGGACAGGTGAGGGTATTGTGATCATTATTATATTTGAGCGCAGGTGACTGAATTCCGAGCGGCCGCTCCGCCGCTTATATACACTGCGCGCGCTGTCGCGGGAGAGAAGTATGGGGGAGAGACGCGCATGCGCAAACTTCCGTATACAAGCGCGCGCCCTTTCCACACCCCTCACCGCGCTGTTATCACGCAGCTGGCACGCCGCTAGCACGCCGCTATCACGTGTACACCTACCGCAGTTGCTGCTGAGCGTGACGGAGTGCACGGGCTAACTACTGCACATGCGCGCGCAGACGCGTTCCTTCCGCACCGCCCCAGCTGCTGTTGAGAGCGACGACGCGCACGGGGCAGCTACGACGCATGCGCGCGCAGACTCGCTCCTGCCGCACCGCCGCAGCTGTTGTTGAGAGCGAGGAGGGTACGGGGGAAAGACGCGCACCTGCGGAGGGACCCGGACAAAAAGTCCAACAAGACTTTCCTGTTGGGCTGACAGCACGCCTGTGGGGCCAATAAGAAATTCTGCCGGCACTCTATCGTTCCAATAGCCTAGTCTTCCAACAGGGAGCTTAACCTTGATGGCGTTTGTGGGGCCAATAAGAAGCTCTGTCGGCACTCTATCGTCCCAACAGCGTAGTCTTCCGACAGGGAGTTCAACCGTGATGGCGTTTACCGGCTCGCCAACACGATCAGTGAACGCCAACAGACGCCTTGTTGGTAATCAGCGGCGCGAGCGCGCCATCAGACAGAACCGACAGACGCCCTGAAGGTGTTTTTAGGGCCTAAACAGCAGCGTCTGTCTGGCATAGACGCTAAACGTCAACGTTTGTGTTCTGATTTTTCCCTTCAATATGAACAGTCAGACGGACAATAACATAACGATGTCAAGATATGCTTTGGCTCATACCACGGCAAGCACAATAGTTTGTTTGCAGCCTCGGTTGCCCTTCGTCAAGAACAAACTGAATCGGCTGTACAGCTTTCTTCGAGGGGGTGTATGCAGGGGTTCTATCTTCCTTTTTTGCGCAGGCCGCCCGGGGCGGCCCCTGTAAAATCTTTTTCGCTCGTCGCTGCCGTCCACGGTACCTGTTTGCTGTACCTATTATGTCGCCGCCACTGCATGATTCGGTCGCTATCTAATATTGCCTTGCATTATCCCCACTTGTCACAAATTCAGAGTTTTTCGCACTGTTAGCAGTCGTTTTACACGACGGGTTTGATGCGCCTGACATGCCCGGAGTGACATCGCTTGTAGTATTAGCGCGACGTTGCTTGTCTGCAAGACGGTGCCGAACAAACAAGCGTTATCAACGCCAGAATTCTAGCGGCACATTCCATTTCATTCGTGGCTACCGTGGCTTGCGCAGAAAAGGTCGGGTTGACCTGCGATAGCTTTTCTTGAGGCTAATAAGGGAGCTTTGGCTCAATCGCTTGCAGCGCTAGCAATGTGGCCTCGTCTGCAAGATCGGTGCGTGAGAAATAAGCGTTAGGACAGCCAGAATTTCAAAAATGCAGCATAAACGAAACACAAACGACAAGATTCGTTGACAACTTACGTAAGTATACAGTTGTCTTAGGCGGGCCCCGACCGCTTGTCAGGATAGCTCAGTGGTAGCGCGTCCGCTTACTGTTTTGAAGGTCCGTGGTTCGATTCCTCGTCGAACCTCGCTTTTTTTTTTTTTTTTTTTCGGGCGAGGATTTTATTAGCTCTTTTTTTTAAGACCAGGGTAAGCGCCTGTTGCTTGCTTTCCATCACGCCGACATTTACCACCCTCTTCCTAAACCCAAAGTAGCTTGTTGTCTCGCCCCTTCTCCCTTGAGAAGCCCGCCGTGAAAACAAAACCAAAACAAACGTCGAAACTTCTTTACAATATCAGTATATATGTCAGTTACTATATGTGTATTCCCTTTTGCGTTTAAAAACCTCAAATTCAAGTTATAAACACCTTTCAGACTTTGAAATCAGAAAGATAGTTACCAATATTACAGCACTAACACAATTTCTGTCAAACATAAAGGTGCTGCTATTGAAGTCTGGCAACTATCTCTCACTTTTTGTGTGTTTGTTCATGGCGTGTTGTGCCGGGTGGTTGCTGGTTCAGTTTTATCTATTTCAAGCTTAAATCATAGTTATAAAAGCTTTATGGGTGATGTCTACCCTTCCAACCTACGCGTGTGTCGAACATGGAGACCCGGGAAGACCGATCATCGCCGCATAAAATAGTGCGCGTCAAAAGTGGATGACATTGCGTTCGAACAAAGCCTGCTGCCTGTTCGTGTCCGCGAGATGAAGACGACAGTGAAGGAGAATTGTACGTTGGAAACATCGTTTTTGCTAGGGTAAGTACGCATTTTTTATTATTCTGTATTTGGTTGGAACGAGTTCAGTGGTTCACTAGACCCCCATCTCATTTACTCTGAGAGCCTAGGTGATTTAGCATACTTGTTTCGCGCCCAGTCCACCGTTTCCGCAGAAGTCAGCATCAATTTACGCTGAAGCTAGACCTTGGCTACGATGCTCGCGCTGTAGTACACGGCTGCTAAAAAAAAAAGAAAGCGTACACTTGATTCTTTGGCTGGCGTCTCGTAGGTGGTGTGAAGTCTCCCCCCCTACCCGAATTCCGTGCACTGCGCTTCGCAGCTATTGCGCTCGCGAGACCGGCTGCAGCCGTTGCGACCTTGCGCTCTTCGGGCCGCGATATGCGTGCTGTTCTCGTGACGCTCGGCCCCAGCGTCGTGAAATCGCTCGCCAACGCACCCCGACAGCGTACGCGTCGACCGGGTGCTGGCGGAGTTGTGCTGGAAGAAAAGCAGGCAAGAGATGAGGACGCAGGAGGTGTAGTTAAACAGATGAGAATTTACAAAGTGCAAGTGAAAGAAAATAGTATGCAAGGGCAGGAAACGGTGAGAGTTCGGGCCGCGCGCCAGCGAGCGAGTGCGGCGATTTCACGACGCCTGAAGTTGCCGAGCTTCACGAGTCCGGCACGAATATGACGACGCCCGTCTGAGAGTTCATAGAGGTATAGAATTCACATACGTGCAAATTGAAGGTGAAATGCGCGCATGTGGCCTCGCAGGGAGCTAGTATAGTCTCGGGGTAGTGGGAGAGATTTGTCTCGGGGTAGTGGGGGAGATTTCACAACGCCTACGAGGCGCCTGCCGATTCCGTCAGAGTAGCTCTCGGGAAGTCTGGGGCTTGATATCAGAGGCATATTTAATGTTTAAATTAGTGCAGAAAATTGAGCGAATTCGCAAGTTCTCATTTTCGCAAAACCGCAGGCCATACAGAGACTAACAAGAAAGCTGTAGGCACTCACTCAACTCGATTTATATTTGAGAATTGAACGTGCAGATACAAGTCAGACATTGAAATGGAGGAGCCTCAACTATCACACACCAGAACCTATTGAAAGCAAGGGATGCAGATTAGCTGCTAGCATGCGTTCCATGCAAATTAGCTCAGCAGTGAGCTTTGCATATATCATGCATACCCCACTCACAGTACCTGCGGGTCTATTAAATACCTTGTTACTGTGACCTAAATTTCACTTGGGGTGTTCCGGGATTGTTCTTATTAGTGCCTTGGAGGTTACTGTCTTTAAGCGATTAAAAATCTACTTGATGTAAGCATTCGTGCTTTGTGTGTGCTCTTCTTGTATTTCAACAAGTGTCAGCACACTCAGATTATGCACCTGCAGGTGCTGCTGCTGGCTGTCCTGGGTCGGCTGCCTTCCAATCCAGTTCCAAAAGCTTTGCCAGGGCCTCCCTTGGCCAACCGACACTGCACCTGCTGTACCCAAGTACTGCCTGGCCTTTCGTTGGTGCTCTGTACGCTTTGCTGCCAGGAATGGTCATTCCTTCATCCATCATCTGGCCGCTTGGACCACCCGTTCAGAAGCCAGCGCATTTGCTCGACACATCGGTCCAGGCACTGCTGCCATACCGGTGCACCCACCGATTATGTACTTTCAGGTTAGTTATTGCATGTTGTGGAACCTGCCATGATGTATACCTGTTAGCAGAGCTGTGGCCTCTGATTATTTGAAACATTTTCATGAAGCAGTGCTGTGCGTATGGAGCGTGTCATTGCTTAGCAGAGATATTGAAGAGAATCTGGGGCCGATGACTAAAGGGCAAAAAGAGAAATTGGACTGACTTTGAAGCAAGTATTCGTATGTAATCAAGCCAAGCAAACATTTAGGATCTTTCGATATGGTTTTGAACTTGCAACAAAAACTCGTGTGGAACTACTTTCCATTTTAAGTAAGCTAACAATTTTATCTACTTCAGATCATACTGGTATTAATCATACTATACCGAAAAGTACATCCCGCAGTCTGTAGAATTCCGACAGCGCTTTTTTCGCAGTCTCTCATGACAGGCACTATTCTCAATAATTGGAAGATAGTCGAGGTAGCACCAATCTTTAAATCAGGAGACTGTACTTCACCATTAAATTTCCCTAACAAGCACCATATGCAAGGTCGGGGAGCGTTTCATCCACTCTCAGGTGGCTAATTATTTATAAAATCACAATATCACATTCGAATATCACCACGGTTTTCACAAGGGTTACTTGAGAAACACAACTTTCAGGATTTGTTCACGATCGACATTGATCCATTGACGCAGGCTTACGAACTGCGGTAGTTTTTCTCGATTTTTGTAAAGCATTCAATCGCATTGCACACCACAGACTACTTTTCAAACTTCACCCTAATGTCCTCACTTGAGCGAAAGATTTTCATTCTTCTCAAATGCAGTTTACTTCTCCTAATAACTGTAACTGTATACTTTTGGTCGTGCCACTTTGTTGTCCCCCCAGGCAGGTTGCTTGGTCCTGTCTATCTTCCATGTTGCATATCCTCCCATGTAGGTCTATTTGCAGATGATGTTGTAATTTATCACACAATTTCTTTCAACTACTACCGTCAATGCTTTCAATCAGATCTTAACACAATTTTAACTCCTGGTGCTGCAAATTGCTAATGTCGCTTATCTCTAAAACAAAGTGCATGACTTTAACGGTTGCAAGTCTCGAATTGTAAATACTTACTTCATTAACAACAGCCTGGTTACCTCTTGAGACAAAGGTGTTTTGGTAGGCCGGTAGGGGAGGGGGGTTGCATGGTGGATTTCAAAAGGTAGATCAATTGGGAAAATAAGACGTGTGATTAATATTTTCATTTGCACTCCAAAGCTTGCTTTATTTCATATGTTTAACTGACTGCAGTGGCTAGGGTGGTGTCCTGTGGAGGCGAATGTTGGTTAGATACCGCTTGGTGTGGCCGCTTTTCAGATGGAGGCAACACGTTAAGACGCCCGTGTTTTGATATTTCGGTCCGCACAAAAATACCCAGGTGGTCAAAATTAATGCGAAGCCTTCCCCTACAGTGCTCCCCATATCCCGAGTGTAGCTTTGGCGTGTTAAACCACCGTTTTTTTCTTTCTTCATGTTTTTGGAATATTACCTGCTGCTGTAGCAGGTGCAACATAAAGGTGAAATTATGCATGTTTCGAAGAGCTAAATATAAAGGCCATATTGAAGTGCGTTTATGGGTCTATCTCATAGCAGTAGTGAAAGGTTATATACTCTGGTGCAGGTTAAGAACGGCAATGGCTCATGTAGTGTAGTCCAGTGTTTGACAAAATGCCGTGTAGGCAGGTAAAAGCATTATTGCAATGATGAAACGTAGGTCACTGACCAAGTCAAAAAACCCATTTAACGGTTTGGTGCTTGTTCACGGTGAGCATGTGTCGTGGAAAACGAAGCTATATATTTGGCATTACGCAGTGCAATAAGTTTGCATAGATATGGTGCGGATTGCCATCCATTATATTGATAATGTTGGGCGTCGTCTGAACGATGAGGGACTTGACCAGTAATCGAGAAGATAGATTGCACTCAGTTGTCAGTAATTTCGCCTTGTTCCAGTCGACCACGTGTCCCGTCCTCTCACGGTGCTCTGCCAGTGCACTTGTTTTTGCATGGCCCTTGTTCACTTCGTTTCAGTGCTGCGTTAATCTTCTGTGCAGATTGCCTGTTTCGCCAATGTACACTGATTTGCATTCAGCGCATGGAATCTAATAAACACCACCCGGAAGCTTGGTACGTGAGAGGGGGTCCTTCACGCTGACAATGTCAGAACGCAGCTTGCTAGTGGGCACATGCACGATGTATGCACTGCGTTTCTTGAAAATGCGTGCGGGAGTTTCACTGATGTGTGGGACGTAGGTAATTACTGCACGTTTGGATGCAGTCCTTGTGGCTGCCTAAAGCATTGTATTCAAAAAGAAGCTAAGAGGGCGAATAGCAGGAATCCGCATTGACATTAGCAGGCAGAAGCGTCCACAAGGCCTGTGTCAAAACGTGCTGCAATTCTCGTCCTACACATCAATCAAGCTTTTGCACGCATTTTCAAGAAACACAGTGTGCACATCGTGCACGTGCCCACTAGCAAGCTACGTTCTGACATTGTCAGTGTGAAAGACCCCCTCTCACGCTTCAAGCTTCCAGGTGTTGTTTATTAGATTCCGTGCGCCGAATGCAAATCAGTGTACATTGGCGAAACAGGCAATCTGCACAGAAGATTAATGTAGCACCGGAACGTAGTGAACAAGGGCCATGCAAAAACGAAGCCCAAACCAGCCCTGACACCAGAGGTCACATCCCTGAAAGGTATTGCATGTGATATCTGGCATCAGAACTCATAGCTAACTCATAATTTCGCAAAAGCAAGCATCCCCTAATATGAAACTTCTGGCACAATAAATGGTCTCACATGTGAGAGTTTTAGCAGTCCGTCTGTTCCGTCACGTACGTAGCTAGCGTGTTTACCGGGACCCGTCTGGGCACTTAGGCATTCTTCACAGTGGGGGGATTAGTTCCGCACGCCGGCCGCGGCGGCCGCTTTTCTGATGGAGGCGAAAAGCAAAAACGCCCGTATGTACGAGATTTCGGCGCACGTTAAAGATCCCCAGGTGGTCAAAATTAATCCGGAGCCCTCCACTACGGCGCGCCTTATCGCCTCCGTTGCGTCGTCGCGTTAAACCCTACAATCAATCAATCAATCAATCAAGTTCCGCACGCCTGCCTTCGCCATGTCGGTGCCTCCTCGCCCTTCCGCGCGCACAGGCGCAGACCGGTTCCGGCAACCCTGTAACAACGTAACCAACGGAACGACGGACTGCTAAAACTCTCTATTGTGCCTGAATGCCATTCATGAATAATGGTTTGCTGCGGGCCCAGCATGTGTTAGCTTGCAAGAAAAAATGCTACAGGGTATTAGTTTATTCCCCAAAGTGTTGCTTTTTACTGGCAACCTGTTTGGCAATATTTGTTACCCTTTTACCACGTGGTCTTTTGTTCACAAGGTCATTGAACCCTTAATTCTCTCTATCTACAGCTCTTTTTCCGATCTATGTGGCCAGGCTGCGTCTGCGGAGCCCACTGAAGCCAGGCTAAAGGTGGTGCGAAAGCACCTTTCGCAAAAGCACGGCGACATGCAGCGCAAATAAATGAGTGAGCAGCACAAAATGAACTTCTCTATTTTTATTTTGCTAAAAGGCCTACATACTTGCCAAACTTGTAAACCAGTTCCACACCTCACAGCATGTGTCCTAAGTCAATCTCGTCATCGGACCTATAGCTTCACCAACAGACTGCATTCAGACCAACAGACTGCATTCAGACCGACAGACTGCATTCAGACCGACAGACTGCCATCAGACCGACAGACTGCCATCAGACCGACAGACTGCCATCAGGCCAACAGGGTGCCATCAGACCGACAGACCGATATGCCGAATTTCCGGATTGGCTGTCGGTCCAACAGCCTGAATGTCTGTTGGGATTTCTCTTGGGGTAATTCCCTGTCCCTCTCTCAACGGGCGCTTGCCCGAAAACTGCCGAGCGGGTTTCTGCGAAAATTCTACGGTTCGCGCAAGCGAATGGGCATCCAAACAACACATGCGTGATACTCCCTTATCTTCCCTAGCTGGACGGAAAAGAACCCGTTTCTGCGAAACTACTGCGATTTATATCAGTTGGTCTGGGGACCTCCACGTTTGCCTGCCAGAGCACGCTCTTCAGCAGACGTACGTAAAGGCTCCATCTAAAACAGCTCCGGTGTTAAACCCGCTCGCGAAGCTTCTACTAACTGCTAATCCTAGTAATGGTAGTAACTTCATTTTTCCCAAATGTTGTGGTGATTGTACAACTGAATTGTTCTTATAGCCATGCAGACAGCGGGGATCTCGATGATTTTGGAAGCTCGGTGTCTTCAGCCAAGAGGGTGACTGTTTCTTGCACTTGGGAACCTGGGCTATGGATAGCAGCGTCCCACTCTGGGGAGGATTATATGTAAGTAAGGATAGGATGAGTCATTCTACGTGATGCCGGTATTGCTCGGCATAAACAAATGACGCGGTGAGCTTCGTTCTACAGAACAGAAGGGGCAAGCGTCTTTATATTCTGCTGGATATCTTATGGACGACAGACAAGGAGGGGGAATGATAGTGTTTGAAGGCGCCTGAGAAATTCTGCAGCCTTCGAATGAGCGATAGATGCGGTCTTCGAGTACAGGCACGTTCCTGGAGTAAACGGTCGAGAATGTCGCCGAAAGTATGGAGGGAGATCTTATAGCCAAAGCACTGGGTTATAATGGAGGGTCGGCATTCTATTTTCTGCCAGTCGTGCTTCCAAGGCTGCTATTTTAGAAATGATAAAACCAGTCTGCGCTTACAGTGATTTGTAGCTAGTGCCCATGGCCTCCATAACCTCTGTAGAAATTTCAGTGCCTGCCATAAACTCCCCTTTTGCAACGTCAATGTTCCGACAGAACGATTCCTCTTTCTGAGGACTCTGGAGGGAGTGATGCAAGCACGACTTCGCTTTCCATACAGGAATTACGATCGCTATCTATGGGGGCATTTGTATAGGCCAGTTTTATATGCGAAGCAGCTTATGGTCGAGCCTGTTCCCTCGGCCGTTGTCAACGGCGTCCACACCCCCACTGCGCATGCCTGGCCAGGCACCGCTAATGATGATTGTAGCAGAATGCCCCTAGAGATTGGCCAACCAAAAAATCCATCACAAAATAGCTTCACGTTCAACCACCATCGTCATCTTCCCGTAGGGGAACCATGAGTAGTATGCGAGGCATTCCTCCTCTCTTCTCCGACACTCCTCTCCTCTACGGCATTCCTCCTCTCCTCGCAGAAGCTCCTCTGCTCTCCGGGATTGCGCAAAAAATGGAAACACCTGCGGCTTCATGGGTGATACTGCGAAGCAGCTTAGGGTTAGAGACGCGACGGTAGCCGTTGCATACTCCGCTGGGGGCGCCACTGTAGCTCAGCGGTATAAATCACGCGTGCGCGTGCTCCGCTCCCCTCATTCTCCTCCCGCAACGCCGCGTTCAATCTGAAACTAATGGGAACTCGAGCCGACCCCATCGTAGCTTCGCATACTACTCAGGGTTCCCATAGTGGAAGATAGTGAAAATTTTTATATGCTGAGTGTGGCTACCAGTTTTTGTAGTTCGGGTACCTTGGCGCCAAGCTTTTCGTTTTCTCACAGAGTATTAAATAGCAGTTCAATGGCAAAAGAGTGTTTAAGTTGAGCTACCTCGTTATATGATGAAGTGGGTGATGTTCGGGGAGCTATTATTGCAGTCGAGCTCACATTTGCGGTTGTCGGGTTCTTGATCTTCTGAGAAGGGTGGATGGGTACGAACGCAGGGCCCTGTGCACTAGCAGCGCCTGGTTGGTCTTCAGTGTTAGCAGGTTGCTCAGCGATAACCCTGTGCTTCCAGAAGCCTGGTGGCGTTGTCTTCTCACGGGACGCTGCTGGATGCTGGGCCCTGTCTTGAATTGGTATCTGGCTTTCGGATGGCTTACTTCCAAAAGACGGAGGCTTGTAGCGTCGCGTGCAGCTTTTGTCTCCAAAAGGGTGGTCTCCCTAGCAAGGCGGGAAGTTAGGCGTGCACTGATGTGTGTTATCTTCGGAGGGATGCTGGCGATATCCCTTGAAGCGGCTTGTCGGATTTGGACAGACGTCGGCCTTATGCCCCCTGCTCCGAAGGCCAGGCATTCCTCTCATTTTTGCTTGTGTATGTAGCACCAAACTTCTATTGCTCCGTAGTGTGTAAGAAGCGGTACTTTGGAGACATTGAGTCCTCCTTGCGGGCGGAAAACAACTTTCACGTTCTCCCGTGGTAGTGGGGGCACACGAACGGCATGATTAGCAGTTCCTTGTTTAGTCGGAGAGAAGCTCACCTTTTTAAGCGAGGCCTACTCGGAGCATAGGGCTTGAAGCCTTTTCGGACTCAGGTTCCGGTAGCAGATCATCCAGCCTCGTTTTTAGGTCACTTCGGAGGTGTCGATGTCCCATCCCAGTGCCACCGAGGTGTCAATTTCTCCAGTGATGGTCGTTTTGGCCGAGTTCAATTCCGGCGCCATGCCTTGAGGTGCGTTGGTTGGAAAACATGAGTGCGGTGGGCTTGCCGCCGCACAGCGACGAATGGAGGCGGGGGTTGATCTAATAGGCCTACCAACGCAGCCTAGCGTTTTGGTAGCTCGGCACACAACCAATGGTGAAGTACACAAACGTTCTCACTTAGCGGTAAGACTGGGTCAGGATGTTTCTGGAGGTGAAACATCCACTCGTAGGATTTCTTTCAAACTTCCGACGATGATTTATACTCAGAGAGAGGCATCTTCAGCAGAAGCGATGTGATTCCTCTAGCACCCAGTAGCTCTACCACGCGAGTAAGCTTGCACTAAGTCGGGGAAGGCTTGAACTGTAGCAAAGCTGCCTGAGGTATTTCTACGTGAGCACTGAAGGACCGGTCACCATGCATTTATACGTTGGACATCGTTTATTTATGTTTATTTTATTTACATTTTCTGTCGTTGCTCTGCACTGATAGGCATTGATATCGTTGTCGTCCTCATGCCAAAGATTATATGCGCGGTAGCGCTTGACGACAGCTGGGGCGCAGCGGCGGCCCGTGCGTGCACGGCGCGTGAGCGGCGTTCCTGGAGTCGCGTCCATGTTCTATGGAACAGGTGTTAAGCCTTCTGTGGGGTAGTTGGTCCCGAAGCAACACGAGGATTGCCTCGGGGTTTTCGCCAGTTAATTTTTTGCTAATGTCACTACGACAGCCGGGGAAGGTTGACGGTCACCGCAGGGCACGCGCTCATGAGGACGTAGCATTTTCTAGAAACTTTAACTCATTACTCGCAACAAATTATGGCCAGCTACAACACGCCCGCTGTAAAAAGGCGTTAAGGTTTCTGAGAGATTCTAACGCGGGTCTTCGGAGCAACAGCCATGGGCGTTACCATCGTGCTATATATTTTCTTGGTTTATGAGAAAATACGAAAAAACCAAGCCCTCCCAGAGGAGAAAAAAAATATCATGAAACGTGCCGCGCGAGAAGCGTACGAGACTATACGTACATTGAAATAGTGCACCCCTAAGAAAGCTGGTACTGTCGGGATGCTCTCCCATCAATTGCCACCAGTCTGCGTGTCGGGGTAAGAATTCTCGTCAAAAGACGGACAAACGAAAGCGAAGAAAGAGAAGCAAGACCGAGGTACTAGCAAAAAAGTCTGACAACTGTTCGTCTTTCCCCTTCGAAGCGTGCAAGAGACTAGTTCCCAAAAAAATTCATAAAGATAGAGTTCTGCATTTGGAATTCGGTTCTCCGCAAAACTACGCAGCCCCATTTTTTTCAATATCAACTTTTGCTCCGATGCTAGTCACTGCGCATGAAAATTACGCCTTTTCCTCTTCTGCCCCGCCCCCCCTCAGCCATAAATAACGGCTGCGGTACTGTTTCTCAGTTTGTTGTGGACGACTTCAACCTCAAAGGCACCCTGCAATTATCCTCGGCTGGATCGACGTATATTTACTCCTCGTGATGTTTCAAATATTTATAATGTTTGTTCCTCTTGTATTCATTGTTATGAATAGGACTCATATCTTTCCAGCGAGCTATATGTGCGAACAGCGCCGTTTTCAACGACTCAACATGGCCAGAGATGTTTCTAAATTGCTTCCATGCACTCACAACACCTAAGTAGCAGCAACACGCTAATCACACTCTATGGTTTTCGACCTTGCCTGGAATGAGATCTATTCGTAATACTGGGTTTCATCAACACCACGGGGCACACCAAAACATCACTAGTACACCTCGTTATACGTAGTGAAGGAAAAAGCATTGTTGAGATAACCAAGGAGACTCGATGCGGGAAACGTCGAAATGGCGTACGGCCTTCATTCTTTGATATAAGACCTGTTATGTTATACCTGAAAGTAATGTTTTCATTGAAATGCATTTGTCCATATTAGGGAAGATGACACTATGGGGATCGGTGTATGTGATTCCTGTATAGATACATGGGGTGTTATGGAGGTATTAAAGTTTCTAAGTCCATTCCATTGTCACAATATATGCCTTATACTGACCCTAGAAAATTCAACTCCAGCAGTGGCTTCTGAGTTAGCTATAAAACCGACTTTAAAGGGAATCGGTGTATAGCAGAGCTCCTAACTTATTTAACCAATTATTTCATTGTTGCAGTCTCGGAAATACATTCTTTGCTTGGTTAGTATTAACCGAACCCTTGGCCAACCCCTCTTTTAGACCTTTCAATTAAGGTTGGTGTAGTCTTCATTCCATAGGAAAAGGGGAACTAATACGGCCAATAGAAGAGGACACCCCACATGTATAATTATTGGCCGATCATTGGGCGCCTTGCTTTGTTTTTTCGGTTTTTCTTTTAGTTCAATATTGGCCCGACTTCACGACTTGTCACTCTCTAGCTCGAAACCACTCATATCTTTACGGCCTTTATTAATACTTGCCACACTTTTTCCACAAGCTACCGACTGTTGGGGTAGGTAACGCTCCTTATGCATTTCTAATGGGCTCTGCTCCTGCCATAGCTTCGATGGAGGGCATGTTGTACCAATTTTAATAATGTAGGAAAACCGGAAGCAAAACCAAAAAAAATATTTGGAAATATTCGAGCCTTACCGAAACCAACTTTTCTCACCGATCTGTAGATTCAACGTTCCACAAACCTAACGTTGAATTTTTAATCCCAACGACTCAATTAAAATGATACCGCAATAGTAAATTGGCCGTCATTGTTCACTGTTACGCGTCAAGCGGCATGCGGCTCGTCCAATTATTGTGGCAGACTTCAACACTCAAGTGCTTCGATTCTTGATTTCTGTGAACTTTTCCCTTCACAGTTTTCAACTCTCTGTATTTGTCGTTAGCGTGAAAAAATCCCAGCAGCTCGGTTAGGTTTTCGATCAGACTGCTTTTAAGGCTAGCCCCATTTTGTGTGAATCTTTCCGCGTATTTAACGCCACTGATGGGCTTTAAATGCTTTGCCAGAATTTGGAACTCCCCGTTTCTTCTGCATGAAATAATATCCAATTCAGCGCATGGATACCCCATTTAAGACCATCAGTGGCCATTTTTAGCCCTTTCCACAGTGATCACCTTCCTCAAAAATTGAGTATTAATACATTATTTGTACCATATTCTATAGTCACCGTTTGCAGTACCCCCTGTATATTCTTCCCGGCAAATTGGGTAAGATTTAAAAAATGACTGACGGATACAAGAAAGAACACCCGTGTACGGTACCTTTGTGCGTTATAAATATCTTCGCTTGGCACATGTACACCCGGTTACGATACCCGCCGTAGAAGCGACGCTCTGATGGTGCCTAAAACTTAAACGCACGTGTGTCAAGAATTCTGCGTCCGATAGAGATCCCCAAGTGGCAAAAATTAATCCCGAGCCCTCCACTGCGGCCACAGCCTCATGGCCAAATTGTGGTTCCGCCGCGTAAAATAGCCAAAATTCTTAATTTGTATTTTGCAAAGCATGCAATTAAGATGCGGGCATTAAAAAAATTTTCACAAAGGTTCCAGGGCAGGAAATATTCTGTAAAACCTCTCCCACACCAAGTCAGCAATGGTATACAGTAATTTCTCGTTATAACGAAGTCAGCGGATGGCGAGAAATGTCTTTATCACCGGTATTTCGAAATAAGCGACAACTCGAGAGAAGCTAAGCAGTTAAACTTCAATTGCGCCACAACTACGAGGAATGAACGCACAATGCATTCATTGGAGAAGAACGTTATGCAGGTGGAAAAGATGCAGCGAGCTTTGGCTGGTTTATGTCCTTGCAGGGCGCGAGCAACGCCTCCTATTTGAACAAACAGTGACTGGCATCCGAACGCCTCTCAGACGGCAGAGCGAATGAGGAGGAGAAGGCAGTGGCCACTTGTATAGAAGAAAAGGTGGAGGTTTGGTGCGGGTGTCACGGAAATCTGCTAGTCTCGCGCTGGAAAGCTTCGGAAAGTCAGTGGTTCGAGTCCCAGGCGGTTTTTGTTGAGCTCAAAAAAGAATGATTAACCGCTCATTCTGGGTAGCCAGCGTAATCATGGAAAGTGACCGGTTTTGCAGTATGGTTTTGAATGATCACTGAGCCATAATTTTTTCGCGAGTTGTGCAGCTGTGAAGTTTGCAGAACAAGAGTTTTTCAGCGCCCCGCTGTCGACGACACTGCTTATTCTATGCTTCGAGTGTCAGTGTTCGCGCAACGTCGCGTCCACGCTAACAACAAATGTCTAGGAACCAAATTCAATGACCCTACCACGCACATGGACCGTTTTTCTAAAGTCGGTTGGCGCGAGTCGAGTATCACTGGCTCGAGAAAATCGCAGGGGAAACGCCAGCTTGTGATCCCGCCATGTTGACCGCCTGACTCGCCGCTGTATCGCCGCCGCTCGGCGATACTTGCGCTCGTCACTTCGTTCTAAGCGGGTCCAGCTCTTTCAGGGCTTTGGGTAATCCGGGCTAAAATGCATGTGTTTGCTTTGGTACCCGAAGAAATTTCGAATAAAGCGATATTTCGAGTAAAGGGTGTTTGTTATAGTGAGGGGTCACTGTATTAGGAACTAACGTCGTTGGCTTTTCATTTGTTGCAATTATTACAGACGATATTTACAATATCACCCTTTGGCAAGTGGGGAGATATGTGCAGGCATTAGCGAAGTCGGAATATCAAACCTGGTACGAAGAAGAAGCATAGATACCCATATTATGACCCAAGTGGTTCCTATGGGGGTTGGCTATCGTGGCCCACGGTAGACGTTCTTGAATGGCGTGTGTACCCAAATTTCGCCCCAAGTGGTTTCTACGGCGGTTGGCGATCGTGGCGGTAGACGTTCTTGGGTGGCGTGTGCACCCCAATTTCGACCCAAGTGGTTCCTATGGCGTTGGCGATCGTGGCGGTAGATGTTCTTGGATGGCGTGTGTATGTGCTATACTGCCCGTCTTTTTTCTGCGAAAAAGAAACTGACTGCGAATCGATCGGGTTCTTTCAGATTCCTTGTTATCCGTTTCGCCTCAAGAGGACATATGAAACCTGGTATTTTTTTAAACCTTCAATGTCGTGCGGACAGTTTGTCAGATAAAGTCGTTTTACTTTAAGTTATGTATGCGTCAATGGTATCATCTGCGGAAAGCTATTTCCTCACTTCTTCGCCCGTTTGAATGGCGGCAGAGGTGTTGGCTCCACTTATTGCTAAAGGTGCAGCATCTGCGAAGTGTAAAACGCCGCTGTAGCTTTATTGATACGCAAATAGCCCAACTAAACCATGACTTGCTATGAAAGCGAGGGCTAATACAGAAACCTTGACAGAGCTGCTTCAATTTTGCTTTCAAACGCTAATGATGAGTCAAAACTGTGAGAAACTTATTGATCGAAGGACAGCGAAGACACTACTCGCTCCTCGTTCATAGTACCGAAAGGAAAAAATACGCAAAGAGGAAAGGGTGACGTCGCAGCGATGACGCAAAACAAACGGGTTGAGGAACAGGGCGAAATACCTGTGACATCATAACCCAGGGGAAGCAATAATAAGACAATTAGTGACTCTCACCAGATTTCTGTCAGAACACACTCTTTACCTGCACGTGGCGCAGCTATATAGGCGCATATAACACCATTTTACATATTTTCACGCAGCCAAAGATGACGCAGCTCGCTTGAAGTTGGCTTGACGCAGTTTGCTGTGCGGATCGAGACGGATCGTAGTGATCCGTACACCTGCGCGGTGTTCGGAGTTCAGTTCTGGCGTCATGGAGTGATCGGAGGAAAACGTTATCGATTTTTTAGGTAGATCAATTTGTTAGGTAGATCTTCTAAGTGACCGCGCGCGTGCTCCCTCCCGAGATCGAGAATCAACAATGGTGCTCTGGAGTTTTTGTAGTGTAGCTCCGCATGCTACTTCATTTGAAGAGCCAGTCTTATTACAGACCAACGCCGCTACAACGAATGCTTCTACTACAAAATGGCCTGTACAACAAAGCATGACATATGGCCTAGCCACATCGCTATGTTTTCTATGTATTGTGAACGCCACTACAGTGAACACCACTACAGCAAATTTGCTTGTTTATCGAAGAAATCTATGCGTTCCCGATCGCTGAACTGTGTTCTGATATTGAATACGCCTAGCCACACACACTGTAACACGCAGCTCATAGTTGTGTCGACGACTATGAGTCATCCAGTTCAGCCACAGAGCTGCAGTAATCGATAAACTCGTACGTAGCTTGTTGCGGCGCAGCGCTGGTTTGGACCAGTGACGATTACGCTTTACGTCTCTGAATCACAACTGGCATGATAGAGGCCATTACGGATAAAACATTCAAGGACGCTCACAGTGACGCGCCGTGTGACGCGATGCAGATATGTCTGGCCATTCAATCATTGCGCCGCTGCACGCCGAGAACCTTCACAGCATGACATCGGCGATGATTGCGCATTTAGTACGTCATACTAGTGTGCCGAACAAAATTGTTGACATCTTTTCCCGTGTTGGAGTTTAAATTTGATGATTGTTTGTCTCAGTATGATTATCTGCTTTTTTGAAGGTCAGTGAAGTGCGCGACGCATATAAGAAAGCGACGTGTGTAACAAACAATTAAAGCGATCCCACACTTCGGTTGGAGGCGTGTGGCTATTTGAACTGTCGTAACCTGTGGCGTACTCACGCCATCTACTGTAGCCTCTAGGCCAGCTGTTTCCGGTAATCGTCGGCTTCTCGTACTCTTTGTGAGTGCGAGAAGCTTACGTTTCTATGAGGCGATAGAGTCCACAAATCCTAAGGCACGCCTCGGCGCTTTCTATGGCTTCGGGTGTGCAATTTTACAGGTTTCCTGATGATTCTCTGGTGACCCCGAATTTTAGGTCTCCTGCATAGATTTCAGGACTGAGGCCAGAGAGGTAAGCTTATTGGGCAGCGTGATTATCGCGATGGGAAAGAGTAAGGGCGAGATGAGCGAGCCCTAGGGTGCTTTGTGGGTGGAACCTTTCTTTTGTCACTCCGTAACTAGCCGAGTGCTACTGTGGCCATTCGGAATAAAAGGAAGTCTTAGACATAGTTGTACACCCTCTCCACAAATTGGAAGTTTTGTTAGTTGTTGAGAATTGCCTCGTACGGTACAATGTCTAATGCTCTTTTCACGTCCATGGCCAGGATGACGATTTTTTCGATGTGCTGAGCTTTCAATCAGCTGTTTTCAGTTTAAAATATGTCCCGGTCCGATAAGCACAGCCCGAAACGATTCATAGTGTTTCGAATCCTCAATTTCTTGTTGCTGTGTGCCATGTGAGCGGTTAGGCCATCGAGAACTTCGTGCTGGAATAATTTCCAAAGCATGAGGACAATAAAATCGGCATGAGATTAGATATGCCCATGGGAGTTTTAGGCTTTGCTTTCATCGGGACGCCAGTATGTCTCCATGGTACATGTATCGTGCACGCTTCCGTACTTTGTTAGTTCTCTCAAGGAGGTACTTCCTGTCCTCCTCTTGGTTCTTGCGAAGAATTTTGTTTGTAATCTTGTCCGCTCATGGAGAAGTGTTTCTTCTGAGCTTTGAGTGTGCCGCATTTTCGTAAGCCCTGGTTAAAGTGCAGTCAAGGTAGAGTTCTTGGGTTCTGCGATTATCGGAATGCGGCACTGGTGTAACATGAAATTGTGCATCCACGAGTATCTCTTTCACCGCATTTAGGACACGTCTCCCGTGAAAAAAAAATTCAGAATTTTATTTGGTTACTTTACACAACCATTGTACGAGAAATATTTCTTCGGTACATCCTGCTATACAACTTCCGTCGTGTTCGGTGCGGTGAAGGAAAATGTCTGCGAATATCCCAATCAGTATTTTATATTTAGCATATACTTCGTAAATGGCTGCAGATTGTATTTCTAGGAACGAGTAAGCCGAGAATCTCAGAAGAAAGCGAACGTATATATTGAATGTTACAGTTAATTTTCGTGATTTATATGGTTGGTCTTACGATTTCAATGGTAGGTCTTTCTTCAATTTTACAAAGCACCGTTCATAAAGGTAGTAGCTGACGTCATGCCTTCCCCTTTCTAGTGGAGCAGAACTCAAAATGAAGGCTTTATTATTGGAATCAGTTACCTTTGCCTAAAACACGTAATGAAGCCACTTTTCGTCGACGCTGTAGCGCGGCCGTGCGTTGGCAGAGAGAAAGCGGCGAGGAACGTCTTTCGAAGGGTGAGGCAGCGGAACGTAGATATCCTGATTTGCTAAACTAGTTAGATTAGCAAGTTTGAGAATTGCTATAAAGCTGCGGAAACTTTTATCATCCTATTTATCAGAACTAGTTGCTCCTTTGGCCTTTTGTAATATATGTTAGAGTACAACCATATTGGTATTCAGCCATTTAGAAAACGGAGTCCTATCCTTGGCAAGCAGTACGCAAAACCTGGGGTATCTTTAGCGGCCAGATGTCTGTATGTGGTCTCTACGTGTTGTTTTCCCGCCCTGCAAAACAACCCTTAACGAGTCTTCCATACAGCCACTTAACTCCGTCGGATCTTTGTTACCCAGAAGGTGCTGCCGAACAAGTTAATGAAGCCGTGCGAAGGAAGCGTGCAATGGACGTGAGGCTGCGCCAAAACATGCCCAAAACAACCATCGCTAAAACAGACCAAAAAACCGTACCACCAACGCGCCCGCCGGGGAGCCGGCACCTCCGAATGGAGAGCGCCTGGTAAATTTGCTGTGCCATCTACAGTGTGCTCCGTGAGTGAAACGACCAGCCCCCCCCCCCCCCCCCCCCCCATCTGACCACCGCCTCCGCAGCCTTGGGAGTTTATTGTCCCGCACGCCGCGAAAGAACTGCTGGCTGGTAAAGGCGAAAGCTTTGCTTCAAAAAAGCAAAGCGTTTTTATTCCACTGAAAGCAATTGTTTGTTTCACTTTCGGGTGTTTGTGGCCTCGACGTCCCCCGCAGTGTCGGCTTGGTTTCCGAAATGTGAGGGAAGGAACGTAGTGACGTCTTTGAGTATGATAGCGTCCGGAACGTAAACACGTCGAAAGGAAAGAGCGTAGGTGAGAAATCGCATTTTTAAAAGATATTTCCAGTTTGCCGTGCACGCTTCCGGGACCTTGACCGCACCGTTTCAACATTAGAATCTTACTCGTACCCCTCGGATGAGAAGCTCTCACAATGTGAACCCGAGCTCGGCGGTTATTCGAATGGAAATCGAAGAACCATCACTTTTGTCGGCAGTCTAAAGCCGTGCGTGGTCAGCCATCCGAATGTAAACGCGCGCATGGAGGGAGCACTTTCAGGAGCTCGCACAAGGCACAGAAACAAGGTAGTGAAAGCCCCGACTGGGTAATGTTTCGGTCTCTGGTAGAGGCAACGACGTGTTGGGCTAACCTGGCGCGCTGTAGCGCACGCGGGAACGGAATAAAAGAAACCTAGGAATCACCCCGCCCGGCCGTCACCCCCTTAGTTTTCCTATTTCACCGCTGCACCCCTTAGCGAGTGACCACCGATAAATGGCAGCACCGCCCATTAGGGATGGGGAAGAAGAAAGTTTCCATTGTCTGCTTTTACTATCGTTAGAGTTAAGCGGCACAGCGGCACCGCAAAATATAGGCGACTCGTACACGCGCGTCCGGACTCGTACAAGTGCGTCCTAAGTACGCATAATCATAAGTACTGTAATCATAAGTACTGTACTCATGAGTACTGTACTCATGAGTATTCATACTGATGAATACTCTACTCATGAGTACTATACTCGATTGACTGATTGTAGGGTGTAACACGCTGATGCAACGCAGGTGATGAGGCACGCTGTTGTGGAGGGTTAAGGAATAGTTTTGACCGCCCGGGGATCTTTAACGTGCGCCGCAATTTCGTACGCACGGACGTTTTCGCTTTTCGCCTCCATCAAAAAAGCGGCCTCCGCGGCTGGGAATCAAACCCGCGACCATGTACTCAGCAGCGCAACGCCTTAGCCACAGTGCCACCGTGGCGGGTATGAGTACTATACTCACTAGTACTCTACTTACGTTTGTACTCACTCGTCATCCTACTCATTTTTTTAAATTTGGGTCTGTATTCACTCATTTTCGTAGCCACTCGTGACGTTGAGTAAAAATGAGTAAAAATGAGTGTACTCACGAGGGAGTACGCCTCCATTTTGAATGCCGCACAGGCTATCTTAATAGCCCGTGCGGCAGAGGGTCTTTGGCCCTGGCGTCCCTAGCTTAGAATAATCTTTGATCTCCAGTGTTCTCGTTGTTATTCGACGTTTCGAGAAACCACTGCGCCGAAAGATAAATACTGAGTGCAACCGCCGCGGAATTAGATTATCCGTATCTCGCCTGCGCGCGTCATTTTGTTGACTGTTGCTTCGACGCCTGTGTTCTCTTTGAGTTGTTAGGGGAGCTCAATATCGCTCAAATAAACGTGTTTTCCTTCAGTACAGCTGCGTTGTCTTTGGCTACGCGACAATATAATCAAGGGCTTGAAAGGATTGGAGCCACCGGGTTTAGAGAGGGTCCGTAATCGACACCTGCTCAGTAACTTTATTATCCTTAAAAAATATTTAAAAAGTAATAAATAGAAAGTTGCGAGATATACCGAAATAAATTATCTCTGTCGTTACGCCAATCTCCAAAAAACAACAAAAAGAATGACTTACAAACGCATTTTCATCCTTTCAGCATCTCCGCGCACAATGAAAAAGTTCAAAGTATCCGTGCTACTTTCCTTCTGCTAACAATTTTTTATTACCTAATACTGCGCAATTTGGTTTTACACACAACAAATATACACTTCCTTTTTAAAAAAAAGCTATCCGACTGCAGCAACAGTTTGAAAGAAAACAAACGAGGGGTTCTGGCTTTAATGTTACATTTAACAAAGGCCTTTGATACCATACACCACAATATTATGCTAATAGGTGGCAATATGTATGGTTTTGGGGCATTTAAAATGCGGAGCATTTCTTAGGCTCGCCTGGTCCTCCGTCGTTGATGGCGGCGCCGTCCACACGCTCACTGCGCAAGCGCAACTCTCCTCCTTACAACCACAGCTCCGCGATCCTACACTATAAAAAAAAGATATACAGTCTAGCCCGCTTATAACGAACACAACGGGAAACCGAAATCACTTCGTTATATCCGCTTTTCGCTATATCTGGACAGAAAATCTATCTATACCAATGGTGACGGGAAACGAAGATTTGTTCGTTGTAGCCGCTATTTCGTTAAAACCGGGTTCGTTATAAGTGGGCTACACTGTAGTTAGCGGCGCCCGGTTTCAATCCCACGACTCTCTGGCCGCAACGGGAGGTACGCGGTGCTCTTCCCACTACGCTACAAATCCGGGACAGGAGCAAGTGCTACGAACGCGCCTTATGTCCTTGACTCATTCAAACTACGCCAAGAAGCTACTGATACACCGAAGGCACGCGAAGCTGAACGTCAGCAGAAACGACGAACTGAAAACTTTAAAGGGGAATGCTGAATTTCCCGCGGGAAGGCTGTGGCGGGAAGCGCCACGCGCCTTGCAGCTCAACCAGCCCCGTCCGCAGCGCCTTTGATGCTGATTGTGGCAGGATGCCCCTAGGAATTGGCCAACCAAAGAATCCATCACGAGATAGGTTCGCGTTCAACCACCGTCGCCATGTTCCCGTAGGGGAACCGCCGAATAAGAAGAACGAGAAGACAAAGCTGCGAAGAGGAGGGCGTGTACATTGCTCCCAGCCGGTGCAGCAATGTCAACAACGTTTACCACACCAAAGCTTACGAAGAATCAGAAGGGAAAAGCGCTTGTCCCGTCTACTCCTCGTCCCGTGTTTTTATTTAGCGCTTGTTTTCCGTGTGGCTTACGGAGAACACCGATTCTACCACCGAGACAACATCGACAAGAACATGATGAACGAGTAACGGCGCCTCGAGAACCACCGCCTACTCACCGTAACACAACAGCACTTGCGTGCCTTTGCCACCGGTGTGGACCCGGACGCGGAATTCCCTCTGGCGCTAGTAAAAACCAGATCACTCAACATAACGGCAACACAATGGAACCACACGGAACAGTCACGATGCTTCGCATCCTCACCAGGGTTCCCCACGGGAAGATGGTGTAATTTTTTCAGTGCTTTTCCTGCTACTTTAAGGGCACATTTCAGTGTGTTAGGCTAAAAGATACGTAAACGTGTTCTGAGCCGCATAAATATGGAGTGCCTGATATCAGGAAATTACGAACACTGGTTTCGAACATTTATGTTACAGACCTCGGCGTTGTACGATTAAATTAAAACATTTTCCCATATGCGGACGACAGAGCATTTACTATATGTGTCGCGAACATTGATACAGTATTGGAACGCCTACAAGGAAATATTCTCACATTATTTCATTGGCTTAAGGAAAATTGTGTTCTTTGTAAATTAGCAGAACACAAAGCATTTCGGTTTTAGGAACGTACACAAAGTTATCACAATAAGTAGGAGTATTTCTTGCATTCTTCAGACGGTAACTCCTGCCATTAACCAGAATTTTCACTTGAAACAACCGTCATGTATTTAGTTAGGTGTTTTGGTCTATGTTTAGCATGGGCGAACCACGTGAAGCATATATTTAACAATCTAAGATCAATTGCTGCAATGGTGTATCACGTCCGAGGTAGAGCTCCATTCACAGTTAAGCTTACTGTGTACAAGGCACTAGATTAATCGTAGTTACGTGTGGGATAACATTATACGGAACTAGCTCGGGTAACAAAAAACAAGAAATTATTCGAATAATTCGAAAAATAGTCAAGAGCACAACCTACGGTACAGCGTTAGATAAAGCTGGTATGAAGAAAAACTATCAAGCCCTGGGTATACTACTAATGAAACAAATGTTATAATAAGTAGTGCTTAACAATCGCCATTTCACTAAGGAATTTAGAGTTGCGGTAAAAAAGAGTTTGATACCGCAAAAACCCCGCTGTACGTACATCCACGAGAGTGTACGCACATTGCAAGAAATACTGAACTACTATGTTCGGGAAGTATTCAATGAATGGAGTGAAGAATTATGTACAATAAACACGAAACAGAAACCGAGCAAAGTCACTAGAAAGTGGCGTGGAGGTACCATAAACACTCAGTCTATTTATTTATTTTATATAATTTTCAATACTGTGAGCCCTTCCGGGCTGTTACATGGTGACAATACAATGCAAGCTTCGCACAAATATTGCGTTCAAATTTTTTACGAAAGCGCCAACCACATTGTTGATTTTGGCAATGGCACTTGACATACGAGGATTTGTTCAATGGCTTGTGTTCAAGTTGTTTAGATTCATGTTCCTTTATGTGTGTACAATTTTGAAGTTGCAGTGAACTGTAGCCCTGTAAGGGAGTAGGCCTTTGTTTTCTTTCAATTTGTTTCATTTCATTTGTTTCTATTGCAGTACTAAACAGAAAAAAAAAACGTTGATGAATGTGCAGGCGCAAGAAGACGCCCATTTTGTGTATGCGTTTTATGTTTTGTTTTGTTTCACGCGCTGGGAAGTGTGCAGTGTATATACACAAAGCAAGCCTTACTGTGCTTCTTTTCATTAAATTTAATCGAAATATGTTGCTCCACCAACCGCGTGGCCACTAACGAGTACTGCGTGCTTAGATCGCCCAGAAAATTATTCTTGTACAGAAGATTTGGATAAATAAATGAATGAAAGAAGTGATAATTATTGATAAGTTATAATTACATAATTAGTTAATTAATTCGTTTGTTGGTTACTGTGGGTGTGGGAGTTGCTGCTGTCAAGTAGGTTGTGAAGGAGATGCCAGGTACGGGTGTAGCTTAGCGCGCCTTTGAGTTGGTCGCATAGCAAGAACCAGTTCACCCCTGGATCGTGGGGGCATATTCTTTCGGTTGCACACACGGGAGGGCAACGCATTTGCTGAGCGTTTTATTGTGGCGCTTAGCATCCCAGCGTTTAGTGACGTTGCGCCGCGCCTCCCAAATATGAAGCAGGTGTCCCTGGACAGCTGTGTGATCGTCGGTAAGTGTCACGTTGTGAGTGTGGCGCTGAGGGCTTTGCTGGAGGGCCTCTGGCTACGCATTGGGGTCATTCAGAATTGCTATATTCTCATTTTTGTGTGAAAGAACGCTGGAACGCACACATACCTGCTGGCAGCAACCAGAGACGTACAGTGGCAGTGGATCTGCACCTCTTAATTACTCGGCCACAAAAAATTGTCTAGGCAGCTATGGCAGCAAACAGAGTGTGCCACTAAATTGGTTAATCCACAGAGAGGCCGCCGTAGTTGTTAACCTGCCAGTCTTTCTTCCGTGCTCTGTCTCGGCAAGTAATGCAAAACAAAGGCAAAGGAACTAAAATGTTTACGCCTCCAAAGACGCGGTAAAAGTTGTCGTATGAGCCAAGCGTGTCCCGGAGGAAACCTGTAATTGGAAAATAAAACAAACATTGAAGTGTTAGAATAAGTTATTTCAAACTGTAAGAAAGAAGCTAACAGTTGGAGCGGCGCACGGTGATTCTCCTTAAACAGTGCTGAGTCACAAAGCTTTTACTGCGACAACATATCTTACCTATCAACGTATTTTTGGCTGAGTAGTTGGGGAAGTACTGCTAAGTAATAGGTGAGTTCAGGTATGCATGTTTCTACAACTGCAGGAGCTATGACCCGGGCTGTTTCCCGATATAAAAAACGAACCCTCCTCATTCATCCTGAACGATGTCTTGCTATTAGTTGATAGCGTCGTTAAGCTTTGTAATGCTTTATTGCCTCACTGTTCACACCGTCACTGCAATAACGGTACTTCTTGCCAGGGCAACAGACTTGCGAAGGGCATACGTCTTTTAGAAACTCAGCCCATGTGATTCGCAGAACGCTGTGACAAGACTATTTCGAAAAAAAAAAAACGCTCACTTCGCTGCAAACGTAGTAGAAAGACGATAGTCCTGTGCAACCGCCACCCCGTGAATCCGTCTATTCTCTCCCACGTCGACACGTCACCCTCTTACTCTCCGGTCTCACTCCTTCCACGACGAACACGGTTGAGCACTGCTCAAGTCGATTCAATGTTCCCGCGTTGCACTGCTTCCGTGCCATCTACTGCTATCTTTCGTTACCCTCCAAGAGACTTTTTGGAATGCCGCCACGTGTTCTTGGCTCGGGCCGAGCGCATTTTGTTATTTTTTGGTCCAAACGCTGTTTTCAACACGTAGTTTTCTTTTTATTTACTATGGCAAAAATTAGGAAGCCATCTATTAAAAGAACACTGGAAAGGAACACTGCAAATACCCCTTATGCATTGATGATTTGGCTAAACAATTCCGAATGCTCTTTTCAACAGCGAACCTGTTGAACAAATTGTTATTTTTCATCTACGTAGTAAGAATTAAAAAAAATGCCGAGCGCAAGTGAGTCCATGCTCGTGAACGCGTGCCGCGCGGTGACCACTCGGCAGGTATAAAAAAAAAATGCCGAGCCCACCTGTGTGCGTGCCTTGCGGCGACCGCAAAGCGTCCCGGGCGCGCGTTTGTCTAGCCAAGCATAGCCATTAAGAGGGATTGGCTAAAATTTGACAAAAAAGCTTAACCGCTCGCCGTAATCGTGGCAACACTTGCTCGGAACGAGAAGGACAAGTGTTAGCCTGCGGGCCTCTGAGGTGATGTCCAATGACTAACACTTCCAAAAAATGCCGGCATCTCACACATAAAGCGACAATGATGGAGTAAAGGTCGTTGCGGCAGCGAAGAAGAAGCAAATCGGCTTTGATAGCGGGCTTATTAGTTTTTCCGATCTCAGGCCCTGTTAACATTACGCTCAGTTACCGGCAGTGCATAATTCCTGAGGTTCCTTCCTTAAAGTACCTTGGGATAATTTACACCAGTGAACTTGACTGGACCCCACATATTGCCCTCATTGAGGCCAAAGGTGCACGTGCTGTTGGGATGTTAAGACGTCTCAGTCATTGAAAGAAGGGAATGCGCAGAGAGACCCTTCTTATGATATACAGGATGTACGTTCGCCCCATTTTAGAGTTTGGGTGCGTGTTATTTGCTGGGTCCGCGGCGTATAAGTTTCATCGTCTCGTTATTCTGGAGCGCCAGGCTCTTCGCTGCTGCTTAGGGTTGCCTAAGAATGCAGCAAATGCAGTAGTCTACTTGGAAGCGCGCGTTCCTCCTCTGCTTAATAGGTTCCGGACACTGACTGTTGAAACTTTTCTGAGAGCTTATAGCTCTGAGGTGAACAGGGAGCAGTTCATCTTTATTGCAGAACCAGGTGCGTTTATGGTGCACCAATGGCCCAGGTCCTCATGTCCACAAAGCAATTTGGTACAGAGCCTCCTTTCTCCGTAGGGTGTAGCAATAAATCAGGTTATTCCATATAGAGACAGGAGTTCTCCTCTTTCTATCAATTTCCAGAACATTTTCCCCAAAAACGCTAAACTTTTACCAGCCCGACTGCTCAATCGTCTTCTCGAAGGTTATTTGGCCTCCATGCAGCCAGGTGCTATAATATATACAGATGCCTCTCAACGAGAAGAAAAATCCGGTATAGGAATATTTTCCCTTTCCCTTAACTGGTCCTTTTCGGTTCGTCTGGTTGATTTTATCCCGATATTCTTCGCGGAATTCCTGGCAATTGTCCTGGCGCTACGAAAGCTGGATGTATCAATTACATCTCCAACCATAAATTCTGATTCTTTTTCTGTATGCTTAGCCCTTTCTTCCCATAAAGACACTCCTCTTCTGCGGACGTTTCGGTCACTCCTGCCACCTCACTTCACTGAAATTAACCTTCTTTGGGTTCCTGGTCATGCGGGGATCACATTCAACGAGACAGCCGACTCTCTTGCAAGGATAGCACTTTCTGGTCCTGTATTAGACGTTGTAGAGCCGACACCTTTAATAACAGCAGCTAGGTACCGTAGGATGCTGAAACTCCGAGAACAGCAAGAAAGCAAGAAGCGGTTTTACTGTCATTAAGTGAATTTAATCATCTTAAATTATCATAAAAACCTGAATGGTGCCCTTCACGCAACTTAGAGGTGGTTATCACAGCCTTACGTTGTCGAGTACCCCAGTTAAATAGGTACTTGCACAGGTCTCGTCTGGCGCCAACAGCTCTGGGCAGCTATTGCAACGAAGACGAGTCTGTCGAACACTACCTGTTGACATTCCGACGTTTTTCCCGACTGAGACGTCAGTCCCTGGAGGTGCCGCTTTGCAGTTTGGGGATACCACTAACAGGGCCGGCTATACTATCGTTCGGGGCATCCGAAACGGGGTTTTGCCGCCGGGATGTATGCTCTGCTCTCCTGCGCTTCATTGAAAATTCTAAACGATTCTCTTTATGATTGAGATTGGTCATCCTCGCTTTAATTTTCCAGTTTTTTTTCTTCTCAAAACCAACTGATCTAAATTATCCTTCCTAGGCGTGTCGTGAATTGATAAGAGTACCATTCATTTTTACAATACTCTGTTGTTTGGCCGATCCCCTGATTGGGTATGCGCCATTAATTATCAGGATCAACAACATCAACAACAACATAAACCATCACGCTGGTCTTAAAGGTTGCGTACAGCTTCGCTACAATCAAGTCTTAAGCATTATTTTGAGCTTCCTCAATTTGTTTACTGGACAATGTCGAGAATAATCAAGTGTTTCACTGGATATAGTGGTTTTGAAAAGATTTGTCTTTTGAAACCCCTGCTTCAACTATTCTTTAACTTTTGACTGAAATGCACAGAACTGCCGACATAAACAGAAATGCTTGGGTATGAATAGACCAATAAAGGCTATCATCTTTAAAACAAGAATAAATCTAAACGGAGATGATAGCGGGTGAGTGTGCAAGATTCAGTGCTAATTCCGACAGGTTCCAGGGCAGCAATATCGTACTAACGGTGGACAGGTGAAGCAAGAGCGATGCTTTCCATCACTGAAAGGGCTTTAAAATCTGTTCAATAGCGTACTTCTCAGCTCGTTTACGAACCCACGTGGTAACTACGCGTACAATGACAAACTTCTAATTAAACACTGAAAGAACCGGAAGAAAATCGTGAGAATCCTGTGAAGAACCTTGCAACAAAACTGCCAGCTTTCGGCCGCGTGAAAAATGTCATCTGTTCCAGATACAGCGAAAAACCTGCCTTGATTACGTCGTCCTGCGACGTCGCCATAGCTACATTGTTTTTCACCCTTCCCTTTTTCGACGAGCCGTGTCCTAGGAGGTTCATTGGCGTGAGAAATAGTGTTTGTTGCAAAATACAGACTGAGCACTTGGCACAGAAATGGTAGAGTGGAACCGGATTATATGTTTCTGGGTTTTACGACCACCCCGGTTTTACGACGGACAATTCGAGTACCACCAAAGCCCCCGCACAAACAAGGCAATAAATGTACGCCCACCTCCCCTCGCGGGAACCCTGCTGTGATTCAACGCATCTCATGGGGGGTTCCATTGGCCTTTTCATCGTATTGATTACGTTTATAGCAGGGATTCTCACGCGAAGGGGAGGTGGGCGTAATTTTCCATTTTCACCATGCAATGCACATGCAGTACACGTATGCTAAGGTACGGTCTTTATTGCAGACGAGAATGAGTGCCTTGTTGTCCGTAAAGTGCAAGTTTTGGGCTTGACGATTGAATGAAGCAATCGTCGTGTACTGCGAGAGAGTGCAAGCGTAACGCGGACGACCGTCGTCTGAGACCGTCGGAGCGCGGCATGCCGCTTTATATTCACAGCGCCCGAAGGAGACGAGAGCGCGGAGAGAGTACTGCACATGCGCAGCGCCGCCCACTGGCGCCTAGCAATGGAGTGAGAGCGCGCTGCGCCAACCCGCAGCTGTTTGGGAGAGGGTGTTCGCTATCGGAGAGAGGAGAGAAGGAGAGGTGGAGCTGTGCGGACAACGCCGGACAGAAGCAAGAAGGACAAAGGGGTGAGCATGAGATGCGTTGCATCTAAAATTGGCCGCGTATCTGCTCCCTTTCTCTCCTTTCGCTTTCTCGCTCAGCTCTCATGCTTTTTCTCTTCCTGCCAAGGTTAACAGTCTAGAGTTGTGCTAAGTCAATTTACATTTACCGCGTTCCAGGGTTCCATGCCGGGTTCCTCGATGCCAGCGCTGCCATACGATGGAGACGCGCGTGAATCGGTGCGCCCTACTTCAACGTTTATAGAACCACGTTGCCCTACTCCACGTGCGTTCTAAGCGGAGCGTGGAACCTATCTAGTGGAACCTTTCGTAAGGGTTGCCACTTGATTTCTTAAAATGCCGGGTGAAGCTATAGTGGCGCAGGCGACAGCAAGCGACGGAGAGAATTTTTTTCTGCAGTCCACGTATTATCTCATCTCGTAAAAATCAAGCATCTATAACTTTTTTATAAAGGAACACTGTAAATATCACTCATCTATTGATTTTCTGCCTTATATTTGCCTAATGTCTTGTTTTTCTTCAACAATGTTGCCAAGTCTCAACATTGGCACGGGACTGTGTTCTGTGGGTAGATTTGGCTGTGGGTATATACGAATATTGCGCAGCATTTGTTTTACTTTGGCCAGGTGGCTGAATCGAGTCACAGAGAGACCGATAGACTAACAGGCACACAGACAGACAAAATTGTCTGTGTTAAGCAGCCCAGAAACCACTATCGTCTATAAAATTTTGGTTAGCATGCGCGATTTGATGCCTTACCTGCCAATCAGCGCATGAAACGAAAGTTGCGGCGGCCTTTTCGGCTAGCCTTGAGCCCGCTCAAATGGTCTTTCCGCTATAGCTTCCGTTATCGTCTTTTCTTTCTTTCCCCCTCCTTTAGGGTCGGGCCGTTCCTCTGCCCAATCGCTAACCCCCTCTCCTCGCTGGCTTCTCTCCTTGTCTAGTTGCCCACCGGCCCCAGGGGCAGTGTGCAGGTGGTAATTTGTCTCAATCAGCAGCGAATTGCCAACCAGGTCCATCTGACATGCTTGGGCTACCAAACGTGTTTGTGTTGATGGTGTCGGCTATGATTCGAACTGGCTGGAGGGAATAGCGGCAGGGGATTGCGATACAATGTTTGTTTTAGTGCAGTGTGATTGTCACCTGCACTGCGTTATTAAAGCGAAGCTTCAGTGCCCTCACTGATGCCGTTGTGCACCCGCCCAATTTTTTACCGATATCACTTGAGCGGGACCACTCCAGGACCTCGACAACCAGCGTGACGTCCTGAAGCAACGCGGACGGCAAGTGCTGCTCGCATCGGTACCTCTTGACCCCCATCCATTGCCGAGCGGACTGCCGCGTGCCGCCGAGGTTTTTATCCATAAGGCTCGAGCTGGAGCGGCACTCACCGATGATGTCATTGCTAAATGGCGAGCCTACCTCCCTCGTCGTGCACGCCAGCAACCTGAAGACGCTGAGCCCTCCCATCCCGACGTCACATGTCGAACATGCGACCTGGGGGTCCGCCCCCCTAAGGAGCATCTTGTGTGGGAGTGTCCCGGACTTGAGGCTATTCGCGCGCGCCGTCGCCACCAAGTTCCCACGTTCGCGTACTGGATCTCGCCACCACAGCACATGCACGCAGCCTGAGTCCTGCGTTCCCTCTGGGACTTCGCACGCGAGGCTGACATTCTGAGCCGGACTTAATTTAACCCCCTCCTTTTCCGGCCTACCATTCTTATAGGCCTCTGAGCCAGCCCTTTCCCAAATAAAGTTACATCTATCTATCTGAAACTCCAAAACTTTATAGATATAAAGTAATGCTGTTGTAGTGCCACTATCATCATTTTCTGAAGCGCCACCATCATCATCAGCAGATTGGCCAGCTGGCATGAAACACACTCGGCACCCGGCACACCTCGGGAACGGCACCCGCGTTCTATGCGCCTCGTCGTTTTCATGGCACAGCCAACGCAACCACAATAAACGTGGGCGCGGCCGCACCGCCTCATCGGCTGCCTACAATTTGACGGCCCGGACAAGCGGCTTCGCCATGGCTTCATAACGCTGCTTCCCCTGCTACAACGCGGATGACGGCACGCGAAGAACGTTCCCCGCACTCCCAGACCTTCCCTTGCTGATCGCGTTTGATTCCATCTGAAACCACGCTGCCTGGTTCGTCATCTTGGAGAGCCATTTTTATGTAAATGGCATCTGCTCCCCGGAAATTAGGTACCTCTTAACACTACAGAAGCTACCTGCTGACCTCATTGAGCAGATCCAACTGCCGACCCCAGGACCCGGTGCGTATGACGACTTGAAGGCCGCTGTCCTAAAAAACTACGGTATAGGAACGCCCCTCTCCACACCACCACGCCTTCCAACGGCATCCGTGGATTACACGTCGCCGGCAGGTCCATCCTCACCTGACCAACAAGCGCGAGCCCCGACTACGACTTGCGGCACTTCCGAATTGGCGTTTCACTTAGCCAACTCGATGCCACACCATGGCGCGGTCCCACACGTTGTTGCGTCTCCTGCACAAACCCAACCGTGTATTGACTGTTTTGCCGCTAAAAAATGGGACACTTCACCACCTTCGCCGCACGGCACTGGTGAGAAGGATCTTTCAGACCCTTCTCCTCCCCGCACACGCGAGCCTTCTCACCAGTCACCGGTGGAACAGCTTCCAGCAGTCGACAACAGCTCGAGATCCTCGGAAGTGCAACTGACACTCGAAACTGATCAGACTGCCTCCAACAGTCCTGACACCCTGGCTACGATGGAGACACCGGAGAAACAATTACGGGACAAATGTCTCAACAAATGGCACCGGAAGAAGAATTTTTTGTCCTCATGCAGTAAGACGCGCCGCAAACTGGTTACCCCACGTCGACCGATTCCCTGCTACAGGAGCGTATTCGGTATACGGTGTAACAGGCGCTCTGCTCTCCGACAGCGGATGAAACCAGCGTCAGTGCACTGCACGACAGGAACTCGACACACCGGTAGTTCGAGACACGCTTGTCGTTGGCGCCCTCCGCTGCTCCGTCTCGCACGGCGCGTGCGCACGTTGCCCAGACAGCGACACATCCCTAGAACAAACACCACAGCACAGTCAAGCCCGAACTCCGGTCGTCATTCTGCTGCACCGCGCTTCACCTTGCCGATGTCCTTCGAGTTACGCCTGCCGTTCGCTCCACCATCAATTGCAGCAGCCGCTTCGCATCCCGCAATTCGTCCGCGGCCGCACTCGCAGCCTCGTTCACCAGAGGTTGCTCACATCCCGGACGCTACCTCGCCGACGACCAGGACCGTGCCGTTTAGTCAACCCCTGCCACTTGACCACGGACTGCCCACGAACTCTTCCTGACTACGGACAAATTGTACATACCTGTTCATAGTGCATAGTGTATTTTCTTGCATTGCTATTTACATTTGTCACTTTACCGCGCTTCACACTAGGGGGTGGGGGAGCCCTGTAGCGCCACCATCACCATTTTCTGAAGTGCCACCATTATCATCAGAAGATTGGTCAGCTGGCACGGAACACACTCGGCACCCGGCACACCTCGGGATTGGCACCCGCGTTCTACGCGCCTCGTCGTGTTCATGGCACAGCCAACGCAACCACAATAAACGTGGGCTCGGCCTCACCGCCTCATCGGCCGCCTACACTGTCAATGTTGCAGTCATTATATCTCAGCGTAGACACCTCCGATCGAGACGCTCATCCACACCATGTCCGGGGTAAAGGCGCCGCCGATCAAGCCAACGCAAACCGCAGCGGGTGAGAGCATCGTCAGTGAGAATAGCGAAACCTTGTCCTGGATCAGAGCGAGGCCGAATCCTGTTGTCAGAAAGCGCGAGCCAAAGAGAGCTTTTCTCCAGCCTCGCACATTCCAAACTTGCCAAAAATGTTTAGTGTTCCCCGCAGCTTGTGGAAGAGGCATACAAACACGATCCTGTATAGTTTACAGTTTCGGAGTCGCAATGTTTGCAAAAAACGACTATAATCTTATTCATGCTATGGTCCTAAAACATTTTGAGGCTGCGGCAAAACATGCCGGTCACGCTAACCCTCACCTTGGATTCCGGATTTGGCACTAGTTTTGACCACTGTGGACGCCAATCAAAACCACATGATCGCTAAGAGGCATGCCAGTTGATGATGCGCGAATGGAGTCTCTCGAAGGAATTTACTGCTATGTCTGTCTCTCCTTCGTTGGAATCTTTATTACGCAAACTATGATTTCCTGTATCGGTGTTGTTGATCAATAGACTTACTCACAACGCTGTCGTCCCCCTACCCCCTCTCTTTAATGTCTTTCCTTAACCTCTGAAATAAAACCCCTAACTTCCTGCACTGCACGTGTAAGCAGGTTTGCCGAGTTTCCCGTTTTTCTCGCAAAATGGGCATATTAAGTTTCGCTCGTAGAGAAATTTTTTGTCCACCGGCTGGTGGGTTTGCAGAGAAATATGAGACGCCGACTGGCGGATTCCAGTACTTTGGCGATTTCAAAGCCTAGTAACGGTATTTTGTAGAACATCTGGGTGTGTATATCCCACAGATGTGTGACCAGCGTTGGTTAACGAGGCAGCGGGAGTGGGAGCCCAGAAAAAGATAAAGAGCGCGGGAGGAATGAAAACATCAAACAAAAAAAGAACTTGATACAAAAAAAGAATTTAAATTGGAATACAAACAATTTGATGCAGAGGGTGCATAATACTGTGAACCTTCAAGTTAATTTGATCGTTTTTGTGCTGAAACATTTACAGGCCTGTTACACGAAAATACACCAGCGGCAACTGTAATATTCTTAACACAAATGTTTAGTGCACGATGGTAGTTTACTTTGTGTTTGTTTTATTTCTAACAAGTCCCACACAAGCACAGCAGTACGTACCAATGAGAGAGCCGGTCACGAGGAAAGTGCTGCCCACCCACGACGCAGTTTCATGGTCGACGAGGTAGTGGTTCGTCTAAAGCAAGTACAGATATCCTTTACTAGAACTTATGATGGTGGTCACAAAGACAATCGATGCCGCTACAATTGCAATCACCCAACATCGGTCTTGGAGATTGCCAGGCAGCTGACAGCTTGAGGTCTCCTTCGTCTCGTGTGGCATGCTCACGATTCGGCCTCACTGATAGGGAGGTAATCCCTGACAGCTAGGAATGTCAACGTTTCTCGAGCTTCAGTGCTTGCGGCTTTGGATGCTCAGTTGCTTGCACTGCGCAGGGGTTTAAAGCAGTGAGTCAGCACAAATAAGGCCAGCTCGAAAAGAAGTCAGTCGGGCATTTTGTAGGATTCAAATGCACAGGCTCGTCGACAGATTAACGCAGTTAAATTTCGTCCCTGTTTAAATGCTTAGAGTACAAGTGGGGTTGAACATACCCGCTGCCGGGATTATAAAACCTCTGCGGTGAGGTCGACTCTTGTGACTAGTGAACTTTGCGTTAAATGTCAGGCAAAATATTAAAACCGCCCGCCATCCACACCTGCTCCTGCAGCTGCACGTATTTCCGCAATACAGCCAGAGATCGCAGCCTGATTGGGGAGCGGTGACTGTACTCGCACCCGAGGTAAGGTCGAAGGTCATAACCTCCGCTGTTTTTCATAAAAAGCACAAAAGAAGGAAACCCATATTTATAACTACAATTTAGCACACATTTGTTTGTCGCCAATGCACGGTATAGGAGCAATACTGCTAGAAACATGATCAAATATCCTTGGCTTGTCCAGCTGCTAGAAGTGACAAAAGCCTGACCACGGTAAATTGATTAAACATACTCAATACTTTGAGGGGCTAAGCAACGGGGACCTGTGTATAACGGCGCATACCTGTTTCTTCTTGTCCCCGTTGTTTAGCGCCTCATGTATTGAGTTGTTAGAGGAAGCGGGCGCGAGATCACTAGTTATTCGTGTCGCCAGGATGAGGTTTTCAAATAACCTCATATCTTTCTGACAATGCAAATAGTTCAAGCTCAAACATACGTACTTCTGCAGGCCGTGATAAATCAGTCTTTGCAGTTCACAAATGCACTTAAATTTAAAAAAAAGAAGTATTCTGCTAATAAACAGGATATGCCAACAAGCCAACACTGTGATAAATCATCATTTTGATTGTGCGTACCCCATCGTGAAGTTCTGTGTAAGCAAGCTCATATTGGAGCGGCTGGAACGCCAATTTTAGGCGAATCTTTTACGTTTCATAGCGATGGCTGACACCGGAAATTGATAAAATTGGTTCACCCTCCTTCCCATACGAAACGAACTTGTCAATATTGCTTTTCTTTGTGCAATAGACTAGCCGCCCAGCTCCTGGAATTAAAAAATTGATGTATTTGTGTCACCCTTTTGTGCGCGTTAGCAACAAAAATTCTTGAGTGTTGTTTCGTTACTCGTTCCGCTTGGTGTTCGCAAAACATTAAAATGTGTCACACTGCACAGAAAGATCACTATCGAATTATTAAACAGCCCTAAACGTTGCTCTACAACCCTATTCAGACTTTGATTCGGCAGGGAAGCTGCAGAAGAAACCACATTCCATTCCTGCTTAGACGGTTCCATGAAGAGCAGATTAAACATCACGATACCGACCATAAATGAAATATCCTGCGAGATTAGAAGGACGTCGTTAAAGATAAAGCTATCCACACGAGCTTCCTCCATGCAACAACCGACTCCGACGGTCACTTCGCAGAGCTATGACAACCTCCCGGTGATGAGACAGCAAGGACGTTTGGATCAGCTCTTTACCCAAGACGAACTCTTCGCTGCTGTAAGGGCAAGAAAACCCACGCTCATTACCCAGACCATGACAACATCGCATGGGTAGGACTTCGAAAGATGCCTGTCAAAGCCAGTGAAACACTTCTCCACGGTGTTAACAACTCTTAGAAACTAGGCTTGGTGGACGAATGCTGGCAGCTCACTATAATTTATGCATTCCTCAAGCGTGGGAAACACCCACAGAAATATGGGAGCCTTGGGCCCACAGCCCTCACGCCCAGCGTTTGCAAGTTCATTTAAATAATTTTTAACAAACCACTGTGACACCACCTGGAGAAGACAGTCCGATTTCATTAATCACTGAAGATCCCACTCTCAAGATTCCTTAGGTGTGTTTACACAGTATCAGCACTCCCTCTCTCCCTTCGCATAGACTCCTCCAAACATGAAGGCAGAAGAAAGGTGCTGCAAAAACGCCGAAGAAAAGATACGGCTTTAAATACGAAGCTCTTCGCCCGAATGTTCCCGCCCCTTGGCCTACCTGGTTCTTCACGTCCGCACTCATCCAGCAGGATAAATACGCTAAGGGGCTATATTTCAAAGCCTCGATCCCGGAGAAGGTGGCGGAAATAGCCATAGCACGAGGTCTCTTGAATCCGAAATGAGAAAGATCATCACTGACCCCACCAAATAATGCAATTCGTTTAATCTTGGAAAGATCGCCCATTTTTATGACAACCGCTAAAATGTGCAACCAATATCTCTGACACTGCCCCCCCCCCCCCCCTAAGAGGCTCTATGGGAATCCTGGGCATAAGAGTCGCGGGAAGGTCTGGGAGGAAGAAACGCCTGCGATATAGACCTTATCAACTGCTCTAGACAATACTCACAAAGGACTCAGATTCAAAGAGCTAGAGAAGGGGCCGTGGTGGTATCCCTCACAAGGGCAGGATGATCAATGTTCTGCTCTTTTTTGTGAATGTTTTTTTTTTGCTTCCTACTCAAGGCAGGCTGCTTTGCAGCCTAATCTGAGCTCCCACGTATACATTTGGCTTCTCCACCGACTAGTCAGCTGGAAATCGCGAAAGCATTTAGCAACTTACCGACTGCTGACTGCTGAGGTTATGCAGAAAACGTGCAGAAAACGTGATCAACATACCATCCTCCAAGAGTTCGCTCCAGCCAAGGTGCAAGTTGTCGCCAGAAAAACCAGAAGGTCAGCATTGACGGCCGAAGATTTTGAAACAACCGACGTCCTCTACATCGGTAACTACTGGCGGGTTCTACACGGCGCAAGTTGTGCCGGGCCTTTACCTTTTATTTGAGCACCGGAGAAACGTTTTAAACGGGAAACTCCTGATCACCTATGCCTCTCTAACATGCCTCCCGTACCAAACATGCCGTCCGTAACATGCCTCCCGTACCGCAATATACTTTGCTGCGAAAACTTGAGCATTAAGAACTGGAAAGTGAGAAGTCTTAGACGAACCCGATACACCTCTTGTGACTGAATCTACCAAATGTCCTTAAAAGCCCACCATCGAATACGAATATTTCCATCTATGAATCGCGCGTGAGATAGCCCAAACGTCTTGAAACATTAATTAAAGTATCAAGAGACGATCAAAAATTTTGGTTGAAAATGTGCGAGAAGGACATGTCGAAAGGAGGTGCTGTGCTTGTAAATATAAGCCGTGGCTTCTGGGAAGCCTGTTTTTGAATTGTGTAAAAAAAAGGTTCCGAAAGCATTTTAGCCATCATTTTCAGAAGAAAAAGCCCACATGCAAAGGGCACTCCGGGAAGCTGATTTTGAAGTGACCGAGTTGTGCTCGGCGGGCGTTGCGCGGCAGATTAAATTGTTTTTATATTCTTTTTATATCACTACAACAGCGAAAACCCAGTTGGCACGATCGTTATTTCCGATTTATTTTCGTCTAGTTTACGTCAGCAGCGCACGCTTCCTCGTCTAGCTACCGCTGGTGTGGGGCTGTTTTTCCGGGTTCTAAGCGGCGGCCCTGGCGGTGGCCTTTGCTGGTGGCCACGTGGAGGGCGAACATGTGCTGTATGCATGTATATGGTTTATTTAAAGCGTTCTTTGCTACCTCTACACGCGTGATCCCACCATGAGCGTTATCCCTACGTATCTCATACCGAGCAGGAAGTGCCATGCACTTTCGCCTCCAACAGTGCCGTTTTTAGTCTTGAACCTGCTTCAAGGGTGATGTTATATTTCATTGCAATTTTTATACTGCTGGTCCGCGTTATGGAGAATATATGTATACCTGCCGACGCAGCTTCACGCTAGAAAACCGTTTAACGGTATTGGTAGGTGGAGATTGGATCATAAGGTTTAAAAAAACGCCACTGCTCAGAAATAAAATACGGTACTTGAGCATTCAGATATACTGATAATGTGATTTTTTTTCTCTACTCTAACATCAGTGCAGTTGGAAGGCAGGTCTGTTCCGCTGGTTAACATTTCACTCATTCATATTATCTATGCTACGAGTCCCGGGTTCCATTGCACGCGAATTGAATATGGTGGTTTCAAGATTTAAATTTATGGCCGACTGACCCTCGATGACTTCACTGAAAACCTTTTTTCAGGACCTTGATATAGCAAGTGAGGGTGCAGCTCGTCGATGTTAGGACCGCCATAAACTGAATGAAGATCGGTTGGTGGTAGTGAGGTGGATTGGCTCCTTGGGCGCAAGGCTTATATTTTTGTTTTCCTATTAGGGTTTACTATTTTCATGTCGGAATATTTTTAAGGCAGTCCAAATAATAATTGCATTTTGTCACGGCGCGGGACATTCAGAAACTATGTTTAGGTGGTGTTCCTACTTGAAAAACGTCTTTTTGTAGACTGTACAGGGATTGAAGCAGTCTTCAGACTGTTGGAACAGCAAAGTGTGCAGGTGTAACACTTTTTTCGAGCAGCCTTGGAGCACAAGAAGTTAAAGATAGGAGCCGAGGAAATCCGTTTGTGAGCATAATTGTACAGTTAAAAATCATTTATTTGCAATTTTATATTTCTTGTAAACAAAAAAAAACAAATTCCAATGGCGTTTTTAAACATTCGATAAATACTGAGTTGACCACGTGTTCATCAGATTTGAAAAAATATAAGTTCTCGGAAAATGCGCTTCACGGCCGACAGAGCAGTAATTATTGAAAAACCTAGCTATAAGCTATGCTTTGAATAGCTACCCGTGACTAGACTTCGACAAGTAAAAATTTCCCGCGTATCTGCTCCTTTCGTTGCAAATGTCGACAAAAGACCATAGTGTTTATTTATTCATTTATTTAGTTAGAAAATACTACAGGCCAAGAATGGCCCAGGGAGGAGTGGGGGTGGTACAATACAAGAAACATGACCAAAAAAAGGAAACAATACAGAAGAGGCATATCCTAACAGGCAGATATGAAACGTATTATGCTACGAGATCTAAGTCACACTTCCCCAAAACTTTCAATACAACGTAACACGTTTCCAGATTCAAAATTGTGATGTGGTAGTTGGTTTCATTGTGTTATTGTGCGATGGAAGAAAGAGTATTTGAAATTGTTAGTTCGAGCAAAGATAGGATGAAAGTTTTGTGAATGATAGCGTCTTGTTTGACGCGAAGATAACGAAGTCAGAATGTTTGATACGTGTACACATTTTTTTGCTGGATAGATAGAAAAGAAATTTTAGTCTTGCTGTTTTTCGACGATATTCAAAGTTTTGAAATTTGGTATCATTCATTAGTTCAGTTGGGGAATCCGACTAGCGAAAGCGGTTGAAAATAAAATGGCCGGCTAATCTTTGGATTTTCTCTAGATTGGTAATATCTTTTTTAGTATGCGGATCCCACACTTCACAAGCATATTCCAAACCAGACCTGATTATTGTATTGTGCGCGAGCAGTTTAGTACTGGTTGGAGAACTTTTGAGCTTATGCCTTAGCATGCCTAACTTCCTACGTGCGGATGAACAAATCTTTTCAATGTGGTAAGACCAAGTGAGTTTGCTAGTGATTGTTACGCAAAGTTATTTTTAACTTTCTGATAGTAAAATGGGGGTTCCTTTCATATTATACGGGTAAATAAATAACTGTAACCTGTTAGTGATAAGCATGTACATAGTTTTTTCAGGGTTTATATTCATTCCCCAGCGGTCACACCACGCAGTTATGGCTTCGAGAGATTGGTCAAGCATTATCTAGTCATTTAAGGAGTTAATTGAACGGAATAAACGACAAACATCAGCAAATAAACGGATTTCGACACCTTGTATAGCACATGTTGTAATATCATTATAATAAATAAGAAAAAGTAGACGCCCAAGGACACTTCCCTGGGGAACACCGAAGTTAACAGGGAGAGGGTTAGAATAAACACCGTTTATGTTACAAACTGCGTACGTGAACCTAAATACGATGCAACCCATTTACAATAGTAGAGGGAAAACCAATCAAGCTAAGTTTGTGAATTATTTTGGAGTGCGGTATCGAATCAAATGCCTTGCTGAAGTCAAGGAAAATTACATTGGTTTGGCCTGATTTATCTAGAACCGAGGAAAATGAATGGACACAAGAAATTATTTGGGTAGTTGTAGAGTGTGTGTCTAAAAAATTGATCATGTAATTTGAGATGATGTGTTCCAGTAGTTTACAACACGTGCTTGTAAGATATATTGGTCTGTAATTGGTTATGAAGAGATTATATCCTTTTTTAAGTACTCGGATTACTCGAGCGATACGCCAGTCTGTGGGTACAATGCCTTCTGATAAGGATAAGCGAAATATGATAACAAGAAAGCGGGAAAAAGATTCTGCGTAGCGGCGTAAAAATACATTTGGGATGTTGTCCGGACCACAAGAAAATTTTGTTTTGAAGTTCAGAAGCATAGAAAATATACCCTCGAAAGCTATGAAGTCAGGATCGATTTATGCGCAGCTTCCACAGGCATTATCGAACACGCATGGGTTTGAAAAGACGGAATGAAAGTACCAGTTGAATTCTGTCGCTATTTCTTTCTCATCTCGAATAATTTCATTGCCGAGCAAAATACAGTTTCCATTTTTATTTGTTAGTCTTTATGTGGCGCCAAAACTTGGCGGCATCGTTCTTAAGGAATTGCGTAAATTTTACTGAATAGAAAGTGTGCTTGCTTGACCGTATTTTTTCAGAAAGCGTTCCTTTGAATTTTTAGAAAAAGGGACCTTGTGACTTGTTTACTAATGCAGGTAATTTTCCGAGCTATATGAATAATTTCTCAGGTTATCCAGGGATTTTGGAGGGTTGCTTTTTAGGTTTGTTCGGAATTGAAAGTTTCGAGGCAATAGCAACAGAGTGACTGGAAAGTATTCCAAAGGCAGTTAACATCAACACCGGTAAAGCGATCAAAGGCTAAATCAAGGTAAGCGAGAATTGATTCATCATTTGCTTTACAAAAGTTTTTAAACACTCTTTGTTTTACAGGCATTTGTTCAGCTTGATTGACTACACGACATGTAAAAAGAACCAGCTTGTGGTCAACCAGACCATCATGAACAGATACATGTACATCAGAAAGGCATTTGCTATGGAACACAATGTCAAGAATCGATGCTGTCTGCTGCTGTATGCGTGTTGGCACGCTCACTGCTCACGATCACACGCTAACATCATATCAAAGAAAATCTGATCACTTGAAGATGAGGAACCTAATTTGGACCAATTAATGTTCGGTAGAAGAAAATCCCTTGCAATTATAAGACGGCTTTCAGAGTATTTGACAGAAAAGTTGTAAAGTTTGCTCAGGAAATCGCCATCAGAAGAAGGAGGGCGGTAAACGGCAACTAAAAAAAAAGGAATTTCCAAAGATGTTTATTTTCAGACATTAAAATTGGTGGTGTTCTTTTTGTTTTAAAATGGTAACAGTTACGTGGGCGCTAAAAATGACAGCGACGCCTCCTCCACGTGTCGACCTATCTCTCCTATATATTTTAAAATTTTGAGGAACAATTTTTGTATCATCGATTATTTCGTGAAGCCAAGTTTCCGTGACTACGGTGATGTGGGGGCGGTATGTTAACAGTGCATTTTCAAGTTCAATCGTTTTTTTTAGTAATGCTTTGGGCGTTGATATTAATAAGGCGCAAGGTTTTATTGAGCAGGCAAGTATCCGGTGAAGATGTTTCTGCTGGCTGCAATGTAGTTGCTAAATCAGGAGGAGTGATAGTTTGAACTTTTACGCGCCTGTTACTGCTGTCGTCTCACATATACGTGTCGTCATCGATCCGCAGCCTATTATGCAGGAGATACGGTTTCTTTCCATTCTCTTTATCTATATTGGCACTGTCCCACAACAGCTTACGCCTACGGAGCGTGCAGCGAGAGTAATCGTTTTGAATGAAAACATCAGAAAACTATGAGCTTCTTCGTGTTCTTTTGTATTTCTTGCCTCTCATTATAATCCGGGAGATACAGTATTACCGGACGGTTGCCAGCTTTTCTTCCAAGTCTGTGTATGCGGCCTATTGAAGTGCACTAAACTTTAAGTTTTTTGTGAAACAGTTCGTTCGCTACCTCATTCTTTAAGTCCTCTTCTGTTTCATTTACTTTTTCCGCGAGGCCATATATGACTACATTGGAACGGCGGCTACGGTCTTCGATATCGACAAGCTGTTCTGACGTGTCAGCTATGGAAGATTTATTGGGTTTAAATTTGAATCAACCTGATCAATTTTGCTAGTAGCGTATGCTGACGGGCCAGTTGGTACATCGTTTAGACTAAGAAAAAACAGCGCTAACGACGGGACGAAGAAACGGACGAAACAGAGCCTGTGGTTTAGTCTTACCCTTCATCGCCCCGTCGTTTTCGCTGTTTTTTCTTAGTCTAAACAATTTTGTAGTTGGATGGGTCATTACTGTGAGGAGATTTTTGAGGTCACAAATTTTACCAGATATGAACGTCAGCGAGTTCTTTTGGGACGTCTGATCGCTTTCGAACTCAATTAAATTTTTCAAGATGACATCCTGTTGCTCCAAGACTTTGACGAGCATTTCTTGTTCATCGGGACCGGTATTTGTTTCAACGTCTCCGCAAAGAATGAGCTTGCAGACATGGAAACAGTCATACATAATGCATATGCAAGTGTGTGGGCGTGGCACAATAACAAGAAACCTATTACTTGATCGTACCGAGCTACATTTGTTACTAACCTGGATAACGAAAGGGACGGACATGGTCAGCATTGCTGCTTGGTTCACATCGCGATGACCACCGAAGTGGAACCGCTGCGGGCCGCTGTTTATACTCTGCGCCGAAGATGACGTCACAGAAGAGTACGCCACGGGGTGGTCGACGGGAGGCGGACTGTTTAACATGTGCCTTGGTTCTGGCTCGTGGGGCAGTGCTGTAGTTGGTGACAAGGCAGGTGTAGGTACGTTGACGGGCTTGGCGTGACAGGCTGGCTGGAAGAAGACGCCACCAAGGAGGATTGCCTGGATAACAAAAGGGACGGACATGGTCAGCGTTGATGTTTGGTTCACTTCGCCATTCCTACTGAAGTGGAACCTTTACGGGCCGCAGTTTATAGTACTCTGCCCCGACGATGACGTCACAGAAGAGTACGTGACGGGGTGGTCGACGGGAGCCTGACTGTACAACATGTGCCTTCGTTCTGGCTCGTGGGGCGGTGCTGTAGTTGGTGACAAGGCATTTTAATTTGTCGACATTTGCCAATGAAATGCCTCCCTTCGCTTTCACCCTAACCTCTATGCTTTTCCTCTTCTGTCGCGCTCCTCCCAGGAAAACACGCCAAAGGTTTGCTCAAGTAAATTTAAATTTACTACGTTCTACTGCTCCAGGCTGGGTACCTCGATGCCAGTACTGCCGTACGGCGGAGACGTGTGTGAATGGAGGCGCATACTTCAGCGTTTATAGAACCACGTTGCCCTCCTCCACGTGCGTTCCACGCACAACGTGGAACCTAACTAGTGGAACATTTCGTAAATGTTGCTGCTGGATTTAATAAATACCGCCAGAAGCTGTAGTGGTGCTGGCGACAGCAGGCGCCGGAGTGAACTTTTTGCTGCAGTGGATGTAGTATTTCATTTCGCAAAAACCAAGCATTGATAATTTTTCATAGAATGGAACCCTATAAATATTACTTTTCATTAGTTTTCTGTATCATATTTGCGTAATGTCTTGTTCTTGTTAAACAAGGGTGACAAGGATGAACATTACGCTGGACTAACAAGTTAAGATTTAGCTGTGAGTATATAAAAGTATAGCGCACATTTCGTTTCGCTTTGGCCGGGCGGCTGAATTGAGTCAGACAGACAGACAGGCAGACATACAGACAGACCAAAATTTCTTGGTTAAGAGTCTTTAAAAATGATCCTGAAAGAGTCTTTAAAAAGGATCCTGTTATTACAAAAACCAATAAAGCCCTGCGGGACCACCAGGGCAAAACCAGAGATTGGAGGAATGGCCTATCTTGCACCTAATAATAAAGGCTTACCTTCATTTTACATTTAGGAGACTCTACTCAAATGACTAAAAATCTGAAAGCGGAACAAATTAGCATGGAAAAAAACTAAGAAAAAGCAAGATGTAATTTGAACTAAACCTGGCCATACTTTAGAGAAATTTAAAAACAATGTTCCCATTTACAAAGCTAAAGAAAAGATATCCTTGCGCATTTCCAGCAGTATTGAACAACTCATTCGTGCTTCTATCGGAATCCATCAAGAAAAAGATTGAAGGATTGTGCTTCTATCTAAGAAAAACATACCGTGTAATTGTGTCGCGTTTAGCCTACTCACTAGCGTGCCAGTGTTTCTGAGCTTTTTTCCAGCGGAGACAGCGGTCTTAGCGATTAGAAAATGGAGCTTGGGTGACACCCCTTCCCCCGCTCCCCCCTCAGAAAGAAAAAGTAGTTCTGTAAGGCGAGACACTCCCACCGAACTGATTATTTACAGTTACTTGGTGGCTTAAGACAATCTGACCTCTCGCTTGTACCAGGGCCACTCATGTTATCTCACTCTCTTCCACACCGCCCAGCACGGCGGCATCTAATCTTTAAAGCAACACGTGTACTCGCAATGGTGAAATGCGAGGCTAGCACTGAATAAAAAACTATTTTATACTTTGCCTTTAAAACTAACCGGGAAGATTGCAACTAGTGCTGACCGCGGTGCATGAGTCATGACGCATTTCCTCACTCCAGGTTTACCCCCAAGTCCGGTGAATCCGTGCCAGCAGTTGGAGACCCGTAAATTGTTACGAGGGGCTCCAAGAGTGCAAGTCTTTCAAGGTGTCCGCCGCTGCGCGCCACGTCGAGAATGGCGCATGAACGTGCCTACTGCTCCTTGCGGAGCGCGACTAGTATTGAACATCATCCCACAGTTGCCTCATATTTGGCACCAAAAAGAGCCCTTTTGGCGCAATATTGCCTTTTGGAGAAGGATGGCGCAGGAAAAGCAGATTGGCACAGCTTGGCGCAAATAGTGCAGCTCTTTCACCACTCCAACGCTGTAGTATGACTGTGATGAGGTGTCGCTGATGTAGCAAATCAAAAGAGGTCAATCTGCCGAATGCTATGCGTCTCATCTGCAAGGAAGGACAAGAAGAAAAGTAGCTGTTTGAGATGCTTTTGAAGGACCAAAATGAGCATTTGGAGGTGACTTTTTAGATTCCACTTAAATTATCTATTGCCGCTTCAAATTTGGGGTTTCAAAAAAGGAGTATATATGTAATTGCATTCAAAATTTCCTTTCTGCTTCAGGTCGTTTGAATGGCTGAAGTGTGGTAATTAATGGGTATTCCGAATTTTATTCCCAACTAAGTTTTCTTTTACGGTCTCTTTCCGGAAATAATTTAGTATTTTGAGGTCCCCGCGTATTTCAACAACCGATTTAGCCCTGGCCAATCCCCCATTGCGGGTACGTGCGAAAATTTTTGAGGACATCATCATCATCATATTCATCGTCTCAGAGTCAGCAGTCCCCACGTAATTAACCGGTTTAGCCCTGGCCAATCCCCCCTTCTGGGTACGTGCCAAAATATTTGAGGACATCATCATCATCATCAAGACGGCACCCTCGCACTGTAGGCCCGAAGGCCACCGCCGATGCTGCTTTCCGAGCCACCAACCGGCTATCAGAGAGACGACTGCCATCCGTCGAGGTGTAGGCCCGACGAATGTTTGCGAGGCTATCGCGAGAAGCCGGTGCACCCGACAAGTCAGCGGTGTTCCGGTGGCGTGGAGCGCGTGCAGCGAGGCCTCGCTTCGGCGCACGCCTACGCTCTTCCCTCCCGCCGCTAGCCATCAGCCACGATCACGTTCTTGTACAGCGAGACACCTGTTCAACGACTGCAGCGACCTGCTCCGTTGCCAGACACTACTGTCTCGTAGACCGCAGAGATGTGCGTCTTCGATTAGTCGCTTCCAGACTATCTCGTCCATAAGGCCGGCAGTTTGCGCGTGACTTTTCCTTTCCAAGTTCATCCACAGTCATCCGCGCTTGAGTGTTTACGCGTCTACTTCGTTTGTGTACTCAAGTGCCCTTCCCCACGTTGTATTTTATCCAGTTAATATAGTTAATGTGTGTGTGTGTAGTTCTGGTTCCTGACATTCTACGCGGTCCGGCCCAACATTCCTTACAATGGCCTACAAACCGTGTCGTGATTTCAGCACGCCATGATTGATAAATCTTATTTCAGCACTACGCGTGTACTCCTATTGGGTATAAGTAAACAACCAAGTTGTATTAGTATATCTTCAGTATTATATTGCCATGATAATCTGTTTGAAACATGTTCTCGCGTTTCCAGCAAGATAAGTGGTGTGCACATCGGTTTCCAAGGCGCTTGAGACCGTAAAACCGAAGGATTCCACGCAGTGGAAGCCGTGTGCGCTTGAAGTCACTTTGCTTGTTATGGTGTTACCGAATTGGTTTGGTTATGTGGCCCACTTCCTAGTCTTTCAATGTTCTTTGCTTCCCAATGGCATTCTTTGTATACTGAAGGGGAATTGCAATTTATTTTCATCACGGTATTGATTTTGCCGATTTTATTACACTGTCATCTGCTTGACAGAAATGTTTTTATTTGCTACTCTCTTTGCAGGAACATCTTTATAAGATGTCCTGCATTAACAATGTCTGACAGTTAGAACAAGTTTCGGCTGTTAGAATGTTAAAAAGGCTACTGCTGGGTGTAGCGCAGCAATCATTAAGATAGTGTATACACGCAAGGCGCAAGTTTTTTAAGTATGTTAGATAATTGAAAGAGTAAATTTCTCCCGTCTTGTAGGAGGCTTTACGGTTTCACCGGGAAAGGAATTTATCGTTTTGCAGGTCAGGACTTTAGGAGAACAGGTGATTAAAAATATCTGTTCTAGTCGGACGCCATCACTCCTGTTAACACCCGTTTTATCGATCAGGTGACCCGCTTGTTCACTCTAGAAGCAATGAATGGGCAATAATGGAATAGTCAACAGGCTTTTTGACAGAGTAAGGGTTCCGTACATGGCCGACGAGGCATACACAATAAAAGTTATGGTAGAAGCTTAGAAATTGTTAGGAAGGTGAATGAACAAGCGCGTAGTTCGAAAGTCTTTTGAACGGCTCTCCAGCTTTATGTTAAACTTGAGCGTAGCACCAGTTAGCATGTGACTAGCCCCTGAACAAAACCTGCCTAGATTGTTCCGCTCGATCGCCATCCCCACGGTCCTCGTGTTGATGTGCTGTTGAACACTCTTTCCATTAAACAATGCTGCCATTCCCTCAACCAATTTATCAGCCACCCTGGAAGCGCCCTCTGAAACTTGTTTCACTCACTAGAAACCTCCACGAGGATCGTGTTGGCCCCGATAGGTACCTATGCCTCCAACGTACGCTCCGTATTGCACGTGCGGAATCAGCCTACCCTCCTATGGAGCAGCTGTTTCTCTTTCCAGGTGCGAGTTTCGTCGCGTTTTTTCGGGGCCCACTTCAGGCCATTTTCCTGCACTGCTGCTTCTCTTTCTTAGCAAGCCATTTCACACTCCTCTCTTTCGCCGTTCCCTTTCCTGTGCGCGGTCCCGTGTTCACTCTACCCAACTCGCGAAGCTTCAATTTTATGGCTTATTTGGGGTATTTCACAATGCGTTTTTGTACTTCATGCCCTCTACGACATTTAGAAATCTAAGGCTTTCGCTTCAAAACAAACGAAGTAAGTACATGTAACGTGGGTCAAAGATAAGCAGGCCTGACTTTAGGCATCCCGAATCCCGTACCCTTCTTCCTTCTGGCTGACCAGATGCGAGATTAGTAATCTGTTGTGCTTTTCTACTCAGAAACGAGGATCGAAACCTTTTACAGAGTCATACATGAGACTTTGAGAATAGTAATTACATCTGTGGGAGAAGCGTTTATCCCGCAGAAGACACCAATCAGCTGCAATAATGAATAGATTATGACTAAGGAAAAGCGCGCCAATGCACCTTGCGAAGGTGGTTCGAAAATGATGCTGTAAACGACACCCACAACGATTACCCATGCGACATCATCTAAATTCGCCGACGGGGTTTTACAAAGAGGTGAACCAAAGACGAGTGAAATGCGCTTAACCAGACCCTTTATTACTTCATAGATATTTTTTGCTAAGTTAAACTAATGCATTATTCATTAAAGGTGGTTGGTTGACTTTTGTTGGCGAAGCAAATGAGTGGAAACTCTTTTTATGACACCAAAGGAAGTTAAAACCCTGTGTTAGACGATCTCCCTTCTCCGCTACTGGCGCCGCCGAAGGAGGCGACGGGATCGGCGGAATAGACACAGAAGCGAGATACTATGAGTTAGTGTGAGCTTACTTTAATTTTTATGACTCCTAGCGCCTGCCCAGGGAGTGCACGCGGCTACTACACGCGCCCTGGGTGTAGCGCGCAGTGGCGGAGAGGTCGCGTGGTGCTATCACGTGGCATCAGCGAGAAGGGGGGGGGGTAAATCTGCGAATGGGCTTTGTAAGTGCTCCCGTCTCTGCGTGCGCTGGAAGATCAATCGGTAAGACAATGGGCTCTCGCTCCGTTTCTAAACTAATTCTAGGTTTTATTCCTCGCACTGCTGGTAACTTATTTTATTCGTTCGCGGTAGTTTTCCGTTGACACCAAAGGTCGCGACCGCACCCTTAGGGGGTGGAGTTAAAGAGCTTCGCTTCAAAAATTGAAGCACATTAGAGCTAGGTCGGGTATGAAGGATGTATACAAACGCAAAAGAAATATATGAGAGCAAGAGAAAACTGCTCAAAGGAAAATGTGGTTGCGATGAGAGTCAGACGACGCTATCGCCCTACTGGAGGGATACAGGGGTAACGTGAATATGCTAATTACTAAAGGAGGGACAATTTCATCAGGCTGAATGCAAAAGTAGGTAATCAAGGTCTTGTTAATAGCGCCTGTGTATTGTGACCAATGGCTAAGCCTCTGACACTAGTAGCATGCACGAGGAAACGACGCAACGGGAGAAGCATTTTGACGAATGTAACAGGAGAAAAAAATGAACCCAAGGAACACCTTCCTGCTGTCGATGCTTTCGCTATTGATATTGCCGCGAACCATGTATGAGTTTGTGTATTTATTGTTTGTTTTTACCGCCAGGCCACGCCTGGCTCTGTTATCTGTGTCCGCGAAGCGCGTCTTCTATTCTTTATTTTTATTCCGCACAGGCTATCTCATTCAGCTAAGGAGACTGTTTTGCTCTAATGGCAAAGCCCAGAATAATTTTCTCTGATCTGCAATGTTCTGGATGTAAATGAACGGTTCCAGAAACACTGGCGCCGGAAGTTAAAAGCCTGTAGAGCAGGCGCCGCGGCATTCGATCACCGACGCTCCATTGCGTATACGTCACTTTACTGACTGCGGCTTCGCCCCCTGTGTATTATTTGAGTTGTTCGGGGACCACAAGTTCGTTCCAATCAACTTGTTTTCCTTCAAGACAACTGCGTCGTCTTTGGCACCGTGACATCTGGTAGAGTTGCTGGATACATGCACCCTATACCCTCTTCAAGTCGTCAAGCAAGCCTAACTCGTGCCACCTGCCGACAGCAAGGCCTAGAGGCGGAGTTTGGACTCCTGCCAGATAAATTGAAGGCGAAAGACGACACAGCTGGTGCCATGAACAACGCATCTACGATGATCAACGCATCGAGCCCTCCTGTAGCTCTGCAGCAACCCCGGGAACCACCATCATTTCATGGATCACGTACGGAAGATCCTGAGGAATGGCTGGAGCATCTTGAGAGGATCCGAACGTTTATCCGATGGGATGACGATGAAACACTCAGGCAAGTGCTTTTCTGCCTTGAAGACTCTGCGCGGTTTTGGTTCGAGAACCACGAACGTACACTCACAACCTGGGAGTTATTCAAGACCGAGCTCTCGAAAATGTCTCGAAAACCGAGCTCTCGCTCATACGTGTATGGTAGACCATTTAAGGTTGTGACAGGCCACCTTGCCTTGTGTTGGCTTGTCAATTTGAAGGACCCCTCAGGCCCTCTTAGGTGGTGGAGCTTGCGCCTGCAGGAGTTTGACGTTACAATCGTCTATAAATCCTGCAGGAGACACTCCGACGCCGACTGCCTGTCCAGCGCACCCATCGACGCGCCAGCACAAGACTCTGATGAAGACAGCGCGTTCTTCGGAGTCGTGACGGAGAGTGACCTAGCCAGCCAGCTGCTTGCCGACCCCGACTTACTCGTCATAATCGACTACCTCGAAGGATGCAACGCCGCTGTGCCTAGGATCTTGAAACCCAATCTACCAGCCTTCAGCCTGAAAAACTCTGTTCTTGTGAAACAAAATTTCAGCTCCAGAGCGAGAACAAATTATCTTCTTGTCATCCCCGCGGACCTTTGTGACGAAATTTCGGAAGAGTGCCACGACGACCCTTCTTTCGGACATCTCGGCACAGCCCACACAATTGGAAAAATCAAGGCGAAGTACTACTGGCTCCTCCCTAAATTTGACGTTACCCACTACGTAGGGAACTGTGGTGACTGCCAGCGACAAAAAACGCCACCGACGAGACCCGCCGGACTTCTGCAGCCGATTGCATACCATCGAGGCCCACCCAAAAGATTGGAAGGGACCTTCTGGGCCCGTTCACTTCATCCCCATCCGAAAACAAGTAGATTGTTGTAGCGACCAACTACATGAGCGCTACTTAGAGACCACCGCTCTTCCCAGGGGGACTGCACAAGAAGTCGCAAAGTTCTTCATAAGCCTAGTTGTGCTGCGACATGGAGCCCCTGAAGTCCTAATCACGGACCGCAGAACGGCCTTTAATGCTGAGCTGATGAAGGAATATTACGCTACAGCAACACGGATCACCGAAGAACGACGGCGTACTAGCCACAAACGACCGGACTAACAGAACGTCTGAACAAGACACTCGCAGGTATGCTGTGAATGTACGTCGACGTTGAACATAAGGCTCGGGACAAAGTGCTCCCGTGTGTCGCGTTTGCGTACAACACGGCAATTGAGGAAACTACCCATATGACGCCGTTCGAGCTTGTCTAAGGAAGACGGACGACTAGGATGCTTGACGCCATCCTTCTGCATGTAGAAGACGACGATCTGAAATCCGACGTCCAAGGATACCTCCAGCGTGCGGAGGAGGCCCGCCAGCTCGTTCGAGTTCGTACAACGAACCAACAGCTGGTGTATGCCAGGCCCTACAACCTACGACGCCAAGACGCCGAGAACCAGCCAGGGGACCGTGTTTGGGTTTGGACTCCCATCCGACGACGAGGGCTCAGTGAGAAGCTTCTGCGACGGGATTTCGGACCCTGCCAGATTCTACGACGTGTTGGCCAACTTACCTACGAGGTGATCCCCGATGGGGATGCGGGAGCGTCAGGACGACGCACGCGCCCCGAAGTCGTCCACGTGGTTCGCTTGAAACCTGACCATGCAAGATGACGGACTTTTTTTCTTCGGATTGTCTTTTGTTTTACCATCGGGTCGATGCACTCTTAGAGGGGAGGTAATGCCATTGGGCGGCCTCTGTAGCATCCACCATGTTCCCGCGTAATTCGCAACAGCGCCAAATTTTCCCCTAGTGGTACGTGGCGTATGAAAAACGCTGCACTTATTTTCATGGCAACGAGTGGCGAGGGGAGAAAGGAGGTTGGTGACGTCGCGGACGCTGCTGACGTCATTTTTCCCGCGGCAGCCAGGCCGGGCGGCTCGCGCCGGCCCCTGAAACCGACGCTCGCCCAACTTTCGCGCCTGCCGCCGGTCGCTGCTCGGCAATGGCACCAGGCGCGAAAGTTGGACGAGTGGCGGTGATCATAGAGTTTCTTACAATATAACTAGAGGGGAAACTGGCGCTGCGATCGTACGCCTCAATGGCCGTGATGGGTAGTTGTGGATTCGGATTGGCGCTTGATGGCTCGTGGAACTTACTATGGATTGCAGGCAGTTTCATTTTCGTTTTGGATTTGCATGAACGCATTTGCCTAGGCGGGGTGTTGGGAGGAGTGATCAAAAATACCTTTCTCCTTGAACTGCATGCCTCGCGTGCACTGACGCCACCCTGAGTGGAATTTTTTACAACCATAGTTGCGAATGGGGTGGGTTATCAATGCACTGCCGCACAGCGAGCATGAAAACACAAATGACGGCGCTGTGTGCGGCGAAGTTGTCTGCTAATTAGCAGTTGCGGCGCTTCTCATTCCGCAGAGCAATGTATTGTCAAAGCTGACGACGGTTGCGAATCGCTTGGAACAGCCACACCTTTCTTGCGAACGCCGGCTCGTACGGCGTAGAACAACAGCACCGGCGGCTGATAGGAACGCAGCTTGATGGATGTCACTAATTCACGCAAGAATAACTTCTCCAAAGGTAATCGGTTTCTTTTTTCTTATGAGCACAAAACTTCTCTTCCTATTACAAACCACCAGTGCTGAAACTTTTACAAGTAGTTTTTAAAGAAGTCCGCGTCTTGCTGTAGTTGGCGAAAAATGACAAACCTGCTACAAACCTTCTCGACTCCGCGTCTGCTTTTTATTTAAACGCGCCGTTTTATTTCGTACAAAACCGGTTGTAATGTAATTTGTAAACGGAGAACCGGGCAATAAGAGTTTTTTTAAGTGCGAATGCACTTTATAAGCGACCCCAAACCATCCACCGCCGGCGGCGGCGGCGGCGGCGGCGGCGTCGGCGTCCGCAGTGCTCCTCTATATTTAAAAAAGAAACAGCATCCGGCGCCAGGTTTCGATCCGAGGACTTTGCAGCCGCAGCGCGACGCTCTACCGACCAAGCCACGGACGCGACGCTGATATCAGTGTTAGTGACGCGCCTTATATCTTTAACGCATTCAAACTACGTTGTCAGCGGCGTGCGTTGGCGACTCAGCGGCGTTATAGCGGCTTGATAACTGCGTGGTGTACACGTGATACTACAAACCCGATGGAAGAGATGGAAGAGAAGGCGGCGAGGTGGTGGGCTGCGGGGGCCGAGCGCAAGCGCCGCAAGCGGGCCAACAACCGTGCATTCGCACTTTCACATTCTCCCCCTCGGGGAAATGCGGGGGAATTTTTTGTAAAAAAACACAATTTGCGCAGCCATAAGCCCGTTTTGATCCTACGCAATCCGGTTCCAAAACTACCCATCATTCCCATTGAAGCGTAAGCGCCGCTGCCATGTTCGCGTTGACACTAGCGCCAGTTTCCCCTCTAGTAATTTGTATGAAACTCTATGGCGGTGATGACTCGAACTGGCCGTCGCCCGTCGTTTGATATGTGTGCAGTAACGTGTTTATTAATTGAACGACGAAAACATGTAGGTAATAGTATGTTTTCTGTTGTCGAATTGTTGCCTTTGTGGCAATATAAATTGGAGTGTTACACAAACATTCTGTTTGCTTTGCGTTTATTCAAAATTCATATAAGGACGTCCTTGATACGAAGTCATAAAAACACATTTACTAAACTCATATATTGCACATAAAGTTTATGTACACAGTATTCAACTAAGCAAAAATATATGACAAATGCAAATTTAGGCATACAAAATTGTACAATAGGAAAAAAGTGCTACATCACATTTTCAATAACACGGTCAGGCGGGCTAGTTGGTATTCTGAATTCATGGCTGTAACTTTTGAACAACTTTAGACGGAGACAGATACAGGTCTTCGTGTCCCTTCTGCAAAAGGTACAGCCCTGAATACACACTTACGTACACAATACTTGATTACGAAAGAAGAACTTCGAAAGTTCTAGTCACTACACAAATATTTTTTCGCGCACACCTCGGCCGGAGAAGAAAAAACGTGAAAGTTCCACTCAATGTATACTTATTTCTTGGGTTTGCCTCGAGACAGGAATGTTTCTTCGACATTAAAAAAATTCATTTCAGTTCAGAGAAACAATAATCGCGAACTTATAATTAACAGAAAAGTATGCACAGGAATGCTTCAAGGCATGCCTCTGGGCCTGTTTACGGAAACTCTGAAAGAAAGCGTTGATTCGACCATTAAAACTTTAACATTCGACCATTAACATTAACCATACACTTCCGAGAAACCATGCTCACGCCAACAAAATCCAGCCATAAAGAACTCTCGCAACACAATGACCGCACTATAGACACTCATTGCTGGAATGTATCTACGTACAAAAACAACGCGAAACTATGTCCACGCCGTAGAACACAGAACACAAATCGAACGCACCCGTCTTTTCTTTTAAAGGCGTGTGAATTAACAGCATGCTTACCGGGGCTGGGAGGAAGGCGGGAAGGGAAAAGACACCGAGAAAAAAAAATTCCCCCGCATTTCCTCGAGGGGGAGAATGTGAAAGTGCGAATGCACGGTTGTCGGCCCGCTTGCGGCGCTTGCGCTCGGCCCCCGCAGCCCACCGCCTCGCCGCCTTCTCTTCCATCTCATCCATCAGGTTTGTAGTATCACGTGTACACCACGCAGTTATCAAGCCGCTATAACGCCGCTGAGTCGCAAACGCACGCCGCTGACGACGTAGTTTGAATGCGTTAAAGATATAAGGCGCGTCACTAACACTGATATCAGCGTCGCGCCCGTGGCTTGGTCGGTAGAGCGTCGCGCTGCGGCCGCAAAGTCCTCGGATCGAAACCTGGCGCCGGATGCTGTTTCTTTTTTAAATATAGAGGAGCACTGCGGACGCCGACGCCGCCGCCGCCGCCGCCGGCGGTGGATGGTTTGGGGTCGCTTATAAAGTGCATTCGCACTTAAAAAAGCTTTCCTGCATTGTAAGCCGCAGATATCGGCCAGGTTGTTACAAGCTACACTCTTGCTCGTGTCTGGGCAGCGCCTCTTATCTCATACTGGCTGATACGGCATCACCATTCTAACTTCACTATGGAACAGTAGACCCACTCGCGATAACATGACAAGGCCCGGGCGCGCAGCTTAGATTGAACAGCAAAGTCGGCAATGCTACTTAGTTTCATTGATTTATTTTTTACTGAGCGAAACGCTTGCAATAGCGGCTGCACACAACGCAGGTATTTCGGTTTAGCCTTCCACTGCTTCATGTGAAAATCGACTTGCATTGAACACCGCGGTGTTACGTGAGATTTTTTGGAGCACTGAAGCAACGCTTGGCAGTAATTTTGCAGCAAATATGTTTTGGAGCAAGACGGCGGAGGAAGAAATGCTTAGGGCGCAGCTCCTCCACGCCACCAATCGGTATGGTAGTAGGTACTGTCGGGAGCAAAAGTCTGGATTCCACGCGAGCGGCGGCCGAAATGCATTGCAGCGCCACCCTCCGAAAGCTCGCCTGCTGTCGAGACACAGGCTGTAGGGCCTATCTTAACTGCACGCATGTTCCTTTGCTCGCACGAGTCTGATACGCTTTTTGTTCACGGAAAGACCGAACGGTGTCGCTTCGGCCGTGTCTAGCATTTACGACTGGGCAATTCCGTCGGCGTGTAGCATTTGCGATACGGTCTCAGTGAGTGGCAGTAAGCGGCCACTGATGCGTTGAACGGGTAGTTTTTCGTCACTCTTTATCAGCGTTGCACATCGAAAGTAGTTGCTATCTGCGACTGCACCGCAAAACAATAGTCTCAAACTGGTTTAAGGAAGCGTGTCGCTTCGCGACTGCTTTTATTGAATGAATCGAACGAACATGCGTGCAGTTAAGACAGGCCCTACAGCCGGTGTCTCGCAGCAGGCGAGATTTCGCAGGGTGGCGCTGCAATGCATTTCGGCCGCCGCTCGCGTGGAATCCAGACTTTTGCCACTGGTCGGCGACTTTGGCTAGTTTCGGTTTCCGAAATTGTGGCGATCCTAGCGGCACGGTGCTGCGGCGTGGCCCTTCCCTTTCCCTCAGTGTTTCTTTCTTTCCACACCGTCAACGCTTCCGCGCCTCCTCACGCATGCGCAACAGCTCACCGGCGCCAATATTTTTTTTTCTTTCTCTCGGCGCGCACGGCGGGCCAGTTCGGTACGTGCGTGAGCGAGCCGGCGTGCGAAGGGTAGCGCGGGTTGCCTAAACGCTTCCACGGGCGGAAAGTTTCGCTGCATTATAAAATACATTCGAATGTATTATAAATATGGGGCAGCGGGGGAAGGAGTGTTACCACTCCTGCGCAGCTCTGTGGTGCAGCAGCACAGGGCCGTACAGTTAGACCAAGTTTCTCGCCTTCTCCAAAGACGACAGGTAAGCAAATTAGCTTTGTACAATTTATAGTGAATTCCTTAAAAGCCGACTGATTGCACTCTTCTGTTTTCAAAATAATTCGCGCATGTAACGTGAAGTTAATGAGACATGTCACTCGTCTTGGAGTGGAAACTAATGTGCAAATATATCCCAGCTGTGCAGGTACGCAAAGTTTTAGTAGAAGTAAACGCGTCTTTGGCACGCACACACTTGCTCGCAAGATCAATTTGTGGTGGCATTGCCGCTTTTTGATGATTGCCTTAGTAACTGCTGGAACGTCGATTCAGTATACTTATCAAGGTATTTTTTGTTGTTTCGTGCAGCAGGTATGAGTCTAGGTTTGGGCCCCAAGTCGAGGATGGTTTGTGACTTCATTGGACGTTTCCTCCGGTGACTCTCCTCAATCCATCCAATGTCATCACGACGCACCTGCTCACAAAGAAGGCAAGCTCAACTGTACGCGCTTCTTGCCTTTCATGGCGTACATACTACCACATCGATTGATGGCGTGGAGGTGCTGCGCCCTAAGCATTTTTTCCTCCCCCGTCTTGCTCCAAAACGTATATTTGCGGCGAAACTACTGCCAAGCGTTGCTTCAGAGCTCCGAAAAATCTGACGTAACTCCACGGTGTTCAATGCAAGTCGATTTTCACATGAAGCAATGGAAGGCCAAACCGAAATACATGCGTTGTCTGCAGCCGCCATTGCAAGCTTTTCGCTCATTAAAAAATAAATAAAACCAAGTAGCATTGCCGGCTTTGCTGTTCAATCTAAACTGCGCGCCCGCGCCTTGTCATCTTATCGCGAATGGGTTTGGTGTTCCATAGTTCTGAAGTTAGAATGGTACACGCCGTATCGGAGATGATGACATAAGAGGCGCTGCCCAAACGCGAGTTAGAGGGTAACTTGTAACAACCTGGCCGATATCTGCGGCTTAAAATACAGGAAAGCTTCTTTTTTTTTCTGGGTGTCTTCTCCCCCCCCCGCCTTCCCTCCCACTCCCGGTAAGCAGACTGTTAATTCACGCGCCATTAAAAGAAAAGACGGGTGCGTTCGATTTGTGTTCTGTGTTCTACGACGTGCACATGGTTGGGCATTGTTTTTGTACGTAGATATAATCCAGCAAAGAGTGTCTACAGTGCGGTCATTGTGTTGCAACAGTTTTTTATGGCTGCATTTTGTTGGTGTGAACATGATTTCTCGGAAGTGTATGCAGGTTAATGGGCGGGTCAACGCTTTCTTTCAGAGTTTCCCTTAACTCGCCCGAAAGGCAGGGCTTGAAGCATACGTGTGCGTGCTTTCTTTTAACATATAGATTCCCAATTATTGTCTGAACTGAAACGAATTTTTTTAATGTCTAAGAACATTCCTGTCTCGAGGTGAGCCCAAGAAATAAGTATACATTGAGTGGAACTTTCAAGTTTTTTTCTTCTCCTGCCGCGGTGTGCGCGAAAAAAAAATCTGTGTAGGGACTGGAACTTTCGAAGTTCTTCTTTCGTAATCAAGTATTGTGTACCTAAATGTGTATTCATGGCTGTAACTTTTGCGCAACTTTAGACGGAGACCGATACAAAAAGGGACTCGAAGACCTGTACCTGTCACTGTGTAAAGTTGCGCAAAAGTTACAGCCATGAATTCAGAATACCAACTAGCCCGCCTAACCGTGTTATTGTAAATGTGTATGTAGCACGTTTTTTTTCCCTATTGTACAATGTTGTATGCCTCAATTTGCACATGTCATATTTTTGCTTAGTCCAATACTGTGTACGTAAAATGTATGTGCAATATATTGGTGTAGTACATGTGTTTTCATGCCTTCGAATCAAAGACGTCCTCATATGAATTTTGAATAAATGCATAGCAAAAATAATGTTTGTGTAACACTCCAATTATTATCGCCACAAAGACAACAATTTGACACCAGAAAACGTACTATTACCTACATGTTTTCTTCGTTCAATTATTCAACACGTTACTGCACACATAACAAATGACGGGCGGCGGCCATTTCGAGTCATCGGCGTCGCTCGCTGGTGCCATTGCCGAGCGGCCCATGAGGCAGCGACCGGCGGCAGACGCGAAAGTTGGACGAGCGTCGGTTTCAGTAGAGTGAACTAGAATAGGGGAGTGGGCCGAGCGGGCGGAGCGGGCGGAGACGGCGTTGCTTTCGGCGTGCCGCGCGCCGTCGACCACCGCTAGGGTGGGTAGGGGCGCTGGTGCACGATCTCGCAGCCGGTCAGCCGCGCCCGCGCTGTGCGCAGTGGCGCAGTCGCCGCAGCCCTCGATCAGACCGGACGAAACGAAGAACTTGGGAGGCGGTGGGTGCACGTGTGTTCGGTGGAATCGGTGCGGAGGTTCTGACGGGTTTTTCAAAACAGTGAGAGAGTGCATTTCGTCAAGGACCAGTATGTGAGGAAGATGGCGAAAAGAAGGACTGAGCGCTCTGTTTTGCCCAGGCTCTCACACCGGCTATCAGGGCGCTCCAAAGGCGTCTTTGTTCGCCGCCCCAAGAGACGAAGAGGTTCGAAAAAAGTGGAAGCGCAATTTGCGCGGGCAGAAGAGACGGACAAAACTTTTTTTATCGAGCTTTTAGGTGGGGTGGTTCCTCATTTCAGGTAATCATGTGCCGTCCCTGCTCGACTGGCCCTCTCGACCAGCAGAAGTTTATCTTGAGGGAGGGAGCTGGACAGCAGTATCTCCCACTGCTCAGGAGTAGGGGAAGGAAAAGGAGGTGGGAGGTCTGGGTTCTTGACTTACTCCCATATTATGTGCCATAGTGTGCCTGGTTGAGTACGGAATTTCAGTGCTCGTAGAATTGTGTGGGAAATAACAGATGCATCCTGACTGGATGGGGAAACGTATTCGTCACTATTAGGACAAGCCCCTCACAGAATCGTCGGCTGCAGTGTGCGAGCTCCACTTTGTGTACAGGCCGTTCTGCACAGGTTTGTGCTAAACATGGAGAACGCGTTCACTAAATGCTTCAGTCTTCTTGAGCTTCATTTTGATAGCATCCTTGACATTTTGAGTGTGGTGAAGGTTAAGCAGCAATATGAACTTAGGTGCAGTGATCATTGTAAGGCTGTTGCGGCAGAGGTGCGTTTTAACTCACGACCCGCCTTCACTTCTACATCAAAAGCACCAACAGAAGCAATGCAAAAAGACGGCAATCTGCAAAGTATGCTAAACTAAGTAAATGCCCGTAGTACAGGACCAAATCGCGAAATAAACTGTGACAGCACACTGAAAGGTAATCTGTTCTATCTCGTTCAGTGTACGTATATTATGAAAATTGCAATCGGGTTTGAAAAAGGTGAAGCTGGGCCATAGCTGTACACAACTTTGCTTAACATGTAGCATTGCATGTAAGTGTTAACATTAGTTACTGTTCTTTTTTATAGTAATTATAACAAGAAATAACCACAAAATAATTTGTCTTTAATCATAGCACCTCTGATCTCTGAAAAATAGTGAAGACTCCATACCATATTGGCAAGTAAGCAGCAGTTAGTTTCGTTTTTGTGTATGCGGCGGGTCTAAACTTCCTTTTAGGAGATTGGGGATGAGGGGTGGTGGTCAACGTGCTTATTTGCGCGCATGCGCCGAATAATACATCGGAGTTGACTGCAACACATCGGCTAAAAAATTTGTCGCTCTTAAATGCTGCTATACGAGCAATGACGTGTTTTTAGAACCGCCATGGTCTGCCCTGCGCAGGGACTATCAGTCCATGCTGAACACCTGCCAGTTCGCGAAAAGTAAGTAATTATCGTTCGCCAGGCAGTATTCGGCGTGTTGCGTAGAACACAGGTGACAGTTCATTGACATTCAGAAGCGCCCGCGCCAGATATAAAGATCGAGGCTAATCAATATCGCGCATAGCGGAACTAAAGTGCCTGCAACCAGAACGGCTGACCACATGAAGGCCACAGTTCTTCTGCTCGACCTGGAGCAGCAGTAAGCAAAGCAAAAATCACGTTTGGCTGTTTAGACTTGCTTAGCTTCTGAATGTCTTTTAAAGCCGAAAGAGAACGCGAGAACATGACAGTGCAAGGCCAGACGCGTAGACTCACTGCTCCAGAGACCAGCTGCGAAAGGGCGCAGTTGCGCCACCTCGCGGTGTCGACGCCAACCGGAGTGGCTCGGCGCCGCCGCTCGGGACACTCCCTTATTCTAGTTCACTCTAGTTTCAGGGGCCGGCGCGCGGCGGCACGGCCGGCAAGGCCTGGCTGCCGCGGGATAAATGACGTCAGCAGCGTCCGCGACGTCAGCAAACGCCCTTTCCCCCCTCGCCACTCGTTGCCGTGGCGATTAATGCAACGTTTCTCAGAGGCCACGTACTACTAGGGGAGGATTTGGCGCTGCTGGCGCGAATTACGTGGGACCACGGTGGATGCGAGAGAGGCCGCCCCGTGCTTTTGCTCCCGACAGTACGCCGTGAAAGGCAAGAAGCGCGTACGGTTGAGCTTGCCTTCTTTGTGAGCAGGAGCGTCGTGATGACATTGGAGGGATGAAGGAGAGTCACCGGTGGAAACGTCCAATGAAGTCGCAAACCGTCCTCGACATGGGGCCCGAACCTAGACTCATACCTGCGGCACGAAACAACAAAAACTACCTCGATAAGTATACGGAATGGACGTTCCAGCAGTTACTAAGCTAATCAAAAAACGGCAATTCCACCACAAATTGATCTTGCGAGCAAGAGTATACGTGCCTGACGCGTTTACTTCTAGTAAAACTTTGGGTACCTGCACAGCTGGAATATATTTGCACATTAGTTTCCACTCCAAGACGAGTGACATATCTCATTAACTTCACATTACATGCGCGAATTATTTTGAAAAAAGAAGAGTGCAATAGGTCGGCTTTTAAGGAATTCACTATAACTTGTACAAAGCTAATTTGCTTTGCGCAAGACGCAGCTTCGCGCAAGAAAACCGTTTAACAGTATTGGTAGGTGGAGATTGGATCATAACCTTTAAAAAAACGCCACTGCTCAGAAATAAAATACGGTACTTGAGCATGCAGATATACTGATAATGTGATTTCTTTCTCTACTCTAACATCAGTGCAGTTGGAAGGCAGGCCTGTTCCGCTGGTTAACATTTCACTCATTCATATGATCTATGCTACGAGTCCCGGGTTTCATTGCACGCGAATTGAATATGGTGGTTTCAAGATTTAAATTTATGGCAGACTGACCCTCGATGACTTCACTGAAAACCTTTTTTCATGACCTTGATATAGCAGGTGAGGGTGCAGCTCGTCGATGTTAGGACCGCCATAAACTGAATGAAGATCGGTTGGTGGTAGTTAGGTGGATTGGCTCCTTGGGCGCACGGCTTATATTTTTGTTTTCGTATTAGGGTTTACTATTTTCATGTCGGAATATTTTAAGGCAGTCCAAAGAATAATTGCATTTTGTCACGGCGCGGGACATTCAGAAACTATGTTTAGATGGTGTTCCTTATTGAAAAACGTCTTTTCGTAGACTGTACAGGGATTGAAGCAGGCTTCAGACTGTTGGAACAGCTATGTGTGCAGGTTTAACACTTATTTCGAGCAGCCTTGGAGCACGAGAAGTTAAAGATAGGAGCTGGGGAAATCCGTTTGTGAGCATAATTGTAGAGTTAAAAATCATTTATTTGCAATTTTTAATTTCTTGTCAACCAAAAAAAAAAACAACCTCCAATGGCGTTTTTAAACATTCGATAAATACCGAGTTGACCACGTGTTCATCAGATTTGAAAAAATATAAGTTCTCGGATAATGCGCTTCACGGCTGACAGAGCGATAATTATTGAAAAACCTAGACATAAGCTATGCTTTGAATAGCTACCCGTGACTAGACTTCGACAAGTAAAAATTTGCCGCGTATCTGCTCCTTTCGTTGCAAATGTCGACAAAAGACCACAGTGTTTGTTTATTCATTTATTTATTTAGAAAATACTACAGGCCAAGAATGGCCCAGGGAGGAGTGGGGGTGGTACAATACAAGAAACATGACCAAAAAAAGGAAACACTACAGAAGAGGCATATCCTAACAGGCAGATATGAAACGTATTATGGTACAAGATCTAAGTCACACTTCCCAAAAACTTTCAATACACCGTAACACGTTTCCAGATTCAAAGATGTGGTGTGGTAGTTGGTTTCATTCTGTTATTGTGCGAGGGAAGAAAGAGAATTTGAAATTGTTAGTTCGAGCAAAGATATGAGTTAAGTTTTGTGAATGATAGCGTCTTGTTGGACGCGAAGATAACGAAGTCAGAATGTTTGTTACGTGTACACATTTTTTGCTGGATAGATAGAAAAGAAATTTTAGCCTTGCTGTTTTTCGACGATATTCAAAGTATTGAATTTTGGTATCATTCATTAGTTCAGTTGGGGAATCCGACTGGCGAAAGCGGTTGAAAATAAAACGGACGGCTAATCTTTCGATTTTCTCTAGATTGGTAATAGCTTTTTTAGTATGCGGATCCCAAACTTCACAAGCATATTCCAAACCAGACCTGATTATTGTATTGTGCGCGAGCAGTTTAGTACTGGTTGGAGAACTTTTTAGTTTATGCCTTAGCATGCCTAACTTACTACGTGCAGATGAACAAATCTTTTCAATGTGGGAAGACCACGTGAGTTTGCTAGTGATTGTTACGCCAAGGTATTTTTAACTTTCTGATAGTAAAATGGAGGTTCCTTTCATATTATACGGGTAAATAAATAGCTGTATCCTGTTAGTGATCCGCATGAACATAGTTTTTTCAGGGTTTATATTCATTCCCCAGCGGTCACACCACGCAGTTATGGCTTCTACAGATTGGTCAAGCATTATCTAGTCATTTAAGGAGTTAATTGAACGGAATAAAAGACAAACATCAGCAAATAAACGGATTTCGACACCTTGTTTAGCACATGTTTTAATATCATTATAATAAATAAGAAAAAGTAGAGGCCCAAGGACACTTCCCTGGGGAACACCGGAGTTAACAGGGAGAGGGTTAGAATAAACACCGTTTATGTTACAGACTGCGTACGTGAACTTCAATACGATGCAACCCATTTACAATAGTAGAGGGAAAACCAATCAAGTTAAGTTTGTGAATTATTTTGGAGTGCGGTATCGAATCAAATTCCTTGCTGAAGTCAAGGCATTTACATTGGTTTGGCCTGATTTATCTAGAACCCAGGAAAATGAATGGACAAAAGAAATTAATTGGGTAGTTGTAGAGAGACCTTTACGGAAACCGTGTTGGAATGGCGATAGAACATTTTGCTTGTCTAAAAAATTGATCATGTAATTTGAGATGATGTGTTCCAGCAGTTTACAACACGTGCTTGTAAGAGATATTGGTCTGTAATTGGTTATGAAGAGATTATGTTCTTTTTAAGTACTGGGATTACTCGAGCGATACGCCAGTCTGTGGGTACAATGCCTTCTGATAAGGATAAGCGAAATATGATAACAAGAAAGCGGGAAAGAGATTCTGCGTAGCGGCGTAAAAATACATTTGGGATGTTGTCCGGACCACAACAAAATTTTGTTTTAAAGTTCAGAAGCATAGAAAATATACCCTCGAAAGCTATGAAGTCAGGATCGATTTATGCGCAGCTTCCACAGGCATTATCGAACACGCATGGGTTTGAAAAGACGGAATGAAAGTACCAGTTGAATTCTGTCGCTATTTCTTTCTCATCTCAAATAATTTGATTGCCGAGCAAAATACAGTTTTCATTTTTTTATTTATTATTCTTTATGTTGCGCCAAAACGTGGCGGCATCGTTCTTAGGAATTGCGGAAATTTTACTGAATAGAAAGTGTGCTTGCTTGACCGTATTTTTTCAGAAAGGGTTCCTTTGAATGTTTGGAAAAAGGGACCTTGTGACTTGTTTACTAATGCAGTAATTTTCCGAGCTATATGAATAATTTCTCTTTTTATCCAGGGATTTTTGGAGGGTTGCTTTTTAGGTTTGTTCGGGAAGAAAGTTTCGAGGCAATAGCAACAGAGTGACTGGAAAGTATTCCAAAGGCAGTTAACCTCAACACCGGTAAAGCGATCAAAGGCTAAATCAAGGTAAGCGAGAATTGAATCATCATTTACTTTACAAAAGTTTTTAAACACTCTTTGTTTTACAGGCATTTGTTGAGCTTGATTGACTACACGACATGTAAAAAGAACCAGCTTGTGGTCAACCAGACCATCATGAACAGATACATGTACATCAGAAAGGCATTTGCTATGGAACACAAGGTCAAGAATCGATGCTGTCTGCTCCTGTATGCGTGTTGGCACGCTCACTGCTTGGTCCAGAACCCACGCTAACATCATATCAAAGATAATCTGATCACTTGAAGATGAGGAACTTAATTTTGACCAATTAATGTTCGGTAGAAGAAAATCCCCTGCAATTATAAGACGGCTTTCAGAGTATTTGACAGAAAAGTTGTAAAGTTTTAACTTTAACTCCCTTCCCGCCTTCCTCCCAGCCCTGGTAAGCATGCTGTTAATTGCTTACCTGTCGTCTTTGGAGAAGGCGAGAAACTTGGCCGAACTGTACCGCCCATGTTGCTGCACCACAGAGCTGCGCAGGAGTGGTAACGCTCCTTCCTCCGCTGCCACATATTTAGAATACATTCGAATATATTTTATAATGCAGCGAAACTTTCAGCCCGTCGAGGCGTTTAAGCAACCCGCGCAACCCTTCGCACGCCGGCTCGCTCACGCACGTACCGAACTGGCCCGCCGTACTCGCCGAGAGAAAGAAAAAAATATTGGCGCCAGTGAGCTGTTGCGCATGCGTGAGGAGGCGAGGAAGCGTTGATGGTGTGGAAAGGAAGAAACGCTGAGGGAAAGGGGAGGGCCACGCTACAGCACCGTACCGCTAGGATCGCCACAATTTTGGAAACCGAAACTAGCCAAAGTCGCCGACCATTGGTAATGCCGCGAACCATTCATGAGTTTGTTCATTTATTCTTTGTTTTCACCACCCGGCCACGCCTGGCAATGTTATCTGTGTCCGCGAAACGCGTCTTCCATTCTTTATTTTTATGCCTCACGGGCTATCTCATTCAGATAAGCAGACTGATTCGCCTTAAGGGCACTAGCCCAGAATAATGTGCCCTGATCTACCATGTTCTGGGCGTAAATTGACGGTTCCAGAAACACTCGCACTTAAAGATAAAAGCCGAGCAGACGCCGCGGCATTGGATCACCGACGCTCGCTTGCGTATACGTCACTTTGCCGACTGCTGCTTTGCTGCCTGTGTGTTTTGAGTTGTTAGGGGAGCACAAGTTTGCGCCAATAAACTTGTTTTCCTTCAAGTTAACTGCGTCGTCTTTGGCATTGTGACAATATCGACTTCGAAGGCGCTGAGCGGCAACTGTGAAACATCGTCCCCCTCCTCCCCCCCCCAAAAAAAAACTCGAAAAGATGAAAGAATGCCTGCTGAGAAGATGATTGAAGGGAACATAAACTTCCGCACGGCTGTCAAAGAGGCGAGGGCTATCTGTAGCTGAAACCACCGCACCACTACCCCACCGCACTGTTACTGCACAATGATGCATCTGATGACGAAGACAATCTCGCAACAAAAGATAAATTAATCCGTAGAGGCACATAATAAAATACCCACCTCGCTGAAATTATCCCCGAAAAATTCAAGACTACACACGTCACAGTGCAGTTGTTTCTTGCGTGAGGGAAACTCGCGTGTGAGAACTCTCGCCAGTGCCGTCATCGACTACGGAAGGGACAGAGGAGCTCCCCTGGAAGACGCCACGTAACTCCAGATGTAAGGTGCTCTTGGGGAATTCCTTTGCCGAAGCCTGGTGCGATTCCTTTCAAACAAGGTTCTCTTCACCCATTAATTTTTCGCAGATGCCAGTCCTGTTGGATGATCCCTAATACTATTCAGGATGACTTTCAATACTTTCAATCAATCTTTTGCCTGCTTTGCAACACTTAACGCATAATTCTGATAGTGTAAGGGATGCGTAACAGAAGGGCGGTCTGCCCTTCTTCAGTGTTACTGGTCATCCTGCGGCTGCCATTGTTCTAGCGCTCCGTGGACCTCTCCTCATTGCCTATATATATCACTAAGAAATCCGAAAGTTTTAGGCTGAAAAAAAATTCGATATGTCGTTGTGTGGTATCGCTGAAAATGAACGAAGTATCATTTACTAAAATAATAATGTAGCGTTCCTGTTTGACTAACAATTATTCTTTAGCCCAAGATGCCGCGTTTTTGAAGGAAAGAAATCATAGGTTCCACGTCAAAGAACCACCTCGTGTGCGGAACGCCAATAGGGATGGTTCAACAACCTGCTTGGCTAAAAGGCCGCTGTGGCCTGGTTTTTAAGCTTGCCTAATGTCTTAAAAACTGACAACACCTCGTGTAGATGTGGTGCTAGTTCATATGCTTCAATGGGTGAAGCGAAAGATTCGTGAGAGAATTTTCTGAGCAATTAGGAGGTATTGGTGGACTGTGTGAAAAACTGTGCTAACAAATGACAGGCTGTCTGCCACTGGATTTTACGGGAGCTGGTTCAGTGTACTCTACCTCTAGTTCATTGGTTAAAGGCTGGATGGGCTCTGCCTTCTTGTGGCCATCAGTTAGCACATGTAGAAAGAGTTTGCCAAGGTACGGAGCAGGACATAAATAGCACCCAGTACAGTGTTTTCCGTACGATGTGTGCACTGGAATCTGCGTGTTAAAAAGAACAATTCATGTCATTTCAAGCATTTAAGAACACTAGCTAGCTCGATTGTGATCTTTATACGAGGAAGCAAACATACGCAGGGGCGGTGGCTAGGACATTATAAATACAAACCAGCCAGGTCGTCACAACGGCCCGTAATTAGACATGTCTGCGCGCGTGTTTAGCAGTACGCACAGCCGTGGGCTCTTTTGTCTTCCCTTTAACAGTAGTGTTGAGTAGAAACTGAAACTGACATAACCTAAGCAAGATCAAAATAAATTTATTTTGTTGGCTGAAGTGTCGTTGTACATTCGAGAATAAAAACGCTATTTGAAAATATTTTATGGTAAATTCGGAACTTGTTTAAATTGTGATTGCATCGACCCTTAACCGAATGGCAGCATTACCTGGGCGGTGGCGTCGACGGCGCTTGTACGGTTGCACGTCATCGCACAGTTTTCAGCGCGCAACGTGGTTCACTGCCTGGAGCGGGCAATGTTAGTCGAGCGGGCGGCGTTTCTTCCATCTGGTTTATGGATTTCCGAACATCTTGTCACAAGGTGTAATCAGCATTTTTTGCGCGTAAGAACGATTTGCGGCGCTGTTTCGCGCTCCAGGAACCAGAGAGGAGACATGCGGCACACAGAAATCTCCAAGCGCGTCAGTTTTGTTACACCTACAAAGCAAATGCTAGGACTGTACTTAAAAATTGGAGCTGTTACTACAATAACAGCTGCCTGGCTGGATAAAATTCACAGAGACGATGTCTGTAGTGGGGCGACTCTTTACCGAAACTGTGGAGCGGTGTTGTTTGCGGGTGAGGACAATGCGGCAAGACACGCTCCATCGCATGCCTATTGCATTCTGAAACTTAAAAAGTCCACTATTTAATCCAGGCAGTGTACTTTATGGAACAAGGGAACCCGGTTTGGCAACAAAGTTTCACGTGGGCTAATTTGACTGCTTTGTAATTACCAGGCTGCACAGACCCACTGCTTCTAAGCTTCGAACAATTTATTAACCTTCAACTGCTCCCCAATGGCAACATTTCATCCGTCTCCGATGTCTGCTTCGCCTGTACTGGAAACGCTTTAAAATGACTGGTGACACCTGCGTCCCCCCCACACAGCAGGTGGTCGCAACCACACCTGATTTGAAACACTAGATATCTCCAGTGATCGTCCGAAAAACGTTTTGCGCAATCCCCCACCTTGATTGAAGCGCACAGTTTTAGAATGAACGCGCACTCGACGCAGCGGAACCAGAGCACCAGCCCACCGGCGCCAGTCAGGGTTTCGCACAATCTAAAAGAAGCGCTCCGCAGGCTTGGGTGGCACGGCAAATGCAGCGTCTCGTTCCAGAAGCTACCTCATATGAGAGAGACCTTTCTGCAGTTCGGAGGGAAGAAAATTTTGGAACTTCTGTCGGTATCTCTTAAGGGAGCCACAAAACAAGGAAATGCAGGCCACATAGGTGAGACCAGTTGACGCTAGGCAAAGCACGTTTTGCGTAAAGAGTGGTGCGGCGGCATGCAACTATACACAGGTGGTCACACAGGCCGGCGACGCAGCGACCAGCGTATAAACTATATATTTCCGTAGAAAGATACCTCTTCGCACATCAACGCAAACTTCAGTAGTGGTGAAAAGTTTGTGTTTATTGCGCTGAATTGGCAGGTGTGCTGCTGCAAGCGCCGCAGTATGTCAAAATCGACATTTTGCAGACCCTGAACACGCTAAATGAGCGCCACAAAAAAGGAGACGTGGATGGTTTTAGACTTTACCATCTCAAGGAACGCAGAATCCTCGCGCTCTAACAAAGGCCCCTAAGACGCAAAATCGACTGTGTAGAATATTGAAAAACGGAAGTTGAAAAACGATCAGTGGTACCATGCGGGAGAGCTTTTGCAGTCGTTAAATTATAGATGTGCAGGAACCACAAAACTATCTGGTAAACTGGTTTATCTCGCAGTCACATCTTTGCTTCGCATGAAGGAAGTGCCAAACTATAAACAGATTGGTGTTTAATGAGCATTGTTGCAGGTAGAGATCAATAAAAAACCTCAGACCATGCCGGTAACAGACGAAACATACCATGCGCACTCGTGTTAAGGCAGTACCAATCGCAGTAGCATAAGCATCGTGGCGGCCTGCTGGAGCACATCAAGGGCGCAGGCAAAAGAATTGTAATGCAGCAATAAAGCACGGTGACAGGGGTATCGGCATGTGGCGATAGCAAATTTCCGCGAATAATTTCGCAGTTTGTTGCTTTCACCAAATAAAACGACAACTGGGTGAATCATTGCCTCTTTTACTGCACGTAACAGTAACTTTAAGTTTTATTATTTATTGTCTTGGTTATAATAACATATTTGAAGTTTACAGATACAAAACCCGAACTGCACATAGTTTTCTAGCGCTCGATTTAAACGAGTAAAACGCGGCAGGTGGGAGGATAACACTGTGCAATGGTATTTGTTTTTGTTTTAGTGTAAGTGATCGTAGTATTAATTGGCGTTTGTTTATTTAGCGCCCGATTTCATGCTTCCCCGCTCCCCCTTTGTTTTCTTTTTATACCTGCCTTGTTCTCCAGTGTTGTTTGTGCAGGTGTGACCGAGTTGGCCTATTTCTTGCATTTCTGCAAGTAATAAACGGTTTATAACAAATACAATGTAATAAAAAGTAATTGCCAGTACTTTATAATTCCACCTGGTGAAGAAAATAATGGTTGTCAGCGCGGGGCATGATTTCGCGGTGGGGCAGGAGAGGAATAGGGGACGGAATGATGATACAGATGTCGCAGTTCAAGGTTGTGCTGTAGTCCTTGCAGGGCTGTACAAAAAGGGGAAAGAGGAGTGTTATTGTGTCGATGTTCGAATAAGCAAGGACTGATATTTTTTGCTGTTTCAACGACAGTGCCGCCGCTGATATATATTCAATTTGGCACGGAGAGATACCATCGTGAATGCGTTCATTTTCGGTTGAATGCTATTGCATTTATTTTTGATTTTCCATTCGTGAAACGACGCTCTGATATACAGTTGAAAAAAACACTCGATGCTTGTTTGTTTACCATAGAATGCGAAACCTTCATTCAAAGACTGCGTACATTTGCGCAAGCAGTGTTACTGTATAATATTTTACGAGAACTAATTCTTAGGTAAATTCAGTTTCATTGTAGATACCGATGCCTTGCGTAGAAAGTTTATTTTTAGGAGTACAAAAGGCATTTTGTAGCCTTCCCGTCCGGTGTACCCAGACACCGAAATAAAGCTTGTGAGGCACTCGAAGAATGAATGTAGTGCAGCGTAGTATTTATACATTAGCACGTTTTCTTCAATGTTGCACCTTCTACCAGCTTATTTGTACCCTTTCTTTTAATACCCGAACAATAGGGTGTGGGGATGAACACCCTAATCGGCAATAAATATCAATCAAAACATTTTCCGGCTATTGTTGCATCCTTTTAAACAGTTGTTTACACCCTGTATTTGGAAGCACCCTCATGTTAGGGTGCCGGATCTAAATTTGGGTGCTGTAAAGGTGAAAAAAAAAGATGGCAAATATTGAGTGCACCCTATCAGCTTGGTTTATTGTTGCAAACAATTATGATTCTGCTGGTCCCTAGGGTCAAGAAAGAATTTTACTATTTTACTAAATCATCATCGATTAGAACATAATTAGGGGGCTCAGAGACTTTTTGTGCGTCAGCAGCTAGGCGTTCTGAGTTAGCTCTAGTAGATCGAAAGATATATGTGAAGAAATGAAAATTGTCAATGTTGCTGATACGTTAATCGTTCTGAGCGCGTTTCTGTAAAACAAAAGACCCGCAAGGAGTTTTTTCATCCATTTCGACTTCCCCCATTTTTTCGCACTCTCCTGCGCAGGTGGATATTCCTGGCACCCATGCGTGCCACTGCGCTTGTGCAGTTTGGCTCTCGACACAGGCCGTATTCCGGTGTCGTATCCAGGGAATGTGTGCAGCTGCAGGAGCAGGTGGCGAATGTTTTTTGTCGATTGTTGGCCATATTTTTAGTAGACGTGGTTTGGGAAAACATCCGTCTTCAACAAACGAGACTGCACTCTATACGCGGAAAGGCATAGCATATTTAGTCCCACTTCTAAACAATGCATTTACGCACGTAGCAAGATTATTTTTGTCAACTGACCGTACGAGCGACTGAAATTAAAGTCACCAGAAACGCCGACGTAACTTGTATTTGTGCTGGTGGTTTCTGTTGGCTTCTTGCGTTGCAACCTTATAACGGCCCCTTGTGCAACACAATCACCCCTTAATCTTGCAAGTTTGGAAGCACTACCCAGGCTAATATCTACCCTTAAATGTTCATTGCCAGTGAGATCAAACCATGCCCACCCCATCCAAGGCGAAGAGGACTTCACACTTCCAGCCTCCAGCGTACCTGCAAGACCGCTGTTGGCTGATACCAGTTGTTGCGGCTTCAGTAATGTTTTTGATCGCCATTATCAGTTCGAGCAAAGGATATCTGTTCGTACTTTACATGGACCACTACGTCGTCGACCATGCAACTGCGTCGTGGGTCGAAAGCACTTTCCTCGTAACCTCAGCCCTCGTAGGTACGTGCTGCTTGGTTGTTTTTTGCATGACAGGGCGTGAAGCTGCTTTCGTTCACAAAACAATTCTCCACTCTCAATTATGAGAAAAATAGTGCAACTATTAATGGTTTAAGTCCCGTATTACGGTACTGACCAGCGCTGACGGTTGCCAAGAAAAGTATCATTTGCGTGTTCTGATTATGTCCCCGCGGCGTCCGACGCCCAGCTTTCGCTTTGCTCTCTCTGTATTTTGCAGCCGTCCTCACTGTTGTGCCTCTGTACGTTGCCCTGCCCTTGTTCGCTCTCCCTTGCGGCTTTCTCTGTTTGGACGTGACATCTGTCATTAAACATTTCAAGCTGTGCGCGCAGTCACATGACCTGGGTACATGTGCAAATTCTGGATCCTGGTGCCCCGGCGCGATGAACGGCGCGGGTAATCACACACCCCCATATACCTTATGATCGCGTATTAGCACGATAACGTTATTTTTCTCATTTTCCGATGTCCCCTTGGTTGCTAGCCACCCACTATCAGCCGTGCTTTTTATGCGTCCACGGAAATACGTCATCGCTGCGACTTTGAAGCTGGGGCTAGGGGCCCTATTCTCGACTAGATGAATTCACATTGAATTCGCCATGTTTTTTGCGCAAGCAACACGTAATTTATCAGTGACGTAATGCATGTATAGCTGTGAGGACATGCAATGTAATTTGATGCTTAGCTTATAGAGATCACAACGGAGCTACGAAATATTGCCCATAAATGATATGAGATAATTGTTATAAGGTATGACATTAGGAGCGAAGCTTCGGTTTGCAAGAGAAACACATTTCTTAGGTTCAAATTGGCGTCAACGCCATAATACGATGAAGTAACTTTGATCGAATAGCGAGGGAAAAACGTGTTTTGAGCAAAAGAACATCACACAATGTTCTTTACCGTACGTGTTTATTTATTTATTTTAATCGCTTCTGCTAACATTGTTGAGCGCTCCGCTTCAATTCAAGCTTTGTTGCGTTATCACCTTCCATGCCCTCACCGCCGCCATGCTATCGCCTGCTGGTATGACACAACTTTATTTCATGATCGCAGAAAAAGGCGGCCGTGACCATCGGTTGTATGACCCGGTAAGTATAGCAGCGGGCCGATGCAGCCGATTCACAGGTTCATCAAGCTGGAACTCAATATGCGCAGTAATAAATAAAACAGCCAGTTTTCTTTGTTATTTTCCTCTTAAATCCTGTCATGTTACGCACCGGCTTACTAGGAGAAGTGTGTACAAATGTCATGGTTAGGCTCTTCGTAAAGGAGAGGTTAATACTGCCAACTTATGTTACTGTTACGCCAAGCAATTATAGGCTCTCTTATTGGCAATCAAAAAAAGCAAAATACGGGACGTTATTTTCTTACGGCGTAATCGCTGACTTGGAAATACTCAAAATTACAATTTCTTTTGCAAGAAACCAGTTGTACATCGCGCGCCGTGCGGAACTGCACATGATGCAAATTCACGGAGATTTCATGGAGCCGAAGTCCGGTACAAATTTTTGCCCTTATTCACAGTGACAGCAGCCGCAATTTTCAAGCTCGTACATACCAAAGGGTCACTGTTACGCAGCTGAAGTTGCCGATGCATCATGTAGTCGTTCCCGCCAACTATTAAAGTTACGTCGCACCTTCTCAACCAATCACATAGAGGTAGTGACATACAAGCCGTATTGTCGTTGAAAAGCAAAGACAGCCCTATATTGTCATGCCCTGTGCATTTCGTCTAGTTTTTCACTGCCGGTAAAGAATAATTCACTTTCAACAGAGAGGAAGAAGGCAAAGTTTAGAAGTTGTGCAAGTAAACGTCATAAAACGTCATATGGACGACAACACACACAACCGCTTCGTCAACCACAAGCATGTGACCAAAACTGAAAGTTAATACGAAAACAATTTCGGCAAATTCACGGTTCACTGTGGATTCGATACGTCGAGAATAGGGCCGAGACAGCTATATGCCAGGGCTAGCCAAAATCTGACTATGGCGCAGCGACAACCAGGGTCCTATTCTCGGCTGCATATATTGACAGTGAATAGGCCATTTTGTAACACGAAAGTGTTTTATGCCGGGATACACCAAGATCTGACTGACGTCATAGCGGTCACAGAAACTACATCGACAGACAAATGCGGCTGCGCCAAGATTTGAGCCTGGTGCTCCGTCGCCGCAACAAGAGGTGCCAGGCGCTCTACCGACTCCGCTACGAACTCAAGCGCAATTAGCACTGTGAACGCGCCATATATCTTACCTATAACCTCCTGTATTTCGATGCTGCTGCCGTCTACGAGAGGTGAAGCGAAGTAGTGCATCACAATGCTAATGGGCGCCGACAGTTGGCGCCAGCTGAGCTCATAACAATGCAACCGTCTGCCGTACACTCCACGGGGCAGGGACGCAGTGGTCGCACACTTGCGATAGCGACGCGTCACCTGTGTTTTGCTCGCCAAGCACACTCACAAGGCAGCCCCACAAATCATGCTCTTTTGCTGCAGCAGACCATAAGCTCACCAAACCATCCGCTGGCAACCCATTTGGTTTTGTTCGCAAGGTTTACCCGCCGCGGTGGCTCAGTGGGTAAGACGTTGCGCTGCTGAGCACGAGGTCGCGGGTTCTATTCCCTGCCGCAGCGGCCGCTTTTTGATGGAGGCAAAAGCAAAAACGCCCGTGTGTACGAGATTTCGGCGCACGATAAAGATCCCCAGGTGGTCAAAATTAATCCGGAGCCCTCCACTACGGCGCGCCTCATCGCCTGCGTTGCGTCGGCTCGTTAAACCCTACAATCAATCAATCAATCAATCAAATCGTTCGCAAGGTTTGCGAGCGCGTGTGGTTTCATTCGGGTTTCCGCAGTGCTCCGGTGTGTGCAATCCAGTGTCCCATTTTGAGAAGTATGACGGTTCCGTACCGACGAAACGTAAATAGCGAAGTGCAAGTTTATATCGATGCAGACTAAACATTCAGCTGTTTCTATGAAGGTACATCTCACTTTCGGGATTTACCGATTTCTATGAAAGAGCGATCAACTACATTTTTTTTGCGTAAGCACAACATAGCAATCAGTGACATTTTGCACATCTACACCATTTTCCTTGCTAGAGGTGGGCGCCGCCATTTGCTTTTTTTCTGACCGGACGCTAGCGCCGTCTATGAAGCGATCGCCGAAACCTCCGCGCTGGGCTGTTAAGTGCTCCGTTCCGTCCGTGTGTCTGCTCGGTACCCGTGTATTACCGAGTGAACAGTAGTGGTTTGGCGTTAGTTTGGCGGTTGCAGTGCTTGTGTGTGTGTGTTCTGTTTTGTTTTCATCATCTGCGGACTGATTTCAGGTCGTAATTTGCTGCCAGAGTGGAAAATGCCGACCCCGGCTGTTGCGAGCAGCAGTAGCAGTGTGGTGGTGGTGCCGGTGGTGCTCCGCAGTTGCGCGATGCAAACGTGCCGGTATGGCACCGACTGACAGAAATCGACATCGGGGAGTAAATACGTGTTTTCAATGCCACCGTGCTTGGTTTGTTCACCGATTAGTCATGTTTACGCAAGCGCGGACGTCGAATGCGGAGCGCGCACAGCCATATGTGGGTCACGGTGACCCGTGCTCGCGATGGACTTTCGACGAGGCGATTGCTACTCTGTTGACATTGCCACGCAATATAATCTTCCATAACTTGACTTATGACAAACTGGTTACTGACGGTTACTGACAAACCGAGACTACCGGAGCGGAAAAATAATACGACTGCAAAACCAGTCAAATTATATTACAAGGTTGAGCAGAAGGGTCGACGCTCGGGTGAGTTAATATTGGATGATCATGATCGTGATCATGATTGACCTAACTCTGCGCAGCGCATGTGGCCTGTCGCTCCGAGCCCACCTTTGTGAAACCGCTGCTTGCACCACAAATGCTTTAGGCGACCAGCAGTAATGTTTTGTAATTGTAATACTTTAGATTCCGTGACAACGCAAAAGGATTAGAAGCTTGTGCCTTCGACCGCGTTGTGGACAGGTTGAGCTATTTTCCAAATGCAGCGTTCACGCGTATCTCGAGCTGCGTTTCCGCATTGGGCTGCCTGCTTATCTTGATATCTACCAGCAGTGTGCGATGGAGAAAGTTATCCTTTCATATCGTTTGGCAGTGTAATGCATTGGCCTGAAAAAAGTCAACAAAACACCGTAATTTTACAGGTTATATTAGATGAAAGGGGGATTGTTCAATGCCAATCGGCTGTAATGACCAACAATATATGGTATTTTAAATTTACTACAAGGAACCAGAAGTTATTGTAGTGTTGTATTGTATCGGCGCTCGTGAAAGATCCCCAGGTGGTCAAAATTAACCCGCAGCCCTCCACTACGGCGCGCCTCATCACCCATGAAGCGTCGGCGAGTTAAACACCATAATGAATCAATTAATCAATCAACCTATCAATCAATGCTGTATTGTAAAGGATGAAGTTGTTTCTGACATTTCGGGGGGTTCCGTTGCCTGTCGCAGCTTTGCGTGTGATAAATGGAGTTTTCTCCATCCACTTGCCGTCCAAGTGCACCCAACAAACCCTGGAGTTCGTCGTTGGTACAAAGTCGTTGCGAATTATCAACGGCATCCACCGATATCTGAACTCGGTGTGCGTCGTGAAGCGATGCAGCAAAAACACGCCCCAACCGCACTGCATTTTCCCCAGGCAGTGTCGTGCACATGCGTGCTGTCAGCGGCTGTTTCTCGCTTTCTCTGGTTGTTCAATTACCCACCACCGCGCAGTGCTGACTCAGTGACGTTAGCGCCTTGAACGGCATCGCAGCATTGGCTAAAACAGTTGAAAGGTCCGCAAAAACTAAGCACACGGTGCGTAATACTCCTGAACTACGCAGTAGAGCACACCGCGCCGAGCGATTTTAGCAGCCCAGCGCGCACAGGCAACGCTGGTCGGCCGCCAAGAGAACTGGTTTGAGAGTATTTTCCTCCTTTCCCCGCAGCTTATGGAAAATGGTGTGTAGCTACTACGATTCACACTGTAATTTGACGCTTCACTCACACAGATCACAACCAAACTGTGAAAATTGCTCATAAAAGGTATAAATACACATGACATGTATTGTTGTTGGTGTTGTAGTCCTTTATCAGTCGATGGAAGGTCATGCGGCCAAAATAGGGGTAGGGGAAGGAGGGGAAGAGAAGAGTAGCCGAGTTAAAAAGATGATGCGCCCATGGAGACGGCACAGGGGTTCCCATCAGACCGCGGAGGTCATGCTAAGGTGAAGATATATCATTACGGGATTTTCGCGACCGGAGTAGGTTCCAGTCTACACTAATCTTGAAAGACCACACTCTACGCCGAACATCCCAATGGCTCTCATAAAATTGGGATCTTCAAATGGAGGATGATCTTCTGAGGCATCGGGAGACATAGCATTGGTTAGGATAGGCCGGTACAGTGAAAACGTGGAGCAGCGCCAGATTAGGTGGTCAAGGGTGGTGAATGCGGTCATCCAGCAGTGGGGACAGCAAAAAAAATTCACAGCATATCCACGGGGTGAATGATGATGAGTGCGCGAAGCTCCTGAGGGGAAATCATCGGTAAAACCGTGACTCTTCAGTAAAAGTTCGCCCACTACATCTGTGTCCGAACGTAACGTCTAGAAAGTCTCGCTTAAACCGCGCGTCGGCACCTTGAGGCTGAGCTCGCCTGATGCGTTTTGCAGACGCCTCACGAGCTCTCACTGCATCGGGGTCTGCCTGCCGATACGCGCGCTTTCCCGCCGCTTCCCGTTCTCTGACGTTTTGGAGATCCTCTTCGCGCCGCAGCCGTGCCGCTTCGCGTACGGCAGGGTCCTCGCGCCGTTGCCGTGACGCTTGGGCCTCTCGTTCTCGAACGCTGGGATCTTGGCGGCGTCGTCGCGCAGCCAGACGACACGCTTAGGCCTCTCGCTCTCGTACGGCAGGATCTTGGCGGCGGCGTCGCGCAGCTTCACGGAGCGCTTGTGCCTCGCGGGCTCGCACATCTGCAGCCTTATCCATCGGGCGACTCCGAGCGCGGGCCAACAGCGAACGGATTTTATTACAACGCTCCCCGCCATCTAGTAAACAATCCAATAACTAAACTAGAGGTAGCCACGCCATCTAGTAAACAATCCAAGCGCATCTTTTCATCATATACAAGTACCGCCATCTAGTAAACAATCCAAGAACTAAACTAGAGGTAGCCACGCCATCTAGTAAACAATCCAAGAACTAAACTAGAGGTGGCTACATACATACGTCGAGGATGGACAGACCCACGCCTTAAGGAGCTTCGCCCCTAAAAGATCACAATTTGGATTAATCCATTTGGATAAACCCGTTGGATAAATTAATTTTCTATTGATGTGGGGTGTGAGAGCTGCGTTGGCCCTAGCTTTGTTGACGAATACTTCCGCAGAGCGAGGCATCGGGGGAGCCAGAGCCAGGTAGCCAGGAGGGGTGACGGAAGAAACACGGCACTTCCGTGCCTGGCGTGCGCGATCAAGTTGAAGGCGAGGGCAGGGGTGGGAGGGCGACGCGTTGTCAACCAGGGGAGGTGTACTATCAAGACGCTCCTGTGCTGCGTCATGTGCAGCCTGGTTGCACCCACCGGGATCCGGCTCACAAGAAACACTTAGCGGTTCTTTACCGGGCCATGCCTCGTACAGTCACCGGACTTCCGAGGCATGCTCACATTGGCGCTCTTGAACGGGCTGCCCCGGTCCTTCCGATGGAAGAGCTCCTTGCGGAAGCCGTACAACAACATTGGTTTCGGTGTTGTTGTACGGTTGTTCCAGTCCCCTTTCTACAACCGGGGACTGCATCTGTGCGTGGGATGAATCTGTACCTCCAGTACTTCCATCGGCCTCACCACCCCCTCCCCCTTGGTTAAGCCCGCCTGTTACAGTTGCCCACCAACGAACCAGAATTCCACGTTCCCGTCGTACTGCTCGTGAAAGGGTCCTTCAGCGCGTCCTCGCAGCGAAAAAACCGGACGAGCTCGACATTTGTACGGATGCTAGCCTCTCTTCTTCCCCTATGGGCCAGGACTGGCGCTGCCCAGCTCGACCAGACCTGGACGGCTCCCTCACACGTCACGCTTTTAACTCGTCCCCCCTGGAAGCAGAACTCCAGAGCAACCTTAGCGCACTGGATCATTTAGCCTTCACCATTGCAAACCCGCCACCTCCAGGCATCCGCATTCTCACAGACTTTCATCAAGCCCTCCAAGAGCTGCGCAAACCCTTCACCGATCATCCAACAGTGCACCGAATCCAACGTATGACCGCCATTCTGGCTGTCATATGGTGCAGAAAGCACGAGAAAGAGCTTTACTTTTGCCGTGCACGTCGAACATTCTACCCATTTCGTCTTGCTGGCTGTGCCCGCAGTTTGCTGATCTATTATTTCTAGTGCGGAGTCAAAAGCATCAAATGAGGAGCACGGTAGTCGACGTATTCTGGTAAAATCTTTCCTGATGTCGATGTGTCTTGTGCAAATACTTCGGCTGTATCGCACCAGAGAAGATCGACCGTAGAGACCCGTTGTGCGAAGCGGATTCAATCGAGGTAAAGGGCAGAAAACTACTCCTATGACATTTTTGAAAATGAACAATAAATATGTCAGCCGATCACGCACGTTTGTGTAGAATATTGAGGGACACCGACTTCCACCAACAAGTTGGTTTACAATGAATGTCTGGACCTTCCCCTAGATATTTTAACGTTGTTTAGATGTCGAAAGATATCTTAATTGCGGAGCAATAGCTGATCAAACGGTCATTAAACGTGCCGCAAATAGCGATTGCAGCCGCTGTTTGTGTCGCGATAAACTGGAAGCAAGCGATGCAGTGGTGATGTTAGCGGGACAGAAGAAACCGAAAAGAACCTTACCAAGTAACGAGCGGTTTGTTCAGTTTTGATCTAATCAGTCGCGCTTTCTTGAACTCCACGTCCTTTGCAGCTCCAGACCTCTAGGTGAATTGACCCTTCATGGGTCCCGCGATGAGTATTGACGCTTTGTTGAGGAAAATGATATCGTCCTTTTAAGGCACCGCGAATGTTGGTGTCGAAACAACCGCCCATGCGTAGTCCGCACGCTTCTTCGGAAAGCGGTGCTACCTCCCCACAAGCATGGACGAGTATTGCCACCCAGCGGAAGCTCCAGCGGTACACAGAGGAAAGAAAAGCTTCGGAGAGGCCCTGACGTAACTTCTACAGCAACCGAAACCGCCGTATTGGTCAGCCGCCATTATTTGCTTGTATTTTGCGCGCTAGCGCTACCTCCTCCGCCGTCTCTCGCTCCACTGTCGTGTGCGTCGTCTTTGCCCGCCGATCGTTGGCTACCGGCTGGGCCGCACAGTGACGTCGTGCCGCAGTGGGCAGGCCTTCGGCGCCATTGCTGGGACGCGGTTGCCGTCAGCCTACGATGGCAGTGAAAATATTACGTCAATGTCTGCCACACTCCTCCCAAACAGCTGGTGGCTAGCAGGGCCTCCCTACCCACGACAGACGTTGCGCCCGGGTGGTTAGTTGAGCACTTTCGGTGGGAGTTGCGCGTTATAGCCAGTGGCGGCGGCACCTGCATTACATTTTCGCAATTTTCTTCCTTACATTTTAAGAATCTACGTGTAAGAGGGGCATATTCGTGTTCTTGATTGGTTAATCTATCAATATAGAGCAACTTGTAATTTTACTTCACTGTCCCTTTACAAGCGGGAGCTGTACATTTACCCCTTCTTTTCAAGCAAAATGCATGGCTGAATTTATGTGGAACAAATTTACAAAAGTGGGCCAGTGGTAGGATACCTCCGGGGGCCAGTGTAGTTAACAAGAATATAAATGCAGGTATTCCTAATTTAAGTAAGTTGTGGTGAGAAACACACGCAGATGGGCCTGTTTATTTAAAAAAGGCAAGATTGACCTGCCGCGGCGGCTTAGGGGCTAAAGCGTTGTGCTGCTAAACACAAGGTCACGTGTTCGATTCCCACCCGCGGCAGCTGCTTTTCTGATGGAGGCGAAAAGCAAAAACGCCAATGTGTACGAGATTTTGGCGCGCGTTAAAGATCTCCCGGTGGTCAAAATTAATCCACAGCCCTCTACTAAGGTGTGCCTCATCGCCTGCGTTGCGTCGGCGCGTTAAACCCTTCAATCAAGCAATCAATCAATCAATCAAAAGCGAGCTTGCCGTCCGCACGCCGCCAGTAAGATGGTGCGTGGTGTTTTAATTAATTCCCAAAAGGAGCATTCAATTTCATATCCCGAGTCCAAAACTGCAAATAATTGTCAGTCAACTATTCCATTAAAGCGTCAGGATTGTTTTGAGAAAAGTGTCAGCTACCACCGTCCAAAAAGATAAAGAAATAGAAGAATCGCATGTGACACAAAAGAGGCTCAAATCCGTATGCCTGCTCCAAAAATGCTAACGATGACTTACAAATCATGTGAGAAGTTTATACGAATGTGAATTTGGCAAACGTTTTGTCGCTATTGTCAATTAGAGATAACGAGGAACACGTGCGAACGGTGCTGCATAGCAAGTCAAAAGTGTGGTCCCCGTTTATTCTACCCTGGCTGCGCTGGCTCAGTGGTTAAGCCCAGAGAGTTTCTTGCAATGTATACTAGAGAGTAATGTGACGCCACCGTCCATGCTGCTCACATCACAGCCGTCTGTGTAGTTACGGACCGACGTCGCAACATGCGCTCGGCTTATTTTCATCATTGGCTTGGATTGAAACGTATTAGTGACTGCCAATTTAAACAAAGTGCCACAAAAACGTTAGAAATAGTGTGCAATTAGGCAAGGGGAAAAATAAACAGGTAGTTTTATAACTAAAGAAAACAAAAGTAAAGCGTATGCTACCGGAACGGTTGTGCTTGCTATTCTGCAGGCCAATTTAGTAGTTACGAACAATTTTAATGATTGGGAGGGTACTCATTAGAGAATAATTTTATTATTTTACCATTATTTCAACTAATAGCTCGTTTGAAGGGTTTGGAAAATTTTTTGAGCGTGCCTATAGAAACGTCGCATTCGTGGTGAACCGGTGCCGTACACGGCTACCACAAAACACGGCTACCACAGAAGAGGAAGGATTTCGGATCCCTCGTGGCTCGTAGACGTGGTAATGCATAGTGAAAAAAAGCAAATACCAAAAACCCTGTACGAATCCAATTGTTATGCCAACCACAGCCACAAATGGGCGGCTTTCCATAAACCCCCACGACGACATGGATTACCAGGCGCAGGTTCTTCTCTAGTATACTTGCTAAGAAACTCTGTGGTTAAGCCATTGTGCTGAAGCTCGCAAGGACGCAGTTATGATTCCCGGCCGCGGCAGGTGTTTTTAAGATGGAGGGAGAATCCAAAGCCGCCATAGTGTCGAGATTTCAGCCACTGTTATAGAATCCCAAGTAGTCAAAATAAATCTGGAGCCCTCCACTACGGCGCCTCTCGAGCTCAAGTGCAGCTAAGGCATGTTCAGCCACACAATCCATAATTACAATCACGTATATTCAGCGCTCGTGGCTGTAAGTCCACTGGCGGCGTGTGCCCAGCACTCATTCGGTTATGGCTCAGCCCCAGCCCTATCTCTCTTGAGGTAAGTTCGTATTGAATTGGATTGGAAATCGTTTTACAGCAGTAATCACGATTATCAGATAATCCTAGACAACTAGGAAACATGAGAATAACAAGAATAACCAGCTGAACCTTAGCTCACTCTACGTATATCGTGGCCTAGCCGAGCTAAGCCACTGCTAATTTTTCTGCGCAGGCTTCGGACAGGCTCTGATCCAGACCAAGGTTTCTGTATTCTGGCTCACCATGCTCTCGGTGGCTACGGTTTGCGCAGGCATTGTTGGCGGCGCCTACTGCCCGAACATGGTGTGCATGAGCGTCGCAGTCGGAGGAGTCTACGGTGAGAACTACACACTATAGTCGGTATCACTCCTTTATACAATAAAGAAGAACGTGTGTTTATATTTTGTCGGGGATGGACAGCTTTCACATCAAAAATGCCGAACACCATTACGCACACCACTTCTGCCAGGGAGCTCTACGTTAAAGCTACAATTAGGATATCCAACGACACGAAGGACGCGCAGGCAGTAAACATCTGTAAAAAAACCTGCGCAGTGAGATCGTATAAAACCGCAGGTGTCCGTCGTCACTCATGAAGGTACTTTACAGGGATTTAGGAAAAAAAAGAAAAACCTCAATATTGTGCTCCAGTTTCCAAAGGAAGTCTTCTTTTTGTTCTTTTGGGCGGTGATATGAAACGTCAGGTGCAATACCCGCGTCAACATTTTAGCGCGAGTGTGGTTGATAAGCCATTAACAAACCATTAGCATTAGGAAGCAGCTGGTAGTGTAAAACTACCTGCGTTTAAGGGGAAAAATCACAAGTAATTCGTACGCCCCGATATAAGCAACACATCCCGGAAAGTGTTTCGCATAGGGCTTGTGTAGGCGGCCACAAAACAGACTAGCCCGTCAAGCAAAGCGGAAGAACTATACGTGCGACGCCTTCCGGCCCATCGCCTGCTGTCAAGATGCTGAGTAGTGATGCATGTCATTCATAATCGATTTTGTAGATTTCAGCTGCTCCTCATAGTTTCGCTCGAAAGTACCAGCTGAAGGTGCCTTGCCTAGACGGGCAAGCCAGCATCTCGATTACTGGCAGCTTGCGGTATAAGCTGTAGTCGTAGCTCCTGTCACCTGGTTAGCCACGAGGCTACGACTAAACCGTGGCTTCCAACCTCCACGGTTCCCCAAGGTGAATGGTTGGTACCGTGGCTACGAATCGTGATACGAGGGCTTGGCTACTACAGCAACAATCGTTAAATGTGAACATCTTCGACAGAACTCTGTCTGGTTGGGTTCAACTTGAAGAGGCAAATACACAACGAAGGGTGTTTATTCAAAGCGGTCCCAACAAATCGGAGACAACTCGGCTCCTTCATCAGGGGTGACTGTGTACAAGAAGCAGCGGTAAATCAAAGTGTCTTCTTCTTTTCTTTTTTCTTACTGGAATCGCCCTTGCGCGTCGGAGGCCGTGGGCGTAGATGCTGGGAAGGGTTCCGAAGGGTCTACTCATGCCTTGCCGTTTTCCTTGTATGTGCCAGGACTCAAGGCGTAATCTTTGTGAGTAATTGGTTTCGGTGCCATTCACCTGCGCACCGTCAAAGTTAATCGTCTGGTCAGCTTTTTCGCAGTGCTCGGCCAATGCACTGCGCTTTGTGTCGGACTTGCGAACGTCGTTTTTGTGTTGCCGGAGGCGTTCCGGGCAGTTCCTGGTTTCCCCAACGTAACTAGCGGGACATTGTGCGCAAGTAGTTTTGTAGACGACCCCTTGGGCTTTTCTTTTGGCGGCCGCTATTTGGGTAGAGGTATGAGCCGTCCAAGAGTTGACACTGGCTTGTGGAAGATGACAATTCCTTCCTTGCGAAGATTCCGGGAAAATGTTTCACTCATTACTTTAACACAGGGGAGGAAAATACGGATTGGTTGGCGTGCCGAGAGGGTGGGGGGGGGGGGAGCAGAGGAGGGGCAGACGGCGGACACAGGAGAGGGGTTGTTAACCGGCGGCGTCAGTACAGAAGAATTTTCTTGGTTTAAGTCCGATTGAGGGAAACGGCGTTTGACGCGTCATATAAAGTTGCTCTATTTCCGTGACCATAGCGAATCTTGTAATGAAAAAAAATGAAAAGACCCCTCTGGAAAATTTCGCCGAACAGCCCAAGGTGTTTATCCGATACGTGGACGACTGTTTTTGTGTCATCAAAGAAACAACAACAGACAACTTCCTGTCACAGCTAAATTCGATTGAACCAGCCATCCAATTCAACGTGGAAAAAGAAACGAACAGCTTCTTACCATTCCTCGACGTTTTGATAAAAAGACAGCCAGACGGACTAAATTTAACAGTGTACAGGGAACCCACCCATACCGGCCACTAACTGCAATTCGATTCCAGCCACCGAAATTCCCACAAATCATCTGTGGTCTCAGCTCTCTTACTTAGAGCCAGAACTATATGCTGAACAGAAGAGGACCGGAAGAAAGAAGAATAAGCCGTAACCGCTGACCAGAAGAAAAATGAATACACGAGCAACTTCATACGACGCGTCAAACGCCGTCTCCCTCAATCTGGCTGCAACCAAGAAAATTTCTCTGTACTGACGCCGCCGGTCAACAACCACTCTCCTGTCTCCGCTGTCTGCCACCCGTATTTCACTCCCTTATGTTAAGGGGACGAGTGAAACATTATCCCGCATTCTTCGCAAGGGAGGCATTGTCATCTCCCACAAGCCAGTGTCAACTCTTGCACGGCTCATACCTCGAACTAAAGAGCGGCCGCCAAGAAAAAGCCCAAGGGGTCGTCTACAAAATTACTTGCGCACAATCCCCGCTAGTTACGTTGGGGAGACCATGAACGCCTCCGCCCACACAAAAACGACGTTCGCAAGTCCGACACTCACCGCAGCGCATTGGCCATGTACTGCGAAAAAGCTGACCACCGGTTTCACTTTGATGGCGCGCAGGTGATGGGCACCTAAACCCGTTACTCACAAACATTACTCCTCGAGTCCTGGCACATACAACGGAACCGGCAAGGCTTGAATAGATCTTTTGGAGCCCTTCCCACCATGTACGCCAACGGCCTCCGACGCGCAAAAGAAAGCTTCCAGTAAAAAAAAATTGCGCCCACCTCCCCGCGAGGGGACCCTGTGTAGATGCGACGCATCGTGGGGTTCACTTGGTGTTTCGGTTGGATTGATTCTAAAATCGTGTGAAACGTGCCGCGAACGCGTATGATTATTATGTTTTATAATAATTATTATGTTTTATTGGCCAATCTTGGTCAATCTCTCTAAGTGGTATGCTTGGGGCTTCGCTGTCGCAGCGACCTTTACTCCATCATTGTTGCTGTAAGCGGGAGCTTCTTTTCTTTTATTGCAAGTGTTAATCATTGCCCCATCATGCGTTGTATCAGTAGCTTCTTGACGTAGTTTGAATAAGTCAAGGATATAAGGCGCGTTCATAGCATTTGATTCTGTCTCGGTTTTGTGGCGCAGTGGGAAGAGCACCATGTATCTCGCGCTCCGCCCACAGGGTCGTGGGATCAAAATCGGGCGCCGCTATCTATGATTTTTTTTTACAGTGTCGGGGGAGGGGTGTGGACGGACAACGCCGTATTGAGGGACAAGGGGAGTGAATGAGATGCAGTCGCATTTAAAAAGAAGACACCTTATATGACAACTGCTTCTTGTCGTATAAAGTTACCCCTGATGGAGGAGCCCAGTTGGCTCCGAAACGTTGGCAGCGCTTTGAATAAACGCCCTTGGTTAGTGTATTTGCCTCTTCAAGCAACAATTGTGTAATGCCGTGTATCTGCACGAAATTCATAGTATCGGAAGTTAACATATATACCTGGTATATAAGGGTAAAGAGCCATTTCCCATGGCGATGGTACTTCGAATGTGATGGTTGAGGGATATATTTAAAACCGGAAAAGACAGGCAATTAAGACCATTATAAATGACGAAAATGAACAAACAAAAGTAAACCTGTGTGATACACCACCGCAGCAAGACGGACACAAAGCAAATCAGAAAAACAAACCTGAATAGGCATTTAAAAAATCATGAATCCAAATCTTTCTAACGACATTCGTGCCCACAAAACCACATAATTGGCGGAGTTAGCACGCCTAGTGGTTCAAAAAATTAAAATAAATGTACCTGGTTTGTCGAAGGAAAAAGAGGTTATACCCCTGTCACACGGGCACTTTCAATCGCGATTGAAGTGAATCGCGATCGAGTTTTCGAGCGCGCTCGGCGTACTGCCGCTGCTACACGGCACGCTTCAATCGCGATCGAGAAGTTGCACGGGTTGCACTTGTGTTCGCCAGATGGCGCTAACCATGTACTTGCGGCCGGCGTCTGGTAACTTTGCGCGGTCGTAGGTATACGTAACTATGTAAATATTACCTCACGCTTATTTGGGTCAAGTTATTTGACACAATTTGTGGCGTTAGTTGAAGTTGTCACATTCTGTGCCATCGTTCAGCGGGGACGAGAGTATCGCCGCTCTCGTTCGATCGCGCTTGGAAGCCTCGATCGCGCTTGAGAAACCAGGATTGAGTTCGAGCGGGATCGAGCTCGATCGCGATTGAAACTGCCGTGTAGCAGGTGCCCGATCCGGATTGAGCTCGATCCGGATCGACTCAATCGCGATTGAAAGTGCCCGTGTGACAGGGGTATTAGATATAAGAGAAGCGACGCAGTAATGCTTGGTATTTGCTTTCTTCTCAGTCACGTACAAACCCGGGACCACTCAGTCACGCGTGTAGGTTAATCGTGTAGATTATCTACAGAGCCATTCTACGGAAGAGCCAAGAAAATGATAGCAACTGATCTTCTGATGCAAATATTTTCTTCAAGAACCGCAATCATTGGACGGCTTCCACACATCTTGTGCGCTTCGAGCCGCTGCCGAAAATTCTCCCGCTCGCTCGGACGCAAGAGACGCCGCCTAGTTCAAGACAAACAAGGCTTTGCCGCCTAACTCGAGAATGAGGACAAGCAGAAACTCACTACAGAAAGACAGGCCTGCGGATTTAGATACCTCCACAGGGTGCGCTGGTCCGGAACATATCTCGTCGATAGTTTTCACGGACTGTCAGCTTGTTTGGTTTTATTTTGTGGCCGCCTGTAATTACAGAAAACGATAACAATTCTCCTTATAGAAGATATAACATATCGTATTACCCTGGAAATCATACGAATGTAGTAAGTATAGTCTCGTGGCTTAAGTACGAACACGCGCAGAAATACACAAACAGCTCTAGGTACACGTGTCTCCGGTTCTGAATAAACCATATCTTTTTCTCTAGCTCTTTGTGGAGCGCCGTATATGTGTGTCGAATTATCCTGTTGAAAACGTAAAAAGTGCATTGAAAATATTTTGCTGCGGCTACAGTAGGGCATACATGCCCCGTACTACCTTACTAACCATAATACAGAAATTGAAATAATGCAATTTTTGGGAATTTATTTTTAGCGAGTGAACAACTGTAAAGTGTTCAGGAAGGTTTACACAGTTGGAGTGACCTTTTATGTGGTTATCTTCCTTACCCCAGGTGCAGGGTATGGTGCCACCCTGACCAGCTTCGGACTGTACACCATGCTGTACTTCGAAAAGTACAAGGCGACAGCGACGGGGCTGAATTTTGCGGCCTTGGCGGTTGCCGGACTGGTCACACCAGCCTTTATGCCTCTTCTAGTTTATCGTTACGGCCTGCAGGGGGCACTGCTTTTAAGCGGAGCTATCACGATGCAAGCAGTTCCGCTCGTAATGCTAATAAAGCAACCACATCCCTTCCGGTTCTGGTGTCACCTCGAAGGCACAGTGCCGGAGTCAAGCAGTACACGAAACCCGAAAGAGCTGCAGCCCATGAGTTCTACTGAAAGACCGCAGTCCCAGCATTTGCCGGCACCACATGCGGTGTCACCAGAACGCCAGCCTCGGCCAGCCGCTGGTATAGTTGGCATTTCTTGGAAAAGCGTAGCGGAACTGCTAGTTATTCCTGAATTTTATGTCCTCATTATTGTATACCTGGTCAACGGTTGGGTCACCACGAGCCAGGGGACTACGGTCGTCGACTATGGACGCGACAAAGGAGCTTCGTTGGAAAGTGCGAACTACCTCCAGACATATGGTGCCGTTGGTGAAATTCTGGGCCGGACTGTGGTTCCATTCCTTTCAGATAAGGTTCCCTTTGGCCATTCTTTATTTGTGGCTGCGGGACTGAGTTTGTCGTCCTTAGCACTCTTCGGAATGACTTTTATTGAATCGTTCGCGTGCTTCGCGACTTTGCACGGGGTGTTCGGCGTGTGTCAGGGATACGTGATGTCCGCGCGGCCCATCCTCATCACGGATTACCTTGGCCTCCACCGAATACCTGTGTTTGCCGGGTTCGTGGGCCTCTCCCTACTCCCCATTTCACTTGGAAACCCGACAATTGTTGGTGAGCAAATTTTTGCTGTCAATTTGCTGTCAAGCCAAACTTGCGAACCGAAGCCATGCACCGGGGTTACCCACATGGCGGAAGCTATGAATTGCGACCGCTGCACCTATGCGCTGAAAGATGGGTAGATGCAGCGGGCTGTCAGTAATAACAAGCCGTTACAAATCGCTTAATGATTACTGGAAGACTAAAATTGATACGTGCATGGTAGTAACAGATTGAAAATGGCTTCTACGTTTGCTGGGTTCCTGGTAGAACAATATAGAACGTGACGACGACGAGGCAAGGGGCCGACTGGCCGTGTCACGTTGAAGCCGAACCTTGTCGTAATTTACTAGGGGCTTCACTATGTGACCGCGGGTTCTGACACAATGGCGTGACCAGGAACTAATAAAGAGGGAAAAACTTTGACGGGAAACAGCCACAAACGAGCTGATTGCAGTCTGCAGCGGGCTGGAGGAGGGAGGGGGGGGCCGAGAGCAGGCGCAGTTCTTGAAGAATGACCGAAGATAGGGTAATAGTGATATGTAAAAGTAAGCTAGGCTACGGAAAGAATTCGATACACGCAAGCGTTTGAACGCGATGCGATTCACACGTAAGACCCATTTAGGTGTAAACAGAGCATAAATCAGGTTTAGTTAGATGGTAAAACAGATTGGAAAATTGTAATCAGTGGAAAGGCCAAAGAAAAGCATCCAGAACGATAACAACATTGCTACCTAATTTATGAAGAAGAAATCCAGAAATGCGGGTGGGAACACACCAACAACTTCAACAGGCAGAACTAAACGAGTATGCTTTAGCTGAGGCTCATCTGCGGGATCTAGAGGCTCGAACCGTGCAACCGCATAGTGCGAACGAACAAAAAGGGGAAGACTTGGCACATTTATGATAAAGACTCACAGAAATGTTGCTAGAAATAGTGAAGCCTGCACAACCGATCATAATGTGCGTCCCTGTTCCGACAACAGAACAGAAGCGAAATTTAAAATGGAAAACAAAAACTAGACTTGACAATCCTCTTCTCCGAGTAGCCGCAGGAAACGACTCATGCTTGAAACGCTGACGTAGAGATTATGTTGCAAACATGGACATAGCAGATGCAAGTCACACGCCGACAAACTCTCGAGAATCCATTATACCTGCTTTAAATTCACCCATCCTTAAAATGCGGCCCATTGATACGCAATCTAGTCAAATGTATATCAGAGTGATACAATGTATTCTCAGGAGAGACAAAACCATTTTTATCTTTAATACTGGAGCTGTTATTCTCTAATCTACGCAACGCGCATATCCAGGTAGTTAGAGGCATGGCTTAGGGTCTAAACCAAAGTTCTGAAAGGCGTGGGACATTGATGATGACCACGCGCCAATCCGGATATCCGGGCGTTTCTAATAAATTAGTCGCTATATAGGACGCGTCACGCGTTAAAGGCGTCCTTTCTATTTTTCGGAGACATGAGAATACACACAACACTTCCCCCATCAACTTCGTTTACAAAGTTGAAAATTCGCGTAAGAACCTCTTGTCTCCACAAACAAACGTGACTCCTGGCCCCGTTGAGCGCCAAAGGAAGCTTTCAGTCGGCCTTGGTGTCCGCGCCGCCAAGAACAGACATTAAACAGATTAATACCATCCCAAGCACCTTGTGGTTCCACGGGCGCGCGCAAGTCGTGGCGTGTTAGCCTGCAAAGTAATTTACTACTAGTGTGCCGGGAGTTAGTTGGGCACTCGGACCGACACGCGTCATGTCTCGGTGTATAAAGTGCATCAACGTCGAGTCTATCAGACCTTTCTGCGCCATATAAGCGCGGTCAATACTGCGAGCACACCAACAACGCGCAAAAGGTAAAAAACGCTGAAAATTGCGAAAGGGCTTTGACGCTCAAGGAATTTATGCAAGCAAAAGTGCACCAGCAATGTTAGTGTTATGCATAATTGCATGAACTCGCGCCCTCTGACGACTAGCCAAACGTATCGATGGCTCTTGTGTTAAACGGACAGGGATATAAGGCCATGTGGAGGTCATAACTAACAGAAAGGCCACAAGGAGATGTGTTGCTTGCATCAAAGAAACGATGTGAGTACAGCAATAAAACATGTTAGCACAGCCATCGAAATGTGGCGGTTGCAAATTTGAGCCATGAGGACCTCAGCGGTATAACCACAACGTGAACAGCCGGAAGATATATGTGTTCCACTGCCGTTTACTGCTGTTCGCTTTTTTGCAAGAATGCATAAGGATGCAAAAATTGGACTTTTGCATAGATTTATATCCTACGCAAAGCGGGTGATTTTGGCCGAACCTCAAGTTCGACAGATAGGGAGATGTAACGCTCACGCATTCATAGAATCCCAAGCCTACCTCTCCATTGCTTTTATCCTACATGCGTGAAATCCCAAATCAAGCAGAACACACGATTTCTCGGTCATACAAACACCACTGCGTCCTTTTTTTACTTGGAATGTAAGCTAGGATGGCGAGTTGCCCGTTCTCCCAAAAGAAAAAATTGTAATGAAATATTTAACAACAAAATCTGTACCGTACCATCAATCGGGGCTATATTTTCTGCCTTTCGATTCCACCCCACCCGACCGTCCACAGCGTGACTCTAGGTGGACCTCCACTGGCTAAGTTCGCTTAACGCGTACTTTATAAATTTTACCCTAAACACACTGAAGATCTTTGTGGTACTATCTTCCTTGTCTTCCGACAGAAGTGATGTTCTGGTTTCAGCCCGTTTAGTCCATTGAATTTAAACAACAGTCTACAATAAATACGCAAGCCAAATTAGCCAAATATATCCCGTTTTTCTCTGAGAAAAGATATTGTTCAAAGTTACGAAAAAAATTGTACACCTGGAAGGCAGAGGAAAACGATGATTGGCATCGTAAGCCACACCTTTGAACGAAAGAATAAATACTGAAACATTTTATTCCCATCTCTATAGGCCCGAATAATCCATTTATTGCTACGTTTCAGTTGGCCAAGTTATTCTTCTTTCTATATTTTAAACGGTAAATGCGTAATCCAGGTAGTTCGAACCCCAACATTTTCGCAGAAGCAAGATTTTCTACGGTTGACGTAATATGTAGTTTGAGTAAATACTGTTGCGCACTACTGCAATCTTTTCAAGAGAAGGCAAATGTGTCGTATGACGGACACAGATGGAGATGAAAAATCTCTAAATGCAACAAAATTGTATGCATCTCAATTGAATGTCTACTACGGGATACATTTAGCTAGAGACAAGCTGAAGTACGAAATGTTGATGTAGTACGAAGCAGTAAATAAAGTTTAGTTGGAAACTTCACGTGCACTACCGACTCTCACGGTCCTCTACGCATTTTGAAGGTGTTTTGGTTTTGCCTAACATTTATGTAATTCGTTTTTTATACCTTTTCAGGTTTCTTCAGGGACACTCTTGGGTCATACGACAACTTTTACCGTGTCTTCGGAGCTGTGAACATTGTAGCTTCGGTGCTTTTGTTTTGCATTACCTACCGGGCATGGGCATCTGCACGGGGGTGCAATAGGGGAACTTGTCCTCCCCAAGGTACCCCAGCTCAATCTCCCAATCCTCCGTCCCACTCCGCCTCCACTCACCATACATCTGGCTTGCCCCTCTAACTACAAAATCCGGCCGACGCTCACCCTACATGGACATAACACGAAAGAGAATTTCATTGAATGGGGGAAACGGGCTATGGGTGGTTGCCTGCATGATTTTTTATTGGCTGCAAAATTAAAAGGGAAAGATGGACTGCTCTAGTACGGCTGTGGGTGTTTCTTCTTTGTCCTCTTAACAGGTACATGCAAGAGTTCTGTCAAGCGAACCTGTGACTATTGTTAACGCTTCGAGAGCTATCGTGTTTAAATCGACAACATTACAGCATATTTTAAGGATGTAGTACAACGTAGCTTACCCTTGAAATGGTGATAAGCCTAGAGCTTTCAACAGATATGGCTGAGACGTGTTTGAATTATTGTACGAATGTGGCGTGAGGAAGGATTAGAAATGAACTTTACGTTAGTGATTAATAAATTAAAATTGCCTTAGTTCGTCCCGAGCCTTGAGAGGGCTGTCTTGTCTACGAGTACCTGGTCTGCGGCGCCTACGTTGGCGCTGTGTGCCAGCTACAGCATCTCTGCTTGGTTCTCTCTGTCCACTATGCTGGCTCTCGGCTCGGGAAGAGAGAAGGGTAAACTTGAGAGGGGGGGGTGGTATAGGCGCACGCGCAATCCTATGGTAAGGTTTGCAGCGTGAAGGGTAATAGCTATAAGTGACGAGATAACAAATGCAGTGTATTGCAGGAAGGATGTGGCGGTGGCGCAACGTACCGGCTTGAAACGTACATAGCAGGAAGTGTATGGTCTAGGTTACTTTAACTTATCTTCGCGAGGTGGATGGATGCGGAAAAAAAACGTGATCATGGGAGAGGACATTGCGTATGCGCGGGGAACGGCATTATAGTAGTTTTAAATAAATTGGGAGGTGGTTGGTAGGAAGGCTGAGATCACTGGGAGGCGTGGGTGCAGGTGGCGACAGGCGTCGCTTCACTTCCTTCGAAGGACATGACTTCTGTGGTTCGGACAAATTCTATATAGGTGTGTTCGAAAGCGGACTTGAGAATGTGAAACTGGAAAGAGCAACACGGCTAATGCCAACATGCCTTTTGGGAGTCCGGTACTGATACAGTGGTTGCGGGAAGAGCAATGGCGGTGTTGTGTACGGCGGGATATTCTAGTAGTGATAATAGCGAAACACGAGTTCAGTTCCCCGGTATTCGGTTACCGCTGTGCCATATGCGGGTGGGTTCGGTATCTACGTATGAGTCGTTCTTGGTTTTGTACTTTCAAGTTTTCAGGATACCCCGAATTTAGTCCAGGCGAAGCGCCGGACTGTGCATGTGTAGCATAGATTTGGAATGATGGCAACGGCTATACTGGGTATGCGGCAAAAAGGACTGTTGGCAAGTTGTCTGTACTTTCCACCCTTTTCATTTGAGGAGGTGACAGCCACTCTTGTTGAGTTTTATTCTTTAAATCTGAATAATATAACATGGCTCTCTTAATTACGTCCAAGCCGGTTTGTATCCCAATCTGCCGCAGTGTGGCCTTAAAAATCGTGAGAGGGACCCCTAACGTACGTTTGGAAGAGTATCAAAATAAAATGGCGGGTAGGTAGTGCTCACTAGTCACTTGGGCAACATGCGGACAGCGGTGTATTATGCTGCTAACCGTGCATTCTCAAACAAGGTGTAGTCAAACGGCTTTATTCGTCTTTCAGCGGCGATGGTGACATGATTCATGCAGTGTGGAAAGTTGGGTACTGTGCTGCTTTATACTCTGCTGATGCCTGCTCCATCTGATTGGAGAGTAACGCTTGGAAAATAGTGTTCTTCGCGAAACATCATTCTTACACATATAACATAAAACAACGCACCCGGACGTGCTAACGTAAGACTCAAAACAGTCGTGACTACACCATTACATAAACCGTCTGTAATGCTCATCTCCGCTAACACATCGTCCAAGTCAGGTCACTGACTGGTCTAGCACATTTACTAATATCAAGACGTTTAATACTGAAGCACGCTACGCTATAACTAGTATCGAATTTCGATCAAGTATGGTGGCGTAAGGTTTATGGAAATGTGTGCACATGACAGAACTACGGAGGCAAACGAGTGCAAAAAAGAATGTACGCAGAAAAATCTCCTCTGGAATATTCGAAAGGTACACTGCATACGTTATGCGTGTTTGCAGGCCCTAAATCGATACTTCAACTTTCATAAAGTGAGCTGTGGGGATAGATGGAACGAGGGAGGCATAATTACCGGGGAGGACAAGGATGTGCGTGATATTACTGGAGAGAATAAAAAATGACAGAAATAAACTTCAGCTGCTTATGAAAGGTCGGCGAGGTCAAGAGTTATCCATTGCACGTGATCCTAAGTGGCTTCGCTTAACAAGCCGCCAAGGCTCTTTACGATGCTAATTCTGCCGCTTATAGCTTCTATTCACTGGTGAAGCACGTATGGAGGCCACCATGTCAGCGCGCTGTCACTGGTTACGTCGGGCACCACGGGACAGCGGTACTTGTCCGTGATCAGCACATAATTTGTGTTAGACGTTCCAAACTCTACCCTACCAAACGCAAAGTAATGCCTTGAGTCCAATGTGACTGCGATTCATAAAATCTCTGATGACACCGTTGTTGAGAATCTGGTTGAAACGGAGCAGACGACGGACGCCGGTGTTTCTTGTATTCGGCGTGCTGGCGCAGTGGCCCAAGGCCGGTCATATCCGTGACGTTTCCAGTGTTAGCAGGTGAAGAAATTGACAGCTAAACTTTTCAATGAATACCACCTATTTGCGCGGGCGGAGAGGCGCTTGTTGAGGGAACTACTTTAATTATCGTTCGGGACTACTGCCATAACTATGCGCGTGCCAAGAAAGTTCGGGTGTTCGAGTAGTTCGTTGGTGGTATAGCAGTGATTAGGATTTCGGGTTCGCGGGGGGAGGGTCGGAGGTGATTGACCAGTGTTCCCGTGCAAAAATCAGTGAGAAGGTGAGATGATGAATATACACTAGTGGTTCCTTGTAATACGGGACTTGTTTTGTCGCGAGGCCAAAATCAAGAGGTGCTAGGAGGATCTTTTCTACACTGTGCTTTGGGATGCTTCGTTGAGATGGCGTAGGTATAAAGCATCGTTGTGGCTCAGTGGGTAAGGCGTTGCGCTGCTGAGCATGAGGTGGCTGGTTTGATTCCCAGCCCCCGCGGCGCCGGCTTTTCTGATGGAGGCGACAAGCAAAAACAGGCTTGTGAACGAGATTTTGGCGCACGTTAAAGATCCCCAGGTGGTCAAATTAATTCGGTGCCCTTCACTACGCCACGCCTCGTCACTTGCGTTGCGTCGGCGCGTTAAAGGAGCCATGAAGAGAAAACAAAAGTTTGTTTTATTCGAAAGATTAGGTGTTTCATAGTTCCCCAAGCGCTTTCCCGGAAGCAAATGATGCTTTATTCACTGAGAAATAAGGCAATTTAAGCCAAAATTTTAAATCTCCCGCTAAAATTGCAGATTTGGTCACGTGAATAATGGCGTCATACAAGCCGGTCCATGAAACAGGTACTTAGTATGTCGACTCCATATAGCACCCACACGCGGGAGTCGACCGAGACGGCGGCCATTTTAAAAATACTAGTAAAACCTAGTGCACCCGCAACCCGTAGTCATGTAATCGCCTGATCCGGAGAACAAAACTCTCGCCGATGAGCTCGGGCTTGCATTTCACAACCTCACACCACTTGAACGCTCAATGCTTCTAAGTGCACGAGCGGCAAGAGTTGTGGGATACGCGGTGGACGGGAAAGCGACCATTCCGCGATAGCCACAACAGACGAACGCCCTGCCGTCGGCACCGCTGCCTCGTCAACCCCGTCGCAACGGACGAATACAGACTGGTACGTATGTGCCGTATTTTTATTACGGTTAATAATAGTTCAACTTAGTATCAGTATCGCTTATGCCAATTGGCCGGTGTCGTGTATGGAAAGCCGTTCGCGCGAGCTTTCTGCTTCGATCAGAAAGATACGAGCGTCAATGGGCGGTGTTTACGGCATTTTTTCTCCCAAGGTCAGAGCGCCTCGAACCCGAAAATTCGTCTGCGCGACGGCGAGATGTCGAGCTCGGCCAGGCGGTAGTTTCGTACGCATTGGCGCACAGGCTTGAGTGTTCGTTCGGAACTTCAACCGTTTACTCCACCGTTCTTTGTCATAAAAAAGAATGTACAGTATGTTTCACGGGCATTTAGCTCGCTATGCAAACTGTAAGCCCTGCCTAACATGCGTTTGTTTTTGTCGGCCTCCGCCAATCGCAGAGCATTCCCAAGTGACATCATAGGTTCTGTTGCGGAAAATGAGCTGGTGGGTCGCATGGTCATTTCCTTTTTTCCTAATTATGTAGCTTATTTGAGCGAAGTTTGCGTTATAAGTGGTGTCGTTATGGTTCTAACGATTCAATCTTTCGAATGAACCAAACTTGTGTTTTCTCTTCATGGCTCCTTTAAACAATACAATCAATCCTGTGGAAAGCACAAAAACGCTTCTTGGCTGTGAAATGAAAAAATCCGCATATTTGCAATCAGGCTTGGAAACAAAGGTCGCTAGTGGGTCCTTTACTAAGCTGGTTGATGGTTGTCGGTCTCGGGGTTCCCACAAACATTCCTTCGATGGCGCAATGGGATCATTCCCGCAGTAGGTGCACTGCTGTACTGTCCACTAAAGTGAGCGGCATATCAAATGTGCGGTACGCTCACCGTAAAAACGATATGCGAGTGCTTCGAAAGTGACGAAGGCCGATGTGCGCTGGGGAAGATACCAACCGTAATTTCCGGCTTGACTGACGAGAAATAAGCCTGGAGATCCGCGTTGACCAGGCACCGATCCAAACGATGAACACGAAAGGTGGGAGTGTGTTGTCCTTGCAAAATATTTTGGGTATGGATGAAGTTCATTGGTGTTAGCCTAGAAAAAGTGCCCTCATGGCATGTGACAAAAGTGCGATTCGAATGTAAGGTGTGCTTCCGACTTTTAGACATTGAAGCGGCTGTGCATGGATGACATATTCCTGGCGAAATTGAGCCGGAGAGGATCTACGGAGCTACGGAGAGGATCTACGGAGGGGATCTACTTCCCGAATGGCGATGGTTTGGTCGTACTAGGTAGGAAGGCGAAGGCCTGTGTGTGGACGGTACGCAACTTTGAAATCGCTCTCTAAGAGCTGCGGCCTTGCTGTCCCAGGTGGCGGGCTTTCACGTGGGTTTATGCCGGCTGGTGCACGGCGGGCGTTTTAAAGTTAAGCTTTGTGGCTAAAGTTCCCTGCATTTTTGTGCTCTGTTTTCAAAAGCAAACTGCGAGAAAGCCTACTTTGTTGCAAATTCTCAGCATAAAACGGTCGCAACTCTTGTTTTACCCAAATTTTCTACAAAAATTGTGCGACAGTTGGCAGCTAATACGATTCTCATTTAGCTCACTAGTCATTTTGTTGCAATAATTTAGCCCACAATGAAGTTGCACACATTCCAGAATTCGCGTCTACATGATAACACATGAAGCTTACTGAAGGACGTAGGCTTCTCTGGTTTACTTATAGAATAAAGCGCGAATTTTTTACTATTTTATTATTCACGAAGCTACACTGACTACCCTTCCGCATGAAGAAGAAATAAACACGTGTATTTTCTACGTTTGCCTGTGCAACTAAATACGCGCGCATGGGTATTTCATCCGGCTTCGCAGGTCGTCCTCCTTGAGGAAATGTAATGCCTCGGAATTTATTGTACACATGATGGTGCTTAAACTATTTATTCGCTGTAACGCAAAGTTGGTAAGTTCGACCACGACATGCCAGCTCATGGTTCTTTGTGTAGTGGTGAGGAAATGGCAGGTAGGGCATGAAGGCAAACATGAAGGGAGGAAGGACTGGATCGCCGGGTGGGTGGATCTGAACGAACGCTTTGAATGGGGCTCCCTCAAAGAGGTTATCCTGATGGCCTCTTCGTTCAGCCTCGGCAACATGATTTGTACAACCATGAGCGTCGTAAGGGGCAGATCTGTGTTCCTGAAAATAAAGATGACGGGACAGTTTGCAGGAACCACCAGCACCTGTTCATGTCGTAACTAGAGGGAAGAAAATATATTAGCAGTCACTGAAAACTTACCTTTCCCAATCGACTTCCCGATACACATGCGAAAGCAACTTGCTGATTCACTGTTTAAACCCTTCGAGGCATTGAGTGCACTAGGGCGAAGGAAAAAAATTCAGAGGTGCCCTTAATCCACAAACGCAAAGAGAACGGCAAGGTCTGCCGCACCCAGTCGAAAAACACAACAGGAATTTCTGTCGCACGACAGAAATTTCTGTCGCACGACAGGGATTTCTGTTGGGACTACAGGATGGTCTGTCGTGCGACAGGAAGTTCTGTAGTACAACTACAGAAAATCTGTCGTACGACAGGCATTTCTGTCGCACGACAGGAATTTCTGTTGGGACTACAGGGTGGCCTGTCGTGCGACAGAAATTTCTGTAGTACAACTACAGAAAATCTGTCGTACGACAGGCATTTCTGTCGCACAACAGGAATTTCTTTTGGGAATGCAGGATGGTCTGTTGTGAGACAGGAATCTCTGCAGAATGATGACAGAATGTAAGTCGTACGACAGACATTTATGTAGTACAACAGACATATCTATCATGCGACCGACATTCTGCAGTCCCCACAACAAAAACCTTAAATTTGTAATAGAACTACAAAATTTCTGTCGCATGAGACATTTCTGTTGTACTAGAGTTATTGTGCAACACCCTGTAGGCACTACACAAACTTCTGTTGGCCCACAGACTGTCCTTCAGCCACTACATTCAGCATTCCGTAATTACCATTATAATCTACCATGCGACAGATCATTTTGTAGTCCCTGCAGATTGTTATAGTGTGAAAGAGAACTTTAGATCCATTGCGAAAGTGTCACATGACAGACCGTTCAGTATTGCTACAAAATATCTTGCTTACCCTGTCGGAAAACCCCGCGTTTTCCGGCATTAGGAGAGCGATGGAATAGCCGGGAAAGAAGAGAATACACAGGAAAACGCCGCGCTGAACGACAGCAACGCGGGGAGGTTGCTGGAGAGCTTCGAATAACACGGGGACATTGCCTTTGAGGACAGGGCTTCAGCCAATGCGAAGGGGATAGCACGAACGGGATAGTACGGGATGGTATGGTGCCGCTGCTTGGCTGGACACGGGAATGCCGCGCGCCGGTTAAGGGGTGGATTGGTTGTATTCCAGCGCCGCGATCGACGCAGATGCCCTGAAACTAGGTGTTTGCAGCCCGTGCGGTGCCGCAAAATCCCACTTTTTTAGCGTGCGCTGCACGGAAACAATGCTGCGTGCGAGTGACGGTCATCTCGTTCAATTGCATTGCAAGCGTCTGGTTAATGAACGTTTGTTGCATTGCGGCCATTAGCATTCCGGCCGTGTTGGAAAAAACCTTCGCTACAAATTTGCAATTAACAACGCAACTTAGCACAAATCACACTAATGTTGGAGCATCTAAGCGTAGCCCCATAATAAAAAAAAATGGATACATAGAGAACTTCGGAAATTCCTTGGGTTCTTTGAGTGAATAGCAATTGCATATATTGTACTGTGGACAATGTTTGATAAAAGAATCAGGTAGCAACAAGGGTAGCCCCTCGGAAAAACGGACGCATAAAAAACAAGCAAGATGTGCTTTTTGAAGACGTGGTGTAATAATTGCAGTGCACATTCTGACATGTATTTCTGGGTGTCTTTGAGAGCCCCGGTGTTTCAATCTGCGTGCTGTTGTTTTACTTTTTTAGCGAGATATTTATTTATTTTAACACAAAACATGTGTCCAATCAAGCCGAAATAGTTGAAATAAGATTTTAACAACAGCGAACCAGTTGCCGCTACCTGTGTGAAAAAAAAAAAGAAACGGCGCCAGTGAACTCGCTGCATTACCGAGATGTGTTAAAAAAAATAAATGTAGAAAGAAAGAAAACGCGCGCCTTCCCTCTAGCTCGGCCCTTCGGAAGAAGTTCGGGGAAGCATCGTCACCACTGAAGGCACGTCGCGGCGCGACAGAACTCGCGGGACGGGGAGACCACAATACGAAGAATCGAGAGGGGTGAGGAGGGGTCGCGAAACAACTTCTCGTGATCGGCCGGTTCCCTCCTTACCCTTCCTTTGTTCCCTCCTGCTTTTCGTCCCCCGGTCAAAATTTGCGGTGGCTGCGTGGCCCAGTGGCTCGTTCACATTTCACATCAGCACTTTGCCTAGTTGAAGTTAGGCTTAACGTTTTTGTAAAAACGTGCATCTTATGTCTCCGTGGAGTGTCAGCAGCAACATTTGAAGCTTCGGAAGCTGTGGTAAAAGCAAGATCAGTGGTCCGGATTTCAAGCATCTCGATGTGAGGACTCCTCCAGCGACGACTAACCAGGGTGCTTGGGATAATTGGCACTTTATGTGAGTGAATGCGACGAATCTCGCAGGCAGCGTGATTTGGAATACGTGCGATGTGACTGAACTTGCAATGATCCCTGCGTGACTTCGGCAGGTATCGTGCGTGCGTACTCTTCAAGGTAGTGCAGCACCACAGAGACGTGCGCTTTTCGCCACAGGATACCCTTCCATGCCTTGCTGTGCGAATGCAACGGAAAAAGGTTCACAAAGGCAAGCATTTCAGCTAAATATTGACTTTCCATTTTAATTTTCTCACGTTCTCTCACGTTTTGCAGTGTAAAAGAAATATTTGTTCACTTGTAACGAATTTTCGAACGGTTATTGTCAATGCTCGTTTAATATTTTTTTTTCTATCGGGGAGAATAAATTTGCTTTTATGAACAGGTTCAGCGTCATTGACGGAACGCGATGATGGGACGCGATTTGGCCCTGCTTCGGAAGCACGGCAAAATCAGCTGAAAAGTGCCCAAATGAGTCTGGCTAAATTTTGTAGCGCTACTGAGGTTTCCCTGAAGGAATGACTTCTGTATTTCTTGTTAACAGCTACGCGGGTTTGCAATTACACGGCAGCGGCTGCTGGATCCACGAGTTTCCGCGTCCGGCGTGTACCAGCGTCCAGGTTTCCGTGAATTTGCAGTAGGCGCAGTTTCGCATGACGTGCGGATGAAAGCTGTTTTGTAATAAAAGAAATTACAGTTCTGACCGTTTCAAAGTCAGCACGATCATAGAGCGTACAAATAACGCGCCATATTTTGCTTTTATATTTGGCAATGAAATAAAAATTATTTGTTTGGTGTAACAGCAACATAAGAGGGTAGTAAAAGCCTCTCCATGACAAAAAGTGAAGCCACGGTAGTGCCCAGGAACAGTGTTGTAAAAAGAGGAAAATAAAATGAATAAGCACCGCGAACTGCTTTTTTTTTCGGACTGTGATCAGGGATGTGCAGTCTGCGTAACATCAAACTTTTGTATTGCATGCATGAATGTACCACTAGTTGCATTGCTTAAATGCGTTTTGGTACAGCTTTCTGAAAACAGTTATTCACTGAAAACAATTTCAAGCTTGTACCAGAGAGGCAAGAATGACCCCAAATGCTTGTGTTTGTTGGTCATATTTTTATTGATATTGTTATGCATATCCTGCATACTTCAGGTACTTAATAGAAAAAACATCACGGGGACTAAATTTCTTATGTCAAACAAGTTGAAATTGGAGACATGACAGGATTTACCACGAAAACAGAAATGACCGGATTTACTACAGACTACAGAACAGGATTTACTACAGACTACAGGGTAGAATTTACTACAGACTACAGGACAGGATTTACGACAGACTACAGGACAGGATTAACTACAGACTACACGACAGGATTTACTACAGAATACAGGACACCATTTACTACAGACTACAGGACAGGATTTACTACAGACTACAGGACAGGGTTTACTACAGACTACAGGATGTCCCATTCCCTCACAGGATCATTCTGTCGTATTTTTCTGTTGTGTTTTTCGACTGGGCAGCGAAATGCACCGTGGCCACGTATTTGGGATGTTGCTGGAGAGCCAGAAAAAAATAATCATACTTGAGTCTCATAGCACAGCGGCTAGCGTATGCTACGCTAGCGGCCTGGAGTAACGGGATCCGACTGTGCATGTGCGCATTTAATCCGGAGGCGGGCGGATTGCGTCGCTGTGCCCACAAAATTCCTCCGCTGAGGCGTGGCACGTCTCACTATGTCCAGACACACATCCGGACTGAGGTTCCGGTACCCGCCGCCGCTATCGTAGCATACGTTAGCCGCTATGCTAAAACAATTAATCCAGAAATCTCGTACGTTGGTACTACGAACGACGCCCCGAGTTAAGGTGGGACAGCGGTGGTCGCCGGAGCTTGGCTGGCGTGAAAGTGACAGAAGTTGAGCACACCCGCTGAACCGAACGTACGCGTCACCACCCGGCCCATCCGGCGGCCCTGGAAGCAGAACTGGACGAACGAAGACCATGACGCCCAGCACAAGTTGCGGTGTCAAGACGGGAACAACCATGCCTGAAAAAAAAGTGGTTGAATGTGTGATGACTTTTAATTAAATCAGGTTTTATTTTAACTTGAGGGAGGCAAAAAACATAATCTTATAAGACACACTTCGCATTACGCTTGTGAATAACTTAGTGGCTAAGGCTTTGCGCTGCTGAGCACGAGGTAGCGGGTTCGATTGCCGGCCGCGGCGGCCGCTTTTATGAAGGAGGCGAAAAGCAAAAACGCCGGTGTGTCGGCGCGCGCTAAACATTCCCTGGTGGTCAGTATTAATCAGGAGCTCTCCACTACGGCGTGCCTCATCGACTGCGTTTCATCGGTGCGTTAAATCCTACAATCAATCAATCAGCTTGTGAATAAACATTCATCAGCACGAACGCGGACTGTAATCGGTATCGACGAAGCAGTCATATCTAGCCCCGCAAGCAAATGTTACGATGTCATATTAGAAAGGTTGGGCCCTCATCTTCCTCATCTGCGCAGTGTTTTTGAAATCAGTAACTCACAAAAATTACAGCGCCGCGTCACTGAGCATAATTCGACTTAACGGAGGGCTGTGTTCTCAAAAGAGTGAAAAACAAGCGCATACGTGTAGCTTTCAAACTTGGGAGCCAGACGTAACGCGTCTATTGCGTACTGTGCTCTACGTGGGTACTTTTAGTATCACGCGCTGTACACTCCCACGCATTCTGTGATACAGACGAGCTACACCGTGTTCTTTAGAACGCCTTGTTTTGGGTGAGTGGGGCAATCCTGTGAAGAAGGGTATACCGCAGAAAAAAATAAACCCAGTTCCAACAAGTGCGAAATCTGTTCAAACGGTGGAGCTTTGGTTCTCTTCTGTCGACTCGAGCGCCCATTACCAGTCCCGAGAACGGCAGCGCCGTCGCTTTCCAAATTCTTTGGTTAGCGGACAGGACTCGGTGGCTAACCGTTACCGGCGAAGGGCTTCCACCTGTTTGGGAGGGCCAGAACCCGTGCTTGCGATACCACTGATGCAGCTGCGCCGTAGGCGAGTCTGGGAATGAGCCCCTATCTGTGGGTTTCGAAACCTGTTCCTACCTGTGCTTGACGTACAACCGGCAGCATACTTGCGGAAAGGCTGTACATACAACAGCTCCGGTGTTAAAACGGCAGAACACAGAAATCAGGCCACGAAAACATCACAATTTGTACCGACAGCTGTTTTTCTGCGCTTTTTCTACCCTGTTCCTAATTTTAGCTAGTAATTGTTTTGAGTCGTTTATGCGTCCTAGTCGAACATTTCATACGCACCATACCTAGGCAAGACTTGACGGTACTCATTCACACTGACACAGAAAAATATATTTTCCCTCAGGCACCCACTCACACTCACGCTCACGAGTCATCGTCACCATTCGCACTCACTCGCACCCACGCTGACTACGCGCCCTCCATCACTCGCACCCACTAGCACTCACGCCCACGACTCGCCGTGACCAATCGCACTCACTAGCGCTCACGCTCACCACTTGCCGTCCATACTCGCACTCATTTCCTCTCACGCTCACCACTCGCAGTCACCACTCGCACTCACTTACGCTCACCATTCGGCGTCCCCACTCGCACTCACTCGCGCTAGCGCTCAGCACTCGTCGTCTCCCCTCGCACGTGAGCGTGTAAAGCAGACCGGACAAGAGTCATGAAACCGACAGTATTCGTGCATTACGGCGTCAGAAGGCCATCCGAATCATATTCCTAAATCAACACGAAACAGATACTTTTAGAGTGCCCCTTAGCAGGAGCTCAGTCACGACATATTTTCGAAGCTAAAAGAAATGCCGCCATTAATAACCATCAGACCGAGCGGCTCCTGCGACGAATAGCCACCAGCGTGTACAAACGCAATAGTGGCGATCACCGCGGTTAGCCCTGGTAATGGCGCGAGTAGCGCGATTGCACTTGTGAGTGGTGAGCTGGGCTCACGGCGAGTGGCACTCGCACACCCGAGTGGTGAGCGAGGCTCCCCTCGAGTTGCTCTCGCAATCGCGAGTGGTGAGCTGGGCTCACGGCGAGTGGCACTCGCAGTCCCGAGTGGTGAGCGAGGCTCCCCTCGAGTTGCTCTCGCGAGTGGCTCACTGGGCTCACGGCGAGTGGCACTCGCAGTCCGGAGTGGTGAGCGAGGCTCCCTTTGAGTTGCTCTCGCAATCGCGAGTGGTGAGTGGGGCTTGCCGCGAGTGGCGCTTGCACTGGCGAGTAGTCAGTGGGTCTCAGTGCGCGTGGGGCTTGCACTCACTCGCACTCATACTGGCCAGTCCAAAACGACGGCGAGGGTCACTCACCACTCACTCATGACTGGTGAGTGGGGTGTGTGTGCGTGCACTCCTGAGTGAGCCTGCGGACCTATGGTACACACGCGCCTTTAAGGTTATCTCGCTGCAGTTTGTGTGGGGTAGTGCCGTTTACCGATGCTGCAGTATAGTTGATTTCCACATTTGCAGTACTTTCATCGCTGCTGCTCCATTAAACCAACGCTGCAGCCTTCTGGTGTATGCTGTAGTCACAAAAACTATTCGGTAGCCGCGACCATTTCCGCACGAAGTTTCGTAGGAGGAGGTGTCGGGTGATGCCTCGGTAGAGTTTACCCTCGCGCAGTTCACCGATCTTCATCTTGGTGGAGGAAAGGGCTTGGCTTATGTCAACAAGCAGGGCGATAAATTGGTGCCGTTACGGGGACAGAGAAAGCTGGGGAAAGCTGGGGAACCGCCGTTCCCGACGAGCATGAACGTGCGCGCCCAGACGGTCGGGGCTTGCTGTAATGGACACTAATGCGTACGGCACAAAGGAAACCACGTACTAGTTTGTGTATGCGTCTTGCCTGGGGTCCTTAGTCACCTCCCGTCTAAATTCTGCATCTCTGCCACTCTCGCACCTTTTGGAGAAGCTTGAGCACCGGAGTCGACGAATCGCCAGAAGTTACTAGAGTGGGGAGGCTGGATAGTTGTTATACAATCATGGCAAAAAAGCAACGGTGCACCCAGGTGGAACTGAAGAGACGAAAGAGAAAGCCACCAACATTGTGTTTGTCGCTTTCTTCTCTTCCGTTTGGTATATTTGCACTGCTTCGTTGCCACTACGAGAAGTTTGAAGGCCAGCGTGCAGGCATTCCTTATCCCATATGCTGAGTTGTATCTTTGTCACCCAATTCCTTTTCGCTCGGGCTATACCGTCAAGTAGTGAAAAAGGGTGCACGTCTTGTACAAATGTAAAGTTATTGCGCGGAACTTTGGCTGCAAACTTCCAAGAAATGGCCTCACGTCAAAGAAGTAGTCAAACGTACCTGTACAGAAACATCTGCGAATCGTATGCCCGACATAGCTCTGCATGCGTCGTTTCAACAGCAGTCCTAGGAACGTCGAAAAAGATATTGGGTATGTTGCCGATCTAACAAGAAACGCATAGGTGAGTGACAGATTACAATGTTTCGATATCAGCGCGCATGGCATGTCACGGTTAAATGCCAGGAGAAGCAATGGAATACTGCGATTTCGGCACGGGAAATTAAAACGCTGCGCCGCTACGACGTGCGGGGACAAAACAAAAACAAAAAAAATTCACAAAATATCGGTTGCGACAATTATTTAGGAAAAAAGACGACACATCTGAGAAGAGCCTGGGGACAGTCCGGGCCTTGGCAAACACTTTGAAGTATTGTTCCCTATGTTGATGTTTTGAAATACTTTATTTTTAAGCTGCCGAACAAGAAACCAGGCCACACGAATCGTTTTAGACCATATCCAAGGGCAGTTCCTTCCCTCCGCACTGCAGTTCGATGCTACGTGGACCTTATAGGAACAAGGCTCAATGAAATCAGCTGTGTAGTTTATTTTATCGATGTGATTGAGAAAGTGACTGGGAACAAATATCATTATCCAGCATCTTATCAGTGCTTGATGTTAGGGGCACCCGAACGGTCGGAGTGTCCTGCAGTCCGTGATGCCATGGCCTTTATCGCACTCGAGGTCTCTTCATCGGCATGCTCCAAGTCTAGAAGTGCGACCTCTTCAGTCACTGCATGAAATTTCTTGTACCTATATCGGGATTAGGTGTGAAGGATGTGGGTTGTTGGCATGTCGTAAAAGACAGTAGAGGGTGTCAGGCCGGGAGCAGAACTTGGATGTGTGGTTGTATTTATGACAGAGTTGAGAAAACGCAGACTGGTGGTAGGATAAGGTCTGTTATCCGCACAGTCTTGTTGCCTCGGCTCAGGAAAAATGTGCGAGAAGACAGCCGAAACTGCTCACCCTCGTGTCTCAAGTGGGAAGGAATGTCCGCGTAGCAAAGGAGGGCATAAGGTGTCTTCTCCGGGTGCTGTTTTTTTTTGTTTTCAAGAAATGGTGCGTAGGGTATGTCCACTTAAAGCAGAGTGCGTTGCATTTTTATCGAGCGAGAGAGACAAAAGTTTATTTGTAGTCAGAATTTGTGGTGATAAAGTAAAAGTGGTGCCCTCATGACAGGAATTCATGAAACGTCTTCGCATCGACAACTGACTCTCGCGGTAAGCAGGAGATGGTCCGAGACGCAGAGCTGAACAGCAGTGGCTTCCACGGCTGGTGAAGGTTTGTGTTTCGGGAAAGAGGTGGCACGTGCTCGCTTTTCCTAAAATGTATGAAAATATCTCTATGTGCACCTGACTTCAGTATTTGTAGTGTACTGGATATTGGATGGTTGATATACGTGGTAGCCATTTTGGCTAAGGAAGGTGTATGTTTGTAGTTGTCTGAGGGCAGATTATTCGAACTTTGTAATGTTTTGGTGATGTAGCGTGACTTTCCGTCGACTAAGCTTTGCGGAAACCTTGTCCTGAGGTTTATATGCGCTGTTGTTTAAGTGCGCCAATACGCAGGCCTAACTCTAGGGTATGAACGTCAGCGTGATAAGCGATTTCATAGCGAAGATTTTGATTTAAACCAAAAAGAGAAGAATATAAATATATCCAACGGTCGTACCTCTTGTTGGTGGCTTTATGTAGTCCTTTGGACAACATAAAATGTGCAAGGGAAAGTAGCTGGTAAATCGTAACTACTTCAAATGTCAAGGGCGGAGCACTTTATGGGCCCATATTTTATTCCTAGCTTGTCCGCAGTCACGGTATCTAGCCAACGCAGTCACTAGGTGTCGCGCACACAAACAGATGCTTCAAACAGATACCGCTTGTCCTTTGATTCAGCCTTTTGGCGAAAAATAGGAGGATACGCAGACACGAGGTCTACAGTGTTACCTGGATATAGTGAAGGTGACAAAATTTCGCAATTTTTTGTCACATGCAGCTTTTTGTTACAGCCATGTTTCAAGTGTGGTCGCGTGAATAGAGCGGAGACGAGGCAGAATGCTAGGCCAGCAAACTTGCATTTGAAGGATTCATTTCAGAGTAACAAAGTTCCTGATGTGCTTGGGCGCTACACACTTCAAAGAAGCAAGGCAACTTACCCCCTTACTCATTAACGTAACTTAGTTATCACTTCTGCCTGTTGACAACTTTTGATACAAAATGTATTTCAAGAACCAAACCCGCGCTGAAAGGGCAGCTTTTCGGGAACTTGATTATATTATTCACGCCCAAAATTTTTGAGAGAGTCCATGTTTGGAGACTGTAAAGGGATGAGACGGCAATAAAAATTGCGAGCTTGTCTTGAAAAAGAAGTTTTTTTTTTGTGGTAGCAGAAGTCCTCAGTTATGAACCTACACCGCACATACTAGTATAGAAGCGTAAGTATACACGGTGTCTAGCAGTCGTAGCAAACCAAATCTTAGATGTCGAAACGGCACCGAACTTACACGTGGAAACGCATGGTAGTTTGTAGTGCGGGCAAAAAAAGAAGAAGTACAGTTACCCTTGCCACGTGGTGTCACGTTAAAAAAGCAAAAGCTAAAGTGGGCGAAACGTTAGCCCTGGGATGGTGCTGGCAGTTTCTGGTTCATTATTATCATAACGACGAATTTGCTTTTCACGATTCTAGATGGTGTTGTGGCTGCTGGTTCCTAGAAGTATTGATAGTATTCGTAAGTTATTGCAATTCTCTGGCCGATTTTTTAGTAAATGCGGAAAGAACAACGGTTTATCACTGTAGTGAGTTTATTACATCAAGGTACGAAGAACATGGGCTTCAATGTTTGTGGCAATGGGGAACTTCAAAACCTTGTTAAATCAAGGAATTTGTCCCAAAGAAGTTTGTTACACCCAGGTTTAACAGTAGATAAGCCGAGCTGTTGTACACTCCTGGAACCATTTGCCCTAGTCATTCATGTCCCCATTATTTACTGCTAACAATAGCGCAGGTATACTTCAGCCGAAACACGTGTCCTTAACTTGCAGCCTATATGAAAAATATATCTACTTAAGTGCCATTTTGGTAGGAATCCTTGTTCTTTTGGTTTTTTCGCTAAACGTCCTTGGAAAAAAACACGATGGGTTCAGGACGGCGCAGACAATCTCCTTCTCGTACGATGTGACAGCAAGCACATAAAACACAAGTCCCGCTCGTGTGGTTCAAACTAGAACTAGTAACAAATGGTAAAAAAAGAATGCGAGCTGCCCCGGTATGTGGCGCGTGAGCACTGCGAAGCAGGAAAAATTTATTGAATTGAACAAAACTTTGTTCAATTCAACAAGATAGGAATCAAACAGGAAGTAGCGAGCGGAGAACGGCGCCGCAGCACCTCTGACGAGTCACTGCCCACAAATTACTGCTTTCAGGTTGAGCGGAACTGCTGTAACATTTTCCTAATATGTCAAAGAATTGTTTAAAGTTTGATTTCATATCGCATCATTGTTATTTATAAACAGTAGTATTTTGAAAGTTTGTTTGTATTTTGTGTTTATTCTCGTTCTATTCGACAAAGGCATTTTCTGACAGCTGATCATTCAACTCATGGAACCAATTTGTCAACCAGGTCATGCTTCCGAACAGGTTAGGGAAGCGGTTTGATATGTGATTTTTTCGAACCGGAACTGAACCGGAACGAAACAATTCGCCCGAATCTGAACCATACCCGAACCAGAAATTTGTTTGGTTAGAAAACCTGGAACAAACAATTGTGTATTTGCGAATGACAACATTAACAAACAACAAAAAATCTGCTTACACATCTTGAAGGAACACCAACACCAAGAAGACGACTCATTAATTCCGGAAAACAAACTACAAAACTTTTATACAATTCTGCAAACTATGTGCAAAAAAGGCACAATAAGCACAAGTATTAAAACCCTGTAGAAGAACGTGATTTTAAGCAAGTAAAGGTGGACGTATTGCACGTACATACTCAAATAAGAAAACAAGATACCGTTCTAAAATACATTCACAATGATACGTGTACATTAACAGGGCAAATACATTTTCCGCCGTGTGCGTTTTTTAGTTTACACACCTGCAGCGGAGTCCCGCGGCTTCGAGTGCAATGAGTCTGACGTTGCTTCGCACTTCGTCGGGCTCCTCGTTAAGTCAACGTTAACGATGAAGGTGGGCACAAAACGCACCTGCATAGGCGGAGTGGCCAGGAACGATTGGACCTTGAGTCAGAACCTCGCCGCAGATTTACCAACTGTTACACAGTTGGGACGTCTGCATAACCACCTACAATTCTCTCAAACGCCCATTTGTCTATCACCATGATACCTGTCGTCGGACGCTCACGCCCTATTCATCAATTCCTGCTGGCTCCGACGATAGCGTATCCACCCACACATAAGGTGTTTCAGATAACACGCAAAAAATTTTAAAGTTCGCGCCATTTTTATATTTTAGTCTTTTACCCAAGGTGCCACTTTGCTACTGCCACCTTGCGAGCGAAAATACGCTCTTTCGTGATTAGGTGACCTTCACCGCATGACGTTTATTTATGCAATCTCAAAGGCCTTTATTGGAGCGCCAAGTGTTTTTGGAAACACAAAAATGCGGTGGCCTAACGCCTCGATTGGCTGCGACACGTTAAGAACCCCGAAATTGTTGCACAATGGTCAGGGTGTATGCTGCAAGGCATTAAGGGAAACAAACGAGAGAATTCTTCAGCCAGACGCTATATCAGCAACGACCTGCTATAGATTTTGAAGAACACGTTAAATAAAACTTTAAAGCCTCAATCTATATCAACCTATAACAGTAATATGGCTGAAGTGTGCATTCAAACAAATAAGGTATGCGTCAAACAGCTGCGCATGACAGCTGTGCTATCGCATCGTCGACATGAGCAGACTCCGCTGCCTTCCGTATGTGTTATTTTGTTATGAGTAGAAAGTAAAAGAAATTGGGCAAAAAGGAGACCACGTAGCACAACAGGAACAAATTTGCAGTGGCGTGAAGTTAACAAATATTCTGGCTACATCTTTTTTATCTATCAAAGGCAGTTCTCAAGACACCATCTGGAAACAACAAATTCTTTATAGCTGTGTGAAATGGTAACACACGCGTTCTGAGCGAAATATCATAGCTAAATGTTTAATTCCCAATAAACACATATTCTTGCGGCTGTTTCTTTGCTCGAGAGATTGAATGAGTGACACACTTGTCCGAATTCGGAAATGTGAAACATCAGTAAACGCATCGGTCTACAAGGCATGAATTCACACGTGAATAATTACATCTAACTTAAATCAAGCCTCTTCATCAATCAGCTTCAATCCTTTACATACAACACGTTAATAACTTAAGGTAGATCACCATCTTCAAGGCGGCATTTTTTGACAAAAAGTGGCTGTTCGGATTCAGCATTTTCAACATTCATGTCTATTAAAAATATGTAGCAAAAAGAATTATGCTGTTATCTTAATCGGTTTAAAAGTTATGATCCCTTCGCAACCCTTCCTAAGCGCATCCGAAACCGAAACTGGGGGTTTCTGATTCTAAAACACCAACCATGTTGTCAAAAAATGTCTCGTCGTATATATATTATTTAATACTTATTTGTTTAGATACTTTCTAACGCTGTTGGACGCATTTTGTAGTGCGTTAAATTTTCGATTTTTTTTTTCAAAATTTCCACTACAGGGCTGTGTGCCGGGAACTCTGTGGTTTACATTGCGCGCCGTTGCGTTTGCGTCAGGTTGTCTGTGTTTTCTCCTACACCAGTTTGAGTTCAGTTTAGTTCTAGTTTTCAAGAAGACAGGTATAGTGCTTTACAAGATGCAGCTATAGGTATAGTACGAGGATGGTGTGCCGGACCAGTGACGGCCACCTTATGACGAAGGCTGCACGTGAGCCAGCTGGAGCCGAAAAACAGGCAAGAAAAGAAATGTACCCTTCAGCTCGCTTAAAAAGAGGTCGTCTGCTTCAAAGGAGTGCCCAAGCTACAAGCCTGGTGGATTTTGGGCTCATTGACTGTTTTTTGTTTCCATCTACAATTGGTCTAAACCTTTGAAGGCGTTTTTCTCAACACGTGATTTTTGGCATCCCAAAGTTAGACCAACGGTGATAAATTTTCGTATAATAAATATTTTTGTATGAAATTTTTGGCGATGTTTTTTATATATGAAACAATGCAATTAAGCACAATGACCAAAAACAATCGGTATATTTTATACTATGTCCAATTATGGGAAAACCAAAGCGGCCGGATATGAAATTTCTCAGTATTTTGTTGATTACGGAACTTGGCTTAAAGATGTAAAGATCACGGAAGTTAGCTGCAGAGTTTATTGTCCTGCTGACGTTCCTGCGAAGGCTTGTTTGAATCGCACCTACCATTTTGTAGTTATTACTGTTTGCGCAACATGCATATATATGCATATTTTTATTTATATAAATTTTTCTTATATATTTTTAGCAATATTAACATTTTAAATTTTCTAACTGCATAAGCTTTACCAATCAGAAATATAATGGCAATATTTTGACTAAAATAAAAAAAAATTTGAAGGTGGTGGCCTACCTTAATGTCAATCACACCCTGCGTGCCATTACTAATACGTAGAACCAAGAAAAACACGCCATAGCTAAGGTTCACGAAAGCAGTGCCTGTCCAAATTGCACTTCCGGTGCTCCCGTCGCGCTAATCGAAAATAGGCTCCACGAGAGAGCTCTTGAGGCTATTTTGAGGGTGAAATCATCTATAGAGGAATCAAAATCTTTTTATCGCTTTGCACCAGCCCACGGGGCTCGTGTGTTACTACAGATATTTCAGCACCTGACTATGGCAAGCGTATACGACACCAATAAATTAGGAAGCACTTTCGACGTTTGTGCAAGTGGCGTTTCACATCTGAATCTCGTGCGTAAAGAGTGACTTATACATCGACAAACACGTACAGGAGAGAATGGCCAGAAATAACGCAACAGAAGGTACAACTTAGGTCACGTATGCCGGTTTCCGCAAGATAACTTTGAAATGCCTCCAAGGAACCTTACATACGTGCGAGCGAGAGAAGAAAGCGAAAGCTTGCTTGTGAAATTCGCAACACATAGATCTTGCACATTTGCAAAATGGGCATGAACAACAATAACTATCAACTTCATGCGCAGCACCAGATCAGATAGGTAAGGCCCTGAAGGTATGGTACTACGTGACATGTGTTTAATGCGATGTCTATGAGTTTTCGAGGCCTAAAAATGGCCTGAATATGTGAAGATTGCGGTCCGATTACCGCTCCATGTACGACAGCATTTGTGTTAACCTGCGTTACTAAGTAAATCATTGATGGTTGTTTTGGCTGCAAAAATTTACATGCAGGCGTTAATCAAACCTTGGAAGTGTTGCACGCGCAAAGTGACAAAAGGCAGCCATGAAAAGAGATCAAGCATATTTATGCACAGAACGCGGGCAAACCTGTGGATGTCCACATTCTTTGAAAATCATTTGCATGGCCCTTGGCAACGAGTTTGATTCGATGAAACAACAGTAAAGCGACATTCAGTGAATATAATTTGGTTCGGCACGATGAGAATTCCAGGGGAAGCGTTCTACAAAAAGCAATCAGCAGAATGCAGAGGCTTCCAGCCAAATTCTATGTAAAATATATGCCAAGAAGTGGTCGCGAGTTGCGTGCACGAGTGTGAAAAATATAGCATCATCTATTCAGCCATGTAAGGGATGGGTATCAATTATACTAAAACAAACGTGGCGGGATGCCTTTTTTAGATCACGTCGTCAAATGTATGAAATTTAAAGAGTGTCTTCCGAGCAACCAAGGTAATCACGAGATCGCTAAAGCTACAAGTCCCCATTCGTACTATGCGCCCCACACGTTGAAGTTTTTCTGTGTCTATCTTCATAGCGCGAATCGGGAATTCTGCGTGTGGATCCGAATATACATCAACCGGCTGTGCAGCTTTTTCTAATACATCGCTAGACGGAAACGTAATATATGTGAAAACGTAATCATGGGTTCGGGGCTGCGAAGAAAGTTTTCCTAAATTGCCCCTGCTCCATTATGCAGTGAAGCCTACCGGCTGTTTTAAATGCATCTTTGTTTTATTGTCCTTTTAACAATTATAAAACGGGAGCATGCACATAGCGTACAAAGTGACGTAACTTTTACCGGGGAAATTTAAATTTGTGCTTTTGTGCTGTCTATTAGCCCGAATACATCGGAACGACCTGAGCGACGGACAGAACTGAAATAATCACGCCGAACGAGAATCTTGCTGCGTCTCTACGGCTTAGCAGTGAAAATTATTACCCTGAGAAAACAATAAAAAGACAGCGTTAAAGACTGCGGATGTCTTGCTTTCTGTAACGAATCAGCCCAAACTGGAGCCCTGTTGTCTTGACGGGCATTGCATGTTGCAGACTTACGCCGACAAACCATAGCAATAAATATTCTTGCATCTTCACTCCATAATAGTCTTACAATCAGGAATTTTAAGGACTATGTAGTCTTTCCTACACTACTACAACGAGATAGGTTTGGTCTCTCTGTCACTCTGTTCAACAAAAGACGTGTATGTAGGTAGAAACCATTGAAGTTCCTGAAACGTCTTGCATTGGTCATAGATGTCGCAATTCGTTAAGCCTATATGAGGCAGAATTTAAGTACCCGCGGTCTTTATATAGAAACACACGTTGGTACGTTATTACATCAGAAAGTGAAAAAGACGGGGTTCAGAATGGCGCGGAAAATGTCTAGCAGGTGCGGATTACAACCAAGCACAAATGAACATAATTTGTGCTGCTGCTGTTCGAGGAAGAACATAAAACTATGGATAAAAAGGGATACGTGCTCTACAAATAGATACCGCGTCACTCTACGAAGGCGAGAAAACTGAATTGCATTGAAGAAACCTTCATTCTATTCAGCACAGAGGTGCAAGAGGAGAGGAGAAGAGCGCGCTGGTAGCTACGCAGTGGGAGATTAGGATTCAGGAGGTAGGGGCGGCCGGTGACTACTGTCTTTCGACGAAATTTGCAGTGACACAAGCAGAAACGTGGTAATTTTTTGGGTTAATACTTTTGTTTTATTAGCAGAATGGTTTGTTTGCGGGGCACACGCCGTGGTGGCTTAGTGGCTAAAAGCGTTGTGCAGCTGAGACCAATGACAATGCTTTGATTACCGGCCATGGCGCCAACTTTTCTGATCAAGGCGGCAAGCGAAAACGCCACCGTGTTCGAGATTTTGGGGGCACTTTAAATATCCCCAGGTGGTCAAATTTATTCGGAGCCTTCCGCACCCTCGCGTCTTATTGCCTGTTTAGTGTCGGTGCGTTAATCATCAGAATGAATATTGTTTTCACAGCGCACTTGGTTTCCTTGGTTGGATCCGATTACAACCTCCACAGCGAATACAAGGCTCGTAAACGCAAGTAAAGCGGAGAAAATAGCGAAAAACATCGACAGCTGCAAAAACTGCGGTGCTTGCTCGTAATTCTCGTGGTGCCTTCCCGTAAAGTCAGTGCCACTGCTCATCAACCGATGGTAACACCGTCTGCGACTGTTGAACGCGTAAGGGTTAAGGGCAGTCTCAAATATTCTCTCCTCAATAGCGTCATAGGTTTTCGCCAGCGCAAAATCTTTTCTTAGTGTGGAAAATGAAAGATAAAGTCTGAGCGCTTCTCGAGACTTAACATAGCCGCCTGTTGCAATGTGTTGGGGGCAGTCTTCGTGTTCCAACATGATGCAAGCGTAGCCTGGCTTGGTAGCACAAGAACGAATGCACTGCAGAGGATTAGTGTGCTTAAAATCTATGCCGGTGGTTTTCGTCTGAAAAGCCATCTTAAGTTTCTTATAAAGACCGTGGGTTCGGTAGCGGTATTCTTCCCTGGTGCTCGATAGGAACTCAAGTGATTTACCTCTAACCATGCAAGGAGTAAGTGAACCTGCATCCAAAGCCCCTTCGAGTTCTTCAATAGTGTCAATGGGGTTTGGAGGAAGTCTGACCGTGAGTCGCGAGGTGACTTCACCGCGGAGATAAAAAGACATTGGGAATATTCCCAACAGCCAAACAACTATCACAGTCATTTGGGATGTCCTGAACCAACTTCTTTTACTGCCAGTGACGTTGCGTGGGATGAGTACCGTAGTCGCCAGAAATGACCCAGCCAGGATTGTCCCAAACTCTATGAGCAAGCTGCCGTTGTAGTTCCAACCGAATTGTAAAATCTCTCCTAAGCATAAAACCACCCAGCAAAGCACAAATGAAAACAAGAGAAACGCAATGACTGCTTTAGAGTGCGTTAGGGTGGAGAAAAACGATTCTTCTTGCTCGCCCATCCACGCATAGAAAGTTTCATGTTGGTAGGCGTATATTTTTGGAAAAGCATATTGGCGAAATATGATCTCGTCTAGCCCTGTCTGCTCCAGCAGAATGTCGACCTGCCGATTCTGAAAATCTCGTGCTACAGAGTAGTAATCAGTATAAAATTTCAAACTTATTGTTGCATTGAAAGCGCGCAATGAGGTTATTAGAACTTCATACTGTTTATCGTGGCACGAAGATTCGTCCAACGGGATATGGCGCATACAGCCAATCTGTATTTCACAGCCACCGAGTGATGACTTCCATTTGCCTTGGCGCATACAGTAGACAGAGGCGCATTTCTGAGAACCTGCACATGCGTGGTCACCTTTTTCATTTACGAATTCGTCAAAATTCATCTGTGGCAAGACTGACACTACAGTACCAGCCGATGTATTTCCCCGATATGCAACGAGACACTGAATTCGCCCAGATCGGTAGTTTTCATAGTTTATAATGACTGCATCGACAAGGTACCAGCGGCGAGCCTGCGACACCGCAGAAGTACACTCATTGCTGTCGTTATATACGGTTCCAGCCACTAGAACTGTTCTCGTGTTGAAGTGGATATTGTTCAAAACAACTTTACTAAAAACATCTTCTAGGTGCGTATAACGCACGTATTTCCACGCCACATTACGCATGAGCGCATTCCCAGTGTGTTCAGAGCAATGCCCACAGTTCATGTATACAAGGTCGCTGTGCATCGCCAACCATGATTTCAGCCAAAGTACAGGACTATCTATCAACACTGAATGACATCTATTACAATCATGAATACCCTCTATAGTATTTATCAAGTCACAGCAAAATGTGGCACAAAAAAGCAGCATAATTATAACTTGGTAGGTTTTAATTACGCTGCTTAACATTACCGATCGTGCACTCGAGTGTCGGCAAAAACGCGGACGAACGTGCTGAGCAACCCAGGAAAAATATTTTCGAACCTTAAAAACTCCGTCTTCCAGACTCTCTTCTTGACAATTTTCTTCGCTGTTAGAAATGTTGTCCTTTATTGAGGTTAGGGAAACTGCAAAAAAATATTACCCTTAAAAGGTTTGCGGTGGTAGCTTACCAAAAGAGAAATGCTGATTTATAGCAAAAAAATTCGTAATATTGTCAGGTGATAGCACAACATCGTGTGCAACCGTTGCCGTATTTGCTTAATAAGCTTACCTTGGTAGCATCCACGCCATGCAATATTTCTACTGCGGAACGTAGCACTACCAAATACTTCCAACTGCCCCAGTTCACTCGGTCTGAATGCATTTGTCCATTCTGTATTTTCCACCTTGCCACTTCATACAGCTATCGGCCTTCTTCGAGCGTTCCCTCTCCATAAGATCTATGTTACATTGATGGTACAGTGAGTTTGAGCGGGACGCAGTGCATTTACAAAGTAACTTAGTATTAGGTTTTTTAGCTAGGTTGTTCTTCAACAGGGTATTGCACCCTGATTCAATATTCGAGCTTGTGATCACGATAGATTGTTCGAACCATTTTTTTTCGCGTTGCTCTCTAGCATACATGCCTGAAGTTTGTGAGCATGTTTCTTGAGAGTCACATATAAAAAAATCCGTGTGAATCTCTAAAAACTAAATATGCGAGTTAAAAACCTAATACTTCCACAAAGTTTAAAAAACTCAAAAGCCGCAACCATGTGTTCTTTCCAAGGGTGGACCCTTGTCCTTCTAACATATAACATTACTTGAAAGTGTACAGATGTAGCCACTTTGCAACGTTCCGTAATGTAACTTGCCTCTCACGACGGTTTCTTGGGCACTGAAGGGATGTACGCGTGATATTTTTCCCTCGCTTTTATTTCGAAGATCTGCGTGATATCTACAGGAGTGCAGTGTTTGCAAGTGCTTTGCTGCTATGTAAAGCAAGTTCTTCTCATGTTTGAAGTGGCAGTAGGGAAGAGACAAAACGTTTCTTTGTCTGGCTGGCAAGAAGAGCCTGTGCCATATCGTGCAGGTCCCACAAAGCCAGTATGTTGCATTCAAATAAGACAGATCAATATTTTAGATATTTCACGCACCACCATAATAAACAGAAGCATTTGCTCCCACTTAGCGCTTACATTTTTGCAACAAGTTTTTAACTCCGCTGCAAGGGTAGGTCCTCTTCAGTTCTGGTTGAATAGGTTGCTGTTTCGACGTAGTTTCACATAGCTGCGCTGGAGAAAGAATAAAAGGATGACTGTTTGAAAACATCCAGAAAGGGGGGCGTAGAAAATAGGTAACATTTTACTGGCAAAAAAGAGGGTTTGAAGAGACACTCAAATCAATTGTAAACATAGCGGGTTTACCTGCGAAAAATGCAGTCTGTAGTCTCTACGCCACCTTCTAACGCTGACCAACTCGTTGCCGATATCCGAGCACTCCGAAGTACACCTGTAGGCTGGCTGGTCAAGAATCGGACTTGCTGTGCTGCCAGAAAAAGTGCAAGACAACGAGAACTGTCATAAAAAATCAATGAATCTGAAGAGAAAGCGGTAAAAAGTAGCACGTTTCCGGGTTTTGGGCAGATGTTTTAGGTTCCTTAATTATTTTACGACGTGAAGCACTTGAAGTGTTACCAGACAATCAGAAAAAAACCCACTGCGTTGAAGGAAAATAATTTTAGTGCTGGTTTCCCTCACCACGGGATCCAATCAAGATGCAAGTGCAAGAGAAAATGCGGACTGTCTAGGTAAAACGGAAGAAGAATGGTGAGCGGGTAAAAGCCGATTGAGCGGGTAAATCGAAACAGAAAAAGAAAATTAGTGCCTTTGAATTCAGAATTCTTCAAAACAGAAGACCAAACGAAGGAAGCAAATGTCTGCGAGAGCCAAAAGGCCAGCTGGCGGACAAGGGGTTTTGACCAACAAGCAAGGTTTAACTCATCGGTAGCAGAATTCCCCCCTCCGCAAAACGTTCCGCGGCTGCTCCACAAGGCAATATTTCTATGCTTCGGCGGAGTAAGAAGAACTGTTATCATCTGTGGAAGCACCAATGACGATACCCTGACACTACCTGCTTCTATGGACATGAACTGCGGTTGCCTGCCAAATGTACTGCTTTCTCTCAGTGGACTCCGAACACGCCGAAAAACTTGTTTCCATTTTCGCGCAGGGGAGAATGCTCAAAAAGATGACGCCTCGCATCCTTCGTGACCATCATCAATCATTATGATAAGCATGTTATTATGATAAGCATGTTACAGAGTCACAGGAACGGTGTTTGCGGGCTCGTCTCTTTTCCACACAATTAGTGGTAAATTTTCGCCAAGTCGTTTTTCCCAGACCACGGAAGGTATAGCACTTGTTACAAGGAGTATAACATGAAGCAGATGCAATTTTATGAAATGGAATCTTTTGGATAAGTCAATCTGAATGCTTAGGTTTGTTTTAGGCATGCCACAAAAACCAGTAAAGTTGGGGCGTGCCGTTCATCGTAAGCACCACGTAGCATGTACGAATATGCAATCATTTGAATCCTGTGCATATGTACAGAAGCACAGGCCACCTACACTGATTATTTTTCTTCTCATAAGCACTTCCGACCCTGAAACTCAATTATTTTTATAAAGTTTTACTTTTGCTGTTTCGTGTAACTGACGCAAAGGCTGTTTTTTGCGGAATTACATGGGTAGGGAGGCATGTCCCGGCGAAAGAAAGGAGCCTCGGGCAGGACAGTGGTTCTTCGGCAAGGCGAAGGAGATTCTATTTTTGTCGGAACTGAACCAGAATCCGTGTCTGCGTACGCTTGCGCGGCCGCGCCAAATGTCACGCCATGTCACTCGGGCTGCCCCGCGAAGGGCGGCGTTTGATCAAGCGTTGCCACTGGAGCTTCTGCTACAGGGCTCCCTCCCAAGAGAGGATGAGAGTGACGAGCGAAAAAACTATTCGCAGTTGCAGTGGACACGCCGAGGTTTGTGCGGATATAGGGCGCTCATTTACCGCGGTGTCTTGGGAGCCGTTCATGTCTAGTACGAATGTGGATGAGCGACGATGAGCTACAGGGTATCCACGAAGGTGATGGGGTCGTAGTGCTCCTCGAACGTGTGTGTGGCGCACAAAAGTATGCGTGCCTGCTTTAATGACAGGGATCATGAAACCGTGTGGGGCTTGTCAAAGCGTCAGAATAAGGGCGGCAGTGCCGAAGCACATTCCGTAGTTGGTTTTTGTAGTCGCTGGCAGGGACAGGGTGCGTAGAGTCGTCGAACAAGGCCACTGGCAAAGGCAAAGATCTGCTATAGACGAGCTCAGCATACGCGCATGCATACCGAATCACCAAGAGCGCCACAGGTAGTCCTTCAACACCGTTGGGCAGCCTTGTGCAGGTTGCGAAGCCTTGAGCTATTGAGGTGTCGATAAAAACGCTGTACGAGGCCGTTCGCATGGGGATGGTGTGCAGCTGCTCGCAGACAAGTCATGCCGAGATGCAGTAGTTTAGTAACCAAGGACGACTCAAACTGCCCACCGCGGTCTGTGATGACCGCCGAAGGGCATCCGTAGCGCGACGCCCAGGTAGAAACATGCTGCACTTATCGCGGAGGTCGTGATGTCGGGAGGACGGCTGGCTTTGAGTCAACGTGTAAACCGGTCACCAAAGTTCAGGATGTACAGGTAACCTTTTCGAGGTGGTAGGGAGCGATTAGGTCAATGTGAACGACGAAGAAGCGTTCATCGGGCCTAAGGAATGGTTTGGCAGGTGCCATAGAATCCCGTTTGACTTTTGACCTGTGGCGCGGTGTGCAAGCCAGTCCCCAGTCACGAATGTCAGCATTCATACGGTGCCAAACGTAGCAGAGCGCAATGAGTTTCTGAGATACCCAAATTGCGGGAAGGCCATGTAGTGGATGGTGCAAACAAGCGGCGACGACGTGATGAAGGAAGGAAGGGTCGCGGGACACCCGTATGTATGTTGCAGAGGATTGTCGCACCACGAAACGGTATGCCTTCAAGCTTGAGTGCTGTATGTGCTACAGGAAGACGGCAGAGCTCGCTCTCGTTTGCTGGCGCCGCAGCTAGTTCATGGACATCGAGCAGGTCTGTAGGTCTTCCTGCGTTCTTGGAGAAACAGCATTTACATTGTCCATGCGACTCAAAGTATCTGCGGGGGAATTGGCCGTGCCACGGACGTGCTCAAGGTCCGACGTAAACTCCCAGAGGTATTCAAGTTGAGGCACTTCCAGTGGAGTTTGCAGGGTTTCAGGGCGGCTTAAGGCGCCCCTCAGCTACTTGTGATCGGTGAATATTGTGAACTTGCGTCCTTCATGGTAGTGTTTAAAGTGACAAACAGCGAGGTACATGACTAGCAGTTCGCAACCAAACACACTACATCGTGTCTCAGCCGTAGTCTTTCGCTTCGAAAAAAATAGTATAGTGTGTTTGGTGGCGATGTAGTGTGTTTGGTATAGTGTTTTTAGTGTGTGTAGTATAGTGTGTGTTTTGTATAGTGTGGTAGAGTGTGTTTGGTCGAACGACCTCAGAGTGCGTTTTTATCGACACCTCAACACCTCAAGACTCCACCACCTGCACACGGCCGCCCAACGGAGTTCAAGGACAACGTGTGACGCTCTTGGTAATTCGATATGCATGCACGTCTCCTGAGCTCGTCTATAGCAGATTACTGCCTTTGCCAGTGGACTTGATCGACGACTCTTCGAACCCTGTCCATGCCAGGGACTTCGTAGATCAACTAGGAAAGGTGCTTTGGCACAGCCGCCCCCATTCTCACACTTTGACAAGCACCAAACGGCTTACATGCTCCCAGACAATAAAGCAGGCACGCATGCTTTCGTGCGCCACAGACCCATTCAAGGAGTACTACGGCCACATCACTTTCATGCATACCCTGGTGCTCATCGTCATTCGTCCACATTCGCACTGGACATCAACGGATCCCAAGACAACGCGGCAAATGAGCGCCTGAAACCCGCATAAGCCTCGGCGGCTCCACTGCAACTGAGGATATTTTTTCGCAAAACGCGGCCTTCTCGTTGGACTTAAGCGGCAGGGAATACTAGATGCTTTTTCGCTCCTCTCAGTGCCAAGTATATCTGTGGAGGCAGCTCCTAATGGTAGCACCATCCTGAGCTACAGTTGGCGGTGAACCGCTCGCCCTTTCGCTGCGTGTCTTCCCAACCGTAACGTCACTACCGGAGTGGACACGGCCTATTCGTCATGACGTCTGGCAACACATTGCACCAATGGCGCTCCCTTTTTCTTTTGATCACGGCGACTCACGCCCGAGAAGTTCAATGTCACCCGAGCGGAGTTCAAACATAAGGAAACTGGGCGTCATCCGTCTATCATTCAGTAGTCACGTATCACCACTGCACATGGTGCCACAGAAAACTGGTGACTGCCGCCCCTGCAGCGAGTACCAATCTTTGAGCATCAAGACCGTGAAAGATATCAAGAACGTCCCCAAAGACGACATCCACAAAACATCCATGGCTATCCCATACGAACTGTTCTAATTTCTGGGCATGCCTTTTGGACTCAACAACGCTTCACAAACATTCCAGCGTTTCATTGATGCCGTTACACGACAGCTCCCATTCGCCTACGCTTACGTTGATGACACTTTAGTGGCCAGCACATCCCTTGAAGACAGTCGGAAGCATCTCCGCCTTCTCTTCGAGCATCTCGCTGCTCGTGGTACTGTCATCAATCTCTCGAAAAGCGACTTTGGTGCCACTGCTCTGGATTTACTTTGTCATCGTTTGGACGCTACTGGTATTCGTCCGCTTCCCGACAAGGTTAAGAAAATCATCGACTTTCCCAAGCTAGTGTCGGTGTCAAAGCTCCGCCAGTTCCCAGAGCTGGTACATTTCTACCGCCGCATAATTAGGAACAGTGCCACGTTGATCTAACCTTGCGAAGAGCCTGCTCTGCACCAAACGCTCATCCACGCCGCTTGATTTCGGCGCTGCAGCTGAAAGTTTCTTTGGACCATCAAAAGCGCCCTCGCCGATGCTGCACTGCTGGGGTATCCAATGCGCTTCTGATGGACAGCTCCGACTACTGAACCTTACGCCTTGGTCATGAGTGTCAACGAAACACCGGGTTGAGACCTGGTTGTCAAAAGACATGGCTCTACATATGTTTCTGGGTGGTGTTGCGGAGGGCCACCAGTTGTAGGGCGCTATGTCAAGGCGAAAGAAAGGAGCCTCAGGCAGAACGACCGTTCGTCGGCGAGGCGAAGGAGATTCTATTTTTCTCAGATTTGAGTGAGACCCCGTATTTTATTGCGCTCGTGCAGACACGCTATATGTAGCACCAAGTCGCTGGGGCCCCCACGCGTGTGGTGGCACTCGATTCATCGTTGCCGGTGGAGCTGCTGCTGCATATGCATTTAAATGCAGTGGGAGATTGTGTTGGAACGTATGGATAATTCGGACAGTATGAATAATTGGGTCTATCCAAGATCCCGTAGTAGTGTTTCTATAAAGAAGCTTGTCAATTTCTACCCCATTACGTTCAGCCAAGGGTAATTCGAACTCCTGTCCATTGCGCCGCTGCCTTGGCGCCTGTCACAGGGCCAGAGAAACCCATCCCGTGCCTACACGCGAGCCTGCGTTGAACGCAGAAGGCAAAATAGGGTAAAACCAATCTAAATGCTCCATGGCGGGCGTTTTGGAAGATGCATCCTATGTGAGTTCGGTGAATGAACAAGCGAGCAGAGTGGTGTGTGTGTGGTGTTCTTTCAGATGCAAGCATCATATCACAGGTCATAAGCGCAGAACCTCTGGCTGCCAATTAGGACGAGAAGGAAGTACATTGCGGCTGTGCGCTTAAAAGTCGCGCGGAATGAAATGCTGCCCATTTCTTTTTCAGGTTACAAGAAGGCGAATAAGAGGTTTTCTGCTATAGTCTCTCGTTAAAGAAAAAGGTGCGGACGCCATCAAAAAATATTAAAGCCGCCCTACTCCATGTGAAAGATGCCGCAAGTGCAGAGCAGTGATTCGCCATAATGGGCTGACCCGCCGTTATCCGCTTACTGATCCGGTACGACGCGAACAACAGCGTTACTTCGATTGGGTTTATTGGATTGGCTTCACTGGCTGAGGTTGACCAGTTTCGCGTAGCTCCTGGAGAGCCGTGCTGCACAAGCGCGAGGATAGGGTAAGATAGGATAGGATAGGATGGAATTGGATTCGATTGGATGATATGCCTTAGTAAGCATGATAATCAGCTAATCCTAGACAACCAGGAAATCTAAAAATAACCAGCTGAACCTTAGCTAATGCTACGTATATCCTGGCATAGCCGCTTGGCTTTCAAAGCCTCTGGGTTACGCCGCGGCGATGGGACCTCGACAGGCTACAGCGTAACGCCGTGGCGATATGCTTGGTTCCAGCGAGCGCGCTAGGACGATAAGGCGAGCACCTAAAGTGCTCTGCACCTAAATGTCTGGCCACAATCAGGAACTTTCAAGAATCTTCTTCTCAGCACCAGGATTAATACTGGAAACTTCAGTTAGCAAGATGTGCTCAACACTCGCTTTTGACGCAGCCGATATTGCTAATCCGCTCGAAACGGTCTCAGTGTGGGGTGATGGGTTTTTTGGAAGAAACATTATTCTGGAGTAATACCGACCTATCAGAAAAGCTTCATCTCCGCCACTTTGTCCGAACTGGGGCAACCTTTTTTCTGACATTCGATGGGTCGCCCTCCGTATAACATAGGCGAAATTTGTGAACATTTTTTAGGTAATTGGGTGTTCTTAATAGACAATCACTTTTAAGGATACAGTGGGGTGGCTTCGCATGCAACGGATGCAACGATGCAGTAAGCTTCTTCGGTGCAACACTGCCTAATTTTTTGTTCGTGTCAGCGTCGCGAAGCCTTCGTGCAGGGGAAATTGTTTCGAAAAGGCCGGGCTTTGTAGGCAATTTTTCTGGCTTCTGTTACACGTAACCTGATATGTTAGGCGATTATGGAATGAAATATGTTTAGTAGTTTCGTAGTAAGAAATTTGATGTAAATATCTTTGAGCTCTTGCAGTTTCCCTTTGACTGTAATATTCAGAGCAGATATGTTGCCTCAGGAGTACTGGTAGCTACAGCGAAGCGATAAAGCAGATTCCAGCTGGAAACGGTTCTTTGTGTGGTCAATAGGACATACAGCTTTAGTGCAGTTTCTTCCACAGATTAAACTGCTCCCTGCACGCTCTTCTTTCTAGGAGCATGTGAGACCTCGGTAGTTTTGAAAGTTGTATTTCTTATGTGGGAAAGGAAGTGACAATTATTCCAGCTCTGCCTTGCTCATTTTTCTCTCCACATAGCTCCTAGTACTGATGACGTTTTGTAGCATTATTAAGGCATGTTCAGAGGCCGGGCATAATCTCTCACAAGCTTCCCCACAGCGGAAGTGCATGCATTCAACTATTTCAAATTGCCGGATTGTGCCAAACCAGGTAGTGCAATGCAATGTTTGCAATAATTTACATTGTAAATGTATGGCGTTCACTCTTGCCCGAGGATACACTCGCTTCTCGTGGATCCTGTCTTGGCAAGTTAATGAACTTAGCAAAATCTTTTTGCTTCAGTTTTTCTGTACTGGTTCTGACAGGTCGTTTAGAGGGTTGTTTGAACACGGCATTTGTACGTCATTGTACTCACCAATATGCGTTTAAGTGCCGTGTTGGAAAGGTAAAGGTCCCTACCACTCGTTCGTATTGTCTCCTGAATGTTGGCTTAGTAGTGAGTCGGCGTCACCATTCGCAAGTCTCTTTGTGCGCTACACATACACTGACTTGTGGATGGCCGATACGCCAAATCTGACGGCAGAACTGGGTGCGGCCATGCTCATGATCCTCAGCCTTGAATACTGAGACAGCGACCTCAGGAAAGATGACGTCGCATACGCTTCCCACGCTGCATAGTCTCTCCAGATAGTCGCTACGTCTTATAAAAATCCGCAATATGGGAATCGGGTTCCCGCCTTCAAATACCTGGATGCAAATCAAACACAGACGCCACTTCGCTTATATTCTATATAAAATTCATGCCTGCTTAGGTGTCAGGTAGTATTTATTATTTATGTTTGTCATGATCATGCCTAAATAACGTTTATGGGTTGTGTATTGCACTACTACTGCATGCCATAATTGGCATTGTTACGGCCGTACTTTGTAAGATTGCAGTTGACGGTGTTATGACCCGCGTAAAACGAGCCTCGTACAACTTGCAGCGAAATAGGGATAGTGTTCAATGCGTTGTAATGTTTTAGCTGCCTGAAAAAAGCGAAAAGGCTGTACAGAAACTACTATGACAAACAAAAATATTTTGTGCTTCGTTTGCGTTTCGGCGCCTCGTTGCCAATGTGACCACCAGGGTACTACTCTTGCACCCTGACCGCAGCAATTGCACCGTGCATTTAATGAACAGCTGTCTATTTGCGACATATTATTTTGTGCTCGCACCATGCAGGCACCTAGTTCTTGTCTGTGATTTTGGTACTTGCATATCTACCATGTCTAGTTCCTGTCCGCAGTCGTAGTACAGGCACCAAGGTAGTTCTAATCCAGTTATTTTTTCTGTCCTGTTCTTCCAGGATTGCGTCCTGTTCTTATCCAGAATGGTGGTATGTGCATGAGGCCGTTTCCCATTTTCTTTACTTCATTGTTGTATTTACACATTGGGATTGCTGTCATTTACAATACCGTGAGTATGTTTTGCTGTCTGCAAACGACTACAAGGTATCGTAGCGTCCACGTACAACGTTATAAACAACGGATTCGTCTTTATGGTCTAGTGTGGTAATGACCACTGTATTTTTTGCGTGCGTGAGGAGTGTAGAGGCGTAACTCTGGATTTTTTAAAATTTCGCGCTGATTAGGCCACTGGTTGCTGCCACAGATGCAATGACTGTATGTGCTATTTTTGCGACCCCTTTCCCACAACCAAATCAGAAAATATATTTTCTAAACAACAATTAGTCATCGGAGTGTAAACTTTCAACAATCTTGCTAATCATGACTGCACACTGACATTTAAAGCCGCTTCGGTACACGTAATGAGACGGGTGAAGAAACGTTATAGTGCAACGCGCCAACTGATCACAGTATCCTAGGACTAGAGATAACTTTATCCGGTTTTTTTTTTTGAAAGAGAAAGTTTATTACAAAAAAGAATTACAAACATCTTAGTATGCAGACGAGGGTCCCAGAGTCAACTGACTGAAAGGGGACCCTCGATTACAAATACATCAAATGAATTGTGTAGAAGCAGCAAATGGGCGAAAGAGCCCAAACAAATCAATATGCAGTATAAAACACACACAAAATTAGCATTTTATGTACATGCATTCGGAAAGGTAGCTATAATTGTAGATATATAAAAAGTAAACAAAAATGAGTTCGTAACGGACACAAAGGAAGCGAAGGCACATGAGAACCTTGGGTATAACGAAAGAATAAAACAGAACAAGATCCTAATTACAGCAACAGAAATCCTCTAAGGTTTTTTTAAAGCAACCAAGGAATGGGGATGATTTGACAGCCGTAGGCAAATTATTTCAAAATTTCACAGCTGAAAAACAAATAGTTTTCTTGCCGTAATTAGTATGAACAGGTGGTAGTAACAAATTGTTATTACTTGAAAACCTCGTTACGCTTTTACTGCGTAAAACACTAACATCCAAAAGATCATAAGACAGGTTACAGTGCAATAATTTGTAAAAAAGAATACCTAAGTTATATTGAAACAGCCCATTAATTGATAGTATATTATTCTGATGTAGAAGTCCAGAGGCGGAGGAACGACATGGACTGAATGTTATAATGCGAATACGCTGCTTTTGTATATGTTGAACAGATGAAACGTGAGAGGAGTAAGCGTTGCCCCATGAAACAATACCATCATGAAAATGACTGTGAACAACAGCAAAATATAAAGACAACACGGCTAGGTGAGAGAAAAAGCGACGAGCCTTAATTAAAGCTCGAATCCCAAAAGATGTTTTTTGCTTTAAATAAAAAAAGTGGGAACTAAATGTAAGGTGCGGGTCGAGGTGAATGCCAAGAAATGTAACGTGGTCGCAAGATGTGATTAAATGAGACCCAAGATGTTTTCGCGAAGAAAACCGATGGTTTTCTGATGAGATCTAAAGACCACAAATTTAGTTTTTTCCGGGTTAATAACTAAATAGTTGACGCGGCACCATTTTACAACGTTATTAAGTACTGCATTCAAGTTAGCGGTAAGGCAAATTATCGATTTATTAGATAAAGAAATGGTTGTATCGTCCGCATACAAGACGCAGTGAGAAGAATTAAGACAATACGGAAGATCGTCAATGTACCATATGAAAAGAAAAGGACCGAGAATAGATCCCTGAGGTACACCTTGGTTAAATGTTCTTGTTTCAGAAAAAGTGTCAGTCACCTATACGGTATATTGTCGGTTAAGTAAATAGCTTTTCAAAAATGTTAGTGGTGGACCGGTTATGCCATAAGCTTCTAATTTCTTAAACACGATAGTATGATTAATCGTATATACGCCTTAGAAATATCTAGAAAGACTGAACCCACAAAATTTCCAGCATCAATTGATTTTTTAATGAAGCCTGTTAGTGAAAGCAATGCTAGGTTGGTGGAACGTCCAGACCGAAAACCGAATTGAAATGGATTCAGTAGATTCAATTTATTGAGGTAACTGTTCAGACGTTTGGAAAATATCTGTTCAATTAGTTAACTGAGACAAGAGAGAATGGAAATTGGGCGGTAATTAGATATCAGTAGCCGGTCACCTCTTTTGAAAACAGGTATTATTTTAGCTTTCTTTAGAAAAGATGAAAAAGTACCAGACCTGAAGACAAGATTTATTATATGGCTAAGAGTATTTATGATTAAATCAGCAACTAACTTCAAATGGCGAAGAGAAATGTTATCTAGACCTGGGCTGGTATTTTTCAGCGGGCCAAGCGTAGCGAGCACTTCTTCTGGTGTAACCGGCAACAAAAAGAAAGATTGGGAAGCACGGGGCAAACGAAGTTGCGCATTTAAGGGCTGAGGGGTATTGTGATAAACGGATGAAAAATATTCGCAAAAGGCACCAGCAATACGAGGTAGTTCCACCAGGCTTACTCCATTGCATGTAATTGTTGATATAGAGGCGTTAGCTGCAGTTGTATTAAGGAAGGTATTCAAAAGATTCCATTGATTTTTTTGCTTGTTATGGTGTTTAGCAAATTCATTTTCATAATAACGTTTTTTAGCCTGTTTTAACAAGATGTTTAGGAGGCAGCAGTATTTCTTATATCGCTTCGCTAAACTAGAATTAAAGGGCTGTCTTTAGGTTTTTTTTGTACAAATTTTCCTTTTTCCGCATGCTTTCTAATAACCCTTTAGTCATTCATAAATTGTTCGGATAGCTAAATCCCTTTCTACATTTAAGCGTGGTCCCTGTCTCTTTGAAAACCCTTTCAGTGCGAGAATTACCGGTCACACCACACTCAGGCAAAAAAGGCTGCTTGGAAAACGAGGCGCCAGCGCTCACAGTACTGATGAAAAAGATGAAAGTGACGTCCAAACCTGAAGCTTCCACTCGCCTACTGGTGGCGTAGAGAAGAAGCGAGGAGGCGTGTTCGGAAAAACTCCATGGCAACTGAACACTTCGAGTCGAAACAAATGGGCTAGATCATTGTTGGTGGGAAATCAACAAATCTCAAAATCAGGTATTTTATTTTATATCGAAGGAAGGCAGTGCATGGCACGCACGCTGTACAATTACCCGCGCATCACTCCGGCCAGGCAATAATAAATTTTGCTGTTTATTTCCTGAACATAATAGATGTTATAAATGTTTAAATTCCACATTCTTTTAGAGATATGCCCTCTTGCGGAAATTGAAAATAGACGGACGGTCCCACTATTCTTTCAGTTGATTACCGTATTGACCCAACAAATGTAACTAAACATTGAAATTTTACCGCGTAGGCTGACTGCAGAAATCTAAATCTCATCCCTTGCTACCAAGCCGTGCTTAGGGAAGCCGCAAATGATTCCGTAATTGTAGTTCTTGTTAAGGTGCACTGTTCATAAAGAGGTTATCACTCATGTTGTTGTGAGTGTTTCGTTTTAAACAGTCACAGTTAACTTTTGGAAACTGGCTTTTGAATAGCTTTGGCGTAGTATTTAGGTGCGTACGCTAGATAGCGTAGCTGACGAGACATGAGCAATGGCTAGCTCACAGTGAACTCAATGAACTCAATGATACTTGTGAGCTGCATAAAATGTAAGAGAGATATAAGAGCAGCCTTTTTCTCCCCATCACACGAACTGTGGAAAACGGTTGTTTTTGTTTTATTTCTTTCAGATTTATTCAAGTGCAACTATAACACCGCTAACGGTGAAGAAATTCTACGAGAAAATTATCTGCAAAACAAAGTTTCCAACGCGGACAAGTTGTCGCATAGCCCATCTTTGGGCCTTTTGAATGATCGCGGAAATATTTCTCCACATTCCTCGGCATTATAAGCATTATCAGCAGCTTTGTTCATAAATATGCACATCATTGTTGTTCTGCTTTGTTGTCACATATCAACACAAATACACGGTATTCACAGTGATAAAAATTACCATTTGATAGAGAATGATGGATCTGTGATTTGCCTGAAAGCCTGGGTGATAAACCACAGTGTCCTTGTGCATATTACCTGAGACAACCACCTGGCCAACACTGGGATTGTGCTCAGGCGTAGCTGTCTATGAAAATACACCCGCTATCGGCACCCATTACAGATTTTCTATGAGGTTGTTTTTCAAAACATTTACTCCAACACAAGAACAGTTTTAGTCGCTGGAACAATACCAAATCAAAGCGATGAATGCATTTCCGTAGTGTTGCACAGGCGCCGCTGCTACCTTCTTGATGCACTTATTTTGAAATACCAGAACGATCAATCGGCGCTCATTCATAGCCTCGTCTGTTATCTTGAAAATGACTCAGCTCTTACTGTAGTGTCATTCTTACCACACATCAATTCCGACGAATGGGAAAGAAAAAGTTTGAGAGCTCCTACCAATTTTCTAGAAAACGCGCTCCATTAGACAATGCACGTACAGGGAAGTGGAAGTCATCATGCGAAATACCCATGTCATGGATGCGAAATACGCGTGGGATGTATGCCCCGTAGCAGTTTCAAAGGACGGTCTTCAGCGTCCCAACAGACGCAATATCATGTCCTTATCGCTTTATTGCACGCTTTCAACGCAACGATAAAGTATACCTTTTATCACTCGTACGAAGTATCGGCTCGAGAATTCAGCAGACGGCACGTTGATATCGTACTAGTGCAACGTACGCGGTTAGACGACGTTATCTTTTGCCAATGTGCTTTCGCGAAAGCGTACGCCTACCAACTTGAAACTTTCTTCACGTGGGCGGGAGACCACGATTACACATTTTTTTCTGTGGTAATCAACTATGACGCATCATTGCATTGCTTCATTCAGTTTTTTTTTGGTTTCCTGGCTGGCATTTTTTTTTGCGAGAGTTTTTGCAATTGAGCTAGAACTTTTACAGTAATCTACTCGTGAAATTCGCAACACTATTGGCTGTGCTGCTCTTACCGACATCAGTTCGCACTCTCCGGAACGTGGCTGGACGTACAAAGATCTCCCGCATCAAAATTCAAATGACTCTGATGGTTGTTTGGATTGTTGGAATATTTCTACTGTCGTTTTCTCTGCTAGATGATCTCACCTCCTGCCTCAGAGGAAGAGTTCAGCCAAATCTCATTGACACGTACTTCAGAGTTTGAAAGCGCATTGGGCACGGGGCAATTGATTTCTTGCATGGTTTTAAGTAGCTCTATCGAACTCCTTTTTCCCACAAGGAAGGACTACCACAACAAAGTTCATGGCCTTGGCGGAAAACTTAAGCTCGCATTGCCAAGAAAATATCCGGCATTACTTTCCAATTTTCCAGTTCGTTAGACTGCATTCGTTTCTGTGCTAAGAAACCACTCCACGCTTGCATCATGTTGTCGCGCGAAGATTGCCCCCAACAGACTGCGACACGTAGCTGCGTAGAATAAGGGGAAGCACTCAGGCTGCATCTTTTATGTTCCACAGTAAAAAAAGATTTTGCCCCCGGCAAAAGCCTATGGCTAACTACAGGACGGGGTCTTCGCGACTGCGCTCAACCTTTATGCTTTCGACATCCGGAAACAGTGCGACTACCGCTATGCGGGTGCAAAAAAAGGCTTTGAAAAAAGCCAGGGGAACAGTTCTCAGCAATCGCCACAGGTTTTGAAGCTCTCCCTGTTCTTTACCACCTTATTCATTTCACGTTTGTTCGCGATCGTTTTTTTTGTGCCCAGGTTTTTTCTGCTCCAAGCGCCATATCAAAATGGCTAATACTGGTTAAGAAAAAAGTATTAGTCCTCAAGAAATGTTCATTGAAAAGAAAGAGTGTTATGGCTATGCTGATTTTGAAAATAGTACATTCTCTAGACATTCGTGGCTGTAAGACATCATTATGAGTTCGGACCAAGATAGAGTGCCGGTAACCACTGCGATTCTCACTTCGGGCTTAAGATAGCACACGAACAGCTGTCCCAAGTATAAGTTGCTGCTTGCATTCAAGAATATAATGTGTCAATGAAAGGTATTTCAGAACCCAAGCTGCATTTTTAGCTGATTATTTTTCTTGCTAGTTCTGAGCATCCTCCACAAAAATTTTCATCAAAAGTTTGTTTTACAAAATCTGTGTAGAGCATATTCCACCTTGCCTAGTAATTATCTACAGGTCACTATTTTTTGAAACTCAGCAACGTGGCGGTTACACGGCTACAAATGAGAAATGAGTTGTTAGAACTCCACTCCCCACACTTGATGAGCTTTAGTGAATTCATGTAGCGAGGGGCACTCACAGGGCTAGTACTTTTGCCGACTTTTATTTGCCCCTGTGACCAAAAATGGGAGTGTAAACGTGTACTCGAAGGAACATGATGATGATGGTTGGTATTTAATTGCGCCAGGCCAAGGAGGGCAAAGAGCGGCAGAGCAGTTATTTACTGAAAAGAAGTGATTACCACAGAAGGTATACGTGTAAACCTGACATAGTAACATCAATAAAGATAATAGTGATGGCTAGTGTATAAGGCCAGATTTGATTATGCATGATAGGAAATGAGGTTTAAAAAGGTAACGTCTGACAAATACTTAAACATGCGTTTCACAAAAACCATGGCATCGTCACCCAGAAACAACGATGGGTGTAGGGAATATGTTGTCTGTAGAGTTTTCTGAAGTGTTTGTGTCGTGTTGTGTCAAGTACCTTGCATTGTACGAGTATGTCGACTACGGATCGCCCCCCCCCACACCTGCTATACAGGGGTCTTGGAGATCCCGAGAGCAGGTGCGAGTGCGTTACATGTGTATGACCTATCCGTAATATAGCTAAAGTAACTTCAATGTGCCTGTTCTGTGCGTCAGTAGTGTATTGTCGCAAGTGTGGTTTTATGACGTGTAGTTTGTTGTCTGTCTGTTCGCTCCAGTCTGCTTGGAAAGTTTTACGGAGTTGCTGTCTTATGTGTGGCTTGAGGTCTGTGTAAGGTAGTGTTGTTATGTTTACTGTGTTTCGCAGTGCAGCATTGGTAGCCATTTCATCCTCCAGTTCATTTCCGCTGATGCGAGAGTGGCCTGGCACCCAACACAGTCACCTCAAGGTTTGAATATAACGTCACCATAAGTGATTTCAATACGAGGTTAACTACATGGTTTTTCGATGACTTTCCGGATGACAATACATGGACGACGCTCAGCGAATCTGTATAAATGACGGATTTGGAAATATGATGTTCAACTATTTGATTTACAACCATAAAAATGTCATATGCTTCCGCCGTAAAAATACTTGTATTAACATTCATGGTTCTATATGCTTACTAATTGGGTCCATGCGAGCACAAGACTGATTGATTTGATTTGATTGATTGTGGGGTTTAACGCGCCGACGCAACGCAGGCGATGAGGCGCGCCGTAGTGGAGGGCTCCGGATTAATTTTGACCACCTGGGGATCTTTATCGTGCGCCGAAATCTCGTACACACGGGCGTTTTTGCTTTTCGCCTCCATCAGAAAAGCGGCCGCCGCGGCCGGGAATCGAACCCGCGACCTCGTGCTCAGCAGCGCAACGCCTTAGCCATGCGAGCACAAGACACCGCAGTGAACGTTTTAAATGCATCTCTGAAAAACTCGGCAGCCCTGTATTTATCCTGCAGATACACGAAATGCTGCAAAACCTCACTTGTTGGTGTCTTGTTCTTGTTGTATCGTATGAAAGACAGATCACATGACACAGGAGGGAGATGCCATGGTGCTACAAGATCAGTGTGAGATGATTTGAATGTGTCTAAGAAGGAGACCTCATGAATAGTCACCTCGTCCCTCACTCTCTGCGAGAAGATAACAGAAATTGATTGGCGGTTTAAAAAAAAGTTTAGTTGTGGAGGTCTCATTAAAAACCGATTTAAAGGGAGGGTTATTCATTGATAAGGTTTTGGAGGCCTATAGAAGATCAACATAAATTCGCTGGTACGCTAAGCTTCATTTGTCGCACTCAGCATAAAGACTGTGGACCGGACGGGTACGGAATGCCCCACAAGACAGGCGAAGCCCCAAGTGAAGCACTGGGTCGAGCATTTGAAGTGCTGTTTTTGTGGCTGACCCATACACAACACAAGCAAAAGTTGTTTGTCTGCACCGTATTATTGGTGAGATAAGACTTTCAGAATATTAATTGTTTTGAGGCATTTTTGTTTGAGTCCTTTTATGTGAGGGATGAATGTGAGTTTCTCGTCAAACACCACACCCAAAAACTTGTGTTCTCTTTTTACTGAAATTGAGTCACCACAGAGTTTTAAGCCGGGATCCGGCAGAATGCCCCGCCTTTTTTAGAATACAACGCAGGTACTTTTAGGAGGATTAAGTTTAAATCCATTTTCATCTGCCCAGCGGGTACGTTTCTTTACCCCAAGCTAGACCTGACGTTCACAATTGTATATGTTACATGACTGGAAAGATATTGGAACGCCATCTACATACATCAAGCAGGATATGGTTGGCGGCAGTGCCTTTCGGAGAGAGTTCATCTTAACTATAAACAAGGTGCAGCTGAATACACCACCTTGAGGCACGCCATTCTCCTGCACGTGAACATGTGAAAGTGCCGAACCGACTCTGACACGAAATGTTCGTTCATACAAGTAACTGGAAAGAGTATTCAGGATGTTACCTGTGACACCATAGGATTTTAGGTCTGCAAGAATGCCATAACGCCATGCCGTATCACAAGCTTTTTCAATATCAAAAAATACGGTCATGCAGTACTGTTTGCGTATAAAGGCATCCTTAATGTAAGATTCCAGTGCAACTAATTTATCGTTTGTGGATTGCCCTGTCCGGAAGCCTGCCTGGTAGCTCGCGACAAGACCACTGTACTCAAGAAAGTACACGAGCCTACGGTTTATCATCATTTCGAGGAGCTTGCACAGGCAGCTTGTCAAAGCAATGGGCCGGTAACTGGCAGGAGAGGAAGGGTCCTTCCCTTCTTTCAGGAAAGCCCCTACTATGGCCTTCCTCCAAGAGCGAGGAATGTGCCCCGAAAGCCATATGGTATTGTATAGATGTAGAAGTGTTTCAAGGGTGTCTGAGTTTGGGTGTTGTATCATGGTGCGTGTGATTTTTTCTGCACCTGGCGCTGAAGGCTTACGTGTGGTCAGGGCTGCCTTCAGCTCATGAATTGAAAAAGGAGAATTGTAAAAAGTGTGCGACTTGTTGTTATCACGCAGGGACTTCTTTTCTACAGATGTTTTGTGTTTCATGAAAGTGTTTGTGTAGTGTGTTGAGCTGGACACGTGTTGGAAGTGCTCTGCGAGTGTGTTAGCCTGGTCTTCCAGTGTGTCCCCTGTTGTACTGACCAGGGGCAGGCTGTATGTCTGTTGTCCTTTGAGTTTGCGTATACGTGTCCATACTTTTTGTGTCTGTGTAGGAGTTAATTGATGTTCTGAATGTACGCCAACTCCATCGTTTTGCCTCATGGTGCACAGGTTTTCCGAACGCCTTCGCCCATTTGAAAAAAGTGAGGTCATCCGACGTGGTGTACCGACGTAGGATACCCCACGCCTTGTTCTGGGTCTCTCGCGCTCGCCTATAGGCCTCATTCCACCACGGCCTCCTCTGGTTGCGCGAAGCACCAGAGGCGATGGGAATGGACTTTTCGGTGGCGTCGAGGATGTGCGCCGTGAGCAGTTGGGTAGCTTCTTCAACCTGTAGGTGTCCAATGGGTGTGTGGTGTAGTTTGGATGTCTCTAAATGTGTACCAGTTAGCTCTTGGTTCATTGAACCTGTTTTGGGAAGATGGACTGCATGGGCATTTACCTATATATGTTAGTGAGGTGGGGAAGTGGTCACTGCCATAAGGGTCAGTGCCCACACACCACTCGAGGAGAGGACAGAGAAGAGCGGAGGCAATCGCCCAGTCAAGATATGAGTATGTGTTGTGTCCTATGCTATGGTATGTAGGCTGCTTGTTGTTGAAAAGGCATGCTCCTGAAGATGTAAGGAATTTCTCTATCAGGCGACCTGGGGCATCCGTGCGAGAAGAGCCCCAAAGAGAGTTTGGAGCATTAAGGTCGCCTGTAAGTATATATTTTTCGGGCAGCTGGTCAACCAGCGCCTCGAAGTCAGAGCTTGAAAGTGCAACATCAACAGGAATGTATATTGAGCATACCGTTATCAACCTATTAAAAGAGCCCCAAAGAGAGTTTGGAGCATTAAGGTCGCCTGTAAGTATATATTTTTCGGGCAGCTGGTCAACCAGCGCCTCGAAGTCAGAGCTTGAAAGTGCAACATCAACAGGAATGTATATTGAGCATACCGTTATCAACCTATTAAATATTATTGTTCTGATTGCCACAGCCTCAAGGACAGTGTTCAGAGTGATAGGGTGGCATGCTAAGGATTTACGGGCGATTATGGCCACACACCCCGAAGAATGTGGGCAGCCAGCCCTGTCCTTTCTGTATACCAGGTAACTCTTCAAGAAATTTGTGTGTTTAGAATTCAAATGTGTTTCCTGAACACACATTACACTTGGCTGATAAGCATGCAGTATTTCGTATACATCGTCAATATTATTCAGAAGGCCTCTGCAGTTCCATTGTAATTTGTTTTTGCTTCCTATTATGATGTGTTCGGAGCTACTGGAGTTTGACTATTTATGTAGGGTCTTTCGGGGCTTGGACTCTTGGAAGGGGTTTTCTTGCCTTCTCTACTGACCTAGACGTCGCAGCCCGTTCCTTCCGCTGCGATGAAAGCCGGAAGGGCTCGACGTCCATGTCGTCATCTGAAGGCAAGGGGGTGCCCAGCGACTGGGCCCCCTTGACTTGGTACCCTTTCGGGTGTTCTTTGCCTGCGCCGCAGGCGGGGCAGGCGGTCGAGCTTGGATTAGCGCTCCTGTGGGCCCTCCCGTCTCCATCTCCGTGCCCTCAGGGGCCCCTAGGGCCGGTGGCGAGGAAACAGTGAGAGCAGCAGAGCTCCCAGCGGCGATCACAATCGCCACATTTGCTGAATTGGCCAAACTGGGCGATTACTGACAGCGTTGGACTACCGAAGGCAGTCCGGCAAGAGACGGGGTCCCCGCAGCCTCTACAGGTGTTGTAGAGGCAGCAGGTGGCTGCTCAGCTGGGGGCTGAGACAGCAACACATCAGCAGCAAGGCTGCACTGTGTCGCTGTGCTGACCGAACGCCACCCCAGCCCCCGGCGGGCAGCGTCTGCATAAGATATGGCCGAAAGCAGCTTGTGCTTTTGGCGTGCCTCAGCAAAGGTGATGTTTTCTGTTACTTTCATTTGTAGAATTTCTTTTTCTGCTTTGAATTTTGGGCAGGTTCGCGAATAAGCATCGTGTGGGCCACTGCAATTCGGGCATTTCACTGTTCTGTGTGGACAGTCATCCGACGAATGGTCAGACTCTGAACATTTAGGACAATTAAGCTTTCCACGATATGATTGAGTTCCATGGCCGTATCCTTGGCACTTGAAGCATCGCCTGGGATAGGGACATATGGTCGTACATAGCAGCATGGGAAGCCAGCTTTGACCTTTTGGGGTGGGGTTGTGAAATAAAATGTTAGAACAAGATGCTTAGTTGGGATTTCTTCATTTGCTCTACGGATTACAACTCGTTTGACAGAAGTTACTCCTTGATGTTGAAGCGCCAGAGGAAGTTCCACCCCTGGGTCAGACTGTAATTCCTTTTCTGAGAGTACACCGTGAGAGGAGTTGAGGGTTCTATGTGGAGTAACAGTAACAGACAGGTCAGCCTACGTGGTCTGTTTCAGTAGGTTTTCGCTTTGATGTTTTCTTTTTACTTGAACAAGTAGGTCACCGGATGAAATCTTTTTTGGATCATAGTCTGAGCCGACAACAGACTCAATGCATTTGGACAAAAGAATGACTGACTTCTTGCCAACAGGGGTGTCCCCTGTGGAATGAACTACAACATGTTTATAGAAATGTTCTGCCTTCTCTTTAGCAAGTACTTCGGTGCAGCCTCTTTTCAGAGGCAGATCATTGAAGGGGGGTTTGAGAAAATACCATACAGGTTGTATAAAAGCAGGGAGACGGGGGTACTTTCTCCTTTGACGTTCCGGATGTCCCGGAGCTCCCTGCCTGGTAGACAGGCAGGAAGCCCATCGGCCGGGGCTTGACCAAGGCTCCGATGGCCACCGTGAAAGGTTTGTACCCTTCACATTAAATCTCATTACCACGGTCGGTTACAGCGTGAGTATGGGGGCCCGGGGGCCGCGGTGTCGCCAACACCGTCACCAAGATTGATCAAGGTGCCCCGTGCGGGGCTCGAACTAACGAGGAGATTTTTGTTGTGATTTGAGCCCATAAAACTTCAAAGTGTTGTTTGCCTTAGCAATCAATAAATGACCGCAAAATTTATTTGTTAGTTTTTGCAAAGCCACTTCTGAAGGTTCATTTCCGTTTCTCAGATTTGGGTTGTGCACCATAGTTTGTGATTTTCGCTGTAAAAAGGCCCCATTTTCCTTTGCACGTTTTTAAACTCAAAACTTTATGCAAATCATACTTGTAACCTACTTATAAAATACGGAATAATCATAGTTGCAAGCGCATCTGTCTCCCCAGTTAACGTAAGGAATGATCTTGGGAGATTCGGTCATCGCGTCTCCTTAAGGCGCCCTAATATTACTTCTCCTGAACTTTCAAAGCGGCATTCTATTTTTCTGTAGAGAATGCTGGTAATAGAATTCCGCGAGGAGCTACATAAAGCAAAATTATTGTCGGGAATAAAACCATAACTTGCAGCAAGATTGACAGCGGCGGACTGAGTATTAAAATGATTTGACGATATCCAGTGATTGGTGGAGCAGGTACATCGTAGGGACTTTATTTGGCAACCTATGCTGAGCTCCACAAATAGCTATAGCCTTTCCAAATAATAATATTCTTGGTAATCTATGAAAGGAACCTATTCCTTGTCCCACCCGTTTTCTTTACGCAATTATTAGACAGGATATGCTTGTAGCTGTACATATTAAAAGACAAGCTTCTGCGTGTGTTTCCGTCCACGCACCTATCGAAGCGTTCTGTGCGGACAGTTGAAGCACACCTTAGAAACAAGCTTCCATGTTACAGGTCAGAGTTTTTGCTTTCGGTAATAGGTCATGCTATTCCCGGAACAGAAATCGTAATCACATTAAAAATTGCGGGTTATGAGCCAAAAGCAAAATAAGGTAGTTATGAAATGGTGTTCGAGAAAAAGCAAATAACCATCTTGATAGAAAACTTCGAACGAGCGGCGACGCCTCGTAAAGGGCGAGTGTTTTGTTTTCGCCTCTCTCAGAGAAACATTCCCTCCGCGGCAGCGAGGACTGTAGACCATGTTTTCATGCGTGGCAGGACTAAACCTAGCCAACGAGCTTCTGTGGCGGGAAAAAAATTATGTTTCGTCACTGACTCTTTTTACTTAGGTAAATCAGCAATTGTGCGACATATAAGATCATGCGTATTTTCGGGGACACGAGCGGAAGGGCAATGACGTTGGCTTGCAGGAATTATTTCAAGTTGAAACCCACCAAGTCAATCAACATCCCTTGGAAACCCTTAACCCGCGCATCAATATTCATACATTACGCATTCAAGTGCTATTGATGTGACAAGAAAGCAGAGAAACTGCTGTTGCTGGGAGATGGGGCGTGTCATCCTAACCAAAACGCCCCTGCGGAGGACCAAATAGTAGATACCGAAGCTCAACACCACTCAGTAAAAGCGTAAGCGCATATACTACTAGGTAATGATTAGTAGTTGTTGCATGCATTGATTGCATCACAACGTGATGAAAAGATGCTTCATGTGCTCGCAACGCTCACTCAAAAAGCATTTCATCAGTTTATTTTTGTGATAACGCCCTTTCGCGCTTTATTTACAGATTTTTTCTTGGTATTGATGGTCAAACTCGTATTTCCACCGCTTGACCATTTCTTCGGTACTGATTTGCACAGTGCAGACGTTCAGGCCATCCACAATGTAAATATGTCAACAGCAGAGTCTCGACTAAGTAAATATTTTGCACGACCTCCATTTAAATACTAAACTGCATTTGATTTATTCGCAGCAAAAACACTTGCTGACTGAGTAGCCTTTGTTGCAGAAGGGAGGCGAGCCTCAGTTATACATCCATGTATTCCAAAGTATCACTCTATCTTACTGCCCAATTTTGTCATTATGCTGATGTGCATATACAAGAGTTGCACAAATTTTGGATATATGTAGGCACCGCTACGACCAAAGCTGAAAATGTCTCACTAATATGGCGAAGTGGCTGTTACTCTTGACGTTCTCTCTCGAATAACTTCAAAGTGTAATTTTTCAGAACCTGTTTACCACGGCGGCGCATATTTGAAATTTAATAAATTGGAAAGATCTTGCCCATATATTAGAACAAAAAAATGTCCTAACGTTCTCATCCGCCCAACCGTAAATTATCATGTTTCGTAAATTATCATTGCCAATATAAGGCGAGCGGCAGGCCCTATACCTTCCATGTATTTTGGCCTTCTTATGAGACCCTTTTCCTCAGGATCTCCCACGGCTAGATAATTATTGTTGGCATTCTTGGATTCAGGTTTCTGTGTTCTCTGCTTTACTAGGATTATTGTTGTACATAGCGCATTACTTTCACACAGTTACATTTAGTCATCCTTCGCAATTTTCAAGATAAAATATACAACAAACCCCTATCAAACCAAATTGCTTGGAGTGTGGTTCTAGTTCAGTAGACTCTCCTTTATCTTTTCTTGTTGGTCGCAAAAATAGTGTTACTAGCTTTCCCGTTTATGAAATGTTAGTTTGCTCTAATCAGATTTAGAGTGAAAAAAAAACTTTTTATACACCCTTCTAGTCTAGAAATGCATGCTGATGAATGGAGTTCAGTAGCCCCCACTACAAGTAGTCACATACAAAGTTGTTACTTCATTTCTTTGGCTGCCGGGTGGCATTGTGGGCCTTTTTTCTCAAGCTGTGTAGTCTTCTCCACAAAGAAAAGTCGTCGCCCATCAACTTCCCATTGCGCCCATTGTAAGGATGCATTGGGATTACTTTGTAGCATAAGGAATTCATTTATGCCGTTTACCATGAAAAAAAGTGGCTTTTGAAAGAACTTGGTCGTTTTCGGCTTCCTATTGTCTTTCAAAATTCCCCCTCAAAATGAACAATAAGAGCACGCCAATGCAGGCGCAAAAAAAACTCAAGCCGCAACCGATTCCGCCCATGTCTCAGGATTTATTTGGCTAAAAAAGGGAAAGCTAGGCAGTTTTTGGTGTTGCAAGACGTGCGCTAATTGTTTCGATACGCCGTAATAAAATCCGCGTGTACTTTTTTTCCCGCGGAATCGGAATCTACAGGGAATGTACAGATAACAAATAAGTGCGAAAGAAGACTGGCCTGTCTACACCTAGGTTTCGGGAAAGGTCATTTTTGGGTTACGCATATCCTTCACGTGTAAATGATACATACAACAATGATTAGGAGGGAGCGGGAATTCTCAATCTAAAAAAAAACTTTTTTTATTTACCTTAACCTCTCGCGATAAACATCTCACTAACAATTCATTTAAACTTCTGGCCTGTCGGCTGAATCCAGGGAGAAATATGGAGACCAAACCTCCAACTTAGGGATTTTCCCTAAATCTCGTCGATAAACACCTGTCCATCACTTCGAGTTAATGAATTCGCTGTCGTGCCAGAAACGACAAGCCTCCTGGTTACTCCATTGGTAGAGCGACTGCTCCGGTTAAGCGGTGGTCCCGGGTTCAAATCCTGGACCAAGACAAAGTTTTCTTTAACTGCAAAGTCTCCGAGAAAGCTGCATAGCTTTTCTTTGTAGCCATAGGGCATGCATTGAGGTTGATTACAAACTTTCCTTCGCAGAAACGTACTCCACATTGGGGATTTCCCCTAAATCTGGCCGACTGTCAAAATCTTTTATACGGTGTATAATAGTAAACCAAAATGCAGCACAAATGATCAGCATAATTTTGCCTCAATTGCTTTTGCATACGCAGCTCAATGCCACAGATCACACCAAAACGTCTCGAGCATATTTGCCCAGAAGAGTCTGGTGAGTACGGCACTAAAAATAATTTTCAACCTCGAAACCTTGGTCTTGCAGGCTATCTTATCCCAGGATCGCTTCTTACTAGAATTCTCCATGTAGAGAGTGAGAACACTATGAAAAAAAAACAATTAAAAGCGGAACGTTTAAGCTGTTAGCCTCACCTACATACATATTTTGCAATAACATACCAAAAAATCCTAAAGTTTTCGAGTGGTTAATAGTGGAAAACACTATGCTGCTCTTAGAGGTCTATCATCTGTATCAGAGAATGTGGGTATAGCATGATGTAAACGACCGAAATACTCTCACCTGCTCTTACTTCTTCTGTCTGAATGCACTAAATCTCAGGTTACGATTTCTGCAAATACTGACTTCCTAATTCAGGGGTCGAGGACAACCTTGAAGCGCTTGATGTTTTGCAAATGCACAGGATTATGTCGCGACGAAACGACCATAGTCAAATATACCATTATTGTCAGTGCGATGAACTATTCAGTTTCAATGAGTTATCTATTCTTTTCACATTAATACCAAAGTTTTCACACGTATTCGACGTGCGCAATTTAAAAGGTGTGGGTGTTTTCATCTGATCTGTCACTTCTGTTTTTTGCGATTTTGACAGACGGCTATCATTTAGTAGCAGTATGCAAGTGTTTGTATGGCTCATTTTTTTTCTCCTATATCGGCCATAGAGAATAAGAATATAAAAAAAACAAAAAAAAATTTTTTTGACTCGCGAAAACGCCATCTTGTGAATGCGCACAGTGATCGGCCTTCTTGTAGCCTTGTCTCTCCGCAACAATTCTGTAGCCTTGACAGTCCACCGGGTTTAAGTGTCCCGCAATGCATTCTCAATATAACTGACAGGTACGTTTCCTTTAAACTAGGTTGTTTGCCCCCTAGTTTTGACGCGAGTTTTGCCCCCTGATTCGAGATGTTCGCTCCTTATTCTTGAGGGCTGCTGTTATTTCGGTTCCGTTTCTATAGCAAACGTGCCTGAAATTTACCAGCACGCTTTTACCAGTCACGCTTCGAAGGAGCACTATGAGTGTTATATCAAAGCATGCGAGTTAAAATTATCGGGCAGTCGTAACGCTTCAACAAACTGTAAAAAAGCAGAAAAAAATAATCACTTGGTTCTTTCCAAGAAAGCGTTTATGGAAATTGTAATCACACTTAAAATTGAGAGGACGTAGTAAGTTGGAGTATTCCTTCATGCAACATGCAAATTGCACTCCTGTCAGTCATTCCGCTACTCACTCGATGTACCCATGAAATCTTTCTGTCGCTTTTTTTCCGAGGGGCTTCATTAACACAGGACAGTGAAGTTTGAAAAAGGATAAGATTTGTTTGCAAGACTTCCTGCTGATGTGTGAAATGCCATTAGGCTTAATAAACTTTATTCCTGTCGGATTGGCGGGTTGGTACCCGTACCCGTAAGTCATCATGTCATATCCAATATGCAACTTTTTGCCATGCATAACATAAACACATAGTTTTCTTCCCACTTTTTACTGGCTATATCTCTGTCTGATTGGCAGGGCAGACCTGGTGCCTCATCTTGCGTGCCACATGGAGCCATCATGTGGCTATCAATTTGCAAACTTTATGTGCCACGTGTGATATAAACACGAGGTTTCCTTCCCGCTTTTTTCTTACAGTTTTAAAATGAGTTTTCAATTACGCTCCACCTTTGTCCTCCTCGGTACCAGTAGCCAGTGGAAAACGTCCGTATTCCAGATTAGGCCTGTTCGAGGCCGCGATGTTTTCACCCGTGGCTTCGTGACAGAAACAATGAAAGCCTCATCATTTCAACACAACCGTAAATCCGTGAGTATCCAATTACTTTTTTTTTCTACTCTACAAAAAGGGGATGTTTTGACCCTTGAGACGTACAAGAGTCATCTAGAAGTCACGAAAATTTTCATATATGTGACACCCTCCCTTTAAAATGCTGTCTCTGCTCTTATAATTGCGAATAATACACTATCCTATCCCTAGCACCATTTTAACATTATATTTTCGAGAGATCATAGCGTGATATTCGAATAAGGCATATTTCGTGGAAAGTACCCGTCTAGTTGTCTGCAGCGAAGATGAGATTTGCGACTAAAATGAAAATAAAAGCGTGCATCAATGAACTAAAAAAAAGTATAATTGCTCGAAATCCTTCATTTCTTTCGAAGAATTCCTAAAACTGGGTAGTTCAGGAACGGTGCCATTGACTGAATGAGGTGCGTGTGAATAACATGTGAGTAGGTGGGTAACTACACTCTATGGCCTGTAACTTGCTTAACACTGGTACGAAAGGGTTCCTTTGTTGTTGGCTGCTTTTTTATGATACGAGGGCGAGACATGAACTTGATTTGCCCAGAGGCTTCAATACGACCAATACAGTAGCCGGTTGATTTTAATGACCTTGAGGGGAACGAAAAATAGTCCGAATAAAAGAGTAGTCCGAGAAATTCGTGAAACATTACTCCTATGGGACTACTGGCGGTTCCTCGGGAAAGTCCTCTATATCCAGCAAGTCCGAATTTTTCGAGTTCAAAAAAAAAAAAAACAGTCGGGTACTCTATAATGTTTCAAAAACAGGAACCTACTTCGTAGCTGTTGCTGCAGTCAGAAGCAGTATTAGAATGTTGTATTTCGTGAACAAAAGAAGGCACTAAGCCGCCCGAAGAAAGTCTTCGCGGCATGCCGTGAGCGTCCGGCATGACGCAAAGGTTCAATCGCTAACCTCGATTTTTTGAGCTAGAAATTTCCCATTGTCCTACGTATGACATACATTATGACTCTGACGTCTCGTCGAGGCATTCACCTGCACAGTGCCACGGTTATTTTCATATTCCTCTTAGTGGAGATAGAGTGCATTGCTGTAATATTGACGAGAAACCTACATTTCTTAGCAGTACCAGAAGAAACAGGCATCCTAAACACGATATTGTGCCATGGGCGTGTATTGTGATACTTAGAGCTTTGGGGTTCCTGACTTTACGGGGTTAGCGTGCTTGCTGTTGTCGTTCCTGGAATTGAAACTATTCAAATCGTTGCGCAACATATTTGTATAGTAAAACCGTCTTCGGGAGCTGTTTTCCAGAAACCATCCGAAGGGCAGCTACCTACACTCACGAGCAATCTCGATACCGGCACACTACTACATTGCACTGCAAAATTCGCACAAGATGCGAACACTGATGCGTTATACCCGAGGTTTGTTTTAAACATACAGAATTATTTGCTCTACATAGAACTGTGGGTGGTCCCGGAACACGGGAGGCATTTATGATAACTTTTCATTGTAACCTGCCGCGGTGGCTCAGTGTCTACAGCGTTGTGCTGCTGGGTTCCATTGTGGGTTCCATTCCCGGCCGCGGCGGCCGCTTCTGCAATGGAGGGGAAAAGCAAGAACGCCCGTGTACACGAGATGTCAGCGCGCGTTAAAGATACCCAGGTGGTCCAAATTAATCCGGAGCCCTCCACTAGGGCGCGCCTCATCGCCTCCTTTGATGTCGGCGCTTGAAACCCTACAGTCAATCAACTTGCCATTGTAACTAAACAGCATTCGTTTAAAACGTCCGCTACCTTGTCATCACATACCGTATGTTTCTGCGTATAACCAACCACTCCGTTAAAGCAGTACCCAAGTGTTGTTGACAGAGGAAAGAATAAAAATATCCCAAAGTATTTCACGTTCGATTAAGCGATAGCCATCAGCAGTTCCTCGCCCTTTCTTTCAAGGTTACCGAGCACAATTTGGACACTCAACGCTTAGTCACATTCAAAGATATTACACAGCCCTACCGCGCCATAGATACGCTCTCCCGCCTATTGATCCTAATATACTCAAACACGGAGAAACTACTTTACGCCACTGCAAACAAACACTTTCCCTAACCTATAACTTTAAACAACCACCACACAGCCGAATTTCCCTTCGAATTCAATTTTTTTATTTTAACCACGCACGCTAATCCGCATCATCGTCGGGTGTGGACTACCGCACTAACGTGTTCATTTTGGCCAACACGGCGTGTGTTAAGCATTTCCGCTTTTTATTCTGTCAGTACGGCGAAGGGGAACATCCATGACCCCATCAGGCCCGACAAATAACTGGTAGCAAAATGCTAAAAACAAGTAAACTGAGAGTATATACCCTCACCTAATGGCGTTTTCAAAAGTTGAAACAAAAGAATCGAAAAATTACGGAAAAAAATCAGCCCACACATAAGCCTGGAATTGGCTTAAAGTTGCATTATGTGCTCATGGAAGGGATGTGATAAAAACGGTTTCACACTTTCACATTTCACTTATGAGCAATATACAGGGTTATCAAAATGATGTTTCCAGCTTTCTTTAAAATTAGGCGCTTATATATACGTGAAGACCACTTCTACAGTGAGGTTTTGCGCGCAGGGGGCATAAAATTAGGTGGTACGCATTGAGGCAGGCGGCTTAATGAACTAAATTTGAATGAGAAACTTTTTATTTGCTGCCGTATGCCGGCATGTTTGTATTGAAAAGATAGAGGTAATCGTGTTTTGTCAGAGGTTTATTTGGCAGAATTAGCGCTTCTGTACTGCGAGATATTGGAATGAGCAGTTTAATTGCCGTTAACATGATTACCCATGATAGACACTGAAGACCGGCGCAAGCTCCTCCCTTTCGTTCTGTTTCGATAGCCCTTCCGCCTACTGCAGATTGCGATAACGCCAGCGTGTACTGAAAGGGTTGCAATCATCACTTTTTTCTACGCTTCCACCTCGTTGTGTGACTAACCACCGTACACAGCAGGCACGTCACTAAACGGAGGAGCTTTGCGTCGGTCTTTATTGTCCTACATGCGTAATCCAGCGAAAGGCAATTAAACTTCGCTGCCCGATGTCTCGGAGTACAGATGCGTTGGAAGAATTTGCCAAATGAAACTGCATAAAACACGATTGCGTCCAACTTTTCAGTACAAATATACCAACTTACTGTAGTCACTAAAGAGTTAATTATTAAATTTTAGTTACTGAAGCCACTGACATCAATATTTACCACCTCATCCTCTGTCCCCCTGGGAGCATAACTTCAATGTAGAACTGGTCATTACGTCAATCTAAGCGCCTAATTTTAAAACACCGGTCGACTTAATTTTGATCACCCTGTATATACACTTTAAGCATTCAGGGGAGTAGTTGAAGAGTTCAACAGTCATTGTACTCTAGTGAGAATTGCCACACTCCCCTCGGAAGCTCCGGAGAGTACGATGCAATATTCGCTCTTAATAAGGAGGAGGGATAAAACTAACACCATATTCTTCTCGTGTGGGGCGGAGTCCAGTCCCAGTTCCACTCCTACACCAGAGAACAATACACCTACACATCGCCTCCCTCTCTCCAGTAGGAAGAGTAAACTTCCAATTTCTTTCTTGTTCAGTGCGGCAGAAAGCATGGAGAGGCACGGCTGCCATTCACGCACACTCATTCATCAAGAAAGGTTTATTTGAATACGTATGTAATATATAATGCAGTTGCATAAAACAGCGCCCCAAACTTCCGCTGTGCATTCTAAACGTGCGAGCATATGAATTCATCCAAAGGTTGCACGCGGCTTTCAGTGACATGCATGAAGTAAGCTTAAGAAAACTCAAAACGCATGTCTCGAATCTACGTTTTTTTGTTTTTAAAGCCAAGCTTTACCAATTTCGTCCAGCGGTTTCGCGGAGGATGCGGAAGCTGACCTTTTGACCGGCGACACACCCCCGGTGACACCCCCTCGAAGCGCCTCACGTGATTCGCCGGGCCGCTGCCGGCGCGGCGCTCAAGGCTCCGTTTTGCTGCCAAGATTCGTACGGGGACAAAAGCTACCGCGAGTGGCGCCACCGCAGGTCGGAGGGCATCGGGCGGCCACCGCTGCTCTGTAGCTAGACCGGCAGGCAGAAACGCAGTCGCGGCATGCCTGTTCGCACCACATTTTTTCGTTACTCACGAAATGACGAGTCCATTTGAGCGGCCCACGACACGTAAAGCGAAAGCGCAGTGCTTATAAGGCGGCAAGCGTCTGTTTTATCTTACTGCGTGGTCCGTTCTCTGCCAAACGCGCTCTAACCACGCCCCCGGATGCCCTCCGATCAACACCAGTGGCGCGGCGTGGCAGCGTACGAAGCTTTTGCATAGCGTGACGGCGAAGTTTCATGACCATAAAGGCATTGAAGGACTCTGGTCGCACTGCTCACACCGCGGCGGTTCCCGTCGCGGTGGCGTGGACGAGAGCGGCCGATTAGCTGATCGGCAGCCGACCAAACCCGCAGCCTCCCACGTATGCGCCGCTGGTCCGTCTCGGGATATGTGACTCATGTTGCGCCGTGAAAGAGAAACGCCGCCTTTGCCGAGAATGAAAGCGAGGCCGGCCTTCTTCCGTGAGCGTTGCACGGGAACGGACGGCTTTGTGCTGTGGTCGGCAGTACAGCTACACCAAAGGATAACCAGGCGAAAACGAAGACTAAACTAGACGAAGTCAAGCCTGCGATTTGCATATCTAAGGTTAGCAGAACTAAGCCGCAAACAGTTTTTTCTCTGCATGGGTTCGTTATCACCATTTAAAAAGTTGAAAGCCCGTGCATCGTAGAAGACGCGCACCGATTTCAGCGCAATTGCGGGAAATGTCGACTCACGTTGTGCGCTGCACGGTGCACACCAAACGTGCATGCGTGCGCAAGAAGGTGGCGGTGATCGGGACGATCTCTTGCGCCTACGGAGAAAACAACACGGGCCGTGTACGCACCAAGACCGGGCGGGCGATTGACTGATCCCGCGGGTCCGTGATGTCCTGACAACGTGAAATACAGGGCTGCGCTTTAAAAACAATGAGCTGCGTATGAGGAGGGGTGAAATAATCGCTTCATGCAGCATGGGAAGTTGGACCTGCCCTTATCGTTATACTTGCTGCGACACCGTACGACGCGTATTCGCTAACTCCTTGCATGCCTGAGCGTCAGCTCTTGAATCTAAACTCGCGAGTAAGCCGACAGACAGTTTTAGTTTTACTTATCATCATCATCATCATCATCATCATCACCAGCCTATCAACGCCCACTGCAGGGCAAAGGCCTCAACTATTATTCTCCAATTAGTTCGGTCCTGTGCCAACTGTGACCAATTTATCCCCGCAAACTTCTTGATCTCATCTGCCCATCTAACTTTCTGCCGCCCCCTGCAACGCTTGCCTTCTCTAGGGATCCACTCTGTTACCCTTAATGACCAGCGGTTATCTTGCCTTCGCATTACATGCCCTGCCCACGCCCATGTCTTCTTCTTAATTTCTACTAATATGTCTTTAACACCAGTTTGCTCCCTGACCCACTCCGCTCTCTTCTTGTCCCTTTATGTTACACCTATCATTTTCCGCTCCATTGCCCGCTGAGTCGCTCTCAATTTTACGTATAGTCGCCAGCAAAGTTTTACCAGATGTGCAGCGCGTGGCCGAGGGGAGCAAAACTAGAGTTCCTGTATATCGCGTAGCCTATGGAGCTATATACAGGAACTATACGCCAAACTGCATTGCTGCGCCATCTGCAGCCAGCGGGCGTCGTGTCGAGGCTCAAGGAACTGGCGTGTTAGGTGCGCTTTCCGCAAGCCTGTCCTGTATTAGTTACCGGGCATATCTGATCCCTCGCGTACCCGCGACATGCTTATGATATTCGCGCCAGCCGCTGTGGCGCCGCGTGACCAGCGGCCTCCGATTGCCCTCCAACAATAACATCGTATACAAAAGTTTCTCAATTTTCGCTTCCCTACCAGCGTCATGGCGACACTTTATTTCCAATATCGAAACTAGCCTAGTGTCCGGCCCCTGGTGCCCTATTCTCGACGCACTAAATTTCCCGTCAACCGTAAATTTGCCGGAAGTATTTTCTGATTGCCTTTCAGTTTTGGTAACGTGCTTCCTACTGAAAAATCGGTTGTACGTGGTTTTGACATTTTGACGTTTCATGGCCTTTTCTGGCACCAGTACTGAAGTTTGCGCTATTTCTCTCTACTGAAAATGCATGAGTCTTGGTCGGCAATAAAAACCTAGACGAAATGCAGCGGACATGACAACATATGTCTGTCTTTGCTATTCAACAATATAACTAGTTTACCACGCTCTCTCTCCGATTGGCTGGGAAGGCGTGACCTAATATCACCAGTTGGCAGGAAAGCTTACGTCACCCACTACCAAATTGAGCCTGCGTAAAAGTGACGTCAATGTGCCCTACAGCTCAAATGGCGGCTGTTGTAGCCGTGAATTAGAGCAAAAAATTTTACAGACCTTCGGCGCCGTGAAATTTGGTGAATTTGCAGAAAGCGCAGTTTCGGAAGGCGCGCAATTTAAAGCTGTTTTCTAGAGAAATTATACTTTTGACTGTTTCCCACTAGGCGAGAACGGCGCACAAAAATAACCTCCCGTACTTAGTTTTTAACTTTGCCAATAAAATAGAAATTATCTTTTTAGTGTAACAGTAACTTAAGAGGGCAGTAGAAGTGTCTCCATTATAAAAAACCCTACGCATGGCATTTCTCCACATTCTTCTCCGTCGTAGAGACTTTAAGCCCGTAGTGCGCTGGTGGCTCATATGATCAAATTCAAGAGAAAAATAACAAATAAAACCTCCAGTTTTATTCATTACTACACTGATTGGGGATGAGCTTGACGATTGAGTGAATCGGCGGGATCCGTACGCTCTGCGGTCATCAAGCGTAGCATTTTGCTCTGCTTACCGCGTCATGCAACGGATGGTCACGGCCGTCTCATTCTGTGTTCCCACCGTAAACGTTTAACCAGAGCCTTTCAATGCTTCTCTGGTCATGAAACTCCCGGCCACGTTTTGTACGGGGACAAAGGCTACTGCGAGCGGCGCAACCGCAGATCGGAGGGCATCGGGCGGCCGCCGCTGCTCTGTAGCCAGACCGGCAGGCAGGAACACAGTAGCAGCATGCCCATTCGCACCAAATTTTTTCGCCACTCACAAAATGATAAGTCCATTTGAGAGGGCCCATGACACGTAAAGCGAAAGCGCACTGCTGATAAGGCGGCGAGCGTCTGTTTTTATCTTACTCCGTGGTCCGTTCCCTGCCAAACGCGCTCTGACCACGCCTCCGGCTGCCCTCCGATCGACACCAGCGCCGCGGCGCGGCAGCGAACGAAGCTCTCCCTTAGCGTGACGGCGAAGTTTCATGACCAGAAAGGCATTGATAGAACTCTGGTTTAACATAGCAGCAGACGATGGCGTGGCAGCGGTGACGCCCCGGAAGGTGATAACGCAACGAAGTTTGCATCGAAGCAGAGAGCTCCGCGTGTTAGTGAAAGGGATTGAAAGAAAGAATCTGATACATCTGATACGTCAAAAAAGATTGTGTGATGCTCTTCAGTTCAACGCTCACCTTTCGCTCGCTTTTGTAACAACGTTAATTGATCGCCTTGGGGAGTGGACGCCAATTCATCCCAAAGAAAATGTGTTTTCCTTGCCAGCCTTGCTGCCGTTCTAATTTTTATAATACATGCCAAGTGTTTTTATATCTGGTGTGCAATATTTGATACATTGGCGTCTTTATCAGTGAAGCACAGTATTATACTGCCTGTCGCCATAGGTATACGTGCATTACGTTTCTGATGGAGGCGAAAAGCAAAAACGCCCGTGTGTACGAGATTTCGGCGCACGATACAGATCCCCAGGTGGTCAAAATTAATCCGGAGCCCTCCACTACGGCGCGCCTCATCGCCTGCGTTGCGTCGGCGCGTTAAACCCTACAATCAGTCAATCAATCACGTGCATTACGTCAGTGATTGGCCATGTTGCGGTTACGCAAAAGCATGGCTCATTCACTGCAAATTTAGTCGAGAATACGGTACCTGGCTCACTTCTTCCGGCGCTTTCTTATCTCCAAGAGCCACGTCATCGGCTACACACCGCTTGATTGATTGATTGTAGGGTTTAACGCGCCGACGCAACGCAGGCGATGAGGCGCGCCGTAGTGGAGGGCTCCGGATTAATTTTGACCACCTGGGGATCTTTATCGTGCGCCGAAATCTCGTACACACGGGCGTTTTCGCTATTCGCCTTCATCAGAAAAGCGACCGCCGCGGCCGAGAATCGAGCCCGCGACCTCGTGCTCAGCAGCGCAACGCCTTAGCCACTGAGCCACCGCGGCGGGTGGCTACACACCGCCATACTGGCCTTGTGCAGCGGCGATTTTACGGCATGAAGTATGGTTTTGGGCAGTCGTTGGCTGCCCTCTGTTCGTCAGCAAGGCGAGCAGGTTTGGTGTTTTGTCTGTTACTTCCTTCACTTGTTGACGCTTCGAAAATACGGATTTTAGGGACTGCAGAAACATTGATGCTTGCAACATATGCGTCGTAAACGTAAATGATGCCCGTAAAGGCTATATTTCGGCTAGGTAGTCAAAATGATCAGCGGCCTGATATAAACGATGCTTGAAAAGGCACACGTTATTATTGGGTGGCGCTGCCAACGCCCTATATCAATTTGCTCTCTCTCTGCCCCCTCTGCAAATGTTAACACTTCGGAATACGTCTCGGCCACCCGCACTACACGTTGTATCCGTCCCCCCTACACCACAGTGCGGACAAAGCGGCAGCCGGTTCTGGAAGCCATTGAGCACCGCACGCACAAAGTTCAGGCGGGACTCTACTTACGCTCGGGAAAAGCCAAGGCCGCCGCTTGGAGATAAAATCAGCCCTGTGGCAGCTCGGGAAACTTTTGCTTCGACTCCCTATAGACAAGGGCTTAAGGGCTGGTGAAGAGCTTTTCAAAAAAAATTGTTGGGGCATAACAATATAGTTTTCTTGACGCTGAATTCGAAAAACATGTTTGTTTTACGTGTACATACACCCAAACCATTTTTTTTTCATCAAAATAAATGACCCCTGCCCGGGGGCACAGTCAGAGCCCTAGTTGCCTTTCGCGATTCACCGGCGGCAGATGACGTCATATTCGGTAGTGCCGGCGCTGCGGTGACCGCTCGGCCTGAAGATCTCACTCTGTTCCCGTTCAGATACGGGCCAGAAGGTCCTCTGGTGAATGGAAGGCTCATACAATCATTCGTTAGAATAGGACAGCCTGCGGGAAGTATAAACGCAACAAGTTAGCTCGCGGCGAGCTTTATAAAGGGGTTCTTCCCCAACCACTTATGCCTGAGTTCGGTTTCTCGGGTGCAGGGAAGTTGTGCAGGTATTGGTTCGCCGCTTTCGCTACCAGCGTTAGTCACAATTCCTAACACAATTTTTCAACACACCATCATCCCCTTCCTCGAATGTGGAACTTTGTTTTTGCAATCAAACAGGCGGCAAGAAGCTCTGATGCGCGCAGGCAGCAGCTAGCGATACGGCCGCCACCGGTCGCCGCTCGCGCGGCGATGCTAGTGCCGGGTCGCTGCTCGGCCGGTCAGCGGAACGTGGCATTGCTGCACACACGACGTAATCCCTCGTTAAAACGAAATCCCTTTACTTGAAATATCGCCTTACTCGAAATATCGGACTACAATGAGCGATCCAAGCTAGGAAGCACCGCTGCGGACAGCGCTAATCACTCTGCTACGCTCTTGCAGGTTTGTGAAGCACGTTTTTTTTTAATTTCTTTATTTAGACAAGCTTGGATTGCTCGTTGTTGTAACGGCGGAGAAGGCACCCTCGTCGATATAAGATCTGTTGAAATTTGTTATCGACGCAAATGCGAAAAAAAAATATAAGACGAGAACGCTTGCGTCAAAAAAGAACTTGATGACGTAGATCGGGGTATGGAGAACATGAACAATACTTTTGAGGAACTGCGCCAAACGAAACAGGAGCTTGATTCAATGAAAAAAGAGCACGCCACACTCAAAGTAGAAAAGGAAGAACTTGAGCGATACGTGAGCGACATGCATACAGAAATGATGCAACTAAACCAGTTCACTAGGAAGCAAAACATTGAAATAAAGGACATCCCACAGGAACCTAAGGAATCGCTTGTAGAAATCATCCAGAGAATAGGAGACAAAGTGGAAGTGAAGCTGGAGCCGTCAGACATAGACGTAGTTCACCGCGTGCCCACGAAAGAACCGACCAAGACTAAGATAATTGTTAGGTTTGGGTCACGGTCAGCGAGAGATAAGCTACTGCTGACCGCAAGGAAGAAAAGGCTAACGACTAGCGATATTGGTTTCGCCGAAACATGTCCAATATACGTGAACGAGCACCTGTGTCCCGAATACAAAGTTCTGCTCGGAATGGCCATCGCCAAAAAGAAAGAAAAGAAATGGAAGTTCGTATGGGTGGCTGAATCTAAGATACTCGCTAGGATGACAGAAAACTACAGTGTAGTTCACATTGCTACTCGGCTCGACTTAGCCAAAATAGTGTGAACACCCATTTAGCGTTAACGGCAAACCGACAACTGCTATGGCGAACATTAGCTGCAGCACTTTAAACCTCCTTCATTGCAATGCTAGAAGCCTTAACAAAAATTTTGATTATTTAGTAACCTTAGTGTCGCTGCTCACGTTTCCATGCAACATATTAGCCATAACGGAAACATGGTTGGAAGAAAAAGAATTTATCAACATGCCTAATTGTCATTTCCTTTCACTACCTAGAACAACCGATTCGAGAGGAGGTGGTGTCGCCCTTCACTTGTCTACTGCAATAAAATTTTAGGAACTAAATGACATAACGCAAACAAAAAGTGAATACGAAATAATGTTTGTCGAGCTCGATGCAGAGATTAGAATCGGTGGGATCTACAGGCCACCTGGCTCTCGAATACGGGTTTTTCTTAAAAGGTTTGAAGAAATATTGCAACACTTTGCTACCATGAACACAAAGGTGATAATTTGCGGTGATTTCAACATTATTACAGCAGATTCTTCAAGTACTGATTATCAAAACTTGCTCTGCTCATACGGCCTTGAAAACCACATTAGACGCCCTACTAGAGTGACTGACGTCTTTTCCTCGATCATCGATCACATTCTGTCTAATTTTTGTCCGGACTCAACAGAAGCGGGCGTTATTGCGGAAATTGTCGCTGACCATTATCCTACCTACATCATTGCCCCAAATACTCATATTTCGAAAGTTAAATCTACAATACATAAATCACAACTATGGGACTATGTAAAAACAAGAACAATAATGCAACAAAGAAGTTTTAACGAAGATATTGATACTGATATTAACTTATTGTATGAACGTTTTTTAAAACATTACAATTGCAAACCAGCGAACACCTCGCGTAGAGCATTGCACTTCTCAACTCCCATTTGTCCCTGGATGACAACTGACTTACTCAAAGTGATTAAAAAGAGAGATCACTGGCTGAGTAAAATGAAACAACACAAATATAATAATTATTATAAAAAACAATATAGAATTCTGCGTAACCTGTCTCTTTCACCCATACGCAAGCAGAAAAAAACATTATTATAGTAAATTATTACTAAAAAATAGCGACAACACAAAAGAAATCTGCCGCATCATAAACTCGGTTATAAAGCCTTCGCACAAGCTTGCCACACTTACTGATTTGAGCGTTTTAAACTGCGACCATTCTACCCTTGCTACGCAGTTCAATGGTTTCTTTGTTAATATAAGCAACCAGATAACTGATACCTTCAGCGATGAAAAAAGCCCCATGCTATCTCCACCGATTATTAACAGCTTCGCTTTCAGAGAGATAACCGCCTCAGAAATAATCGATGTGAGTTGAAATATGCAATCAAACAAGGCAATGGGTCATGACGAAATATGGATTGACATAATAAAACATAACATTGACATTTTGTACTACCCACTGGAAAAAATATTTAATAAATCTTTTTTGACTGGAGCTTACCCCGAGCAGCTAAAAATTGGGAGAGTGGTGCGAGTGTATAGAGAAGGTGATCCTAACTTAATTGAAAATTACCGTCCTATAACAATTTTATCGTTTAATAATATGTTGTTTGAGAAGCTAATAGCAAAGAGGGTAATGGAATTCATTAAAACATACGATATCTTAACCATGAAACAACACGGCTTCGAAAAAATTACTCATCCACAACGGCAGTTAGTGAAGTTACAGAAGTAATTAACCAAGCCCTAAATAATAATCGTGTTACAATAGGCATATTTCTTGATATTCGAAAGGTTTTCGATTCCGTTGACCACAACCTTCTGTTGCAAAAACTCGACCGTTATAGGTTTCGAGGGCGAGCATTCGACTTTTTTCGCAGCTACATGACGAACCGGAAACAGTTCGTGCATATAGCTGACAGCAAATCTCACTTAAAAGCTGTCAAAGCTGGGGTACCCCAGGGGTCTGTACTCGGTTAAATATTTTCTCTATTTATTAATGACTTCCCATATTCGCTAAGACATGCCGAAACCACTATCTATGCCGATGATACCGCTTTATACTGATCTCTGATCGCAATTTAAAAGAAGCCGAAACTTTAGCCAACCTAGAATTACGTAATATATTAAAGTGGTTTACCAGTAATAAGTTAGCTCTCAACATTACAAAAACAAATTTTATAGTCTTCTGCTCTAATCCAAAAAACGTAACAGTAGATTGCAAATTATTCTTGGGAAGTACCGCACTTAGTAAGGTTGATAACATAAATATTTAGGAGTAATAATTGACAAGTCGGTAAACTGGGCACCCCATATAGAAGGACTTAGCAAAAAGTTGTCGTTTGGTTGCTACACATTAATTCAAGCACGGAAACACTTTGACAGTAAAACACTACGATTATTGCACTATAGTATTTTCCACTCTCACCTTACGTACTACTGTATAGAGTCTTGGGGATTCACATATGCGTCATATAGTGACATTATTGCGAAACTCCAAAAGAGAGCGATTAGAATATTGAAGTACGCCCCTACCACTGCACCATCATCCCCGATTTTTTCAAAACATAAAATAATGCCATTTATTTTAGAAAGGGGCTTCAAGACAACATTACTGGCCCAAAAAATGCTAAACACACCTAACCGGTCATTCAATTTCATACAACCCAAATTCGATACCAGACACGCCCACCAATGCAACCTAAATTTACCAGAAATACACAATGCATATGGTCGCCGCACCATTTCCTTCTTGGGAGCCAAACTATAAATAATATACCAGTCGAATTAAAACAAATCAGACATAGTACTCATTCGTTAAAAAAATACTTCATGTCTGAGCTTTATGCTTCACCGTGTTAAATTTGTACAACATATTTTTCTCGTGCACGTTGTATTTTACCTTTGGATTATTTTGTTGGATTGTGTTTTTTATGTAGATTATGTTATGGATCCATTACTAGCCATATCGGCTATGGATCCAGATGACTTCTCACCTATTTTTTGTATCTGATTTTCTTCATGAAATAAAGATTTCTGACACTGATGCTGATTCTGATCCCCTTATTCGAAATTTCTTCTGGTCCCAACCGAAACGCATGCATTTAAGGCAGCATTACTCGAAGCGCACGAAGAGCTGGACCCGCTTAGAGCGAAGTGGCGAGCTGAGGCCGGCGACCCAGCGGCGAGTCTGGCAGTCAATATTGCGAGTTGACAAGGTGGTGTTTCTCGGCGATTTCCTCGAGCCGGTCATACTCGATTTGCGCTATGCGATTTAAGACAAATGGTCGAAATGCGTGTTAGGGTGATTGAATTTCGCTCCTAGACATTGGTCAATAGCGTGGATTCGACGGCGCGCGAACAGTGACACTCGAAGCGCAGAATTAGAAGTGTCGTCGAGAGCGGAGCACCCAAAAACTCGTTTTGCAAACTTCACGGCTGCTTGCATACCTCGGGAAAAAAATGCCCATTAATGATGAAAAACCCTAGTGCAAAACCAGTCAGTTTTCATGATTTTGCTGTGTACCCACAATGAGCGGGTAATCGTTTTCTTTTCAGCTCAACAAACACGACCTCAGATTCCAGCTGTAGAATTTGCGGCGCTTTACAGTGCCAAACTGTCTTAGAGTTCCGTGACCCCCCCTAACCACCCCCCCCCCCTATAAAAGGATTCAGCGTATAAAATGCAACGAGACCAAAGGTCCAACAGTGGATTTTCCGTCTCGGTGGATCTTTCGTCTCGTTGGACATTGAGGCTCTTCGTATTATTATGAACGTCTGAAGCACGCTACAATCACCTTCACTACCCAATTCACGAAATTAATCGCGAGAACGCCTGCGTTTCAGGTGCGAGTATAGATTCTGCGTCTGAAGGTGCAACGAGACGAAAGATTCAACGAGACGAAAGGTCCAACAGTGGATATTCCGTCTCGTTGGATCTTTCGTCTCGTTGGACATTCAGGCTCGTTTGGACCTTCCGTCTCGGTGGATCTTTCGTCTCGTTGGACATTCAGGATCTTCCGTATTCTATGTACGTCTGAAGCTCTCTACCATCACCTTCACAACCCTATTCACCAAATTAATAGCGATAACGTCTGCGTTTCAGGTGCCAGTATATAACTTCGCTTAAGCAAACGATATTTCAAATTTTATTATACCCTCGGCGTTGGCCTTTCCACGTGGTCAGGAACGCTATTTCCGAGCAACAGCTTCACGAAGATGAAATCTGATCTGATTGTAGGGTTTTACGCGCCGACGCAACGCAGGCGATGAGGCGCGCCGTAGTGGAGGGCTCCGGATTAATTTAGACCACCTGGGGATCTTTAACGTGCGCCGAAATCTCGTACACACGGGCGTTTTTGCTTTTCGCCTCCATCAGAAAAGCGGCCGCCGCGGCCGGGAATCGAACCCGCGACCTCGTGCTCAGCAGCGCAACGCCTTATCCACTGAGCCACCGCGGCGGGTACGAAGATGAAATGACTATAGTTTACGAGATTTATGTTATCACTATCATATCGACTGAAGAGTGCCGACAACAAACATTTTTGCGAATGCGCTAGATTCTCCTTTATGCCTGTGTGTGCCTGTGTTAGGCTGTGCGATATTTATTAAAGTCCCCTTAAAAAGAAAGCGCCAAGCGCCCATCTAAAAATAATATCTTCCTACGAACGAACTCAAGTTCCTTCCCGCCGCACGGACACGGGCAGCACTTAAGCAAGCCTACCTGAAATCTGCGAATATTTCATTCCTAAATTGTGCACTTTGCTATTTCTATTTTCTTTTATAATTTAGATGGGTTCGCGGGAGTACACAAGTTCCCTTTACATCATTCAAATAACTTCACTCTTTCTACCTGGAAGCCTAACTCTTCATAAATATTAGAAATTTCCCCATTTTCCTCCGCTGCCTTTCGATTCTGCGCAAGACTATGCGCAATACCGCCCTCACCAGAGTGAATGGATAAAGCCCGAAAGGTTATGTTTGGTTCATCTGTGATCATTCAACTGTTTTAAGGAACTGAGTAAGCTAAATAACGGTGGGTCATTGACCCTCAAGGGCGACAGTGCAGTGTATTTACGCTACCCTTCTACAAAAGTGTTGTTCTCGCGCCTCAATTTCCCAGCGACCGACATTACGCAGTTGGGACGCGGTTCGGTGAAAGCTTATCAGGTCCTTTGTTGCAGCTCCAAGACGAGGCTTGGCGATTCATTTTTGTCCACTTCTAGTAAGAGCGGAACGTACATATTTGTGTTTACAAATTCGGTGGCACGTTTTAAGCGGTCTGGGGGACGTCTCAACATTCATTCTACGGTTTAGCGGACGGCAATACCTGCACGTTTGTGTTGGCCATAGTGTCGGCAGAGGGTTGAGAATACCCGCCAAATTTTTGATACATTTAAATGTGACTAACTAAATTCAAAAAGCTCAAAAACACAGGACGAAAAACGACTACACACGGCGCAGTTTTTGCAATATTTTTGCGCTGTTACGAATTCAGTTAGTATGCACCAAACAGCCCAAGCTACCGTTCTAACGAAGTTTAAATATGACGGAGAACAGATTTTTCGTTCGGAAAGCAGGAATATGCACCCTTAACAACAGGAATGACCACAAACACATGCGGAGCCACTGTGACGTTGTTTTATACAGATCACCTTGTGTATGGAAGTCAAATTATATACCTAAAGGTGACGGTGAAGGGATTTGTAAACATGCCGGGATCACTTCTGGAGAATATAGTCTGGAGTCCCGAGACTAGGTTTCGACCACTCTGGTTGCGTTTACGGGACTTTCTTAGAAGAAATTCTAATTTTAAAGTGTTGTCCTAATCTCTGCATCATCCTTGCCGATTTTCTATGACGTTTTGTATGACGTTTACTCATGTAGGCCTAGCTTGACTGCGCCCACTGCGGTTCGCCGACCCTATCCCGGCCGAGCGCGGGTCGTCGCAATTCATTCCCTAAGTTAAAACCAAGCCATGACAAAAATTGTGTCCGGAAGAATGTGGCATTATATTGCTAGTTTGCAACAAAGTCCAACTGATTGTATCTCTAAGCTAGCGCACAGGCAATACGTATATTGGCTTACGACGCTTCACTGAGTTCGCTTCACGGGAGCTGTAAGCTGCATTTGCCCGCGCAACTGGGGCGCTAGTAAATCATCCAAGGGCAATAAAAAGTGGGAGAAGATTCAGCGAATTTAATGTAATAAGCCAAAACATCGACCAATACTGTCTTTGTAAAGCGTAAATACAAGGTACGGGAAGCACTTTTTGACCAGGGTGAGCGATTGAGGTCAGCAACACGATCGCACATGTGCAATCTCTTTTTACCCGCCTGAAGTACGCAGTCTCTATGAAACATATGTGTAGGGATTTGATGGACGCAAAACATTTTCTTTTAAGCTGCTTACATTACAACTCGTATTGAAAACATTCTTGCGCGCCAAAGGAATGTCTATCTCTTGCTCGGATAATTGCCGCTTATATCAACCGCTTTGTTTTGTGCCGGGATGTGGTGGTTTTTGGGAGGTTTTGCTACAAACTGTTAAAAGGGACATGTAGTTCCCTACGATATATTTTTGTGATGGGATTGTATAGCTTGTAGAAGTGCCGCATGACTGACCGGCATAGCAACTCCTACGCCCAACGAAGTCCGTTTTTTAGGAGCTAGCTGCGTTGGTGGAGAGCATCTATGCGGAGGAAAGTTACCTACCAGAGCGGCTGCACCTGTTGGATGCGCGTGTCTGTTTGCTGAAGTTTTGGCGGCTGCCTTATTATAGCTGCTGTGGTGTTATCTTTTTTGCATAACTACACACTTTTGTATTGCATAATAACCGCACGTTTTTCAAGCATAAAAGAAGGAAATGTGGCATGGACGAGTGCTCGGAAGCACTACATGCAGTGCATCGTAGCAGCAGGTTAGAATCTCCGGTTGAATTGGTTTTTTAAGGGGGGGAGTTTATTTCTTTTTGTATAGGTAATATTTTATCTACTGCGTTCACCAGTTTGCGCTCCAATCATAATTTCATTATGAGCGAGTTTAAAGACTACGTGCAGACAGACACTGGCGCGCTGGAGAGTTTTTGTTGGCGTGGTGTTGACATATCACCGGAAGCTTGGAGGCACAGTGCCGAATCCGCCGACGGCCTGCCTCGTGCGAACGCGCGTCTGAAGACGCAGAGACGACATAGGCCCGCTCTGGATTTGAGGGAGAAGCTGAGCGTCTCCGATGCTGCGGACGGCATGCAGCCACTACGAACGCGTCGTCTATTGCACGTTACGACTTTCAGCGTGTCTGGAATCCTTATGTGACCTATAATGCCGCCGACAACGACATCCAACTAGCGATAACGTTGGACGCCAAGCATGTTGCTGTGAAGAAATAAACCCGAAACTGGTTTGAACAGCTCTCCAAAACTAAACTACAACAACTACATTCCGATACATGTACTTGTTGCCAGTAGTAGTAGAGCTACTTCTATAACAATAACATTGGCAAACAATCATCTGCGTATACATAAAGTTTAAAATCCTAGATATCGTCCAAGCCCGTCGCGCGACATTTCCTGTGAGGCGAACGTGTCTTGAAATACGATTGTACACTGTTTAGCGTACTAAATTTCATGCATACGGCATTGCGCTTGTGACACTACTATTTTTTTCCTTCGGAAAAACATTAGTGCTATTGGCATGCAGGGAAATTGTAAGAATGTAGTTTTGTGGTACATTTCGCGGGAGTTCGAGACAGTTTCAGTTTTGGTTCCACCGGGCAATACGTATATGGTTTCTGACGTTATCTGTAATCGCGCATTGGTCATACTTCAGATATCGAAATGATCCGCTATTCACATGTTATTGATTGCAGAAATGGGCCGCATAAACCTCCTTGCGCCGCTTCAAGTTAACAAGTATCGTTTCATGCAATATGGCCGGGCCGAGGTGGACGCAGTGGCTAAACCTCAGTGCTCCACTTCATCGGAGATGGTGAACAGCGGGGCGTCTCTCCCGCAGCTACGGATCTCACCTACACGCCGTTTCTTCGTACTATCCGCCACGCCGTCGCTGAATCGGCCAATTAAACACATTCGGCCAATAAAAAAAGGCCTCTACCCCTAGATTTGAACCCGCACAGTGGATGCCAACGCTTAGTGCTTCATAAATTACGCTTCGGTAACATGCCCATGAGGCTTACAAATAACACGTACATTAGCTAAGGCCCACCACTGCCATATCGGACATCTCCGACATGTTTTTAGCGCTGAAAATAGGCGAACACAGAAAGGGGACAGGACAGGCGCTTCCAACATTGCATCGGACATTGATGTTTACTTGTTGGATTGCAGTACTTTGAGCTGCTAAGGTGAGCATTGATTGAATGATATTTGTGCAGTAGGCTTTACCCTAGCCCCCGCAAATATCTGATGAGCAGCTAATACACTTTTTCTGGCAGGATTACCGAACGGAAATGTGTGGTCGTGCTGAAGACTGGTCTGGTGTTTCACCCTGCGAAATGGTTTTACGGTTTACGATAAAAAATTTCAGTTGGTTTGATTTTCTTATTACGTGTATTACTTCGCTTTTTATTTGCTTTAGATTTTACAGGTGTACCCGTCGCACAGGCATATGCAGTTTCCGGCTAAGCGTTGTATGTCAATTATATGAAACAATACTTGCTCGCTTGAAACAGTCACCACCACCACCATCATCATCATCATCAACCTACTCAGGTCCACTGCAGGACAAAGGACTCTCCTATTGACCTCCAACCGCTCGTGTCCTGCGCTGCTCGAGTCCAGAGTTTACCCCGGAATTTCTTTAATTCATCCGGTTTATCCGGTCTGTCTCTGAAGTAAAACAAATGTGACTAGGGGGTCATGGTGACTCCTGAAGTATGGCTAATGCACAATCACAGACATCGTTGGAAAATAATGGCGTGTTTCACGGTGAAACCAAAACCTACACTAGTTCGTACTCTCCGAAAATAAACCACAATAACTTTATTCCCACACATGCTTGTTGGGAATTGCACTAAAGTATTTCTTAAAAAAAACACTACACAAACGCGGGTGCGCATGCATGAACTGTAAAATCTTGGCCGTCGTCCATTACATCGCAAGATGGGTTTGCTTCATTTCGCCTTACTGCTGCATTTCTTGTGGCCGTCGCAGACCTCCCAGGGTATTTTTTTTTCCTTTTTCGGACTTTCAAATAAATACGGTATTAGCGACTGCATAAACGAAGAAAATATGTTTACATGCGCCCGTCTATGCAATGCAAACACAATCACAAGTTAAACAAATAAAAAAGCAGTTGCTTGTTACTTAGCAACCAATTAACTCGGTGTGTAATATTCTTAAAATTCCAACTCGATTATTTTTCCTTGCCGTGTGCAATATTCCCAGTACTCTTCGTATGTCAACCATCACCAAGGAGCTCAATGATTGGCGAAAAAGGGAGAAAGTCACACATTGATGTGACGATTCGGCGCGGAGCTCAGAATAGTGTAACGGTATTGCTGGATTTGCAAACATTGATACTAGGAATGAATTTATATAACAATCTCATTTTAAACCAATTTATGTCATGAATATTGCAGCTCATTGCCTGAATAAAGTAATGCACTAGTGAACACGAAGGTTCGGCTTGGTTCCTGGCAATGACAGTTGCTTTTCCAAACAAGTAAAAAACAAGGCAACAGAATGATAAAATACCATAAGCAAAAACGTATATGTAGCTCAAGTATTAATAAACGTTTAATTCAATTAGGCGTAATAAATCAATCCGCAGCCCCTGCTCCCCTCCCACGGATGTCCGCAAAGCCTCACAGTATCTTTTACTCGGAAATTTACAGTTTCAACTGAATGATAACAATTTGAACCTGTTTGTCATCCACGGATCACTTTTCGCCTTCCGCCCATGTAATACACTACAACTGTAAAATAATGGACAGTTCTGTTTGAAGCTACGGAGCGAAAAAGCTACAGGGCTGGTTGCCGATGCTGAACCCATTCAATTGCATTCCGCTGTCTCTTGAGCTGCTTTTGTCTGCACGTTAGATCCCGTCAAGCTTAAAGGAGCACTGACACGAAAATTTTATGTTACACTTTTATTGCGTTTATCCATGCCTAATGGTCTGGTCAACCTGAAAGACCATTTTAAATACTTCAGCGCGCGATAGTCAATTACATTGAACGGCCTGAAAATCGTTTGTTTCAAATTCCCGCGCGTTCATCCCGAACGGCGCATATCACAGACTCCCTACCTGACCTCACCGCTTTGTGCGGACGTCACCGGCGCCAGCTTGAGAGGGTGCTGCACCCGCTCGCCACTCGTGGGGCCGCGCGCGTGAAGTTACGTCATGAGTTTTTGACGAGCGCTGTCGCGTCATTTTTTTTCCTCTCCTGGAGTGATGTCACGCTGATGTCCATTTGCTGACTGCCGCTCCGCGCGCTGCTCCGTCGGCGCGATAAATGCGATCCAATTGAACTATGTTCTTCGCGTCGCAGGCCGCTCATATTTCAGCCAGTGTATTCGGTTGAGTGAAGGAAGCGAACTGTGCAATAATATTAACGCCGAAAATTGGTGTCAGTGCTCCTTTAACTTGAATCAAGTTTTTGTGTGCACCGGCCAAATCAATAGGATGGGCCATGCGCTGATTTCAAGGAAAATGGCAAGCGCAACAACTTTAGTTTTTTTAGTCTACGGGTAATTCTCCAAATATGATTATCTGACGACAACCTCCACGCGTATTTAGGGATGCTACCACTCTGTGTGGAAGGAACCCAACGGATTAGACCCTGACGAATTGCAGTACTCAAAACGAAACTTTATTTTTTGGTTTTATGGACATACCATATTTCTGAACATCGCTGGACAATACGCTAACGTTTGTGCTGGTGAGCCAGAGGTCGCCGGTTCAATTTATAGCCGCAGCAGCCGTTTTTCAGATGGAGGCGAAAAGCGAAAACTCTCGTGCATTCGAGATTTTGGCGCAGGTTAAAGGTTCCCAGGTTGTCAAAATTATACCGGAACCCTACACTACGGCACGCCTCATCGCCTGTGTAGCGTTGGCACGTTCACCCCAGAGTCAGTCAGTCAATCAATCAATCAATCAATCAATCAATCAATCAATCAATACGCTCACGTGCAACAGGTTACATGGACGCAAAACTGAGTCCTACATGAATAAGACTAACAAAATTGTCAAAGCGGTCAGTTTAATTTGATGGGGTAAAATTTTACACAACTGATTCAAACCCATCGCTATCCGCTTTAGAGTAATGAGCGCACTAAACTGAACTCATTGGTGGACCTTTCGTGTTTGTGGATCTTTTGTCTCATTGGACATTCAGGCTCGATTGGACCTTCTGTCTAGTTGGATCTTTCGTCTCGTTGGACATTCAGGCTCGATTGGACCGTTCGTCTCGTTGGACATTCAGGCTCGCTGATCACGTGACGAATTGGATCTTTCGACTCGTTGGATCTTTCGTCTCGTTGGAAATCCAGGCCACAAGCGCTATAAAAGTGGCCACTGCCTTCTCCTAATTCGTTCTGCAGTCTGCGAGGCGTTCGGACGCCAGTCAGTAATTGGTGAAATTGGAGCGGGGTTACTCGCGCACGGCAAAGACATGAAACAGCCAAAGCTCACTGCCTTTCTTGCACCTGAATAAAGTTGTGCATCACTGAATACATTGTGCTTTGATTCCTCGCGGTTGTGGCGCACATAAAGCTCCACTACTGTAGTTTTCTTGAGTGGTCGCTTATATCCAAATAACGCTTATAACAAATTTTTTTACCGTCCATCTGACTTCGTTATAAACAGGGATTACTGTACGGAGTTTTAGAATAGAGAAACCTAACGTTGGTGGCTCTTAAAAGGTAGGAAAACCCAAACGCAGCACGCTGGTCCTCGAGGAGCTTTAGAAGAACTCCTTCCCCCATAGCTCCAGCCGGTTTGGGTTGCACGGATCGTCTCGGATGTTGAGAACTTTAGGTTTAGCACCGTGGCAGATATTTGGTCGCTGCTATCTCTAATTTGGAATGACTATCTTTAACCCAGTTTTTCATGACACTATCATCCCCTTTCTCGCATGCGGAACCTTATTTTCACGTTGATATTCACTCTAGCAACCGCTGCTGTGTTCATTCTTGCGCGCAGGTATCAGCATCCATCGGCGACTCGCCGCATCTCCTGCTATGGCAGGTTCATTCGCTGGCGTGGACGAGCCTCCGCTTTCGGTCGGGGCTCAGCATCGCGATACAAATACAATCACCTGTTTGAAAATCACCTCGGATGACAATCCCTAGCACAATATTTCCCCACACTATCATTCACTCTCTTGCACGCTTACTTTTCGCTACGGCCGGCCGACTCTAGCGCGGAAGTCCAAAGGACACTCACTGAACGCGCAGAGAAGGCCCTGTCGGCAATCCCGGGAGCTCTGGACTAGGGTATCGTGGTGAAAATAAAGTTTTTTTCTTCTTCTTGTTGATCCTGGACGGCAGCAAAGAGCGGTTGCTGCCACGGCATGCGTGGTTCGAGCCGTCTCGTGGGCTGCACAGGCCTGCACGACCGGCGAGTGTGCGTAGCGCTTCGGCGCACAGGAAACGCTTCATGCTTTGCAGCTTGCCTAATTTCTTCTTAAAGGGACCCTACAACACTTTCGATAAGCGCTTTCACTCTTTCCTTTGCGTATGGAACCACTGCGAAAGCTATAGTCATCGCCAGCATGGAGCGGCACTGCGTGATTTGTTCGTCGCACCAGATAGGCCTTCCATTTCTGCTTTGTTTTTGTGGCTTTTTTTAACTCGCTATCGAAAAGCGTTCATTCCTGCAACTGAAGAAAAACCGGTCAACAGCCGCTACATAGCCTCAGTTACCTAATTCGAGCCGTCGAAGGACCTCAAGACCGGGAAAGAGAGAAAAATCTTTTGAGCGAGTTTACAAGATATTTGATGGGCATAGAGCAGTAATTCTTGGCTGAGGCAAAAAAGCATCACTAAACCAGTCGTCGCTGGCTCAAGATCATCATAACCTGTCCTTATAGTTTCTGTAACTCACTTATGGAACGGCGACTGGTCCGACCGGGCTAGCATAGACTGGTGTATCATCCCCCGAGATTTGAAACTGCGCTCCGACACTCGTTGTATTCTCCCAGCTGAAGGAGACGCGCATGCACGTGGGTTGGACGTTGATATACGAGATCACTTGCGAGATATCACGCACAGCAATAGGTCTGTGGTGTTATTAAAAAGCGCTGCTGCTCACCCAGGGGGCATATAAACAGTGTAAAAATACTCAATTTTGAATATATCTGAAAAATTTACAATTTATTCTTAGCTGCCATGCCGCCCCTGTCAACAACTTTCGCGGATGAGAGCAGAAAGTGTTCAGGTCGGCTTCAATCCAGAACTTATAATACTTTCACTGACACCCAGACGAGTAAGTTGCGTGTGTGGTTTGCCAGAAAACCAGGAACGGGACTTTGTTTTATCACCGGTGTTGTTCCGTGATATAAGCTGTGCTATGCTGTGCAATAACAATTGCTGGAAATCGAGAAGCTAGCTTCCACGTAATTCTCCCAAGATGGGGGGGGGGGGGGGGGGGGCTTCAATGCACAACTTCTTATCCCAGGCAGCTAGCTTCGCCCGTTTTAACAAAGGTCCTACACAACCTGCCGTAGAGCTAGTTATGCCGTGAGCCACAGCTAGCAGGCGTTAGAAAACACCGAAGTTAAGAAGCAAACTAGGAGCTACTGTTATTGACAACATTGCACAAAACCGCACCAAGATACAAAAAAAAAATTACACCCTCTTCCCGTATAGGGGAACCCTGAGTAGTATGCAAAGCAGGCATAGGGTCGATTCAAGTGCCCATTCGTTTTCACTTCGTCGTTTACGTGAGGTTGAGGTACGTGGCTACCGTTATACTTACCATTTAGTTTCCATGGTAACAACCAAAATTTTCAATTACCGTAACTACGAAATGGAAAATGGCCTTTCCGTGAGGTCGAGGTACGTAGCTACCGCTATATTTACCGTTTGGTTTCCATGGTAACTACCACACTTTTTCACTTACCGGAACTACGAAATGGGAAATTGCGTTGACCCCATGGCTGTGTCGCGTACTAATCAGGGTTCCCCTACGGGAAGATGGTGTAATTTTATTGGAGGGGGGGGGGGTGTTAGAGTGGCGAGCGAATAAAGAGAGCGAGAGAGAGAGACGTTGTACGTGGTATGAGTTTGTCTTTGCGCATTCTCATCATCATGTTCAACGCAGGCGACGTCGAGCTGTGTGTGACCGCCATAGTACCTACTTAGCTAAGCTTTCGTCACAGCTAACAACGTTGACCGTGGAAACGAGCAGGTAGTTGGGAGGCCCAGAGTGCTGCTGTCCCACAAATTTTCTAATCCCGTTATAATAATGCAGCAGAAACGTGGGTACCTCCGTATTTGTTTGAGCCCGTTCCTTCGCATATGAAGCACAAAGCACCTTACGACACTGCCGGCCCCGACTACTCGCGAAGTCAATCTAGTAGCCACAGGCGCTCGGGTAGGATATCTCTGGTTTAGGAGTCACTTTGGGGAATCACACAGTAGCATTACGGTTAAAAATGTACACGGAAGCTACTCTAGACAACAAACAGTAATAAACTGCAGATTGCACGATTGCCTAATTCAAAATTTTTCCCAGAAAACCGGGATACAGCGAAGCGGCGGCACACGTCGCTGGCCGTCGTCCGAATATGACGGTACTTCCGGGCGCCGCATCTCACGTTTAATTCCAATGGCAGATCCGGAGCGGTCACCGTGCTCCACCGCGGAGAGCGGTGACTCCGCGAAGAGCAGGTACTCCGAAGCTGCCTTTGTAACGAAGCCGCTCACACCGGAGCAGAGTGCAGAACCGTGACGGGTGTGGGAATCCCAGGCATCCTTTGCGTCGCACCTTCCCGGAATCGCCCGGTTCCCGCGGGTGCGTTCGTCTCGCGCTGCAGGATGCAGAGAAGACGAGCACTGTCCGGAAGCGCAGGTGGCGGTGACGTTGGCGACGCCATGCGGCCAAAGTAAGCGCCCTAGTGAGTTCCGGCCAACTCCGCCGATTTCGGCGGAGCAACTTTTCTTGCTCCACCGAGCGATCTCGGCTGCGGCGGTGCTCCAGATCTGCCATTGGAACAGGATTTGGTTGCTTCCGATTCGCCATTGGAACACGTCTGCTTCAGGCAGAGCAGAAAAGTTGCTCCGAAAGTGATCCGGATCTGCCATTGGAATTCAACATCGCTTTCTCGGTGATCAGGCGATGTGGGAGGGAGCAGTGTGCGTGGCATAGGGTCAACTTTATCGACGAATACAGGTGTCCCCAAGCTAAAAATGCTGAAACAATGTTTACAGGTATGAATTGACTAATGTAATACTTGTAAAAAGTAGAGGTTTATCGGGTTTTAAAAGCGCTTCGGTAGCCCTTCAAGTGATAAGCCCTAACTCTGCTTGTGTTAGGCCATAGACCTTGTAAGAAATTGTTTTAGCATATTTGAAAACTCATTTGTCTGCTCTGCCGTTGTGTTGTCAGTAAAATACAAAAATGCGATATTGTTCCTTTTGTGGTGGACATTGTATATTTGGCATGCGTGTAATGAGACAAAACTCCCATGTGTTCAGATTTTGGAGCGCGCTCAAGATTCCAAGAGGGTCCAAATTAATAAGCAGCCGTCCAACACGGCCCGGCTTGTAGGCAATTTGTAGCTTGCGCGTATTTGGTGAGCAAAATTTTATAAACCTCACACAATTTTAAACAATAACTAAAATGACGTCACTAATTATTGTCTTTTAGTGTGGAGATATAAGGGTTTTAGGTCTGGGCTATTCGTAACGAATGCTTTCGCCTTTACTTGAGCGAAGGTTAAAATCTTCCAACACTAACTGGTCAAATGCTTCTGCCCTGCGATATTCGACTTTTTTCCGCAGTTATTTTTGCAAAGCCGACTCATTTCTCGCTATATCGTTGTATATCTGTTATTGGGCTGCGGAAACCAGACTCAGAATAAAAGAGAAGAAGAGACAAATAAACGTGGAAACAACATAACAAGAAAAAGTTTGAACGCGAACAACAAAAATAAAAAAAACACTCACACGCGGTTGTTGGGCGGAAAAGAATAGTGTGTATTACGAGAGAGCGAAATAGGATCCTCAAGTAGTTGTACTCTTAGCCCATGTACACAGAGGAGCTACTTTTCTCGAACCCTAGATCAGCATAGATTGGTCGTACATGTTTCAGCTTGTAAGCGCTACTTTGTTGAAGCGGCGGATTGAGTGTTTTTGAAGGTGCGCATGATGTGGTAGAGTGATCAGTATTCTTCCGGGCAGTCAGGGCAATCATTTGAGGAAAAATGGGCAAAAATGATAGCCTGTAATAGGCTCACCTGCGAATAGGTGTTAGCCCATAGACGTCGCTCATTTTTTTGTGCACTGAGTTTTTTGTTCGCTCTTGGGCGCTTGTGTCATCAGAGACTTTAGTGCGGTAGGGTTTCGCGCTACTGTGGTGGGACAAGTTGCGAGGCTTTTTGGTCGGATAGATGCGGCACAACCTTGGTATACACTCAGCCAATAACATGTGATTCCTGATTTACGCATAAGCCTTTGGGGCCCGGCGTAATGGCGATTTTACATGGCGCCGATGCACAGAATTTATGAAGAGCGCTGCTGTGCAGTAGCGTTTACCAGCAGGGAATCACTGGCATGCGCCGAACTATCGACACAAAAGCATCGTACCTTTCGCATCATTCAGCCGTCGAAATTTATATTTTTGTTTTTTGTTCTGCATTTCACATGTGTGATTCCCTAATGTATTTGTCCCACAGTGCATGTTTTCTACGTGCCTCTCCTCTGCTGGTCGGCTTTGGCTAGAAGCTTTCACTATTGTCATTCACCAGTGTTTGTTTAGTAAAGAATTGGACAACGGTATTGTGGGCACACTAAAAAGATGGTGAATAGAAAGATATCCTGGACTTCAAGGTCATTGCCCTCCTGTCCTACACTTCTTCGAACGCCGACCCCTACACACTGCACGCATTGTCAGGAAACGTGCACGTGACTCTTATCTCGGGGGAAAGTCGGAGCTCACCCTCTCCTTCTCAAACGTGACGAGTGTAAAGGGGAGGAGGGACCGGTGGGAGCACCTTGGAAAAAAAGCGTCAGTCTGCTTCCAGCTGATCTTCGCTTCGGTCATCCTTTTTTCCTGCCAGGTATCCCGGCGAGCTATATCTGTGTCGTTCCCCGCCATGGAAAGCGACACTGACACCATTCTCTTCGCAGCATGGATGAAGATCGCGGCCTTGGAGTGCAGCGAGCGAGACCTGGGCATCCAGCGGCGCCTGTTCCTGGATAACCTGCTGCGGGAGCTGTCTCGTCCCCACGACGATGATGATTCCTCGCAGAGTAGCAGCAGCGACAGTGAAGACGACTCCTCTGACTCCAGCTGTAGCGGATCCGAATCCTCTGATTGTAGTTGCAGCAGCAGCGACGATGATTCCGGGGAAGAGACGGACGGACCTGCAGCGTCGCCCAGTAGACATCCATTGACCGACCGTCAAAATGAGCAGAATCGAAGTGGAAAGCAGTCCAGTGGCGACAGCACACCATCGGGAGGAGCCGAGGCGAGCCTCACCGGCGACGGCCATGCCTCGGCAGAATGCAGGAACACTACATCCAAGCGTCCCGGAGAACAATTTGAAGGTAGGTGCGACATTACATTCGACATGTTATGTTCTGGCATTGTACTGCTTAGGTATTCCTTCGTTGTCGCTTGTATAATGAATTTCTTTTCTTCCCCTTTAGTGTCAGTTCGATTTCCCTCTGATTGTTCTGAGTGAATTTACTGTATCGAATTCCAAGCTGTGCAGTGACAGTGAGCCAGGGAATGAGAACGCGCACACAGTGATTTTCTGCGGTTGTTTCTATTGTCATAAACGTTTAAGCCATTTTCCGGTAGCCTAGAGGCGTTTCGGGGCAAGCACAGCCATGGGACACGTGGGGCCATCTAGGGGCACGTTTTAACCTGTATGACTGTGTGGAATCGAGCCGCTCTGTCTGATATTGTAGAGTAGGAGTTCCGCTTGTGAACAGCTTCCTTGCAACCGGTGTCCAATACCTGTCATCAGTTCGTTTTTAAGTATTAGGTTTTATGCTCCTTCAAAAGGAAGTATCTTTCATCTTGTATGAACATTATTTACGACTCCTTGGTGCCATATAAGCAACATTTTGTTTAGTTTTATTCCTTTAGTTTAGTTTCATCTAGTATGTTTTTTTGCGGACGTTGAGGTTTTCGAGATTTTATGTCCGTTTCTGCTCCTCTGGTTTAATATTTTTTACATAGTGATTATTTCCGTGTTGGTTAGTTTTGTTAACAATTTCGTGTAAATTTGGTTGCATTTGTCTGTTTCAGATTTGTACGGGCTCTAAAATAAATAAGTAAAGTATTTCATGAATTAGCAGCGGTTGGCATGTGTGGGGGTGACTTGTTTACACTTGTGTTTTTAGTCCTTTTTTCCCACTAATTGCCTAAAAGTTTGTAGGTTTTGTGTGTTTAGGCTGCTTTTGCTTTGTGCAACCCCCATAGATAGGTTACATGACCACTGGCTCTGCGCATTACAAAACGAATAAGTGCTTCAATATGATGGGACTGTATACTGTGCACCCTGTACCAACTCTGTATTTCGATCTTTTCAATGCAATTGTTTCCATTCGCTAATATTCCGTGTCCTTTTTTTCGCACTTGCAGATGGCCCTAGCCCTTGCAAGCGGCTTCGATCCCTCTGTGCCCCGACCGATGCGCCCATCGACCATAACGCGAACCCCGCCGGAGGAATACCCTATCCCGCGTTTGATCTTCCGGATCTGCTGGAGGAGCCAGTCCTGCCTGCGTTCCTGTCGTCGTTGGACAATTGAAAGACACCGAGCAGAACCACTTACGAAACACTAACTGGTACTACGCTGGCATGGACGCCTCCAGAAATGGATGGGCACTTGTAGTATAGTTTCATAATGCGCAAAAAAAAGAGAGTCGCTACGAATAATTGTCCCCTGGTATTGCAGCTGCTAGCAGTAACAACGAATGAACACAAAAAACTCCCCAATATTGGCTATACTGAATGTTTCCGTCGGAAGTGTACCATTAGAAACCATACACCTAAGCAACCTCCCAAGAAAGAATTTCTTGAATTGGGGTGAAATGGTGATACGGAATTCCTAAGCACTGTTGGACAATTCATCGAAGGGGATAATTTAGGCTTGCACATCAGACTTTTTGCATGGAAAGCTAGCTCTGCAGCTATAAAAACACATCCTCTCGAAAAATAACTAATGTTTTTATAACTAATAACTAATAAAAAAAATAACTAATCATATAGCAATTGTTTTCCATTTAACCGTGGATATCTGTGGAGAAAATGACGCCGTGAGAAAGAGATTTACACACCATAATACATCCGGGAGTCAGATTTGCGAACAGAGTAGCGTACCAACGAGATAACCTGTAGGTCATAGGTGTTTCAAAAATATTTGCATAGTCCTTGGACTTCAACACTGTTGTACGTAGGAAACAGTACACGAATGTGTGAGGTTGGTGTCGTGCTGACTGCCATATAACTTCGCAAAATAAGGTTTAAGTAGAGATCCAGATGCCCGCTCCAGTATAGGCTTCACCGGCGAACATACCTTAGTGTAGGAGCCGTTGACACGTGTTTCCAAACAATGGCAGCTTTAGCTGGGTTACGCCTTGTTATGCAAGCGAAAACAGCCGAAGCAGAGTTTGCCAAGCCAACGATATGGGTAGTGGAACGATCCGTACTAAGAGCAAAAGCTACCATCCTTTCGTCAGTTCCCGAAGCCGCCGTTGGAGGTGCGGCGTCCAGTCCCGCCTCTAAAGCTCGCCGTTCTGGTGTTTATGCATGGGCCGTCAGGCCCATCACTGGAGAGGCCGGCGCTGCGATCGTTTTGACGTCACTTGTAGGATCACCGTTCCTATCTTGCTGCGTAGTTGGCTTGCTGCGCGTGGCACTTCGCTTAGGAAGCGCGTTCTAAAAGTATTTTCGTGTTAATTTCCTTCGTTTGAAGTTAATTCTCAGTGCGTCAAGTGCAGCGCGACCTCATGGGGACTTTATAAACGTATCAACTGTGGTAGATTATCTGCAAACACCATGAGTGTGGTGGTGTATTACGCATGCGACCGAAGCGTAAGCAGCGGCTTGTTTCTCCGATCAACAATGTGGACTACGATGATCGCCGAGTGAAGTTTCTAAATTTCCCTTGTTTGCAAGAAATGTATAAAGCAGTAAATCGTGAAGCGTTAACTGCTCGCAGAAGCACATGCACCCGCCTTGCCTGCCCGCACGGCCGACGGTGCAGGTCGAACCGATGCAGGTCGCGGCCGGAACAACTTGTCGCCGCTTTTTAAAATCACACAAGTCGCGGAAAAGAAGTTCCAGATTGGTGAAAGTCGACATTATTGTGATGAAATATTCTGATAGGTAGTGTCATCAGCTGTGGTTTTCAAAGCGACGCTCAAATATCTGCTGCAATTTACGCCGACCGGCGGCGGAGGTCGGTCCCGGCAGCGCCGGCCCGTTCACGCATGGTGCGGCGAGCGGCCGAAGGATGGCTATGCTTGCGCGCAAGAATCGGCCGAGGCCGTGCAGGTATCTTGATCGTTGATCGCTTCAACGGAAATCACCGCGCTTAGTGTTCCCAGCGCGGTGAAACGTTGTGTTAGGGACTGTCACTCGCAACTATAACGGCGATGAAATATCTGCTGCGACACCAAGCCTGAAGTTCCCAACATCCGGTTACGTGCATCCGAAGCCGGCTGCGAGCTGTTTGAGAACGCCCTCCCGTCGCGCACGTGCGTGTTGCGTTCGGGTTCCTCTAACTTCTTGGGGGCCACCAACGCTCAGTTCTCCCATTCTAAATCTCCACCTTCACCCGAAATCATTAACGACGTATTTCGCCTCGTACGCAGCCTCGCCTTCTGCGAGCAGTCGTGAGTTTCGAAATTGATGCTTGAGAAAGGCCGGCTCACTGTAAACATACAAAACACGCTGCAATTATAAATTACCACGCCGAGCACCCAATAAAAACTAAATATAGCCTTGTCCAAACCCACTCGAAGGCGTTAAAAGCTCGCGTTCATACCGTTCATACATTGCGGACAAAGTCGCGAAAAGTAAGTATCAGCCGTGCAGAGTACATGTACAGGCTACGGCAGTGATCGTTAATCAAATCCGGGCATGACTATAAAAACATTGTAGGGGAAATAGGCACTGATTAAGCCAAACTGCAGACCATAACAATACTTTTAAGCATGTGCGGCGAAGCAATCTGGTCACCGTTCTCGCGTAGTCATTCATTTACCAGACAATACGAGCAGTTCGCGCGGTGAGATCATAAGTGAGCGACGCGTTTCCATCGCTGTTACACGGTGTTTCCTTGCACACACATGTCCCGTCACGAGTATGTCGTAACGAATTTACAGCGTACTTTTCTCGGCATCAGTTGCATCGTCCTTGGCGTTAGCTGGCTGCGTATGTAAGAGCTCTGTTGTTTGCGATGGTAGCAACTACCTAACCGCAGCGGTGTCGCCGGGAACAAGCGAGTTGCTGATTGCTTGTCCGAATTATTTGGTTTACAGGCAACTTTTTTGGTAATTTGCATCAAATCCACACGGAGGGGGCGAGACGGTGGCCACAACAAAAAAACACGCTTCCGCGTACGCACGGGAAATGTGTTGTAGCAGACGACAATACGATCCGGTGTCCTACAAGTGACGTCACTCGTAGGTGGCGCCACGGTATGTCCTCGAGGCCAATACCTATCCCGGCGTTTGGCTCGCCGAAGTTCCCGTTCTTGGTTCTATTTATCCTGCTGCTTTGCGCCTTTGTGCTGCCATTTCTGCTTTTACTTACAAACGCGTCTTTATGCCTGAAACATTTCTCGTCGCGTGACGTGTCTCTTTCCGCCCCGTGAGCCAGCCACTCCTCCTACCTCCTCAACTTCCGACAGGTGTCGCCGCGGATGTGGCTAGTCACATTGTATCACTTTCATGTAAAATTCGGACAAACGGCCAAACTCACTGGACTAGGCCAATATTTCTTTCCTAATAAAAGCCTGAGACGTGTCTGCTAACATGTAGAGGCGGGCGCTTAAAGGGACACTGAAGTGAATTTGTCAAGCTCCCGTTTTTGCTTGCACTGCGTAGACTGGCTCAAATTAGCACACTTATGATCGTTTATTCGGTTGACAAATCGGTAATAATTTTACAAAGCGCAAAAGAAGAAAAACTACCATGCGCGGTTTGCGGCGGCCGCACCAACTAAAGCTGTGACGTTAGGAGGAGCGGGCACAGTGATTGGACGATGCACAAGGTGAGCAACCAAACAAGTTTCGGTTTCGGTTTCGATTCTGTAAAACACAACCGTTGGCGTTGTTGGATGGGCATTCTCAATAACTCAGTAATCATCGTACCGCGCTTCTGCCATGTTGTCAGCTGTAAAAATGCATAAAGATAAGCCTCCTAGGACGGATCGGAATCGTAGCATTCACTAGCCGAAACCTATGCAATGCATGAACGCCCTCCGCGTACCCGCAGACGTCCAAATGTCATGCGTTTTTCCCCCATATTTGGATCTTGCCTCCCCCATGCCCGTGTCGTAAAAAGCGTGTTCGCACCAGGCCAAGGGTCTGTTCATTCTGGCCTGTGCCCACTGCCTGCAAGCAGTCGGTGCTTATGGCAACAGCACGCCAACGAGAACTCGCTAGCGCGCCAGTGCCAGCCTGCGCGCGTTTTGTGAACTAGTTCGTGGAGCCATGAACGTTGCGGCCCAAACAACGGTGAACTCAATATAGAAAACATCGGCAGAAAACGAAAAAGTTAACTTACAAAAAAAAACACGCCGCGGGGATTTCAACTCGTGACTTGCAAAATACTTCCGGCGGCAAACCTAGCAACCCAGACCGCTCGGCCACGGAGCGGGCTCCGCTGTCATTGGTAATATTGGGTATATATTGTACAACCAGTTTACACTTTTATTTAGTGTTGGCATTTCAAGCAGCTTAGGTGACTATTTGTTGTATTGCGCTCGTGCAGTAAGCGTCCCCCAAGTTTCCACAATAGCTCACGTCTAGCAATTGCATTTCGTAGACGGAAAAGCGTTCGCAGATGCGTAGTCGTGCTGCTGACCGCTGTGCTTGTTCGCCCAGCGCAAAAAAGTGCTTCCGGCACCCTAGCTTTACGCTGTACGGTAAAAATATCAGTTGATTTTATTTCCTTAGTACCTATATTGACTTCGCTGACTCTTCTCCCGCCTTCAAGAGGCCTTATATTTTCCTACTGGCGTACAGTCAGCGAAGCGTCGCATGTGCGCTTGTGCAGCGCTTGTGTGAAGCGACCTTGACTTGGAGCTAGATACAGTGTACAAACTAACCAAGTAAAGAAAGGCAAATTCTACCACTCACAAACGTGTCCTGGCTTCGTTTCAACTGAGCGAACGAATTGCGACGACCCGTCGGCGGCCGGCGGTCGAAACGCTGGGCCGACTGACTCTGTCTGAAGGCCGGGGAGCCGTGCAGTAGCGCAGCCAATTGCCAGCTTATCCCCTCCTGACGTCACACGAAAACGCCGCAGAAAATGGGCGAGCGTAAAGAGAGGAGGACAGCATTTTCGAATTAATTTTTCTAATAAATAAAATCGCGTAAACGCACCGAGGGTGGTCGAAACATGGCCTGGGGACTCCGGACTACAATTTGCGCAAGTAATCCCGCAATGTTTACATATCACTTCAGTGTCCCTTTAATATTCCGGACCACGCGAGCACGCGGCAAAAGCCACCAATGCGCACTCTGGAGGCCTGGCGCCTGTTGTAGAGATCGGAGCGCATGCGCATCCTTTTTTACTCGCAGGTATGCTAATCTTCTCGCTTCCTGCAGCGGTACAGGGATCGTCACAGAAGCACCGTAGACCGACGCCTTTGAAACATTTCGTTCACACCAATGGAACATCTGCGGCCTCATGTAAAAATTGCGCCGGCTATGGCTAAAGTGCTCCTCGAGTCCGGAAAAGTACTTCTGCGGAATGCCTTGGTTTGTATTTTTGTATTTTGTGCTTTATCATGTATACACGCCGAGACAAGAGCCTTGCGATTGGCGTTGTCAAATGAAGCGCGTGTGAAGAATACAAGTCCAGGGTGCTGCGCAATCGACAACAAAATGCCAGCGTGATGAATCGCGAACCTTTATTCATCTTTTTTTTTTATTTTGTGTGCTACTTGACCACTAAACTTGTCCTTAAGCTCACTTTCCGCTGCTGATAAAGAAGGCAATTTTCAAGTTTATTTTAAAAACCTATCTTGGTTTTCTTTTTGTTTGCTCTCTACTTATTTACTTAAAAATTATCTAAAGACATACTCATTTAATTGTTGATTAGCTCTGCACGTCCCAGTCATCAAAATGGCCCCTTGGGTTCGAATCCCAGAACGCCTTAGGATTTTTCTCTACTTCTAGAAGGCATTTCTGAATGTGCAATATGCTGGCTTAGTTAAAAGTCGAGGAATGCTGGTATCCCACAAAGTAGTGCCTACGGGGAAAAAGAAGGCCTCCTGGCCGAAGGCCAGTGGAGCTGAAGTACAAATTCAAAACAAGAAGAGGAGGACCAGCGCGATTGTTGCTGCAGGGGTTGAAGACCCGCTCCTTGGTGCCACATAAATTTGGGAGGCCCTCAGCGAATACTCTTACGGAAAAAAATAGCGAATATGCTTAGAGAAATCTTCGATGGGAAGCCGAGATGCCATTTTGACGAATGCTGACGCCCAGAGCGAACAGAAAATTTATAGGCGTATATCTTTGGATCAATTATAGGTAAAGGAGAATACAAGAACAACAAAAAACAGATTGTTTACTTTAGACACCTTGTAAAACGTCTACTTTAGAGGCAGCGGAAGGAGTGCTAAAAAATACGTTCAGTGGCCAAGTAGCTTACCAAAAAAACGATGAATAAAGGCTTGCGATTCACCTCGCCAGCATTTCGTTGTCGATAGCACGGAACGTGGTTCATACACACTTCCTTCGACAACAGCGTTCAGAAGCCGCTGTCTCATCGTGTATCTTAGCACGGCTATGCCACGATATAGGTACCGTGAGCTAAGGTTCAGCATGCCAATCCAGTCCAGTCCGTTGCAGTCACTGCTTTTCGCGCATGCGCAGCACGGCTCTCCAGGAGCCACTCAAAAAGACTGTCAGCGGCTTCGGCGCACCGTCAGACTTGGCTACTGCGCAACGGAGTCGCACAGCTAGGCAAGCGCCGACGCCATTGGGCCTCACATGGCAATGACGTCACTCCTCTGGAATGCGCAGACCAGCAAATGTGCAGACCCAATTTACAATCCAATCCAATGCTCCTCGCGCTTGCGCAGCACGGCCCTTCACGGTCCACGCGACACTGCCCAACCTTGGCCAGTGTAGAGAACTCTACAAAACGTTTTTGCAAGCATTTATCAGGATGCGAGGAGCATTGTCGTCGAAGACGTAGCAACCACCACATTACGCCGGAAATCATCCAACGCGATGAAAAGAATGCTACAAAGGCGTCGCTCTTTGATGCTTCAGTGACGATTCCTGTACGGCTGCAGGAAGCGAGAAAATAGTTGTGCCAGCGAGTAAAAAAGGACGCGTATGTGCGCTATGCCGGTGTCGATGACAACAGGCGCCAGGCCTCCAGGGTGTGCATCAGTGGCTTTTGACAGGCACTTGCGTGGTCCTAAATATTAAGTCACCGCCTGTAGGTAGCTGAAGTAGGTAAGATGACCGAAATGTGATAAAACACTGCAGTAAAACAGATCCCTTATAGTGAATGCTCTCTTTAATTCTCTCAGACCTTATTTTAGTTTAGTAAACTAATTAGGAAAACCTCGTTTATTGGTGTACAGCAACGACAAGAAGAATATAATACAGGTGACCTTTTATCATAACTCGAGCCCTTGTGTTCCGCCCTTTGAAGCATGGGGTGGCTGTTTGAATAAAGATAGCTTTGTCACAAAGTTTCTACTCACTGGTAAGACCTGGGCTCCATCAAAGGCACGATGAAGTGATTTGGGAGTTTTTTGTTGGAATCAGGCAGTGCCCCCATGAATAGGTGTGAAGAAAAATCATCTGCTAGAAGCGATGTGCCTCGGTGTAATGCGCAGAAAGTAACCTACTATTACCTTAAGAGACGAAAGATGCCAAACTGTTAGCAGTAAAGGACGAGTGCTGTATTTTGAAGCTAAAACCTATTGCGGATAAAATGTAGTTTAAATAGGCCTTCTGATTATGCGCGCTTGCAATAAAGTTAAAGGGGGTATAAATTTATTAGGCGATTAATGGGAGAGGCCTTAGCCCTGCAGTCGGCGTAGATAGGCTGGTGGTGATGATGATGATGATGATGATATATTTATTTCACAATTATTATACCCTAGGGTGAGGTGAACCTGTGGCCGTAGTAATAGAAGAGAGATGACCCAATATATAATTTCCCTTGTCACTGTTGCATTCAAGAGGTCAGTGGAGCAGTCGAAAAGTTTGGACAGGCGCAACTCAGCTCGTTGCTCTACATAGGGGCCGTCACGTTTCCAGACTTGTTGCTTCGGTTGCTTCACCAGGGAGTCAGTTTTGCCACAATATAAGCGAATTGTACCCAAACAAAAACCTTCAGCGAAAGATTTACGCTTGTCTTTCATTGATATTTGCGAAAATACAAAGAGAAAGTATTGGGCTTTGATAATGACTTGAATAATGCACACTACAATTATTTACACCACACTTACCTCCAAGAAAATGTTTCACGCCACAGGTTCTCATGCTGTGGGCTTGAAACCAATAAAAACATGCTTAGCAGCAACATGTGCCTCGTGTCATGATCTGATTATTGACTTGGAATCGCTAATTCTCCATAGTACGAACATGCTACTGCCTTCTTTCATGTATCTGGAACAGCAACGACGAGTGTTTTTATCGCGAAAGCTTTCTGAGTAATTTCACAATCGTACCTAAATGTTTGTACCTAAAAAGCGGCTTTTAACTTTCCGTCACATTCTATACAAGCTATAATATAGTCATGTAGAGAAGCGATACTTCTTGTTTCTATTTTCCGAGTAAGGAAGAATCTATCGAAGTAGCTGAATAGTGTTTAATAAACTACAACACTCCGGGTATTCAATAGGGTGCATGATGAAGAAACTTACCCTCTCTCCGGCCGTCCCAATTCGCCGGAGAGAGCGTAAGTTGCAAAGGGAGCGTGGCCACGTTTTTCGCCGCATCGCGGCGCTCGCCACCTATGCATCAACTATTCCACGGCAGCTTTGCGCGTGCGAGGAAACGCGCGTTTTCGCAGCTTGCAGTGAAACTGAGTCGAGCAGAGAGAGAGAGAGAGAGGAATTTTATTAAAATGAAATAAACACAGAAAGGTCGGCCTGACGGTAGTATATCTGGCCAGCTATTCTGTGTGTGGGAAGTTAAAGTGGAGGAAAGATTGTGGATAGAGGACGAGAGAGATGAAGATGGCGGAGAAATAAATGAAGGGCTATGTATAGAAGATGCCTATACCAATACGGTGTATGTGTTAAAGTTAAGTCGGACGGGCCTCAACTACATTATCTCTGAGAGGCCGCTGCTGCGCAGAAATGTCAGCACAGCTTTAAATGCACTGTAGGAACGCTTCGCGTCTGGCCAAGGTCCCAGCAGCACTTCCTCCGACACCACACGACAGTCCAAACGGGCCAATGTTCTCACTAATTGTTCTCGAGGTTGCGCATAGCGTGGACAGTGGCAGAGAACATGCGAAATAGTCTCTGGTACATGGCATGTCTCACAGTCGGGGTCACTCGTAAAGCCAATGAAGTGCTTGTAGCGACGGGTAAAGGCTACGCCAAGCCGTAGTCGGTGAAACAGCGTGGCGTAGTTTCGCTGAATACCAGGAGGAAACCGAAACTTGCAGTCGGGGTCCAGGCGGTGTAATCTTCTATGACGATTGTCAGGATGGGACCAGTGATTCGCCGAGGCGTGGCGGAGAATGGTAAACAGAAGGGCGGTTGTGTCCGTCCTTGCGAAGGGCAGACGTACAACATCTGCATTTGCAGAAACCTTCTTCGCCTCCTGGTCAGCCCAGTCGTTACCAGCTAGCCCGCAGTGGCCTGGTACCCACTGAATGGTGAGGACATGTCCTTGTTGCAGTGCCAATGAGCATAATTCGAGTACTTCCGCAGCAAGGGCATAACAAGGTCCTTGCCTCATAACTCCGTTGAGGACCTGGAGTGCTGGCTTGGAATCACAAAACAGGGTCCAAGCTTGAGGTGATTCACGGGAGACTGAACGAATCGCCTCCCGTATGGCAACCAACTCAGTGGCAGTAGAAGTTGTCTTGTGGTCTAGTGTGAATCCTCGGGTAACGCATAAGCTTGGAATTACCACAGCCGCGGTGGACCGGGATGCAGTCACAGAGCCATCAGTATATACATGTACAGTTCCGGCGTACTTGTCTGTCAAGTACGCTAGAGTCAACTGTTTGAGGGCTATTGATGGCAAAGAGGACTTCTTCCCAATTCCCGGGATGGGAAGGAGCCAGGTTTAAAATGACAGGTACAAGACAATAACCAATAGCTTTATTATAGTTAAATTATTATTATGAAGCACGCAGGTACAAATATTAGGCAGCAATCACCCGAACGAAGCACAGTCGGTTCTGGCGCTATAGGGTGCGGTTTCGCGTCCTAATTGTGTATTTTTAAACTCCTTGGATGTGCATTTACACGCGGTGACCTTGAGAAATCTCTCACGTCCTCACCCAACAATATCTGCAACACTAGCGTCTTGCATAGACGTCTGTCGCGAAAATACAATATTAAGATTGCTTCTGATGGGTAGGCTCAATATTCGTTCGTAAGCATGCAACTCCGACACAAGCCAACCGTGGCACATTAAGGCAACACTGTTCATTGCAATGCGGTATCTGGGAGGTTTTAGCAAGCACTTTGAGAACTGATATAGCGAATATGTGCGGCAGTTAAAAAACGCTCATCATGGTCTGCAAAGAACTACACGATACATCATAGCATACAAAGCTGCATAATTATTGCGTGATGTGCGACTTACACATGTTTGTGTTTGCAATTGAGAAATGTTTTTGCTTGTATACCCGTGCGCTCAGGCAACTCAGCTAGATTAGTGCGCTAATCTAGCTGAATTTGCAAATATTAATTGTGCTCACTCCGCTATTTCATTATTTTGTACGATCACTTTTAAAGGTTGTTATTTATTTGTTTGTATTTTTTGTTTTCAGATTTTGTTCAATTAATTCGCTCGATTTGCTATTTTAAATATATTAAACGTTATCTTCTACAAAGGACGGAGTTAGACGGTTCATTTCCACGATATTTTTGTACGCGTTTCCGTAACTCTTTTCATCGCTTGTTTTAGTCTCCGTTTTTTGTAAGAGGTGTATAAGTGAGAATTTTTAATTTTGTAAGGTCGGTTTTACAGATCATTTTCTATTTTTGGTTCTTTTAGGATTCTGCACGACCAATTTATCTCGATTCTCGCTAATATAACGATTGATTAAACGTGTTAACTCCGCCAATTTACATTTTTTCGGAAATGCGCAGGGCGTTACACTGTGGTCAGTTTTTATGATTTTTTTATTCCTGTGTCACACCGTTATTTTTGTCACGGCTTTTTATTCTTGTTTTTCCTTTCCGCGGGAGATGTGTAGAACACATAGATTTAAATTCCTAAGTATATCGCTATAATTTTTTGTAGCTTTTCTTGTTTTTAATATTCCGTTCGATCCATTACCTCTATTTGCGCTATTAAAAGGATTAAATCTGTTAAGTCTGACAATTATGAATTTCTGAGGAAATGCAGGGTGCTACAATGTTCGTCTGTTCGTGCGTTTTTTATTCACGCTTTTGTTATTATTTTTGCTGCTCCTTTATTTTTGTCTTTGTTTTGTCAAGGTGCTGTATAAAATTTGTTTTTGAATTTGTTATTATCACTCTTATATTATTTATTTTTCTTCTTTCTGTACTCTTGTTTTTTCTAAATACGTTCAAATAATTATCTTTTTTCACGCTTTGTAGCTATATATTATACTACTCCGCCAATTTATATTTCTGTGGAAATGCAGGGCTGCAGATATGGCGCCGTACGTGGGGTAGTTGGCGGTTGTGTACGTTCTATATACCTTATTCAAAAGTGCCGCCATCTACCGGGAGAAAACCGAAACGATCCAGCGACGGTATGTTCGGGGATGGCGGTCGTGGTATTGCTTGGTACGGAGCGTGTGAGGGGATTTATGGGCTTGGCGATCCTTTTATATTCTGATTTAAGCGCAGCAAAATGAGTGACGAGGGATCTGTGGACCTTTCACTTGCCCACATTTGCGAGCGACTTCGTAAATACGCATTATGCATTGAAAAAACAGTCAGGGAGGCACCGGCAGGAAAGCTTGTGGAGGCTGTCGCGTTGTTCTCCTTTTTTCCGGATGTGAGAACGCGAACATTGAAAGTACATCCATGTTGGTTCGCATCCTGCGGATTTCTCAGGAGGTCATTCTTGAAACGCTTCGAGCCGATGCGGGCTGCCCCGAGGTTGAAATGGGGGAGGCGGGCACTCCGCGATATAGCTATACGCTAAGGGTCCTCTGGTATGCAGAGGAAACCTAAAAAAAAAATTCCCGCGCCTTCCCGCCAGTGGAACACGAGTAAATGCAGAGCATTGGGGGTCGTTAACGCCGCGTAAAGTCACGTTAGGGTGGGTAGTTGGGTCGTAGTTTCGTTGGTGTTGGTTTGGGGTAGTGAGAGGAGAGTAAAGTCGCGTTAGGGTGGAGCGAGCGTCAACCAAGGAAGGAAGGAGCAACGCAGTGACTGAAGCACGAGCGACCGCAAGCCGCTTTATATTTGCAGCGCGTGCAGTAGGGGAAGAGCACTACGGGGGGGGGGGGGGGGGGGGGGAGCGCGCATGCGCTAGCAGCGCGCGCCCTTCCACGCCCCACCGCGCTGCTATCACGCACCTGTTACGCCGAGACCGCGACGGAACGAACGGGCTGACTACGACGCATGCGCGCGCCAGCTGCTGTTGAGAGAGAGGAGGAAAGGAGGAGAGGCGCACCTGCTGCGGACGTGGAGCTGTGGACGCCGTCCGACGCAGGAAGAGGCGAGGCTAAGAAATGCTCTGCATTTAAAAATAAACTGCATACCTTGCATTTTTAACAGCGGAGCTGTTGTAGCTGGCCGTAATGTGTAGCACGTAACCTGTGTGGTGTGTAACGCGTAAGCTTTGCCAATATATTATCAATAAATTGCCAATGAATAATTAATCTACCAATACATTGCCGAGCACTGGTGAGCGCGTGCCTCGCGGCGACCACCGAGCATCCCCAGCACACGCAAAGGCTTTAGCAAAAAGAAAAAAGAAACTGCGAAAACCTTAGAGAGGGAGAAAATTCCGAGCGCTAGTGAGCGCGTGCCTCGCTGCGACAGCTGAGCCTCTCCTGCTCGCGCCCTGGACAACACAACTGGGTGTACACTACCGCTTAGAAACTTCGACTCGAAAAATTTGATCTTGGGAAAATAGGCTACAATCGAACAGCAGGTGGCGAGCGGTAAATGACCGATACAGGGTTTACTACATACGTTACTTGCGCTACTCATGGCGCTACGTGAAGGTTGCAACTCTCGCGGATCCCTTATTTCCTGTAACGTTTGGCAAATGAAAGAATGCGTAGTACTTCCATAAAAGCCCAGCGAACGTCCAGAATAAGCAGAAAACACGGGCGCGCAAAACACGAACGGCAGACTCAAAACTCATCTCGATAAAGTACGAGCTGACCGATGCAGTGCGCCTTAACTACCAGCCGGCAGGAGTGCTCCGCGGCAAATTCAGGGCTAGAAATTAGCTAACTTTGACACCTTTGTAGTCCTGCACATATTATTTGTTTCGTGACTATTCATGCGATCTAGCTATATTATTACTGCGCTAGGAAGTCGACACCCGCAAGCGCCTTCACGCAGGGCTCGAATCACGCTTCCGTTGAGAAATAAAAAAATAATGTGTACGCTTTTTCCGTGGTCGTCCTCGTATCATCTTTGTGCACAGCAAGTTACACGGCAGTACTTAAGCATCTTGAACAACGATAAATGCCGACGTGCGCGTCGCTAACCCCGGGCTATCATGTATTCTGTGGTATCCGAAGATCCGGGAATCCCCCAACATGGCGGAAGCGCACGCGGTTACAGCGAGAGGGCGCCAGTTTTTGCATAAGGTCTATAGAATCAGCCAACAACGATAAGCTGCCCTTATTCTAAATGCGACTGTATGATTCATGGCATTAATCGTATATTACAGTTAATGGTTAAATAATGGCTTCCGCTTCGCGGAAGAGCGCAAAGGAGGGGTGGTGGGGTCGCTTTATGCACCAATCGACCGGCAAGGGCGGAAGCCTTTGCATTGAATGGGTCGAGTTCTCGGCTGTTCCAATAAAGGCAAAACCATTACAGGTGTTCTGTGGAAGCATCTTCGGCAGGAGCTGAGAATAAATACGGCAAATAAACTCGCAATTCCACTCGTGCCAAGACAAAAAAAAATGCGCATAAACAGCGGCCCAACGGGCTTAACGATGCATTCGATGCATAGGTGCGCACTGCAGCCTGGCGGAGCGTGGGCGAAGCAGCACGTTTACAAATTTTGGCTGAGGCGTGCGGCGATTGGGACAACCGGAGCAAAACGCGCGCGTGAAAATCTCAGGGGCCGTGCTGCTACTCCCACAGCCAGAAATTGCACAAAATTTCATCTTTATGCCGAGATTAGAGAACAGAAGAAGACCGCAACACTTCCAACACAGCAGCGAATCGACAGGTCCGAGGGATGCGGGGGACATCGGCTGGTACCATGGCACGCCTGTGTCGCGTACCGAAACTGCCAAAAGAAGCCACTGTGTACACTATTCATAGACAGTGTGAGAGCCGCCACATTCGCACAACACAAAAATTCATGCTGTATGTATAGAGCCCGAGACACCAGGTTCGTGTGCGTTGGTCTCTTTGACGGTGTGCCGCTAATATTGCTCAGGTTTCTTAGTTCAAACTAGATGGTTCTCGACCACCGGTCGAGCCTTGCGGCACCCATAGTCGAGCCAAGAACAGTGGGCAGGCACGCACCCCAAGTAGCTTGTAGCCGACAAACCCGCGTACTAAACTTGCAGGCTGACCTCACCCAGTTGTCATTCTCCCTTGAACAAGAAGGACACGAGAGCGGTGAACATTTCGCATGTGCGGCGGGCGAAGTGCGTTGTCTTTTCAATCGCTCGTTTCAGCCATGTGCTCTCAGCATAGACATCCACAAACCATTTTGCCTCTCCGTTGTAAGATTTTTTTGCATGCGCGCGTGTGTGTGTGTGCGCGAGCGTGCGTGTGCGTATGTGCGCGCGTGCGCGCGCGTGTTTCTGTGTGTGCGTGCGTGTGCGTGTGTGTGTGTGCGCGCGTGAGCGTGCGTATGCACGTGCGTGAGCGCGTGCGTGTGAGCGTTTATGTATGTGTGTGCGTGTGTGTGCGTGAGTTTGTGCATGCGTGTGCGTGCGCTTGGATGCATGTGCGCATTCACATGTGTGTGCTTGCGTGCGTGCGTGCGTGCGTGCGCGTGCGCGCGAGCGTTGGTGTGTTCGCGTGTGTGTGTATGTACGTGCGTGCGGCGGCTCGTGCGGCAAAGGTAGAAACCTAATGCGAGCTGTTGAAAAATCGGGAGTAAAGAGGTGCAGCGCTAGAAATCACTACCTGCTCTCTCAGCAGTACGCTTACTGTGCCCAGGCGTCTTCTAAAATGGTGCTGTTACTTCTCGTGAACTTGAGGTGACAGCAATGAACCTTTTTTCAGTAGCGCGGCGCGCCATCCGCTACGGAAAAATGGTTCATTGCTGTAACCTCATTTTCACTGGAAATCAAAGCCGGTTTTAACAATTCAGTAGTTTGATATTTGTGGCTTCTGCATAATTGTGGCTAATTTGACTATGTCATAAATGCCTTGCAGGTCGTCAGATAATATATAATTAATACTTTGTCAAGTAACTTTAGCGCTCTATCCACAGCATCCACGTTGCTGTCCACATTATGGCTCATTCCAGTGTACCCAACACAGACGTTTTGGACGAAAGGGACTTTTAAGTATAATGTAAAAAAAACGGTCTAGATGACAGTGTTGCTATTTTCTAAGCAGTAAGAACAAAATGTGTTCTGTTGTGGCTTTCTTCTTCTTCCATCTTTCCAGTGCCATATGCTACACAGCGCTAGGAATCTCAGCGGCGCGGCAGATAGCAGTAGTAGACATCGAGTAGCTGCTCCCCCCTCAGGTGGTCAGTTCGGATGCGCCGGCTGTTTTTGATTCTCACAACGTTTCGGCGGTGGTACTTCTCGGAACACTGGTGCCATATGGTATGCGGTTTTCTTTAACAATCACTGCACCTTATTTTCGGGCACAGCGGCTCCCCAGATCGCGTTCTTGGCGCTCAAGAAACTTGATTATGACGACAATCAAACTGTCCTAGCCCAGGAAGTTTGCCGTGCCTGCAAATGTGACCTTGAAATGATGCCACTTGACTCACGGCAGCGCCGTACAACGTCTTCCAGCTGTTTCCACGTGACTGGCCTTGTGATTGAGAAATTTTTTGGAACGAAGACGGCGCCGCTGTCTGCAGCGGCTGTTGGGCTATATGTGGAAAGGCGAATCATAGAAGTGCAACTCGCACTACCGCACTTCGTCGCACAGGGCAATTCGTCTTTCGGTGTTTGCTTCGTCTTTTGCTTGTTTTTCCCAACCTTCGTGATAGGACAATATGGGGCAATCACAAATCATCTAATTGAAAATTACGTTCAACAACTGTGGACGGGGCTATTTGGTACTGGTTCATTTCAGTATTGCGGGAAACACCATACCGAGGTAACGACACAACACGGGCACAGTGCGGACTAATAGCACAATTTTATTGAGAAAGCCAGCCATCTGCAATAGAAAGCAAACACCTCTTGTTTTTTTTAGGAATGAACTTGTTATGCGTATTAATGAATGTTAAAAGTGGCGCAACTGACATTCATTATGCTTCGACGCAAATACCGCACAAGACACTCTTATTCCTGTTATCAGAAATCAAGAACATCTATCTTTTTGTATCGAGTACACCGGCAAATAGCCATAGACGACGCAGGGTTCTTCAAGGCACAAAGATTGTTGGAGCGAACTTGTTTTCTTCAAAACCCTCAAAGAATACTCAAACGACAAAGTCAGGCGATGGACGACCCCAGGCGATCGTCGGCGAATCGGGTGCCAGGTACGTCATTTTCCCTCATTTGTATATAGTGCTCTAGTCTCTAGAACCCGTGTTAAGACAGTCGGGCGGCGCCAGGAGGTCATAACAAAACATAAAGAGGCAAAATTTGGGGCATTATTGTCATAAGTGAAGTGGAAAACAGGATCTTGCAGAGATAATGTTTTTGTGAGCGAACTTGCACGGACGAAAAAACTAGAACAAACCACAATCGTCAAAGAAGCACATATAATGTACCCTTTTATGAAAGCATAGGTCAATCAAATGCCGCGCCGTTTCCTCTTCGGTCAGTTGACATGGAGGTATCTAAAAACGTTTACTAGATTTAGTAGCGACGCGGAGCCGTATGACGAATTGTGTCACGCGACCATTTTTTCTGCGAAAAATTGCCTTACTAGAAGTTTTTCTATTACGAATTGTTGATCAATTAATTGATTATTGTGTTTGTCGTGCCCGAACTAGACATGGAATGAGGCGCGCCGGAGTGTGCGGTCCCGGATTAATTTTGAACACTTGGAGATCCATAACGTGCTCCGACACCAGGAACACACGGGTGTTCTTGCTTTTCGCTTCCATCAGAAAAGCGGCCGCCGCCACCGCGAATCGAACCCGCGTCCTTATTACGTAATTTCTTTCGATAAAAGGGCCGTACGGCATCCCAGCTCATCACAATTTCTCTCAATGTGCTTCATTTTAGCGTTGTGCGATAGAAAGACGCGCCGGGAAAGCTGGTCCTTCGGTGGCGAAGTTGCCGGCACGGTCCCAGTGGCGAAAGCGGCAGGCAGCGTAGGACCATACGACAGATGTTGCTTGGCTTGCTTATGACATAAGATGGGAACGTGAATACCATTGCGAATAGCGGCACGGCGAGACGAGAGAAGAAAGGTAGCATTGGCGAGCTAAGCGTCGGGACAAAGATGCAGACAGGCGACAGCAACGAGATTTGAAGGTGCAATGGGCGCTGCGACGACTTCGGAAACTCTCGAAACGAAGGTTGTAAGTGCTCCAGAAATTTAACGATCGACTAGCCATATCGTTCGATTCGCAAGCTGTTTTGTTGCACAACCGGGCCCAGCCGAGCCAAGCCATTTTGAAGTGTCATAATTCTGTGATGCGAAAAATAAATGTTGGGGCGAAAATAGTTGTACTAAGTAGAATGCAGGTTTCGGGCTATTTGTTTACGCGGTACAGCGAATGGCCTGCTCCGAACGTTCCCCCATGCAAAGCCAGTCATGGGCCACTGAGCTTTGACATAGCCCAGACGTTTTTTTTGTTCGCCCAGAACTATATCGCGTAAAACGCGGATACGAAGGCTTTAGAGTCCACCGCACTAATTTGGTTGACCACCACCATTGTGTCTGCGCCAAAGTACGCCAATGACATAAAATACTTGCATACTCATTTGTTTGGTGTCACCCTCTCTTCTTCAAGGAGAGGCTTACAGGTGTACCCAAAGAGGGAACTTTACAAGAAAGGGCTATTATGCTCGCTTGTAAAAGAAAACTCGCTGCTACACAGCAGCAGCTGCCAGGAGCACTCTGAACAAGAGCGTGTCTGTTAATATACTGCTGTCCGAATAATATCATTCGCGGGCGTGCCCGCTGAAAGGGTCTGTCAAGCAACAAAACCACTTGATCGGCCGCAGCTACCGGAACGTCATACAAGGTAGAGCTACTACACCGATGGTTGTATCTAGGGCAAAATAATGGCTGATGGGTGTGCGCAAAACAGCAGGTAATTGCCTACAATATCCAGCAAATAAGTTGACCTTCAGTTTTCTTTAGTAGATTCAATAGTAGATTCAACTGCTCGTTTTCACTTGACGTCACGATTAGCCGCCTTTATTTGCTATGTCGAAAATTAACAAGCTTTGTTCGGAAATGCTTAATAAGATAGATACTTGTGCTGCACCACAAAATGACAGAGCATAGTTAGTACCTTATTAGAGTACAAAAACCTAGTTGGGCAAACTGATGAATTAGATGCTGACATTTGCGGCTGCGTCCGACGCAACCGAACGGCCCCTTTGAAGCTTCTTCCCCTGGTTACACATTGGCCAGAGCCACCTGTTTTCCCCGTGCATAAATTACCTCTCAATGCGCTCGTGTTGCTCATGTAGATGCAGGCCGCCTTTTTGTGGCACCCGCTGGGTCGCTCCTTCTCACAGCCCTCCTCGACCCAGCTGCTTCTTGGTGCGTGATCCCACGCTCGCGTTCTGGTCATGATTGTTGTATTTTCTGGCGCAAGGCCAAAGAACGCGAACTACCGTTCTCACTTGGCGATTAGATGTACAATTATTTTTTTTTACTGTGGCGCGTTTCGCGAAACGTGAGAATTAAAACTTTGGCCTTAAAACAAACTTTCTGCAGGGGATGATACTTTTACTGTAGGCAATTTGTAAAGCAAATTTCGAATAAATTCAATTTGTCTGAATATATAAAAGCAATTCAAAAACACGAAAACATTTGTTACGCAAGGGAATCTCTTTATTATCGACATGAAACACCGGTCAAAATTTTTTTGAAAGAAAATGACACTATCGAAAGCACTTTTGAGGCAAGCTCGCGTGGCTTTCACTCTTCCATAAAAGACACGCAGGGAAACAAGCTTGGTTCGTCAGTCAGGTGGCCGAAATGTAGCACAGGAAATTGAGCTGGTTCACATTGACTGCCGTCGTCGTCTCCGAGAAGCCTGGCTACTTCGGGCCACTTCATTTCTGGGAATGGCTCCATTCCGACGCAGTCGCCATTGTCTGGAAGTGGCAGCTGGTAGACATTACCCGTGGCTTCTTGAAAAGAGCAACTGAATGGATCCCCTAGAGCGCGGCATTCACCATCTGCAAGTGGTGGAAACTGCGGCTTCTCCACGACATGTCCGGGACCTTCAATGGTGTCTTCCTCGCCTGGCTCCCACTGTGATCGCTGCCGCTTCGAAGGTCCTGGTTTGTCTGCTCAGTGAAATAGAAGAAGGGGTGACATTGTTAGGCATTCAGAACTTCAATTCTAAAAGGGGTTTTCTAAGGTGGCCCCAAAGAAAAAAACGTATCAGGCGCAGAGTTCAAGGTAGACTTCCGGGCAAAAAATGGCAGCATCGCCACTCCGTGGATGATGGCGAGGGTGCGGGGTGCGGGGACTCTAAATGACATCCACGTTGCGCCCCGAGTGACATCCGATTTGCGCCCCGACCGTCATTAGATTCGATTCGTGATTTGCACCTTGATTGTTCTCTAAATAAAACTGCAACTCACGGCTGAAATAAAATTTCGCTTGATGGTGGTGTGCGCACAGATGGACGCGGGCGGACAATGGGAGGTCTTAAGGTACTCAGCACCGTTACAGCCGATGGAGTAACTTGTTTGACTCTCGGGTAATAGCTCACGGTCTTAGCCCAGTGGGCGAGACGACTGACACTAACTCTATCTGGTCTACCAGGCGCACGTTGGGATCCTGCCGGTGCCTGTGTGATTTTTTGCGATTGTAAATTCTATACGCACGCAGGCCGACGGACAAGGTACTCCGCACCTAATATAAATACGAACTACCTAGAAAAATGCCACGTGTGGGACATTCTTAAGAATTGGGCAAATAACTCTGTGCACATTTCGGGTTCGTGCGATGGATGGAAAAGCATCCATTTCTGCGAAAATGTACTGGGATCAGCTCACTTCTCTTACTAACATTTGCCATCGCGTCACTTTTGGGCGAGCTGCGATGAAATTGCAATTCAATGCTTATATTATAACCTGCACCACAGTTGGAGGTTTAAGGTAGCTTTCTGTACAGGGCCTATGAAGCTCTGGACTGTACTTTTGCAAATCACTAAAAGGCAAAGAATACGTGGTCACAACATTCCGTGTGATATACCGTAATTACCCGATTCTACCGCGCACCTTTTTTCCGGAAAAATAGGCCGAAAAATTGCATGCGCGTTACAATCGGATACGAAACGGAAACTGGCGAAACAGCTGAAATTTTGTTCCACCCATCACCATCTCAAGATGGCGCCAAAGCTTTTAGCAACAATTTTTTGGATCTAAGCGCCTAGGCTTTTCTATCGGCGTTCACATAAATCGTCAAATTATTCCACTTGCGCGCTTGAAAACAGCAATGGCAGCAGCGGCAATGAAGGTGCGCCGCTTCCACGGCTTACGAGCGGCTCCCACGCATTCACGTGGGGTTAGCTGAAGCGTACGCCTCTGGAGAAGCTCGCGGGATGGGCGTGCGAGGCGTGGGCAACGATCACATCGAACATGGTTGAACGTTCGTTCAGAAGTGTGGCATCGCGAACGCGCTTGACGGCACCGATGACGAGATGTTGCGGTCAGCGGAAGGCGACAAGGAGCTCTCGGAGAGCGACGAGGTGTGAGATGAGTAAGATTACTTCGGGAAATAAATCGCCCATTTCTCTCGCATTCGTTTTTCTTGCTCACAAAGTTCCTTGCGCGTTGCAATCGGAGGTGCAAGTTTTTTCGGTTTCTTGCCTGGAAAATCGGGTGCGCGTTAGAATCGGGGGCGCGTTAGAATCGGGTAATTACGGTACTCCTTCGTCTGGTCCTCCACCCTCACCTTCACCCTGAAGCAGTGGGAAGCTAGTCTCACTAGCCCAAACAAACCCAGCCTGCCAGAATGATAATGTTCCTCTGCCCATCGATTCGACCCAGTGAAATAGAATCCTGGAGCACAGGACGCGGGTTCGATTCCCGGCGGCGGTGGCCGGTTTTTTCATGGACGCAAAAACCAAAAAACGCTCATGTTCGCGAGATTTCGGCGCGTGTTAAAGATCTCCAGGTGGTCAAGATTAATCCGGAGCTCTCCACTATGGCGTGACTGATTGGCTGCGTTGCGTCGGCACGTTAAATCCCAAATCAATCAATCAATCGGGATCCCGGAGCAACAACGCTTACCAGCACATTTTTTTTCTTTTTCCCTCAAAAACACCTTTGACTAGTAGTTACGTTGTTGTACTTCTAGGCATTACGCTCAGGACCACTGTGGGTTAGTGCCCTTGATGCTATTGCCTTCACAGGGAATGTGCCTAACCACACCGTTTAAAAATAGAAAAATGACATAGATCATGTGTTTTCCAAATCAGGTAGGAGAACAGTATTCCGTGCATGCTCGCCTTACCTTTTAATATTCTCGACTCCGGTTTTTCATGACATAGACGTAAAGAGTGCACAGAACAGGGCATTCAATGTATCACAGGTGTTTTGGCCACCGAAATAAGAGGCATTCTACCTCAAGGTTAATAGCATATCGGCATCGGTGCGTACAGTGTTACGCTCCAGTTTGGGCGACATATCTTCTTTCAAAATACGCAAGAATTGCAAACATTCGTTGCTTACCATCCGGTGGGTCTCGGGCGCGCTTTTTTCGGCCATTTGGCTTGCAGTGTTTGCAGCTTCATTCTCGTCTTGCTTGTTGCTGAGGTCACCGTAGACGCTGGCCCCGAGCCACGACCACTCGCGGTCGAAGTTGTTCAACAGCATGCGCCGAGCGCCATCAAAGTCGGTTTTCGAGGCATCCGATTTTGATGTCTTTGTCATGGCGGCCGAGAGAGCAACGGTCACATGGAGGATTTAACGCTCAACAAATGTACATCTTAGCGGGTTGCGGAATGTCAACAAGAGTGGAGTCCGATAGGTCAGGCACGTGGAGAAGTCAAAAGCTGTCTGAACCTGTGAAACCAATTGTTGACCCCGCCTGCCATCCACTCTCCCTCTTTTTCCCGGTAAGGGTGAGGATGAATCATAAGGTACAACCCTTTTCCGAAGGGGGAAAGTAGTGTTAAAGCTATGCTTCATCCTTCTAAGCTTGAGGAGCGTTCCGCCCGGAAGCTCTTGTCCCGCGTTTGCTCCTGTGTTCCGGGCAGAGCCCGAGGACAGAATGCAGGAAAAGACGTTCGGTACCATTTTCACGTCTCTAAAAGATGCACAAAAGTCTCAGATTGGTGGAATAATGTATCTTTGTGAGGTAGAATGTTTTGACAGAAATAAATGGGATTTTTTGCGAAAATTGGCAGTTGTCAAAAACGTAGCTTCCCCACTTTTTTATTTTTATCGGTTGGGGAAGACGAACACAAAACGCGGCGCTACCCCGCGCATTTAAATGCGGCTCTGAGCGGCCGCAGGTTCTGGCGCCGCCGCTTCTATTTCACCACGTACGTCACGTCCGGCCACCGCTATAGCCGCTTTTAAATGCGGAGCATTTCTTAGGCTCACCTGGTCCTGCGTCGTTGATGGCGGCGCCGTCCACACGCTCACTGCGCATGCGCAACTCTCCTCCTTACACCCACAGCTCAGCGATACTACACTATAAAAAAAAGCCCGCCCGCCCGCATCTTCCCACGGGGGGAACACGAGTAAATGCGTCGCATAGGGGTGATTGCATTGCGCGAACGTTGCGTAATTGGGTAGTTTGTGTTTAACGTTTAGATGTGGGGAGGGTTTCGTCTTTACTATTCTTATTGTTGATTTTGGGACACAGGAAGGACAGGTGAGGGTATTGTGATCATTATTATATTTGACCGCAGGTGACTGAATTCCGAGCGGCCGCTCCGCCGCTTATATACACTGCGCGCGCTGAAGCGGGAGAGGAGTATGGGGGAGAGACGCGCATGCGCACACTTCCGTATACAAGCACGCGCCCTTTCCACACCCTTCCCCGCGCTGTTATCACGCAGCTGGCACGCCGCTAGCACGCCGCTATCACGTGTACACCTACCGCAGTTGCTGCTGAGCGTGAGGGAACGCACGGGCTAACTACTGCGCATGCGCGCGCAGACGCGTTCCTCCCGCACCGCCCCAGCTGCTGTTGAGAGCGACGACGCGCACGGGGCAGCTACGACGCATGCGCGCGCAGACTCGCTCCTGCCGCACCGCCGCAGCTGTTGTTGGGAGCGAGGAGGGTACGGGGGAGAGACGCGCACCTGCGGAGGGAGCGTGGGGACGGCGCCGACAACATCGACGAGTGACATCGCGAGTGTAAGAAATGCTCCGCATTTAAAATAAATAGTTAGCGGCGCCCGGCTTCGATCCCACGACTCTCTTGCCGGTACGGGAGGTACGCGGTGCTCTTCCCACTACGCTACAAATCCGGGACATGAGCAAGTGCTACGAACGCGCCTTCTGTCCTTGACTCATTCAAACTACGTCAAGAAGCTACTGATACAACGAAGGCACGCGAAGCTGAACGTCAACGGAAACGACGAACTGAACACTTTAGAGGGGGATGCTGAATTTCCCGTGGGAAAGCTGTGGCGGAAGCGCCACGCACCCTGCAGCTCAACCAGCCCCGTCCGCAGCGCCTCTGATGCTGATTGTGGCAGGTTGCCCCTAGGGATTGGCCAACCAAGGAATCCATCACGAGATAGGTTCGCGTTCAACCACCGTCGTCATCTTCCCGTAGGGGAACCACCGAAGAAGAAGAAGAACGAGAAGACAAAGCTGCGAAGAGGAGGGCGTGTACATCGCTCTCAGCCGGTGCACCAAGGTCAACAACCTTTATCGCACCAAAGCTGACGGAGACCACCGATTCTACCACAGAGACAACATCGACAAGAACATGATGGACGAGTTTCGGCGCCTCCAGAACCACCGCCTACTCACCGTAACACAACAGCACTTGCGTGCCTTTGCCACCGGTGTGGACCCGGACGCGGAATTCCCTCTGGCGCTAGTAAAAACCAGATAACTCAACATAACGGCAACACAATGGAACCACACGGAACCGCCACGATGCTCCGCATCCTCATCAGGGTTCCCCACGGGAAGATGGTGTAATTTTTTTCTATTCAGTTTCGGTTGCCAATGTCACGAGCCGTTTGTGTCGCACACTTTCATATTTGAAGCGCAGTACTTTCCATTTGGCACCCTTTTAAATGCAGAGCATTTCTTTAACTCACGATGTCACCCGGCGTTGTCGGCGTGCCTCGGCGTCCGCAACAGCCGTTCCAGGTGTGCCGTCTCCCCCACTCCTCCTCTTCCGCATCACGCTACCCTCCTCGCTCTCAACAACAGGTCCGCACCCCTCCCCTATACTATATAAAAAAATAATACCGGCGCGTGGTTTCGATCCCACGACCCTGCGGGCGGAACGCAAGGTACATGGTGCTCTACCGCTGCGCCACAAAGCCGACACAGAATGGAAGGCTACGAACGCGCCTTATATCCTTGACTCATTCAAACTACGTCAAGAAGCTGCTGATAAAACGCATTCACTACCTGTGGGCGGAACGTGAGGTAGATGGTGCTCTTCCCACTGCGCCACAAAACCGACACAGAATGAAATTCTACGAACGCGCCTTATATCCTTGACTCATTCAAACTACGTCAAGAAGCTGCTGATACAACGCATTCACTACCACCAACTCCCCAAACACTGAACGTTCACGCAATACACCCACCCCCTATGCGACGCATTTACTCGAGTCCCCCTCGCGGGGAGATGGGCCCTTTTTTGTAGTTATATGTACTATTAGGTGACACTTCTTTTACGTTGACAAACATTTGGGTGCAGTTGGCCTTTAGGTCGCATTACCTGGTTTTAGGTATCTTGCAATGCAGATTTGACTTCTGCAGAATGCCCAAATTGGGCGGTTTTCTGTCGTTTCAGTTCTTACGGGACAGCTTTCCTTGATTTGTGTTTTTTTTAATCTTCCCATATTTGAGCGAGAGCGACCTATGAGATTACCATGTTTCCTTTTGTGAGTATATATTTTTATTCTTCGCACATTATTAGCGCTAGCGGAATTTAAAAACCGCCAATTGTGCATTTTTCCAAATAAAAAAGCTTACTCGTTTGCTGCTTTTTCGGAATTTTTGTTTTACGTGTGTGAGTTGTCGTTCCTAGTAGCTTTAGATCATCGCGTGAGGGCGGTTCCTAAAAGTTTGTTTGTTGCACATTTGATCAGCAAATAACAGAGAATGAAATAACTTTTACCAGACAAAAGGCAAACTCGTCTACAACAGTAAAATTCGAACCAGAACAAAAAAACACCAACCCCATCTGGCTTTTCATACTTAGTTGTAGCTATAAAGATACGCGGAGTTACACAAGGTGTGAAGAATTCTTACACATACGTAGGTAATTATAAGAACTTAAGTACTGCTTTTGCGTTAGATCCGGAGTAAGCATTGTTACCTCAAGTATGCTTACATGCTTTTTTACCAAAGTGCATTTGGCAAGCTACTTTTTTATTTTGTTTGCAATTGTTTATTTCTTGCGCTGTGATGAGGTCCGGGTAAAATTTTATTTCGACATAAAAAAACCATACGCGTTCGCACGTGTTCAGCAAGTTCACTTTAAAGCTACTGAGGTTATTTTGCCTGAGCTTCTTCAGTCGCCTGCTAGAGACGCGTCATGTGTTAGCAGTTTCATTTCACTCTGCTCTTCTTCAGTGACTCAAGGCAGCGGTGGCGCCATCTCCAAGTCATCCCGGGAAGGATTGGCACACTCGTAGCCATGCCTCCAATTATCCATATAGTGTGCTAAAGAATGCGGCGGCCATGGTGACTTCTCTAAAACAGGAGTTTTTCAGCTTTAGCACATGCGCTCTAGTTTTCTTTACATACTTGGTAGCGCCTGAAGACAGCGCTAAGATTTTGTTTGCTAGAGCCTCTGTGGGAGCCAAGTAATCGACGGTCGTCGCGATGCACCGCTCACAATCGTTAGCAATCTGCTCGGAACTGGGGTCTTTTCGCAATTTTTTTTCTAATTCAACACGCATGCTCGGGACACTAGGAAGTCACCGCGAGACACGAGTTCACGTGTGCTGGCCACTTTCTTGGCATTTTTTCTGCGTTAGCGAACTTATCGCTAGCAAACAATGGCGAAAACCCCGAGGAGCAACAAACAACACCACAGCTGGCGCAACACCTGCTCCAGAGAACCTCGACGCGACTTCTGGAACGCCTCGCATGCATTCTTCACGTACGCGCCTCCGCGGTGACCGAGCTATCAGCAAACGCTGCCTCTGATATAATGCTTCGTATCACAAACCCGACGATAGCGATGCATCTGACGATGACTACTACAAGCACAGTGCACAACGACGACGGAACATAAAAATAAACAATTTAGAACTTGTAGAAATGCGAGGTGATTAGTCCTTCAGTTCTCACATACAAAGAAATCTCGCAGCTTTGCTATGATCTAAACCTTGATCTACTTAGGGCAAGCTTCGCCAGTGTTTTCCTAGGCCTTTGTTTTTTGTTCTCACCTTCTGCCCCTCATCGACCGGCTGATTCGAAAAACCGCACGTAGTGCTCTACCTACACGTGGTAGAACTTCCGAATCCCCCTCTGTCACCATACACCCCACCTGCCAGGGCGAACGAAGCAGCCGCCGGAAACAGCTCCCACTCCCCCCCCCCCCCCCCCCAGCACGTACACAGCCCGTAAAGAACCGCTCTTCCTTCAAGCTAATGCCCACACCCCCGCTTCTCGATAAAATCAGCGCTGTGCTCACTCTGCAAACTTCAACTTCGCCTCCCTATAGATAAGGGCTTTAGTTATAAGCCTGAGTTGTGCTTCCGTCCCTCCATACGTCTTGTTGAAAATTCGTTTTAGTATATTTGCAATCTCATTTGTCTGCTCTTCCGCTCCGTTGCCAGTAGAATCCAAGAATGCGATGAAGTGAGGCTTCCGGGGTAGAGCTTGCCTATTTAGAACCATTATAATGAGGCAAAATGCCCATGTGTCGAAATTTCGCAGCAGGTTCAAGATGATAAGGTGACCAAAGTTAATTTGGAACTCTCTAACACGGCCCGCTTTGTAGGAAATTCACGTAGCCTCGATAATTTTTTTTCTATGTTCAGATATAAGAGTTGGGCCTGCGGGGTAATCGTATTGCACGGTTTCGCAATAACTCAACGAATGTTACAAATCCAGCTCTAATGTGATCCATCCTTCTGCTTTGCGATGTTTAACTTTTTCCCGCCGTTCTTTTTCCAGAGTCGCTTCATTTGTTGCCAGGCGCTTTATATTATATTCGTTACAATTTTGCCGAAACCGGACGCAGGTTAAAAGCGACAGCGACTTTAACGGACCACGGAAACAAAATGAAAACACTAAGTATGAACTGGAAATACGTAACGTAAGAAACAACACACCTGAAAGTTGGAGGAGAAGGAATAACTAACCTTTATTGCAAAAGATGAAAAGTGCTGCTTCTTGAGCTCGTGACGCCCTTAACACAAACCTGCGGAGTTGCGCATGGGCTCGAGCGGCGGTGGTCCCCATAAGTCGGTCCTTCAGGTCCGACCTGGTCAGCGGTACGGTATCGAAGGGTCGTCATGAGTGTTCAGGGAGGCATATGTGGTGCAGTAGACTAGTCTGTATTCACTGGCCCAGTGAGGGAAGATATTGATGTGAACTGTGAAGAGCAAACAGGGTTCCAGATTCCCCTGCGAAAAGCTATTAGTGAGTACATGTCGCCAGATGTCGCTTCCACAGATGAACAAGCTAATCGGTCTCACCTTCACAGCTCGGCTGCATTGTCCCTCCACCTCCCTCATGTCTTTTTTCCTCCCTCACTCTCACTCTTCGAGATAAGGGGCGGCATTCGCACGGAATCGCAGGCTTCGCGAGAACTGCCGCTTACGATCAACTTTGAGTCACATTTTACCACCTGAATGTCGAACTCTGAGGCATGGCGAAAGTCGCTGGGCTAGGTCAATATTGATGTCACAAAAAAACTACTATAACATAAATTGAGAGGAGTTTTGTTTATCGTTAGAACTAGCCCTTTTTGTGGCACCGCGCGACTGGCGTACGCACAGGGAGGATGGCAAAAAAATTGGTTACTGCCAGCTGGAAATTTTCGACAATATGTTGCAGGGTGTAGGGCCCGCGGAAAAATTAAAGAGGCTACTGACTCAGTTTTAGAATAACTACTGACAACCCATCATAATTTTTTTGCAAGCACGCTTCACACAGGCTCAACTTTAATATCTGCTGTCGGAAGAAAGGACGATCATGCAGTTAGAAATTTCCAGGAAGAAGGTAAAAAAAAAGCTTCTGAAAGACATGTATAGTACAGAATAGTATCCCGAAGTATTTACTTTTGCGTGCTCTTTAGAAGACTTCAGTGTTTCGTTGTTGTTTCGTTCCAGTTTGACAAGAAAGCCCTAAAGCGAAAGCGAAGCGTTTTTGTTGACACCACTTTTGCACAAAAACAGGGCACATAAAACAAAACAGTATTATGTTCATGACACTAACAGACAAAAAATCCTTTACTATTTTTGTATTTCAAAGGCACATCTGGAGCGGACACCGTGAACCACCGCGGAGCGCGCCGACTCCGCGAAGAGCGCGTACTCCGAAGCTGACTTTGGAACGAAGCCACTCCCGCGGGACCAAAGAGCCGAACCGTGGCGGGAACAGGGAATTCTAAGTATCCTTTGTGACGAGCCTTCCCGAAAACGTCTGGTTCCCGTGGGTGTTTATGTTTATTTTGTGCTGCGTGGATGGAGGAGGCAGAAGGGCGAGCACTGACTGGAAGCGGAGACGGAGGCGACGTTGGCGATGTCACGCGGCAAAAGTGAGCGCCCTGGTGAGTTCCGGCGGACTCTGCCGATTTTGGCGGAGACACTTATCTTGTTCCACGGAGCGATCTCGGCTGCGACGGCGCTCCCGATCTGCCATTGGAATGTGTCAGCTCCAGGGAGAGTAGGATAGTGGCTCCGAAAGTCCTGCTGATCTGCCATGGAATTCAACATATGCTAACTAACGGAAGCACTGCTTCTTCCACAATTTCTGAATACAAAGGGCTCTACATGTCCTCCCAAACAAAGTGTGATGCAGACAGCCTTTTTTCCGGGCGGACCATTTCAACGTCATTTGTTATGCGTCTTGTTACATTTCCCCTTCCGACATAAAGAATACAATGAGAACGTTCTGAGTCATTTCATCTTCCTTAATACTTCTCATTAAACGGAAATAACTACTGGAGACTTGAATACCCCAACCCAAAAGAGTTCACGCGGTTTTACGCTAAATATTTTGAACATCCTCCTGCAGTAATGCGAGGTCGGTTTCTGCCCAGCGTCACACAGCATAAACCGAGCATTGCCTTGTGCGTGCATCAAACATAGGAGCCGTTTAACCCTGTGAAAGGAATGACCAGCGCAGCTCTGCAGCAACGGATTCAAACGTGACAGCCACTAGCCTAAATGTAAAAGCAAATTTTGCTTCTTTTCAGCACCGGCGGTGGTCAACCATCAGATTAAGGTTTGGCGTGGTTAGGCCGTAAACTTTGGCGTGGTTGAAGGCGGTTGAGCCACGTTTGCTGAGCAAATTTCGATTGACGGATAGAGTGTGGATTGACCACACGCTCTTTGGCGCGCAAAAAAAAATCACACGCTGCTCGGGGCAGCGCCGCCTTCAATGCCAACGTGCACTGAATTATGTAGCCCGGCCATTTTTGTGTACTTTGTTCGGTGGGACGCGCAGTTACTCCCCACTATCTTTTTTTGGGCACCCGTCATCTGTGAACGAGCTAGTGATTACACGCTTTCGAGGCGAAAGTCTAAAGGGTGAGCAGCTTCTAATCACCCCTATCTCCATACCGCCAACACCCCGTCTCAAAGGAACTAGCGATAGCACGGTTTCAGTTGGGGGACCCTTTTACTGCAAACTGGTTCAACTCGTGCCTCCAGCGTTGTGGATAGCCATTCAGTCGGCGTGCACAAGCGGCCGTGGTGTTTGTGATCTTAGGTGCACGTGGCCCTTGCTGCAAGGTCCGATGAACGCCCCAAGTCGCTTTCTGTGTTTGTACCTTGAGTAAAAATGATGAGCCACTTTACACTGCGAATTCGAATGGACAGCAAATATTTCTGAACACGATATACACCTAGCACAGAGTTTAGCTGAAACGTACACAAAAATTTCAGTTAACCAACCGAAAGAGCACCTGAAGATCATGCTTGCTGTGTCGTAACGTTTTTTTCTCTCTCACTCAATATCGAGCGTTGACGGCTGTAGTCTTTAAGAAAGAGCTTTGCATTTGGACACGATACCTACGTGCAACTGCATGCAAAAACGTTTGTGGTTCACTCCAGCAAAGATACGGTCGTCGAGCGAAAACTCGGATTTTAGAAAAAGCACACAAGAAACTTGCCCACATTTCCACGTAAAAAACAATTACCTACGATATTCCCCACAGTGCCGCGACAGGTACGAACACGCACTGAACTTCGCTGAAGCGAGAGGGGTTTTGTAAAATTTTTCACGGTATGGGCCCTTACGCTCAGTCATTATGCTCCTAGTCTCTACCTTTAAATGAAACGGACAACTGCTGCGGCACTCTCACTGCAGAAGTCGTTGCTTCCGCGCATCGTGTTTCCTAGGTAACCTTGAGTAAGCAGCTTTGCTTATGGCGTGTACCTGCCGAGCTGTACGCATATATTCGTTTTACTATAATAAACGAAACCAATTTGTACAACGAATTTAAACAAACATAAGAGGAACCAACAGCAGTAAGAAGTAAAAATACAAAATGTTTTAGCCTATGAACTGGCTTCTTTCGATTAGCACAAAAAATATAAACTCAAAAAACATACGGTAACCATAGAAAATTTCTTAGAAAGAACCGACCCCGTAGTGCGGTGTACCCGTAAAACCATGCACAATATGGTAATGTAACATTTAAAATTATTTCTGTTATAAATTCAGCACATTTCTGTAAACAAGAGAAAAACAAAAATAACCAACAAAATAAAAACGATGTAACAACTGCATTTGGCGGAGTTCCGCACAACATAATGTAACACATTAAAAAGTAGCCTAAGTTGGTTACCTTTAGCCAAATCTGCCAATGAAGCCTCACGATTCACAAAAACTGTCACAGTTGTTTCGACCGAAATATTACAGCCAAGCTTTTATCTTCTAATTTATGTTGTCAGTAATACAACCAAAACACTGTGCAGGCAAGAAAAATTTGTCTAACGATGGTGACCATAGTTGAAGTGGGAAAAAAAAACCCTTCCCGCTGTCGAAATCGAAACAGGGGCCATCGCAATATGGAGCTAAAATCTATTCGATTGCGCAACTCCAGCATGGTTAAAGTAGTTCCTCACTTGCGAAGGGTGCATGGACGTGCAATATCAAACAGAAAAGTTATGCACCCTCCGTCTGACGAAGACGATGGTTGAACGCGGAGATTTCTTTTTGCAAAATAAAATATGGAATAGTCAAAATAAAATCCGGTGCGAGTGCAAGTGAAAATGCAAGTGAAAGACGAGCTGAGTGCAAGTGAAAGACGAAGCCTAATCTGTCCGCGAGTCAAAACGGAAACCAACACGACCGCCATGGAATCCCTCACACAATATTTCGCGTCCGGCAACAGTCGCCTTAGAGGGAAAGGGGCATCGTTTTTATGCAATGGTAAATCAAACAGACAAAAAGAACGAGTAATTATGCGGCTAGATTTTATATTACACGCAATTACATGTCTTATTTAAAACAGGCCGTGGTTAGAACGCCCTCACACAGTACTCTAAGCACTCCACTAAGCCGACGTTCATTGGCTTTTCGATGAACAAGTGCGCGTGTGGAACTACTTCGCCGTCCATTATCGTAAACTAACGTAATCTAACCTAACGTAATGAACAGAAAAATGATTTAGAGCTCCAAAAACAAACCTAAGCGATAAAAATTATAACAAATCTTTACACGCGAAAAACAAAGAAGGCATAGGAAACTAACACTGAGCCGCTACATTGCTTCCGCAGACGCTGAGGCCTGTTTCAACTCATGTTTTATTTGAATGCCGTAACACAAAACCCTAGACACTGCATTTGAAATATTCTATCTACAGATTGACTCCGATGGCGTTGTTAAACTTTCGGTAGTACATGGTTCTGTTGCGCTCTAACCCAGTGGACAATGCGTAGAATCAACTCCTCCAATGTTTTTGCTTAGAAAATTGAAATTTTCGCTGCAACAGCTTTGCAGCGTTAATTTCTCAGAGAGTAGTGGAATACATTTGCCAATATATAAACTCGAATTTCTCGAGTTTACAGCAAATGAACTGTTTATTGAATCGAAATGACCTCAACGCCATGCGTAGCATCGTAGGCCACAGCAGTTTTTCGGCCGCCAATAGGTTTCTGCCGCAAACAGTTTCTGCCGGAGGGAATGCAGAGTCATCTTCCGAAGAATTCAGGCGTCCAAATTTTCAGGGAGTACATCTTCCCCCTGGTCTGTAACTAGAAAGGAATTTGGGAAAGGAGGTTCAGTAGCAACCTGCTTTCAAGATAAGGCTCATAGTTAGGCTAGACGGTGTTGACTTCTGCCTGTCCCAGTCCGTTTTTCGCTGGTAAAATAGTTCAGCTTTCAAGGTTAGTACAAAGCACTATCACTTTACTCCCCTCTCTCACTTAAAAAGGTATTCCGGCCTATGATTCACCCCGCTTATTGGAAACAGGTGGGGAGAGGGGGTTACAGACGGGGTAAGCACCGTGGAATCAGGGGCTCGTGCAGATTTGGATTTGCTCGCGTGCTGACCTATTCGTCTCTCGCCGCGAGCGCCGGAGCATCAGGGACATTCAGGGACCCGCGAAGCTGTGCCTTTGCCACCATGCTCGTGGACGTGAGCTGGGTCCTCTTCGTTACCATTGTCAAGAACGTCATACTGAACGAGTGCCCACGAGATCTTGGAGTCGCCCGACGAATGCACTTGAGAAACTTGGTGCGGCAGTGGTCGTGGCTTCGTGGTGGCGTTTATGCCGAACCGGTCAGCGAGCGGGACGAGAGCGATGCTGGACCCACGCCGAGCGACACTGCCCGGCTGAAGCGACAGCGAGATGGCCCGGATGGTAAGTAATAAATTTCTGCATTTTAACAGCGAATGTAATTAGCAAATCATTATTTTAGTGTCCCCAATTAAAAATACCAAGAAATCGCCGAGCACGGGCACGTGAGCGCGAATTCGTGGTGACCACCAAGGGGGACGTTTACCATGTCAAGAATCGTGGCAACACTTGCTCGCAGCGGTGTATGTCTTAGAGTATACCGCTACAAAGAGACGTCCAAAATATTCCACTTAAAAAAAAACGGAGCTGATTCCTAAACCTGCTGAGATGGAGTGAAGGTCGTTGCGGCAGTGAAGAAGCTAATCGGCTGCAATAGTGGGAGTTATAGTTGCACACAGCTTCACTACCTTCACTTCTGACGTGCTAGTGTGAGCTTAAGTAATTTTTTCTTGGCTTTTATAACGTTCAAGTAACTACGTCGCACAAGCTTGAGCGCGTGATAATCGTAGAGCTGATATGGTGTTCACCTTAAGCTAGAACGATGCTTCGCGGTTGTGAGGGAAAATAATGTGTAGCACGTGTTTTTTGGTGTACCTGTATAGTGTTTTTTTGTTTTGCGGGGAAATGAACTCTGTGAATACATATTTAAATAGCTGGACACTCAAACTATCAATTTCGCGAAATTTTAAGAGTTCTTTAAAGCACCCCTCCCGTGTTAAGAGCCACGTAAAATGTGCGAATCTAGAGGAGCTGGTAAACAGAAGGCATCGAATCATTGTTCAATCATTGCCTTGAGAAGTGTTTCTCAAAGCTGAAGGCAAGCGTTTGATACCCTTGAGCTCAAAGCGACCTACAAAGTACTTGAGCACTGGAGCTTCAAATAACCGAACTCACAGAAGTCAGTGCATTCAACAGTCCTACCCGGTGAAAAAAGTAGCGTAAGCGTCGTGGTGGGAACCTTTTACATCTGCGGGAAATTTGATTGCGTTATGTTACAGTTGTGAATCAGCAGCAGCGGCCAAGTAAATGGGAATGCGTACATCCCCTCTGCCAAGGGTTAATGATAGACAGCCTTTCGTGCAAGAATATATTGAGGTGTCGACAGTGAGTAGACGCTTTGTGGGGAACGCAGTGCTGCCAACTCTAGGGTAATTTCCCAAGATCTAGGGGATTTGGGTCGTCTTTAAGGAAACGGGGAAATTGTCAACTTCAAGGGAATTTTTCGCGTCTCCGTGGTCTTTGCCTTGAGTCGTGTAATGGTGCCCTTTATTATATTAGCATTCATTTTTTATATATCTATGCACGTCAGTTTTCCAATGAAGCGCAGAAATCGATTTCAGATAAATGAGCATCCAACAAAACTATCGCTCCTAAGTTTACTGTCGTTGGTGTAAATTAAAATGACTGATGAATTTTATAAACTTGCTCGCTCGAATATCTCATGCCTCTGTGCATCGTCTGTGCTCGTTCATATTATTCTTTTTTATATATTTGCGTCGTTATACAAGTGCACTCTTTCGTATTTTTGTGTAAAATGTTGTGGAGTGCAAGATTTGTCGTTTTTGTGACAAATGCACACGCAAAAATAAACCTTGCGGCAGGGTGTACTTTGATAAACGTATTGTGCGCTGTGCGGAAATATTGGGATGGCGTTTCGCCGCCCCTCGGGGGAACGCTCTTATGTGGCTGCCTCAGCAAGCGATTGGGCCCGGCGCTCGCAAAAATTGCTCCATGTGGTTACCGCTCAGCACAATAACGGTGAGAAGAAATTTATAACCGCATTCAGCAAACGTTAGAGAAATCTGGGGAATTTCTTTTTCCGAGCTAGGAGAAAAGGGGCTTCGCTGGTTGGCAGCACTGCGGGAGCGCGAACTAGTTTCTACACTCTGGTACATGTGAAGACCACAGCGGGGGAGGGCATTGCGGAGACTGCGGCTAGACGGGGCGCACGCGTAGGAACCGTTTTCGTCTGTGTTTGTAGGCGTTTTTTGATGGAAAAAGACATAACTGGGTGTACACGTCTGGCTTCATCACCGGCGTTGTGGTACGCACAATGGCGGAAAGTAATGTTGGCAGCACTAGCTTTTTATGTCGCAGTTTCTGCTATGTACCACGGCGCATCGTTTCTCGAGATCCCGTTCCATGTTGTACTCTGGTGAATAACCGCCTGAACGTCAAGGCGTTCGCAAATGTATGATTGAGGCCCCAGCGCCAAAGCGTACTCTGTGTTAAGGCCAATCTCCATGCAGCAAAATGTTGGCGAAAAAGCGGCGAACGACGCCCGGCTGCGGCCGCTCCACCGCCGGCATAGTAAATACGGCTGTTCACCGGGGACCTACGCAAGCTAGATGTCGAACGTACGGCGGCGAACGCGACGGGAAGCGGCAAACTGCATTTTGAAGCCGCAGCCAATCACAGCTTTTGTCGTAGGAAGTTAGGTGAATATGCCGCCATACCGAGTTAATTATAATAAAAGGATAATTGCATTCAAATCTGTATTAAATAACACGCTGAAAAAGTAAACAAAGCCCAGTAAATATGACGTTGTGCTGTTGAGCCCAAGGAGGCAGGTTCGGTAGTAACATTGGGTTCGGTTGCGGCGGACGCTTTTCTGATGGAAGCGAAAAGCGAAAACTCCCGTGTTTTCGAGATTTCGGCGCACGCACATTAATGATCTTCAGGTGGTCAAAATGAATTCGGAGCCCTCCACTACGGCGCGCCTCATTGCCTGTGTAGCGTCGGCGCAATAAACACCCACAACCAATAAAATCAACAAAGAAACAATTTCAAATCTAATGCAATGCGTGGTGGTGTGTCTTTCAGTGTTTACATAAAAAAAATCTTCCATCTTAGCCATAGTTCAAGCCTTGCGGGAGTTAGTGCTAAATTCGACATATTTTATTTTTTTGTTCGCAGACTGAAGGTGGGGATGCGGGTTGTATGCAAAGACGGGTTGCACGCGCGAAAATACGGAAGTACACCACCTCAACAGCCCTTGAAGTGCAGGTCGCGCTGGCCTCCCCCCTCCTTCCCCTCTTTCCCCAAAAGAAAAAAACAACAGCTCTTTACGAACACCTGCCGGTCGCACAAACCTCCCCACGCCCTCGGAAACAGCCGTAACGAATTTACCATTGTACGAACCAGCTTCAGACTGGCTTTCAAGGCCAATTTCCCGTCAAGGCTTTCAGGCTTTTGTTCACACGCCGCGGTGCAACGAATTCATTGGGGCGAAAAGGCGCCTTGCAGGAGAGTTCCTATCCCGAGATGGCACTGAACCAAAAAGTCGGTGTGACGAGTTGGCCTGTGACGAGTTTTCCGGTGACGAGCGGGCTTGTGACGAGTGGGCCCGTTCCCGTTTTCACTGAAGATAGGAGTGGCCAAACCAACGCGTTCTAGAAGCATCTCTGAGCCATTCGCGACGCTGTTGCTGCTGCTTTTCTGTCTTCCTACGTTTAAAAAAAAACGGTCTGTTTACAGTCTGTGGCCACACCACTCAAATTTGATTTTTTTACGTCCGTGTAAAAAATGCCCCGCATTTATATTTTCGATTTCACTCAATATGCGCTAGCACACCTGCAGCTGCGGCGAAGAGCAGACAGAAAGCAGGACTTTCCTGGCGTCACTTTGCTTTGAGCACAAACAAAGAGTAGGGTAAAAAAAAAGTTTTTTTTGGAGTTCGACTGTCGTAACGGATTCCCTGCCAGGTACGTCTTAAAAAATGACGCCCACCTCCCCTCTCGGGAACCCTGGTGTGATGCGACGCTGAGGAGGGTTCAAGCGCAAGCGGAGAGCAACCGTCGACCGAAAGGCCGCCGGAGAGCGGCACACCGTTTATATGCGCAGCGCGCCCGAAGGAGAGGAGATCGCGGAGATAGAGAGAGTGTCGTGGCTATGACGCAACACAATCTAACACAATCCACTTTAATTCAATCCAAGCCAAGCCAATCGAATCCAATCCAATGCCCCTTACGAGAGAGTGTTCGCTATCGGAGAGGAGAGGGGGAGAGTGGCTGTGGGCAACAACGGACGCAAGTAGGAAGGTCAGGGTCGCCGACAAGAGATGCTCTGAGCGTCGCATCTAAAAATGACTCACTTGATTGAGAAAATCACGCAGCTATAGCAATGGTGGTCCACGGCTACAGAAGCAGCAGAGCTGAAGGCCTGTCTCCCTTCGTCGGAGACCCGCCTGTTGCACCTCTCATGGATTTCAGAATTTGCCGCCTAAAGGTATCCATGGCTAGAAGTCCCGGATCTTCTTGTCCAAAGGCTTTCAATTCTCTCCTACAGTGGACCGCGTTTTCATGCACGAGAACCCGAGCCAGCTGGCGTTGTGAACTCGGGGTCTGTAGGGTGAACTCGGCGTTGGTGATCCCCACGTGAGGCGGGAACGCACGTGAACTGGCGAGAATGACCGCAAGTGAACGATTACGCCGCGAATGTAGTGACATAGAAGCCGGTTTGAAAACGCGAATAACTTTGTTTAGATTCCTACCGCAAGAAGCTTTCTATCTCTGATTCGTATCTTTTCGTTTCATGCGGTGGCGGCCTTTTATTTGTTGTCTCTTGTGCCTAATTTTGGGGTTAGGTTATGGCTTTTGAACAGCCGAGCGGGTTAAGCTTGTTGTTCCGCCGTGATGCGTTACCAGGAATGTCAGCCCAGCCGAGCGCAATTAAACATGCGCCCCTGAAATAGTGCCGGGTGTCGTTTAGGCTTGCTCGTGGTCTTGCGCCCCGAGCGTGACTAGCAAAAAATACCGAGATAAAAGGCCGAGCGCACGTGAATGTGCGCCTCATGAGGACCGTCCGACATCGACCAACTCGACACACGAGAACACTCTGCCCAGAGTTCGTAGCGTTGTTTGTCGCGTGCTGTCATCCTGACCATTTCCCATGTATTCGCGTTTGAGTTGTTTTCTGGCGTAAGCTACACTGGCCGAGGTTGGGCAGTTTCGCGTGTCCAGTGAAGGTCCATTGTGCGCAATTGCGAGGTTCATTGGATTTTTTCTGTTGGATTGTGTTCTGTCGTAGCCGCCACAGACGCACTGGCGCCAGCACGTGCCCAGGTGTGCGCCTGAATTGCGCAGTAGCCAAGTTTGAGGCTGCACCGTAGCCGCTTGATAGTCGTCTCACGTGGCTCGTGAAGAGCCGTGCTGAGCATGCGCGAGGAGCAGTTACTGGACTGGACTGGGCTGGATTAGATTGAATTGAACTAGACTGGACTGGATTTGACTTTATTGCTCCCTTTAGCTCACTCTACGTATATCCTGGCATAGCAGAGCTGAACCACTACTAATTTTTTACACTTTTATTTACTCCACTTACTTGCCAAACCATTAGCTAAACTAATAGATTTGCCTCCCGCCATCTCAAACTTACCATTTCCTTCTGTTCTATATTTCAACGATCCCTCACACCTTTCCTGCCCATGCAAACATGTTTCATTTTTCCTCCCCTTTTCTTCTAAATCGTCAACCTTTTCATAACTGCACCTAGGAATACCTCTCTTGCCTACTTTTTTAACACCACCACTCCAGCTGGCTTTTTGTCACCTGTATGACCTGCAGTTGAGGCTTCCCTTCACCCCAAATCATCGGGCATCTCTCACGGTCGTATCCCCATCGTCCCGCCGTGGTCGATTTCCATGCACTCTATGATAATATGCTCTCCGGTTTGGCTGACCCTGCTGCAAAAAACACAGGTTTCATCATGTTGCCTTTAGGTACCCACGTATGCCCGCGTTCTCAGACAACCTGCTTGTTCTTGAGAGGGAAATGCACTGGCTTGCGTAGTTCCATATTAACCTTCCTTCCTGATATGTGGTTTTCCGTCCCATAAGTCTAAAGGGTTGCGCTTCCAATTCCTGTGCCCTATTCTTCGTCGGTGCTGCCTTTAGCAGCTTTATAACTAATTGATATACCCCACCATCTTCTACCGACTTCCCGCGCCGTTTGGTCATCTTTGTTAAATGCGACGCATCTCTTGCTCTGAGGCATGTCCCTCCTGCGTCGTCGCGGCGTTGTCCGCACGCTCACTGCACATGCGGAAGTCTCCTCCGTTCTTCTATCCGACAGCTGTGCGCAACACTCTCACTCCGTCTCATTATCATAACAACAGCTGCGGGTGTGCGCTTCGCTGCTGTGTGTGCGCGCATGCGCGCGACACATTCTCCCCCCCTCCCCCCCCCCCCGGCTTCTTTCCTTTGAAAAGCGGGAAGATAAGCGGGGGAGAGCACGGCGCCGGATCAGTCCAGCGCTTGCTCTCGCATTTGACCTGACTTTGCTTGACGATACCTCCGTGCAAAATCTTCCAATGAAGACGTGATGGAAGAGACAGTCCCTTCAGCGAGTGGACTGACGCAATCCAATACCAGCGTCAGTCCAAAAGCTCCCCCTGTGGCGTCGTATCACATCAGGTTTCCCTCGCGGGAAGATGGGCGTAATGTTTTTCCTCCAAGTCACGAAGGATCTCATCAAATGCCATCCGGCTCTGTGCTTCTTTTGTCTCAAAAGACGACCAGCCCATATCGCCCTGCACCGATTCGCTCGAGCTTTTGCTGTGGGCACCAAGGGCCAGTCTGCCTATCGCCTTCAGATTTACCATTCAGGCCCCCTTAAGTCTCTCCTTCATATGCAGAGAACCGAATCTCCAAAAATCAATCCTGACACTGAGACCTCTTTTCAGACATTCCTTGAAACCTCACATTTTCGTAGCCCCAATGTGCTCTATGCTTAAATATAGCCGCGTTCGTTGTTACTTTTATATTTAACCGAGCCTAACGTAGATGCGTGTAGTCTCCGTCGTCGTTAACTGGAACTCCTAAATATTTACACTCCTTTATCCGATGTATTTAAACTTGCTGACTGCTACCGTTTTGTGCTCCCTGTCATCGTTAAAACCATTATCACCAATTTTTTTCTGCTAAGGATACACTAGGTGCGTCGCTTCTTCATCGCGTATATTTATAAGGTTTTGAATACCTATCCGCCTCTCAGCCATCAACCGTACGTCTTCATCAGATGTCATCAAGAGCTGGCGCCCCGTGGCACGGCATGGTCTGCTCGCTCTCAAGCGAAGCACAGCGGGGCGGCCAACAAGATGTGGTCGCACCACCTGGCGCAGTGTCAAAACCTCAGTATTCTTAAACACTGGGACACCTTAAGCTACAACAGCGGCCGAGAGACACCCTATTGGTAATTGTGGGTGCACAAATGACAGTACGAGCCCTAGGAATTCCTCCCGCAGATTCACTTTGACGCCACTGGAAGGCACTTATTTTTTTCTTGTTGTTTTCTCTTTACACAATTCAAAAAGAAAACGCCCACCACCTGTTAATATATTTTAGCAGGAGCTGTTGAATATTTTTGTACCCTTAGCATTTTTCCTGGTTGTTTGTGTTCGTAATCTTTCTAGTGTACTTTGAACCTGAAGCCGGATAACGTAACAGGGTGGTTTGAGAAGAGATATGCGTGTTTACAACATTCTTCTTTTTTGCTTCATGCTAGAGATGTCATTCAGTATGTACGCTTTAGCCGGCTAATTATATACCTTGCCTCGTTATATTCCACTGTGCAGACGAACCAGGGCCTTCGAAGCGGGGGCGGAATCTTTGCGAGCCTGAACAAGTACCTGTTGAGGAAGACCCTTCAAACCCTCACCCACAGCAGTCGGGTCCTGTCGTAAAAGAGCCTGGACACGCTGACGACGCCGCCCAGGGGGATCCGGTTGGGTTTCCTGACGTTCTCAGAGAGCCACAAGCGCACTCCTGCCCCCCAGATGAAGACGTCTTGCAGGCTTGCGAATTAAATCACCCACGGAAAGTCGAACCGGATGACGTTGACGGGTTTGGTGCACCTGTATTGCCTGGTTTAAATTTCTACTTCCCGGCGGAGGAGCGACCAGAAGAACTCGACCACGCAGGCGTAAAACCACTCCCGGAATTGAAGTTGGAGGATATTGTGATGGAGCTGGGAGAGGAAGGAGACGACTGCCTTGGCCGAGGAGGTGTATTCCGAGAGCTAAATGTGGACAACTTGCCGGAGGAACCATCCCTGTTTCCTAATGTATCCCTTCTCGAGGAATAGAAGGCTTGTGCTTGCGCTGAGAAACTCTGTCTGATACAACCTGCATTTGTTTAGGAATACCTAAAGCTGATGTTCCTGCTTTGTTTACGCATGACATATAATAAATAAACAGCTCGTGTGCACTAATTTCCTCCGTCTTTTCGTGCTCAGTTGTCTGTTAGCATTTCGCATAAGTATTATGTATACCAGATATGCTCTACAGTTCGCACAAAAAAACGGCCTGATGAACGGAAAAAGTTGAATAAAGCTAGTCTAGCTGAACTACTCCGACTAAATTTGCAATCAAAAGTCCGTCCGCCTTTAGCAGGCGTGTCGCCTATTCTGCAATGTGTCACGGTAGAAAAAAAACAATGGGTCCAAAACATCGCGTCCTTTTCTGGCGAAAAATGAAAATTGTCGGCTGCAATGGTGTGACTCCTTGAGGGAATATGGAACCATGATGTAGCATGATGTATCACTACGAACACATCGTGCTACTGTATTATAACTGCTACTTGTTTTTACTCGCCCGTTTTTTACACGTCATCAAGCATATCCTCAGTTGGAAGATTTTTGCCGCAGTTGTATCTTTTAGACTGGTAATGAAGAGAGCTGCCATCAAAAAGAAGAATATAGTGGCAATCAAAGCCATAGGCATGCGTCCATGGCTGAGGATAACGAGCATTTAAAGGCAACAGGGTTCTCGTAGAATGTGAAGCATATCGGTCAAGGTCAAAAAGGGAATGCATGCTTAACGATCTGGAAAGCACAATGCGGGGCATCCGCCGCGTATCCTCGCGGTTCCCCCAGTGCGTTTTGCTGCAGAGGCAACGACAAGTTCTTTGATATCGGCCGCGGCCATGCTTTTTTTATGCAGGCGAAAACGCCCGCTGTCGACGTTTCGGCGCAGTGTAAAGATGTTCCCCTCGTCAAAACGATTGTGGAGTCCAACGCTTTGGCGCTCCGTATAGCCCAAGTGTAGCCTCGGCGCGTTATAGGCCGTACTCAATCAATCAACCAAATTAGCATTGCTGGGCGCTACTCTCAAAAGCCACTCATCAATGATTGACCTTACAACTCACGGTAGTTGGCGTGTGGCGGTGCATTCGCGGGCGTTCGAAGCGCCTCCTGCTGCAGTGAATAACCAATGGTACAAAATATCGAATTCACATTGGTTGGGTGAACATATGAACATTCGCAAATGTTGCTCAATGCGATTTGAATTTACCGCGTTTCACTGCTACAGGCCGGGTTCTCGATGCCGACGCTGCAGTACGGCGGTGACGCGCGTGAATCTAGGCGACCAACTTCAAGGTTTATAGATCCGCGTGGCCGTGCTCCACGTTCCACTCGCGCAAGACCATTCACGCAAGACCGATTGCGCTCAAGCACATTTGATTAATGTTGCATATCCGTATTATGGCTCTATGAAGCACGACAAATAAAATATTTGCACAGCGCCCAGGTCAGCGGTGACACTTCAGTAGAAAACACGAACGTAATTTTGCTTCCTTAAACGGCCTTAAAAAAGGAAAGTGTATAGTCTATATGACAGGTATACCCTAACATTATAGTAAATAAACATTGAGGCGGAACTTCAAAACAGCTTACCTAAAATACATGTCCCTTTGGGAAGTGACCCTCGATTTTAAAGACGCTATCTTTCTTGGGCTACTTAAACGCCGAAATTCTCGTCTGTCTGTCTGTCTGTCTGTCTGTCTGTCTGCCTGTCTGTCTGACTGACTGACTATATTCAGCCTCCCGGCCCAAAAATAGATCTCGCGCAATAGTCTTATATACTGACAGCCAAAAGTAAACGTGTAAGCCTGGTTTATATGTTCATACTTGTCAACCTTGTTGAACAAGACATTACGCAAATATAATACAGGAAGTTAGTACACAAGGGCTATTTACAGTATTCCTTTATTAAATAATTCATGGATGCTTGGTTTTACGATAGGACATGATATTCTACATCTACTGCATGAAACCACCGCCTGCTGTTGCCCGCGCCATTTCCAGGCTGCATATGAAAAATCATGCTAGAACAGCAACGAAAGATGATGGTGATGATGTCATCAGAGATATTGGCATGTACCCACAGGGGGGGGATTGGCAGGGATAAATCGGTTTTTCCACAAGCGTATATGGGTTTCCTAGTCACTACAGCGAGCCGTTACCTGAGCGTGCTTATGGGGGTTATATCACAGCATAAACGTACCTAAAGCATAAAAAACCAGCCCAACTGAAATAAGTAACAGCCAAAACGGACCTGCAATGGTTGAAAACCACGGTGTAGAAAATTATTCAACAGAAATATATGAAACCGACCTAAAAGGGGAAAATCCTCAAGATCGTACTAGAAGCAGTAGCTGAAACTGACCGAAAGGCCACGAAAATACCCAAAATCTTATTATAATGCATAAAGAAGTCATGATTAGATTATATGCGTGATAACAAATGCTAATATTGTAATATGGCAAACGCCTGAAAAAGAAATAGTTAAGGAATTTGAACCCAGGTTACTATGCTTGCTTCGCAGGAGCGGAACTACTACATTATGAGACAGAACGGTTTTGAGCCGTTAAATTGAGGGCCACATGCACGCGGACATAGCTTCAAACATGCCCCTAGATGGTGCCACGCGTCGCTTGGCAGTTCTGACTAGGAAACGCCTATACACGTTCCACTAGCTAGGTTCCACGTTCTGCTTGGAACGCACGTTTAGCATGGCCACGCGGTTCTATAAACCTTGAAGTCGCCCGCCTAGATCCACGCGCGTCACCGCCGTACTGCAGCGCTAGCATCGAGAACGCGGCCTGTAGCAGTGGAACGCGGTAAATTCAAATCGCCTTGAGCAAACCCTGGGTGTGTTTACCTTGGGATGAGCACGACGGTACAGGGACACCATGAGAGGTCAGCGGGAAAGCAAAAGGAGGCATTTCCTTGGCAAATGTCTACAAAGAGTATCGTGTTTTGACGACATTTGCAACAAAAGTAGCAGATACGCGGCCATTTTTTTTCGGTTTGTGTTGCCGACCGAAAATAACCATGATTATTACCCAACACTAACGGGCGTTTCTGTGTGCGCGAAAAACAAGGAACGGCTTACAAATAGACAGGGCAAAAACGCAATAATGACTTCTACGAATGTAGTTCTGCGGATCAAGCAGTTAAGAACAAAAAATCAACCGTCCCCAGTTACTTCACTCGAAATGTGAAAAGTAAATAATCTCCCTGACACCTATGCCACAAAATGTCCTTCCCTGCCTGTCCTCCCACTCATCAGCAGATGATCTGCACTTTCCGACGATGCGCAAGTTGGGCACACAGCTGAATTGTCGCGACCTTTATTGAAAGTATATCTTCGGCTAAACGGCAAGTTCAGGCGTGGGCGGTGTTTTGTTTTAAAGACCACAAGATTAGAACGCGTTAAAAATAGAATTCACAATACGGGTCAATACCGAAGAGGTTGATGACTGCGGTGAGGATCCTGCCACTCCAACAATCATGCAGTCCACCCAGTTGCAAAGATAGGGACTTTGTTGTACGCCCTGGTGAAAGGATGCTGGGTCATTTAGAGGAGCAAGTTGCCTGTGCTGGTAGTTAAGCTGTATCGCATGTCGCCTCGTCTTCCCGGGTCACTGGACACCCACTGATGTCGACGTGATGAAACTGCTGCCTTGTCGTTGAGTGATCTTTGCTTGTTTCGCTTTCAAGCTGACTGCGCTTGTTCCACAGCATTAGGACGGCCTATAAGGCGCCACGCGAGTCAATGTACATCACCCGTTTCTGTGGAGAACAGTAAAACCCAGCCTTAAGGACGTGAACACGAGAGAGAGGAGACAACACACACGCTGGGACTAGCAACAGTTTAATGAATAAAATTCAGAAGGAAAATCAAGGTCAGGGCATGCGCCGTAAACTAAAGAAAGAAAGGTCAGCTGATGACGCTGTTAAAAATCGGCTCTTTTTCAAATACTCAGATTCTTTACGTGATACTGTTAGTAAGGGAAGACTGACGCACATATCATAACCATGCTTACGTATTTGGTAAGCTTTGATAAGCCCCCGCTCGCACTTTGTGGTTACCATACCAATTATTTGTGTTTTGTCAAACAGGTGGCTGCATCGACAACTGCATGGGCAGGCACATTTGCCCCTCCGCCTGACGTTACCGAAGTTTCATGTTCTTTTAAATGAACGTTCAAACAGTGTCCCGTCGGCCCAATATACACTTTATCGCACTTCAGCGGTATGCGGTAGATAACATTTGTCGTGAACTTCGTGAATTTTGTGGCATGGCAGGTTGTGCACATGTCATTTCGTTTGCGGTTTTCAATTTTTGGACAAAGGCTTGCCAGCTTACACGGTGGCGCAAACACTGCGTGTACCCCATGTCTGGTGGCCACTTTTTTATATTGTGCGAGATGTTGTGAATGTACGGGATTACTTCCAGTTTCTTATGGTCCTCCAAAGCACGTGCCTGCACCCTCCCGCCCGTATCCTTTCTCATTTTGTCCAACTTTGTTTCGACTACCGACTTCAAAAAAGCATCAGACAAACCAGCCATTTGTAAACGCTGAACTTGTTCGCCAAAACTTTGTTCCATTGAATAGTGACAGAGTTTTCTAAGGGCGTTGCTAAAACACAGTGATGCTATGCAACGCTTGACTAACTTCCAAGACAAAGGGTTTAAAAGGGCAGCTCAATTCAATAGTTTTGTTTTCTGAATTGCGGTCAAATAAGTACTTTAAACGTGTAAAACTGCCACAACGGGGCCTTGGGGGTGATAAGTGTTTAGAGAAATGCAAGTTGTATTGCTAAAGAAATGCAAGCTGTATTGTTCTTATCACGAACGAAGGCTCGATAAAATTATTTCCCAGTACTCTGCTCTGCTTAGCCTGTAATTGAAAACACTATGGGCAAGCCTCACGTGTTTTCCGGGTAGGGGCGCATGAAATCTGGCCTCAGCTGGAATGCTTCATCCCCGATAAACCAGTGAGGCACAACCTTAAGGCTTCTTGGGAGACGGGCTGGCAAAGGGAAGACCAGGGCTTGGTCTTGCAACTGCCTTCCAGATGAAGTCGCCTTCAGTACTCTGCCGTCACTGTGCCGGCCAGGGGCACCGACGTCTACCATTGTGAACCGGTATCTGGCGTCAGCAATCACCATCAGCACAATAGAAACTGTGCCCTGGAATACATTAAATATTATTCGCATGAGAAAAGGCACACACCAGGTTCTTGCGGCAACAGCACCGCAAATAAATTGTACCCTATAGTTCTAGTACTTGCTCCCAGGTTTCGGATGCGCCTTGATTTGAACATGTTTGCCGTCCACTGCACCGAGGCAATTTGGAAATTTCCAACTAGTACTGAACTTTTCAGCAACATTTTGCCATTTTGCAAGCCCTGACACCTAGGTTGAACCAAGAATAAGCACTTTTCACGAATTACTTCTCTTGGCATGGCGTCAGTCAAACTTAAGTATCTTTACTGCTCGTAAGTGCACTTAATACATTGTACACGTATCATTTGTTCCACAAGAATAACAAACAAAAATTCGCCGAGCAATACTCACGGGTAGGTACAGCGGCTGCAAGCGCTGCCAGAGCACTCGACACGTTTCGTGCACAACGCGCCTACATGTCGATGGTGCAATGCGAAAACTCAGTGCAACCTGCTTAAGGGCACTCCCAGTGGAGTGGTACTTGCGCAACACGAAAGTATTTGGTGAGGTGAAAAAGTATTGGAAGGTGCTATTCATTCTGCAGTCAATGCTGTACCTGAGGGTGATGGCCAGGCTCTTTTCTGCACAAAGCGGTTCTCATCCCAAAAATACCTTCACCAAGTCCTTTTTGACAAGCTGCAGCAGTTCATCGAACTTTGTCGGTGTCATTCGGTAATAAATGAAGAACATGGTGCAGTCCTGCAGCTCATGACTTGGAACTGCAATGATCGGAGTAAAACCGTAACAACGAAGAACGGTTAAATGCGGAATGAATTTTAAGCAATTTGGAGCTCGCAAACGTACACTGTCGTTTTTTTAGGTTATTCATTGTGTTTTGTTTAGCTTCCAAAAGCTAGTTAACACATCAGATCTATAGCCCTCACCGCATTACAAAGGCTATACGCCACTTCTCTTTAGGACCCGAAGAAAAATTGCCACCAATAACAACGGTAATATTAGGGCAGGATCGGAGGTGGGGCGTCGAAGAATGACACAATCTCCCATTATTGACTAGCGCTTGTGTGTGAATTCTGGTTTGTCGCTGTAGTCTGAAGTCTTTATTTTTTTTCCTTTTTTTACAAAGGAGGGGGCAGCCGCAAGAAGCCGCTGGTTGAGGCGGCTTGACGAGGCGACTGCCCCGGACACAGGGGCAAGGTTACATACCTTGATAAATAGGAGACAATTCAAAAAGCACTCGCAAGATATCGCGTGCGTCACATTGCCTCCCATCAGCTATAAAGCACACATATAATGAAACACAAATCACTCAGAAAAAATAAATCCTGTGACATACATAAGCACTTACGAGTTCAATATACACACACTTATACCGCACTAAATTTGTTTCTACACAGGTTGATAAAGTACTTTGGATAATCATCATGACATCGAAGATCCGGAATAACATGCGTAAGTCAAATATAAAAAGACATAAAAACCACAATACCCACTGTTACGGTAACAGTGTAAATTCAGATACATTAGTATTCTACGACGTATAACATAGGTTATTTTCTATTATGGATTTTTTAATTTGTTTTTTAAACACACTGGGAGCGCAAGAGAAATTAATTATTCCTATAGTTTTATTAATTATGCTGACGCTCTGAAACAAGAAGCTTTGCCTGCCGTAGTTTGTCCTCGCTTTGGGCGCATGCCTTGTTATGCATCGGAGTGAGTACTGCGTAGCTGATGCAGGGTCTGTTGTCAAGGCCAACTTGTCGTTGTACACAATTTGTAGTAGTTTTAGAGAATAAATCTGACCTGCTCTGAGCATGCTATCTTTTAAAAAGAGAGGCTCTGTTCTTAAGTTGATCATAGGACCATTGTAATTCATTTTCGATTCGGATAACTTTTTTCTGCAATTTAATTATCCTGGTATAGTTGTGGGCACTTGTTGTGCCCCATACCACTGCACCATAGCATAGTTTAGAATAGAAAAAAGTATGGTAAAGTTGTATTTTCAACCAAGTAGGAATAAGGTGCGCAATTTTGTGCATTATTCCAATGGTTTTAGATAATTCACCACAAAGTTGGTGTACATGTGTATTTCATTTTAGATCCTCTTGAAACCATACGCCTAAACATTTTTGCTGCTTGACCCTACTGATTACAGATTTTCCAAACTTAATCGTAAGCGGCCTTTCTATTACTTTATTGATGGGGTGGAATATAATGTACGTGGTTTTGGAAGTATTTAGTTGTAGTTGGTTCGGTTTTAACCAGACTGATAGCGAATTCGAGTACCTATTTACTTCATCTTCAAGGTCGTCTATTCTGTCTGACCTAAAAAACACATTGGTATCGTCCGCGTACATGATTATTTGCGAAGAATTAGGTACGTTTACAATGTCATTCACATAAATCAAAAATAGCAATGGGCCTAATTTTGACCCCTGTGGTACGCCTGGTTGAAGTGTCAGGGTCGTAGAATAGCTGGATCCGGTCTGCAAGAACTGTCGTCTACCGTTCAAATAACTGTCAATCAAGTCAATCGCAGTACCCCGTATTCCATACCTCTGCAGTTTACTGATTAGGATTCTGTGACTTATCGAGTCAAAAGCCTTTCTTATATCCAAGAAAAGCCCTAAAGTGAACTGTCGTTGTTCAATATTCTCAATTATTTGGTCTTTTATACGCAAGAGAGCTTTCTTGGTTGATTTTTGTTTCTGGAATCCGAACTGGTTTTCCTCGATTACAGAATGCTTGAAGAAGAAAGTTTGCAGCCTGTCAAGTATTATGTCCTCGAATATTTTTGAAAAGATGGGTAGTACTGAAATTAGACGGTAATTTGAGAACGTTTCTTTGTTTCCCCCTTTAAAAACTGCCGTTACACGGGCCAGTTTTAGTTTATCCGGAAATATCCTAGTTGTAAGGGACAAGTTAATTATATAAGCTATGGCATCGTTAATTAAATAACTAACATGCCTAATTGGGCGCGCACTGATTCCGTCTGCTCCTGGGGCAGTGTGGTTTTTTAGTTTCCTTATCGACGTATCTACTTCAACTGCATTGGTTGGTCGCAAGAAAATTGATTCACTTATTTCTTGGGTAACTGTTACCAGTTCACTGTTTTCTAATGATGTTTCAGCTGGGTAGGCGCCAGCTTTTATAAAGTGCTCATTCATACTATTTGCTAGGTCGGCACCTTGCAAAAGGCAGCCATTCACTGTTATCGCCTGTGGGACTTGTTTAGTTGGCTTTGTGTTTGTTATCCGATTGATAGCGTCCCAAACCTTTTTCAGCTTGTTTTGAATGTCCTGGAACATGCGCGCGTGGTATTCGGCTTTAGCCGCTTTTAAGGTTTTGTTCAAGGCGTTTCGGTATTTTTTAAATTTAGATAAGAGATCAGGCTCTCTCGTGCGCACATAGTCGTGATACATTGAATGTTTTTTCTTGATTTGCTTGTACAAATTTGCGTCAATCCATGGCTTGCGTAGTTTTTAATTTTATTTATGGCTCCCAGGGGAAACGCTAGATCATAGCATTCCCGAATATACTGAAGAAATTTGTTGTACGCTCCATTCGGGTCTTTTGAGTTATATATATCTGAACAGTTAATGGCTTCAAAAAGCATCCTGAGCTGGTTGAGTGTGTCATCTTTTATTTGCCGGCGCAGAACGCTAGTATTTTTTGGTGTTCGTTGGGCTTTTGATGTGGCGAAGCAGAAAATGGGAAGGTGGTCACTAATATCGGCCGAAAGTATGCCGGAGGTAATATCGTTTTGATTTAAGTTAGATACGCATATATCCAGAAGTGATTCACAGTTTGCTGTCAGCCTGGTCGACATGCTAATATAATTTGCGCAACCATAGGTTGCGAATAAATTGTTAAGCTCTCAAGACCAGAAGTCATAAAAGCTCATGTCAATGTTAATTTCACCCATGACGATAAACGCATTATTATTGAAACAACTAGATGTAAGTAACTGTTCCATGAATTCGGAGAACTCTTTTTTATCTCCGGTCAGTGGTCTGTATGCTATAGAGATTGTGGTGCTTGTCATGCAGAACGTGAAGCACTCAATATAGCTGTTTACTGTGGAAAATTCTTCAACTATGGCGTAATTTATAGAATTTTTTTGTAAACTGCAACACCTCCGCCTCGTTTATTTTCGCGACACAGGTGCTCAAACTGATATCCAGGCAATAGGTGGGGTAGGTCATTTCCGGTTAGCCAGGTGTCTGTGAGTAGGATAAGGTCACATTTTACACTTAGCATTTGAAGTAGTGTGTTTATTTCGTCTTGGTTGTTTCTTATGCTTCTGCAGTTTATGTGATGAAGCGATAGGCTGTTTCCTACTGCAAACTTTTTATTGAAGGTCGAGACACTGTAATATGGGACTTCGTCTTGAAAGTACGTCATATTGCTACTCAGTCAGCGTTTTACATGGTGGTTCTAAGGCGATTAGGAAGAGCGCTAGGCCATATCTGACTTAATTTTTTTCAAGTCAGCAGGGACTGCAATTGGGATAGCCGGCGATTTTTCGTGTTTGCGAGCAAATATTTTGCAATCAGCCGTCCAGACAAACTTCCATTGTGCCTCCTTCTTTTTCTGTACTGTCAGGCCAAGCAGCCTTTTGTTCTGCTGTGTTAGGTGCTCGTTCACGAACACTGGTTTGCCAGGCTGAAAGCCGAGAGCGGTGCTGTTTACCTTCGTTTTCCTCGATTTTGCAAGAACAGCATTGCGCTTGCTTCTTCGTACAAAGCGAACAATGATGTTCCGCTCCCCTTGCTTCGCTGTTGGCACCCAGTGGCACGTGTCAACGTCATCCTCCTGAATTGTCTGGCCAATTACCTCGCCAAGCTGTTTGATTATTTCTACCGGTTCGCTCTCATCAGGGATGCCCTTATTTCTAGGTTGTTCATACGCTGGTACTGCTCTATTTCGTTGACTTTGAGGGACAGTTTCGCGTTTTTAGCCTCCAGTGAGTTTTTAAATTTTGTTAGTTTCTTAACTTCCTTGCGTAACGCGGCTATCTCCGCCGTTAGACCCTGTACCCCGTCACAAGCTTTGGAGCAGAAGTCCATGCTCTCTTTCAAGTCGCGTAGTTCAGCTCCGATGTACCGCTTGAAGCTATCCAGCTGCTTAGCTAGGTCTTTCAGGTCTTTCACTTGAGTCGCATCTTTCGCATCTTTTCCGTTTTTTCCCACCATCATGAACAAAGACACCTCATGCACAGAATAAATAACACTTGTTGGCTGTGTTCGGCAGCAGTGCACAAATTATGATGGCTATGTCGATTGCAAGGAGAGTGAACCCTCTTACCTGCAAGAGCAGAGAACAGCGATTACGCTTGTGCCGGTGGTGCACTGCTGCCGAACAGCCGGTTGTCGTCTTCGTAGCCGAGCTTTTATGCCTTGCCACTTCGTTTGGTCCGCTGGCTCCGAGGTTACGGAAAGATTTCCGCGCAGGCGTGGTTGTCCGTGGTTGCGGTGGCAGTGTCGGCGGCCGAAGAAGGCCCGATTTCAGTGGCTCGCTCCGTTATCGGCAGACTGCAAGAGCAGAGAACAGCGATTACGCTTGTGCCGGTGGTGCACTGCTGCCGAACAGCCGGTTGTCGTCTTCGTAGCCGAGCTTTTATGCCTTGCCACTTCCTTTGGTCTGCTGGCTCCGAGGTTACGGAAAGATTTCCGCGCAGGCGTGCTTGTCCGTGGTTGCGGTGGCAGTGTCGGTGGCCGAAGAAGGCCCGATTTCAGTGGCTCGCTCCGTTATCGGCAGACTGCAAGAGCAGAGAACAGCGATTACGCTTGTGCCGGTGGTGCACTACTGCCGAACAGCCGGTTGTCGTCTTCGTAGCCGAGCTTTTATGCCTTGCCACTTCGTTTGGTCCGCTGGCTCGAAGGTTACGGAAAGCTTTCCGCCCAGGCGTGTTTGTCCGTGGTTGCGGGGGCAGCGTCGGTGGCCGAAGAAGGCCCGATTTCAGTGGCTCGCTCCGTTATTGGCAGACTGAAAGAGCAGAGAACAGCGATTACGCTTGTGCCGGTGGTGCACTGCTGCTGAACAGCCGGTTGTCGTCTTCGTAGCCGAGCTTTTATGCCTTGCCACTTCGTTTGGTCCGCTGGCTCCGAGGTTAAGGAAAGATTTTCGCGCAGGCGTGCTTGTCCGTGGTTGCGGTGGCAGCGTCGGTGGCCGAAGAAGGCCCGATTTCAATAGCGAGTTTTAGCTGACCGTCTTTCACGGTCCGCTCCGCTCCGATAGCAAGCCGGAACGCCATTGCACATGCATGGCGCACTTGGCCGTGAACGGCATTGGCTCTGGTTTCGCTGAGCGTGCCACCGATACCGGAGTGGACCGTCGAAAACGGTTAGCTAAAACTCTCTAGTGGCTCGCTCCGTTATCGGCAGACTGCAAGAGCAGAGAACAGCGATTACGCTTGTGCCGGTGGTGCACAGCTGCCGAACAGTCGGGGATAAAAAAAAATCGCGCCAATCCACCCCGTGAATGTGGTTGGAAAGCAAAGCTGTAAACGGCACCCATAACGATTACTCATGCGACGTCACTTAAAATCACTCACATCGCTCCACAAATAGTAAAACCAGAGAGAAGTGAAATGCACTTAACCACACCATTTATTACTTCAAAGAGATATTCTTGGTAAGGTTAAATCAATGCATGATGCATGAACTGTGTTTGGTTGAGTTGTATTGGTGTAGCAAGAGTGGAAACTTTTTTTTATAAAATCAAAGTAAGCTCCAACCCGGTGTTAGACGATCTGACTTCTCCGTCTCTGCGCCGTGGACGGAGGCGACGAGACTTGCGGCTGAGAAGGAGGAGGAAGAAATACTTCTGTTCAGATTTCTGAACGTCCCAGAGTGCAGCCTTGGGGAGTGGGGACCATATGCAGTCCGCGCGGCCTGTGTTCTGTCCACCCGCTGAAGCTGGGTAGGTAGAGAGGGCCTGGACAGCAGCATCTCCCATTGCTCTTGTTGGGTAGTTGACGGAAAGAGAGGAGGGTGCTCAGGGCTAAAGTCGAACACCCCGATTACGGGGCGGAGTATTCCTACTTCGGAGAAAAATTTACATTCAGCGTCGTAGCGATTCGGATGCATTACGTGAAGACGCGTAGGCTGTGGGAAGGAGCCCGGATTGAATGAGCTGTAGGGTAGTTTGTTGTTCTCTGGAAAGGTCAGGGTAAGGCGAAGGTACGGTCTGTCTCAGAAGGCGATAATGCTGGATTATCTCCCTGGACGTGACAAGCGGGTGACTGTCCTCGTTCAGCTCCATAGCACTGGAGGTAAAAGCGCAGGCTTGTTGGGTGGGCGTATTTGTTGCCCTCCATTGAAGCGTGAGGCGGTGTCCAGATGAGCTGAATGGAACCGTTTGGGGAGTGGTTTTTTAGCACGCACAGTGCAGGTCAGGACACCCAACTCGACTGGTAATTCCAGTAGGCTTGCTGGGAATCGGTGACTACCCTCCGAACCCCTGGTTGAGTGAGAGCCAAGGTGATGGCTGCCTCTTCTGCTGCCGTCATTTGTTGGGTCCTAAGCGAGGTACACGCAAGGAGGTTGGTTCTGGAGGTAGCCACGATGATGGCGTATTGCTGCCCTCGATGTTTGGAGGCGTCTGTGTAGATAACTGCATGAGCCCCACCGAGGGTGCTGTTTAGCGCTTGAGCCCGTGCTTTTCGTTGACCCTCGTCATGTGAGGGGTTCAGATTTCTAAGGAAAGGAAGCATCTTTAATTTTAGTCGCCAAGAGTCTGGGAGTACGTCAAGCGGAGTGACATTTTGGGCTGCCCAGCCAATCTGGTGAAGCATGCGGTTACCCACCGCAGTTCTGAGTCGGACCTTTTGGTTAGAAAGATGGCCTTCTATCAGCTCTTCCACCATGTTGTGGAGCCCGTGCTAAGCAGCCTCAGTGTGGACGCACTCATTAGAAGACCAATGGCCTGCTCAACCGCCTTTGTAATCATTATGTAAAGCATCTCTATGTCTTCCTCGTCGAGAAGGAGATAGGGGTTTGTCGTAAGTAACTCTCGAGAGGACAAAAGCCTCAATTAATCGAAAGGTACCGGATTCTTTTAGGCCTCGCTTCTTGGTGGCAACTCGCCTGATCATGTGTATGATTAGATTAATGCTGTTTTTGAGGCGCTGCAAGGAGACGTCACTCTTGGTGTTGGCCTGGAAATGTAGGCCCAGGATCTTGATGCTGGGGTGTGGAGTGATGGCCTGGTCATCAAGGAGTATTTGAATGTATTCCTTGATTTGGCATGAGGGCGGACGACAAGGAGCTGTGATTTTTTACGTGAACACTGGAGGCCACAGGCTTTAGCACATTGGCGTACTGAAAATGAGATTCCATGGATTGGTGTGAGCTTCCTTTAATTTTTGTAACTCTTAGCACATGAGCAAGGTGCGCACAGGGCCGCTAGACGGGCGTGAGTGGTCGTGTGACGCTTTCACGTATCATTCAGCGAGAAGGCAGGGGGTAAACCCGTCGATGTGCTTGGTGAGTACACCATTTGTCTTCCCGTGCTCGAGTGGGCTCGTAGCTGAATCGGTAAGACAGCGGGCTCTCGCTTTGTTAGTCTATTAGTTCCAGGTTCGATTCCCGGCGGTGCCAGTAAATTCTTTTATTGGTTCGCTGGAGTTTTCTGGTGACACCAACGGTCGCGAAAGAACCCTTGGGGGGTAGAGGTAGAAAGCTTTGCTTTAAAACACGCAGCGCGGGCGCTCATGCCTTGGGACAGATAGAAGGTTAAAGAAAGACAGTGCTGAATCAAATAATTTACAAGGGTGACGCACCGCACCAAGTTACTTCGTGCTATTTAAATCTACATCTACACTTCATGACCTACATGGAAGTTTTCGGGGACACGAACGGGTACTTACCGCAGTGTGGTACTCTCCCTGTTTTTCGTTGCTGCCATACTTTGTGCACCCTGTATCTGCGCTTCCTTTTCTTCCCTTCCTGTTCGATCAATTTCAGTAATAGTAATTTCTTCTTCCGAAGAAAGAGACGCCGAAATACAGCCATGGAGAGCCAAGATCATAAACGAGGTCTACTGTGGGCCCCCGTACAGCCGATGCTGGTTCAGAGTGCCGCGAAGTCCGACGTAGATATTCTCGGATTCGACTACCAGCGGTCGTCAGGGTGCCCCCCTCGTCTACGGTAAACGACTCGACGTGCACACAATGAAGTGGCGGTGACCTGTGCAGCTGGGAATAAGCGGCTTACATAGGCCGCATTCGGCTACCTCACACGGCCACCCAAACACCCACCGCCCGCATGCCTACCTAATGACCGTAGCCATTCAGCGGAGGTAGTGACTCAAGCTTCCCGCGTAGATGGAGCAAACGATAGAATGCAGACGATTTTCGCCCAGTGTAGCCAGACCATATTCAGATCGCCGCTTTCTTTCAACTGCAGCGGCACATTCATATCGGCAACTCAACAACCGGGGTAGAAAGTATTTTTTAACAATAATTGTGCGCTTTCTTGGAGTGTTCTATTATTTTACAAAAAGTTGTAGTGGTATCGAGATCTTTTTGCTTGTGATGCGCTTCATTACGCTGCGTTTACCTCATCTAGCCACACTGACAGCGACGCAGCGGCGAGGCAGCGGCGGGCGCCGTGTCTTCGCCCCGTGTAGCGCAGACGACGCATCCCGACGAACACTCGGCGGTGCGTTGCGGCGGATTTTCCGCCGGGCGAACTTCGTCGTGAAAGTTCACTCCATGTGTTCAGGCCTTTACGAGTGCAGTGGTGAGAGCTAAACCGTGGAGTTAGGCGGAAGCGTGCGGCCACCAAAGGGCAGTCGGTCACAGCAAAGACCGTCGCTATGAGCGGACAAGCCAGCACATGCAGTGAGTGCGTCAGGCGCGGCACGAAGCAACGTAATCGGATGCTGACGTCATATGTGCCGCTTTAATAAATGCAGAGCATTTCAGTAACTCACGATGTCACCCGCGTTGACGTCCGTAGTCGTAGTCCGCACCGTCGTTGTCCGCACCCCTCCCCCTACACTATATAAAAATTAAAGCCGTTCCACTCAACGTGAAAGCTTTCGTAAATGCAGAGCACTGATTCGCCATAACGGCCTGTGGCACCGTTATCCGCTTACTGCTACTACCCATCACGTTCTTCGCCTCCCTGTCTCACTTCTCTCTTGATGAATTGAACGGAGGTTTGTACAAAGCAGTTCAAATTTCCCGCCTTCGCAGTGCTCGCGCGCCCCCTGCGTGGAACGAACAGCGCGAGCGGTTCTCGCACATGCCGGCACCTTACTGCGCAGTCCACAACGCGTTGTTTTTGGCGGTCCCATCTCCCCGCGAGGGGGACTCGAGTAAATGCGTCGCATAAGGGGTGGCTGTATTGCGTTAACGTTTAGTGTTTGGGGAGTTGGTGGTAGTGAATGCGTTATATCACCAGCTTCTTGACGTAGTTTGAATGAGTCAAGGATATAAGGCGCGTTCGTAGCCTCCCAATTCTGTGTCGGCTCTGTGGCGCAGTGGGTAGAGCACCATGTACATTGCGTTCCGCCCGTAGGGTCGAGGGATCGAAACCAGGCGCCGGATAGTATTTTTTTTATATAGTGTAGGGGGAGGGGTGCGGACAACGACGGTGCGGACTACGACGGACGTCAATGCGGGTGACATCGTGAGTTACTGAAATGCTCTGCATTTAAAAAAACTACTATCCGGCGCCTGGTTTCGATCCCTCGACCCTGCGGGCGGAACGCAATGTACATGGTGCTCTACCCACTGCGCCAAAAAGCCGACACAGAATGGGAGGCTACGAACGCGCCTTATATCCTTGACTCATTTAAACTACGTCAAGAAGCTGCTGATACAACGCATTCACTACCACCAACTCCGCAAACACTGGAGATGGGCCCAATTTTACGATAGTAAGCGAAATAAGTGACCGCCACAAACAACGCGTTGTGGACTGCGCAGTAAGCTGCCGGCACGTGCGAGAACCGCTCCCGCTGTTCGTTCCAGGCAGGGGGCGCGCGAGCACTGCGAAGGCGGGAAATTTGAACTGCTTTGGACAAACCTCCGTTCAATTCATCAAGAGAGAAGCGAGACAAGGAGGCGAAGAGCGTGATGGGTAGTAGCAGTAAGCGGATAACGGTGCCAGAGGCCGTTATGGCGAATCACTGCTCTGCATTTACGACAGCTTTCACGTTGAGTGGAACGGCTTTAATTTTTTTTTCTGCTGAGCCACTGCGAAGGGTTGTTGACGGCTGTCCAGTTTCCATGCTACCTATGTATTTCTTTTTGGATGAATGGATGGATGGATGGATGGATGGATGGATGGATGGATGGATGGATGGATGGATGGAGAGGACTTTATTGAATAAATCCTGCAGTAGGTAAAGCCCAGTTGACGGGCCTGCCTCAACGTGGCCGTGCGTTGCATCCTCTTGGGCAGACCTACTCGACAGGGACCCCTTTGCGGAGTCCGTGCCTTTCGAGTGCCTTGAGGACCTGCTGGATGGCCCACTCTTGATCTGACTTGTTGTTTGAGGCGATGGCGATTTGGAGATCTGCGTGTTATTCTGTGAAGCTGACGCCGTCTTGTAAGGCTGCACAGTCCAATAGGATGTGCCAGCGATTGGCCGTACCTTCCTTGCAGATGTCGCACTGTGCTCTGGGGTAATGGTCGGGGTACATAAGATGGGGAGCGCCGGTGTGAGCACCGACGCAGTTTCGAGGCGTCGTAGGTGTACTGCTTCTTCGATGCTTAGAGATTGCTGGTGTGAGGGGCGTAGGGTACGTTTTTTTCCTTTTGGATGTGTGTTTGGCATTTTTATGTTGTTCCGGAATAAACCGGAGGTTTATTTTTTGTGTGATGGCAGTGACTCAAGGTGGGGTGAGGCTCATGACCGCGTCACACTTGAAGGAGGTTCGTTAACCTAAAGTACTGAACCAGTAAATAATATCAGGACGAGTGCCCCGGTAACCTTTTGAATCGCCTTTTTGTTTGCCCACCATGACTAAGACCCTTTGGTTGTGGTATTTACATGGAAGGAAATGTGCTTCAACAAAGATATGGATAGTATGCCGCCAAGTTCAAGGTCATATCCCCTTTATCTCCCCACGTGCTCCGTCCTACCACCTGTTTACAATTGCCGGTGTTCATGAGAACTAAAGGGGACGTTTTAGTGACGTCGCTTGGTGCCTCCGGGGCATACAAACTACGCCCCTTTTTTCACCCCTTTCCTTGTGGAGAGGGGACAAGGGGAGGAGGAAAACGTTGGTAGGGAGGGGCAACCTGGGGATCAGTCTAGTCTGCACTGCGCCTGGATTCGGGCGTCTTTCTCAAACGGTTGAGTATCTGTCTGTGCCGTTGCTTTCATCATGCAGGTAAACGTTGACGCTATTCTCTCTTCCGCCAGGCAGAAGATAGAGGACCTGGATGACAGCCCTCGAGACCTGGGAATACGGCGGCGCCTGCTGCTTGAGAACCTGCTGCGAGAATGGAGTTGGGCAGGGAGTTCCGACAGCGAGGACGAGTCCAGCGGGAGCGGTAGCAGCAGCGAGGACGAGTCCAGCGGGAGCGGAAGCAGCAGCGAGGATGATTCCAGCGGTAGCGGTAGCACCAGCGACGACGAGTCCGAGGGCGAGGATGATGTGCCTGCGGTGCCTCCCAAGCAGACTTCAAGCCGGAAGCGGCCGGGGGATTTTGCAGACGTTGCACACCATTCCAAGAAATGCCGGCTGCAGTGCCCTTCGGACTCGGATGCAGCGCCCGAGGAAGATGACGGTGACCAGCAGGGAGATCCTTCGAGTGAAGAGAAGGAGGATGATAGCTACCCCGTTGTCGGAGCTCCATTTCCTACTTCCGCTGACGAATACGGGCTGCCTATTGAGGAACCTGTGATAGATCCTGATCTTTCGTTTCTGGATTAGAATACTATTTTCTATAGACAGTCATTTTGGCTGCGCATTTTGACCTTGTTGTGAGGAGTATGACAGTATTTTTAGGCGTGTAGCACATGTTTAACACAAAGCGCTCTAAACGATGTTCTGCTGTGTTGTTCGGAGATTAACGCCGGTACTTTACTCCCCACTCCCTCTGGTATTCCTACCCCGGCGTAGTTCTCCGTTTTCTTTTTTGTGACTAAACAATTCTGTGATTCCTCCAATGTATGTACAGAAAAGTGCATGTCTCGTGGACGTAAGAAATTTAACTGTCATAGAAGTGTATATGTCAATACTTGGTTGCAAAAAAGGTTATACAACCAGAAGGTCAATAAAACTAAATTTAATTACAAAATGGATCATTTTTACGTAGCCACCGACCTGACACCACACAGGCGTAAATAAAACTTCCGCAGAAACGAACACAATACACAAACCAAAAAATCACACCTTTTCCGCTATGTATCTGCAGAAAAGTGTGTTATTGGCAAAGTTAACCCATTCATTGACCTCAATATATGTAGATGTGATTCATTGGCAAAATAGATGTGCAAGTGGAAACAAACCGAAAACTCTCCGATAGGGTGCCCCACACGACTTAGAGAGCATGAAAACATGTAGAAACAAAAACTTGTGAAGAAGCAGAAAATGGGTACATAAGAGTGCCTATTTTGTGTATATCCGCGGTAACGCACATAAAACGGTGCAAAAAAATGCGGCGCAAAAGTGTGGCATACATTAACCGAACCAAATTGACTGATAGCATCCTCGATTAACCGCACCGGGGCACACCGGTGCGCCTTTTCATCCTCGATAAACCGCACCGGTGTGCACCGTCCGTCCTCGATAAACCGGGGTGCACCGTCGCGGGGCAATTTTTGGTTGCACCGCCGCGCACCGAGAGAGTCGACGGTGCGCCGGCGTGCAGTCCCGAGATGCATCGCGGACGATGCCGGCGAAGGAGCTTCCTGTGCCGTCTGCTGCAGCGACGGCGCCATCGCCGCACTCGTGTCAAGGCGGACGGAGCTGTGTATTGTTGCTGACAAGGATAGCGTGCTTGTGAATTCATCGGGCAACGATGCGACAGTCTCCTAACGGGCGGTAACAACGGCCAGTGATTGTATATGAGGACGCGAACTTTGTGTACTTCAAAGGCGGCTGCATGCATTGCCAGAAAGTTGGGGATTGACATTCGTTTCGTTCGATCGAATTATCATGAACTGTTACCGGAGTGCCTAGACGATGAAGACCTACTTGTTTTGCTGTAACGGAAGGGCGGAACAAAACAGGCACTCGCATTATGGCTCAAACGAAGATTAGAAGCAGCTTGTATGTAGCTGTTTAGTGGAAGCGGTGGCGGTACGTTCCGCATGTGTGACGGATTTAAGTTGTGTGTACATATAGTCATTGGCCTTCAATAAATACCACTTTCAAATAGCGCTGTGTCTCATTACAGTGCTGTATTGTTACTTGTGAACGTTTTTATGAGTTGATTTCTTAGATTAAGAGATGGCGCCTGGGTAGAACCGCCCCGTTTGTCCTCGATCAACGCTCCGTGCCGGTACGCACCGTCGTGGGGCACTGTGCACCGCGCCGGTTTTGGGGGCAACACCGGTGCGTGTTTATCGAGGACGCTATGAGTTACATTACCTTTCTCTAAGGGTGTGTGATTGAATTAATACCGCGGTTCGTTGAGTTGTGAAGGCATGTGGGTGAGTTGGTAGGTGCATGCTAATGACATCAAGAATAAGTAATTTGTTAATGAATCTATGGTACCAGCAGCCAATGTAGACGTTACGGCTGCCCTTATGTGCGATCGTTCCCAATGGAAATTTTGACAGGAGCTTCCTGGCCGCACTCAGCAAATGGGAAATTTATTAGGAGGTTGGGCCAAGTTTCTTTAACTCAGTCAAGTATTGCGTTGTTCATGCTCCCACATTAAAAACAAGCAGCCCTTTCATTAAAAGTAGCAAGCTCGACTTAGAAAGCAACATCAAAGTCCTGCGCTGAAATTTCGCATTCGTGCGCACGATTCAGACGTAGCGTAGTGGCAGGGTAATGACTGAATTTTCGGCTGCGCCCGAAACGTAATACACGCGAAATATTCGCTCAGTGCGTACTAAGGCGGGTAATCTCATCCTAAAGTCCCGTCCCGGCTCCGCAGACAGCGCTAGTCCCCCTGAAATTACGGGCGATGCGAAGGATGAAGGAAAAAATGGACAATAGTGTGGTTGATTTGTCCAAAGATGCTTAGATGCTACTTGTCTCAAACTCGGTGCTATCAGGAGGCGTCGCCTGTGCAGCCTGGAGAAGACCGCTGGAGTGCACGGCCTAGCTGGAGGAACGCCGGGCGCGACTTTCATACGGTCTGCGTTTCGAGTAAGCCCCACCTTTCACCACCGCAAGTTAGTAGGGCTGCGGCCAAAGCCTCGCCAGTTGATCTACATCACGGGCGGGATAGAGGAGCGGCGGGCGGGCATTGGCTGCTGCCCAAGCCCTTCCGTTGCTACTGGTGCTACCTGTTCGTGTTAATTTACATGGACGTCTTTAAAATAGGCGATTCCTTCCCTCTTCTGAATTTTCGTTCAAATATGCTCAGAGAGCATAACATTATCATCCGGAAGCGCTCAATAAAACATTTGAAACAACCATTTTAACGCGGGTCACATGAAGAAAAACATGGCAGGCCATCATATCTTATCAGCGACTGTATTATATAAAAATGGTGAAACAGGCAATAAACACGGAATTTTCGTGACTTAAATATCAATTCGTATATTTCCTTCCGGATGATGGCTTGGTTTGCATACCCACAGGCTCGACCAGTGACGCGAATGATTTGCCATTCAGGGAGTTATGATTATCCCTAAGCTTTTAGTGTTTCTGCTGCTCACGCTCCGTCGGGCTGAGCCTAGCAGCGGAGCGCACTGTCAAAAATATACAGCTAAAACTCTTAACCATGCAACTTAAACGCACAATGAGTCTTCTTTTCGGTGAGATGTAGCAGCGAAGGTACTCATGGGAACCGGTGATGCCCCGGAGTAGATCCGAAACGCGCGGCAAGCGTCATCGGCTCAGTCGGCCAGAGGCGATGCCTGCTGCAAGAAAAAGGAGGGTTGATAGGGCTTAGTTTGAAGCGCCTTCGCTGTGTGAAGAATCCGCTGTATTGTTTCCTTCTTGGGTGCGCCGCCCGTATGAAAGTGCGTGCTCACCTCTCCTCCAGTCCGACACGACGCGTGCGACAACACCTAAAGAGGGCATGCTGCTCCGCCTTGGCGGCGCCAGCATCTGCCCCGCCGGCGTTAAGGTAGCTTGGTAGGCACCTTACCCGCGTCCCACAGTGGGAGAGCTCCGCCGCAGCAGTCTGCTGGACCGGCGTTCTTTTTTTTTCTTTATTGGGACCGGCGTTCGGTATGGCGAACAGTGTATTCAGACTGACTGTATTCCGCCGTATACACTGTTCCGGTTTTTAAAGACGATAGTCTTTCTTGGGCTACTTAAAGCCCAAAATTTCGGTCTGTCTGTCTGTCTGTCCATCTGTCTGTCTGACTCGATTCAGCCACCCGGCCAAAGTAAAATGCTTACTGCGCAATATTCTTATTTACTCACAGCCAAATTTAAACGTCTAAGCCCGGATAATATGTTCGTACTTGTCAACTTTATTTTAACAAAAACAAGGCATTACGCAAATATAAGACAGGAAATTAGTACATTAGGAATATTTACAGTGTTCCTTTATTAAAAAATTCCTGGGCGCTTGGTTTTTTGATAGCACATGATATTCTACCTCTACTGCAAAAAACCGCCGCCTCCTGGCGGCATATAAAAAATCACGCGGCAAAAGCAACGAAAGGTTCCACGTTCTGCTTGGAACGCACGTGGAGCACGGCCACGCGGTTCTATAAACCTTGTAGTGGCCGCCTCCATTCACACGCGTCTCCACCGTACTGCAGCGCTGGCATCGAGGAACCCCGCCTGTAGCAGTGGAACGCGGGAAATTCATATTGCTTTGAGCAAACCTTTAGTGTGTTTACTTTGGGATGAGCGCGACGGAACTGGAACAGTATGAGAGGTGAGCGGGAAAGCGAAGGGGAGCATTTCTGTGGCAAATGCCTTCAAAGACTATCGTCTTTTGGCGACATTTGCAACGAAAGGAGCAGATACGCGGGCAATTTTTTCGTTGGCTCCAGTGAAGAAAAGGGCGTCAAAATTTACGGCACACAGCACGGTTTCGATGTGTCCGAGGAAAGCGACGGCGCATACATCACCGATAATTGTCAATGGTTGTTGCATAAGATAAGCAATTTTAAACAACAGGGCTTACGCCGTCACAGCTCATGTGTGTAGACAGTATTGTTCAGAGGGAATGCGCCTAACCACACCGTTTACAAATGAAAAAATCACAGATCATGCGTCTTGCAAATCAGGTAGGAGCACAGTATCCCGTGCATGCTTTCCTTACCTTGTAATAATCTCGACTACTTGTTTTCATGACATAGACGTAAAGTGTGCACAGAACAGGGCATTCAACGTATCACAGGTATTTTGGCCACCGACATAAGCGGCATTCTACCTCAAGGTTAATAGCATATCGGCATCGGTGCGTCCAGTGTTATGCTCCAGTTTTGGCGACATATCTTCTTCCAAACTACGTAAGAATGGCAAACATTAGTTGCTTACCATCGGGTGGGTGCCGGACGCGCTTTTTCCGGCCGTTTTGGCTTGGCGTTTTTCCAGCTTCGTCCTCGTCTTGCTTGTATCTCAGGTCACCGTAGACGCCGCCCCGAGCCACGACCACTCGCGGTCAAAGTTGTTCAACAGCATGCGCCGAGCGCATTCAAAGTCGGTTTTGGAGGCATCCGGTTTTGCTGTCTTCGTCATGGTGGCCGAGAGAGCAATGGTCACATGCAGGATTTAACGCTCAGGAAATGTACATCTTCGCAGGTCCCGGAATGTCAAAAAGAGCGGAGGCCGATAGGTCAGGAACGTGATGAAGTCAAAAGCTGTCTGAACCTGTGATACCAATTGGTTTATCCCGCCTGCCTCCCACTCTCCCACTTTTTCTCTGTAAGGGTGAGGGTGATTCATAAGGTACAATGCTTTTCCGAAGGAGGTAAGTGGTGTTAAAGCTATGATCCTTCCGTGTAAGCTTTAGGAGCGTTCCGTACGGAAGCTCCTGTCCCGCGTTTGCTCCTGTGTTCCGAGAAGGGCCCGAGGACCGAATGCAGGCAAGAACATTCGGTACCACTTTCACGTCTCTCAAACGGGCACAAAAGTTTCAGATTGGGGGACTAATGCAGCTTTTTGAGGTAGAATGCTTTAACATAAATAAATGAGATTCCTTGCGGAAATTGGCAGTTGTCAAAAAAGTACCCTCCTAACTTTTTTCTTTTTATCTTTTGGGGAAGACGAACGCAAAACGAATAAAAAGTATGCTGAAATTTCGAAAGTTGAATGCTAGCTCAGAAGCATTGTTAGGGCAACTGCACTGTATTTTTTCTGTGTTCCAATAAGTATTCGATGATCATAAAATCACCATGGCGCAATCCTCAGCTTCGGAATCACAAAGAGCGCTAGGTACCGCCGTTCAAAGTACCTCCGAGCAGCGACGTTTGCACCTGGCGGTAAGTCGCCGATACAAGAGCCGTGTAGCCTCTGATGGAGTTTGTGGAACCTTTCCAGTGAAGCTCGCGCTTCTCTGGCGCCTTTCAGAGCGCTCCGCGGGCGCAGGGATGCCTTCGCTCGGGTTTTTATGCTACACCAGCGCGCTGTACCGCCGATGCCATCACATATTTAAACTAACCGCGTTGGCAAATCCGCCATTTTTTCAATGAAAAAAAAAGATTAGAAGCCTACCAACTATTACGCACTAGCGAACGTCTCGGAGTTAGCAAACCCCTTTTTACTTGAAAATATTATTTTTACTCAACGCAAAAACTAGCGCGAAACGAGCCCTTGCCTTACATTGGTCATTCCTGTTGCATATACCACAGAAAAAAAGATATTTTATAAATTCTTGACCACTCGCAATTCCGCATTCAATCATGGCCATATTTGGGCTGGCAGAACGTCACCTCCATCCTTTGGACTTTTCCAAAAGTTTGGTGACATAACTAGAGTTTTTGGCAGGCAGGTATAATCATTTGTGCGACTTTTTCCTATCGCGCTAAGTGAATAAAAATCAGCCCTTTCTTGTAGTAATAAATACATCCGCACAAATATCGGCCGTCATCTCCACGATGTGCGAAAACTAACGAAAGTGCTCCTCTCCTAAATAATAGACTAGATTTTTGTTCAATTCCGAAATGAAGTATTTACTTTGAGCGTTAGATTTGGTTTATTTGAAAGTAAAAGGTTTTCAACGGCACCTGTATCTGGGTAAAGTAGAAAACTGCGGTAGATAGGAAATGTTTTTGTGCTTTATTGTAAGCTGTGGAAGCTGGCGTATAGTTTCAGACCACTTTTATAATTCGATTTTCGATGTGCAGCAAAGCGAAAACTACTTATCCGATATTCACGAACCTGCTTGTACGTAATGTATAGTAGAAATAGTTATTGATCGCCGCCCGCGTGCGGTTTGTTCCCTTCAAAGAGAGCGACGTGATAGCCGAGACGTGGGCTATAATGAAAGCTGCTTTTCGATATCGTATGAGGAAGTACCTTTGTAAATCAGGGTCCGCTGTTTTCCTTGTAATGCCACAAATCGCTACTCCGGCAGTCATTATGATGGAAAAAAATTACTGTCGGGAGGTATATTTCATCACCTCGACTGATAGCAACGGGATGCCGGAATTGTGGCTAACAATATTATCATAAGTAAACGTTAGTGGAAGTTCTTCTGTGCTTCTGTGGAAATAACAGAGCGAAACGCCGCGCTACCCCGACCATTTAAAGGCGGCTCTGAGCGGCCGCCGGTTCTGGCGCAGCCGCTTCCTTTCCACCACATACGTCACGTCCGGCCACCGCTATGGCCGCTTTTTCTATTCAGTTTCGGTTGCCAATGTCACGAGCCGTTTGTGTCGTGCGCGTTGATGTTTGAAGCGCAGTGTTTTGCATTTCTAACCCTTTTTATATGTACTATTAGGTGGCATTATTTTTACGTTGAAAAAATTTAAGTGCAGTTGGCCTTTAAGCCACATTACCTGGTTATAGGTTTGTTGCAATGCAGATTTTAGTTTTGTAGAGCGCCCAAATCGGGCTGTCTTCTGTCGTTTCAGTTCTTATGGGAGAGCTTTTCATGATTTGTGTTTTTTTAATCTTCCTATATTCGAGCCAGAGCGATCTATGAGATTACCATGTTTGCTTTTGTGAGTATATATTTTTATTCTTCGCAAATCTTTAGCGTTAGCGGCATTTCGACACCTCAAATTGTGCATTTTTCCAAATAAAAATCCTTACTCGGTTGGTGCTTTTTCGGAATTTTTGTTTTGCGTGTGTCAGTTGACGTTCCTACGAGCTTGAGATCATCGCGTGAGGGCGGTTCATAAAAGTTTGTTGCACATTTGATAAGCAAATAACAAAGAGAAAGAAATAAATTTTCCAGACAAAAGGCAAACTCATCTAACACGGTCAAATTCGAAGAAAAGCAACAAACACCAACCCGATCTGGCTTTCGATATTTAGTTGTAGCTATTAAGATACGCGGAGTTACACAAGCGGTGCAGAATTCTTACAGATAAGTAGTAATTATAAGAACTGAAGTACTGTTTTTGCGTTAGATCAGGAGTAAGCATTGTTACCTCAAGTATGCTCACACGCTTTTTAGAAAAGTGCAATTGGCAAGGTACTTTTTGATTTTGTTTGAATTCGTTTATTTCTTGCGCTAGGATGAGGTGCGCGTACAATTTTATTGTGACATAAAAAACCATACGCGTGCGCACGTGTCCAGCAAGTTCTGTTTAAAGCTACTGAGGTTATTTTGCCTGAGCTTCTTCTGTCGTCTGCTAGGTAGGCGTCATGTTTTAGCAGATAAATTTCCCTCCGCTCTTCTTGAGTGACTCAAGGCAGCGGTGGCGCCATCTCCAAGTCATCCTGGGAAGGATTGGCACACTCGTAGCCATGCCTTTAATTATCCATTGATGGTGCTAAAGAATGCGGCGGCCAGGGTGACCTCTCTAAATTAGGAGTTTTTCAGCTTTAGCACACGCGCTCTAGTTTTTTTACATACTTGGTAGCGCCTGAAGACAGCGCTAAGTTTTTGTTTGCAAGAGCCTCGGTGGGAGTCAAGGAATCGACGGTCGTCGCGATGCACCCGTTCACAAGGGGTAGCAATGTGGTCGGAACTGGGGTTTTTTGGCAATTTTTTTTCGAATTCAACACGACTCCCCGGACAATCGGAAGTCGCCGCGAGACACGATTTAACGGGTGCTGGCCTCTTTCTTGGCATTTTTTCTGCAATAGCGAACTTATGGCTAGCAAACAATGGCGAAAACCCCGAGGAGCAACCAACAACGCCACCGCTGGCGCGACACCTGCTCCAGAGAGCCTCGACGCGACTCCCGTAACGCCTCGCATGCGCTGTTCACGTACGCGCTTCTGCGGTGACCCAGCTATCGGCAAATGCTACCTCTGATGTAATGCTTTGTATGACGAACACGACCATAGCGATGCATCTGACGATGTCTACTACTAGCACAGTGCAAATCAATGACGGAACATGAAAATAAACAATTTAGAACTTGTAGAAATGCGTGATGATTAGTCCTTCAGTGATCACTTACAAAGAAATCTCACCGCTTTGCTATGATCTAAACCTTGATCTACTTAGGGCAAGCTTCGCGAGTTTTTTCGGAGGCCTTTAATTTTTGTTCTCGCCTTCTGCCCCTCATCGACCGGCCGATTCTAAAAACCGCACGTAATGCTCTACCTACACGTGCTAGCACCTTCCAATCCCCCTCGGTCACCAGTACACCCCACCTGCAAGGGCGAACAAATCAGCCGCCGCGGCAGCAGCCACTCCCCCCCAGCACGTACACAGCCCATAGGGAACCGCTCTTCCTTCAAGGTAATGCCCACACCACCGCTTATCGATAAAATCAGCTCTGTGCTCCCTCTGCAAACTTCAACTTCGCCTCCCTATAGATAAGGGCTTTAGTTATAAGCCTGAGTTGTGCTTCCGTCCCTCCATACATCTCGTTGGAAAGTCTTTTTAGTGTAGTTGCAATCTCATTTGTCTGCTCATCCGCTTCGTTGCCAGTAGAATCCAAGAATGCGATGAAGTCAGGCTTCCGGGGTAGAGCTTGCCTATTTAGAACCATTATAATGAGGCAAAATGCCTTTGTCTCAAAAATTCACAGCAGGCTCAAGATGCTAAGGTGACCAAAGTTAATATCAAGCCCTCTAACATGGCCCGCTGTGAAGGAAATCCAGGTAGCCTCGATATTTGTTTTTCTTTGTTCAGATATAAGTGCGTGGCCTCCGGCCTAATCGTATTGCACGGTTTCGCAATAACTCAGGGAATGTTACAAATCCAGCTGTAACGGGATACATTCCTCTGCCCTGCGAGGTTAGACTTTTCCCCGCCGTTCTTTTTCCAGAGTCGCTTCATTTGTTGCCAGGAGCTTTATTATATATTCGTTATAATTGTGCCGAAACCGGACGCAGGTTAAACGCGACAGTGACTTTAAGGGACGACGGAAACAAAATAAAGACACTAAGTATGAACCGGAAATACGTAACGTAAGAAAAAACACCCGGGAAAGTTTTAGGAGAAGGTATAACCTTTATTGCAAAAGATGAAAAGTGCTGCTTCTTGAGCTCGTGACGCCCTTAACACAAACCAGCGGAGTTGTGCATTGGCTCGAGCGCCGTTGATCCCCATAAGTTGGTCCTTCAAGTCCGACCTGGTCAGCGGTACGCTATCGAAGGGTCGTCATGAGTGTTCAGGAAGGCATATGTGGTGCAGTAGACTAGTCTGTATTCGCTGGCCCAGTGAGGGCATATATTGATGTGAACTGTGAAGAGCAAACAGCGTTCTAGATTCATCTGCGAAAAGGTATTAGTGTGTACATGTCGCCAGATGTCGCTTCTTCCACAGATGAACAAGCCAATCGGTCCCGCCTTCACAGTTTGGCTGCATTGTCCCTCCACCTCCCTCATGTCTTTTTTCCTCTCTCACTCTTCGAGATAAGGGGTGGCATTCGCACGGAATTGCACGCTTTGCAAGAAGTGCCGCTTGTGATCAACTGTGAGTCACGTGGTACCACTTAGATGTCGAACTCTGAGGCATGGCGTAAGTCGCCGGGCTAAGTCAATATTGATGTCACAATAAACTCACTATAACCTAAATTGAGAGGCGTTTCGTATGTCTGTAGAACTGGCCCTTATTTTGTCACCGCGCGACAGGCGTACGCACAGGGAGGATGACAAAAAAAATTTGTTTCTGCCAGCTGGAAATTTTTGGCAATATGTTGCAGGGTGTAGGGGCCGCGGACAAATGAAAGAGGCTACTTACTCAGCTTTAGTATAACTAATAAGAGCGCGTCATTATTTTTTTGCAAGCACGCTTCACACAGGCTCGACTTTAACATCTGCTGTCGGAACAAAAGACGATCATGCAGTTCAATATTTCCAGGAGGAAGACGAAAAAAAAGCGACTGAAAGACATGTATAGTACGGAATAATATCCCGAAGTATTTACTTTTGCTTGCTCTTTATAAGTCGTCAGTGTTTCGTTCATGTTTTACAAGAAAGCCCTAAAGCGAAAGCGAAGCGTTTTTGTTGACACCACTTTTGCACAAAAACTGCGCACATAAAACAAAACAGTATAATGTTCAGAACACTAACAAAAAAAATCCTTTACGGTTGTTGTATTTTAATGGCACATCTGGAGCGGTCACCGTGATCCACCGCAGAGCGCGGCGACTCAGCGAAGAGCACGTACTCCGAAGCTGACTTTAGAATGAAGGCACTCCCGCCGGACCAAAGTTCCGAACTGTGAAGGGGACAGGGAATTCCATGTATCCTTTGGGACGAGCCTTCCCGAAATCGTCTGGTTCCCGCAGGCGTTTATGTTTATCTTGTGCTGCGGGGATGGAGGAGGCAGAAGGGCGAGCACTGACCGGAAGCGGAGCTGGAGGCGACGTTGGCGATGTCACGCGGCAAAAGTAAGAGCCCTAGTGAGTTCCTGCGGACTCTGCCGATTTTGCCGCTGACACTAATCTTGTTTCACGGAGCGATCTCGGCTGCGACGGCGCTCCCGATTTGCCATTGGAAGAGGGTGTGGTTGCTCCCGATCTGTCATTGGAATGTGTCAGCTCCACGGAGAGTATGATAGTGGCTCCTAAAATGCTCCGGATCTGCCATTCAAATTCAACAAATTCTAACTAAAGGAAGAACAGCTTCTTCCGCGATTTCTGAATACAATGGGCTCCGCATGTCATCCCAAACAAAGTGTGCTGCAGACAGCCTTTTTTTCTGGTCGGACCATTTCAACGTCATTTGTTGTGCGTCTTGTTAAACATTTCCCGCTCCGACATAAAGAATACAATGATAACATTCTGAGCCACTTCGGCTCCTTTAATACTGCTCATTAGACGGAAATAACTACTGGAGACTTGAATACCCCATCCCAAAAGAGTTCACGCGGTTTTAGCTAGATATTTTGAATATCCTCCTCCAGTAATGCGAGGTCGGTTTTTGCCCAGCGTCCCGCAGCATAAACCGTGCATTGCCTTGTGCGTGCATCAAAAATAGGAGCCATTTAATCCTGTGAAAGGAATGACCAGCGCAGCTCTGCAAAAAAAAGATTCAAACGTGACAGAGACTAGCCTAAATGTACAAGCAAATTTTGCTTCTTTTCAGCATCGGCGGTGGTCAACCATGAGATTAAGGTTTGGCGTAGTTTGGCTGTAAACTTTGGCGTGGTTGAAGGCGGTTGAGCCACGTTTGCCGAGCAAATTTCGATTGACGGATAGCGGGTGGAGTGACCATACGCTCTTTGGCGCGCAAAAAAAAAAATCAGACGCTGCTCGGGGCAGCGCCGCCTTCGATGCCAACGTGCACTGAATCATGTAGCCCGAGCATTTTTGTGTCCTTTTTTTTGGTGGTACGCGCAGTTACACTCCCCACTATCCTCTACTGGGCATCCGTCTTCTGGGAGCGAGCTAGCGATTACACGCTTTCCAGGCGAAAGTTTAAAGGGTGAGCAGCTTCTAATCACCCCTATCCCCATAGTGCCCCCACCCCCTCTCAAAGGAACTAGCGTTAGGACGGTTTCAGTTGGGGGGACCCTTTCACTGCGAACTGGTTCAGCTGGTGCCTCCAGCTTTGTGGATAGCCATTCAGTCGGCGTGCACAAGCGCCCGTCGTGCTTGTGATCTTAGGTGCACGTGGCACTTGCTGCAAGGTCAGATGGACTCCCCAAGTCGCTTTCTGTTTTTGTACCTTGAGTAACAATGATAAGTCACTTTACACTGCGAATGCGAATGACCACCAAATATTTCTCCACACGATGTACACGTAGCACAGAGCTTAGCTGAAACGTACCCAAAAATTTCAGTTCACCAACCGAAAGTGCACCCGAAGATTGTGCTTGCTGTCTCGTAACGTTTATTCTCTCACTCAATATCGAGTGTGGACGGTCGTCATCTTTAAGGAAAAGCTTTGCATTTGGACACGATACCTACGTGCAAGTGCATGCAAAAACTTTTGTGGTTCACTCCGGCAAAGATACGGTCGTCGAGCGAAAGCTCGGTTTCTGGACAAAACACACCAGGAACTGGCCAACATTTCCACGTAAAAAACAAATACCGACGCTCTTTCCCACAGTGCTGCGACAGGTACGAAGACGCACTGAACTTAGCTGAAGCGAGAGAGTTCTGTAGAATTTTTCACGCTACGGGCCCTGCCGCTTTGTCAATATGCTCCTATGCTCTACCTTTCCCTGAAACGAACGACTGTTGCGACACTCTCACTGCGGAAGCCGTTGCCTCCGCGCATCGTGTTTCCTCGGTAACCTTGATTAGGCAGCTTTGCTTATGGCGCGTACCTGGCGAGCTGTACGCATTTATTCGTTTTAATATAATAAACGAAGCCAATTTGTACAAAGATTTAAAACAAATATAAGATGAACCAACAGCAGTAAGAAGTAAAAATATGAAATGATTTAGCTTATAAACTGGCTTCTTTCGATTAGCACGAAAAATACAAACTCAAAAAACATACAGTAACTATAGAAAATTTCTTTGAAAGAACCGACCCCGTAGTGCGGTGTAACAGTAGAAGCATGCACAATATGGTAATGTAACGAATTTAAATTTATTTCTATTATAAATTCAGCAAATTTCTGGAAACAAAAGAAAAAACATATTAGCAAAATAAAACTATCTAAAAACTGCATTTGGCGTAGTGCAGCCCAACGCAATGTAACACGATAAAAAGTAGCCTAAGTTGGTTACCTTTAGTGAAATCTGCCAATGAACAGTCACGATTCACAAAAGCAGTAACAGTTGTTTCGACCAAAATATTACAGCCAGGCTGTTATCTTTTCACTGATGCCTGTAATACAACCAAAACGCTGTGCAGGCAAGAAACATTTGTGTAGCGATGGTGAATACAGTTGAAGTGAGATTAAAAAAAACCTTCCCGGTGTCGAAATCGAAACTGGGGGCCATCGCAATATGAAGCTAGCATCCATTCGATTGCGGAACTCGAGCGCGGTTAAAGCAGTTCCCATTTTTAGAGGGATTATTGGACGCCAAAATCAAACAGGAAAGTTATGTACGCTCCGTTTGACGAGGACGATAGTTGAACGCGGAGATTTCTTTTTGCAAAATAAAATGTTGAATGGTCAAAATAAAATCCGTTGCGATCAAATGTCCTGAGTGCAAGTGAAAGAGAAGCCTAATCCGTCAGCGAGTCAAAACCGAAACTCGCACGACAGCCAAGGAATCCCTCACAAAATATTTCGTGTTCATCAATAGTCGTCCTTAAAGGGACAGGTGCATCTTTTTTATGAAATGATAAATCAAACAGACAAAAAGAACAAGTATTTATGCGGCTAGATTTCATAATACACGCAATTACATGTCTTATTTAAAATAGGCTGTGGTTTGAGCGCCCTCAGACAGTACTCTAAGCGCTCCCCTAAGCCAACGTCCAACGGCATTTGAATGAACAAGTGCCGTGTGTGGAACTACTTCGTAATCTAACGTAATCTAACCTAACGTAAAGAACATAAAATTATTTCAAGCACCAAAAACAAACCTACGCAATAACAATCATAACAAATCTTGGCAAGCGAAAAACAAAAAAGGCACAGGAAACTTACACGGAGCCGCTACATATGCTACGGCAGACGCTGAGGTCTGCTTCAACCAGGTCTTATTCAAATACCGTCACACGAAACTCTAGACACTGCCTTTAAAATATTCTATCTACACATTGACTCCGATGGCGTTGTTAAAATTTCTGTAGTACATGGTTCTGTTGCGCTGTGTAACCTAGTGGACAATGAGTTGAATCAACTCTTCCAACGTTTTCGTAAGGAAATTGTAAACTTCGCTGCAAAAGCTTTGCAGCGTTAATTTCTCAGACGTTAGTGGAATACGTTTGCCAATATATCAACTTGCATATGTTGAGTTTACAGCAAATGAAGTGTTTAATGAATCGAAATGACCTCAACGCCATGCGTAGCATCGTAGGCCACAGCAGTTTTTTGGCCGCCAATAGGTTTCTGCCGGAGGGAATGACAAGTCATCTTCCAAAGAATTCAGGCGTCCAAATTTCCCGGGAGTGCTTCTTCCTCCTGCTCTGTAACTAGAAAGGAATTTGAGAAAGGAGGTTCAGTAGCAAGCTGCTTACAAGATAAGGCTCATAGTTAGGCTAGAAGGTGTTGACTTCTGCCGGTCCCTGTCCGTTTTTCGCGGTGAAATAGTTCAGCTTTCAAGGTTAGTACAAAGCACTATCGCTTTACTCCCCTCTCTCCCTTAAAAAGGCTTCCGGCCTATGGTTCACCTACCTTATTGGAAACAGGTGGGGAGAGGGTTTACAGACGGGGTAAGCACCGTGGAATCAGGGGCTCGTGCAGATGTGGACTTGTTCGCGTGCTGACCAATTCGTCTCTCGCCGCGAGCGCCGAAGCATCAGGGACATTCAGGGAACAGTGAAGCTCTGCCTTTGCCACCATGCTCGTGGACGTGAGCTGGATCCTCTTCGTTACCATGGTCAAGAACGTCATACTGAACGAGTGACCACGAGATCTTGGAGTCGCCCGACGAATGCACTTGAGAAACTGTGTGCACCAGTGGTCGTGGCTTCGTGGTGGCATTTATGCCGAACCGGTCAGCGAGCGGGACGAGAGCGATGCTGGACCCACGCCGAGCGACACTGCCCGGCTGAAGCGACAGCGAGATGGCCCGGATGGTAAGTAATAAATTTCTGCATTTTAACAGCGAAGGTAATTAGCCAATCATTATTTTAGTGTCCCCAATTAAAAATACCAAGAAATTGCCGAGCACGGGCACGTGAGCGCGAATTCGTGGTGACCACCCAGGGGGACGTTTACCAAGTCAAGAATCCTGGCAACACTTGCTCGCAGCGGTGTATGTCTTAGAGTAAACCGCTACAAAGAGACGTCCAAAATATTCCACTTAAAAAAAATAAACGGAGCTGATTTTTAAACCTGGTGAGATGGAGTGAAGGTCGTTGCGGCAGTGAAGAAGCTAATCGGCTACAATAGTGGGAGTTATGGTTGCACACAGCTTCACTACCTTCACTTCTGACGTGCTAGTGTGAGCTTGAGTAATTTTTTCTTGGCTTTTATAACGTTCAAGTAACTACGTCGCACAAGCTTGAGCGCGTGATAATCGTAGAGCTGATATGGTGTTCACCTTAAGCTAGAACGATGCTTCGCGGTTGTGAGGGAAAATAATGTGTAGCACGTGTTTTTTGGTGTACCTGTATAGTGTTTTTTTTTTTTTTTTTGCGGGGAAATTAACTCTGTGAATACATATTTAAATAGCTGGACACTCAAACTAATAATTTCGCGAAATTTTAAGAGTTCTTTAAAGCACCCCTCCCGTGTTAAGAGCCACGTAAAATGTGCGAATCTAGAGGAGCTGGTAAACAGAAGGCATTGAATCATTGTTCAATCATTGCCTTGAGAAGTGTTTCTCAAAGCTGAGGGCGAGCGTTTGATACCCTTGAGCTCAAAGCGACCTACAAAGTACTTGAGCACTGGAGCTTCAAATAACCGAACTCACAGAAGTCAGTGCATTCAACAGTCTTACCCGGTGAAAAAAGTAGCGTAAGTGTCGTGGTGGGAACCTTTTACATCTGCGGGAAATTTGATTGCGTTATGTTACAGTTGTGAATCAGCAGCAGCGGCCAAGTAAATGGGAATGCGCGCATCCCCTCTGCCAAGGGTTAATGATAGACAGCCTTTCGTGCAAGAATATATTGAGGTGTCGACAGTGAGTAGACGCTTTGTGGGGAACGCAGTGCTGCCAACTCTAGGGTAATTTCCCAAGATCTAGGGGATTTGGGTCGTCTTTAAGGAAACGGGGAAATTGTCAACTTCAAGGGAATTTTTCGCGTCTGCGTGGTCTTTGCCTTCAGTCGTGTAATGGTGCCCTTTATTATATTAGCATTCATTTTTTATATATCTATGCACGTCAGTTTTCCAATGAAGCGCAGAAATCAATTTCAGATAAATGAGCATCCAACAAAACTATCGCTCCCAAGTTTACTGTTGTTGGTGTAAATTAAAATGACTGATGAATTTTATAAACTTGCTCGCTCGAATATCTCATGCCTCTGCATCGTCTGTGCTCGTTCATATTATTCTTTTTTATATATTTGCGTCGTTATACAAGTGCACTCTTTCGTATTTTTGTGTAAAATGTTGTGGAGTGCAAGATTTGTCGTTTTTGTGACAAATGCACACGCAAAATTAAACCTTGCGGCAGGGTGTACTTTGATAAACGTATTGTGCGCTGTGCGGAAATATTGGGATGGCGTTTCGCCGCCCCTCGGGGGAACGCTCTTATGTGGCTGCCTCAGCGAGCGATTGGGCCCGGCGCTCGCAAAAATTGCTCCATGTGGTTACCGCTCAGCACAATAACGGTGAGACGAAATTTATAACCGCATTCAGCAAACGTTAGAGAAATCTAGGGAATTTCTTTTTCCGAGCTAGGAGAAAAGGGGCTTCGCTGGTTGGCAGCACTACGGGAGCGCAAACAAGTAGTTTCTACACTCTGGTACATGTGAAGACCACAGCGGGGGAGGGCATTGCGGAGACTGCGGCTAGACGGGGCGCACGCGTAGGGACCGTTTTCGTCTGTGTTTGTAGGCGTTTTTTGATGGAAAAAGACATAACTGGGTGTGGACGTCTGGCTTCATCTCCGGCGTTGTGGTAGGCACAATGGCGGAAAGTAATGTTGGCAGCACTAGCTTTTTATGTCGCAGTTTCTGCTATGTACCTCGGCGCATCGTTGCTCGAGATCCCGTTCCATGTTGTACTCTGGTGAATAACCGCCTGAACGTCAAGGCGTTCGCAAATGTATGATTGAGGCCCCAGCGACAAAGCGTACTCTGTGTTAAGGCCAATCTCCATGCAGCGAAATGTTGGCGAAAAAGCTACAAACGACGCCCGGCTGCGGCCACTCCGCCGCCGGAGTCGTAAATACGGCTGTTCGCCAGCGACCTACGCAAGCTAGATGTCGAACGTGCGGCGGCGAACGCAACGGGAAGCGGCAAACTGAATTTTGAAGCCGCAGCCGATCACAGCTTTTGTCGTAGGAAGTTAGGTGAACATGCCTCCATACCGAGTTAATTATAATAAAATGATAATTGCATTCAAATCTGTATTAAATAACACGCTGAAAAAGTAAACAAAGCTCAGTAAATATGACGTTGTGCTGTTGAGCCCAAGGAGGCAGGTTCGGTAGTAACATTGGGTTCGGTTGCGGCGGACGCTTTTCTGATGGAAGCGAAAAGCGAAAACTCCCGTGTTTTCGAGATTTCGGCGCACGCACATTAATGATCTTCAGGTGGTCAAAATGAATTCGGAGCCCTCCACTACGGCGCGCCTCATTGCCTGTGTAGCGTCGGCGCAATAAACACCCACAACCAATAAAATCAACAAAGAAACAATTTCAAATCTAATGCAATGCGTGGTGGTGTGTCTTTCAGTGTTTACATAAAAAAATCCTCCATCTTAGCCATAGTTCAAGCCTTGCGGGAGTTAGTGCTAAATTCGACATATTTTATTTTTTTGTTCGCAGACTGAAGGTGGGGATGCGGGTTGTATACAAAGACAGGTTGCACGCGTGAAAATACGGAAGTACACCACCTCAACAGCCCTTGAAGTGCAGGTCGCGCTGGCCTCCCCCCTCCTACCCCTCTTCCCCCAAAAGAAAAAACAACAGCTCTTTACGAACACCTGCCGGTCGCACAGACCTCCCCACGCCCTCGGAAACAGCCGTAACGACTTTACCATTGTACGAACCAGCTTCAGACTGGCTTTCAAGGCCAATTTCCCGTCAGGGCTTTCACGCTTTTGTTCACACGCCGCGGTGCAACGAGTTCATTGGGACGAAAAGGCGCCTTGCAGGAGAGTTCCTATCTCGAGATGGCACTGAACCAAAAAGTCGGTGTGACGAGTTTTCCGGTGACGAGCGGGCTTGTGACGAGTGGGCCCGTTCCCGTTTTCACTGAAGGTAGGAGTGGCCAAACCAACGCGTTCTAGAAGCATCTCTGAGCCATTCGCGACGCTGTTGCTGCTCATTTTCTGTCTTCCTACGTTTAAAAAAATGGTCTGTTTACAGTCCGTGGCCACACCACTAAAATTTGATTTTTTACGTCCGTGTAAAAAATGCCCCGCATTTATATTTTCGATTTCGCTCAATATGCGCTAGCACACCTGCAGCTGCGGCGAAGAGCAGACAGAAAGCAGGACTTTCCTGGCGTCACTTTGCTTTGAGCACGAACAAAGGGTAGGGTAAAAAAAAAAAGGTTTTTTTTGGAGTTCGACTGTCGTAACGGATTTCCTGCCAGGTACGTCTTAAAAAATGACGCCCACCTCCCCTCGCGGGAACCCTGGTGTGATGCGACGCTGAGGAGGGTTCAAGCGCATGCGGAGAGCAACCGTCGACCGAAAGGCCGCCGGAGAGCGGCACACCGTTTATATGCGCAGCGCGCCCGAAGGAGAGGAGACCGCGGAGAGAGAGAGAGTGCCGTGGCTATGACGCAACACAATCTAACACAATCCACTTTAATTCAATCCAAGCCCAGCCAAGCCAATCGAATCCAATCCAATGCCCCTTACGAGAGAGTGTTCGCTATCGGAGAGGAGAGGGGGAGAGTGGCTGCGGGCAACAACGGACGCACGTAGGAGATGCACGTAGGAGACGCAGGCCGACAAGAGATGCTCTGAGCGTCGCATCTAAAAATGGCTCACTTGATTGAGAAAATCACGCAGCTATAGCAATGGTGGTCCACGGCTACAGAAGCAGCAGAGCTGAAGGCCTGTCTCCCTTCGTCGGAGACCCGCCTGTTGCACCTCTCATGGATTTCAGAATTTGCCGCCTAAAGGTATCCATGGCTAGCAGTCCCGGATCTTCTTGTCCAAAGGCTTTCAATTCTCTCCTACAGTGGACCGCGTTTTCTTGCACGAGAACCCGAGCCAGCTGGCGTCGTGAACTCGGGGTCTGTAGTGTGAACTCGGCGTTGGTGAACCCCACGTGAGGCGGGAACGCACGTGAACTGGCGAGAATGACCGCAAGTGAACGATTACGCCGCGAATGTAGTGACCTAGAAGCCGGTTTGAAAACGCGAATAACTTTGTTTAGATTCCTACCGCAAGAAACTTTCTATCTCTGATTCGTATCTTTTCGTTTCATGTGGTGGCGGCCTTTTATTTGTTGTCTCTTGTGCCTAATTTTGGGGTTAGGTTATGGCTTTTGAACAGCCGAGCGGGTTAAGCTTGTTGTTCCGCCGTGATGCGTTACCAGGAATGTCAGCCCAGCCGAGCGCAATTAAACATGCGCCCCTGAAATAGTGCCGGGTGTCGTTTAGGCTTGCTCGTGGTCTTGCGCCCCGAGCGTGACTAGCAAAAAATACCGAGATAAAAGGCCGAGCGCACGTGAATGTGCGCCTCATGAGGACCGTCCTACATCGACCAACTCGACACACGAGAACACTCTGCCCAGAGTTCGTAGCGTTGTTTGCCGCGTGCTGTCATCCTGACCATTTCCCATGTATTCGCGTTTGAGTTGTTTTCTGGCGTAAGCTACACTGGCCGAGGTTGGGCAGTTTCGCGTGTCCAGTGAAGGTCCGTTGTGCGCAATTGCGAGGGACATTGGATTTTTTCTGTTGGATTGTGTTCTGTCGTAGCCGCCACAGACGCACTGGCGCCGGCACGTGCCCAGGTGTGCGCCTGAATTGCGCACTAGCCAAGTTTGACGCTGCACCGGAGCCGCTTGATAGTCGTCTCACGTGGCTCGTGACGAGCCGTGCTGAGCATGCAAGAGGAGCAGTTACTGGACTGGACTGGGCTGGATTAGATTGAATTTGACTAGACTGGACTGGATTTGACTTTATTGCTCACTCTAGCTCACTCTACGTATATCCTGGCATAGCAGAGCTGAACCACTACTAATTTTTTACACTTTTATTTACTCCACTTACTTGCCAAACCATTAGCTAAACTAATAGATTTGCCTCCCGCCATCTCAAACTTACCATTTCCTTCTGTTCTATATTTCAACGATCCCTCACACCTTTCCTGCCCATGCAAACATGTTTCATTTTTCCTCCCCTTTTCTTCTAAATCGTCAACCTTTTCATAACTGCACCTAGGAATACCTCTCTTGCCTACTTTTTTTAACACCACCACTCCAGCTGGCTTTTTGTCACCTGTATGACCTGCAGTTGAGGCTTCCCTTCACCCCAAATCATCGGGCATCTCTCACGGTCGTATCCCCATCGTCCCGCCGTGGTCGATTTCCATGCACTCTATGATAATATGCTCTCCGGTTTGGCTGACCCTGCTGCAAAAAACAGGTTTCATCATGTTGCCTTTAGGTACCCACGTATGCCCGCGTTCTCAGACAACCTGCTTGTTCTTGAGAGGGAAATGCACTGGCTTGCGTAGTTCCATATTAACCTTCCTTCCTGATATGTGGTTTTCCGTCCCATAAGTCTAAAGGGTTGCGCTTCCAATTCCTGTGCCCTATTCTTCGTCGGTGCTGCCTTTAGCAGCTTTATAACTAATTGATATACCCCACCATCTTCTACCGACTTCCCGCGCCGTTTGGTCATCTTTGTTAAATGCGACGCATCTCTTGCTCTGAGGCATGTCCCTCCTGCGTCGTCGCGGCGTTGTCCGCACGCTCACTGCACATGCGGAAGTCTCCTCCGTTCTTCTATCCGACAGCTGTGCGCAACACTCTCACTCCGTCTCATTATCATAACAACAGCTGCGGGTGTGCGCTTCGCTGCTGTGTGTGCGCGCATGCGCGCGACACATTCTCCCCCCCCCCGGCTTCTCTTCTTTGAAAAGCGGGAAGATAAGCGGGGGAGCGCACGGCGCCGGATCAGTCCAGCGCTTGCTCTCGCACTTGACCTGACTTTGCTTGACGATACCTCCGTGCAAAATCTTCCAATGAAGACGTGATGGAAGAGACAGTCCCTTCAGCGAGTGGACTGACGCAATCCAATACCAGCGTCAGTCCAAACGCTCCCCCTGTGGCGTCGTATCACATCAGGTTTCCCTCGCGGGAAGATGGGCGTAATGTTTTTCCTCCAAGTCACGAAGGATCTCATCAAATGCTATCCGGCTCTGTGCCTCTTTGGTCTAAAAAGACGACCAGCCCATATCGCCCTGCACCGATTCGCTCGAGCTTTTGCTGTGGGCACCAAGGGCCAGTCTGCCTATCGCCTTCAGATTTACCATTCAGGCCCCCTTAAGTGTCTCCTTCATATGCAGAGAACCGAATCTCCAAAAATCAATCCTGACACTAAGACCTCTTTTCAGACATTCCTTGCAACCTCACATTTTCGTAGCCCCAACGTGCTCTATGCTTAAATATAGCCGCGTTCGTTGTTACTTTTATATTTAACCGAGCCTAACGTAGATGCGTGTAGTCTCCGTCGTCGTTAACTGGAACTCCTAAATATTTACACTCCTTTATTTGATGTATTTAAACTTGCTGACTGCTACCGTTTTGTGCTCCACGTGATCGTCAAAGCCTTTATCACCAATTTTTCTCTGCTAAGGATACACTAGGTGCGTCGCTTCTTCATCGCGTATATTTATAAGGTTTTGAATACCTATCCGCCTCTCAGCCATCAACAGTACGTCGTCATGAGATGTCATCAAGAGCTGGCGCCCCGTGGCACGGCATGGTCTGCTCGCTCTCAAGCGAAGCACAGCGGGGCGGCCAACAAGATGTGGTCGCACCAGCTGGCGCAGTGTCAAAACCTCAGTATTCCTAAACACTGACACAGCTTAAGCTACAACAGCGGCCGAGAGACACCCTATTGGTAATTGTGGGTGCACAGATGACAGTACGAGCGCAAGGAATTCCTCCCGCAGATTCACTTTGACGCCACTGGAAGGCACTTATGTTTTTGTTGTTGTTTTCTCTTTACACAATTAAAAAAGAAAACGCCCACCACCTGTTAATATATTTTAGCAGAAGCTGTTGAATATTTTTGTACCCTTAGCATTTTTCCTGGTTGTTTGTGTTCGTAATCTTTATAGTGTACTTTGAACCTGAAGCCGGATACCGTAACAGGGTGGTTTGAGAAGAGATATGCGTTTTTACAACATTCTTCTTTTTTGCTTCATGCTAGAGATGTCATTCAGAATGTACGCTTTAGCCGGCTAATTATATACCTTGCCTTGTTATATTCCACTGTGCAGACGAACCAGGGCCTTCGAAGCGGGAGCGGAATCTTTGCGAGCCTGAACAAGTACCTGTTGAAGAAGACCCTTCAAACCCTCACCCACAGCAGGCGGGTCCTGACGTAAAAGAGCCTGGACACGGTGACGACGCCGCCCAGGGGGATCCGGTTGGGTTTTCTGACGTTCTCAGAGAGCCACATGCGCTCTCCTGCCCCCCAGATGAAGACGACTTGCAGGCATGCGAAATAAATCACCCACGGAAAGGCGAACCGGATGACGTTGACGGGTTTGGTGCACCTGTATTGCCTGGTTTAAATTTCTACTTCCCGGCGGAGGAGCGACCAGAAGAACTCGACCACGCAGGCGTAAAACCACTCCCGGAACTGAAGTTGGAGGATATTGTGATGGAGCTGGGAGAGGAAGGAGACGACTGCCTTTGCCGAGGAGGTGTATTCCGAGAGCTAAATGTGGACAACTTGCCGGAGGAACCATCCTTGTTTCCTGATGTATCCCTTCTCGAGGAATAGAAGGCTTGTGCTTGCGCTGACAAACTCTGTCCGATACATCCTGCATTTCTTTAGGAATACCTAAAGCTGATGTTCCTGCTTTGTTTACGCATGACATATCATAAATAAACAGCTCGTGTGCACTACTTTCCTCCGTCTTTTCGTGCTCAGTTGTCTGTTAGCATTTCGCATAAGTATTATGTATACCAGATATGCTCTACAGTTCGCACAAAAAAACGGCCTGATGAACGGAAAAAGTTGAATAAAGCTAGTCTAGCTGAACTACTCCGACTAAATTTGCAATCAAAAGTTCGTCCGCCTTTAGCGGGACTGGCGCCTATTCTGCAATGTGTCACGGTAAAAAAAAAACAATGGGCTCATCATCGCGTGCTTTTCTGGCAAAAAATGAAAATCGTCGGCTCCAATGGTGTTACTCCTTGAGTGAATATGGAAGCCTCATGTAGCATGATGTAGCACTACGAACACATCGCGCTACTACATCATAACTGCTACTGGTTTTTACCCCCGGGTTTTTTACACGTTATCAAGCGTATCCTCAGTTGTAAGATTTATGCCGCAGGTGTATCTTTTAGACTGTTAATGAAGAGAGCTGCCATGAAAAAGGAGAATATAGTGGCAATCAAAGCCGTAGGCATGCGTCCGTGGCTTAGGATAACGAGCATTTAAAGGCAACAGGGTTCTCGTAGAATGTGAAGCATATTGGTCAAGGTCAAAAAGGGAATGGATGCTGCACGAACCGGAAAGTACGATGCGGGGCATCCGCCGCGTATCCTTGCGATTCCCCCCGTGCGTTGTGGTTCCAAGCCAACGACGCGGGTTGGATACCTGCCGCGGTATTGCTTTTTATTATGCAGGCGAGAACGGCCGCTGTCGACGTTTCGGCGCAGTGTAAAGATGTTCCCGTGGTCAAAACGATTGCGGAGTCCTCCACTTAGGGGCTGCTTATAGCCAAAGTGTAGCCTCGGCGCGTTAAAGGCCGTAATCAATCAATCAACCAAAGTAGCATTTATGGGCACTACTCTCAAAACCCACTCAACATTGATTGACCTTACAACTCACAGTAGTCGGCGTGTGGCGCTGCATTCGCGGCGCTCGAAGCGCTCCTGCTGCAGTGAATAACCAATTGTTTAAAATCAGAGGAGAGACCAAGAGCCGAGACGTCCCGGTGATGCGATGGTGGTTCTATTTACAAAAATGGCGATGAGACGATGACGAAGCAGCTGGAGCAGGAGCTGCCCCCACGTGATAGCAGGCACCGATGATGATAATATCATCGGTGCAGCGATGATGATAAAGTTTCAAAATCTTCCCCGGCCACAAAGAAGCCCTGGTCATTCCGTGTTGAGCTGCTACAGTTAGGTCGTTCTTGTCTATCCGATGAGGCAGTCAGAAGACGAAACTGCCACTGGGGCCACCGTTTGAACGCACGCAGTGTGTGTCTTTGCAGTCCACGTCGCCACGCTGAAATCCGTATCCTGTCTTCGACGGTCTTGTACACGGATAGGAGTTCTTAGAGATTTTGCCCTGCGGCGTGAGAACTGTGTCTTGAAAGCTCGCGCTTCTTTTTCGAGCTCTTTTCTTTCAGTATTCGAGCATCGTTGTGAGAGGCCTTCTTGTACTTGGAACGGTGACTTCCGCGAATTGTTCCCTTTACATTGCGTTGTCCGGTCAATGCAACGCCAATCTTTACCTCTGCTGGAAAACCGTCCGGATCCCTTTCTTTGGTGCTCTGGATCACTTGGTTGTTCAGTTCAAATACTTCTGTTTCATCTTGCGATTTTAGTAATTCAGGTGAAACAAGCGCGATCTGCTGCTCGAGACGTTCGCCCCAGGGAGATTGCACTGTTGCTTTGGGATTCAATATGCAGCTTTTGCTACTTGCGGTCATCTCGACAGACTCTTCGAATGCACATGAGAGCAAGGCATCTTCCGTTCGAATGTCACGCGCGACCAACGAAGCTGCCTCAATCTCATGCTGTGGCTGTGGCTGGAAATCTGACGCATGCGAAGTTTCTGTCATTGAGTCTTCTTGGGAGTTCTTCAAAGCATCTGGGTCATAGAATCGTTCTGTCGTTGCCGAAAATTCTTTAAACCTTTTTGATAAATTTAATAACTGGAAGAACTGGCTTTGCTTCAGGACGTCACATATGCTGCCTTTCAATTGGTAATATATTCGGCACATAACCAGAAATATTTCGTCTTCGTATTCGATGTTGGTAGCGAATTCCAGGTCTATATGCTCAATGTCGACAAACGGTTCGATTTCTTCGTTGAGCACTCTCAACCTAACTTCATTTTTTCGTAACTCGTGCAGAAAAGTTGCCAACACATCACTAACACCACTGCTCGTCATTGAGAGGGCTAATGTTGCCCTTGCTTCTTTGCACAGTGCTCGAGCTATTATCCGCTCCTTTTCTTTATTCGTCTTATGATCGTTAAGGCGCATTGTATTCTCAAACATAATCTGGTCACATATCAAAGTTAATTCGTCTCACGTTGCTCGATCAGCGGTGGAATTCCCCTCACCGTTCACGGAATCGCCGCTCATCGAAGGGAATCGTCGGAGGTAAGGATCCATCGTCGTCTAGTCCGCCCATCACCTCGGTCACTTTCGTGTACCACTACCGGTTCAGTCCATCACACCGGTACGTCGTCGGTATCAGGGGGTCCTCCTCCTGCAAAAGGCCGAAGTTCGGAAGTCTCCGAATCCCAGGAAGGCCTTCTTCCCGCGTTTATTGGCACCATATAAAAATGAGAGGAGAGACCAAGGTCCGAGCCGTCCCGGTGATGCGATGGTGGTTGTATTTACAAAAATGGCGATGAGACGATGACGAAACAGCTGGAGCGAGAGCTGCCCCCGCGTGATAGGAGGCACCGATGATTATAATCTCATCGGTGCCGCGATGATGATAAAGTTTCAAAAAATGGTACAACATATCGCATTCACATTTGTGGGATGAACATGCGCGATTTTTGCTCAAGTCGATTTCAATTTACCGCGTTCCCCTGCTACAGGCCGGGTTCTCGATGCCTGCGCTGCCGTGCGACGGTGACGTGCGTGAATCTAGGCGACCGACTTCAAGGTTTAGAGAACCGCGTGGCCGTGCTCCATGTTCCACTCGCGCAAGACCATTAGCCCAAGACCAATTGCGCGCAAGCACATTTGATTAACGGGGCATATTCGTATAACGCCTCTATGAAGCACGACAAATAAAATATCTGCACGGCGCCCAAACTAAGTTCAGCGGCGAAACTTCACTGGAAAACACGAACGTAATTTTGCTGCCCTAAAACGGCGTTAAAAAAGAGAAGTGTACAGTCGAAATTTCAGGTACAAACTAAAATTATAGTAAATAAAAATTCAGGGAAAATTTCAAGGAAGCTTTCCTAAAATACATGTCCCTTTGGGAAGTGACCCTCGATTTTAAAGACGCTAGCCTTTCTTGGGCTACTTAAACGCAAAACTTCTCGTCTGTCTGTATGACTAGATTCAGCCTCCCGGCCCAAAAAAGTAGATCTCGCGCTATAGTCTTATACACTCACAGCCAAAGGTAAACGTCTAAGCCCGGTTTATATGTTCATACTTGTCAACTTTGTTGAACAAGAACAAGACATTACGAAAATATGAGACAGGAAGTTATTACACAAGGGCTATTTTCAGTATTCCTTTGTTAAATAATTTATGGATGGTTGGTTTTACGATGGCAAATGATATTCTACATCTACTGCATGAAACCACCGCCTGCAGTTGCCCGCGCCATTTCCAGGCGGCATATTATAAATCATGCAAGAACAGCAACGAAAGGTGATGGTGATGATGTCCTGAGACATATTGACAGCGTGCTTATGGGGGTTATATCACAGCATAAAAGTACCTAAAGCATTAAAAACCACCCCAACGGAATTAAGTAACAGCCAAAACGCACCTGCAATGGTTGAAAACCACGGTGTAGAAAAGTATTCAACAGAGATCGCCGAAACCGACCTAAAAGGGGAAAATCCTCAAGATCGTACATGAAGCAGTAGCTGAAACTGACCAAAAGGCCACGAAAATACCCAAAATCTCATTATAATGCATAAAGAAGTCATGGCTAGATTATATGCGTGATAACAAATGCTTATATTGTAATATGGCAAACCCCTGAAAAAGAAATAGTTAAGGGATTTGAACCCAGGTTACTATGCTTGCTTCGCAGGAGCGGAACTACTACACTACGAGACAGAGCGGTTTGGAGCCGTTACATTGAGGGCCACATGCACGTCACGGCCTCCGCGATCGGCTTCTGGCGGCGCGCCGTTGCTCCGGCCGTCCCAATCGCCCGGAGAGAGCGTAATTCCGAAGAGGCCGTTTCGCCGTTTTCCGCCGCACCATGGCGCGCGGAGCCGATGGTTGAAACGAAAGGCGTGTATGCTGCAGCGCTCCTCGAAACGGCGTTTCATCAGTTTTCGCGCTTTGTATCAGAATAAAAACAAAGCATACCTGATGTGATGGATGCAAAGCGACTTATAGAACCTGATAATGCATTTATTTTAGCTAGGACTGCAGCTGTGCGACTTCTTTATTATGTGCCGCATGACGCCCTCGACGCACGGACAATATTCGCTGCTGCCAATAGAAAATTTGTGGCGCTTAAAAACCGTTCAGTTCGCTTTATAACGTACTTTATATAATCTTCATGGTCCATGCAGTTCATTGGAGCGTCATACCCGTGACGAATGGCTGTGCTTTTATCTAGCCTTTGAATTAATGGCAGTTGGGTAGAAGGACCCATCCTATTTTTAGGATTAACATGTTTAAGGAGAATTATTACCCTGAGCGATAGCCTCAAGGATGCGGCAATCTGTTTTACACATGCGCTTTAAGCAAGTTACGGTTTCAATTTCAGTCGCAACAAATAAAAAACTTGAAGTCAGATGAACCCCGATTTCATTGTATTCTTAAACGTAATTCGGTGGCTACAGGCAAGCCCAATTTTGCTTATTTTGGAATGAATAGCCAAGACATTTAAATTTTCAATTACTGATTTCGAAGGGCATGTCCATGTGTTAAGCAATGATGACAGCTTTCATGTTTGCTTTGGACAATATCCACTTATATGTACACACTAAAGTTGGGAACCAAATCTGTACTTAACGCTCGTCCAAGGGATGCATAGTTTATTGAACGTCTATTTACAAACTACACTGCACTTATATTTCCAAATGTACGCTTTCAATGCATCGATGCCTTGAAAGCGTACATTTCTGATCTGCTTGTCTTGACAAACAAAATAATTCACACATGAAGCACTTTGCGATGCAGCGGCTTGGAAACCGTTTTTTTGCTGAATACAGCGTTGTTCGTGACAGTTGCACCAACATTGGCAAGCAGTGACCTCACAATCACTATGGACAGACTGGTGGTAGCATATCTTCATCATCCCTTGCTGTGCTCGTGAACAGAGGACAACGTTCTAGATGACGCAAAATCATTGCTTTGCACGCACAAGCAGTGCGCGCTTTATCAGCATGTAGGATAAAAAGAAGCTGCAGCTGTTTTCAAAGAGGCCCGTTGTTGCTCCATGACAATATCATAGACTTGTCCGTATGAAAAAAAAAATGCTGGCGACAACAGTTACCAACAAAATTTTAGTTTGACAGCACAACCTACATAAAACTCCTCATAGGATTTTCTGCGTTGTGGGGTGCAACCAAATGCCTGTAAAGCTGCTTTCTTTGGATAGTGAGTGCGCAGTTGCCAGTCGACCTGTTCGGACGTGCTTTTGTGGTGCTCCGACAACAGCGTGTTTCTACAGTGAAGGACAGCGAAACGGCAGAGACAGCGGAGGACAACCGAAGCTGAGTATTTACCTGCACGGTTTCTTTCTCGTTGTATCGGGGTTTCAGCCGAGATGATGCGTAGAAAGCAGGTACAGTGTGGTAGCTGTCCGCGGCACGTAGACGCAGAGGAGTTTCAGCGGGATGGCGGCGAGGCAGACGAAGGGGCAGGTACGTGTCGGTTATGCATAGTGGTGTCGCGGCTAGAACGCGTAGAAGCGGATAACTCGGGGTTAGCTAAGCGGTTTGCAGAACTGGAGGCAGCGCTAAGTAACGAACGCGATGAACGGAGGGCCGTTGAGGGAAAGTTAGAAGCAGCTGAGAGGAAGCTAGAAAGGAGCGTCATTTTGCCAATAAATGACGACCACCTGGGCCCATGTAGCGAACCGGAGGCATGCGCCGAGGTGACACCGGGTGTGGAAGCAACAATAGGCAACAGCTACTCCCACGTGCTGCGAAATAGGACAGCAAAACCAGTCGATAACCCGGGTACCAGTAAAGAGCGGCACGTGGCAGACGATAGCGTGGTAATCACTGTGGGTGACTCTAACATGAAGAGGAGCAGCGCTGCCATAGTGGAAAGGGTAAAGGGGGATAAGCGTGTGAAGGTGGGGTGTTTCCCAAGTCAAACGATGCAGACGGTGATGACTGCAGCCAAGGGGCAGCTGGCCTTGTCTACTAAAGCTAGAAACCTTGTGGTGATTTCCGCGTGGCTTGACGATGTTCTAAAGATAGAGGAGGGAAAACTTGGCCGGGAGATAGCGAAGGGGGTAAAAGACCTGCGGGCGACGGCCCCAAATGTCCGCGTTGCAGTCTGCACCGTGCCGGAGGTGATGAAGCAGGGCGTGCACACCGAACGGGTAGTACTCGCTGCTAACAGCGAGATCGGGAGGTGCGTCAGGGAACTTGGACTTGAAGTGATAGACCTGAACAGGGTAGTGGGCAGCATCGGACATAGGCAAGCTTTTCAGTGGGACGGGATTCACTTCAGCCCCAGGCTAGGGAACAAGGTGGGGTGGCGCTGAGGTGGGAGAGCGGTAGCGCTTTTAGGGGGCCCCGCGCAGCTAAGGAAGGCAAACTAGGAGACAAACGGGAAGCAAGAGACACATGCACACTCCACGGTGGGAGGCAGCCAGGCCTAAAGCTAAACGGAGAACCTACGGACGTAACTGAGAGAGTTGACAGAAACCATTTAAGTGGAAACAATGGAGCAAACAATTCTGTAAAAGACAAAAACAGACCCCGTAAACGGAAAGGCAAAAACAAATGCAATAAATATTTAATCAGCTACATAAATATGCAGGGTGGCAGAAAGCCAGATAAGTGGGTGGAAGTTCAAAAGCAACTTGAACGGGACGTGTAGGCTTTAGCCGAGACTCACCTCCGGGACCTAGAAGCCCCAGCTATCATAGATAATTATGTCTGGGAAGGTTCCAACAGGACCACAGGAATGAAGAAAGGGGGAGGTGTTGGCATGCTCATTAAACATGGGACCGACTGGCAGAGAGTGCATGAAAGTTTTAAAGAGCATCTATGGGTTAGAGGCACCATAGAGGGGAAAAACACATGGTTAGGAGTGGTGTATCTGTGTACCGGAAGTAGTGCTAGGGAGGAAAATGAGGAAATGGTAAACTGTTTGAGAAGAGATATAAACGAGTTCAAAGATTCGGGCGAAATAATCATAGTTGGAGATATCAATGCCCATATAGAAGGTTTGGATGGATACATAGACCACAACGGTTCTCTAGTGATAGAATTATGCCAGGAAAACCGGCTTGTAATAGTAAACACGGAAAGCAAGTGTGACGGACAAATAACGTGGGAAAGCGGTAACAGACAGTCCAGCATAGACTACAGTTTAGTATCCGAGACAGTATACGGAAGGCTGCGGGAAATGAGGATAGATGAAAATGGAACAGACAGCTGAGGAAGCGACCACAATCTCTAGTGATAGATCTATGCCAGGAAAACCGGCTTGTAATAGTAAACACGGAAAGCAAGTGTGACGGACAAATAACGTGGGAAAGCGGTAACAGACAGTGCAGCATAGACTACAGTTTAGTATCCGAGACAGTATACGGAAGGCTGCGGGAAATGAGGATAGATTAAAATGGAACAGACAGCTGAGGAAGCGACCACAAGCGGTTTAGCTTGCACTTTGGAGGCGCCACCCGGACAAATGCATAAATAGGTACAATAGGAGGAAATAATTTGAATAATGAGCAGTTAAAGATTATCGCTGATAGATTGGAAGATGAAATCAATAAATACCCAGCCAATAATTGCGACTACGACGAAATGATTGCGTTCATAAAGGGTAAGATGAATGAAGCAAAGGAACGAAACCGATGGAAAGGGAAGAGAAAGCCGAGAAGCTGGTGGAATAAGGAAATAAAAGAGGGTATTGACCAGCGAAGAAAGGCGGCCAGAGAACATAGAGAAGCAAAAAGAACAGGTATGGAACCGGAGGTAGGGAAGGAAAAGTGGTATGTCTACCGTGGGAAAAACTAGAAGTGCAGAAAATCGTGCAAGCAAAGATAAAGCAGAAAAGCGAACAATGGATGGCAGAAATACGGAAGAAGAACAAAAGCGCATCCAAGAAGTTTTGGAACCATGTAAAATCACTAAGCTCAAAAAACGATAACCATCAAAAATTCCTGATTGATGAGGAGGGGGAACATTTAGCAGGAGAGCACGCGTTGGCGCATATTCGAGTGATTATTGAGAAGATTAGGACAATAGTGGTAGGGAAACCTGCACCGATAACATCAGTGCTAGAAAAGACTGCGGAAAGTGAAATAAGTTTGAGCAACCTTGATTGGAAAAAACCAGAGCAAAACGTTGTCCCCCAGACAGCAGTTGGCCCGGACGGAATACCAATGCAACTGAAAAACCTACATGGACTCGTAAGGAATCGTTTATGAGGGAAATAGATAAGGTGATAAAAACCAAACAAATACCAGAGAACTGGTTAGAAAGTAGGATGAATTTATTATATAAAGGCAGAGGAGACAAAGCCAGTATTGATTCATACAGACCACTCACAGTAACGTCAGTGGTGTATAGGTTCGTAATGCAGGCGATAAAATCAGAAATTCAAGCATGGATGGAACAAAATGAAATACTTGGGGAACAGCAGAATGGATTTAGACAAGACAGGCTACTGGATGACAATGTGTTCGTAATAACGCAATGCATTGAAATTGCGAAAGCACAGAATAGACATTCAGTTCTTGGACATTAAAGGGGCATATTACAACGTAAACAGAGAACGGCTGTGGAGATTGCTGAAACTCCAGGGATTCGATGACGAGTTAGTACAGTTCCTTATAGCAATCTATAACGACAATAGAGTGCACCTTAATTGGGAAGGACAGAAATGCGCCCAGCAGGTCAACATCCATCGGAGACTGAAACAGGGATGCCCTTTGAGCCCAATACTGTTCGTGCTTTATATGGCAGGGTTAGAAAAGAAACTGGAAGAAAGTCAAGGAGGGTTTAGCCTAACCCATATGCTGCAAGGCAAAGTGGCACAACAGCATATTCCGGGAATGTTATACGCAGACGACATTGTTCTTTTAGCTGATAACCAAACCGATATGCAGCGGCTAATAAATATTTGCGACCAGGAAGCCACTGACCTCGGGTTAAATTTCAGTGCAGAAAAATCACGAATAATGGATTAATGACGCTACCACCGACGTAGTGTCTATCCAGCAAGGCAAATTACCTAGAGTGAAGGAATATAAATATTTGGGAGTGTGGATAAACGAAGGGGATAACTACTTAAGTACTCACGAGGAGCAACTTAAGGTTAAGGGAAAGTGAAACGCAGCTATAATAAAGCATAGAGCTCTGTGGGGGTATAACAAATGTGAAGTAGTAAGAGGAATGTGGAAAGGAGTAATGGTTCCGGGTCTCACGTATGCGAATGCTGTACTCTGCTTAAAATCAGACGTTCTATCAGGCCTTGAGGTAAACCAGAGAACGGTAGGACGTTTGGCCTTAGGCGCGCATGGAAAAACAACTAACGAAGCAGTTCAGGGAGATATGGGCTGGGCGTCGTTTGAAGTTAGAGAAGCTCTGAGTAAAATATGCTTTGAGATAAGGTTGAGGGCAATGGATCAACGAAGGTGGGCAGCTAAGGTTTTTAGGTACCTATACTTGAAAAGCGTGGACACGCAGTGGTTAAGAAAGACTAGAAGGCTAACGATGAAATACGGAAAGAACAGTGGGGAATCCAAAACAGCCAAGGTAACCAAAAAAGAGGCAAGGCAGATTTAAACTAAAAAATGGGGCGAAAAATGGAAGCTAAAACGTCGTTAGAGATGTACAGGGCTGAGAAGATGAACATCAGAAAGGAAAATTTCTACGATAATTCCCACGGCAGTGCTTTGCTTTTTGAGGCAAGAGCAGGTTGCCTGCGAACAAAGAGTTTTGTGAGGAAGTATTCACAAAATGATGCGGTATGTGTGGTCTGCCGAAAAGAAACAAACTATGCGGCACACAGTGTTAGAATATGAGGGTATCCATCCAAATCTACATGAAAGGAATATTGGGATTTCAGAAGCCCTAGTATTTAAGGGTATCAGAGAGGAAGTTAACTTCAAGGCTGTCCAGGGGACGAAAAGAAGATTACAATGCTGGTAGACGAAAAGCAGAGAGGGGAATATCGCCTAGGACAGTTACCACCTGTAACAGGGAAAAGAAAGTATTTCGGGCCTAATAAGCTTTAGTACCTGCCCTAAGCAGCGCTAGTATTAAACCAAGAGTGTAAAACATGGTTATATTAGTCCTTTTTGGTAAGATGACATATCATCACCCCGCTTCAAAGAGGAAACCAACAGGAATCATCAATCATCATCATCAGTGAAGTGCGCTTTTTATTTAGAGAAAACTGAATTAAGAATTATGAATCATACCATCGTAAACGGCGGCTAAGTGTCCTAGCGAAGTTGCATGCCGCAAGAAAACGAATATAAATTAAAATCTTGCAGTAAATTTAAAAAAGCATGAGCGCAAGAACATAATCAGTAGGCTGCATAGCAGGTGTACCCTGAACAAGGTATCAAACAAAAATGTAGAAATGGTCAATTTCTAAAAATAACAGGCAAAAATCAAACATGGCGTCAATATAAAAATGCAATGACTGCTCTCGATTGTTGTCCATAACCCACCCTATGCGAAAAAAATATAATGGTTGTACCAACAAGCAAGTACCCGATGCGGAAAAGTTTCCGCACCCAAATGTCGGCGCACCGGAATGTCCACACCGAAACGTCCTGCTCCGAAATGTCCTGCACCGCTCAAATCAAGCCCAACAAGCAGAACGCGATTAACTTTTCACCGTACAGTGACACATCTTGGTTTCCGTGCTATTCCTCGAAGCTTCTGAGACAAGCCGACTTCATGACCTGATCGTTTGGTTGATCAGCTCAGCAAAAAAATTGCCCACACCTCCCCGAAGGGAATCGTGAGGAAGTGCGAATGCATTGCTTGCGCCGAGAGTACACGGCGTAGTAATTCTGACCTCGCCTTGAGAGGCGCCCAGCCAGCGAACGGTCTAAACTGGAGCAGAGCGAGCAGAAGACTGTAGCGAGAGAGCGCGCGCGAGCCGACCCACGGAGGTCTGGCGGTTTATCGCTGCATATAAAGGGGGGTACGCCGCGCTGAGCGCGCCGAGCCAGGTGGCTGAGAGAGAAGGCGGGCGCGCGAGAGAGAGGGGTGCGCGCGCAGCTGCAGCCAGCGAGGAGAGAGGAGGAGCGAGCGAAGGGGGAGGGAGACGCGCGCAGCGCCGCACGGCAGCTGCCGGGAGAGGAGGTGGTGCGTGACGTCACGGCGCGGGTGAGGAGAGGGATGCGCGCGGCGCACACCGCCGCGCCGCGAGGGAGCGGTGAGGGCGTGGCGTCACGTGGTGAGTGACGTCACTGCGCCGTTGCTACCGACGCTCCTCTCCGCTCTGCGCCGTTGCTAGGGAGAGCAGGGCTGCGGACGCCGCCGCCGCCGGCGGTGGATGGTTTGGGGTCGCTTATAAAGTGCATCGCACTTAAAAGCAAAAAGCTTCAACACAGTTACGCGAATTCCGGCAGCGAAGACACGCAGCAACTCAGACCCTGCAAAGCCGTGGAGAGGAGTGGGTACAAGCTGCCGAACCATCGCCTTACACCGCCCCCTCGCGGCGCGTTGCGGAGTTAGCCAAATTACAGGCTTTTGCTGGGGGACGCGACGAATGGGACGGCCGGAGCAACGGCGCGCCGCCGGCAGCCGATCGCGGAGGCCGTGTGCACGTGGACATAGCTTCAAACATGCCCCTAGATGCCGCAATGCGTCGCTTAGCTGTGGTGACTAGGAAACGCCTATACACGTTTCACTAGCTAGGTTCCACGTTCTGCTTGGAACGCACGTGGAGCACGGCCACGCGGTTCTATAAACGTGAAGTCGCCCGCCTAGATTCACGCGCGTCACCGCCATACTGCAGCGCTGGCATCGAGAACCCGGCCTGTAGCAGTATAACGCAGTAAATTCAAATCGCCTTAAGCAAACCCTTGGTGTGTTTACCTTGGGCTGAGCGCGACGGTACAGGAACAGCATGAGAGGTGAGGGGGAAAGTAAAAGGGGGCATTTCCTTGGCAAATGTCTATGAAGAGTATCGTGTTTCGACGACATTTGCAACAAAAGTAGCAGATACGCGGCCATTTTTTTTTCAGTTTGAGTTGCCGACCGAAAATAACCATGTTTATTACTCAACACTAACGGACGTTTCTGTGCGCGCGAAAAACAGGGAACGGCTTACAAATACAAGGTTGAAAAACGCAATAATGACTATGCTACGAAGGTATTTCTGCGGATCAAGCAGTTAAGAACAACAAACCAACCGTCCCCAGTTACTTCACTAAAAATGTGAAAAGTAAATAATCTCCTGATACCTATGCCACACAATGTCACTCCCTGCCTCTACTCCCACTCATCAGCAGATGATCTGCAATTTCCGACGGTGCGCAAGTTGGGTACACAGGTGAATTGTCCCGACCTATATTGAAAGTAAATCTTCTGATAAAGGCCAAGTTCAGGCGTGGGCGGTGTTTTATTTTAAAGACCACAAGTTGAGAACACGTTAAAAATAGAATTCACAGTACGGGTCAATACCGAAGAGGTTGATGACTTCGGTGAGGATCCTGCCACTCCAACAATCATGCAGTCCACCCAGTTGCAAAGATAGGGACTTTGTTGTACGCCCTGGTGAAAGGATGCTGGGACATTTAGAGGAGCAAGTTTCCTGTGCTGGTGGTTAAGCCGGATCGCATGTTGCCTCGTCTTCCCGGGTCACCGGGCACCCACTGATGACGACGTGATGACCCTGCTGCCTTGCGGTTGAATGATCTTTGCTTCTTTCCCTTTCAAGCTGACTGCGCTTGTACCACAGCATTAGGACGGCCTATAAGGCGCCACGCGAGTGAAGGTGCATCACCCATTTCTGTGGAGAACGGTAAAACCAAGCCTTAAAGACGCGAACACGAGAGAGAGGAGACAACACAGACGCTTGGACTAGCAACAGTTTAATGAATAAAATTCCGAAGGAAAATCAAGGCCAGGGCATGCGCCGTAAAAACTAAATAAAAAAGGTCAGCTGATGGCGCTGTTCAAAATCGGCTCTCGTTCAAATATTCAGATTCTTTACGTAATAATGTGAGGGAGGGAACACTGACGCACTTATCATAACCATGCTTACGCATTTGGTAAGTATCGATAAGCTCCCCCTCGCACTTTGTGGTTCCCCTACCAATTATTTGTGTTTTGTCAAACAGGTGGCTGCATCCAAAACTGCAATGGGCAGGCAAATTTGCCCCTCCGCCTTACGTTACCGAAGTTTCATGTTCTTTTTAACGAACGGTCAGACAGCGGCCCGTCGGCCCAATATACACTTTATCGCACTTCAGCGGTATGCGGTAGATAACATTTGTCGTGCACTTCGTAAATTTTGTGGCATGGCGGGTTGTGCACATGTCATTTCTTTTGCGGTTTTCAATTTTGGGACAAAGGCTTGCCAGCTTACAGGGTGCCGCAAACACTGCGTGTTGTACCCCATGTCTGGCGACCACTTTTTTATATTGTGCGAGATCTTGTGAATGTACGGGATTACTTCCAGTTTCTTATGGTCCTCCAAAGGACGTGTCTGCACCCTGCCGCCCGTATCCTTTCTCATTTTGTCCAACTTTGTTTCGACTACCGACTTCAAAACAGCATCAGACAAACCAGCCATTTGTAAACGCGGAACTTGTTCGCCAAAACTTTGTTCCATTGAATAGTGACAGAGTTTTCTAAGGGCTTTGCTAAAACACAGTGATGCTATGCAACGCTTGACTAACTTCCAAGACAAAGGGTTTAAAAGGGCAGCTCAATTCAAGAGTTTTGTTTTCTGAATTGCGGTCGAATAAGCACTTTAGACTTGTAAAACTTCCACAACGAGGCCTTGGGGGTGATAAGCGTTTAGAGAAATGCAAATTGTATTGCTAAAGAATTGCAATCTGTATTGTTCTCATCGCGAACGAAGGCTCCAAAAAATTCTTTCCTGGTACCTTGCTCTGCTTAGCCTGTAATTGAAAACCCTCTGGGCCAGCCTCGCGTGTTTTCCGGGATAGGGGCGCATGAAATCTGGCCTCAGCTCGAATGCTTCATCCCCGATAAACAAGTGAGGAACAATATTAAGGCTTCTTGGTAGACGGGATGGCACAGAGAAGACCAGGGCTTGGTCTTGCAACTGCCTTCCAAATGAAGTCGCCTTCAGCACTCTGCCGTCACTGTGCCGGCCAGGGGCACCGACGTCTACCATTGTGAACCGATAGCTGGCGTCAGCAATCGCCATCAGCACAATAGAAAATGTGCCCTGGAATACATGAAATATTATTCGCATGAGAAAAGGCACACACCAGGTTCTTCCGGCAACAACACCGCAAATAAATTGTACCCTATAATTGTAATACTTGCTCCCAGATTTCGAATGCGCCTTGATTTGAACATGTTTGCCGTCCACTGCACCGAGGCAATTTGAAAAATTCACACGTGTGCTGACCTTTTCAGTAACATTTTGCCATTTGGCAAGCCGTGGCGCCTAGGTTGAACCAAGAATAAGCACTTTTCACGAATTACTTCTCTTGGCATGGCGTCAGTCAAACTTAAGTATCTTTCCTTCTGGTAAGAGCACTTAATACATTGTACGCGTATAATTTGTTCCACAAAAATAACATAAACAAAAATTAGCCCAGCAATACTCACGAGTAGGTACAGCGGCTGCTAGCGCTACCAGAGCACTCGACCCGTTTCGTGCACAGCGCGCCTACATATCGATGGTGCAATGCGAAAACTCAGTGCAACCTGCTTAAGGGCACTTCCAGAGGAGTGGTACCTGCGCACAACGAAAGTATTCGATTAGGTGAAAAAGTATGAAAAGGTGTTATTCATGGTGCAGTCAATGCTGTACCTGAGGGTGATGGCCAGGATCTTTTCTGCACAAAGCGGTTCCGGCACAAAAATACCTTCACCAAGTCCTTTTTGACAAGCTGCAGCAGTTCATCGAACTTTGTCGGTGTCTTTCGGTAGTAAATGAAGAACATGGTGAAGTCCTGCAGTTAATGACTTGGAACCACAATGATCGGAGTAAAACCAGAACAACGAAGAACGATTAAATGCGGAATGAATTGTTAGCAATTTGGAGCTCGCGAACGTACACTGTCGTTGTTTAAGTTATTCCTTGTGTTTTGTTTAGCTTCCAAAAGCTAGTTAACACAGCAGATCTATGGCCCTCACCGTATTACAAAGGCTATACGTCACTTCTCTTTAGGACAAGAAGAAAAATTGCCCCCAATAACAACCGTAACACTAGGGCAGGATCGGAGGTGGGACGGCGAAGAATGACATAATCTTCCTTTATTGACTAGCGCTTGGGTGTAAATTCCGGTTTCTCGCTGAAGTCGGGGATAAAAACACGCAGCGCGGATGCTCATGCCTTGGAACAGATAGAAGTTCAAAGAAAGACAGTGCTAAACCAAATAATTTCCAAGGGTGACGCACCGCACCAAGTTACTGCGTGCTATTTACATCTATATCTACACTTCATGATCTACCCGGACAAAAAGACCAACAAGACTTTCTTGTAGGGCTGACAGCACGCCTGTGGGGCCAATAAAAAGTTCCGACGGCACTCTATCGTCAAATGCCTAGTCTTCCAACAGAGAGTTCAACCTTGATGGCGTTTGTGGGGCCAATAAGTAGCTCTGTCGGCACTCTATCGTCCCAACAGCGTAGTCTTCCAACAGGGACTTTAACCGTGATGGCATTTACCAGCTCGCCAACACGATCAGTGAACGCAAACAGACGCCTTTTTCGCTATCAGCGGCGCGAGCGCGTTATCAGACAGAACCGACAGACGCCCTGAAACTGCTTTTTAGGGCCTAAACAGCAGCGTCTATGTCTGGCATAGACGATAGACGTCAACGTTTGTGTTCTGATTTTTACCTTCAATAAGTAACAGCCAGACGAGGGATAACATAACGATGTGAAGATATGCTTTGGCTCATACCACGGCAAGTACAATCGTTTGTTGCTGCAGCCTCGGTTGCTCCTCGTCCACAACAAACTGAATCGGCTGTAGAGCTTTCTTCGAGGGCGTGTATGCACGGGTTCTATCTTCCTTTTTTGCGCAGGCCGCCGGGGGCGGTCGTGTAAAATCATTTTCGCTCGTCGCTGCCGTTATACCTATCTGTTTGCTGTACCTATTACATTCCCGCCACCGCATGCTTCGGCCGATTTCTAATAATCCCCACTCGTTACAAACTAAGAGGTTTTCGCACTCTTAGCAGTCGTTTTACACGACGGGTTTGATGAGTCTGACATGCCAGGAGTGACATCGCTTGTAGTATTAGCGCGACGTTGCTGATCTGCAAGACGGTGCCGGACAAACAAGCGTTATAAACGCCATAATTCTAACAGCACATTCCATTTTATTCGTGGCTACGTGGCTTGCGCAGAAAAGGTCGGGTTGACTGCGATAGCTTTTCTTAAGTCAAATAAGGGAGCTTTGGCTCAATGGCTTGCAGGGCTAGCAATGCGGCCTCGTCTGCAAGACCGGCGCGTGAGAAACAAGCGTTAGGACAGGCAGAATTTCAAAAATGCAGCATAAACTAGACACAGGCGACAATATTTGTTGACAACTTACTTAAGTATAGAGTTGTTTTAGGCGCCCTAACACCGCCCGCCGAGATAGCTGAGGCCTAACGCGTCCGTTTACTGTTTTGTAGGGCACTGGATCGAATCCTCGTCGAACCTCGCTTCACTTTTTTTCAGGTGAGGATTTCATAAACTCTTTTTTAGTACCAGGGTAAGCGCCTGTTTCTTGCTTTCCATCCCGCCGGCATTTACCACCCTCTTCCTAAACCCAAAGTAGCTCGTTTTTTCGAACCTTCTCTCTTGAGAAGCCCGCCGTGAAAACAAACCAAAACAAACGTCAAAACCTGTTTACAATATCAGTATATATGTCAGGTACATAATGTGTATTCACTTTTGCGTTTAACAACCTTAAATTTAGGTTATAAACACATGGCAGACTTTGAAAGGAGAAAGATAATTACCAATATTACAGTACTAACACAATTTCCGTCAAACATAGAGGTGCTGCTTTTGAAGTCTGGCAACTATCTCGCACTTTTTGTGTGTTTTTTCATGGCGTTTTGTGCCGAGTGGTTGCTGGCGTTATTTGGTCAGTTTTATCTATTTCAAGCCTAAATCATAGTTATAAACACTTTATGAGTGATGTCTATCCTTCCAACCTACGCGTGTGTTGAACATGGGGACCCCGCAAGAACGATCATCGCCGCATAAAATACTGGGCGTCAAAAGTGGATGACATTGCATCCGAACAAAGCGTGTTGGTGTCCGCGAGATTAAGACGACAGTGAAGGAGAATCCTACGTGGGAAACATCGTTTTTTCTCGGGTAAGTACGCATTTTTTATTATTATGTGTTTGGTTGGCACGAGTTATGGGTCAGTGGTTCGCTAGAGCCTCATCTCATTTGCTCTGAGAGCCTAAGTCATTTAGCATACTTGTTTGGCACCCAGTCCACGGTTTCCGCAGAAGTCAGCATCAATTTACACTGAAGCAAGGCCTTGGCTACGATGCTCGCGCTGTAGTACACGGCTGCTAATCATTTCACATCACGCAAGGTTCTTTCACACCGGGGCGTTTGTTTATGTGTCTCTCAAACAGTGCCTTTGCGGCCTCAGATCGCAGTCGCAATTTCGCGTGAGTGGCACGACGCCGTGATTAGTCATCAGTCGTGAATACCCGTGGTATAACAAGAAATAACACGAACAGAAAGTTCCCTGGAAGTGCATGCGAAAAAGCGTACACTTGATTCCGTGGCTGGCGTCTCAGGTGTTCTGAGGTCTCACCCCTACCGGAATTCCGTGCAGTGCGCTTCGCAGCTATTGTATAATCTCGCGAGACCGGCTGCCGCCGTTGCGACCATACGCCTCGCGGTCTTTGGGCAGCAATATGCGTGCCGTTCTCGTGAAGCCCGGCTACAGCGTCGGGAAATTTCCGTACTCGCTCGCCAACGTGCAACGACAGCGTACGCGTCGACCGGGTGCTGGCGGAGTTGTGCTGGAAGAAAAGCAGGTAAGAGATGAGGACGCAGGAGGTCTAGTTAAACAGATAATAATTTAGAAAGTGCAAGGGGGAGAAAATAGTATGCAAGGGCAGGAAACGGTGAGAGAGTTCGGGCAGCGCGTCAGCGAGTGAATACGGCAATTTCACGACGTCTGACGTTGCCGAGCTTCACGAGTCCGGCACGAATATGACGACGCCCGTCTGAGAGTTCATAGAGGTATAGAAATCACATACGTGCAAATTGAAGGTGCAATGCGCGCATGTGGCCTCGCAGGGAGTTAGCATAGTCTCGGGGTAGTGGGGGAGATTTCACAACGCCTACGAGACGCCTGCCGATTCCGTCAGAGTAGCTCTCGGGAAGTCTGGTGCTTGATATCAGAGGCATATGTATTGTTTAAATTAGCGCAGATAATTGAGCGAAGTCGCAAGTTTTCATTTTCGCAAAATTGCAGGCCATACAGAAACTGACAAGGAAGCTGTAGGCACTCACTCAACTCGATTTATATTGGAGAATTGAACGTGCAGATACAAATCAGACATTGAAATGAAGGAGCCTCAACTATCACACACCAGTTTTGATTGAAAGCAAGGGATACAGATGAGCTGCTAGTATGCGTTCCATGCAAATTAGCTCAGCAGTGAGCTTTGCATATCACCCGCCGCGGTGGCTTAGTGGCTAAGGGGTTGCGCTGCTCAGCACGAGGTCGCGAGTTCGATTTCCGGCCGCGGCGGCGGCTTTTCTGATGGAGGCGAAAAGCAAAAACGCCCGTGTGTACGAGATTTCAGCGCACGTTAAAGATCCCCAGGTGGTCAAAATTAATCCGGGGCCCTCCACTACGGCGCGCCTCATCGCCTGCATTGCGTCGGCGCGTTAAACCCTGCAATCAATCAAGCTTTGCATATATCATGTATACCCTACTCACAGTACTTGAGGGTCGAATAAATACATTCTTACTGTGACCTAAATTTCACTTGGGGTGTTGCAGGAATGTTCTTTTTAGTGTCTTGAAGGTTACTGTCTTTAAACAATTAAAAATCTACTTGGTGTAAGCATTCGTGCTTTGTGTGTGCTCTTCTTGTATTTCAACAAGTGTCAGCACACTCACAGATTATGCACCTGCAGGTGCTGCTGCTTGCTGTCCTGGGTCGGCTGCCTTCCAGTTCAGTTTCAAAGGCTTTGCCATGGCCTCCCTTGGCCAACCGTCACTGCACCTGCTGTACCCAAGTACGGCGTGGCCTTTCGTTGGTGCTCCATACGCTTTGCTGCCAGGAATGGTGATTCCTTCATCCATCATCTGGCCGCTTGGACCACCCGTTCAGAAGTCAGCGCATTTGCTCGACACATCGGTTCAGGCACTGCTGCCATATGGGTGCACCAACCAATTATGTACTTTCATGTTAGTTATTGCGTGTTGTGGAACCTGCCATGATGTCTACCTTTTAGCAGTGCTGTGGCCTCGGATTATTTGAAACATTTTCATGAAGCAGTGCTGAGCGTTCGGAGCGTGTCTTTGCTTAGCAGAGATATTGAAGAGAATCTGGGACCGATGACTAAAGGGCAAGAAGAGAAATTGAACAGACTCAAGCTATGCAAACATTTGGGATCTTTCGATATGGTTTTGCTCTTGCAATACAAACTGGTGTGGAACTACTTTTCATTTTAAGTAAGATAACAATTTTATCTACTTCAGATTATACTGGTATTAATCATACTATACCGAACATTACATCCCGAAGTCTGTAGTATTCTGACAGCGCTTTTTTGTAGTCTCTCATGACATTCACTATTCTCAATGAGTGGAAGATAGCCGAGGTAGCACCAATCTTTAAATCAGGACACGGTACCTCATCAATAAATTTCCCTAACAAGCACCATATGCAAGGTCGGGGAGCATTTCATCCACTCTCAGGTCACTAATTATTTATAAAATCACAATATCAGGATATCACCACGGTTTTCACAAGGGTTACTTGAGAAATACAACTTTCAAGATTTGTTCACGATCTACATTGATCTATAAACACAGGCTTACAAACTGCTGCAGTTTTTCTCGATTTTTCTAAAGCATTGAGCATTGCACACCACAGACTACTTCTCAAACTTCACCCTGATGTCCTCACTTGAGTGAAAGATTTTCATTCTTCTCAAATGCAGTGTACTTCTCCTAATAACTATATACTTCTTTTGCTCGTGCCACTTTGTTTTCCCCCCAGGCAGGTTGCTTGTTCCTGTCTATCTTCCATGTTGCATATCCTCCCATGTAAGTCTATTTGCAAATGATGTTGTAATTTATCACACAATTTCTTTCAACTACTACTGTCAATGCTTTCAATCTGATTTTAACACAATAAAAACCTGGTGCTGCAGATGGCTAATGTCGCTTATCTCTAAAACAAAGTGCGTGACTTTAACGCTGGCAAGTCTTGAATTGTAAATTCTTACTTTATAAACAACAGCCTGATTACCTCTTGAGACAAAGGTGTTTTGGTAGGCCGGTAGGAGAGGGGGGATTGCATGGCGTATTTCAAAAGGTAGATCGATTGGGAAAATAAGACGTGTCATAATATTTTCATTTGCACTCCAAAACTCTCTTTCTTTCATATGTTTAACCCACTGCATTGGCTAGGGTGGTGTGCTGTGGAGGCGAATGTCGTTTAGATACCGCTTGGTGTGGCCGCTTTTCAGATGGAGGCAACACGTAAAGACGCCCGTGTTTTGAGATTTCGGTGCGCACAAAAATACCCAGGTGGTCAAAATTATTGCGAAGCTTTCCCCAACAGTGCTACTCATATCCCAAGTGTAGCTTTGGCGTGTTAAACATCCGTTTTTTCATGTGTTTTGAATATTACCTGGTGCTATAGCAGGTGCAACATAAAGGTGAAATTATACATAACGTTTCCAAGAGCTAAATAACAAGGCCATAGTGAAGTGCGTTTATGTGTCTATCTCATAGCAGTAGTGAAAGGTTTTATACTCTGGTGCAGGTTAAGAACGGCACTGGCTCAAGTAGTGTAGTCTAGTGTTTGACAAAACTCCGCGAAGGCAGGTAAAAGCATTACTGCAATCATGAAACGTAGGTCACTGACCAAGTCAAGAAAGCCAATTAAAGGTTTGGTGCTTGTTCACGGTGAGCATGTGTCGAGGAAAACGAAGCTTTATATTGGGCATTTCGCGGCGCAATGAGTTTGCATAGATATGGTGCAGATTGCAATCCATTATGTTGATAATGTTGGGCGTCGTCTAAACGATGAGGGACTCGAGCAGTAATCGGAATGATAGATTGCACTCAGTTGTCAGTAATTTCGCCTTGTTCCCGTCGACCACGTGTCCCGTCTTCTCACGGTGCTCTGCCAGTGCACTTGTTTTTGCATGGCCCTTGTTCACTTCGTTATAGTGCTGCGTTAATATTTTTTTGCAGATTGCCTGTTGCGCCAATGTACACTGATTTGCATTCAGCGCACGGAATCTAATAAACACCACCCGGAAGCTTGGAGCGTGAGAGGGGGTCTTTCACGATGACAATGTCAGAACGCAGCTTGCTAGTGGGCACATGCACGATGAATGCACTGCGTGTCTTGAAAATGCGTGCGAGTTTCACTGATGTGGGGGACGTAGGTAACTGCTGCACAATTTGATGCAGTCCTCGTGGCTGCCTAAAGCATTATATTCAAAAAGAAGCGAAAAGGGCGACTAGCAGGAATCCGTATTGACATTAGCAGGCAGAAGCGTCCACAAGGCCTGTGTCAAAACGTGCTGCAATTCTCGTCCTACACATCAGTCAAGCTTTTGCACGCATTTTCAAGAAACACAGTGTGCACATCGGGCGTGTGCCCCTAGCAAGCTACGTTCTGACATTGTCAGCGTGAAACACCCCCTCTCACGCATCAATCTTCCAGGTGTTGTTTATTAGATTTCATGCGCTGAATGCAAATCAGTGTACATTGGCGAAACAAGCAATCTGCACAGAAGATTAATGTAGCACTCGGAACGAAGTGAACAAGGTCCATGCAAAAACGAAGCCCAAACCAGCCCTGACAACAGAGAAGGTCGCATCCCTGAAATGTATTGCATGTGATATCTGGCATCAGAACTCATAGCTAACTCATAATTTAGCAAAAGCAAGCATCCCCTAATATGAAACTTCTGGCACAATAAATGGTCTCACATTGGGCCTGAATGCCATTCATGAATAATTGTTTGCTGCGGGCCCAGCATGTGTTAGCTTACAAGAAAAAAAGCTGCAGGGAATTAGTTTATTCCCTAAAGTGTTGTACTGGCAACCTGTTTAGCAATATTTGTTACCCTTTTACCACATTGTCTTTTGTTCACAAGGTCATTGAACCCTTAAATATTCTCTCTATGCACAGCTCTTTTTTCATATTATGTGGCCAGGACTGCGTCTGCGGAGCCCACTGAAGCAAGGCTAAAGGTGGTGCCAAAGCACCTTTCGCAAAAGCATGGCGACATGCAACGCAAATAAATGAGTGAGCAGCACAAAATGAACTTCTCTATTAGTCAATCTCGTCATCGGACCTATAGCTTCACCAACAGACTGCATTAAGACCAACAGACTGCATTGAGACCAATAGACTGCATTCAGACCAACAGACTGCCATCAGACCAACAGACTGCCATAAGACCGACAGACTGCCATCAGACCGACAGACTGCCATCAGGCCAACAGGCTGCCATCAAACTGTCATCAGACCAACAGACCGATCTGTCGGATTTCCGGATTGGCTGTCGGTCCAACAGCCTGAATGTCTGTTCGGATTCCTCTTGGGATACATTGAAATTTTCGGGGACACGAACGGGTACTTACCGCAGTGTGGTACTCTCCCTCTGTTTTTTGTTGCTGCCATATTTTGTGCACCCTGTATCTGCGCTTTCTTTTCTTCTCTTCTCGTTCGATCAATTTCAGTAACTGTAATTTCTTCTTCTGAAGAAGGAGACACGGAAATACAGCCATGGAGAGCCAAGATCATGAACGAGGTCGACTGCGGGCCCGCGTACAGCCGATGCTGGTTCAGAGTGCCGCGAAGTCCGACGTAGATATTCTCGGATTCGACCACCCGCTGTCGTGAGGGTGCCCCCCGTATCTACGATAAACGACTCGACGTGCACACAATGAAGTGGCGGCGACCTGTGCAGCTGGGAATAAGCGACTTACATAAGCCGCATTCGGCTACTGTACACGGCCACCGAAACACCCATTGCGCGCATGCCTACCTAATGACCGTAACCATTCAGCAGAGGTAGTGACACAAGCTTCCCGCGTAGCTGGAGCAAACGATGGAATACAGACGATTTTCGCCCAGTGTAGCCAGACCACATTCAGATCACCGCTTTCTTTCAACTGCGGCGGACCATCTATATCGGAAACATAACAACCAGAGTAGAAAGTGTTTTTGAACAATAATGGTGCGCTTTCTTGTACTGTTCTATAATTTTACAAAAAAGTTGTATAGGTGTAGAGAGCTTTTTGCTTGTGATGCGCTTCAATTCGCTGCGTTTACCTCATCTAACCACACTCACAGCTGCCCAGCGGCGAGGCACCGGCGGACGCCGTGTTAAGATGGCTAGAATGGGGAGGGCTGAGTACGGCGGCGCCTTTCTTTGGCCGCGCGGGACTCCCTTGAACACCGATGACACCAAGGAAAATGTGGCGCTGCTTGTCGAGGTGCGGTAACCGCAGCCGGCCGCGCCGTGCTGCCCGCGCTCGCCCTGCCCTTGCCGTGGCCAGCTTCGTCGTGCGTTGTGGACCGTCCCGCGTCGTTCTCCCATTCTTGGCACGATGCAGTCGACAGCAAAGAAGACCGATCAAAACGGAGAAAACAAGCTAACTCGCGAATTCAGCGTAACACGTCTGCATGCTAAAGCGGCGGCAGAAATTCCCTAGTCAACGGGTGATGTGCCGCAGATTGCCTGCCAAGGGCATTCTGCTGTCCTGACGGCAACTGTTGTACGGTTTTATTGTATTACGAGGATAGACGTTATACTTAGGGTGTGAACCATCAAGGTAATTAGAAGAAACTTAATGCAGTGAAGCCTTGCGTGATGTAGGCTGAATTTCACAAATTCTTGTTTTTTTTTTCTTTTTCAACAGCATTCGCAGCACTTGAATGGCGAAGCTCTTGTAGGTGGGTATTGCAGGACCCATAGTTAAGTTTTATTATCATTGTTTATTTGCATAGTTGCGGAGCTAGTAATTCATCGTCACATGCATTGAAGAAGTCGTCTTCTTCGCCGCGAGTAATAGATGCAAAGTCATCCTCAGCATTGCAGACTTCCACTATGCTCTTCTCATGCAGCGTTGGCGGGATCTACAAGTCGTCTCGAGAAGGAGGGGCACACTCCAATCCATCTGTCCAATTATCCATTATGGCTTATGCGGCGGTCCCGTGACCTCTCCCAACAGGTCTTTTAAGTTTGACATTGCGATAAAGTTTTTATCTATTTTTACATGGGCGGTAGCGCTTGACGACAGCGCTGTTTTTTATTATTATTAAAGCCACCGCGCGTACCGAAGGCGCTCAGTGGTCGCCGCGAGGCACGCGCTCACGAGGGCTCGGCATTTTCTTTATCCTTTTCCTGCAACGGCGAACTTACGGCTTGTAAAACAGCTCCGCTGTTAATACTTGTTATTTTTCCCCTGTAAATATACTTTGTTTCCTCTTCCCCTGTAAGTACTTTTATTTTGGTCACCTGTTAGTAGTTTGTTTTCCTAGTTTTTTTCTTCTTCTAACTTCTTTTTGTTTCTCCACTGTAAAGATTTTTTTTTTGTTTCTTCACCTGCAAATAGTTATTCTCCTCTGAATAATTGTTGTTTTCTTTTCACCGGGAAATGCTTTTTTTAGTTTCTTCACCACCTCCCAATATAGTGTTCATCGTCTATACCCGCAAATAAACCGTTTTTTTTAATTGTAAATGAACCATTTCATGACGAGACCAGATGTGTTGCTTTAATGTCAACTATAATTTCTGATGTGAGCGGGAAAACTGCGTGTGGGCTGCCGGTTTGTTACGGCCAGGTAGCAGAAAGCGCTGCAGTGTCCGTCGAGACATCTTCAGTTAATGACAGTTGGCAGGCTCATAGGTAGTGCCGATCTGGATGGCGGCGGCTGTATTCCGAGGAAGGCGAAATGCTTGGCCACGTGTAGCGGCTGGTGTCAGTGCATATTAAAAAACCCCAACCTTTTTTTGTATAATAGAACCACTTCACGTAATGCGCAAACGCTTTTGAAACTGCAATGCGAACTGGGCGAGTAAAACTACATTTCACGGGTGTAATGAAATGGGCTGACAAAAATTTTTAGTGATAAATATTCGTTCTTTTACTCTTCCAGAAAGCGCACGATACCGCAACGGGTTCGTTTTCACGTTGATGATAGAAATGCAGCCGACGCGATACTGGCGGTGCGGCCATTCCAGCCGCGCGCCTTACCGCGCCTTGGTCAACAGCGCCGCCCGTGGCATGTGCGCGCTGTGGAGTCACGTTTCCGCCGCCGGTACTCACACCTCCCCATTCTAGCCACCTTAGCTGTGTCTTCGCCCCGTGTAGCGCAGCCGACGCAGCCCGACGAACACTCGGCGCTGCGCTGCGGCGGAGTTTGCGTCGGTCAAACTTCGGCGTTGTTATGGGTTACTTTGCTCGCTCTACGGGGGATAGAAAACTTAGCAGGGCGACCGGATCGGTAGCCGTGCCTGGCGGGGTTTTGCCTCGGCACAACTAACGACGACCCGTTTCCCAAGGAACGACACAGACTGAGCTGCGATTCTCGAGTACGGGCATGAGCGCGTCGGGGTGGTTACGCGTGCGCGGAGACTGTCGACTGCGGTGGCTCTCGCTCGGATTGTCTGGAGGGGTTTTGCCTCGACGCTCCTGGCTTGAGTCAACTAGCCGACGCCTCGGAAGGGTTTTGGGGCGTCTTTTATAGGGAGACCAGGGAGAGTTTCTCCGAAATGATTACCCACGTCTCCTCTCTCCACCGACAAGACCAACACCCTCTCCGCGCCCGCGTGCCGCTACCGCCATCTCTCAGGGCCCCGTGCAATCACTTTTTCTTATTTTTGTAACATCACATTCCCCAAAAAAGTATTGAGCGTCCTCGCTCAGTCTCTATCACTAGTAATACACGAACCCTTCTTGACGGGGTTTCACAAGCACTCTGCGTGGTCTAGTGTTCGTTGTTTCATCTGTTGATGCCGATGTTGTTTCTGACGTGAGTTCACCGCGAGCTGGAAAGTCTGGAAAGTCTATCGCGTCGAAGAACTCATCGTCGTCGTAATCACCGGCACCATCACTTTCACAACCTTCACTGATATCCATGTTGTCCGGTGTTTGTTCTGCGGTGGTTGCTTTCGACGCTGATTCGGATTCCTCGTGCGAAATCTTGTTGGCTGATAGTGGGCATCCTTGGGGTGTGCTATCATAAGCTGTTTCCCTGGCGATAAATGGTTTCAGCCGCTCCACGTTGACCACCTCTCGCTTTCCCCGCCTGGACTCCACCTCCCAGTCATTTACAGAGGTTCGCCTCACTATTCGGAACGGGCCGTGATATGGGTGCACGAACTTGGTAGTTTTTCCTCGTTTGGACGTGGGCATCCGGATGTGGACCAGATCACCTGGTTTGAAGTCCTGGGTGCGCCTTGTCGCATCGTACCGCTCCTTGCTTTTAAATGCATAGCATTTTAGTAACTCACAATGTCACGCGGCGTTGGCGTGCCTTGTCGTAGTCCGCAGGCGCGCCTTGTCGTAGTCCGCCCTGCGCGCCTTGTCGTAGTCCGCAGCCAGGCCACTACACTATAAAAGAAATAACAGTTTCGGCGCCCGGTTTCGAACCCATGACGCCGCGGGCGGAACGCAAGGTGCCCGGCGCACTACCGACCGAGCCACGAAACCGACACAGACTTCGATGCACCGAACGCGCCTTATATCCTTCACTCATTTCTGGTTTGTTTCAAAAGCGCCACAAGTTGTCCCGCGCCTCCGAAAGATGGCGACACGGGTCCCGCGATCGAGAGATACGACTTGCCGGCGCACCCCCTCGGAAATGCTGTGCATTTGATCGTGCCCCTCGCGAGGGGGATGTCTTTTTTTCCTTGCTCTTGTACTCCCGTTCAGTAACGATACGTTTGGCTTCCTCCCAGTGCACTGCGATGTCTTCGTTGGATGTAGCTTGCAGCTCATGCTGCCCGAGCCCCAAAGTGGCATCGATAGGCAGAGTCGGCTCCTTCCCGTGAAGGAGGTAAAAAGGGGAGTACCCCGTGGTCTCGTGTACAGAAGAGTTGTCGGCGAAGATGACGTACTGAAGAAACTGGTCCCAATCACGATGATGTGCCGACACGTATTTGCTGATCATTACTGCTAGCGTCCGGTTGAACCTTTCGCACTGTCCATTGTTCTGCGGATGGTATGCCGTGGAACGGGCGTGGTTAGTATTGGTCAATTGGAACAATTCCTCCATCATCTCCGCTGTGAAGTGGCTTCCCCGGTCAGTTATGACCCGCTCCGGCGCACCATGTCTAAGGACTATCGATTCCACAAATGGTCTTGCGGCGCAGGCAGCCGTTGCCTCCGGTGTCGCCACTGCCTCTACCCACTTCGTATAGTAGTCCACCATCACCACAATGTACTTGTTACCGTCCTGTGATTCAGTCAACGGGCCCACGAAATCCATTCCGACTTGTTGGAAGGGGTATAGAGTTGGGGCCAGTGGTTGCAGCTCTCCTGCCGGCTTTGTGCTCGGAGTGTTCCGGGTCTGACAGTCGGGGCATGACTGCACGTAGTGAGTGATCTCAGCAAACATCTTAGGTCAGAAGTAGCGCTGCCGAATCTTTTTCAGCGTCCTCCTCACCCCGAGGTGGCCTGCGGTTACGTCATCATGGCATGAGGAGAGGACCTCGCGTCGTAGGGTTCTAGGCACCACGAGTGCCAGCCGTTCATCCGCGCCCTTGGCTCTTCGGTACAGAGTGCCGCCGATGAGGGAGAAAGGTTTTGCAACCCTCTTCATCTTCTTCCCCGTGGTTTTACTTGACCCTTGTAGGTGTAAGATGATCGGCCGCAGGAAAGGATCCTCCATTTGCAGTTTATGAATGTTCTCTGCGGAGATCACAAATACAGGCAGTTCCTCCTCGTGGTTTGGTGCAGAGTCATGGGGCAATCGAGACAGCGCGTCCGCATTCATGTTCCTTGTCCCGGGGCGGTGCCTAAGTGTGAGGTTGAATTCCTGCAACAACAAACTCCATCGGATCAGTCGGCCATTCTGGTTCTTAGCCGTCATGAGCCACGTGAGGCTTGCCTGGTCAGTGACAACAGTTACGGGTGCGCCCAATATGTACGGGCGGAACTGTTTTGTTGCGTAGACCACAGCTAAGCACTCTTGCTCCGTTGTGCTGTAGTTCATCTCTGCTTGATTCAAGTGTCGGCTCGCGTACCCAACGACGAACTCCTCCATGCCATCCTTCTGCACCAGTACTGCGCCGATTCCATAGCCACACGCATCAGTATGGAGCTCGATGGGCAGGTCAGGGTCAAACAGTGGGAGAACAGGATCCGAAGTCAAACGCTGCTTCAATGTTTCAAACGACTCCTGGCACTCTTCGTCCCAGATGAACTTGGCGTCCATCTTTGTCAGCTCGTTCAAGGGTCTTGCGATGCGTGCAAAATCCTTAACAAACCTTCGGTAGTAACCACACAGGCCTAGGAAGCTCCGGACCTGTTTGCAGCTAGTTGGTGCCTTGGTGTCGTGAACGGCGCGCGTGTTGTCGGGATCAGGCCGAATCGTCTTCCCATTAATGATGTGGCCCAGGTACCGTATGCTATTGAAAGCGATGCAGCACTTGCTAGGGTGGAGTTTCAGTCCTGCGTTGTCTAGGGATTGAAAGATTTCCCGTAAGTACCGCAGGTGTTCTTCGGATGTGCGAGAGAACCCGACGATGTCGTCCAGGTAAGCCAAACAGGTCTTCCACAGCTGGTTGGCCAGTACCTTGTTTATGGTGCGCTGGAATGTTGCCGGGGCATTGCAAAGCCCAAAGGGAACCACGTTGAACGCGTAGAGCCCGGATCCAGTCGAAAATGCGGTCTTCCCTTTGTCCTGCTCTTTGATTGGTACTTGCCAGTAGCCGGAGGCCAAGTCCAGCGTGGTGAAGAATTGGTATCTCTGCAGTTTGTCCATGATGTCGTCGATACGTGGCAAGGGATGTACGTCCTTTTTGGTGATCGCGTTCAACTTGCGGAAGTCGACGCAGAACCGCCAGGATCCGTCACGCTTGCGTACTAGTACCACTGGTGATGGCCATGCGCTGGTAGACGTTCGAACGACTCCCTTGGTTAGCATCTCCCTGATCTGCTCTTCGACAACCTTGCGTTCGTAAGGAGAGCTGCGGTACGGGTTCTGCTGTATTGGCCGGGCCGCTTCGGTGTTAATCTCATGTTGAGCGACGGTCGTTCGCCCGATGGGGCCCGATTTGGTGGAGAAGAGGTGCCCGTACTCGTTCACTAAACTCTGAAATTGCGTCTTCTCTTTGAGAGGCAACTGGTCTCCCAGTTTAACGTCCTGCGCCACATCGTCGGGGCCACTTGGTAAAGCCATGCTCAAGACTGTTTTCCCCATTGTAGTTGCTCTTCCAATTGTGGTGTTCTTTAGTATTAGCAATGATGTGCTCTCCGTGTTAGCAACTCGTATGTACCCCACCTGGTTTTTAACAACTGTCAAGGTGCGGGCCACACTGGGGCATGACTCTTCTCTGGGTTGGTCTAGAGGCTCGACTAGGTACGTACCCGAGGCGGCTATCCGTACAGCGATGAGGGCCTCCGTTCTGGGAGGTAAGTTGAGTTCCTCCAGGCATTGTACTTTTACCGTGTCCGGGGAGTCCGCTGAGCCCTCTCCCTTATGGTGCAACGGGAGTTGGTGTCCCTGTATGGTGATCGTCTTTTCTGGAAAGTCCAACACCATTTTCGTTGCCTTGCAGAAGGGTAGCCCGCACAACACCTGGTGCGGAAACCCGGGCAGCACTATGAAAACCGCACGCGCATTCACTTTCGGCTCGATCTGAACATTCAGGTCCACCTCCCCGCACGAGGTCACCACGTCACCATTCACAGCGCGCACCAGCACGTTAGACGGCCGCACGGTCCTGCCCAGTTTGGTGGCCAGGTTTTCCGAAATCACGTTCACCATAGCGCCGGTGTCTATAATGGCCTGCACAGTTTGTCCATCTATCACGGCTGGAAGGCTGATGAGCTGGGTCTGGTGGAAGGTGGCATAAACAGAGTCCCATTGTGGTCCGGCGGGTTGGGCTCCGAAACCCAGGCCTACTGGTTTCCCGGCTGGCCTGAATTAGGAGCCTGATATGTTGCAGGTTCCGGACACTGGCGCATTATGTGTCCCGTTCGACGGCACCGATAGCAGACAACTTGCCTCCCGGGGTTCTCGGCCCTCAGGGTGGAAATGGTCGACGGTCTCGTTGGCCAAGTCGATCTACAGCAGCCGTCAACGCCCGTAGGGTCTCCTGCATGGCTCCGAGAACTGCAGCCGTGCTCCTGTCGGGGCCCTCCTGACGGCTTGGTGCGTACATGATTTCGGGCGAGTTGCTCACCGCCCCGGTAGTGCTGGCTGATACTCCCAGGTCACGACCGAGCATCCCGTCCGGATTCCCCGCGTAGAAGCCCGGCAGCGGATGGGTTGGCATCGCCGTGAGAGCATGTCGTGCCATGGCCCCAATGTGCGTGAGGCGCTGTAGGTGTTGCAGGAACTCCTGGGTTGTGCGCGGGTTTGAGAGGGCCACCCGCTCCATCATTTAGGGCCGCAAGCCCCGCACCAGGTAGCGGAGTTTCTCCCCGTCTGGCACATTCGCGTTGACCCGGGCGCAGAGCTGCAGCATGCCGGAGACGTACTGCTGTGGTGTCTCTCCAGGCTGCTGACGCCTCTCCTGTAGCCTGATGTACGCCCACTCCTGCACGTGGTCACCCGCGAACGTGCTCTGGAGCGCCTTCCGCCAGTCATCCCAGGTCTCGGCTGTTTTCTCCCGGAGGGCGGTTACGTACCACCCCCGGGCGACGTCCTCGAGGGCGAACACCAAGTTGTCCGCTTTTTGTTCGTCGGTCCACGCCAAGGACCTCCCGTAGCGCTCATACAGATGCAGCCAGTCGTCCAGGTCCTCGTCCGCTCTCCCCCTGAACACAGGTGGGGGAGCGAACGGACGTGGCATCGCGTTTCGTGCGGTTGCCATCGCGAGCGCTTCCCTGTCGTTCTGGATGGTTCTGTTTCGAAGAACTTTTTCAAATGCTATCATAACCCGTACTACTTTTTGTTAGCTGTAATGTGCTTTTCGCACAACGCAAATAAATCTTCGAATCGCTCATGCACATTCCTTTTTTTTGTTTCGTCTTCGAAGCGTATCTTATATGCGTAGCCTAATTTTTCTTTGGCCTCGTTTCTACGCTCTCTGCGTTTTTTGCTGTTGGGTTGCTTCCCGTTTTCCATCGTGAGCGCCTGTACCCCGCACCTCCACCATATGTTACGGGTTACTTTGCTCGCTCTACGGGGGATAGCAAACTTAGCAGGGCGACCGGATCGGTAGCCGTGCCTGGCGGGGTTTTGCCTCGGCACAACTGACGACGACCCGTTCCCCAAGGAACAACAGAGACTGAGCTGCGATTCTTGAGTACGGGCATGAGCGCGTCGGGACGGTTACGCGTGCGCGGAGACTGTCGACTGCGGTGGCTCTCGCTCGGATTGTCTGGCGGGGTTTTGCCTCGACGCTCCTGGCTTGAGTCAACTAGCCGACGCCTCGGAAGGGTTTTGGGGCGTCTATTATAGGGTGACCAGGGAGAGTTTCTCCGAAATGATTAGCCACGTCTCATCTCTCCACCGACTAGACCAACACCCTCTATACGCCCGCGTGCCGCTACCGCCATCTCTCGGGGCACCGTGCAATCACTTTTTTTATTTTTGTAAGAGCGTGAAAGTTCGCTCCATGTGTTCAGGCCTTTACGAGTGCAGCGGTGAGAGCTAAACCGCGGAGTTAGGCGGAAGCGTACGGCCACCAAAGGACAGTCGGTCGCACCAAAGACCGTCGCTATGAGCGGACAAGCCAGCACATGCAGTGACTGCGTCCGGCGCGGCATGAAGCAACGTAATCGGACGCTGACGTCATATGTGCCACTGTATTTTCTGCTGCGCCGCTGCGAAGCGTTATTGACAGTTGTCCAGTTTCCATATTACTTATGTATTTACTTTTGAATGGATGGATGGATGGATGGAAAGGACTTTATTGAATAAATCCTGCAGTAGGTAAAGCCCGGTTGTCGGGCCTGCCTCAACGGGGCCGTGCGTTGCATCCTCTTGGGCAGACCTACTCGACAAATACCCCTTTGCGGAGTCCGTGCCTTTCGAGTGACTTGAAAACCTGCTGCATGGCCCACTCTTGATCCGACTTGTTGGTTGAGGGGATCGCGATGTGGAGATCTGCGGGGTTGTCTGTGAAGCTGACGCCGTCTTGTAAGGCTGCACAGTCCCATAGGATGTGCCAGCGATTGGCCGTACCTTGTTTGCAGATGTTCCTCTGTGCGCTGGGATAATTGTCGGGGAACATAGGATGGAGGAGCGCTGGTGTGAGCACCGACGTACTTTGGAGGCGTCGTAGGTGTACTGCTTCTTCCCTCCTTAGAGATTTCTGGTGTGAGGGGCGTACGGTACTTTTTTTTCTTTTGAATGTGTGTTTGGCATTTTTCTGTTGTTCTGAAATAAACCTGAGGTTTATTTTTTCTGTGTGATGGCAATGACTCAAGATGGGGTGAGACTCATGTCCGCGTCACACTTGAAGGAGGCTTGTTAACTTATGGCACTGTACCAGTAAAATAATATCAGGACCAGTGCCCTGGTGACCTTTTGAATCGCATTTTTTTTGCCCACAGTGACTAAGACCCTTTGGTTGTGGTATTTACATGGAAGCAATGTGCTTCAATAGAGATATGGAGAATAGGCCGCCAAGGTCAAGGTTCTTTCAAGGCCCTTTATCTCCCCACGTGCTCAGTCGTACCACCTGTTTACAATTTCCGGTATTCTTGAGAACTAAAGGGGACGTTTTAGTGACGTCGCATGGTGCCTCCGGGGCATGCAAACTACGCCCCTTTTTTCACCCCTTTCCATGTGGAGAGAGGACAAGGGGAGGAGCAAAACGTTGCTAGGGAGGCAACCTGGGGATCAGTCTACTCTGTGCTGCGCCTGGACTCAGTCGTCTTAATCAAACGGTTGGGTATCTGTCTGTGCCGTTGCTTTCATCATGCAGGTAAATGTTGACGCTATTCTCTCTTCCGCCAGGCAGAAGATAGAGGACCTTGATGACAGCCCTCGAGACCTGGGAATACGGCACCGCCTGCTGCTTCAGAACCTGCTGCGGGAATGGAGCTGGGCAGGGAGTTCTGACAGCGAGGACGAGTCCAGCGGGAGCAGTAGCAGCAGCGAGGACGATTCCGAGGGCGAAGATGATGTGCCTGCGGTGTCTCCTAAGCAGACTTCAAGCTGGAAGCGGCCGGGAGATTTTGCAGACGTTGCACACCATTCCAAGAGAAGACGGCTACAGTGCCCTTCGGACTCGGATGCCGCGCCCGAGGAAGATGACGGTGACCAGCAGGGAGATCCATCGAGTGAAGACAATGAAGATGATAGCTACCCCGTTGTCGGAGCTCCTATTCCTACTTCCGCTGACGAATACGGGCTGCCCATTGAGGAACCTGTAATAGACCCTGATCTTTCGTTCCTTGACTAGAATATTGTTCTTATAGGCGGTCATTCTGGCTGTGTATTTCGGCCTTGTTGTAATGAGTATGACTGTCTTTTAAGTGCGAATGCACTTCTTAAGCGACCCTGAACCTGCGTCCACCGGCGATGTCCGCGCACGTGGAGATGGGCGCGCGCAGCCTGGCCGCTGACATGGCACATACCCACGTGGGGGATTGGCCAGGAATCTCCTCGTCTTCCTTGGCAACGGGGGGAGATGGGCGCGCGCTGCCTGGCCGCTGACATGGCACATACCCACGTGGGGGATTGGCCAAAAATCGGGCGTGAGAAGGGCTAATGCACCTGCTTAAAGGAGTACTGACACGAAATTTCAAAGCTGAGATCCGCTCTAGCAATCAAGTACAACGACAACACAAATAGGTGTCTGTGAATAAATGCATCTTTCTTTCTTTGTAGTTGTGTGTGTGTGTGTGATCTCTCTTTCGCGAACATTACCGAACCGAGCCAATTCAACTCGTGCATTCGCACTTTCACCTTCTTCCCCTCGGGGAAATGCGGGGAATTTTTTAGGTGTGTAGCACATTTTTCGCGTTTAACTCAAAGCGCTAAACGATGTTCTGCTGTTTTGTTTGAAAATTCACGTTGCTACTTCGCTCCACACTCCCTCTGATATTCCTACCCCGGCGTAGTTCTCCCTTTTCTTTTTTGTGACAAAACAATCCTGTGATTCCTCTAATGTATGTACAGAAAAGTGCGTGTCTGCTCAACGTAAGAAATTTAACTGTTAATAAGTGTAAATGTGAATACTTGGTTGCAAAAAAGATTATACAGCCACGAGGTCAATAAAACTAAACATTATTATCAACATAAATCATGTTTACGTAGCCACCCACCTGACACCCCACAGGCGTAAATAAAACTCTGGAGAAACTAGCACAACACAAAAAACAAAAGTCACACCTTTTCCACTATGTATCAGCAGAAAAATGTGCTATTGGCAAAGTTAACACATTCATTGACCTCAGTATATGTAGTTGTGATTCACTGGCAAAATAGATGTACAAGTGGAAACTAACCGCAAACTGCCCGATAGGGTGCCCCACACAACTAAGATAGCATAAAAAAAGGAGAAACAAAAACTTCTGATGAAGGAGAAAAAGTGCTCATTTTGTGCATATCCCCGATAACGGACATAAAATGCATACCGCACATAAAAAAAATGTCGGGAAAAAATGTGGTATACATAAGGGTGTGTGATTGCGTGAATACCACATTTCGGTGAGTTGTGAAGGCATGTGGGTGAGTGGGTAGGTGTATTTCCATGGCATCAAGAATTAGTAATTCGTTAATGAACCTGCGGAACCAGCAGCCAATGTAGACGTTAGGGCTGCCCTTACGCGCGATCGCTCCCAATGGGAATTTTGACAGGAGCTTTCTGGCCGCACTCAGCAAATGGTAAATTTAATAGGAGGTTGTGCCAAGTGAATGCGGGGCAGCTGCTTTTTCTCTAACTCAGCCAATTATTGCGTTGTTCATGCTCACACATTAAAAACAAGGAGCCATATAATAAAAGAAGAAAGCTGAACTCAGAAATCAAGATCAAAGTCCTGCGCAGAAATTTGGTATTAGTGCTCACGATTCAGACGTACCGTATTGGGGAGATAATGATTGAATTTTGGGCTGCGCCGCAACCGTAATACACGTGAAATATTCGGAAAGTGCGTGCTAAGGCGGGTAATCTCATCCTTATTTCCCGTAGCGGCTCCGTAGACAGCGCTAGTCAGGGTGGAAGTATGGGCGATTCGAAGGATGAAGGGAGAAAATATACAATAGTCGGGTTTATTTGGTCGAGGATGCTGACATGCTACTGGTCTCGAACTCAGTGCTATCAGCAGGCGTAGCCTGTGCCGCCCGGAGAGGGCTGCTGGAATGCACGGGCGGGCTAGCGGAACGGCGGGCGTGCACTTTCATAAAAGCGGGCGCTCGGCGCTCCTGCAGTCCGACCGTGTGGATTGTTAAGGGGCATTCACCCGACGGGGAAATCCGCCGTTTGGCTCCTTGGAGTGCGCAACACGTGACCCATACGTCACGGTTTCTCCGCGGTGCCCCGCTCCCACCGGAGGTCGGAGCTTCTGCTCGCGAGCTACAAACGAACCGATGATTAAGCGGGATTCACACGACGGAGAAACCCTCTCACGGAGGCGGACGGATATGTGACGTCAACAGCACGTGACCGGATTATCCGACCTGGCGGCGCATCCACACGTGCGGAGCTACCCGGAGTGACTAGCAGACGACAGGGCCGAAGAACAGGTTCCCTTCCCCGCAGAGGGCCACCGCCGTCGAGCGAAAACATGGGGAGGCATTTTCTTTCGCGGAGCCAACGCGGGCTATCCCCACCGAGGGGCGGAGCCTAAAACCGGTTACGTGAGCGGGTCCCGCGGGCCAAAAAGAGAGGGTTTCTCCGTCGTGTGAATCCCGCTTTAGCGACAGAGGCAGCGGGATTTCGTCTGTTCGTCGGGCAGCTGGCCGCGACTCAAGTCCTACCTAGAACGCTTGCAGACACTCTATTTTATTGTTTCTTATTAAAATGGATGCGAAAATGCACCGCGCACACGACAGGCGCACTGAGCGAGCCGCGCATACCACCAGCACGGTCGCTGGGCCGCCGCGGCCGCGAAGTGGCCCAGGTAACTCGAGCGATAGCTTGTTATCGCTCCCCAAGGCGCAGACAGCTGCGCATACGAGAAAGGGGATAATGATGTGATGGCGTGCTCCTCCGCCCTATCGTAGGGTGCCCAGCTGGATTCACGCGTACGGGGGCGCTGGCATCGCAGCAACCTTAGGGTGCCTCGATGCGCCCTAGGCACCCTAGGCATCGAGGCACCCTAGGCAACCTACTTGGCGGCACCAGAATCGGCCGCGCCGGCGCCCCGCATACAGACAGCTTCGCCGCAGCCCTCTGCTGGAACCTCGGAGGAAAGCTTTTCTGCTTCCATGGCTCGACCGGCGTTCGGAATGGTGAACAGTGTAATCAAACTGACTGTATGCCACCCTATAGACTGCTCCGGTTTTTTTCATTGGCTCCAGTGAAGAAAAGGGCGTCATACTTTACGACAGGCAGCATGTTTCCAATGTGTCCGAGGAACGCTACCGCGCAAACATGACCGATAATTGTAATGGGTCGCTGCATAAGACAAGCGACCGTAAACAATGTGTCTTACGCCGTCACAGCTTATGTGTGCAACCAGTATTGCTTTACTTTGGCTCGGTCTTCTTGAAAATTAGCCAAGGTTAATGCGACCGATCGACGCAGGTAGCCCCTGCATCTACGTCTAGCGAATAGGAGCTGTTCTTATCTGCGTATTTGCACGTGGGAACCAGCGCGCGTTTTTCTAATTACGAAACAGCGTTCTTTTGTTCTACTAAAGCCAGCTCAAACGAAATGCGCGTTCAGCGGAACGATATGCCCAATGAGAAAAACGTTTGCTTCACTCGCACGCCACCTTAACAGTTCTGACTACCTTGTCTTTGGCCATCACTAGTCGCCGTACACCACCGGCTTGAAATTTCTTGTTGCTGCTTACAGGTGTATAGAGTAAACCTTCGCTTTCAATATAAAAATGCTGAAACAGCCTCTTTTAACAGCTTGCTTCCTCGCCTTTCGCGCTGCTTATTTTTTGGTGATGATGATGCACCAACTTGCTAATCTTGCGTCTTATGATATACACTGGATAGAAACCTCTACGGAAAGTGCTTGTCGGCCAACTACCTGCAGAGGGGGAGAAACGTAGAGGCATGCGAATGCTCGAAACTTCGAATACTTCGCGAATAGTATTTGTCGTTCTGTTCGCAGGGCAGATATGTCGATTGAAATATTTGAAGCCTGGTGAATAAAAATAGCTCTGAAGCACGTACATGCCGATTGCTGGTTCACTGCACGCCATGTACTTTTGCATGATGCCTAAACTGCAAAAATACCCTACGCGTGTTAGCATGGCGTGCAACAAGTTTGTTCTAAACAGGGGTGTAGTCAAGGGTTGTGTTTCGGTGTCAGAATACATCACGAAATTCTCTTCCCCCATGCTGTTTACCCAACGCGTCGATATATTAAAATTTAAGAAACAATAAGAAGAGTGCTGGTTTGTTGTCTTTGCGTAGTGGGGCTGTGCGTACTCTTCATTCTGGGCACTCCCAAACTACGAAAGAAATCGCGCTACGCATACGCGAAACAGCTGATGAGTACTCTACCGGGACGCTCCTTTTTCTTTTTCTCACAATATTGGCACTGGTGACTAATCCCTGTCGCTAATAAACAACAGTGCGTGCAGCTAATCAATAAACACGGCGACTTGCAGCGAAAGACGGAAAACCGCGACGACTCAAAAAAAAAAAAAGTTCCCGCAGTAAAGACACAAAAGTGGTAACAGTGACCAACCAAATTGTAGTCACCAACCAAACGCAGGCTAATTCTATCAGCTGGGGATGGCTTACGTGATTCCAGACCCGAAAATTATTAGCGAATAAGATGCAATGCAGGAAACAGACGGAACTTCGCTAACCGGAGACTGTCTCCAGCGATCGTAGACTCTGTGCGGTAGGCCGGCGGGAAAAATCGTAGGCACAGAATAATTGATCACGAAAGAAGATATTTGAAGGTTCTAGTCACCACACAGATTTTTGCTGGCGCACGCCTCGGCGGGAGAAGAAAAGAACTTGAAAGTTCCGCTCAATGTGTACTTGAGCATGCCTCGAGACAGAAATGTTCCTGCGACGTTAAAATTTTGTTTCAATTCAGAGATACAATAATCGGGAACCTAAAATTAAAAAAAAAAACAGCCTGCAAAGCTACGCTTCGAGGCCTGCAATTGGGCCAGTTTATGCAAACTCTGAAAGAAAGGGTTGATTCGACCATTAACCTGCATACACTTCTGAAAAACCATGTTCACACCAATAAAATGCAGCGAGAAAAACGTGTTGCAACACAATACCTGCGCATTTGACCACTCATTGTTGGATTATATCTACGTACAAAAATATTGCGCAACCAAGGTTCCATTTTCGCGAAAAACAAATGGAACGCATCCGTCTTTTTTTTCGGCGCCGGAACAGTCTGATTACCGCGGTGGGGGGGGGTATGCGCTGAAAAAAAACAAGCGTTCCTGTAATATAGGCCGCATCTACCGAGCTCATTCTTTGCAGATATCGCCCAGGTTGTCACAAGCTACCCTCTAGCTCGTGTCTGAGCAGATCCTTTACCTCATCCTGGGCGATACCGCCCCACCACGGTTCTAACTTTAAAATTATGGAACCGCAAACACGCACGCGATAAGATGACAATGCGCGGGCGCGCAGGTTAGATTGAACAGCAAAGCCGGCAGTGCTACCTTTTTTGTTTGCAGTGGCGGCTGCATACAACGCATGCCTTTCAGGTTTGCCTTTGCTGCTCCCTGTGAAAATCTACTGGCATTGAACACCGCGGTACTGCGTCAGGTTTTTCGTGGCACTGAAACCACACTTGGCACCAGCAAGATGGAGCAGGAAAAAATGGTTAGGGCGCAGAATCCCTATGCCACCAATCTCCGGGGTAGTAGGTACGGGGGGGGGATCAAAAGGAATACGAACAACGGAGCACGCAGCCTCCGAAACATGCCAAACCGTCTGGCTGCACTGTCAGTAAACTGCGCGCATGTGTAGTTCTTTCAGAGCGCTTGAGACTGTGGCCTACTGTTAGGGGAATCTCTCGATAAGAAGAGACCCCGGCCATGTATTATGAGGCGTCTTTCTTTTCTCTGTCGCCACTGAGTGTCATGTTATCTAGTACATTGAGGAGCCAAGCGCGCAGCAAGCTGATTGCAGCTAGCGCGATGCCCTTCAACGATCATCCTGCTCACTGGCGACACTGCATGAAAAGGCGCCTCAAGATAAACAACTGGCGCCGCTTCTTGATCAAGCATTTCCTGTAAATGTAGGCCGCACTCTTAAAAACACTCAAAGAAATTTGCAAGCGCGCAGTTTACTGACTTAGCAACTAGACGGAGCGGCATGCGTTGGAGGCTGTGCTCCGTTGTACGCATTTCTTTTAATCCTCTCTGTACGCAGTGTATGGCAAGAAGCGCAGACAGTTGAGCTTGGCTTCTTCGTGAGCAGGTGCGCCGTCATGATTTTTGAGGGATTGAGGAGTCGCCGGAGGAAACGTCCAATGAGATCTCAAAACGCCCTCGACTGGGGGCCCTAACCAAGCCTTATAAATTCTGCACGAAACAAAGTAAAAATACATTGATAAGAAACCTCAATCGACCTTTAAGCAGCTAATAAGGCAATCACAAAAGAACAATGCCGACGCATATTCACCTTACGACCAAGAGTGTGCGCGATGAAGGCGTGTTCACGTACAGTCTTTGTCGAAATGTTGTGGGCCACGGCTCCCGTGGCAGGAGCAGGAGCACTGCCGAGCAGGGGCGCTGCACTCACGGCTGTCGGATGGTTGCGCTGCTAAAGAGAATGAGGGGGACGCTCGCTCTTTCTTTCTGTAGCAGGCGCGGCCATCAAGTGCGCCGCGCGCACAGTTCTCAGCGCAGGCACTCCGCGGCAGGTGGCGACCTGGAAGATTCAGGACGAATTTGGAAACACGCGGTTTCGGCCACAGACGCGCACCTTCCAAGCTTTTGCTTTTTGTTTTAGGCAGCGCGCAAACGACTTTGGCGAACCATGCGCAGTTCATTTTGGGCGTTTTTTTTTTCTGCAGGCATAAATTCCTTATCGCAAGATACACCATTTCGTTTCCGTGCTTGAACATCCGAGGACAAGAATTGAAACAAATAAAACGGAGCGTCTCCAGTTTTGTTGCGGAGGCGCGTATATAAGTTGTTGAAGAAATTGGCTGGGCTCCAAACGTCCAGCTTGGTCACCTGTGCCGCAAACGTTTGCAAAATAAATTTCCTTTGAGAAACTAGAGGGGTAACAGTATCCCCTGGGCACTCTGACGGGCAATGCACTCATTATGATGCCGATGTGGTTTTTTATTTTTGTTTGCATGTTTTGTTTGCATCTCTGCTCTGCGGACGAGGTGTTCGCGGTAATGACATACGACTCCGGTTCATCTTTTCCTCGACGTGTCATGATGCCCCGTACCCTGGAACGACGGGGTCGAGCTCCCAGTTCCAGCGATTGTAGGCGGTTGGTTTACGCAGCATGGCTGAACGCTCGGTAATGAAGTGGCGTCTGGGAGAGGTGGGAGGCCCGTTACTGAGCGATGGGAGATGAGATGAGGTATTGAGAACTGTTGAGAACTCCAAGTTCTTTGGTGAGAATTTGGATGTGTTTCTAATATTGTTGGTCGCGTATTGAAATATCCGTCTTTCCCTGAAGACACCTTCTATTACGCCCTTGTGTAAGGACACCACGAGAAAGCGAAAACCAAATTTAAGACGATAACACTAAAGAGAGAAAACATTTAGTTGGACTATAGACTACATAAAATGTCCTATGAGCACAAATAAATCAGCAATGCTGCAATAACACGTACTCAGCATAGTTCTAACAGCAGAATATTATAATTTCCTTACGCTATGCTGGGTTGTTTTGCGTGAATGTTATCTTGGGGGCTGTGATTTTGTCATTTTCTCAGTTGTCACATTACGTTAGGGTCTTAATATGCTAACAAATCCCGGAAACTACTGCATAAATTTTGTAAATTCGATAATGCTCCATAAAAGGCGAACCCATTTTCCTGAACTGCGCTGGTTTCCTAAAAAGAACTAACGCGTTGATGCTTGGCAGTTTTGTGAAAACAAAAACTTTTAACTGCCTTGAAATTTTTGCAATTCAACGCCACTCATTGTGACCGTGTACTTGACCGGCTTTTTTTTAGCCTTTTTTTAGCGGATTGTATCCGCACAAAGAGCCAGCTTGACGTCTAGAACCATCTGCCTTTATTGAAGAAACATGGTAAGAGTGGGCACTGAAGGTCGCGAATGCTGTTCGGTACGCAAAACTAACGCGTATACCATGTGCACGTAATCGCCTTCGCTTTCGCCAAATAGGTATCTTGTATGATGGATATTTTAACATATATAAGCAGGAAACAGGCGGCTGGGTTTCAGGTTCCTAGGTTTCCGAAGCACTATGCGAAGGATAAGTAGAGAGACCAGGCGGCGAATAATAGGCTTAACCATAGGCGGGACGTCGCGTCGCAAAATTGCTGCCGAAATCGGTTGTGCCAGGGCATCCGTCGACCGAATTGTTCATGCTTACACGTATGAAAACAGAATCACCGATGCAGCGAGAACTGGCAGACCGTCGTCAACGTCCAAAGATCAGACCTTGCCATCATAGCCAGGGTGAATTTCCAGCTGTCCCTTTCATTGACCGAGATGCGGCGGCAGCTCTCCTTGAATTTGTCTTTTTGCACCATTCGGCGCCGACTGGCTGAAGCCGGTTTGAGAAACCGAATTGCATGCCAGAGGCCCCGGCTCTCACACAGAGAAAAGGAAACGTGCCTAGTATTTGCGGAAGACCATCTAACATGAAAGGAAAAGGATTGGTCTCAGGTCGTGTTCAGCGACGAGTCAACGTTCCTCAGCCGTTGGGACCAACAACAACGTGTGTGGCGGCTGGTAGGAACACGGTAAGATACGCTAGTTTTTATTTAGGTGTCAGACAATGAAAGGAACAAAGCCTAGGCAACAATCTACAACGAAATTTATTTCTAGAAAAAGTAAACAAGTGAAACATTCTTACGTCCTTCAAAATATGAATGTTTTATGTCCTTTGTATGGTTGGGTGTAGCGCACTAAGGATTCTTTCAGATTAATTCGTATCTGTTACAAAATTTGTGTGTGAAAGGTTGTTGCTGGTATTCCCAACTTTTCGCCTAATAACACTCGCAGCAATATAGCGCGATGTGTTTTTAAGTGCAGCTTGATTACGGCAAAGTCTTTGCACGGTTTAGAAATCGCAAGAAGTTTTGTTATTTCCATCCAGAACAGAGGATTCTAGCATTTTTCTGTATGTGTCATAACAGTTTTAATGTGTGTTCTGTGGGGCGTCGCTTGTGCTGAAGTGGTATAATCGCAATCTACAGCGTCCAAGGTTGGTTCTTTTCTGATTTTAAATTATTTGCAAAAACACTGCAGCAGACAAAGAGGTATGTTTTAGCCGCAAGCAAGTTTGATGCAGTTAAGGTGGCTAGAATGAGAAGGTGTGAAATGCGCGGAGCAGCGCCCTTGCCCGCGGGGGGCCCCATTTCGCGGGCCTGCCGCTAGGGGAGCATTGGGCGCCTCGGTGACAGGCGCGGTAAGACGAGGCGGCCGGCGGCCCAGCCGACAAGCTCGCGATTCCTTTCGCACGTGATCATTGATAAACCGTGATCTTGGATCTGGTGGACATTATTTGTGATACTTATGAGCTACACGTGTGGAATGATGGCAGCCATGCCATCAACTGCGAAGAAAAAGACACAAAGGTGGTGTTTCGTACCGGGATGCGACGTGGGCTACACGAAGTGTGTTGAGAAAGTATCCCTTTTCCGCGCACCGGCTTGCCCAGAACAGTTCTCAAAGTGGGCTCGTGCCATTCCCAGGGCTGACAAGCCTCTGCAGGAAAATTGTGTAGGCATTTGTATGAAAATTCTGTCTGTATAGGCATTTGTATTTTGTTACTAGGGGAAAAAATGCATTGCGAGAGTTATTGAAGTGCGATGCAGATCTCAGGAATGTTTTTTTTTCTTCTATTTAAAGCATTGGCTTGTACCTGCTGCAGGTTTATCATCCGGGATTTCACGCACACTGTGAACGGCACGCGCAAGTTCACATACCCCGCAGAGTTCCTCGACAGAAAGACGAGGCGCTACCTACGATATTTCCGAACCTTCCGAAATACATTTCGAAGACCCTGCCTAAAGAAAGGAAAAGGCGGCCAGATTTTTCACATGACTCTCCTAGCACCAAGAAGAGCCGCAAGAGTACGTAACATATCTGAAGCATGCCAGTCGGCAGAAATGGAAACCCAAATTCATGAACAAGGGACGGCAGTTAATGCTCCCACCAGGCATTTTATCTACGATCTTAGGCGCAACATGCATGATGTGTCTCATATCGGCTGCCCAGAGCACGCAAATCAGTCACGACGCACGCGATTTTTTGCATTACAAGAATTCTTTGCAAATAAAATGGTTACCACGAACTTGTTTTACTTTCTTATTAGTGGTTGCAGCATATTGCTTGTAAAATACACGGATCGATAGGTAGAATTCGCATTATGCGCCCTGTATGCTAAACCGAGGATTACAGTAGTTCACACCTCGAAGCCTCCCTACCGAGACCGGTACCCACTACTTTCTCTAAAGGGACCCTGTAATATCGCGTGGAATACAGGTGCACCTTAACAAACCTCGAAAATTTTTCTGTTTAAAGTGAAGGCCTCAACCTCCAGAAGCGTTATACTCCGCTTGGTTCGCAAAGATGGATGCAAAAATACCCAGTTCCTCCTCGTATAGTGCTGAGAAGCAAGCTCAGTATAATGGCCGGTGACCATAACTGTGAAAGAGCACTTGGGTTACACATTAGGCGGCTTTAAGCGCGTGGGAAAAGATTGCGGGCTCCGAAACACGGCAGCGGCGCGGCCAGGATAGCCAGGATCGCATGCACGCGGCGGCGCAGCAGACGCCGTTCTTACCGCGCCGATACCTACAGCGCCGCCACGCGGGAGGCACGCGCAAGTGAGCCAGCTTCGGGCGGCCGGTTTGCACACCTTCTCATTCTAGCCACCTTAATGCAGTCCCAGAAGCATGAACCCAAATAGTCAATACCCACACAATATAGGAATGTGGAAGCCCAGAGGCGCCATTATCTTCATTCAGTCGAATTAGGCAACGTTCTCAAACTGAAATTTTGCGCTGTTGTATTTGCCTTCAGATACGACCCTGATTACATCAAGACGGTCGCTTCAAGCGGTGGTTGCTCCGTCAGCGTGTGGGGCTTCATGATGTGCCATGGATTGGGGCCCCTAGTTCGAATTGAAGAGATGCTCACGTCAGAAAAATGCTTGGAAATCCTCTAGCATGTCCTGCTGCCGTACCTTTTGGATGGTGACTTTCCTGACTGCCTCTTCGCATTCCAACAGGACAGCAGCCCCATTCACACCACTAAGTAAGTTCTTGGTGAAGGAGTCTGGTTATATAACAATGCGATTTGCTGAATTGTATTTTTTGTTTTGTGTTCAGCAGGAAGGATGAGCATTGCCTGGACCAACTTGGGGTTATCGTGCTAGAATGGCCGTCAAAAGGGGCCGATTTGAACGTCAAAGAGAATGTATGGGACCTATGAAGAAACATCTAAATCAATGTTCCCTGCAGGAACGGTCCCGAGTCCATCTGTGGTCTGTTGTGCAAGAGGAGTGGGATGCCGGACTTGGTGAAAAACCTGCGTCGGTCTCTGCCAGGCCGCGTGCTCAATGTGGTGGAGCCGAAGGGCAGCTTCAGGCGACACTAAGACAAAGCTTTCAGCGACCGCGGCAGCCCCGCCAGACTTTCCGGGTAATCTGGACAGTTCGTGTCAATGGCGCTGTATTTCTTGTGCACCATTGTGCCCTTAATCAGTTTTACTTCGGAAGACTACAAACGGCAGCTTTAGCTTCTGCGGACATATCGGAACCGGATTGAAATCGAGCGTGATTGCCTGGAACATACGTTTAAGTTCTCATAACAGCGCCAGGCAGTGCTTTATTATCTTATCTGTTATTCAGAGGTGAGCGTGAGCGAGTTAGCTTTTTTTGGTAGTGTGCCGATCGGGAAAAAGTTTCACCTAGCTGTCGCGAAGCCCGCAGACCGTTCGCAATTTTTCGCTTTTCGAGTAAGGCGCGTAGTGTGTTGTGCTTGAAAACGGCTTGAACACAAGTCGGACGGTCTGGCATTGTTGATGTTTGCACGTATTGAGAACGGGGAACTGCACTGGCAACAAGAGCTCATTATCCAGAGTTCCTTTCACGGACGCCCTGATGAAAATTCCATCAACCAACCACCAAGATTCATTGCTGGAAAGGTTGATTGTGTTTGATGGTAGCCTCGGCCAGCTTGATGTACGTAAGAAACTGTAATGGAAGCTGCTGGAAGGGGACGCTGGAAGGTGCTGGCAGGCTTGCGGCGCAATGGCGGCAGATTTTGGCCTGATGGCAAGCTTGACTGCTGAATTGATGATGGAAAGAAATTTTCCGAATGGATGACGGCAGCGTGCAAGCCAAAATTTATTCGAGAGCAAAGCGGTTATAATAACAGAAACAAAGCGGTGACATCGAACGTTTCGAGAAAATTACAAAAACTACCTTTTTGATATTTGATGCGCAAATGAACTTTGATTGCGTGTCATGGAAGAGACACAGGCGGGTGATGGTAGGCGCGCTGTGTCCGCATCGGAAGATGCTTGCGCGATGGTGAATCTCGCTTGCTGGAAGGATAACATATCGGCATGGTGATGGCAGACGGAAGTGACGGAAAGCTCGACGGTTGAGTCGATGATGGTAAAGTGTGATGAAGGGATATGGCAGGAAGGCAGACTTTATTATGCGTAGGACGAACTTCGCCTATACATTCTGCTTCGAAAAGCGTTTCTGATTCTCAAGCTGCACATCAGAAGGCTGACTCGATCTGTCAAATTTTTAAATGCAGAGCATGTCTTTAACTCGCACTGTCACCCGTCGTCCCTCGCGTTGTCCGCTCTCAACAACAGGTGCGGGCGCGCATGCGCATGCTCCGGCGCTGAAAGAGGCGTTGCCGCAGCAGGTGCTACCTCTTCTCCCTCTACTGCGCGCGCTAAGGCAGCGGCGAAGCTTCAGCGTCGAGCGGCCGATCCCGAGCGTCGAGAACGAGAGGCCGCCGCCAGTCGTCAGCGTCGAGCTGTGGATCCATCGAATCGAGAGCGAGACACGGCTTCGAAACGTCAGCGGCGAGCGGCGGACCCCGCGTTACGAGAACGAGATGCCGAGGTCGGCCTTGTTGACGTAGTCCACGACGTACGCCGCTCACGCGTAGTGGTCGAGGATGATCTGCAGGTCCATGTTGGAGTCGAGAACCCTTCCGATCCACGGGTTGAACGAGTTCACGCGCTTCTCGGCGGGGGTCCTCGCGTGAAGCACACACGAACGCGACGCGCCAGCCCGCAGAACCTCCGAGTACTCCTCCCCGGAACGCACGTCGAAGGCGTGCAGGAACTCGTCCAAGCTCGCAAACTCCCCGTGCTCCAACGCCTCGTGCATTTCGTCGTACTTGGCCTTCAAGTGCCGTCGACGCACTCGTACGACAACAACAACTACAACTACCACCGCCAACTACCACAACCTTCGCCACTTGACCACCCCCAATGCTCTGCATTTACTCGTGTTCCTCGCGCGGGGGCATGCGACGGGGGCACTTTTTTTCTGGATTTTCTTTGTCCAGAAGAGCTAGCTATTATCGCGAGCCCTCAAAACATGACCTCAAAGCAATCATTCTTTCCGCTCTGCTTTTATTTGTTTCTGGCGGATGGGGCGCTGTGCGCGAGGTACTTACGCGTCAAGCGCCACGCCTATCCAGCCGATTGGTATGCCCCGAAGACAAAATTCAACCAAGCGATACATTGTTATCCGAAAGCTGTTAGAAACTCATTCTAGAAGCGGATATCTCATTTCATTGCGATGGCTGTTTCATCAGTTAAGTAAAAGCGACCCGCTAGTATTGGGAAGACGGCACCCGCTTGTGAGTCCGATCCGATAGAAATTTGTTTGCCGCGCATCACGCTAGAATATCTCAAAAACGACAGAAAGTAGATCGATAATCTGACAATGCAATGTTGACGAGTCCTGTGCTTTGTATGCTGCATGTTCTACTACCAACTTCTCCGCTGAGTTAGCGCAATGGTTATAAGCGCCTTTTTTGTGCAGTAGTCCACGGTTCGAGCCTCCACTGAGTGACCTGCCCCCCTCCCCACACTTTTTTTTTGCTTCTGCGAACATTTTTTTACAAGGTAATTTGCCTGTTCACCTTGATTTCCTTCCTCAATCGATGTCTCTAAAGGACAAAATGTACGGGTACTTCTTGTAGTGTGTTGGGTGAGAGTACTGCGTGCTAAAAACACGAAGTTTTTTTTCCACCTTAGTGTCTTTATTTTGAGAAAATAAAATATGCTTTATTTCCTTAGTAGAAAAGCAGTTGCCGAAGCCTTGGCATACTCTGTACAAGCACCTTATTCGAGAAACATGTTTCTAATCTGAATATATTGGAAGGTTTCACGCGCCCTCATTTCTTCTTTTCTGGAGAGCAAACTGCATAGCTTGCCTTAAAGCTTTTTTTTTTCAAGCAAATTTGAGCAAAGACATAAAGCAAAAAAATTTCAGCGCTTCAGCACTGAAATTTGTTTTTACTGTGCTTATGTTTGATTCGGGCTTTTGAAGGGCCCGCTGGCAGGTCTTAATCTTTCGTATGCAGCAAAGCTTTACGAATCCACCACTCCGCCAATATCATTATATATAAGTCCACGCTTGTATGAAGCTGCAGGAAATGATCCCCACTCTTTGAAGCACGTTTATTAAACTAGTACTGTTGCATGAGTGCAGTGCACATAGCCCAGAACGTCACTCATGCAGTAGCCTTAATTCTACTTCAACCAAAGTACTGCCACATACTTTAAATCAATTCAGGTCAGAGTATATTTGAAAAAAAAAACACACACACCACCTAATATTTGCAAAAAAACACCAGTTATAATGGACCCATTTATCTACATTGATATGCACCCTTATTTATATTCTGCATCCCGTAGCTGCGGCATATATTTCTATGGCAATTACAGCTTTCATTTATCTACAATGCATATAGTTAAAAATAGTAATTGCAACTTAAGTAAGCATGAGCCAAGAAAATGCATTAAAAATACATTTATTGAGCACAGTTCCACTGCTGTCATCCTGAAGGATCATACACAGTGGCAAAAAAGTTTAATCATGCTTTCTTGAAAAACTGATTGCCTACATTATATTCCTTGAAAAGCATGGAACAAAAAGCATGGTTCTTTGAAAAATGTATCATGCAAGCATCAAAGCCTGTGCTTACTTATGACTAACATTAACAAAAATGAATCTGTACATTGGGACAGTTCGCGAGATTTTGTTACGTGTTTTCATTCAGAACACTTCGCCAAGGATAAGGTTAAAGCAACTGTCATATCGTAAGAAATTTCAGGATAAATCATACTGACAAAGCTACATGAGCAGAGCAACAAATCAATAGCACGAAAACCACACGTGGTAGAAAATTTAAGTACGAAAAATGCCGCAAAAAATATAATGTGAAACACAAGCAGCGGAGTAACGACTGGAAAAGAGGAAGAAGATGAGCTCTGTGGTGCCACTGCCCTGTTAATTATGTTGAACAGTTTATGCAACCAACAAGCCCAAGCCCAGACTTAATGCACTGGCTACAACAGGGAACCGCTTGGCAAGCAAAAATATTGTGGCAAAAGGGCCATAGGTACAGTCTTTGTCAAAATTTTGTGGGCCACGGCCACGTTGGTCGGAGCAGACGCACGGCCGAGAAGGGGCGCTGCGCTTGCCGTATCGGCTGGTTACGCGGCTAAAGAGTGAGGGGAACTTTCGCGCTTCCTTTCGTAGTATGGCTGGCGCGATAAGTGCAGCGGGGCCGCTTTCTCAGAGAAGGCGCACTTAGCTTCAGCGCAGGCACTTTGCGCAGCACTTGACGCGGGACACACTACAAAAGGAAGAGAAAAAGTTCCCCTCGCTCTCTTTAGCCGCGCAACCAACCGACAGCGGGAAGCGCAGCGCCCCTGTCTGGCCACGCGCCTGCTCCAGCCACGGTCGCCGTGGCCCACAAAATTTTGACAAAGACTGTACATTTTAGAGGCAGTAACATGGAAGTTAAAATAAACATGATTTCTTCTGTGTTTACCCTTGAACTAAGAATATTGGCAGAAAAACAAAAAGCACAATACATGAAAACAGGAAGGGGCAGGTTAGTTCCAAATACAAGTGTAGCATTGAAGTTATTTCTCAGCAACCAATCAGATGTGCTCAACATACAAGCCAGATTAACAGAGGGGGCTTTTTTCTTCTTCATGGGCCCACCCAAAGAATATAAAGTATGACTGTTTAGTGTTCTCGTGAGGAAAATGCTGAGTAGGGTTTGTGTTTATGAGACCGGAACAGGCTTTTAGCAGCAACTTGCCTGGTTCACGTGATGGGCATCACGAAACCTTTGGTCTGCTTGGTGCGTGGGAAAGTTTACGGCGGCACGTTCGAGCGCCATGTTCGTGCCATGGGGCAATAAAACATTGCAGGTCAGATTCAGTTTGCAGCCATCAGGAATGGTTGCTGTTAGGCTCGAGATCTAGCTCTTGCCTCGCTTCGGGCGGCAGCGGCAGTATTTTAAGAATCCGAGGCTGGAAACTTGACGTCTTGCTGTTACGCGCGGTGAGTGCAACATTGGTGACCCAGGTGTTCATTGACAGACAGCAGAGTAGTCTCGTATGGTACCTTCGGCTGGCTCCGGTGGCTGTAGAGAACACGTGTGCAATGAATGCGGTGCCGTCTACCCGTGCGTTGTGCTCTTCCGAGCTGGCATGTTCTGCAAATGCGGATGGCGCATCCACCTCTGCTGCTGCTCAGCTTTCGCATTCCCCTCTTAGCGGCGAAGCTCAAGCGGCCTCACAGTTTTTGTGTTCATGGTTGTGCAAAAAAAGAGTTCGTGGCAGAAGACGAATTGAAGGGGTACCAAAGCACCTTTCTCATTGGCGTCTACAGCCAGCATAGCCGTGTGCACCCTGCTGCAGCCTGCCTGACAGGATTTGTGGTTATTCTTTTCTTCCTTAGACCTTCAAGGAAGAACACTGCATGGAGGTCAGAAAAATTTGGCAGCTTATAGCATGAGAAGGACACCCTAAAACCTTGGCATCAAAAACAGCCAAATCCTAGCAATGGGACATTTACAGAAGGAACGCTGTACCCCATGCTGTTCTTTCGTAAACATAACTGGAGGTATTGTTTCGGTTCTACCTACCCTTGACGGAACGGTGATGTTCCTCTGTAACTCCCAAAAAAAACTTTCCAGGAACGCTTTTCCGTACAACACTGAAAATTTCCTACTAACACTAAATACAGGTAAATATTTAACCACTAAATGCATTTGAATGCTAACATGACCTCCAGAACACATACACAGCACAAATGAGCCCATAGCAACACAATGTAAGTGAAAATACGCTATAATGCCCTACAACAAGCTGCCACTTTAGTCCCTTTCAATTTCGTTAGGAATATTACAAATAAACATATTTTCTTCTAAAGGGAAATCTATAAACAGACAGGAGTCCTGAACCTACTCTCGTGGCCCAATATCTAGCACTGCAGAGTGTGAAAGAAAACACTCTTTGATGTTCTGAGGCATGGCAGGCATACCAGCAGGTACATCGGCAATAATAACCGGACGACACAAAATAACCCAGGTATCAGTGCCCATCAGAGCGAGTACCTTTTCCACACGCTTGTAGTCACCACTGACCGTTCTAAGAAAAGTGGTGTCCGACCTAGCTGGACTCGTGTAGGCAGTGCTGTGAAATACCTGGCCATCTAGAATAAAATGCTCGTACTGCAGTGCACTTGAAGCAGCAATCCCACAACGAAGCTGAATTGTCCTCTGCTCATCACAGCTGAGAGCCGTTACTTTGCCTCTTCCCAGAAGGCACAGCTTTTCCCAAACACGTGCAGAATTCTGTACAGGTGTGTAACCAATCAGTTCCTTGCACAGCTGCTGCTCTTGCAGTGTCAGCCGACCACTGTCACTGAGTTGGCACAGCTGCTGAAACATGACAATTATTTCGGTCACTTGTTGAGGAATGCCGTTGGCTGCTGATAGTTGCCGCACAATGTTGCCATTGCCTCCTTCGAAAACAAAGGCAGAGTGGGCCCACAGGGGCCCTAGCGACCGCACAGAGTTGGCCAGATGCAGCAGCCCATGGACATTGAACGTCATGAAGCTTAGACCGTACAGAGACTTGCAACTGCGCACAAAGCATTCCAAGAGCAATTCTGAAAGAGAATGAAATAGTATCTTTTTAAGTGCAGCAGACAACTCAACATGTGTCAGCACCATAAGCGCTGACTAGGGGATTTCCAAATATCTGTTACACTCACAGGACCCACATGGAATTTAATTTTTACCTCCATAACCTCTGAGGGGATTTCCAAATATCTGTTACACTCACAGGACCCACATGGAATTTAATTTTTACCTCCATAACCTCTGACTAGGGGATCTCCAAATAAATGCCGCAAACACAGGGCTCACATGGCAATTATTTTTTACCTGTCTAATGTACACAAGCTATGGCCGCTGCTTTCTTCTACTTCCTACACCGGGCAACTCATCACTGGCCTTCCAGCATTGACAATTAAATCTTTTCTCCACATCATCTAATTCTACCAGTAATGCCGATACAGTAGAACTCAATGTTACATTCGCAATTGCTGCGTTTTCCTGGCTGCAACGTCATCATCAATCAGACCCGGCATAGTTCCCATAGGATCTCATGCATTAGAAACCCCTCTATTATATCGTAATCGCCAAAACTTTCCCGCATGCTACATCAAAATCTAGCACTCTGACCCGGCCCAACCGACGAGTGCCAATGGCCATGTTGACTTTTCTTGCTGAATGGCCTCACTTGACTAGAAGATTAGTCGCATGAAGTGGTACGTGTTGTTGCTGCGACAGGGAAAACACGCAGGGGGTGCCTGGGAAGGCTGTGCTATTATTATCATTTTTGTCAGAGGTTGCGTCCTGTTATGCCTGTCATTGTCCTGCTTGCACTTACTGTCGCCTTGCCTCCTTGGGAATGATAGTTTGACATTCACCTAAATGCAGCCATACGGTTACAAAGGAAAGCTATACAGCATTCTCAGAAACTTCGCAGTTGAAGAAAAATTCGTCCTGGTCCAGAATTCAAACCGGGACCACTGCTTAACCGGAGCAGTCGCCCTACCAACTGAGCTAACCAGGACGTTTGTCGTTTGTCGAGCAAGGGCGAATTGATCGACAACTCCAAGTGAAGGACATGTGTTAATCCACCAGATTTAGGGGAAATCCCCAAGGTGGAGGAAGTAAACTTTCTTTCGCGGAAACTTACTCCACCTTAGGGATTTCCCCTAAATCTGGTCGATTAACACCTGTCCTTCACTTCGAGTTGTCGATACATTCGCTCTTGCGCTACAAATGACTAACCTCCTGGTTAGCTCAGTTGGTAGAGTGACTGCTCCGGTTAGGCAGTGCTCCCGGGTTCGAATTCTGGACCAGGACGAATTTTTCTTCGACTGCGAAGTTTCAAAGCAAGCTGTATAGCTTTCCTTTGTAGCCGTATGGCTGCATTTAGGTGGATGTCAAACTTTCATTTGCTCAAACAACTTACTCCAGCTTGGGGATTTTCCCTAAATCTGGTCGATTAATACCTTGCCTCCTTGTGTTGCGTACTCGTGATACCCATGTCGTCATGATCTTGCGTGGGGTGTTGCCAGCGGCATATCTCCCGTGCGTGGCCCTATGCAAAACTAGCCTGCCGCAAAAGCGCAAGTTGTTTTCACACATAAACCTCCCGAGTATGGGCAGTCCTGCCTTTTGTAGTCCTGTACACATGGCTCCACTCGCCCTGAGTACGAATAAAAGCATTAATATTATTATTATCTATGGAAGTGGTTTTCAACCATGAATGTTCTAGCCTAACACCTACATACTGCATTGTGCGTGTCCAGCTTTTGCGCATGGCTGGCGTATTGTGCAAAAAGCCAATGTTGAAACTAGTGCTATCCAGTTGTAAAGCCTGTGCTTTACTATAACAACACAGCAAACACTGACCATTTGTTCAATACTAAAAAATCAAAATAGCAGCGATAAGTTGCCAATCCAAGGCTTGAATGACCATTATTAATGGCATAAACGGCTTTTATGGCTGAAATATCAAATTAGTTAACTTATCAATGCCACTCAACACTGGCCAGTCACTTGCAAACATAAGATGCAGCTAAAAATTATGACCCAGTTACTGTGTTACTATGGTCCATTTATCCCAGCAAGCATTTGGAAAAACATTTCGCATAACGGATTGCTTGCAACACAATTGAAACATTAATGTTACCTGCTCTGTCGATTTCATTTGAACTGAGCTCTTCTCCCAAAATGATATGCAGAGCTTCTGACAACTTCGACAGGTGCCTCCAGTATTCAAGGTGAAGAATTCGCTCAAGACATGGCAGGGCGTAAAACAGGATCCATTACCTCTATTCTGAAGCTTTACAGTATCTCCGATCGGAAAGGGGTCGCGGCAACCTTGCCACACAATGGGGAGGCTTGATGACTTGTAGCCGTGCATCTATTTTAGCCACTGTTGATTTGAGAGCTGTAAAAAATAACCTCCAAAAAATGTATAACCCAAGGAATGTAAAAATAGCATCATTTCAGCAGCAAATCACACCATACAAAGAAAAGAGAACATACGGGCTATTACCTTCGTCAACGCAGAGATTGGAGTATGGAGTGGACAGGAGTGCCTCTGACTTGTTTTGACACACCTTGCAGGACGCAGTGCATGTACTCCACGCTCAGAGCATTGACCAGATCTAGCCCTAAAAAACAGCGTGGTTAATATTATCATTAACAAATACCCCACTAAACATGTCGCCCAATGTAAGAAATAACTACTCCACGTATGACGAGTAAAATGGCCGATAAAATACTGCATGCTTTTTACGTTCTCTGTGACCTACACCTGCACCATAACCTTATCCCTGTTGCTAAGATACCCAGCAGGAGCAGGGCAAAATAGTGCTGCCTTGATGACTGAAGTCGAACTACCAGGCTGTCATGAAATGCTGAAGCCCACCGTCAATACACAGAGCTTGGTTAACTATTTCGTAATGTGCATTCATAAGGCGGGCAGGAGGAGGATGGAGTGCAAAGCAGAAAAAGAATTTCTCGACAATCGGATTTATTGTTTTTTGTGAAACCAGCTCTAATTACACGCTCAAAACAACTTCAAGAGGTAAGTGCACCACTGAGTTTATCTATGCTTTCATACAGACAGCTCCCGTATTCTTTTGTCATTAAGGAAGGTTCAAGACAATAGATGTTTGCTGCCACCTGTTATTTCCACAAAGAGCGTTGTGCAGGACTTTTTAAAATCCCGCAAAAGGCGCTTACTTTCGTATATGCCCCGAAATAGACTTGCCTTTCTCACCTTATACTGATGTTCTATTCTGCCATTTGATTCTTTCAATTATTTTTTTCCCACTTTACCACAGAACAACAAAAAGCATTAAGAAGGTATGTACATAATGGTTCAAACTGATGTATAAAGAATTATTAGCTGTGTGCCACACACTGCGTATAGACCTCACCAGTCATACAAACTCCTTAAACTGCCAGTAAAACATTGTCTACGGAGCCGGTCTCTACACTTTGAATGGTCCAGCTTCTAAATTTACTTCATTTCTTGACTTGCATTAAAACCCTGCTTTTTGTACACTCTTCTATCTGCTACACTGGTGTCCTTGCAGCTGTTTGGCAAGCAATAGAAATATAGACAAGCATTAGCCACAATCTAGAGCTGACATATAAATGAAACAACACAGTGAATCAGCTGGAAAGCCTCACAGTTAGAACGTTTCACCAACCGAAAAACGTGACAGGTTTTGGCAAGAGCACTATCATAGCTGAGTGTAGCATTACACAACCTTTGAACTAGAAAGGCCTGGACGCCGACCACGTTATTTTGAGTTTAAAAGAAATTAACGTTTCGGCTGTCACACTGAAGCCTTGGTCACAATAAAACCTTCAAGGAAAATAATCGCCTTAAGTACGCTTCACAACGCTGCGCAGGCAACTTGCCTAGATTGGCGGCACACTTCTGGCGTTCCTATTCAGCGTGTGACTCCAGTAGCTGGCGTCTGGTGGCATTCCTTTCTTTTGCGAGAACACAAGTAGCAGACCAGTAGATTGTGTGCGATGTGGCATCACAGTGCTCGGCAAGGGTGCTTGTCGACACGTGGTTCTTGTTCACATCATTTTGATGCTGCTGCAGGCGCTGCGCAAAGTTTCCTGACTCGCCAATATACACCTAACGGCAGTGTGCACAAGGAATGACGTAGACAACTCCTGGATACCTCTCTGTCTGCAGTTTGTCCTTTACGTTTACAAGTTCATGCCTTAGTTTGCGAGATGGCAGGTGCGCAGTTTGCACGTTGTATGAGCGGAGTATGCGTGACAGAGCCTATCTGATGCCGGGCACGTACGGAATTGCTGCGTGCTTTTGAATTCCGACGTCGGCAGCATGCGCAGGGCGAGGGCGTTGTCACTGAACAGAGTTGATAAGCCTTTAGGGTAACCGCTCGATGAAAGCTCGTAGTGAACTCCTGTATTGTCTGCCACCCGGTCCTCTGGCTTGCTGGAGGTCCTGTCAGCTCTGCGGAGAAGGGAGGCCACCACAAACCGCTTCTCCCCTGCCGGATGCACCGAATTAAAGTGTAGGCACCGGCCGGTGTGAGTCTTCTTTCTGAACAGCGTAAAGGACAGCCACACACCATCACGCTTCACCAGGACGTCCAGGAATGCCAGACGCCTGTCGGCCTGCCTCTTCCTCAGTCGTGAATTGGATGAATTCAGAGTCGTGAATTCACGACTACGCGAGTTCACTACGAGCTTTCATAGTGCGGTTACCCTAAGAGCTTCATCAACTCTGTTCAGCGACAACGCCCTCGTCCTGCGCATGCTGCCGACGTCGGACTTCAAAAGCATGCAGCAATTCCATACGTGCCCGGCATCAGATAGGCCTGTCACGCATTCTCCGCTCATACAACGTGAAACTGCGCGCGTGCCATCTCGCCAACTAAGGCATGAACTTGTAAACGTAAAGACCAAACTGCAGACAGAGAGGTATCCAGGAGTTGTCTACGTCATTCCTTGTGCACACTGCCGTTAGGTGTATATTGGCGAGTCAGGAAACTTTGCGCAGCGCCTGCAGCAGCGTCAAAATGATGTGAACGAGAACCACGTGTCGACAAGCACCCTTGCCGAGCACTGCGAAACCACATCGCACACAATCTACTGGTCTGCTACATGTGCCCTCGCAAAAGAAACGAATGCCACCTGACGCCTGCTACTGGAATCACACGCTGAATAGAAACGCCAGAAGTGTGCCGCCAATCTACGCAAGTTGCCTGCGCAGCATTGTGAAGCGTACGTAAAGCGATTATTTCCTTTCAAGGTTTTATTGTGACCAAGGCTTCAGTGTGGAAGCCGAAACGTTAATTTCATTTAAACTCGAAATAACGTGGTCGGCGTCCTGGCCTTTCTTCTTCAAAATGCATCCCGACCAAATGGTCTTCCGTCATACCCTTGGCTTACATTACACAACCTTTTGCTCAATAATTTCACCCTCAGGGTTTAGAATGTTTCCATTTCTATCGTGCTCAGATTGCTTTTTTTTATCATGCCATGAAAATCACTAAGCGCACCTATGCCGATACAAGGAGATTAAAGGCTAGCTTACCTTTCAAGTTCACAAGAGCAGATGGCCCTTTGATGCCATTGATGGTGTCCTTAACCCGAAGAGCCAGCTTCATATCTTGAACCATCATCTCAGATGTACTTGCTTCTGGTGGCTCATATATGATGTACCACATTCTCCCTTAAATGAAAAATAAAAACTCCTCACAATGTCCTCACTACAAGCATGGCACAGAATTTACTATTTTTTTTAGGAAGAGTATTCTTCTGAAAACATTTTATGTAAAACTTTATTGCCCTTTATTCATTTTTCCTCACTTTTCACGTGTGTTTTCCTGCCGCATAAAAGGGCACTCAGTTGTTCGTCAGCCCCTGTACTCTGTGTTTGTTGCTTAGTCCTGCCATCTGCGCTGTTTTCTTGAAGTTAAAATGTATCAACAGGCCCTTCAGTGCACCCTTCTGCTTTCGTGAAGTTGGCAGCGTTGCTGTTTGCATTTATCCATGCGATAAATAGGTTTTGTAACGTGCTTGGGAAAGGAAATATTAAGGCAACTGGTTTACTGTTTCCCACAGGCCATGCCAAAGAACTGCAAGATAAATATAGCTTACCTTCAGTGTGCTCCCCAGGAATGAGGCACCATGGGCAATCAAAGTAGCCATTGAAGTTGACCATATTGAGCGTGGATGCTCTTGCTGGAGCATCAACTGAGCACCCCAGGAGAGCTACCTTGGACACGTGCGTGTGAGCCTCATGGTTCCACTTGATTGCCTACATGCCATTGAGCTCCTTCACAAATGTGTGCAAGAACAACTGCATGTTGGGATTCTTCTTTCCAAACCACAGTCCTGCCAGAATCGGATGCTTGAAGCGCACGTGGGGTGGAAGTTCATTAACAATGAACTGAAGAGAAGTGCAGAACCAATAGCCAAGTCAAGATGTGAGTATGTATTGTGTCCTAAGTTATGGTATGTAGGCTGTTTTTTGTTGAAAAGGCATGCTCCTGAAGATGTAAGGAATTTCTCTATCAGGCGACCTCGGGAATCCGTTCTGGAGGAGCCCCAAAGAGAGTTGTGCGCATTAAGGTCGCCTGTTAAGATGTATGGTTCGGGCAGCTGGTCGACCACCGCATCCAAATCAGAGCTCGAAAGTGCATGATCAGGAGAAATGTAAATGGAGCATACCGTTATCAACCTATTAAATATTGTTGTACGGATTGCTACAGCCTCAAGGACAGTGTTCAGAGTGACAGGGTGGCAGGCTAAGGATTTCTGGGCGACAATTGGCACACCTCCTGAAGAGTGTGTGCAGCCAACCCTGTCCTTCCTGAATACCATGTACCTATTTAAGAAATTTGTTTGTTTAGAATTGAGGTGGGTTTCCTGGAGACACATGATACTTGGCTGACTGGCATGCAGAATCTCAAACACATCGTCAAGATTTTTAAGGAGGCCTCTGCAGTTTCATTGGATGATGTTTTCTGTTCCCATTATTTAAATTTAAGAATAACTGGAGTGTGTGTGTGTGTTTGTTCATGTGTCGTCTTTCGGGGAAGTTATTCTAGGATTTTTAGGCTTTTCGTTCGGCTTGGACATCTGAGGCCGCTCCTCGCGCTGCGTTGCAGGGAGGAACGGCGTGACATCCATCTCCTCGTCGGATGCCAGAAGGGTGCCCGGCGGACCAGGCCCCCCGGACTTGGCCCCCTTTCGGGAGCCCTTCGTTTGAGCCGCCACCGCCGAGGGCGTCCGGGCCACCAGAGGTGCCACGGTAGGTGTGGTGGCGGTGGAAGCCGATGCGGGGCCCTCGGTGTCCATCCGGTCAGAACCCACCAGCGCACTGGAGGAAGGGGGGCAGAGGCGGGAGCGGCACCGATTCCTACAGAAGAGGTTGTCACCAAAACCGCTGCTGCCTCAGCAAGCGTCGTGGAAACTGATTGGGATGCCTGAGGAACCCCGGGGGGAGGGGAGGGGAGGGGGGGCGAGGCGTGAGAGGGACCAGGTCAGGCTCGCTGAATGGGTCCCTGTGGACAATAGACGCCGCTCCGCCCCCCGGCGAGCCGCGTCGGCGTACCTCCCCAGGGGGAAAGAGGCGAACCTCTTCCGCGCCTCTGGGAAGGTGATGTTCTCAGTGACCTTCACATTTATGATCGCCTTCTGCTGATTAAACTTCTCGCATTTTCGAGAGAAGGCAGCGTGGGGGGCCTGGCAGTTGGCGCAAGTGAGGGTTGATGAGGGACAATTGTCGGATGAATGATCGTGCTGAGCGCACTTTGCGCAGGTCAGACGGCCATGGCAGGAGTTGGTTCCGTGCCCGAACCGCTGGCACTTAAAGCAGCGGCGCGGGTTCGTTATGTAAGGACGAATGGAGCATCGGATGAACCCTGCGTTGATATGGTCAGGAAGTGAGGAGCAGTTGAAGGTCAGGATATTATTTTTCGTGGGGATTATCTTATCATCTCTAGGCATCGTGATGCGGCGCACGGCTGTGACACCTTGATCTTTTGAAAGTTCAAGAATGTCAGCATCTGTCTCGTTAAGATCTGCCTCAGAGTTCACACCCTGCGAGCTATTCAGGCTGTGGTGGGGTGTGACCCTGATGTCCAGATCGACCATTTTCGTCTGACCAGGAAGTGTGTTTGCCTGCTGCTGATTTTTTAATTCAACAAGAACTTCACATGTGCGTTGTTTTTTGGCAATATAGGTTTTCCCAATTATTCCACCAAGGTATTTTGTAATCAAAAATACTGATTGTGAAGCAAGAGGTCGGGCTGTGTCAAGAGATTCGATAACAAAGAAACGAGAGTATTTGTCTGGCTTTGGGAAGCTCATGCTTGGAAGTGGAGGAAAAGATACTTCGGTGCGGCCCCTTTTCAGGAACCGATCACGTTTGGAGGGGGGTTTTGAATTTTCCATACAGCATAGAAAAAAAGCAGGGGACGGGGTACTTTCTTCTCAGAGCTTACCCTGATAGCCTGAGAGGTCCCTGATTGAGAGGTCCCGGAGGTCCCTGCCTGAGAAACAGACAGGGAGCCCATCCGCCGGAGCTTGACCTGGGCTCCGACGGCCACCGTTTGAGGCTTCTACCCTTCACCTTTAAACACATCACCACGGTAGGTTACAGTTTATGTTGGGGGCTCGGGGTCCGCGGTGTCGCAAACACCGTCACCATGAATACTCAAGGTTCCCCGTGCGGGGCTACCACCACATTAAAATCCAAAATGGGCCTCATGGGTCCCTCCTTTACATGGGATTTGTATTTTCCTTCCGAGCGATCAATTACGTGCTTTCTGATCTCGACACACGGCCGCTCTTCTCGTTTATCTTCACCCAAAATTAGTTCAGTAGCGCAACAATGTGCAACCGTGGGCACGGGTTATTGGATTGGAGTGATAAATGGTACAGTTTCTTTCCTTTTCGGCACCGCAATGACACTGCGCCTACAATTGCCACGGCACTGGGAGCACTAGCCTGCGCGTATTCGCGCATCCCTGAAAAAAAGCTGGCACTTTTTTCGCCCTTGGTAAAAGAGGCCTCTCTATTTCTGCCTCGTCACGTCTTTTTCCGAAATTACCTATAATGTTTACAAGGTCCCCCTTTTCCCTAGATCTCCTAGAGAAGCTGTTGTTCACCTTGAACTTTTTCATACTATGTTTTTCCTAAATTCACATACAGTTTCTGGCGCAGCCATTTACTTGCTTTGAAAGGCCTGGCAAAGAACTTCGGCTTGAAATGAACATAAAAATAGATGCTTTAACTGACACTCAGTGCAACGGAGTGTCCGGCCGTGAAGAGTTACAAATAATTAGTCAACTTGGGTATCTTTAACGCGCGCCGTAATTTCAACACACGAAAAGTTTTGTTTTTTGCCGCATGAAAAACAACAATTCGGTTTCAAAAAGCCTCCCAGAAGGAAGTAAGGGCATACCTGCAGTTGTACGGCACCCAGACGCCGCGCTGCTGGTCCTACCTGGAGGAAAATGTGGATTCATCGCTGAAACCCACTTCTTCCCAGTCGTCGACACTCCAGGCTTCGTGGGCTCGAGCGAATGCCAGGAGCTGCAGCCTCGGCCGCTCGGTGATGAAAGGTTTCTGGGCTGCAATGCAGCCATTCAAACCAACCTCATTCAGGCGCCGCCTAATTGTGGCTTCGCTGATATCCAACAAGACGTTGTCACGGATCTCCATAGCAGTTTGAAAGGGATCATTCGTGATGGCGGCAATGATGAGCAGATCTTGTTCTTCGGAAGCGCAGCGGGGTCTTCCGGCCCGTGGGGCGTCCTCGATTCGTCCGTTCTCTTTCGATATGCTTGTAATATACGGTTGACCGCTGTCATGAACCTTCCGGTGCTTCGGCATATCTCTCGTTGAGGAACACACTCAGTACAGTATTTTATAATTTTCAGCCTGGCGCTGTGCGGTACTCTCGGCGGCATAGTCTTCGCACTTCAGGTTCTTAACTTTCCTCGTCTTTTTATACCTGAAGCTCACTTATCGTATCACATCTGTACCTATCAGTGAAACATCGTTCGGTGCACTGACGAGAATTTCTTCTTTATCAACAGTTCTAGACGCGGTTTCATCCGGACCGCTCCCCCCAAAAAAGCGGCTCAAAGCATTGTGTCTTTCTTGTCCCTAGCTACAAATATGTAAGTTGAATAAATCGCGAACAGTGGGGTGAGTTTAAGGCAACAGAGCACCGAAAAGCGACTAAAAAACAACTAGTGCCCTTCCATTCTGTGACGAAAGATGACTAACGAAGATGGGCGCATTCCAACTAGTGGACGAACAAAATACGTGTTTCTATTTTTTTATTAGGCACACTTCATGCATCATTAGCTGAATGAAACTTGGAAGGACTCAAGTTTTATTATAGCGAAAAAAACACGGGGCTCTCCTTTTTCTCCTGTAGACGGCCATGTGTTGGTAGCAGAAGAGAATTCTGTAACACCTTCACCGCCGTGGCGGACAACGCATGTATAAAAAGTAAATTATACTTGGCATATTGTTCGAGTGCTCTTAGCTGCTAATTTTTAGAAAATTTGTTTTAGCATAGTTCTGAAAAAAAACGACAGTCACAGTCGTTTTTTGTAACCATGCTTTCTCTCTAGACGGCAATAAATTGAAAGAAGACGGGAATTCTACGTCATTTGCAACTTCATTGTGAACTACGTAAATTATTACAAGTAACTAAATATCGATGAAAAAATAGAATCCTCTTAGAATCCGACATTCATAAATTTTTTGGTTTTGTATAGGTTTACACAAAACAACAGGTACAGCCGTTGTTAGTAACAAAACTTCCTCGGCAGAGATTTCCGTCCTTCAATTATTTATCCGCTAAGGCCATATGAAAAAACCGAGAAATATCCAGTTTCGCTGTAAAAGAGATGAAATCCAGTTGTCATTTCAGGAAAAGAATACTGCTAATGGTGCATGTAGTCGTTAGAGCAAATTAAGGGGGCGGGGACTAGTTCTACAATGCAAGTCTATTATCTGGGTGACGAAGCTGGCAATAGGTCAGCTCAGGAGAGCGGGACTTCGACTGTCGTCCGCATAAGAAGCTACAACCCTTTAGGGGACATAGAATGGCCGTACGCAGTCCTTCACATCCGAACCCACTCTAAGGGGGCACAAATCTTGAAGTTGTCTCGAAGGGGACACAGAACGCTTGATCATTGTGTGCTTCCAACAGATTTTTGGAGTATAAAGGAGCTAAACCAGCTCCGCATATGTCCGAAGAAGCTGCACCACGCCATCCTTTGCATTCGCAGGCAATAAACATCAAGCTATCACCCGAAACCAGTTTCATAGCGGGGCGCTCAAGTTGCACTGACTTGAATCATCAAGTCGTAATTTGTTAGAACACCTCATGCTGAACTGCTGAGTCACCACTCACATAAGATGATACCCTCTAGGTGAAACAGACTCTTCCAGGCGCCGAGCATCGCGATACGAAACGAAGGCGGACGGTGACAAGCAACGGCGCCTAGAAGGGCTGACTGGCCTCTGCTTGTAGGCGACATCGTGAGTGCGCAGAAACCCCTTGTTGACGTCGCGGACGAGTGATAGTGCACAAAATTAATGATGAGAAATCTTAAAATCTAGGAAAGGTATATAAAAAACACCAAATTAAAAATAATAAAGAAGAAAACATTAGTTACAATATTGCAATCGCATGCTTTATCATGTGAACTTACGTAGAAATCCAAACCATCGTTATCCAGAACAGTAAACCTGCGGAATCGTTCCTTTTTGTTCCTGAACCTTCCCACATGGAGCCTAATTGAAACAACTCCCGCGCTGCTACAGAGTAAGGGGAGGTGTTTTTGGCAGCACAGCGGTTCTAGGGATGGGCTTTACGATAGACGTGTGTTATATCGCGTAACGTTTTCCGAAGAAGTCGTTCCCGCCTCAGAATAACCGATTCCCAATGTGAAAAAAAAATCACAAAAAGAAAAAAACGGCTTCAGGGCATTCATATTTCTTAAAAGACGGCTGTACTGCCCTGAAAATGTCCTGTAGCAATGCATTTGTGATTAGACGTGGAACCGACTTTCAGACGATCGCTGTGAGCTTCGTCTTTGTAAGCTTTCTTTCCCACTTAGCTTCTTGAACAGGGAAGCATGGCGATCTACGGAGCGAGAGATACAGAGATAAATCACTTAATTTTTCCAAGGAAGTTGGTTTAGGAACGCATGGTGGCCGCCGGCCGCAGGCTGGCGGCGGCGGTGGTGGCTGAGTCAACCATTAGTATCTGCCCTCTCGGTTGCGAGCTGCCCAGTGCGGCCTCTCAATGCGTGATGCTGGAGATGGGTGTGGCGAGTACAGGCCCACATGGCGTGAGTGATAGCGTCAGCGGAGTCACAGAGGGGACAGTTGGGTGAAGGGAACTGGGGGGGGGGGGGATGCATCTTGTGGAGGAGGGATCGAAAGACGAGAGATATGGGGGAAGGGGGGTAGCGGCGGCAGGAGAGACTTGGGTAATGCGGCGCGTCTCCTTCTTGAGAAATCATTCCATCGCGGGCCGACATAGCACCGTCATGAAGAGCGGGAGCGAGCCAAGCACGTTCTCGGGCGGCATTGTTGGCCGCCTCGAGGGAGCATGATTACAGAAAAGGGCTGTAATGTGATACTGTGTTCACAGAGGAGTTGTAAACGATACATAATTACGGTCTGCTGTCAATACATACCCGTATGCGAAGGGATTACGGCCATAGAAAACGGCTGTCGCTCTTGTTTTACAGCAACTACCCGGAAACAAATTATGTGACACTTCGACGCTAAGACCTCTCTAACACTACGGGCACCGCAGCTCCACTGGTCGTCCTTCTTCCCAGAGTTAAAGGACACAGTTATTGTTGTAACGGCGCGTGTCGAAGCCCCAGAACAATAATAATTTCTTTGCCTTACCATCGACATAGCAGCGCATAGGAGTTGATTGAAAGCTGTAGCTTCTTCTTGACTATTACAAGGTGCTCGTGAAAAATACATTCAGCATGCTTTCCCGCAGAGCAAATTTCCACCGGATGGGCATTTTATATTTTTCCTTCTTCAGAACAGACCTGAAATGAGGGACAGCAATGCCTTTAGAGAAAACCAAGTCAAGAAAAATGATGTAACGAAGCGGGATTTTTTTTCGAATACCAACCACTTCAGCGAATGTGCTTTTTATATTGTCCAGAGAGATCATGTTGTTAGCCTGCAATGAATTATACCGCCAAGACATGCTACGGGAAACCACTGCCGGCTACAATTTTATGCATCCCTTTACAGCGCGCCACAAGGCACGTTTCAGAGCGCGCGTAGCTTCGTCCCGCTCCACAGAGGCCGATTCGGTCGCCGCTGATACATGCGAGCGGCAATGCAACCAGCGCCCCTCTACAGCCCAGCGCTGCCTTTTGAAGACCATCACGCCCGGTACGACCCGCCAGCAGAGCGACGATCAAACATATCAGATAGGGCAGCGGGGGCAGTGCGAGCGCACTCTTAAACCGGCGCTTTTAAATGCAAAGCATTTCTTAGTCTCGCCTGTTCCTGCGTCGGACGGTGTCAACAGTTTCGCGTCCGCAGCAGGTGCGCCTCTCCTTCCCTCCTCTCTGTCAACAGCAGCTGGCGCGCGCATGCGTCGTAGTCAGCCCGTTCGCTCCGTCGCGGTCTCGACCTAACAGGTGCGTGATAGCAGCGCGGTGGGTCGTGGAAGGGCGCGCGCTGCTTGCGCATGCGCGCTCTCCCCCCGTACTGCTCTCCCTCTACTTCGCGCGCTGCAAATATAGCCCCTAGCGGTCGCTCGTGTTTCAGTCACTGCGTTGCTCCTTCCTTCCTTGGTTGACGCTCGTGCCCACGTTTACTCGTGTCTGCTACTCCAGCATCACGGAAGAAGCGATGGAAGCAACACTGCCTTCAATCAGTACTGAGGCCCCAATGCTCTGCATTTACTCGTGTTCCCCTCGCGGGAAAGCGCGGGAATTTTTTAGTCCCCGCCGGCGCCCACACGCAGCGCAGCGATGAAGTCCGGCCACCGCTCCCGTGCTTCGTTTACTTCTGCGTGGACCTGTACGTTTAAGATCTACTCGAACGTTTATGTGGGTTCATGTTTTGTCTATCGGGGCTTGTATTCTTTGGCTTTCTTTGGGCTTCTGTGGCTTTTCTGTTGGTTTAGACGCCGCAGCCCGTTCCTTGCGCTGCGATGCAGGCATTAGGGGCCCGACGGTCATGTCCCCATCTGATGTTCGGGGGGTGTTCGGTGGACCGGGCCCCTTGGACTTGGCAGCCTTTCGGGTGCCTTTGGTTCCAGCCGCCAGTGCCGCGGGCGGTGCAGGCGGTGGGGCTTGGATGGGCGCTTCTGTGGGCCCTCCCGTCTCCATCTCCTCCGTGCCCTAAGGTTTCCCTAGGGCCGGTGTAGAGGAAACAGTGAGAGCGGCTTAGCTCCCAGTGGTGACCACAACAGCCACATTCACTGGAGTCGCCGAACTTGGCAATTCCTGACAACTGTGGACTACCGAAGGCAGTCCGGCAAGAGACGCCGGCCCCCGGAGCTTCTACAGGCGTTGTAGAGGCAGCAGGTGGCTGCTCAACCAAGCATGGTACAGCAACACGTCAGTAAGAAGGCTGCACTTTGTTGCCGTGCTGACCAAACCGCGCCCCAACCCCCCGGTGGGCAGCGTCTGCGTACGATGTGACCGAAAGCTGCTTGTGCTTTTGGCGGGAATCTGGAAAGGTGATGTTTTCGTTTGCTTTTATATGGATTATTTCCTTTTCAGCCTTGAATTCTGTACGTGCACGCGAACAAGCAGCGTGCGGTCCGCTGCAATTCAGGCACTTCAGCGTGGTGCTTTCTTATTCTTCTGAGGAGTGACCTGTCTCAGAACATGTAGCACATGTCAAGTTTCCTCTGCATGATTGGGTTCTATGGCCGTATCGTTGGCACTTGAAGCAGCGCCTTGGATTTCGGACATGCGGTCGTACGTTGCAGCTAAGAAAACCCACTTTGACCTTTTCTGGTGGCGTTCCGCGATCAAACGTTAGGATTAGATGCTTTGTCGGAGTTTCTTGATTCGCTCTCCGGATTAGACTTCGTTTCACTGCTGTTTCACCTTGAGGTTGGAGTGCCTGAAGAAGATCTGCCTCCGTCTGAGACTCTAATTCTATCTCTGCTATGACTCCTTGGGAGGAATTGAGGGTCCGGTGTGGTGTCACAGTGACAGTCACGTCGGCCAACGTTGTCTGTTTCAGTAGGTTCTCACTCTGATTTTTCCTTTTTACTTCAACCAGTACATCACCTGATGCGCGTTTCTTAGCATCATAGTCTAATCCAACCACAGGATCAAAGCATTCTTCCAACAGAATGACAGACTTCCTTGCAACAGGAGTGGTTTCGGCAAAGTGAATGACAAGAAACGTGTGGAATTGTTCTGATTTACTTTTAGCTAGTACATCGGTGCGGCCCCATTTAGAGGACCGATCATTGGATTGGGGGGGGGGGGGGAGGGGGACGAGGAGGATAAAGAAAAAACCATGCGATATTGAAAAAAAGCAGGGGACGGGGTTACCTCCATCGCTCGATTTACCCTGATGCCGACAAAGTTCCAGCAGCTCCCTGCGTGGTAAACAGACAGGGGACCATCCACCCGAGCTTGACGTGGGCTCAGACGTCCACCGCTTGGGGATTCTGCCCTTCACCTTACAAGTTCTAGCCACGGTAGATAACGGCGTTAGTATGGGGGCTCGGGGTCCGCGGTGTCTCCAATACCGTCACCAAGATTACTCAAGGAGCCCCGTGCAGGGTGCGGCTCTTCTTTGACCCATATTCTTATAATCTTAATTTACCGCCGCAGCGTTGGACTCTACGCCCTCCCCTGGTGGTGATGTTCGTCATGGTTGTGGCCAGAAACCCTTTGGTAAAGCCGTGTCACCAACCAAGGTAAAATACCACGTTAACTGGTGGGTGAGGCTATTAGGTCACTGCACCCTCGCAAATAAAGAATAGCCTGCTTACTTTGAATACGTCCCTCTGGCGACGGAGGGAAATTGCAGGCATCGAATCACGACAACTGTTGACAAAAACCCACAATTGTTTAGCGCCCTCTATTTAGTCAAAAATGAATAATCGGCTAAGCTGAACAATTCAGTCGCCGTAACAGTGTAAATATGCATAATTCATAAGCAACAAACATAAACTCGGTAGAATATTACGAGACGAAAGGCCATGTAGCGTAACCTTGTCAAATGAGAACTAAAACAGCGAAAATTAGCCAAATCTAGCTATGACAGCTAAATGTTCATAATAAATGACGCCGAGTGAAAGCAAGCTGTGACGATTGCTCAGTCTTCATAAGAGAATTCGGAGAATTTTGTACAGTTTTTATGTTAGATTCGTAGTAAACACTGGTAAATTAAATATGCTCACATGTTTGTTTCCATATTTTATTTATTATTTTATTCGTTTTTTTTAACAGTCATGCTGTTTAAACCAGTGGTTGGGTGTCCGAACGTGCGCAGGAAAACCTCGCCGAGCGATGGCGTCATCGCGTGTGCCACCACCACTTCACTGCCGCGCTCACGTGATGCTCATGCCGCCACCTGTCGGAGCGGCAATACATATAGTAGAAGCATGGATTCGGAAACGCGTTACGTCGTAGCTTGGTCGTAGGATGCAAAGAGCAGAATAAATGCCAAAATCAAGGAATCCAAAAGGCCGAGAAGGAATAACTTTAACTCTTAATTAGCGTCCCACACGCTAGACCACCCAAGCCTCACGGAGGCCACCGAAAGAGCTCGAACATTTTGAGCGAACACTCGTCCCGCTGCGTCTTCCGCTGCTTGTGAACCTTCACCGCAAACCCAGTTGGCACGCGTACATTAGACATACCCTAATGATCGAGTTATCAATGCTCTTTGGAGACCTAATGACCACACCACGCAGTAAAGTCAGCAAGTCTAGAAGCACAACCACGCTAAAAACCTGGCCGATTCTCAAGGAGTAACAATGCATAAATCTAGCCGAACAAAGAATACGCTAGGTGAAGCCGCCAGCGTCGCTGTTTGCCCTGTTTTCGCGCCACTAGTGGGGCGAAGTTTGCGGATTTTTTTTTGGTTTTTGTTATTTTTTGTGCAAATATGAAGTATCGATAAACTTTCTTTCGACCTATAAAGCCATACGCTTTAGCACGTGGTGTCCGGTCAGTTCGGTTAAACCGTAACACATATACTGAGTCCAGTCACGGGTAAGTCCACTGGTATATTCCCAGGTATGCGATTATTGTTTCACTTGCGCAATGTAGACCCCTGGTGCTCGGACTGCCAAACCGTCAATCCTGAAAACAACAGAAAAAATCTAGGGAAGCTTGCACCTATGCGCAAGACTTGAATCGCGAAGCTGTTGTAGGTGAGCATTGATGGACACATAGTTTCAGTAGCACGCCCCGCCCTTCGGTTCGCGGCCTCTTCCTCGGCCATGTGAACTATCCGCGGCCGTGCCATGCCGTCCACTTCTAAGACGTTCCGCGCGAGGTGTCTTGTACGATAATGATCGCACACGCACGATGATGTGACCTCCCGCGCGAGGTCTCTCCTACGATACTGAGAGCATGCGCACGCTCTTCTAGAGTGTTGTGGACGCCGCTGTCACGTTCCTTTCCGTTGTAGAGCGGGTAATGCGACAGCTGCGCGACGCCTACGTGGTAATGTTCCTCGCGGGGAGTTTTCGGCGCGCATAAATCCCGAACTTACGGCCAGTAACAACAGCTCCGGTGTTAAAAAATCCATAATGATGTTATGGCAACGCTTTTGTTGATGGGAGAAGTGGAAACGCCATGCCCCTTATCGCCTGCTATGGGCTGAACGAGCGCGACTGTCTTTGTGTGCCACAAGCATGAATCGACATCACTTGCATTTTGCTTTTAGATTGTATCGCTGCTCCACATATTGTTTTTGATAGCTTTCAGTTGCTAATTTCTTGGACTATCAGCACGTGCACAACACATATGCTTGGAAATCATTCTCAATTCAATACTCACGATCCAGCACGCTCTATTACGCGTGACTTTTGTTGGGCAAAAAAAAAGAGTATGCGGGAAATGGGGTTTATTCACTGATTTGGTCACCAACGTATCGCAAACGAAGAAATTCAATTCATGCCACAATACCTTAGAGCTGTGTATCTCATATATAATTACAAATGTACGCATTCTATGTCGGTTACACAAACATGAGACGTCTTGGTAGAATTAATCGGGTACACAGAATTGCTGCAGAGACCACCACGTTCATTCACTGTGCATAATACAATTCTACAGAAACGATGTTTCATTATAACACACGTTCCTCAATAATAAAATGCCTATGATATGCACATCACCAGCACATTTTGTACACCATTAATAACCGCTTCTTTTTCTTGCAAATTTGATAGCCCAAAAAAACGTTCTAAAGCGGCCAATCTTCTGTGTAAATTATCCATACGTCATACCTTGAAAATAGACGAAATGCCACCATGGATATCAACAAACGACCAGTAAAAGAAAACCAACATTTAGATTGCGAAGAAGGTGCAAAAAATGTGTCCTAGCACAGGATGAAAAGCGAGGTGCAGCTCAACCATTGCGCGGGTAACTCGAACTTATTTTAATACGAAACCCAAGCGGTCGGTAGCTACCTAAATAATTTTGAGGGCTTCTTTTGTGTGAACAAACATTCAAACTTGCTAATGTCACGATATAAAGCTGGTCGTCGGAAGGCTCTAAAGCTAAGCCAGTTCGTGAAAGAAGCACTTCTGCACCTTCGGCCAAGACAACTTGCAAGCTTTCCTCTTGCGAAAAAAAAGAAGAGCAACCTCTAACCATACCGATACCCAGTAACCAAACCGATACCTAAGCAAAATTACCGTGCCGCGTCTGCTGGCATCAATCGGCTGATACGACACTGTCGAAAAGTAGCTACACATGCTTTCAACAACACTGAAAAAACTTTGTGCCCTACAAAACGAAATTCACTGCAAAGCAACAGCGGAAGACTTTTCGGTTCGCCCTCTAGCTTTTTTTGTAAGCATAGCGCTTGCTTCTTCATTACTTAGACTGGATAAGAAGTGCGCTTACTTGCCATCCACTGGGAAGCGGAAAAATGTCGCTGTGCTATTCCTCCTCGAGTTTTCGCACCACACAGCAGCGCACCACCCCTTGTGTCCTTCTCTTGGTTTCTCCGAGATTTTGTGCCCTTTCGCACTCTCAGACACAAAAATTGTCACCTTCAAGGCACACTACAAAACTTCTATACGTGCACAGAGTAAAAGCGACAGGAGCAGACGAACAGGATGCAGCAGAAGAGATAAGAGCGGAAGCTCCAGTCATCGGCGACACGACTGAAGCAACTAAATAAATAAATAGACTTTCAAACAAAAAAAAATAGCCAAGAACACATTCTATGTTTACATACAAAAGCATAACTTTACTTCATTCCTGCGCATTTGGGAAAGATAAATCCACATATGTAAACGTTTATCAATTTTCGCTTGGCTACCAACGTCATGGCGACACTTTATTTCGAATACCAAAACTAGCCGAGGTTTACATCCTCTTTTACCCTATTATCAACGCACTAAATTCACTGATAACTGTGAATTTGCCGGAAGTCATTTCTGGTTGGCTTTCAGTTTTCTTCACGTGCTTCCTACTGAAAAAGCGGTTTCATCATTTTGACGTTTCCTGACGTTTACTGGCACCAGTACTAAAGTTACCTTATTTCTCTATGCTGAAAACGCATATTTCTTGCCACTCAGCAATAAAATGTTAGGCAAAATATTAATAATACTTTATAATAATACTTTATTTGTACTCATGGTGGTTGGAACCAGGCGTAGAGGGCCGCAAAAGGCAGGATTGCCCATACCAGTCAGGCTTGCGTATCCAACCTTGGACCCAAATTACAGTTCAAAGTGGACGAGAGAAAGGGGAGAAGTGAGGGGGAGAAGTGGGGAGAGAAAGTAGAAGGAAGAAAAGAGGGCGGAATGGCATGGCAGAGAATAAATACAGACTGCAGATCACACTAAGGGAAAACCTGGGGTGATGAGCAGGTAGTCCAGTGGCTACTTCAGGCGCTGTGCAGCTTTAGACACAAGTCTGATGTCGTGGCATGACAACCTATGTCTGCCTATGCTATTCAACAACAATATGGCTTGTGTATCACGCCCTCTGTGTGGTTGGCTGAGGAGGCCTGACGTAATATAAACATTTGGGGGGAACGCTGACGTCATACACTACCAACTTCAGCCTCCGTAAAAATGATATCAATGTACGTAACCGCTTGCAAATGGCGGCTGCTGTCGCCGTGAAATAGGGCAAAAAATTTCACCGACCTTCGGCACCGTGAAATATCCGTGAATTTGCAGCAGGCGCAGTTTCGGAAGACCCGCAATTTTAAACTGTTTTCTAGAGAAAGAAACAATCTTTTTGACTGTTTCCAACTCAGCAATAACGGCGCACAAAAATAATGTCCCGTATTTAGTATTCATCTTTGTCAATAAAAGTAACGTAAGAGGGCAGCAAGAGCGTCTCCATTACAAAGAACCCTGCGCATGGCATGTCTTCACACTCCTCCCCGTCGTAGAGACTTCAAGCTCCTAGTACTATGGTCCCAAGCAAGATTTGCCGTTCTGCCGTCCCCACGCCACTCTCCGTGGGTAGGCGTGGCTGCGCTGTTGATGCACGCACAGCGCTCCGCAGAGGGCGCTGCGAGCAATCGGAGCACCCTAGCGGCCGGAGCGAAAGCGACCGCCGGCAGGGCAATGCCCCGCGCTACTGCCACGGAGAACGGGTGCGCATCGGAGTTTGACAGGCAGTTAGAGCGGTGAAATTCAATGGCTCAAGGTACATCATCTTATAATTGAAGGGAAAATACGACCACTATAGGACCCTTTGATTTCATGGCCACAATTTTTAGCAAATCGGGCCTACGGAGACTATTTGCGGCCAGCAACGTTTTGACGTGTAAGACAGAGTTGCATGAAGCCGACACGGCGGAGGGCTGAACGGGAGTGGGAGGCGGAGTGTCTTTTGAAGGCAAAGAAGAAAATTTCAACCAATCGCCAATAACAACTGAAAGTAATCTGGCGAAGTGTGAAGATGGGGGACAACGCAACTGGAAGCAATCAATTCTCTGTTCTTGTCTCGCCGTATAGCCACATCTGAGGACAAAACTGGGGTTTCAGAGTTCATATTGTACAGCCCTGCACTAGAAGAGAAACAACACACAATCAGTGACGATCGTATGTGAATATTTCGGCCGGGCACCGTGTATCCTGCTGCGTTATGTTACGTTAATTTGCTAGTACACATCAGTAAAGATCGTTTCCCCGAAGTCCGGTGTCGATCAGGAACCCAATCCCCCGGGCTCCGGTTGATTTGGCAGGAGGCTGACTGGGCGATGGTGTCGAAGTTCTTGGAGACGGCGGTCGAATTGACGAACTCGAGGCGTTGGGGTTGATTAAATGAAGCGAAGAGTTTATATATAGTTATTTACAGTAAGAAAACTGGATACATGAGCAATAAAAAGAAAAAAAAACGATTTTGTAGAATTCAAATTTGGCGCCCTTGGAAGACCGCCTCATAGTCTCTACAATGGCAGAAAGAGGGCGCCAGGAATCCGCTAGAAGTAGGAGTTCCTGTATAAACATCCCCCTCGCGAGGGGCACGATCAAATGCAGAGCATTTCCGGGGGCGCACGACGTTAAGTAGTTTGCGTTACGTTATTGTTGTTGCACTTGTGGCAACTGCTGACGAGAGAGCGCTCGTGAGCAGTAATTTGAATGAGTCAACGATATAAGGCGCGTTAGTAGCGTCCCATTCTGTGTCGGCTTTGTGGCGCAGTAGGTAGAGCACCATGCACATTGCGCTCTGCCCGCAGGGTCGAGGGATCGATACCTGGCGCCGGATAGTATTTTCTTTTTTATATAGTAAGGACAACGACGGTGCGGACTACGGACGTCAACGCGGGCGACATCGTGAGTTACTGAAATGCTCTGCATTTAAAACTTCCAACTGCAGCTAGACGCTAGCTCAGAGTGCGCACAAATCACTCGAGCTCCTCAACTTCGTCTAACTCTTCCTATTCTCGGAGCGCCCACAAACCGCTCGAGAAACAACGGCCGAGACCCTGTCTCGCCGCAAGATCCGTCTAGTTGCCCGGTGCGGCGCTGCACCCTAAACCTCCGACGCGATCTTAACCTCGACTAGGGGGCTCCCAAATCCCAACCTAGCTTTAACGGTCGAGACTGCTTGTCCCGCAGGGAATGCCAGCTCAGCGCTCAGACAAGAACGATTTCCAACTGCCAAGTTCGGCCTTATTAAACCTCGAGATCGCCCTCTCTCGGGAACGCCCCTGTAGCATTCGTACTCGCGTAAGGGAGTGCCTAAATTCACATAGACAGCTGTCACTCAGCACGCCACGGAATATTCAATGAGGCGCCACCATCTTCGGGTCAACGGCACGCTCGTAAACGAGCAGGTCATGCGACCCCACGGGGTGAAAAAGAAAGACGGCGACAGTGCGTCATGCTGACCAGGGCGCGACAACAATAGAGACACGCTGGTAATCCCACCACCTCCGCGCGTCGAGCAGACGTTCCTGGAATCCGGCACCGCTGTTTGCTTTCTCAATGGGGAATTATCCTTGAGGTATGCGGTGGGCCAGACGACACGTCTCCCGTGCGCGCCGTGACGAATTAGCGGTAGTTGCAGAGCAGATTTGGCAGTGCTACGTCGCCAGACAGAGCGGTGGGTTCTCACGCGCAGCCCGGGTGCCTTGCTGCTAATCTCATAAGTGGATTTTACAACATATAAGCAGGCATCAGGCTTGCTATTCGGTGCTTCATTCGCGATCCTTCCTTGCACACAATTGGTTTATTTGACGGTATTACCTCACCTACTCGCTACTAAACGTGTACCCTGCCGTTAGTACACAAATAGCTTCGGGGGTGTAAAATTTTAAGCTAGAATAATTTACTTTGCGAAAATGCAAAACAAAATTTGCACTCGCTTTCAAAGTGGTTCTAGCTAGCAAGCCTCGTCACCTGAATTGGCTGCGCTTCTCTCGTTCGCTAACTCCCGCTGAAGCAACCTTTTACAGTTAGCTCAGGCTGAGCAGCGTTCTGTTTATGCTACTTGTGAACGTTCTCTTGTCGACTGCACGCAACAAGAAAGAACGATAATTATCGTGAAGAAGTCACACCACCCTACCTGGCGATACTGTACCACGCCGCGATAAACGACAGCTCGCTCAAAAGAAAGCCGATAAATCGGTTTGTTGTAGCGGATATTATTTTGTTTGGCATCTGCAACTACTTTAAGGGCGATTTCTTCAAGTATGCAGTCATTTAAACTCGCCGCAAAGCGATAAATTAGGTACAACAAACTTTCGCTTTCCCTTGTAATTGAAAACATATAGAGGGCGGCGAGGGTCGTCTGCTTTTGTACTACCTAGACGCGTCGGACAATAGGGGCGCTGCATGTCGCCAAACTCAAGCGCAGGATCCCTATACTAGCACTACAGTGAACTCAAATATTCTAGTTCACTGTACTAGTACGTTGGTGGGTCACATGATCAAATCAAGCGAAAAACAACAAAGAAAACTTACGGTTTTATTCATTATTGCCCTTATTGAGGATGAGCTTAACGATTGAACGAATCGACGGTATCGGCACGCTCCGCCGTTATCAAGCGTAGAGTTTGGCTGTCCTTACCGCGTAATGCAACCGATGGTCACGGTCGTCTTTTTCTGTGAGCAGACGATAGCGTGGCAGCGGTGACGGCACGGAAGGTGATAACGCAATGAAGCTTGCATCGACGAACTATGTCAGGAAAAGCGATTCAAAGCAAGAAATAGATAGGGTAAAAAGATTGTGGGATGTTCTTTAGCTCAACGCTCGCCTTTCACTCGCTTTTGTATCAACGTTACTTGATCGCCTTGTAGAGTGGACGCCAATTTACCCCAAAGAAATGTATTCTCCTTGCCAGCCTCAGCTGCCGTTGTAATTTTAACTCCAGATCACTTTAGGCATTCGCCTTGTCGTCCTAGCTCACTCGCTGGAACCAAGCATATCGCCACGGCGTTACGGTGTAGCCTGTCACGGTCCGTTCGCCGCGGCGTAACCCAGAGACTTCAAAAGCCAAGCGGTTTATATAGTCATAAGCGCTCAAAACTCGTGAACCGCTGGTGCTTAGCAGTGGCTTAGTTTGGCTATGTCAGGATATACGTAGCGTGAGCTGCGGTTCAGCTGGTTATCCTTACCTTTCCTGGTTGTCTATGATTAGCTGATTATCATGCTTACTGCTTCTTATCATCCAATCAAAATCCAATCCAATTCAAAACCAATCCAATGCAATCCAATCCAATCCTTACGCTTGAGCAAAACGTGGCAGTGAACGCCGCCATGTGCGGTGAGAGAAGCACAAAGAGAACAGAACATACGCTGGCGCAGTTTTAGGCAGGGGGCGCGGGAGCACTGCGAAGGCGGGAAATTTAATTTGTATGGGGTGGTAGCAGTAAGCGGATAACGACGGTAAAGCCCATTATGGCCAATCACTGCTCTGCACTTCCGACAGCTTTCACATTGAGTGGAACAGCTTTATTTTTTATAATACATGCCAAGTGTATTTACATCTTTTGTGTGCAACATTTGGCACATTGGTTGTCATCGTTAAGAGTAAAGCATCATATTGCACTGCATATCGTCATTCCTATACGTGCATTACGTTACTGATTACTTACGTTGTGGTTACGCAAAAGCATGGCCAATTCACTGTGAATTTATGCAGTCGAGAACTGGGCCCCTGGCTCACCTCTGCCGCCGCATGTCTTATCTGCTAGAGTCGCCTCATCCGCTACACACCGCTCTACTGGCCATGTGCTGCAGCTATTTCACAAGATGAAAGATGTTCTTGGGTGGTCGTTGGCTACCCTTTTCTCACTCAGCAAGGGGGCAACTGGTGATGTTGCCCGAGCCCATTTTTCGTTTTTTTTGTTACTTCCTTCACTTGTTTCCGCTTCGAACATCCGGATTTTAGGGGCTGCAGAAACATTGACGCTTGCAAGAAATGTGACGTAAACGTAACCGATTCCCGTTAGTGGTATATTTCTGCTAGAAAAAGGATCAGCGGTCTCTAATTAATGATGCTTGGAAAGCCACACATCATTATCGGGGGGAGATGGAAGCGTCACTTATGCATTTCGTTTGTAAACGAAGAAACATTTTTATCAATTTTTTTCAAGGAGATTATGCCGCTTGGAAAACAACTGAGGGCTAGTGAGCCATTTCCACGGGAACAAGTGAACAGCTTGTGAGGACGTGGGACTCTGCCGACGTTCCACGCCTTTTTTGTGCTATTTCTTAGTTTTTGGTAACGTTGTAAACACTGCTGCGACAAAATGTGGCAGTCCAATAAGTGAGACTGCTACGAGTGGGGAGGCTTCATATATATTTAGGAACGCGGAAAAACAGTGAAAGGGACAGAAAAAAAAGTAAGGTCATCGAACCCCCAGTATTCCGCTGAAGGCGCAACTGGAAAATGCTTTGTTTATTTTGAAATCGCCTTTTTTTGCCGTCAGTCCCTAACCAATCGACCACTTCTGGAAACCGCACGGAGTTCTCTATCTGCAAGAGCTATCCCTTCCGGATCCCTCTCGGTCACCCTGCACCGCATGTGGCATCCAGCTCCCCTACTCCACAGTGCGGTCAAAGTGGCCGCCGGCTCTAGGAGCCATAGAACACAGCACGTACCAAATTTAGAGGAAACCCTTCTTACGATCGGGAAATGCCAAGGCCGCCGCCTGTAAATAGAATCAGCGCTCTGCCTGCCGGGAAAACATCAGCTTCGCCTCCCTATAGACAAGCGCTTAAATAATAAGCCATAATTGTGCTTCGGTCAGGCCATAGATCTTGTAAGAAATTTGTTTAGCATACTTGAAATCTTATTTCCCTGCTTTGCCGTTGTGTTGCCAGTAGAATACAAAAATGCGTAATTGTTGCTTTTGTGGCAGAGGTTGCCTATTTACCATTCGTATAATGAGGCAAAAGGCCCATATGTTCCAATTTTGGAGCACGTTCAACATTCCAATGGGTTAGAAATTAATCTTCAGCCCTCCAACACAGCCAGGCTTGTAGGCAATTTGTAGCTTGCGCGCATTTAGTAAAGGAAATAGTATGAATCTAACACAATTTTAAACAATACCTCAAATAACCTCACTAATTATTGTCTTTTTGTATGCAGATACAAGGGTTTTAAATCTGAGCCATTGGTAACGGATCATTTCGCCTTTACATGAGCGACTGTTAAAAATTTTAAAGAACTAACCGGTCAAATGCTTCGGCCTTGCGGTATCCAACTTTTTTTCGTAGTTCCTTTTCCAAAGCCACCTCATTTCTGGCTCAGGACGCACCATTGTATATTTGTTATTTGGTTGCGGCAAGCAGAATCAGAACAAACGAGAAGAAGAAATAAATAAAGATGAAAGCAACATCAGAAAACAAAGTTTGAACACGAACTACAAAAATTTAACAAACACACACGCGGATGTTTGGCGAGGAGCCATGGCTTGTATTACGAGAGCGAAAGTGCATCCTCAAGTGGCGGTGCCCTTAGCCCAATTACCTAGCGGAGCGCCTTTGCTTGAACCCTAGATCAGCATAGGTTGGTCGTTCTTACTTCAGCTTGTTAGCGCGGCGTTCTGGAAGGGTCGGGTTAAGCGTTTTGTCAGCCTCGTATGATGTGGTAGAGAGATCCGTATTCCTCCGGGAAGTTAGTGCAATCATTTAAGGAGAACTGGGCAAAGAAGATGCAGGTAAATAGGCTCACCTGCGAGTAGGTGTTAGCCCATAGACGTCGCTCAGTTTTTTTCTCCATTGAGTTTTTTGTGCGCTCTTGAGCGCTTGTGGCATCAGAGACTGTATTGGGGTATGATTTCACGCTACTGTGGTTGTACAAGTAGCGAGGCGTCTTGTTCGAATTGATGCAGCGTTCGCTGGTTAGACACTCAACCAACAGCATGTGCTTCCTTATTTTTGCTGTAGCCTTTCTGCCCGGCGAAATGGTCATTTTACATGGCCCAGTTACACCTATTTCGCGAAGTGGGCTGCTGTGTAGGACTGTAACGTTTTCCAGAGGGAAATTACTACAATGTGCCGGACTGTCGACGCAAAAGTATCGTATCCTTCCATCCATCAGCCATCGAATTGCATTTCTGATTTGATTGTAGGGTTTATCTCGCCGACGCAACGCAGGCGATGAGGCGCGCCGTAGTGGAGGGCTCCGGATTAATTTTGACCGCCTGGGGATCTTTAACGTGCGCCGAAACCTCGTGCACACAGGCGTTTTTCCTTTTCGTCTCCACCAGAGAGGCGGCAGCCGCTGCCGGGAATCGAACCCGCGACCTCGTGAGCCACCCCGGCGGGTGAATTGTATTTTTATAGGTTCTCTCGTGCTGCATTCCACATGTGTGATCTACCGACGTTTTTGCCCCACAGTGCATGCTTTCCACGTGCCTTTCGACTGCTGGTCGGCTTTGGTTAGCTTTCACTGTTCCCACTCACCAGTGGTCGGTAAAGAATTCTACACGGGAAGCGTCGAGACGGCGGAAAAATGGTGAGAAAAAAAATCCTGGAGTTCAAGGTCATTGCCCTGCCTGTCCTACACTTCCTCGAACGCCCACCCCTACACACTGCACGCAATGTCAGGACCAAAGCACGTGACTCTTATCTCGGGAGAAAGTCGGAGCTCTCCCCCTCCTTCTCAAACTTCATGAGTGGAAAGGAGAGGAGGGAGAGGTGAGAGCACCTTGGAAGAAAAGGGTCAGTCTGCTTCCAGCTGACCTTCACTTCGGTAATCCTTTTTCTTGCCAGGTATCCCGGTGAGCTCATACCTGTGTCGTTCCCTACCATGGAAAGAGACACTGACGCTATTCTCTTTGCAGCATGGATGAAGATCGCGGCCCTGGAGTGCAGCCCCCGAGACCTGGGCATCCAGCGGCGCCTGTTCCTGGACAACCTGCTGCGGGAGCTGTCTCGGCACCACGACCATGATGATTCCTCGCAGAGTAGCAGCAGCGATACTGAAGACGACTCCAGCTCCAGCAGCAGCGGATCCGAATCCTCTGACTGCAGTGGCAGCAGCGACGATGATTCCCGGGAAGAGACGGACGGACCTGCAGCTTCGCCCAGTAAGGAGCCCTCGGCAGACCGTCGAATTGAGCAGAATACAAGTGCTAAAAAGTCGAGCAGCGACAGCGCACCAACGGAAGGAGCCTAGGTGATACTCACTGGAGACGGCCATGCCGCGGCAGAACAGAACACGACCACTTTCAAACGTCCAGGAGAACAAGTTGAAGGTAAGTGCGACGTTACATTCGAGATGTTATGTGCTGGAATTGTACTTTTTAAGTTTTCCTTCGTAGTCGCTTTAATAATCAATTTGTTTTATTCCCCTTTAGTGTGAGTTTGATTTTCCTCAGACTGTTCTGAGTAAATTTACTCCATCGAATTTTAAGCTATGCAGTGGCTATGAGCCAGAGGATGAGCAACTCACCCAGAGTGGTTTTCTGCGGTTGTTTCTATTGTCTTAGCTTTTTATGCCATTTCCCGGTAGCGTAGAGGCGTTTACTAGCAATCACAGCTAAGAGACACTTGGGGCCATCTAGGGACACGTTTGAACCTGTTCCGCGTCTGAACAGCTTGCTTACAACCACTGTTGAATGCTGTGCAATCCCTCTTTTTTAAATTGTGGGATTTGTGCTCCTTCTCCAGGAAGGTATTTTTCATCTCGTATGAAATTTATTTACGAATCCTTTCTAGTTTCTTCTTGTATGTTGTTTGAGGTTTCCGAGCTTTTATTTCCGCTTCGGATACTCTGTTTGATATGTTTGAATAGTGGTGAATTTTGTTATCCATTTTTTGGTAGCATTAATCAGTTTCAGATTGGTATGTGCTCAAAAATAAATCAGCAAATTATTTCATGAATTAGCAGCGGTTAGCATATGTGCGGGTTTACACATGTGTATTTAGTCCATTTTTCCCACAAATTAAGCAGAATTTTTTAGGTTTTGCGGGGTGTGGGCAGCTTTAGCTTTTTGTAACCCCCATAGCTAGTTTACGTGACCATTGGCTTTGGGCATTAGAAAACGAATAAGCACTTTAACGTAATAGGACTGTATACTATGCACCCTGTATCAACACTGTATTTCGATAGTTTACATGCAATTGTTTCTGTTTGCTAATACTCTTTTCTTCTTTATCTTGCGCTTGCAGATGGCCCCAGCCCTTCCAAGCGGTTTCAATCGCTCTGTGCCACGACCCAGGTGCCCATCGACCGTAACGCGAACCCCGCCTGGGGAATACCCTATCCCGCGTTTGACCATCCGGATCTGCTGGAGGAGCCAGCACTGCCTGCGTTCTTGACGTCGTTGGACAATTGAAAGACACCGCGCAGCACCCCTTACGAAACAGTACCCGCGCTACGCTGGCATGAGCGCCTCGTGAAATGCATGAACCCTTGTATTGTTTCATAAATCGCAAAGAATAGAGTCGCTAGGAATAATTGTCCCCTGGTGTTTCAGTTCCTGTCAATAAAAACGAATGCTTGAACACAATAAAGTACCCCGATATTTGCATTACTGGGTGTAGCTATCGGATGGGTAACATTATCAATCATAGACTTAAGCAACCTTCCAAGAAAGCATTTCTTGAATTCGCGTGAACCGGTGATACGGAATTCCTAAGAACTGTTGGACAATTCATCGAAAGGGAAAATTTAAGGTTGCACATGGAATTTTGTGCATCCGTTAACACGTGGTCTCAAAAAAATGGCAGCGGTTAAGGTGCGACAGCCCTTGTTATGCTTGCGAATATAGCCGAAACAGAGTTTGCCAACCCAGCGATATAACTAGTCGAACGGTCCGTACCAAGAGCAATCACTCGTTTTGTCAGTTTCCCAAGCCGCCGTTATGGGTAAGGGTAAGCTTTGATAGTGCCTTCTATAATGCACACTAGCATTATTTACACAACACCGACCTCAAAGGAAATCTTTCACCCCCTATGTTCTCATGCTGTTGGCTTGGAACAAATAAAAATATGTGAAGCTTCACCATGTGAATTGTTTCATGATCTGATTATTGACTTGAAATGATACTGTCTTCTTTCATGTACCTGGAACAGCAACGACGAGTGTTGCTGAATTCGCTGGTTGGAAATCGTACCTAAAAAGCGGACTTTCACTTTCCGTCGCAAGTTTCTAAACAAGCTATCATATACGTAAAAACCCGCGTATAATACGGACTCGCGTGTAATACGAGTTGTAATTCGGGGACAGCAAAATTAGAAACAAAGTTTTTATCCGCATATAATGCGAGGTAACGAGCACAGGAAATATTTATTTGCACTGCAGTTACCGTTCAGTCATTTTCAGTTTTCGCTGGCACTGTCTCCCGACGTCCGTTCAGTCATCGTCAGGTTTGCTGCCGCTGTCACCTGAAGTCGCCTTGTCGAAAATGTCTTCCCACAGAAAGTGGTCATCAGTGCCATCAAGGAGGGCGTTCGAGATGCCGCATTTCTTAAAAGAGCTATTGACGAGCTCCTCTGGGATGCTGTCCCACGCATCCGCGATCCAGCCAGAAGGCACTGCTGGAGAAACCCGCGTCAGCCTTTCGGTAGCTGCCACTGACAGGTCTTCTGACCTCATCCACTCTTGGTAGCAGGACCTGATGCAGTCTTTGAAAGGCTTGTTAATACAAACGTCTAGCGGTTGCAGCTGGGATGTCATTCCTCCTGGCATGACAATGAGTTCGGTGCGGGATTAGCGCAACAACGTTTTCACGGAATCGGCCAGGTGGCAGCGAAAGGCGTCCAACACGAGCACTGACGGGAATCCCCAACAGTGCTCCAGGCCGCCGACACCACACAAACTTTATCCAGTCAAGCACCAGTTGCTTTCTCCACCAACGAAAGCGGCCTTCGGTGAGGCCGAACTGCCGTCCTGGGGCGCAATTCCTGATGGTCTCGGCACATAAAATAAGTTTTCTTTTAATTGCAGCCGAATACTGTTTTCGTGCACCCGACCTCGTCATAGACGTGCGGTGAACGTGCCGAGATCCTTCGAGTGGTCAAAACAATCAAAATGGCGCCAGCTGAGAGAAGCAGCAGCCAGCTAACGCCACCGCAAGATGGCGCACCCTTCACTGAAACCGAAAGTGCAAATTTTCGGCTGAAAACTTTGGGATCCACATATATTACGAGGCACAACTTTTACATAGTAAAATTTGGAAAAACAATCTCGTATTATACGCGGGTTTCTCGGTAGTCATGTACAGGAGCGATACTTCTTATTTCTATTTTCCGAGTAATGGAAAATTTATAGAAGTAGCTCAATAATGATTATTAAACTACAACACACCGGATCTTCAACAGGGGGTATGATGAAGAAGCTTTCCGGCAAAGGTTTATTTACTTCGAAGATACAGCTCAGTTCGGTTCGAGAACCACAAGAGCTCTGTGACCAACTGAACTGAATTCAAAAGCGAGTTAAGACATTTCCTACTGTGGTGAGAAAAGAACGAGCTGCGCTTTTGCTTGAAACTCGAACGCGGCAGCCCGACGAAGAAATCATGATCTTCGTTGAATAAGTGAAGCAACTGTTTTTTCCCGAGGCCCCGGAAATGACGGAAGAAAAGAAACTCAGAAGTGTGACCAGACTAGTAAAACAAGAACGGTTTGCTTTCCTTGTCCGCAACCCCCCTTCCTAAAACGGTGGCCGAATCCGCATCTGAGGTGCACGAAATGGAGACGATGCTTGAAATTCGTACAAGGAGGTACGACCGCCCGATAAATGCGCTACTTTAGGAGACGATCGATGGCGGGGTTATTAGCTCTGGTATACTACGCGAACCAATCCCCGCACTTGTAAGGGAGAAACTGCGAAAACTCTTCCGAACAGCGCCGCAACCCCTAAGTCACCTCTATTACCGAGGGTATCCGGGAAGAAATTGAACACGCTTTAGGGACGTCTACTCAGTCGGAAGCACATCGAGTGCCACAACCTATGACCTTCTCCGCGGCTGTTCGTCAACCCCACCCTGCTCCAAGCTATCGTCCAGTAGCCCTGCTGTACCGCCGCTCCCTGTCCCCGCCCGACCCCCTGAAGCCCAAAACCGCACTCCGAGGAACCCGGACTTATGGCAAACCGCCGATAATCGTACGCTGTGCTCGCACTGCAGACAGGCCAACCACATCTTTCGTCGCGGCCCATGCAAAAGACTCTGACTGCGTGGTTTCTCCGCCGACGCATCTCGCCCTCTTCCTGCACAACGAGCACGTGAGATCGACGAGTATCTACCTCAACCCAACCGTGGGAAAACCAGTTTCAATCGTTCACCGTTACCCTACCCAAATCAATCGCCGAACCTCCGTAGATATGGTGACGTCTTACATGGAAGGCCCCACAGCCCATGCAGGGGAAAATAAAAGCAGCAATTTGTGCAGGTAATGTTGTAAAACGATGTAAAATAAAAATTCCCCAAGGAGGCAAGCACGCACTGAACACAATGATTCACGATATGCCCTCCGCCCGACGACACGATCTAATTGTGGCGTGAGTCCCGAACATGATGACAGCGACATGGTGGGACGCGTAGCCGACATAACCAAGCCTGCTGGTGAGAAGACGATGACGACGACGCATAGTGCCCGACCATCAACACGGACAAGCCGAGATACGATGCAACCGGAACTCGGGGAAGGTGGCGTCCGACGTCCAGTTTTTGATATGGTCGCCCTCATAGACACGGCAGCCGCCTTTAAGTAATGAGCAGATCATTCGCGTCCATGCAGAAAAAAGTTACCACCAAATGGGCGGTCTGCACATTTGCATGGCAAGAGGCTATATTGTGACGCCAAGTGGTACGGGCACATCGCGCGTCACCATACACCCCACCACGTACCCTTCTGCGTTCGTCATTTTGCCTAACTGCTCCTGCGACGTAGTTATCGGAAATGACTTTTTGGCGCATTATGTCTGAATAAATGGTCTGCCGACAAAGTCGATATCTTTTTCCACCGGTCACTCCATGACGCCAGAACCGAACACCATGCTGTTGTAAGGATCGCCGACGATCATGTTACCCTGCCACTCCGCGCAGGCTCGATGATCACCGTCTGCTGAGAAGATGCTGTTTCTGCAATCTACACTATCGTGGAGACTGACCAACGTTTGCTTCCCGACCGTGGTGTCTCCGTCGCAAGAGGCAATGAGCACTTTAAGCAAAGCAAATCCAACGTTTGGTCGCGAATTTTACAAAGGGAAACCAGCATTTAAATAAGGGCGCTGCAATTGCGTTCCTCGAAGAAACGCGCGAATCAAGTAGCATGATCTCGGTCGCCGACATTGGACGCGCACTTGAAAATGCGTTGAAGCTTCCGCATTCCTTTTGCGTAAATCCTCCACGGCCGCAAGAAAAGCAGAACCAATTATTTGCTTTACTGCATCGCTACAGGGAGTGTTTTTGTAGAACTCAAAATTACGTCAAACACCCTTAGCGAAGCACCACATGATAAGCCAAGATGGAGCCTGACCTACCCGACAGACACCATACCACGCATCTTCACGCAAGCGCGAAGCCATCCGGACAAAATGGGAAAACATGCTCCGCGACGACGTTATACAGCCATCGAAAAGCCCCCGGGCTGCGTCGGTAGTCTTCGTGAAGAAACAAGACGGCCCATCAAAGTTGTGCGTTGACTGCCAGCGACTAACCAAAATCACCAAAAGGACGTGTACCACCTGCCACGAATAAGTGACGTCCTCGACCATTGCTGCCAAGCAAAGTACTTCTCATCGCTGAAGCTGAAGACAGGCTACTGGCGCATTGAAGAGGACGACAGAGATCGAGAGCAAACTACAGTCACAACTCATGACGGCTTATACGATTTCAAGGTGATGCCGTTTAGGCTCTGAACGACGCCAGTAATGCTTCAAAAAGTCATGGACACTGTAAAGCTGGTCTGAGAAGTCACAGCGGCCTGGTATACGTAGGCAGCGTTGTGGTATTCGCCTAGACTTTCAGAAAACACATTGGAAGGTTGGGGTTTGTACTGCCGCTTCGCGTAAAAACCCCAAGTGCCGCTTCGCGTACAAGGAATTCCAGTTTTTGAGCCAGGTCGTCAACGACACGGGAGATTTATTACACTGTGCATGTATTACCGGTGTTTTTAAAGACGATAGTCCTTCTTGGGCTCCTTAAACCCAGAAATTTTGGTCTGTCTGTATGTCTGTATGTCTGTCCGTCTGTCTCTCTGTGACTCGATTCAGCCACCCGGCCAAAGCAAAACAATGCCTGCCCATTAGTCTTATATAGTCACAGCTAAATCTACCCATCTATGTCCGGTGTAAGGTTCATACTTGTCAACATTGTTGAAGAAGAACAAGACATTACGCAAATATGAGACAGCAAATCAATACAGAAGTGATATTTGCAGTGTTCCTTTATAAAAAAATCAAACATGCTTGCTTTTGCGAAATTAAATACTTCATCAACTGCAGAAAAAGAATTCACTTCGCCGTCGCCTACTGTCGCCCGCGCCACTATAGCTTCTTGCGCCATTTTAAGAAATCAACCGGCAACAGTTACGCAAGGTTCCACTAGATAGGTTCCACGTTCTGCTTGCAACGCACGTGGAGTAGGGAAACGCGGTTCTATAAACGTTGAAGTAGGGCGCCTCGATTAACGCGCGTCTCCGCCGTACAGCAGCGTTCGCATCGAGACACCCGGTTTGGAGCAGTATAACGCGGGAAATTTAAAATGATTTAAGCAAACCTTTGGCGTCTTTACCTTGGGAGGAGCGCGACGCAAGAGGAACAACATGAGAGGTGAGCGGCAAAGCGAAGGGAGGCATCTACTTCGCAATAGCCGATAAAGACTATCGTCTTTTGACGACATTTGCAACGAAAGGAGCAGATACGCGGCCAATTTTTTTTTGAGAAACTTCACACGCATTGCAGAGCCACTCACGCGCTTGACAAATGTAGCACCCCTTGCATCTGGGAAAATGCGCAATAGAAAGCATTCTGCTATTTTCAACAGCGCCTTCAAAGCCGGGCCGTGCTCGCGCATTTCGACGAAACGCCGAAATGAAAAAGCACACGGCCGCCAGTCCTATACGCTTGGGTGCCATCTTCGTCCAAAAGTGAAGAACCTGAGAGAAAGCAATAGGCTGTGCCAGCTGTTGTCTGTCGAAGGAAACGAAAAGTTTAAACTTTGAGAAAGAGAGCCTAGCAATTATATGGGCGATTTTAAAATTACCTTCGAGGCGATCACCGACGGTGATTCCGGAACATCACGACCAAGCACGCGGTCCGAAGTCGTCCACGTGGTTCCTCTGAAACGTTACTAGGCAACACGACAGACATTTTTTTTGTTTGTTCGGACTGTCGTCTTATTTTAGAATCGGGTCGATGCACTCATAGAATGGGGGTCGATGCAATCTTAGAATTCCGAGAACCATGCATCGTGTAGTTTGTATATTTATGTTTTGTTCTTACCACCAGGCTGCGCCGGGCTGTTTTATCGGTGTCCCTAGTGAAACCCGTTTGCCATTCGTTATTTTCAGGCGGAACATGTTATCTTTTTTGATAGGAATAGTGTTTTCAAATAACGTCAGCAGCCCAGATTCTTCTTTTATCTACAGTGGTCTGGATGTAATTCGCCGGTTCGAAAACACTCGTGCCGAACGATAAAAGCCCGCAGAGCAGACGCCGCGGTATTCGATTTGCCGACACATTCTGCCCACGTCACTTTCTGGACTGCTGTTTCGCCGCCTCTGCAATCTTTGAGTTGTTAGGGGAGCAAAAGTTCGCTCCAATGCACTTCCCTTTCCTTTAGGAGAGCAGCGTCGTCTTTGGATGCGTGACATTATAAGGGATATGCTAGAGAGAAAAGTAAATTTTAGCTTCATCAAAAAGCAAGGAACGCCTGCAATCATGCAAGGCATTTTCGATGGATGTGCCTGACTGCAATTTCAACAGCGCGACAAATTGCAAAGACGACTGAACAATCTACTACGCACGCATAAAAAACGTTCGCATCATCTTGCCGATGTGGTGCTTTTGTTAACTTCCAGTAATCTTCCCTTGCTGCTAGAAGGTGCATTTCACCTGCTACCCTCCGTTTTTCGATGTCTGCCACTTGGCTGCCAGCTTCTAGATGGCCTTTCAGCTTCTTGATGGTGTGAAGGTGGCAGGTCATTATTTAATTCTCCTCCGGGATAGCTCGCAAGTCTGCCCCAGTTAACCCTATCTGAACAACTGCCTTTGCAAGAGAAATTACAACCGCGAGGTCCTTTGACTGCACTTTTAGACGACTGGCATTATTTGCGGGAAAGAAAGGTTGGTACCACAAGCAAGCCCTTTAAGAGCCTCTCGTCGTGTGAGCCACTTGGCAGGGCTGGTGCGCTTTAGGGTAGGATCCCTAGAATGTGGCCGCCTATGGGACTTGGTGTCTTCTTTGATAGATGCATCATTAGTTGAAAGGTCTGACATCGCAGTTGCAGCTGCGGTGGTCGATTTTCAGTTGCGCCGCTTCACGCGTTCTTAAAGTTACGTCTTCTTCAAGAAACCTTGATCATCAGCACCATAGTCAAAGTGCTGGCGAGGTTCCCAATCTTGGCAGCTTTCATTCATGACATTTGGTGGCTTTCCTACCAACAAGTATAGTTTTTTTTGTTTTTCTTCAATAGTTATTTGAATTCGGGTTCTCTAAGGCTACGCTCCAATATGCGGGGTGCCTAATTTTACTAGTCGCGGAATGGTAAGGAAACAGCTTAGTGCTACGCTAGGATGGACAAAATTGGCATGCGTGGACATCAGTCATGGAGAGAATCATGAGCTTGTGGAGAACAAATGTTAACTGCAGCAGTCATTTCATATCCTTGTTGCTAAATGTTTTTTTATGGGACTCGTCTAAGCCCATCTCCCTAGCAGACACCGGGCGTTAAACCACACTAAGGTAATGTAACCACCAGCAACTGAAGGAAATAAAAGCACAAGTCCTTCAATCGCATGCATTGAACTACTCGCAGCGCTAGACAATCGGGTGTGGCGAAGAGCTTGCAGAGAATCACTGAAAACTAATCTCTTATAGATGCAAAGCATCTCTTGCTCGGGGCTATGTCCGTCCATCAGAGTCCATCCGCACCTCTCGCCCTCTCCCCACCAGCTGTGCGATAGCGCACGCGCTGCTACTCCTTTTCTCCTCTCCACGCGCCGCTCCCTCAGTTGCTGCTTGTCCGATTAACTGAATGGAAGCCAACAATTCCGTCAGCGAATAGGCGAAAGTGAAGCCGCTTCTAAACGTCAGCGTCGAGCAGCGGATCCCACACTGCTAGAAAGCGAAGCCGATTCGGCCCGCCAACGTCGCCAAGCGGATCCGGATGCGGTTCGCCAACGAGAAGCCGCTTCGAAACGCTAGCGTCGCCAAGCGGATCCAGATACCGCTCGTCAACGCGACCGCGCCGCAGAAGCAGATGTTGTCGGGGCTCTTCCAATTGTTCTTCGTAATGCGGGCGAGCCAAACACGCCGGCGCTTTTCGGACAGCTGCGATGTCCGTTCGCAATATCGGGTAAAGACATTGGGCAAAGAAAATATCATTAATTTTTGCTACCTTTAGGTGGGTTTAAAAAATGACATTCTGCTTCTCCTACAGCCAAAGATTGCACAAATTGTCATCTTGAGGCCGAGATTAGAGAACGCAAGAAGACCACAACGCTTCCAACACAGCAGCGAATCGACAAGTCCGAGGGACGCGGGGGACGTCGGCTGGTACCATGGCATGCCTGCGGCGCCTACCAAAACTACCAAAACGGGCCACTGTGTACACTATTCATACACAGTGTGAATGAGAGCCGCCACATTCGCACAACACAAGAAATCATGCTGTAGCCCGGGGCACCAGGTTCGCGTGCGGTTAGTCTCTATGACGGTGTGTCACCTGGTACACAAATGCCGCCTTCACCGCTAATATTGCTCAGGTTTCTTAGTTCAAACTAGACTGTTCCCGACCACCGGTTGCGCTTTGCAGCCCCCATAGTGGAGCAAAGAAGGGTGGACTGGCACGCCCCACAAATAACTTGTAGTCGACAAACCCGCTTACTAAACTTACGGTCTGACCTCACCCAGTCGTCATTCTTCCTTTAAAAGGCCACGAGAGCGGTGCACATTTCGCATGTGCGGCGGGGAAAGTGCGTTGTCTTTCTAAACGTTAGTTTTAGCCATGCGCTCCCAGCATGGAGATCCACAAACAATTTTGCCTCTACTTTGTAAGATTTTTCTACGCGTGAGTGTGTGTGCTTGCGTGTGAAGGTGCGCCCTTGCGTGCGTGTGTGCGTTCGCGCGTGCGCTTGGATGCGTGCGTGCGCGCGTTGGTGTGCTCGCGTGTATGTGTGTGCATGCGTGCGGGGGCGCGTGCGGCAAAGGTAGAAACCTAATGCGAGCTGTTGAAAAAGCGGGAGTAAAGAGGTGCAGCGCTAGGAAACACATCCGCTCTCGTAGCAGTATGCCTACATTGCCCAGGCGTTTTCTAAATTGGTGCTGTTACTTTGCCGTGAACTCGAGGTTATAGTAATGGACCTTTTTTTCAGTAGCCCGTACCTGTCACCTCATTTGCAGTGGAAATTAACGCTGGTTGAAACAATTCAGTAGTTTCATATTTGAGGCTTCTGTATTTTTCTGGATAATTTGACTATGTCGTAGATGCCTTGCAGGACGTCAGATAACATATAATTAATACTTCGTCAGGTAACTTTAGCGCGCTGCCCGACAGCAATCAAACTGCTGTCCACATTACGGCTGATCCCAGTGTACAAATGTTTTGAACGAAAGGGACTTTTAAATATATAGTAATAAAAACGGTCGAGATGACAGTGTTGCTATTTTCTGAGCAATAAGAACAAAATGCGTTCTGCTGCAGCTTTCTGTTTATTTCATCCTTCCAGTGCCATGTTACTCAGCGCTTGTAATCTCAGCGACGCGGCCGCCAGCAGTAGTAGACGGCGAGTGGCTGCTCCCCCCTCAGGTGGTCAGTGCGTATGCGTCGGCTGCCTCTGATTCTCGCGATTTTTCGGCGGCGGTACATCTCGGAACACTAGGGTCATATTGTATGCGGTTTTCTTTAACAATCACTTCACCTTATTCGCCGGCCCAGCGGCTCCCCAAAATGTGTTCTTGGCGCGCACGAAACTTCATTATGACGACAATCAAACTGTCCAAGCCCAGGAAGTTTGGCCGTTCCTGGAAATTTGACCTTGAAGTGATGCCACTTGACTCACGGCAGCAACGTACACCGTCTTCCAGCGGTTTCCACGTGCCTCGCCACGTGATTCATAAATTGTTTGGAACGAGGACGGCCCCGTTGTCTGCCGCGGCTGTAGGGCTATAATGACAGTGCTCTCGTCTATGACGCCCTCTTCATAGAAGTGCAACTCGTACTACCGCACTTCGTCGCATGGGGCAATTCGTTTCACGGTGTTTCTTCTTCTTTCGCTTGTTTTAGCTGCGACGCTCAGAGGAGCATCTCTTGCCGGCGGCCCTGTCCTTCCTGCGTCATTGTCGTCCGCGTCCGCACAGCTGCGTCTCTCCTCCACTCACCCCCTCTCCTCTCGCCGTGATAGCCCGCCCTCTCCCCCAACATCTGTGGCGCGCGCGGTACGGCGCGCTCTCTCACTCTGCCGGTGGGCGGCGCTGTGCGAATGTGCAGCGCCCTCTCTCTCAGCGGTGTCCTCTCCTTGGGGCGCGCTGCGCATACAAGCGGAGGGCCGCGCTCCGGCCGGTCTCTCAGTCGACGGTCGTGCGCGCTACGCTTGCTCTCTCTCTCTCTCTCTCTCTCGCATTACCCGACGATTGCTCACGCAATTCGAGTAATCGACCCAACGCAAACCCACAATGGAATCCCCTTCAGCATCGCATCACACCAGGGTTCCCGCGAGGGGAGGTGGGCGTAATTTTTTCCCAACATTCTTATTAGGACAATTTGGGAAAATCACAAATCATCTCATTGAAAAATATGTTCAAGGACTGTGGACGGGGCTATTTGGTACCGGTTCATTTTAGTAGAGAGTTTTAGCTAACCGTTTCTGACGGTTCGCTCCGCTCCGATAGCTAGCGGGAGCGCCATTGCGCATGCGTGGCGCGCAAAGGCGCTAGCGGCGATACCGGAGCGGGGCTCCGCTCCGCTAATCGGGGCCTCTTAGCGGACCGTCGCGGCAGCTTACGTTACCGTGCGGAATATCAACATGGCTGCCCCGCGATGCAAGAGCGCCTCGCAAACTCCGTTTCTTTAGTTGAAACGCGAGCGACAAAATCGCGAAAGCTCTTCCGAATAGACAAACGTGCAACACTCCCCAACAAGCTTTGGTACGGCGAAAAACGTCGATCGAAGCGCGGGGCTGCTTCTATGCAGCGCCAAGAAAAAACAGCCTTGTCGGCCTTGTCTTGGCTATTCCAAAGTTATCGGCTTCTTTAAAATAATTTAGAACCATTATAACGTGTAAGCGACTACAATATTTTAAAAAGGTAAAATAACGCACTAAACACGGTACTTTACTTTACCTGAACGACCAAATTCCAATTCGTATCTTTTCTTTGCGGTGACGTTTTGGTTTGCCCACGCACAGGGCACGACCAGTGACGCGAATCACTCCCCGTCACAATTTCTCTCAATGTGCTTCGTTTTAGCGTTGTGCGATAGAAAGACGCGCCGGGAAAGCTGGTCCTTCGGTGGCGAAGTTGCCGGCACGGTCCCAGTGGCGAAAGCGGCAAGCAGCGTCGGACCATACGACAGATGTTGCTTGGCTTGCTTATGACATAAGATAGGAACGTGAATACCATTGCGAATAGCGGCACGGCGAGACGAGAGAAGAAAGATAACATCGGCGAGCTAATCGTCGGGAAAAAGACGCAGACAGGCAATAGCAACGAGATTTGAAGGTGCAATGGACGCTGGGACGCCTTTGGAAACTCGCGAAATGAAGGTAGTAATTGATTGATTCTGGGGTTTAACGCGCCGACGCAACGCAGACGATGAGGCGCGCCGTAGTGGAGGGCTCCGGATTAATTTTGACCACCTGGGGATCTTTATCGTGCGCCGAAATCTCGTACACACGGGCGTTTTTGCTTTTCGCCTCCATCAGAAAAGCGGCCGCCGCGGCTGGGAATCGAACCCGCGACCTCGTGCTCAGCAGCGCAACGCCTTAGCCACTGAGCCACCGCGGCGGGTCGAAATGAAGGTAGTAAGTGCTTCATGAATATAACGTTCGACTAGCCATATCGTCCCATTCACAAGTTGTGCTTCGGCTGCTTTTTGTTGCATAACCATGCCTAGCCGAGCCAAGCCTTTTTAAGTGTCATAATTCTGTGATGCGAATATTATATCTTAGGGCGAAGATCGTTGTACTAAATAGAATGCAGGTTTAGGGCTATTTCTTTACGCGAACAGCGATTGGCCTGCTCCTAACGTTCCCCCATGCGGAGGTAGTCATGGGCGCCTGAGCAATGACATAGCCCTGACGTTTCCTTTTTTAAAGCAAAGCTTTCTACCTTTCCCCCCCAAGGGTTCTTTCGCGACCGTTGGTGTCACCAGAAAACTCTAGCGAACAACTAAAACAATTTACTGGCACCGCCGGGAATCGAACCTGGAACTAATAGACTAACAAATCGAGAGCCCGTTGTCTTACCGATTTAGATACGAGCCCACGCGAACACGAAAAGACAAATGGTCTGACCAAGCACATCTACGGCTTTCCCCCTGCCTTCTCCCTGAATGCCACGTGAAAGCATCACACGACCACTCACGCCCGTCTAGCGGCCCTGTGCGCACCTTGTTCATGTGCTAAGAGTTACAAAAATTATAGGAAGCTCACACCAATCCATGGAATCTCACTTTTAGTACGCCAATGTGCTAAAGCCTGTGGCCTCCAGTGTTAACGTAAACAATTACAGCTCCTTGTTGTCCGCCCTCACGCCAAATCACGGAATACATTCAAATACTCCTTGATGACCAGGCCATCACTCCAAACCCCAGCATCAAGATCCTGGGCCTACATTTCCAGGCCAACACCAAGAGTGACGTCTCCTTGCAGCGCCTCAAAAACAGCATTAATCTAATCATACACATGATCAGGCGAGTTGCCACCAAGAAGCGAGGCCTAAAAAAATCCGGTACCTTTCGATTATTTGAAGCTTTTGTCCTCTCGAGAGTTACTTACGAAAAAGCCCTATCTTCTCGACGAGGAAAACATCGAGATGCTTTATATAATGATTAGGAAGGCGGTCAAGCAGGCCATTGGTCTTCTCATTAGTGCGTCCACACAGAGGCTGCTTAGCACGGGGCTCAATAACACGGTGGAAGAGCTGATAGAAGGCCATCTTTCTAACCAGAAGGTCCGACTCAGAACTGCGGTGGGTAACCGCATGTTTCACCAGATTGGCTGGGCAACCCAGAATGTCACTCCGCTTGACGTACTCCCAGACTCTTGGCGACTAAAACTAATGATGCTCCCTTTGCGTAGAAATATGAACCCCTCACATGACGAGGGTCAACGAAAAGCACAGGCTCAAGCGCTAAACAGCAACCTCGGTGGGGCTCATGCAGTTATCTACACAGACCTCTCCAAACATCGAGGGCAGAAAGACGCCATCATCGTGGCTACCTCCAGAACCAACCTCCTTGCGTGTACCTCGCTTAGGACCCAACAAATGACGGCAGCAGAAGAGGCAGCCATCACCTTGGCTCTTACTCAACCAGGGGTTCGGAGGGTAGTCCCCGATTCCCAGCAAGCCTACTGGAATTACCAGTTGGGTTTGGTGTCCTGACCTGCAATGTCCGTGCTAAAAAAACACTCCCCAAACGGTTCCATTCAGCTCATTTGGACACCGCCTCACGCTTCAATGGAGGGCAACAAATACGCCCACCCAACAAGCCTGCTCTTTTACCTCCCGTGCTATGGAGCTGCAAGAGGACAGTCACCCGCTTATCACGTCCAGGGATATAATCCAGCATTATCGCCTTCTGAGACAGACCGTACCTTCGCCTTACCCTGACCTTTCCAGAGAACAAACTACCCTACGGCTCATACAATCCGGTCTCCTTCCCACAGCCTGCGCGTCTTCACGTAATGCATCCGAATCGCTACGACGCGGAATGTAAATTTTTCTCAGAAGTAGGAATACTGCACCCCGTAATCGGGGTGTGCGACTTTAGCCCTGAGCACCCTCCTCTCTTTCCGTCAACTACCCAAGAAGAGCAATGGGAGATACTGCTGTCCAGGCACTCTCTACCTACCCAGCTCAGCGGGTGGACAGAACACAGGCCGCGAGGACTGCATATGGGCCCCACAGAAGAAGGAATCACTCCCCAGGGCTGCACTCTGGGCCGTTCAGAAATCTGAACAGAAATATTTCTTCCTCCTCCTTCTCAGCAGCAAGTATCGTCGCCTCCGTCCCCGGCGCAGAGACGGAGAAGTCAGATCGTCTAACACCGGGTTGGAGCTTAGTTTGATTTTATAAAAAAAAGTTTCCACTCTTGTGCTACACCAATACAACTCAACTAAACACCGTTCATGCATCTTGCATTGATTTAATCTTACCAAAAATATCTCTTTGAAGTAATAAATGGTGTGGTTAAGTGCATTTCACTTCTCTCTGGTTTTACTATTTGTAGAGCGATGTGAGTGATTTTAAGTGACGTCGTATGAGTAATCGTTATGGGTGCTGTTCACAGCTTTGCTTTCCAACCATATTCACGGGGTGGATTGGCGCGATTTTTTTAATCGACCAGAACTCTTTCCTGTATAACACGGATAGGAAGGCTTCAGAGTACCCCGCACTAACTTGGTTACCACCAAAGTACGCCAATGAAAGAAAAATGCAGGCATACTAATTTCTTCGGTGGCCCCATCTCTTATTCAAGGACAGGCTTACAGCGTGTACCCAAGGAGGGAAACTTACAGGAAGGGGCTCTTACGCTCGCGGGTAAGAAAGTACTCGCTGCTACAGAGAAGCAGCTGCCAGTAGCACTATGAACGAGAGCGTGTGTGGTAATATACTGCTGTCCGAATGATATCATTCGCAGGCGTGCCCGCTGAAAGGGTCGGTAAAGCAACGAAACGACTGGATCGGCCGCAGCAACCCGACGCCCTTCATTCTTCATCGCCAGGTCATGCAAACTAGAGCTACTACACTGATGGTTGTATCTAGGGTGAAATAATGGCAGGTGGGTGCCCGCAAAAGACTAGGTAATTGAGTACAATATCCAGCAAATAAGTTGTCCTTCAGTTTTCTTTCGGCCGATGGTGTTGTAGATTCCAGTGCTCGTTTTCACTTGACGTCACGATTAGCAGGCTTTATTTGCTAAGTCCAAAACGTGCTTTTAACAAGCTATGTGCGTAAATGCTTATTGATATGAATACTTGTGCTGCACCAGAAAATGACAGAGCATAATTAGTACCTTATTAGGGTGCGAAAGCCTAGTTGGGCATCCTGTTGAACTTGATGCTGACATTTTCGGCTGCGTCCGACGCAACCGGACAGCCCCTTTGAAGCCCATTTCCCTGGTTACACATTGGCCAGAGCCACCTGTTTTCCCCGCGCATAAATTACCTCTCAAGGTGCTCGTCTTGCTCCTGTGGAAGCAGGCCGCCATTTTGTGGCACCTGGTTGGTCGCTCGTTCTCTGAACCCTCCTCGACCCCGCTGTTTCTTGGCGTGTGCTACCCCGCTCGCGTTCTGTTCATGATTATTGGATTTTGTTACGCAAGAAGAAAGAAAGCTAACTTACGTTCTCACTTGGCGATTAGTTGTACAACTAGTTTTTTACCTCTCGTGCGTTTCACAAAACGTGAGAACTAAAACTTTAGCCTTAAAACAAACTTTCTGTAGGGGAAGATGCTTTTGCTGTAGGCAATTTCTAGAGCAAATCTTTAATAAATTCATTTTTTCTGAATTCCTAAAAGCAACTTCAAAACATGCAAACGATTGTTACACAAGGGAATCTCTTTATTAATGACATGAAAGAGCGGTCAATTATTTTTTCGGAAGCAAATGACACTATCGAAGGCACTTTTGAGACAAATTCGCATGGCTTTCACTCTTCCGTAAAAGACACGCAGGGAAACAAGCTTGGTTCATCAGTCAGGTGGCCGAAATGTAGCACAGGAAATTGAGCTAGTTCACATTGGCTGTCGTCGTCGTCGTCTCCAAGAAACCTGGCTACTTCCGACAACCCCAATTCCGGGAATGGCTTCATTCTTACGCTGTAGCCGTTGTCTGGAATTGGGAGCTGGTATACTATATCCGTGGCTTCTTGCAAAGAGCAACTGAAAGGATTCCCTAGAGCACGGCATTCACCGTCCGCAACGTGTAGAAACTGCGGCTTCTCGACGACTTGTTCGGCACCTTGAAAGGTATCTTCCTCGACAGGCTCCCACTGTGATCGCTGCCTCTTCGAAGGTGCTCGTTTGTCTACCCAGTGAAATAGATGAAGGGGGTGACATTGTTAGAAATTCAGAACTTGGATTCTAAAAGAAGTTTTCTAAGATGGCCGCAAATAAAAAAGGTATCCGGTACACAATTCAAGGTAGATTTCAGGTAAAAAAAATGGCAGCGTCTACACTCCGTGGATGATGGCGAGGGTGCGGTGTACGGGGGCTGGAAACGACATCGAAGTTGCGCCCCGAGCGTCACGTTTGGGCGAGCTTCGATGAAATGGCAATTCAATGCTTATAATATAACCTGCAGTACAATCGGAGATTTATGGTGGGTTTCTGCACAAGGCACATGAAGCTCTGCACTGTACTTGGGCAAATCATTAAAAGGTAAAGAATACGTGGTCACAACATTCCGTATGATATAATCCTTCCTCTGATCCTTCTCCACCCTCTCCTCTACCCTGAAGCAGCGGGAAGCTAGACTCACTAGCCCAAACAAACCCAGCCCGCCAAAAGGATAATGTTCCTCTGCCATCGATGACCCTGTGAAATAGGATACCGGAGCACAGGACGCTTGTTTGATTGCGGGCTGCGGCGGCCGCTTTTCTGATGGACGCGAAAAGCAAACAAACGCTCGTGTGTACGAGATTTCGGTGCATGTTAAAGATCCCCAGGTGGTAAAAATTAATCCGGAGCCCTCCACTACGGCGCGCTTGATCACCTGCGTTGCGTCGGCGAGTTAAACAACATCAATCAATCAATCAATCAATCAATCAATCAATCAATCAATCAATCAATCAATCAATCAATCAATCAATCAATCAATCAATCAATCAATCAATCAATCAACCAATCAATCAATCAATTATTCAATTATTCAATGAATCATCCAATCAATCAAGATCCCGGAGCAAGGACGCTTCACATCACCTATTTTTTCTTTTTTCCTAAAAAACACTTGCAACTAGTAATTACGTTGCTGTACTTCTAGGTATTACGCTTAGTACTCCTGTGGATTAGTGCTTTCATGCTATCGCCGACACAGGGAATATGCCTAAACACACCGTTTACCAATGGAAAAATGACACAGTCATGCGTTGTGCAAATAAGGTAGGATCACAGTATCCCGTGCATGTTCGCCTTGCCTTTTGGTAATCTCGACTCCTTGATTTCGCGACAAAAACGTAGTGTGCACAAAACAGGGCATTCAACGTATCACAGGTATTTTGGCCACCGACATAAGCGGCATTCTACCTCAAGGTGAATAGCATATCGGGATCGGCGCATCCAGTGTTACCCTCCCGTTTGGGCGGCATATCTTCGTCCAAACTACGTAAGAACTGCAAACATTCGTTGCTTACCATCGGGTGGGTCCCGGGCGCGCTTTTTCCAGCCATTTTGGTTTGCCCTGTTTCCGGCTTCACTCTCGTCTTGCTTGTTTCTCGGGTCGCCGTAGACGCCGGCCCCGAGCCACGACCACTCGCGGTCGAAGTTATTCAACAGCATGCGCCGAGCGCCATCAGAGTCGGTTTTGGAGGCATCCGGTTTTGCTGTCTTCGTCATGGCGGCCGAGAGAGCAACGGTCACGTGCAGGATTTACGCTCAACAAATATACATCTTCGAGGGTCCCGGAATGTCAACAAGAGCGGAGGCCGACAGGTCAGGCACGTGGAGAAGTCAAAAGCTGTCTGAACCTGTGATACCGATTTGACGACCGCGCCTGCCACCCCCTCTTCCACTTTTTCCAGGTAAGGGTGAGGGTGAATCATAAGGTGCAACGCTTTTCCGAAGGAGGAAAGTGGTGTTAAAGCTATGCTTCTTTGCTGTAAGCTTGTGGAGCGTTCCGTAGGGAAGCTCCTGTCCCATGTTTGCTCATGGGTTCTGAAAAGGGCCCGAGGACAGAATGCAGGAAAAGACGTTCGGTACCACTTCACGTTTCTAAAAGGCGCACAATAGTCTCAGATTGGGGGACTAATGCAGCTTTTTGAGGTAGAATGCTTTGACATAAATAAATGAGATTCCTTGCGGAAATTGGGAGTTGCCAAAATGTAGCCTCCCCACTTATTTATTTTTATCGGTTGGGGAAGACAAACACAAAACGAATAAAAAATATACGGAAATTTCGAGAGTTGAATGCTAGCTCAGAAGCATTCTTAAGGCCAACTGCACTGATTTTTTTCTTTGTCCAAATAAGTAGTCTATGCTCATAAAATCACCATGACAAAATCCTCAGCTTCGTAATCACAGAGAGCACTAGATACCGCCGTTCAAAGTACCTCCGAGCAGCGACGTTCGCACCTGGTTGAGAGTCGCCGAAACAGGTGCCGTGCGGCCTGTGACGGAGTTTGGGGAACCTGTGCCGTGAAGCTCGCGCTTCTCCGGCGTGTTTCAGGGCCCTCTCCCGGGCGCTGGCATATATTTGGCCGGGTTTCTATGCTACACCAGCGCGCTGTACCGCCATCGCCATCACATATTTAAACTAACCGCGTAGGCAAATATCCGCCATTTTTTTCGAAGAAATAATAAGAATAGAAGCCTACAAACTATTCACGCACTTGCGAACGTCTTGGAGTTAGCAAAACTTTTTTTACTTGAAAATAATATTTTCACTGAAAGCAAAAACTTGCGCGAAACGAGCACTTCCCTTTCATTTGTCATTCCTATTGCATATACCACAGAAAAAAAAGATATTTTTTCAATTCCTGACCACTCGCAATTCCGCAGTCAATATTGGCCATATTTGGGCTTGCACAACGTCGCCTCCATCCTTTACACTTTCCCAAAAGTTTAACGACCTAACTATAGTTGCTGTGCACGAAGATATAACAATTTGGGCGACTTTTTCCCCTCGCGCTAAGTGAACCAAAATGCGCCTTTCTTTGAAGTAACAAATACTTCCGCACAAATATCGGCCATCATCTTCGCGAAGCGAGCAAAAACGAAACTGCTCCTCTCCTAAATATTAGGCTAGATTTTAGTTCGATTCCAAAGTGAAGTATTTACTTTGAGCGTTATATTTAGTTTATTTAAAAGTAAAATGTTTCCAATGGCACCTGTATCTTTGTAAAGTAGAAAACAGCGGTAGATAGGAAATGTTTTTGTGTTTTATTGCATCCTTTAGCTGTGGAAGCTAGCTTATAGTTTCAGACCACTTTTATAATCAGATTTTCGATGTGCAGCAAGGCGAAAAATACAGGTCCGATATTCACGAACCTGTTAGCAAGTAATGTATAGTAGAAATAGTGATTGATCGCCGCCCGCTTGCGGTTTGTTCCCTTCAAAGAGAGCGACGTGATAGCCGAGGCGTGGGTTATAACAAAAGCTGCTTTTCGATATCGTACGAGGAAGTAGCTTTGTAAATCAGGGTCTGACGTTTTACTTGCAATGCCACAGATTGCTACTCCGGCAGTTATTATGATGAAAAAAAAATACTGTCGGGAGGTCTATTTAATCACCTCGACTGATAGCAACGAGATGCCGGAATTGTGCCTAATTCTATTATCACAGGTAAACGTTAGTGGAAGTTTTTCTGTTCTTCTGTGAAAATAACAGAGCGAAACGCGGCGCTACCCCGAGCATTTAAAGGCGGCTCTGAGCGGCCGCTGGTTCTGGCGCGGCCGCTTCCGTTCCACCACGTACCTCACGTACGGCCGCCACTATTGCTGCTTTTTCTATTCAGTTTCGGTTGCCAATGTCACGAGCCGTTTGGGTCGCACGCGTTGATTTTTGAAGCGCACTGTTTTAGCATTTCGCGCCCTTTTATATATACTATTAGGTGACATTATTTTTACGTTGACGAACATTTGTGTGCAGTTGGCCTTTAAGCCGCATTACGTGGTTGTAGGTTTGTTGCAATGCAGTTTTGACTTCTGCAGAGAACCCAAATATGGCTGTCTTCTGTCGTTTCAGTTCTTACGGGAGATCGTTTTATGATATGTTTTTTTTATCTTCCCATATTCGATCGAGAGCGATCTATGCTTTTGTGAATATATATTTTTATTCTTCGCTAGCGGAATTTTGACACCGCCATTTGTGCATTTTTCGAAATAAAAATTCCTACTCGGTTGGTGCTTTTTCGGAATTTATGTTTTACGTGTGTCAGTTGTCGTTCCTACTAGCTTGAGATCATCGCGTGAGGGCGGTTCCTAAAAGTTTGTTTGTTGCACATTTGATAAGCAAATAACAAAGAGAAAGAAATAAATTTTACCAGACAAAAGGCAAACTCGTCTAACACAGTAAAATTCGAACTAAAACAAAAAAACACCAACCCGATCTGGCTTTTGATACTTCGTTGTAGCCATTAAGATACGCGGAGGTACACAAGCTGTGAAGAATTCTTACACAAACGGAGATAATTATAAGAACTTAAGTACTGTTTTTGCGTTAGATCCGGAGTAAGCATTGTTACCTTAAGTATGCTCACATGCTTTTTACAAAAGTGCATTTGGCAAGGCACATTTTTATTTTGTTATCATTTGTTTATTTCTTGCGCTGGTATGAGTTCCGCGTAAAATTTTATTTCGACATGAAAGAACCATACGCCTTCGCACGTTTCTAGCAAGTTTAGTTTAAAGCTACTGAGGTTATTTTGCATAAGGTTCTTCGGTCGGCTGCTCGGGACGCGTCATGTGTTAGCAGTTAGATTTCCCTCAGATCTTCTTCAGTGACTCAAGGCAGCGGTGGCGCCATTTCCAACTCATCCCGGGAAGGATTGGCACACTCGTAGCCATGCCTCCAATTATCCATAGTGTGTGCTAAAGAATGCGGCGGCCATGGTGACCTCTCTAAAACAGGAGTTTTTCAGCTTAAGCACATGCGCACTAGTTTTTTCTACATACTTTATAGCGCCTGAAGACAGCGCTAAGGTTTTGTTTGCTAGAGCCTCTGTTGGAGCCAAGGAATCGACGGTAGTCGCGATCACACTGTAAGATATACTTTTAGGTGTGGACACAGCAGCCCAAAAATCTGTCAAATAGAGTTGGTGGTGCCGTGGTGCCGCATGTGGGCATTTGATTGAAAGGACATCTGGTGGCAGAACTCCTAACTAAGCTTCGAAGCGACCGAGGCTTCAGGTAACTTGAACAACGACTGTCCGAAGCCAGGTGGTTCGCAGGCCTCAGCGGCATGCGTGCCGTCTCACCGTGTGAGCTCACACAACGCGATCTTAACGCGTAATTTATTGTATTATATTAACAGCTGCGAGATTTCGGGAGTCCTAAGTTCACGCGCGCGCAGCTCCTCATAACATTTGACACCGGCAGTGAGTTTTACAACATCGATTCGCCTCCGCTGCTTCGTGCATGGACTTAACCCAGTTGTGCAACGTCATTTACGACGAAGAAACATCAGCGTACGCGCCGCCAGTTTAATCCATTTCACAAACTGACTACTTTCCTTGTATGTCGGGACGGTGTTCCGGCAGCGGACGCTTACTTTTGCCGCCGCTTGTACGGAGTAGCTTGGGGGGCTGTAGCCAACGGTAAAGTCGACGGCACTGCATCGTTTGCGAGCGCGCACCTCTTCGTTATTCAGTAGTACATCCCCTCAAAGCACCAAAAAGAACCGTTTCGCGCAACCACACTCTCAGAAAAATGCTGACCGGAAGAAGTATCATTTTCTGCTGGTGATAGCTGCAGAGCACGCATTCATTCGTTTAGGATCGCAGGTAACGTTAATTACAGCCGCGTTTTCTTGCCATTCCTTGCAGTACGCAATCAATAAAACATTTGCACCGTATTTTTTCTTTGAGCAAGCATAAAAAGCGGAGCATAAAATTTTATTTGTGTGAGCGCTCAACGGCTACCGCGGCACACATTCCCTTCGGTTTAGTGTATTATACCTTCTTTTGATTGGTACCGACTCAAAACACATGCTTAGAACACGTTGAAACACTGGGGTGAGCGCAAAGGCTTTCGCACGGCTTTCTTCAAATAATTGTCTGCACCCCCGGCCGGCGGAACCAGCCAAGCTGCGGCGAGCAGAAATCGAGCAGACGACCGGTTACGGAAGCTGCCGAGAAGGCCCGACAAGGAGCCGAAGGGATCCGAACACCTCCGAGTGGGCGGTGCTCGGGCAGCTTCTTTTCTCTGTCGCTGGAGGGCGCTGCGATGAACGGTCTCAGCGGCGCCAGTTTGGCGACTTTACCAAAACGAAGAGCACACGTTCGTTTTGTAAGCTGTGTCCTCACCTAATAATATACCTTACACCGTGGTCGCGATGCATCCCTCACAATCGTTAGCAATGTCCTCGGAACTGGGGTCTTTTGGCAATTTTTTTCTAATTCTACACGCATGACCGCGACACTGGGAAGTCACCGCGAGACACGATTTCACGAGTTATCGCCACTTTCTTATCATTTTTTCTGCAATAGCGAACTTATGGCTAGCAAACAATGGCGATACCACGGAGGAGCAACCAACAACGCCACAGCTGACGCAACACCTGCTCCAGAGAACCTCGACGCGACTCCGGTAACGCCTCGCATGCGCTGTTCACGTACGCGCCTCCGCGGTGACCCAGCTATCGGCAAACGCTACCTCTGATGTAATGCTTTGTATGACGAACACGACGATAGCGGTGCATCTGACGATGACTACTACTAGCACCGTGCAAAACGACGACGAAACATGAAAATAAACAATTAAAACGTGTAGAAATGCATGATGATTAGTACTTCAGTGCACACATACAAAAGAAATCTCGCAGCTTTGCTATGATCTAAACCTTGCTCTACTTAGGGCAAGCTTCGCCGGTTTTTCCTAGGCCTTTATTTTTTGTTCTCGCCTTCTGCCACTCATCGACTGGCCGATTCTAAAAACCGCACGTAATGCTCTACCTACACGTGCTAGCACTTCCAATCCCCATCGATCACCTTTACACCCCACCTGCCAGGGCGAACAAAGCAGCCACTCCCACCAGCACGTACACAGCCCGTGGGGAACCGCTCTTCCTTCAAGCTAATGCCCACACCACCGCTTCACGATAAAATCAGCGCTGTGCTCACTCTGCAAACTTGAACGTCGCCTCCCTATAGATAAGGGCTTTAGTTATAAGCATGAGTTGCGCTTCCGTCCCTCCTTACATCTTGTTGGAAATTCTTTTAGATGCGACGCATCTCTTTCTCTGGGGTATGTCACTCCTGCGTCGTCGGCGACCGCACACCACCTGCGCATATGCACCTCTCCCCCGTTCTTCTCTCCGACAGCTGGTGCAACGCTCTCACACCGTCTCATTATCATAAACAACAACAGCTGCGCGCACACGCTTCGCTCCGCTCGCGTCTGCTCCAGCGCGCAAGTGCGCGCATGCGTGACTCTCTTCCGCTGTCTCCTCTCCTTCAAGCGCTGTGAATATAAAGCGGGTAGCGAGCTGTGGTGGTTCAGTCAGCGGTCGCTCTCGTTCCCGCGTATGAGAACACCCGCATGTGATGGAATGCATCATACGCGTTCACAACACGTTTCACCCGATTTAGAGAATCAACCCAATGGAAACACCAGTTGAACACCCCGATCCGTCGCATCACATCAGGATTCCCTCGCGGGAAGATGGGCGTAATTTTTTAGTATATTTGCGATCTCATTCGTCTGCTCTTCCGCTCCGTTGCCAGTAGAATCTAAGGATGCGATGAAGTGAGGATTCCGGGGTAGAGCTTGACTATTTAAAACCCGTATAATGAGGCAAAAGGCTCTAGTGTCCAGATTTCGCAGCAGGTTCAAGATGATAAGGTGACCAAAGTTAATATGGAGCCCTCTAACACGGCCCGCTTTGTAGAAAATTTAGGTAGCCTCGATAATTTTTTTTTTGTTCAGATATAAGTGTAGGGCCTCCGGGCTAATCGTACTGCACGGTTTCACAATAAGTCAGCGAATGCTACAAATCCAGCTGTAACGCGATACATTCTTCTGCCTTGCGATGTTAGACTTTTCCCCGTCGTTCGTTTTCCAGAGTCACTTCATTTGTTGCCAGGCGCTATTAATTTATATTCGTTATAATTTTCCTTAACCGGACGCAGGTTAAAAGCGACAGCGACTTTAAGGGACCACGGAAACAACATAAAAACACCAAGTATGAACATGAAATGCATAACGTAAGGAAACAACACCCGGAAAAGTTTAAGGAGAAGGTATAACCTTTATTGCAAAAGATGAAAAGTGCTGCTTCTTGAGCTCGTGACGCCCTTAACACAAACCAGCGGAGTTGTGCATTGGCTCGAGCGCCGTTGATCCCCATAAGTTGGTCCTTCAAGTCCGACCTGGTCAGCGGTACGCTATCGAAGGGTCGTCATGTGGTGCAGTAGACTAGTCTGTATTCGCTGGCCCAGTGAGGGCATATATTGATGTGAACTGTGAAGAGCAAACAGCGTTCTAGATTCATCTGCGAAAAGGTATTAGTGTGTACATGTCGCCAGATGTCGCTTCTTCCACAGATGAACAAGCCAATCGGTCCCGCCTTCACACCTCGGCTGCATTGTCCCTCCTCCTCCCTCATGTCTTTTTTCCTCTCTCACTCTCATTCTTCGAGATATGGGGCGGCATTCGCACGGAATCGCAGTCTTTGCGAGAAGTGCCGTTTGCGATCAACTGTGAGTCACGTGGTACCACTTAAATGTCGAATTCTGAGGCATGGCGAAAGTCGCTGGGCTAGGTCAATATTGATGTCACAATAAACTTACTATAACCTAAATTGAGAGGCGTTTCGTTTGTCTCTAGAACTACCCTTATTGTGTCACCGCACGACTAGCGTTGCACCGGGAGGATGACAAAAATAATTTGTTTCTGCCAGCTGGAAATTTTCGGCAATATGTTGCAGGGTGTAGGGGCCGCGGAGAAATGAAAGAGGCTACTTACTCAGCTTTAGTATAACTAATAAGAACGCATCATTATTTTTCTGCAAGCGCGCTTCACACAGGCTCAACTTTAACGTCTGCTGTCGGAAGAAAAGACGATCATGCAGTTCAATATTTCCAGGAGGAAGACGAAAAAAAAGCGACTGAAAGACATGCATAGTACGGAATAGTATCCCGAAGTATTTACTTTTGCTTGCTCTTTATAAGTCGTCAGTGTTTCGTTGTTGTTTCGTTCACGTTTTACAAGAAAGCCCTAAGGCGAAAGCGAAGTGTTTTTGTTGACACCACTTTTGCACAAAAACTGCGCACATAAAACAAAACAGTATAATGTTCAGGACACTAACAAAAAAAATCCTTTACGGTTGTTGTATTTCAATGGCACATATGGAGCGGTCACCGTGATCCACCGCAGAGCGCGGCGACTCCGCGAAGAGCACGTACTCCGAAGCTGACTTTAGAATGAAGGCACTCCCGCCGGAACAAAGTACCTTACCGTGAAGGGAACAGGGAATTCCATGTATCCTTTGGGACGAGCCTTCCCGAAATCGCCTGGTTCCCGCGGGCATTTATGTTTATCTTGTGCTGGGCGGATGGAGGAGGCAGAAGGGCGAGCACTGACCGAAGCGGAGATGGAGGCGACGTTGGCGATGTCACGCGGCAAAAGTAAGCGCCCTAGTGAGTTCCTGCGGACTCTGCCGATTTTGCCGCTGACACTTATCTAATCTCGGCTGCGACGGCGCTCCCGATTTGCCATTGGAAGAGGATTTGGTTGCTCCCGATCTGTCATTGGAATGTGTCAGCTCCAGGGAGTGTATGATAGTGGCTCCGAAAATGCTCCGGATCTGCCATTCGAATTCAACAAATTCTAACTAAAGGAAGCACTGCTTCTTCCGCGATTTCTGAATACAAAGGGCTCTACATGTCCTCCCAAACAATGTGTGCTGCAGACAGCCTTTTTTCTGGGCGGACCATTTCAACGTCACTTGTTGTGCGTCTTGTTAAACATTTCCCGTTCCGACATAAAGAATACAATGATAACGTTCTCAGCCACTTCGGCATCTTTAATACTTCTCATTAGACGGAAATAACTACTGGAGACTTGAATACACCATCCCAAAGAGTTCACGCGGTTTTACACTAAATATTTTTATATCCTCCTTCAGTAATGAGAGGTCGCTTTTTTCCCAGCGTCTCGCAGCAAAAACTGTGCTCGTAGATCAAAAATAGGAGCCGTTTAACCCTGTAAGAGAAATGACCAGCGCAGCTCTGCAGAAAAGGATTCAAACGTGACAGACACTAGCCTAAATGTACAAGCAAATTTTGCTTCTTTTCAGCATCGGCGGTGATCAACCATCAGATTAAAGTTTAGCGTGGTTTGGCCGTAAACTTTGGCGTGGTGGAAGGCGGTTGAGCCACGTTTGCCGAGCAAATTTCGATTGACGGATAGAGGGTGGAGTGACCGTCTCACGTTGCTCGATCAGCGGTGGAATTCCCCTCACCGTTCACGGAATCGCCGCTCATCGAAGGGAATCGTCGGAGGTGAGGATCCGTCGTCGTCTAGTCCGCCCATCACCTCGGTCACTTTCGTGTACCACTACCGGTTCAGTCCATCACACCGGTCCGTCGTCGGTATCAGGGGGTCCTCCTCCTCCAAAAGGCCGAAGTTCGGAAGACTCCGAATCCCAGGAAGGTCTTCTTCCCGCGTTTATTGGCACCATATAAAAATGAGAGGAGAGACCAAGGTCCGAGACGTCCCGGTGATGCGATGGTGGTTGTATTTACAAAAATGGCGATGAGACGATGACGAAACAGCTGGAGCGAGAGCTACCCCCGCGTGATAGGAGGCACCGATGATGATATTCTCATCGGTGCCGCGATGATGTTAATGTTTCAAAAAATGGTACAAAATATCGCATTCACATTTGTGGGATGAACATGCGCGATTTTTGCTCAAGTCGATTTGAATTTACCGCGTTCCCCTGCTACAGGCCGGGTTCTCGATGCCTGCGCTGCCGTGCGGCGGTGACGTGCGTGAATCTAGGCGACCGACTTCAAGGTTTATAGAACCGCGTGGCCGTGCTCCACGTTCCACTCGCGCAAGACCACTAGCCCAAGACCAATTGCGCGCAAGCACATTTGATTAACGTGGCATATTCGTATAACGCCTCTATGAAGCACGAGAAATAAAATATCTGCACGGCGCCCAAACTAAGTTCAGCGGCACAACTTCACTGGAAAACACGAACGTAATTTTGCTGCCCTAAAACGGTGTTAAAAAAGAGAAGTGTACAGTCGAAATTTCAGGTACAAACTAAAATTATAGTAAATAAAAATTTTGGTACAAATTCAAGGAGGCTTTCCTAAAATGCATGTCCCTTTGGGAAGTGACCCTCGATTTTAAAGACGTTAGCCTTTCTTGGGCTACTTAAACGCAAAACTTCTCGTCTGTGTATGACTAGATTCAGCCTCCCGGCCCAAAAAAGTAGATCTTGCGCAATAGTCTTATATACTCACAGCCAAAGGTAAACGTCTAAGCCCGGTTTATATGTTCATACTTGTCAACTTCGTTGAATAAGAACAAGACATTACGCAAATATAAGACAGGAAGTTATTACTCAAGGGCTATTTACAGTATTCCTTTGTTAAATAATTTATGGGTGCTTGGTTTTACGGTAGCAAATGATATTCTACATCTACTGCATGAAACCACCGCCTGCAGTTGCCCGCGCCATTTCCAGGCGGCATATGAAAAATCATGCTAGAACAGCAACGAAAGGTGATGGTGATGATGTCCTCAGACATATTGACAGCGTGCTTATGGGGGTTATATCACAGCATAAACGTACCTAAAGCATTACAAACCACCCCAACGGAAATAAGTAACAGCCAAAACGGACCTGCAATGGTTGAAAACCACGGTGTAGAAACGTATTCAACAGAGATAGCCGAAACCGCCCTAAAAGAGGAAAATCCTCAATATTGGTACAAGAAGCAGTAGCTGAAACTGACCAAAAGGCCACGAAAATACCCAAAATCTCATTATAATGCATAAAGAAGTCATGGTTAGATTATATGCGTGATAACAAATGCTTATATTGTAATATGGCAAGCCCCTGAAAAAGAAAAAGATATAGTTAAGGGATTTGAACCAAGGTTAATATGCTTGCTTCGCCGGAGCGGAACTACTACACTACGAGACAGAGCGGTTTGGAGCAGTTAAATTGAGGACCACATGCAAGTCACGGCCTCCGCGATCGGCTTCTGGCGGCGTGCCGTTGCTCCGGCCGTCCCAATCGCCCGGAGAGAGCGTAATTCCGAAGAGGCCGTTTCGCCGTTTTCCGCCGCACCACGGCGCGCGGAGCCGATGGTTGAAACGAAAGGTGTGTATGCTGCAGCGCTCCTCGAAACGGCGTTTCATCAGTTTTCGCGCTTTGTATCGGAATAAAAACAAAGCATACCTGATGTCATGGATGCAAAGCGACTTATAGAACCTGATAATGCATTTGTTTTAGCTAAGATTGCAGCTGTGCGACTTTTTAATATGTGCCGCATGACGCCCTCGACACACGGAAAATATTCGCTGCTGCAAATAGAAAATTTCCGCCGCTTAATTAACGTTCAGTTCGCTTTGTAACGTACTTTATATAATCTTCAAAGTCCATGCAGTTCATTAGAGCGTCATACCCGTGACGAATGGCTGTGCTTTTATCTAGATTTTGAAATAATGGCAGCACGCGGTCGCGGGTTCGATTCCCGGCCGCGGCGGCCGCTTTTCTGATGGAGGCGAAAAGCAAAAACGCCCGTGTGTACGAGATTTCGGCGCACGTTAAAGATCCCCAGGTGGTCAAAATTAATCCGGAGCCCTCCACTACGGGGCGCCTCATCGCCTGCGTTGCGTCGGCGCGTTAAAGCCTACAATCAATCAATCAAATAATGGCAGTTGGGTAGAAGGACCCATCCTATTTTTAGGATTAACACGTTTAAGGAGAATTATTACCCTGAGCGATAGCCTCAAGGATGCCGCAATCTGTTTTACACATGCGCGTTAAGCAAGTTACGGTTTCAATTTCAGTCGCAACAAATAAAAAACTTGAAGTCAGATGTACCCCGATTTCATTGTATTCCTAAACATATTTTGGGGGCCACAGGCAAGCCCAATTTTGCTTATTTTGGAATGAATAGCCAAGACATTTAAACTTTCAATTACTGATTTCGAAGGAAATGTCCATGTGTTAAGCAATGATGACAGCTTTCATGTTTGCTTTGTGCAATATCCACTTATATGTACACACTAAAAGTTGGGAACCAAATCTGTACTTAACGCTCGTCCAAGGGATGCATAGTTTATTGAACGTCTATTTACAAACTACACTGCACTTATATTCCCAAATGTACGCTTTCAAGGCATCGATGCCTTGAAAGCGTACAGTCGGCCAAATCTTTAACTGGCGTGCGCGAGCGGCGACTTTTCTGTGCGTCAGCGCCATATGACGGAGCCAAGTCGCAAGCTGTTTGAGGCTAAGCGCATGCCCAGAAAGCCGCGCTCAGTTGTGCCCATCGTCTGCTAAGCTGTTCCTTCCTTAACGCGTCACCTCTTATGAGCGCACTGCGAACGATCCAGGCAGCGTGGTAAAGCGAATGGGTATGCTCTTATTTTATTTTCCCAAGATGAACTTTGCAGCAATCAATCGAGTAAATTTCAAGATACGCCGAACACGCCCAATCCTGAGATAAGCCGAAGAACATGGGTTACTTATTTCTTCTTTCGAATTTTTTTTCTGTAGATGCCTACTTCATAGCTTCAGCACGGGCTTCAGCACGTTGAAGATATCAAGCGCGCATACGACTGATCACTGCCCATAATACACACGAGAAAGCGTTTACGTCACAAAGTAAAAAATAAGTAAACCCTATTCTTCAGCTTATCTCATGAGTGAGTGTGTTCGGCGTACCTTGAACTTTACTCGATTGATTGCTGCAACGTTGATCTTGGGAAAATAAAATAAGAGCAAACCCATTCGCTTTATCACGCTGCCTGGATCGTTTGCACTGCGCTCATAAGGGGTGACGCGCTAAGGAAGGAACAGCCTAGCAGATGATGGGCACAACTGAGCGCGGCTTTCTGGGCATGCGCTTAGCCTCAAACAGTTTGCAACTTGGCTCCGTCATATGGCGCTGACGCACAGAAAAGTCGCCGCTCGCGCACGCCAGTTAAAGATTTGGCCGACTGTACATTTCTGATCTGCTTGTCTTGACAAACAAAATAATTCACACATGAAGCACTTCGCGATGCAGCAGCTTGGAAACCGTTTTTTTTTGCTGAATACAGCGTTGTTCGTGACAGTTGCACCAACATTGGCAAGCAGTGACCTCACAATCACTATGGACAGACTGGTGGTAGCATATGTTCATTATCCCTTGCTGTGCTCCTGAACAGAGGACAACGGTTTAGATGACGCAAAATCATTGCTTTGCACGCCCAAGCAGCACGCGCTTTATCAGCATTTAGGATAAAAAGAAGCTGCAGCTGTTTTCAAAGAGGCCCGTCGTTCCTCCATGACAATATCGTAGACTTGTCCGTATGAAAAAAAATGCTGGCGACAACAGTTTGCATAATATTTTAGTTTGACAGCACAACCTACATAAAACTCCTCATAAGATTTTCTGCGTTGTGGGGTGCAACCGAATGCCTGTAAAGCTGCTTTCTTTGGATAGTGAGTGCGCAGTGCGCAGTCGACCTGTTCGGACGTGCTTTTCTGGTGCTCCGACAACAGCGTGTTTCTACAGTGAAGGACAGCGAAATGGCAGAGACAGCGGAGGACAACTGAAGCTGAGTATTTACCTGCACGGTTTCTTTCTCGATGTGTCGGGGTTTCAGCCGAGATGACGCGTAGAAAGCAGGTACAGTGTGGTAGCTGTCCGCGGCACGTAGACGCAGAGGAGTTTCAGCGGGATGGCGGCGAGGCAGACGACGGGGCAGGTACGTGTCGGTTATGCATAGTGGTGTCGCGGCTAGAACGCGTAGAAGCGGATAACTCGGGGTTAGCTAAGCGGGTTGCAGAACTGGAGGCAGCGCTAAGTAACAAACGCGATCAACGGAGGGCCGTTGAGGGAAAGTTAGAAGCAGCTGAGAGGAAGCTAGAAAGGAGCGTCATTTCGCCAACAAATGACGACCACCTCGGCCCATGCAGCGAAGCGGAGGCATGCGCCGAGGTGACACCGGGGGTGGAAGCAACAATGGGCAACAGCTACTCCCACGTGCTGCGAAATAGGACAGAAAAACCAGTCGATAACCCGGGTACCAGTAAAGAGCGGCCCGTGGCAGATGATAGCGTGGTAATCATTGCGGGTGATTCTAACATGAAGAGGAGCAGCGCTGCCATAGTGGAAAGGGTAAAGGGGGATAAGCGTGTGAAGGTGGGGTGTTTCCCAGGACAAACGATGCAGTCGGTGATGACTGCAACGAAGGGGCAGCTGGCCTTGTCTAGTAAAGCTAGAAACGAAACCTTGTAGTGATTTCCGCGGGGCTTGACGATGTTCTAAAGGGAGAGGAGGGACAACTTGGCCGGGAGATAGCGAAGGGGGTAAAGGACCTGCGGGCGACGGCCCCAAATGTGCGCATTGCAGTCTGTAAAGTGCCGGAGGTGATGAAGCAGGGTGTGCACACCGAACGGGTAGTACTCGCTGCTAACAGCGAGATCGGGAGGTGCGGCAGGGAACTTGGACTTGAAGTGATAGACCTGAACAGGGTAGTGGGCAGCATCGGACATAAGCAAGCTTTTCAGTGGGACGGGATTCACTTCAGCCCCAGGCTAGGAAACGAGGTGGGGTGGCGCTTAGGTGGGAGAGCGGTAGCTTTTTAGGGGGCCCCGCGCAGCTAAGGAAGGCAAACTAGGAGACAAAGGGGAAGCCAGAGACACATGCACACTCAACGCTGGGAGACAGCCAGGCCTACAGCTAAACGGAGAACCTACGGACATAACTGAGAGCGTTGACAGAAGCCATTTAAGTGGAAACAATGGAGAAAACAATTCTGTAAAAGACAAAAACAGACCCCGTAAGCGGAAAGGCAAAAACAAATGCAATAAATATTTATTCAGCTACATAAATATGCAGGGAGGCAGAAAGCCAGATAAGTGGGTGGAAGTTCAAAAGCAACGTGAACGGGAAGGAACAGACGTGTACGCTTTAGCCGAGACTCACCTCCGGGACCTAGAAGCCCCAGCTATCATAGACCATTAGGTTAGGGAAGGTTGCAACAGGACCACAGGAATAAAGAAAGGGGGAGGTGTTGGCATGCTCATTAAACATGGGACCGACTGGCAGAGAGTGCATGAAAGTTGTAAAGAGCATCTATGGGTTAGAGGCACCATAGAGGGGAAAAACACATGGTTAAGAGGGGTGTATCTGTGGACCGCAAGTAGTGCTAGGGAGGAAAATGAGGAAATGCTAAACTGTTTGAGAAGAGATATAAACGAGTTCAAAGATTCGGGCGAAATAATCATAGTTGGAGATATTGTCACGAATCCAAGGACGACGCAGTTGTCTTGCAGGAGAAACAAGTGTATTGGAGCGAACTTGTGCTCCCCTAACAACTCAAAAGAATACAGAGGCGGCGAAGCAGCGGTCAACAAAGTGACTTGCGTCAGCGAGCGTCGCAGAATCGAATGCCCCGGCGTCTGCTCTGCAGGCCTTTTATCTTTCGGCGAGCGTGGTTCTGGAACCGTCGATTCACATGAGAACATTGTAGATGCAAGAAGATTATTCCGGGATGTTCACGTTAGATCGGAATGCTCTCCCTATCAGAACAAATAACACAGGCGGCACAGAAAGAAAGAATGGAACACGCACTTCCCTTGGCACGGAGATAACACAGACCGGCGCAGCCGGGCGGTAAAAGCAAAACACAAATAAACAAACCCAATGCATGGTTCGAGGCATTACCCCCCCCCTCTAAGAGTGCATCAACCCGATGCTAACATAAGCGACAGTCCGAAAATGAAAAAAAGTTCGTCATCGTTCGTAGAATGGTTTTAAGCGAACCACGTGGACGACTTCGGGCCGCGTACGTCGTCGTGATGTTGCGGAGTCACCATCGGGGATCATTCGTAGGTACGTTGGCCAACACGTCGCAGAATCTGGTAGGGTCTGAAATACCGTCGCAGAAGTTTCTCGCTTAGCCCGCGTCGTCGGATAGGAGTCCAAGCCCACACACGATCCCCTGGTTGGTACTCGGCGTCTCGGGGTCAGAGGTTGTAGCGGCCGGCATCCACCAGCTGCTGGTCCCTTATACGAATTTGAGCGAGCTGGTGGGCCACCTCCGCACGTTGAAGGTATCCTTGGACGTCGGCGTTGAGGTCGTCGTCTTCTACATGCGGAAGCATGGCGTTGAGCATCGTAGTCGGTCGTCTTCCGTAGACAAGCTCGAACGGTGTCATCTGCGTAGTTTCCTCCGTCGCCGTATTGTACGCAAACGTGACATACGGGAGGACGTCTTCCCAAGTCTTATGTTCAACGTCGACGTACATGGACAGCATATCCGCAATTGTCTTGTTCAGGCGTTCTGTTAGTCCGTTCGTTTGGGGGTGGTACGCCGTCGTTCTTCGGTGATCCGTGTTGCTGTAGCGTAAGACTCCTTGCATCAGCTCCGCGGTAAAGGCCGTTCCGCGGTCCGTGATTAGGACTTCAGGGGCTCCATGTCGCAGCACAACTTGGTTTATAAAGAACTTGGCGACTTCTTGTGCAGTTCCCCGCGGAAGAGCGCCGGTCTCTGCGTAGCGCGTCATGTAGTCTGTCGCTACGACAATCCACTTGTTCTCCGATCGTGACGTCGGGAACGGGCCTAGAAGGTCCATTCCAATCTGTTGAAAGGGCCTCGATGGGACGGTGATCGGTTGTAGAAGCCCGGCGGGTCTTGTCGGCGGCGTTTTTCGTCGCTGGCAGTCCCGGTAACTCCGAACGTAGTGGGTGACGTCGGATGTAAGGCGGGGCCAGAAGTACTTCGCCTTAATTTTTGCAATAGTGCGAGCTGTGCCGAGATGTCCGGAAGACGGGTCGTCGTGGGACGCTTCCAAAATTTCGTCACGAAGGTCTGCGGGGATGACAAGTAGATAATTCGTTCTTGTTCCGGGGCTGAAATTCTTCTTCACGAGGACGGAGTTTTTGAGGCTGAATGCTGGTAAGTTACGCTTGAACGCTCTAGGCACGGCGATGTTTCATCCTTCGAGGTAGTCGATCATTACTCGCAAGTCGGGCTCGGCACGCTGCTGGGCGGCTAGGTCGCTCTCCGTAACAACCCCGAAGAACGCACTGTCTTCATCGGAGTCTTGTGGTGGTGGGTCGACAGGGGCGCGGGACAGGCAGTCGGCGTCGGAGTGTTTCCTGCCGGATTTGTAGACGATTGTAACGTCGAACTCTTGCAGGCGCAAACTCCACCGCCTAAGACGGCCAGATGGGTCCTTCAAATTGGCGAGCCAACACAGCGCATGGTGGTCTGTTACAACCTTGAACGGTCTGCCATACCCGTATGGGCGAAATTTTGAAATGGCCCATGTAATAGCCAGGCACTCTTTTTCGGAGGCAGAGTAGTTTTTCTCCTCCTTCGACAGACCACGGCTGGCATAGGCGATTACGTTTTCGCACCCGCTTTGTTTTTGGACAAGGACGGCACCCAAGCCTATATCACTGGCGTCCGTGGGTATATCCGTTTCGGCGTTTTCGTCGAAATGAGCGAGCACGGGCGGGCTTTGTAGGTGTTTTTGCAGCTCGCAGAATGCCTTTTCTTGGTCGTCTTCCCAGCTGAAAGCGGTGCTATCTTTCGTCAAGCGCGTTAGCGGCTCTGCAATGCGTGCGAAGTTTGTGACGAAGCGCCGGTAGTATGCGCACAGTCCAAGAAATCTGCGCACGCCCTTCTTATCTTTCGGCCTTGGGAAGTTCGCTATGGCTGAAGTTTTCGCCGGGTCAGGCAGGACTCCCGCGGCGTTGACGACATGGCCCAAAAACTTCAGTTCCTCGTACGCGAAGCGGCACTTTTCAGGCTTCAGCGTTAACCCCGACGTACGGATGGCCTCGATTATAGACTGCAACCTTGCGAGGTGTTCGTCGAAAGTCCGGGAGAATACCACAACGTCGTCGAGGTATACGAGGCAGGTGTGCCATTTCAGGCCAGCTAGCACAGTGTCCATGACTCTTGGGAACGTTGCTGGTGCCGTGAATAGCCCAAACAACATTACCTTGAACTCGTATAGGCCGTCCAGGGTTATGAATGCAGTCTTCTCTCGATCTCTCTCGTCCACTTCAATTGGCCAGTAGCCAGTCTTCAGGTCCATCGATGAGAAGTACCTCGCATGGCAGAGGTGGTCGAGGGCGTCGTCGATTCGTGGCAGGGGGTACACGTCCTTTTTGGTGATCTTGTTCAATCGCCGGTAGTCAACGCAGAACCTCAGTGTGCCGTACTTTTTCTTCACGAGTACGACCGGCGCAGCCCACGCACTTTTCGATGGCTGTATAATGTCGTCGTTGAGCATGTCGTCGACTTGAGTCCGGATGGCTTCGCGCTCGTGGGAAGAGACGCGGTTCGGTGACTGTCGGGTAGGTCGGGCTCCATCCTCGGTTATTATCCGGTGCTTCGCCAGAGGTGCTTGACGTAACTTTGAGTTCGACGAAAAACACTCGCTGTAGCGACGCAGCAAAGCCAATAACTTGTTCCTTTCTTCTTGCGGCAGCGCCCGATTCACGTCGAAGGGGTGCGGAAGCTTGAAGGTATCGTCGGGTGCGCGTTCAAAGTCGGCGACTGCTATCACGTCACTTGCTTGTTGAGTTTCTTCGACGAACGCAATTGCAGCGCCCTTGTTTAAATGCTGGTACTCGTCGGTGAAATTGGTGACCAAAACGTGGGATTTGCGCTGCTTAAACCGCGCAATGCCTCTTGCGACAGACACACCGCGGTCAAGAAGCAACCTTCGGTCACTCTCCACGATAGCGTCGACGTCGGGGGCAGCACCTTCACAGTAGACGTGGATCATCAAGCTTGCGCGGGGTGGCAGGGTGACGTGATCATCGGCGATCCTTACAGCTGCACAGTGTTCGGGGTTCGATTCCGGCGTCACGGAGTGGTCGGAGGAAAAAGTTATCGACTTCATCTGCAGATCGATTATTGCGCCATTGTCCGTCCAACGGCGCAGTCCGAGTCTCTTGTATGGGCAGCGACGGTAGATGTGGTCGGCCTCTCCGCAGTGGTAGCACAGAGGACGATTATCGGGAGTTCGCCATACGTCCGTCTTCCTCGGCGTCTGGTTTCGGGCTACCGGGGGTCGGGCGGGTGACAGTGGGCGGCGGTACGGCGGGGCCTCTTGACGGCGTGTTGGGGCAGGGCGGGGTCGACGAACAGCCGCAGAGTAGGTCATAGCCTCGGGCTCGCGGGGTGCTTCGGACGGCACAGAAGTTCCCAAAGCCTGCTGTACTTCTTCCCGGATCACGTCGGTCAGTGAAGTGACTTGAGGTTGTGGTGTCATCATCGGGAAAAGTTTCCGCAGCTCCTCCCTTACCACTGCGCGGATAGTGTCGCGTAGGGAGTCGGAGTTAATAGTGCTGGCACCAATCGTCTCCGAAACCAGCGCATTGATTGGGCGGTCGTACTGCCTCGTTCGGCTTTCGAGCGTCTTCTCCACCGCGGCGGCCTCAGACGCGAATTCGGACACGGTCTTGGGGGGGTTGCGAACAAGGCAAGCGAAGAGCTCTTGCTTCACACCTCGCATCAGAAACCGTAGTTTCTTTTCCTCCGTCATTCCTGGGTCCGCACGGCGGAAAAGTCGCTTCATTTCCTCGACGAAGATTACGACTCCTTCGTTCGGGTGTTGCGCTCGAGTTTCCAGTAAAATCGCAGCTCGTTCTTTTCTCACCACGGTCGTGAAGGTCTTAGGGAACTCGCTTTTGAATTGCGTCCAGTCGGTCAAGGCGCTCTCGTGGTTTTCAAACCAAGTTCGAGCTGCATCCTCCAAGTAAAAGAAAACATGCCGGAAGGTTTCTTCATCGTCCCACCTGTTGAAGATCCGCACGCGCTCCAGCTTCTCCAACCATTCCTCTGGGTGTTCAGCGGGGGCTCCCCGGAACGATGGCGGTTCCCGGGCTGCTGCAGCATGATTGGCGACGTTGTTTCTTGTACCATGGTGTTGGTTGCAGCGTTCCTTCTCTTGGGCCCTTCTGGCATCAAACCGAACTCGGGTGGTAAATCTTGCAGGCGGGGGCTGGCTCTTGTTGGACTGGCTTGGCGGCTTCCCGAGGTTGTAGTGGGCATGAAGGGTGCGTACCCAGCACCTCCACCAGATGTCACGAAGCCAAGGACGACGCAGTTGTCTTGCAGGAGAAAGAAGTTTATTGGAGCGAACTTGTGCTCCCCTAACAACTCAAAAGAATACAGAGGCGGCGAAGCAGCGGTCAACAAAGTGACTTGCGTCAGCGAGCGTCGCAGAATCGAATGCCCCGGCGTCTGCTCTGCAGGCTTTTTATCTTTCGGCGCGCGTGGTTCTGGAACCGTCGATTCGCATCGAGAACATTGTAGATGCAAGAAGATTATTCCGGGATGTTCACGTTAGATCGGAATGCTCTCCCTATCAGAACAGATAACACATGCGGCACAGAAAGAAAGAATGGAACACGCGCTTCCCTTGGCACGGAGATAACACAGACCGGCGCAGCCGGGCGGTAAAAGCAAAACACAAATAAACAAACCCAATGCATGGTTCGCGGCAATATCAATGCCCATATAGAAGGTTTGGATGAATAGATAGACCACAACGGTTCTCTAGTGATAGATCTATGCCAGGAAAACCGGCTTGTAATAGTAAACACGGAAAGCAAGTGTAACGGACAAATAACGTGGGAAAGCGGTAACAGACAGTCCAGCATAGACTACAGTTTAGTATCCGAGACAGTATACGGAAGGCTGCGGGAAATGAGGATATATGAAAATCGAACAGACAGCTTAGGAAGCGACCACAAGCGGCTTTGCATGCACTTTGGAGGAGCCACCCGGACAAATGCAGAAATAGGTACAATAGGAGGAAATAATTTGAATAATGAGCAGTTAAAGATCATCGCTGTTGGATTGGAAGATGAAATCAATAAATACCCAGGCAAAAATTGGGATTACGCGAAATGATTGCGTTCATAAAGGGTAAGATGAATGAAGCAAAGGAACGAAACCGATGGAAAGGGAAGAGAAAACCGAGAAGCTGGTGGAATAAGAAAATAAAAGAGGCTATTGACCAGCGAAGAAAGGTGTCGAGAGAACATAAAGAAGCAAAAGAACAGGTATGGAACCGGAGGTAGTGGAGGAAAAGTGGTATGTCTACCGTGGGAAAAACTAGAAGTGCAGAAAATGGTGGAAGCAAAGATCAAGCAGAAACGCGAACAATGGATGGCAGAAATACGGAAGAAGGACAAAAGCGCATCCAAGAAGTTTTGAAACCATGTAAAATCACTAAGCTCAAAAAACGATAACCATCAAAAATTCCTTATTGATGAGGAGGGGGAACGTTTAGCAGGAGAGCACGCGTTCGCGCGTATTCATCGAGTGATTAGTGAGAAGTTTAGGACAATAGTGGTAGGGAAACCTGCACCGATAACATCAGTGCTACTAAAGACTGCGGAAAGTGAAATAAGTTTGAGCAACCTTGATTGGAAAAAAGCAGAGCAAAAGGTTTTCCCCCGGACAGCAGTTGGCCCAGACGGAATACCAATGCAACTGATAAACCTACTTGGACCTAAAAGTGAGGAATCGTTTATGATGGAAATAGATAAGGTGATAAAAGCCAAACAAATACCAGAGAACTGGTTAGAAAGTAGGATGAATTTAATATATAAAGGCAGAGAAACAAAGCCAGTATTGATTCATACAGACCACTCACAGTAACGTCAGTGGTGTATAGGTTCGTAATGCAGGCGATAAAATCAGAAATTCTAGCATGGATGGAAGAAAATGAAATACTTGGGGAACTGCAGAATGGATTTAGACAAGACAGGCTACTGGATGACAATCTGTTCGTGATAACGCAATGCATTGAAATTGCGAAAGCACAGAATAGACCTCTATGGATTACGTTATTGGACATTAAATGAGCATATGACAAGGTAAACAGAGAACAACTGTGGAGAATGCTGAAACTCCAGGGATTCGATGACGAGTTAGTACAGTTCCTTATAGCAATCTATAACGGCAATAGAGTGCACCCTAATTGGGAAGGACAGAAATGCGCCCAGCAGGTCAACATCCATCGGGGACTGAAACAGGGATGCCCTTTGAGCCCAATACTGTTCATGCTTTACATGGCAGGGTTAGAAAAGAAACTGGAAGAAAGTCAAGTAGGGTTTAGCCTAACCCATATGCTTCAAGGCGGTGTGGTACAACAGCATATTCCGGGAATGTTATACGCAGACGACATTGTTCTTATAGCTGATAACCAAACCGATATGCAGCGGCTAATAAATATTTGCGACCAGGAAGCCACTGACCTCGGGTTAAATTTTAGTGCACAAATATCACGAATAATGGTTTTCAATGACGCTACCACCGACGTAGTGTCTATCCAGCAAGGCGAATTACCTAGAGTGAAGGAATTTAAATATTTGGGAGTGTGGATAAACGAAGGGGATAACTACTTAAGTACTCACGAGGAGCAACTTAAGGTTAAGGGAAAGTGAAACGCAGCTATTATGAAGCATAGAGCTCTGTGGGGGTATAACAAATATGAAGTAGTCAGAGGAATGTGGAAATGAGTAATGGTTCCGGGCCTCACGTTTGCGAATGCTGTACTCTGCTTAAAATCAGACGTTCTATCAGGCCTTGAAGTAAACCAGAGAACGGTAGGACGTTTGGCCTTAGGCGCGCATGGAAAAACAACTAACGAAGCCGTTCAGGGAGATATGGGCTGGGCGTCGTTTGAAGTTAGAGAAGCTCAGAGTAAAATATGCTTTGAGATAAGGTTGAGGGCAATGGATCAACGAAGGTGGGCAGCTAAGGTTTTTAGGTACCTATACTTGAAAAGCGTGGACACCAGTGGTTAAGAAAGACTAGAAGGCTAACGATGAAATACGGAAGGAACAGTGGGGAATCCAAAACAGCCAAGGTAACCAAAAAAGAGGCAAGGCAGATTTAAACGAATAAACGGAGGAAAAAAATGGAAGCTAAAACGTCGTTAGAGATGTACAGGGCTGAGAAGATGAACATCAGAAAGGAAAATTTCTACGATAATTCCAAGGGCAGTGCTTTGCTTTTTGAGGCAAGAGCAGGTTGCCTGCGAACAAAGAGTTTTGTGAGGAAGTATTCACAAAATGATGGGGTATGTGTGGTCTGCGGAAAAGAAACAGAAACTATGCGGCACATAGTGTTAGAATGTGAGGGTATCCATCCAAATCTACACGAAAGGAATATTGGGCTTTTAGAAGCCATAGTATTTAAGGGTATCACAGAGGAAGTTAACTTCAAGGCTGTCCAGGGGACGAAAAGAAGGTTAGAATGCTGGTGGACGAAAAGCAGAGAGGGGAATATCGCCTAGGACAGTTACCACCTGTAACAGGGAAAACAAAGTATTTCGGGCCTAATAAGCTTTAGTGCCTGCCCTAAGCAGCGCTAGTATTAAACCAAGAGTGTAAAACATGGTTATATTAGTTCTTTTTGGTAAGATGACATGTCATCACCCCGCTTCAAAGGGGAAACCAGTAGGAATCATCAATCATCATAATCTGTGAAGTGCGCTTTTTATTTAGAGAAAACTGACTAAAGAATTATGAATCATACCATCGTAAACGGCGGCTAAGTGTCCTAGCTAAGTTGCATGCCGCAAGAAAACGAATATAAATATAAAATATTGCAGTAAATTCAAAAAAGCATGAGCGCAAGAACATAACCAGTAGGCTGCACAGCAGGTGTACCCTGAACAAGGTATCAAACAAAAATATAGAAATGGTCAATTTCTAAAAATAACAGGCAAAAATCAAACACGGCGTCAATATAAAAATGCAATGACTGCTCTCGATTGTTGTCCATAATCCACCCTATGCGAAAAAAATATAATGGCTGTACCAACAAGCAAGCACCCGATGCCGAAAAGTTTCCGCACCCAAATGTCCGCGCACCGGAATGTCCACACCGAAACGTCCTGCTCCGAAATGTCCTGCACCGATTAAATCAAGCCCAAGAAGCAGAACGCGATTAACTTTTCACCGTACAGTGACATATCTTGGTTTCTGTGCTATTCCTCGAAGCTTCTGAGACAAGCGGACTTCATGACCTGATCGTTTGGTTGATCAGCTCAGCAAAAAGCAAAAAGCTTCAACACAGTTACGCGAATTCCGGCAGCGAAGACAAGCACCAACTCAGGCCCCGCAAAGCCGTAGAGAGGAGTGGGGGAAGCTGCCGAACCATCGCCTAACACCGCCATGTCGCGGCGCGTTGCGGAGTTGGCCAAATTACAGGTTTTTGCTGGGGGACGCGACGAATGGGACGGCCGGAGCAACGGCGCGCCGCCGGCAGCCGATAGCGGAGGCAGTGTGCACGTGGACATAGCTTGAAACATGCCCCTAGATGGCGCAATGCGTCGCTTGGCCGTGGTGACTAGGAAACGCCTATACACGTTCCACTAGCTAGGTTCCACGTTCTACTTGGAACGCACGTGGAGCACGGCCACGCCGTTCTATAAACCTTGAAGTCGCCCGCCTAGATTCACGCGCGTCACCGCCGTACTGCAGCGCCGGCATCGAGAGCCCGGCCTGTAGCAGTGGAACGCGGTAAATTCAAATCGCATTGAGCAAACCGTTGGCGTGTTTACCTTGGGTTGAGCACGACGGTACAGGGACAGCATGAGAGGTCAGCGGAAAAGCAAAAGGGGGCATTTCCTTGGCAAATGTCTACAAAGGGTATCGTATTTTGGCGACATTTGCAACAAAAGTAGCAAATACGCTGTCATTTTTTTCAGTTTGTGTTTCCGACCGAACATAACCATGATTATTACCCAACACTAACGGGCGTTTCTGTGTGCGCAAAAAACCGAGAACGGCTTACAAATACAAGGGCAAAAACGCAATAATGACTTCTATGAAGGTATTTCTCCGGATCAAACAGTTAAGAACAAAAAAATCAACCGTCCCCTTTACTTCGCTCAAAATGTGAAAAGTAAATAATCTCCCTGACACCTATGCCACAAACTGTCCTTCCTTGCTTCTCCTCCACTCATCAGCAGATTATCTGCAATTTCCGACGATGCGCAAGTTGGGTACACAGGTGAATTGTCCTGAGCTATATTGAAAGTAAATCTTCGGCTAAACGCCAAGTTCAGGCGTGGGCGGTGTTTTATTTTAGAGACCACAAGATGAGAACACGTTAAAAATATAATCCACAGTACGGGTCAATACCGAAGAGGTTGATGACTGCCGTGTGGATCCTGCCAATCCAACAGTCATGCAGTCCACCCAGTTGCAAAGATAGGGACTTTGGTGTACGCCCTGTGAAAGAATGCTGGGTCATTTAGAGGAGCAAGTTGCCTTTGCTAGTGGTTGTGCCGGGTCGCATGTCGCCTCGTCTTCCCGGGTCACCAGGAACCCACTGATGACGATGTGATGACCCTGGTGCACTGCCGTTCAGTGATCTTTGCTTGTTTCGCTTTCAAGCTGACTGCGCTTGTTCCACAGCATTAGGACGGCCTATAAGGCGCCATGCGAGTCAAGGTACATCACCCATTTCTGTGGAGAACTGTAAAACCTAGCCTTAAAGACACGAACACGAGAGAGAGGAGACAACACATATGCTTGGACTAGCAACAATTTAATGAATAAAAATCCCGAAGGAAAATCAAGGTGAGGGCATGCGCCGTAAAAACTAAAAAAAAAGGTCAGCTGATGACGCTGTTAGAAATCGCCTCTTTTTCAAATATTCAGATTCTTTACGTGATACTGTTAGTGAGGGAACACTCACGCACTTATCATAACCGTGCTTACGCATTTGGTAAGCTTTAAAAAGCTCCCGCTCGCAGTTTGTGGTTAACCTACCAATTATTTGTGTTTTGTCAAACTGGTGGCTGCATCCACAACTTCGGCAATGGGCAGGCAAATTTGCCCCTCCGCCTGACGTTACCGAAGTTTCATGTTCTTTTAAACGAACCTTCAGACAGCGTCCCGTCGGCCCAATATACACTTTATCGCACTTCAGCGGTATGCGGTAGATAACATTTGTTGTGGACTTCGTGAATTTTGTGGATGGCGGGCTGTGCACATGTGATGTTGTTTGCGGTTTTCAATTTTGGGACACAGGCTTGCCAGCTTACACAGTGCCGAAAACACTGCGTGTACCCCACGTCTGGCGGCCACTTTTTTGATATTGTGCGAGATCTTGTGAATGTACGGGATTACTTCCAGTTTCTGATGGTCCTCAAAAAGCACGTGCCTGCACCCTCCCGCCCGTATCCTTTCTCATTTTGTTCAACTTAGTTTCGGCTACCGACTTCAAAACAGCACCAGAGAAACCAGCCAATTTTAAACGCTGAACTTGTTCGCTAAAACTTTGTTCCATTGAATAGTGACAGCTTTTTCTAAGGGCGTTGCTAAAACACAGTGATGCTAAGCCACGCGTGACTAACTTCCAAGACAAAGGGTTTAAAAGGGCAGCTCAATTCAAGAGTTTTGTTTTCTGAATTGCGGTCGAATAAGCACTTTAGACTTGTAAAACTTCCACAACGAGGCCTTGGGGGTGATAAGCGTTTAGAGAAATGCAAATTGTATTGCTAAAGAATTGCAATCTGTATTGTTCTCATCGCGAACGAAGGCTCCAAAAAATTCTTTCCCGGTACCTTGCTCTGCTTAGCCTGTAATTGAAAACACTCTGGGCAAGCCTCACATGTTTTCCGGGTAGGGGCGCATGAAATCTGGCCTCAGCTGGAATGCTTCATCCCCGAGAAACAAGTGAGGCACAACCTTAAGGCTTCTTGGCAGACGGGATGGCACAGAGAAGACCAGGGCTTGGTCTTGCAACTGCCTTCCAAATGAAGTCGCCTTAAGTACTCCGCCGTCACTGTGCCGGCCAGGGGCACCGACGTCTACCATTGTGAACCGATAGCTGGCGTCAGCAATCGCCATCAGCACAATAGAAAATGTGCCCTGGAATACATGAAATATTATTCGCATGAGAAAAGGCACACACCAGGTTCTTGCGGCAACAACACCGCAAATAAATTGTACCCTATAATTGTAATACTTGCTCCCAGATGTCGAATGCGCCTTGATTTGAACATGTTTGCCGGCCACTGCACCGAGGCAATTTGAAAAATTCACACGTGTGCTGACATTTTCAGTAACATTTTGCCATTTGGCAAGCCGTGGCACCTAGGTTGAACCAAGAATAAGCACTTTTCACGAATTACTTCTCTTGGCATGGCGTCAGTCAAACTTAAGTATCTTTCCTTCTGGTAAGAGCACTTAATACATTGTACGCGTATAATTTGTTCCACAAAAATAACATAAACAAAAATTAGCCCAGCAATACTCACGAGTAGGTACAGCGGCTGCTAGCGCTACCAGAGCACTCGACCCGTTTCGTGCACAGCGCGCCTACATATCGATGGTGCAATGCGAAAACTCAGTGCAACCTGCTTAAGGGCACTTCCAGAGGAGTGGTACCTGCGCACAACGAAAGTATTCGATTAGGTGAAAAAGTATGAAAAGGTGTTATTCATGGTGCAGTCAATGCTGTACCTGAGGGTGATGGCCAGGATCTTTTCTGCACAAAGCGGTTCCAGCACAAAAATACCTTCACCAAGTCCTTTTTGACAAGCTGCAGCAGTTCATCGAACTTTGTCGGTGTCATTCGGTAGTAAATGAAGAACATGGTGAAGTCCTGCAGTTAATGACTTGGAACCACAATGATCGGAGTAAAACCAGAACAACGAAGAACGATTAAATGCGGAATGAATTGTTAGCAATTTGGAGCTCGCGAACGTGCACTGTCGTTGTTTAAGTTATTCCTTGTGTTTTGTTTAGCTTCCAAAAGCTAGTTAACACAGCAGATCTGTGGCCCTCACCGTATTACAAAGGCTATACGTCACTTCTCTTTAGGACAAGAAGAAAAATTGCCCCCAATAACAACCGTAACACAAGGGCAGGATCGGAGGTGGGACGGCGAAGAATGACATAATCTTCCTTTATTGACTAGCGCTTGGGTGTAAATTCCGGTTTCTCGCTGAAGTCGGGGATAAAAACACGCAGCGCGGATGCTCATGCCGTGGAACAGATAGAGGTTCAAAGAAAGACAGTGCTAAATCAAATAATTTACAAGGGTGACGTACCGCACCAAGTTACTGCGTGCTATTTACATCTATATCTACACTTCATGATCTACCCGGACAAAAAGACCAACAAGACTTTCTTGTAGGGCTGACAGCACGCCTGTGGGGCCAATAAAAAGTTCCGTCGGCACTCTATCGTCAAATGCCTAGTCTTCCAACAGAGAGTTCAACCTTGATGGCGTTTGTGGGGCCAATAAGAAGCTCTGTCGGCACTCTATCGTCCCAACAGCGTAGTCTTCCAACAGGGACTTTAACCGTGATGGCATTTACCAGCTCGCCAACACGATCAGTGAACGCAAACAGACGCCTTTTTCGCAATCAGCGGCGCGAGCGCGCCATCAGACAGAACCGACAGACGCCATGAAACTGCTTTTTAGGGCCTAAACAGCAGCGTCTATGTCTGGCATAGACGATAGACGTCAACGTTTGTGTTCTGATTTTTACCTTCAATAAGTAACAGCCAGACGAGGGATAACATAACGATGTGAAGATATGCTTTGGCTCATACCACGGCAAGTACAATCGTTTGTTGCTGCAGCCTCGGTTGCTCCTCGTCCACAACAAACTGAATCGGCTGTAGAGCTTTCTTCGAGGGCGTGTATGCAGGGGTTCTATCTTCCTTTTTTGCGCAGGCCGCCGGGGGCGGTCGTGTAAAATCATTTTCGCTCGTCGCTGCCGTTATGCCTATCCGTTTGCTGTACCTATTACATTCCCGCCACCGCATGCTTCGGCCGATTTCTAATAATCCCCACTCGTTACAAACTAAGAGGTTTTCGCACTCTTAGCAGTCGTTTTACACGACGGGTTTGATGAGTCTGACATGCCAGGAGTGACATCGCTTGTCGTATTAGCGCGACGTTGCTGATCTGCAAGACGGTGCCGGACAAACAAGCGTTATAAACGCCATAATTCTAACAGCACATTCCATTTTATTCGTGGCTACGTGGCTTGCGCAGAAAAGGTCGGGTTGACTGCGATAGCTATTTTTAAGTCAAATAAGGGAGCTTTGGCTCAATGGCTTGCAGGGCTAGCAATGCGGCCTCGTCTGCAAGACCGGCGCGTGAGAAACAAGCGTTAGGACAGGCAGAATTTCAAAAATGCAGCATAAACTAGACACAGGCGACAATATTTGTTGACAACTTACTTAAGTATAGAGTTGTTTTAGGCGCCCCAACACCGCCCGCCGAGATAGCTGAGGCCTAACGCGTCCGTTTACTGTTTTGTAGGGCACTGGATCGAATCCTCGTCGAACCTCGCTTCACTTTTTTTCAGGTGAGGATTTCATAAACTCTTTTTTAGTACCAGGGTAAGCGCCTGTTCCTTGCTTTCCATCCCGCCGACATTTACCACCCTCTTCCTAAACCCAAAGTAGCTCGTTTTTTCGAACCTTCTCTCTTGAGAAGCCCGCCGTGAAAACAAACCAAAACAAACGTCAAAACCTGTTTACAATATCAGTATATATGTCAGGTACATAATGTGTATTCACTTTTGCGTTTAACAACCTTAAATTTAGGTTATAAACACATGGCAGACTTTGAAAGGAGAAAGATAATTACCAATATTACAGTACTAACACAATTTCCGTCAAACTTAGAGGTGCTGCTTTTGAAGTCTGGCAACTATCTCGCACTTTTTGTGTGTTTTTTCATGGCGTTTTGTGCCGAGTGGTTGCTGGCGTTATTTGGTCAGTTTTATCTATTTCAAGCCTAAATCATAGTTATAAACACTTTATGAGTGATGTCTATCCTTCCAACCTACGCGTGTGTTGAACATGGGGACCCCGCAAGAACGATCATCGCCGCATAAAATACTGGGCGTCAAAAGTGGATGACATTGCATCCGAACAAAGCGTGTTGGTGTCCGCGAGATTAAGACGACAGTGAAGGAGAATTCTACGTGGGAAACATCGTTTTTTCTCGGGTAAGTACGCATTTTTTATTATTATGTATTTGGTTGGCACGAGTTATGGGTCAGTGGTTCGCTAGAGCCTCATCTCATTTGCTCTGAGAGCCTAAGTGATTTAGCATACTTGTTTGGCGCCCAGTCCACGGTTTCCGCAGAAGTCCGCATCAATTTACACTGAAGCAAGGCCTTGGCTACGATGCTCGCGCTGTAGTACACGGCTGCTAATCATTTCACATCACGCAAGGTTCTTTCACACCGGGGCGTTTGTTTATGTGCCTCTCAAACAGTGCCTTTGCGGCCTCAGATCGCAGTCGCAATTTCGCGTGAGTGGCACGACGCCCTGATCAGTCATCAGTCGTGAATACCCGTGGTATAACAAGAAATAACACGAACAAAAAGTTCCCTGGAAGTGCATGCGAAAAAGCGTACACTTGATTCCGTGGCTGGCGTCTCAGGTGTTGTGAGGTCGCACCCCTACCGGAATTCCGTGCAGTGCGCTTCGCAGCTATTGTATAGTCTCGCGAGACCGGCTGCCGCCGTTGCGACCATACGCCTCGCGGTCTTTGGGCAGCGATATGCGTGCCGTTCTCGTGAAGCCCGGCTACAGCGTCGGGAAATTGCCGTACTCGCTCGCCAACGTGCAACGACAGCGTACGCGTCGACCGGGTGCTGGCGGAGTTGTGCTGGAAGAAAAGCATGTAAGAGATGAGGACGCAGGAGGTCTAGTTAAACAGATGAGAATATACAAAGTGCAAGGGGAAGATAAATAGTATGCAAGGGCAGGAAACAGTGAGAGAGTTCGGGCAGCGCGTCAGCGAGTGAATACGGCAATTTCACGACGTCTGACGTTGCCGAGCTTCACGATTCCGGAACGAATATGACGACGCCCGTCTGAGAGTTCATAGAGGTATAGAAATCACATACGTGCAAATTGAAGGTGCAATGCGCGCATGTGGCCTCGCAGGGAGTTAGCATAGTCTCGGGGTAGTGGGGGAGATTTCACAACGCCTACGAGACGCCGGCCGATTCCGTCAGAGTAGCTCTCGGGAAGTCTGGTGCTTGATATCAGAGGCATATGTATTGTTTAAATTAGCGCAGAAAATTGAGCGAAGTCGCAAGTTTTCATTTTCGCAAAACCGCAGGCTATACAGAAACTGACAAGGAAGCTGTAGGCACTCACTCAACTCGATTTATATTGGAGAATTGAACGTGCAGATACAAATCAGACATTGAAATGAAGGAGCCTCAACTATCACACACCAGTTTTGATTGAAAGCAAGGGATACAGATGAGCTGCTAGTATGCGTTCCATGCAAATTAGCTCAGCAGTGAGCTTTGCATATCACCCGCCGCGGTGGCTCAGTGGCTAAGGGGTTGCGCTGCTCAGCACGAGGTCGCGAGTTCGATTTCCGGCCGCGGCGGCGGCTTTTCTGATGGAGGCGAAAAGCAAAAACGCCCGTGTGTACGAGATTTCAGCGCACGTTAAAGATCCCCAGGTGGTCAAAATTAATCCGGGGCCCTCCACTACGGCGCGCCTCATCGCCTGCATTGCGTCGGCGCGTTAAACCCTGCAATCAATCAAGCTTTGCATATATCATGTATACCCTACTCACAGTACTTGAGGGTCGAATAAATACATTCTTACTGTGACCTAAATTTCACTTGGGGTGTTGCAGGAATGTTCTTTTTAGTGTCTTGAAGGTTACTGTCTTTAAACAATTAAAAATCTACTTGGTGTAAGCATTCGTGCTTTGTGTGTGCTCTTCTTGTATTTCAACAAGTGTCAGCACACTCACAGATTATGCACCTGCAGGTGCTGCTGCTTGCTGTCCTGGGTCGGCTGCCTTCCAGTTCAGTTTCAAAGGCTTTGCCATGGCCTCCCTTGGCCAACCGTCACTGCACCTGCTGTACCCAAGTACTGCGTGGCCTTTCGTTGGTGCTCCATACGCTTTGCTGCCAGGAATGGTGATTCCTTCATCCATCATCTGGCCGCTTGGACCACCCGTTCAGAAGTCAGCGCATTTGCTCGACACATCGGTTCAGGCACTGCTGCCATATGGGTGCACCAACCAATTATGTACTTTCATGTTAGTTATTGCGTGTTGTGGAACCTGCCATGATGTCTACCTTTTAGCAGTGCTGTGGCCTCGGATTATTTGAAACATTTTCATGAAGCAGTGCTGAGCGTTCGGAGCGTGTCTTTGCTTAGCAGAGATATTGAAGAGAATCTGGGACCGATGACTGAAGGGCAAGAAGAGAAATTGAACAGACTCAAGCTAAGCAAACATTTGGGATCTTTCGATATGGTTTTGCTCTTGCAATACAAACTGGTGTGGAACTACTTTCCATTTTAAGTAAGATAACAATTTTATCTACTTCAGATTATACTGGTATTAATCATACTATACCGAAAATTACATCCCGAAGTCTGTAGTATTCTGACAGCGCTTTTTTGTAGTCTCTCATGACATTCACTATTCTCAATGAGTGGAAGATAGCCGAGGTAGCACCAATCTTTAAATCAGGACACGGTACCTCATCAATAAATTTCCCTAACAAGCACCATATGCAAGGTCGGGGAGCATTTCATCCACTCTCAGGTCACTAATTATTTATAAAATCACAATATCAGGATATCACCACGGTTTTTACAAGGGTTACTTGAGAAATACAACTTTCAAGATTTGTTCACGATCTACATTGATCTATAAACACAGGCTTACAAACTGCTGCAGTTTTTCTCGATTTTTCTAAAGCATTGAGCATTGCACACCACAGACTACTTCTCAAACTTCACCCTGATGTCCTCACTCGAGTGAAAGATTTTCATTCTTCTCAAATGCAGTGTACTTCTCCTAATAACTATATACTTCTTTTGCTCGTGCCACTTTGTTTTCCCCCCAGGCAGGTTGCTTGTTCCTGTCTATCTTCCATGTTGCATATCCTCCCATGTAAGTCTATTTGCAAATGATGTTGTAATTTATCACACAATTTCTTTCAACTACTACCGTCAATGCTTTCAATCTGATTTTAACACAATAAACTCCTGGTGCTGCAGATGGCTAATGTCGCTTATCTCTAAAACAAAGTGCGTGACTTTAACGCTGGCAAGTCTTGAATTGTAAATTCTTACTTTATAAACAACAGCCTGATTACCTCTTGAGACAAAGGTGTTTTGGTAGGCCGGTAGGAGAGGGGGGATTGCATGGCGTATTTCAAAAGGTAGATCGATTGGGAAAATAAGACGTGTCATAATATTTTCATTTGCACTCCAAAACTCTCTTTATTTCATATGTTTAACCCACTGCATTGGCTAGGGTGGTGTGCTGTGGAGGCGAATGTCGTTTAGATACCGCTTGGTGGGGCCGCTTTTCAGATGGAGGCAACACGTAAAGACGCCCGTGTTTTGAGATTTCGGTGCGCACAAAAATACCCAGGTGGTCAAAATTATTGCGAAGCTTTCCCCAACAGTGCTACTCATATCCCAAGTGTAGCTTTGGCGTGTTAAACATCCGTTTTTTCATGTGTTTTGAATATTACCTGGTGCTATAGCAGGTGCAACATAAAGGTGAAATTATACATAACGTTTCCAAGAGCTAAATAACAAGGCCATAGTGAAGTGCGTTTATGTGTCTATCTCATAGCAGTAGTGAAAGGTTTTATACTCTGGTGCAGGTTAAGAACGGCACTGGCTCAAGTAGTGTAGTCTAGTGTTTGACAAAACTCCGCGAAGGCAGGTAAAAGCATTACTGCAATCATGAAACGTAGGTCACTGACCAAGTCAAGAAAGCCAATTAAAGGTTTGGTGCTTGTTCACGGTGAGCATGTGTCGAGGAAAACGAAGCTTTATATTGGGCATTTCGCGGCGCAATGAGTTTGCATAGATATGGTGCAGATTGCAATCCATTATGTTGATAATGTTGGGCGTCGTCTAAACGATGAGGGACTCGAGCAGTAATCGGAATGATAGATTGCACTCAGTTGTCAGTAATTTCGCCTTGTTCCCGTCGACCACGTGTCCCGTCTTCTCACGGTGCTTTGCCAGTGCACTTGTTTTTGCATGGCCCTTGTTCACTTCGTTATAGTGCTGCGTTAATATTTTTTTGCAGATTGCCTGTTTCGCCAATGTACACTGATTTGCATTCAGCGCACGGAATCTAATAAACACCACCCGGAAGCTTGGAGCGTGAGAGGGGGTCTTTCACGATGACAATGTCAGAACGCAGCTTGCTAGTGGGCACATGCACGATGAATGCACTGCGTGTCTTGAAAATGCGTGCGAGTTTCACTGATGTGGGGGACGTAGGTAACTGCTGCACAATTTGATGCAGTCCTCGTGGCTGCCTAAAGCATTATATTCAAAAAGAAGCGAAAAGGGCGACTAGCAGGAATCCGTATTGACATTAGCAGGCAGAAGCGTCCACAAGGCCTGTGTCAAAACGTGCTGCAATTCTCGTCCTACACATCAGTCAAGCTTTTGCACGCATTTTCAAGAAACACAGTGTGCACATCGGGCGTGTGCCCCTAGCAAGCTACGTTCTGACATTGTCAGCGTGAAACACCCCCTCTCACGCATCAATCTTCCAGGTGTTGTTTATTAGATTTCATGCGCTGAATGCAAATCAGTGTACATTGGCGAAACAAGCAATCTGCACAGAAGATTAATGTAGCACTCGGAACGAAGTGAACAAGGTCCATGCAAAAACGAAGCCCAAACCAGCCCTGACAACAGAGAAGGTCGCATCCCTGAAATGTATTGCATGTGATATCTGGCATCAGAACTCATAGCTAACTCATAATTTAGCAAAAGCAAGCATCCCCTAATATGAAACTTCTGGCACAATAAATGGTCTCACATTGGGCCTGAATGCCATTCATGAATAATTGTTTGCTGCGGGCCCAGCATGTGTTAGCTTACAAGAAAAAAAGCTGCAGGGTATTAGTTTATTCCCTAAAGTGTTGTACTGGCAACCTGTTTAGCAATATTTGTTACCCTTTTACCACATTGTCTTTTGTTCACAAGGTCATTGAACCCTTAAATATTCTCTCTATGCACAGCTCTTTTTTCATATTATGTGGCCAGGACTGCGTCTGCGGAGCCCACTGAAGCAAGGCTAAAGGTGGTGCCAAAGCACCTTTCGCAAAAGCATGGCGACATGCAACGCAAATAAATGAGTGAGCAGCACAAAATGAACTTCTCTATTAGTCAATCTCGTCATCGGACCTATAGCTTCACCAACAGACTGCATTAAGACCAACAGACTGCATTGAGACCAATAGACTGCATTCAGACCAACAGACTGCCATCAGACCAACAGACTGCCATAAGACCGACAGACTGCCATCAGACCGACAGACTGCCATCAGGCCAACAGGCTGCCATCAAACTGTCATCAGACCAACAGACCGATCTGTCGGATTTCCGGATTGGCTGTCAGTCCAACAGCCTGAATGTCTGTTCGGATTCCTCTTGGGATACATTGAAATTTTCGGGGACACGAACGGGTACTTACCGCAGTGTGGTACTCTCCCTCTGTTTTTTGTTGCTGCCATATTTTGTGCACCCTGTATCTGCGCTTTCTTTTCTTCTCTTCTCGTTCGATCAATTTCAGTAACTGTAATTTCTTCTTCTGAAGAAGGAGACACGGAAATACAGCCATGGAGAGCCAAGATCATGAACGAGGTCGACTGCGGGCCCGCGTACAGCCGATGCTGGTTCAGAGTGCCGCGAAGTCCGACGTAGATATTCTCGGATTCGACCACCAGCTGTCGTGAGGGTGCCCCCCGTATCTACGATAAACGACTCGACGTGCACACAATGAAGTGGCGGCGACCTGTGCAGCTGGGAATAAGCGACTTACATAAGCCGCATTCGGCTACTGTACACGGCCACCGAAACACCCATTGCGCGCATGCCTACCTAATGACCGTAACCATTCAGCAGAGGTAGTGACACAAGCTTTCCTCGTAGCTGGAGCAAACGATGGAATACAGACGATTTTCGCCCAGTGTAGCCAGACCACATTCAGATCACCGCTTTCTTTCAACTGCGGCGGACCATCTATATCGGAAACATAACAACCAGAGTAGAAAGTGTTTTTGAACAATAATGGTGCGCTTTCTTGTACTGTTCTATAATTTTACAAAAAAGTTGTATAGGTGTAGAGAGCTTTTTGCTTGTGATGCGCTTCAATTCGCTGCGTTTACCTCATCTAACCACACTCACAGCTGCCCAGCGGCGAGGCACCGGCGGACGCCGTGTTAAGATGGCTAGAATGGGGAGGGCTGAGTACGGCGGCGCCTTTCTTTGGCCGCGCGGGACTCCCTTGAACACCGATGACACCAAGGAAAATGTGGCGCTGCTTGTCGAGGTGCGGTAACCGCAGCCGGCCGCGCCGTGCTGCCCGCGCTCGCCCTGCCCTTGCCGTGGCCAGCTTCGTCGTGCGTTGTGGACCGTCCCGCGTCGTTCTCCCATTCTTGGCACGATGCAGTCGACAGCAAAGAAGACCGATCAAAACGGAGAAAACAAGCTAACTCGCGAATTCAGCGTAACACGTCTGCATGCTAAAGCGGCGGCAGAAATTCGCTAGTCAACGGGTGATGTGCCGCAGATTGCCTGCCAAGGGCATTCTGCTGTCCTGACGGCAACTGTTGTACGGTTTTATTGTATTACGAGGATAGACGTTATACTTAGGGTGTGAACCATCAAGGTAATTAGAAGAAACTTAATGCAGTGAAGCCTTGCGTGATGTAGGCTTAATTTCACAAATTCTTGTTTTTTTTTCTTTTTCAACAGCATTCGCAGCACTTGAATGGCGAAGCTCTTGTAGGTGGGTATTGCAGGACCCATAGTTAAGTTTCATTATCATTGTTTATTTGCATAGTTGCGGAGCTAGTAATTCATCGTCACATGCATTGAAGAAGTCGTCTTCTTCGCCGCGAGTAATAGATGCAAAGTCATCCTCAGCATTGCAGACTTCCACTATGCTCTTCTCATGCAGCGGTGGCGGGATCTACAAGTCGTCTCGAGAAGGAGGGGCACACTCCAATCCATCTGTCCAATTATCCATTATGGCTTATGCGGCGGTCCCGTGACCTCTCCCAACAGGTCTTTTAAGTTTGACATTGCGATAAAGTTTTTATCTATTTTTACATGGGCGGTAGCGCTTGACGACAGCGCTGTTTTTTATTATTATTAAAGCCACCGCGCGTACCGAAGGCGCTCAGTGGTCGCCGCGAGGCACGCGCTCTCGAGGGCTCGGCATTTTCTTTATCCTTTTCCTGCAACGGCGAACTTACGGCTTGTAAAACAGCTCCGCTGTTAATACTTGTTATTTTTCCCCTGTAAATATACTTTGTTTCCTCTTCCCCTGTAAGTACTTTTATTTTGGTCACCTGTTAGTAGTTTGTTTTCCTAGTTTTTTTCTTCTTCTAACTTCTTTTTGTTTCTCCGCTGTAAAGATTTTTTTTTGTTTCTTCACCTGCAAATAGTTATTCTCCTCTGAATAATTGTTGTTTTCTTTTCACCGGGAAATGCTTTTTTTAGTTTCTTCACCACCTCCCAATATAGTGTTCATCGTCTATACCCGCAAATAAACCGTTTTTTTTTCATTGTAAATGAACCATTTCATGACGAGACCAGATGTGTTGCTTTAATGTCAACTATAATTTCTGATGCGAGCGGGAAAAGTGCGTGCGGGCTGCCGGTTTGTTACGGCCAGGTAGCAAAAAGCGCTGCAGTGTCCGTCGAGACAGCTTCAGTTAATGACAGTTGGCAGGCTCTACGGTAGTGCCGATCTGGATGGCGGCGGCTGTATTCCGAGGAAGGCGAAATGCTTGGCCACATGTAGCGGCTGGTGTCAGTGCATATTAAAAAACCCCAACCTTTTTTTGTATAATAGAACCACTTCACGTAATGCGCAAACGCTTTTGAAACTGCAATGCGAACTGGGCCAGTAAAACTACATTTCACGGGTGTAATGAAATGGGCTCACAAAAATTTTTAGTGATAAATATTCGTTCTTTTACTCTTCCAGAAATCGCACGATACCGCAACGGGTTCGTTTTCACCTTGATGATAGAAATGCAGCCGACGCGATACTGGCGGTGCCGGCCATTCCAGCCGCGCGCCTTACCGCGCCTTGGTCAACAGCGCCGCCCGTGGCATCTGCGCGCTGTGGAGTCACGTTTCCGCCGCCGGTACTCACACCTCCCGATTCTAGCCACCTTAGCTGTGTCTTCGCCCCGTGTAGCGCAGCCGACGCAGCCCGACGAACACTCGGCGCTGCGCTGCGGCGGATTTTGCGTCGGATCAAACTTCGGCGTTGTTACGGGTTAATTTGCTCGCTTTACGGGGGATAGCAAACTTAGCAGGGCGACCGGATCGGTAGCCGTGCCTGGCGGGGTTTTGCCTCGGCACAACTAACGACGACCCGTTCCCCAAGGAACGACAGAGACTGACCTGCGATTCTCGAGTACGGGCATGAGCGCGTCGGGGCGGTTACGCGTGCGCGGAGACTGTCGAGTGCGGTGGCTCTCGCTCGGATTGTCTGGCGGGGTTTTGCCTCGACGCTCCTGGCTTGAGTCAACTAGCCGACGCCTCGGAAGTGTTTTGGGGCGTCTTTTATAGGGAGACCAGGGAGAGTTTCTCCAAAATGATTAGCCACGTCTCCTCTCTCCACCGACAAGACCAACACCCTCTCCGCGCCCGCGTGCCGCTACCACCATCTCTCGGGGCCCCGTGCAATCACTTTTTTTTATTTTTGTAACATCACATTCCCCAAAAAACTATTGAGCGTCCTCGCTCAGTATCTATCACTAGTAATACACGAACCCCTCTTGACGGGGTTTCACAAGCACTCTGCGTGGTCTAGTGTTCGTTGTTTCATCTCTTGATGCCGATGTTGTTTCTGACGTGAGTTCACCGCGAGCTGGAAAGTCTGGAAAGTCTATCGCGTCGAAGAACTCATCGTCGTCGTAATCACCGGCACCATCCCTTTCACAACCTACACTGATATCCATGTTGTCCGGTGTTAGTTCTGCGGTGGTTGCTTTCGACGCTAATTCGAATTCCTCGTGCGAAATCTTGTTGGCTGATAGTGGGCATCCTTGGGATGTGCTATCATAAGCTGTTTCCCTGGCGATAATTGGTTTCAGCCGCTCCACGTTGACCACCTCTCGCTTTCCCCGCCTGGACTCCACCTCCCAGTTATTCACAGAGGTTCGCCTCACTATTCGGAACGGGCCCTGATATGGGTGCACGAACTTGGTAGTTTTTCCTCGTTTGGACGTGGGCATCCGGATGTGGACCAGATCACCTGGTTTGAAGTCCTGGGTGCGCCTTGTCGCATCGTACCGCTCCTTGCTTTTTTCCTTGCTCTTGTACTCCCGTTCAGTAACGATACGTTTGGCTTCCTCCCAGTGCACTGCGATGTCTTCGTTGGACGTAGCTTGCAGCTCATGCTGCCCGAGCCCCAAAGTGGCATCGATAGGCAGAGTCGGCTCCTTCCCGTGAAGGAGGTAAAAAGAGGAGTACCCCGTGGTCTCGTGTACCGGAGAGTTGTAGGCGAAAATGACGTACTAAAGAAACTGGTCCCAATCACGATGATGTGCCGACACGTATTTGCTGATCATTACTGCTAGCGTCCGGTTGAACCTTTCGCACTGTCCATTGGTCTGCGGATGGTATGCCGTGGAACGGGCGTGTTTAGTATTGGGCAATTGGAACAATTCCTCCATCATCTCCGCTGTGAAGTGGCTTCCCCGGTCAGTTATGACCCGCTCCGGCGCACCATGTCTAAGGACTATCGATTCCACAGATGCTCTTGCGGCGCAGGCAGCCGTTGCTTCCGGTGTCGCCACTGCCTCTACCCACTTCGTATAGTAGTCCACCATCACCACAATGTACTTGTTACCGTCCTGTGATTCAGTCAACGGGCCCACGAAATCCATTCCGACTTGTTGGAAGGGGTATAGAGTTGGGGCCAGTGGTTGCAGCTCTCCTGCCGGCTTTGTGCTCGGAGTGTTCCGGGTCTGACAGTCGGGGCATGACTGCACGTAGTGAGTGATCTCAGCAAACATCTTAGGCCAGAAGTAGCGCTGCCGAATCTTTTTCAGCGTCCTCCTCACCCCGAGGTGGCCTGCGGTTACGTCATCATGGCATGAGGAGAGGACCTCGCGTCGTAGCGTTCTAGGCACCGCGAGTGCCAGCCATTTATCCGCGCCCTTGGCTCTTCGGTACAGAGTGCCGCCGATGAGGGAGAAAGGTTTTGCAACCCTCTTCATCTTCTTCCCCGTGGTTTTACTTGACCCTTGTAGGTGTAAGATGATCGGCCGCAGGAAAGGATCCTCCATTTGCAGTTTGGGAATGTTCTCTGCGGAGATCACAAATACAGGCAGTTCCTCCTCGTGGTCTGGTGCAGGGTCATAGGGCAATCGAGACAGCGCGTCCGCATTCATGTTCCTTGTCCCGGGTCGGTGCCTAAGTGTGAGGTTGAATTCCTGCAACAACAAACTCCATCGGATCAGTCGGCCATTCTGGTTCTTAGCCGTCATGAGCCACGTGAGGCTTGCCTGGTCAGTGACAACAGTTACGGGTGCGCCCAATATGTACGGGCGGAACTGTTTTGTTGCGTAGACCACAGCTAAGCACTCTTGCTCTGTTGTGCTGTAGTTCATCTCTGCTTGATTCAAGTTTCGGCTCGCGTACCCAACGACGAACTCCTCCATGCCATCCTTCTGCACCAGTACTGCGCCGATTCCATAGCCACACGCATCAGTATGGAGCTCGATGGGCAGGTCAGGGTCAAACAGTCGGAGAACAGGATCCGAGGTCAACCGCTGCTTCAATGTTTCAAACGACTCCTGGCACTCTTCGTCCCAGATGAACTTGGCGTCCATCTTTGTCAGCTCGTTCAAGGGTCTTGCGATGCGTGCAAAATCCTTAACAAACCTTCGGTAGTAACCACACAGGCCTAGGAAGCTCCGGACCTGTTTGCGGCTAGTTGGTGCCTTGGTGTCGTGAACGGCGCGCGTGTTGTCGGGATCAGGCCGAATCGTCTTCCCATCAATGATGTGACCCAGGTACCGTATGCTATTGAAAGCGATGCAGCACTTGCTAGGTTAGAGTTTCAGTCGTGCGTTGTCTAGGAATTGAAAGATTTCCCGTAAGTCCCGCAGGTGTTCTTCGGATGTGCGAGAGAACACGGCGATGTCGTCCAGGTAAGCCAAACAGGTCTTCCACAGCTGGTTGGCCAGTACCTTGTTTATGGTGCGCTGGAATGTTGCCGGGGCATTGCAAAGCCCAAAGGGAACCACGTTGAACTCGTAGAGCCCGGATCCAGTCGAAAATGCGGTCTTCTCTTTGTCCTGGTCTTTGATTGGTACTTGCCAGTAGCCGGAGGCCAAGTCCAGCGTGGTGAAGAATTGGGATCCCTGCAGTTTGTCGATGATGTCGTCGATACGTGGCAAGGGATGTACGTCCTTCTTGGTGATCGCGTTCAACTTGCAGAAGTCGACGCAGAACCACCAGGATCCGTCACGCTCTGCGTACTAGTACCACTGGTGATGACCATGCGCTGGTAGACGTTCGAACGACTCCCTTGGTTAGCATCTCCCTTATCTGCTCTTCTACAACCTTGCGTTCATAAGGAGAGCTGCGGTACGGGTTCTGCTGTATTGACCGGGCCGCTTCGGTGTTGATCTCATGTTGAGCGACGGTCGTTCGCCCGATGGGGCCCGATTTAGTGGAGAAGAGGTGCCCGTACTCGTTCACTAAACTCTGAAATTGCGTCTTCTTTTTGAGAGGCAACTGGTCTCCCAGTTTAACGTCCTGCGCCACATCGTCGGGGCCACTTGGTAAAGCCATGCTCAAGACTGTTTTCCCCATTGTAGTTGCTCTTCCAATTGTGGTGTTCTTTGGTATTAGCAATGATGTGCTCTCCATGTTAGCAACTCGTATGTACCCCACCTGGTTTTAACCAACTGTCAAGGTGCGGGCCACACTGGGGCATGACTCTTCTCTGGGTTGGTCTAGAGGCTCGACTAGGTACGTACCCGAGGCGGCTATCCGTACAGCGATGAGGGCCTCCGTTCTGGGAGGTAAGTTGAGTTCCTCCAGGCATTGTACTTTTACCGTGTCCGGGGAGTCCGCTGAGCCCTCACTCTTATGGTGCAACGGGAGTTGGTGTCCCTGTATGGTGATCGTCTTTTCTGGAAAGTCCACCACCATTTTCGTTGCCTTGTAGAAGGGTAGCCCGCACAACAATCCTGGTGCGGAAACCCGGGCAGCACTATGAAAACCGCACGCGCATTTACTTTCGGCCCGATCTGAACATTCAGGTCCACCTCCCCGCACGAGGTCACCACGTCACCATTCACAGCGCGCACCAGCACGTTAGACGGCCGCACGGTCCTGCCCAGTTTGGTGGCCAGGTTTTCCGAAATCACGTTCACCATTGCGCCGGTGTCTATTATGGCCTGCGCAGTTTGTCCATCTATCACGGCTGGAAGGCTGATGAGCTGGGTCTGGTGGAAGGTGGCATAAACAGAGTCCCATTGTGGTCCGGCGGGTTGGGCTCCGAAACCCAGGCCTACTGGTTTCCCGGCTGGCCTGAATTAGGAGCCTGACATGTTGCAGGTCCGGACACTGGCGCATTATGTGTCCCGTCCGACGGCACCGATAGCAGACAACTTGCCACCCCGGGGTTCTCGGCCCTCGGGGTGGAAATGGTCGACGGTCTCGTTGGCCAAGTCGATCTACAGCAGCCGTCAACGCCCGTAGGGTCTCCTGCATGGCTCCGAGAACTGCAGCCGTGCTCCTGTCGGGGCCCTCCTGACGGCTTGGTGCGTACATGATCTCGGGCGAGTTGCTCACCGCCCCGGTAGTGCTGGCTGATACTCCCAGGTCACGACCGAGCATCCCGTCCGGATTCCCCGCGTAGAAGCCCGGCAGCGGATGGGTTGGCATCGCCGTGAGAGCCTTTCGTGCCATGGCCCCAATGTGCGTGAGGCGCTGTAGGTGTTGCAGGAACTCCTGGGTTGTGCATGGGTTTGAGAGGGCCACCCGCTCCATCATTTCGGGCCGCAAGCCCCGCACCAGGTAGCGGAGTTTCTCCCCGTCTGACATATTCGCGTTGACCCGGGCGCAGAGCTGCAGCATGCCGGAGACGTACTGCTGTGGTGTCTCTCCAGGCTACTGGCGCCTCTCCTGTAGCCTGATGTACGCCCACTCCTGCACGTGGTCACCCGCGAACGTGATCTGGAGCGCCTTCCGCCAGTCATCCCAGGTCTCGGCTGTTTTCTCCCGGAGGGCGGTTACGTACCACCCCCGGGCGACGTCCTCGAGGGCGAACACCAAGTTGTCCGCTTTTTGTTTGTCGGTCCACGCCAAGGACCTCCCGTAGCGCTCATACAGATGCAGCCAGGCGTCCAGGTCCTCGTCCGCTCTCCCCCTGAACACAGGTGGGGGAGCGAACGGACGTGGCATCGCGTTTCGTGCGCTTGCCATAGCGAGCGCTTCCCTGTCGTTCTGGATGGTTCTGTTTCGAAGAACTTTTTCAAACGCCATCATAACCCGTACTACTTTTTGTTAGCTGTAATGTTCTTTTCGCACAACGCAAATAAATCTTCGAATCGCTCATGCACATTCCTTTTTTTTTGTTTCGTCTTCGAAGCGTGTCTTATATGCGTTGCCTAATTTTTCTTTGGCCTCGTTTCTACGCTCTCTGCGTTTTTTGCTGTTGATTTGCTTCCCGTTTTCCATCGTGAGCGCCTGTACCCCGCACCTCCACCATATGTGGAGGTGCGGGGTACCCCTTACCCTATGCTCCACCTGGTGCGGGGTACCCCTTACCCTATGCTCCACCTGGAGCCTGTAAGGTTTTTTATAAATAAATAATCACTCTCTCATTAATAATCTAAAAGTATCCACTTCTAGTGGCGTTGATAACATCAACAATAAGATACTAAAAAACACAGTAAACGTCACAAGTCAAAAATTATTTCATATTTTCAAACAGTCTTTAATTTCAGGCCAGCTACCCACAAATTGGAAGATAGCCAAAGTCATTCCCGTATTCCAAGATGGTAATAAAACGTCACATGAGAACTATCGACCCATTTCATTAACATGTATCTGCTGCAAGTTACTTGAGCACATCATCGCATCGCACATTTTCAGACACCTGGAGAAAAATAAGTACTTCCACAAAAATCAGCATGGCTTCAGAAAAGGTTTCTGTTGTGATACCCAGTTGCTTGAATTTTCCTCAGATTTGCATTTCAACTTAAATAATAACCAGCAAACAGACTGCATATTCCTCGACTTTTCTAAGGCATTTGACCGTGTTGCTCATTGTCGCCTCATTTCTAAATTATCAGCTCTCCGCATAGACTCATTAACTTTATCGTGGTTGCGAAACTTCTTGTCGCTTCGCCAACAGTTCACCGTCGTGAATGATTCTTCCTCAACTATAACTGACGTCACCTCAGGGGTCCCTCAAGGGAGCGTCCTTGGTCTATTACTGTTTTTAATTTACATTAACGACTTGCCCAATAACATTTCATCATGCGTGTGGCTTTTCGCAGACGACTGCATCATTTATCGTGTCATTAACTCTGCCCAAGATCACATTACCTTGCAAAAAGACCTCGACCAAATTTCTTCCTGGTGCGCGACTTGGCAAATGATGTTAAACACAACTAAGTGCAAAACTATCTCCTTTTCTCGTAAGCATACTCACTCTGATTTCACTTACCATGTAAATAACGCAGCAATATCACGAGCCACTACCTACAAATATTTAGGCATCAATTTCACTTCTACACTTTCCTGGTCCACTCACATTACTTCAATCTGCGCAAAAGCATCTAAAACTTTGGGACACCTGCGTCGTAACCTGCGTAACGCGCCACCAGCCATGCGCCAATTGTCCTACTTCACATTCGTCCGCCCGCAGCTAGAATTCGCCTAATCTATATGGTCACCTCATCAAAGCTACTTAATTAATCTGGTCGAGTCCATCCAAAACAGAGCCGCCCGTTTTATATCTCGGAACTATAGTCGCAATTCAAGTATCACACAGATTAAAATTGACCTTTCATTCCAACCACTACAAGTTCGTCGCATGATCGCTCTTTTGTGTTTGTTTCACAAATACGCCCATAGTGATAACCCATCCCCGCTCCCCCTCGAACCCCCTTCACGCGTCTCGTCACGTTTACACAATCAATTCAGCTTTAAGCGTATCTATGGGGAAACACTTGCATTCAATTCATCGGCTCTACCTCGCGCCATATCTCATTGGAATGAACTTCCGGACGCTATCGCTTCTATAAGAAACCGTGACAAATTTTGTGGACAACTAAATGCGCATTTTTCCTAATCTTTTTACTTCACATGTGTGCTTCCCACATACTCGATAACCATGCTTTCTATCTCTGTTTACACATTCCTTGAATTTTTTTTTGATTTGAGTGTTTATGAAATTTTGTGGGTACCTTTTCATTAAAAATGTATAATGATGTCCTGTTAATCTTGTTTATATTTCCCTTTTAGAATGTGTTGGCTATATGCCCCAAGTTCCTCTTTTTTGTATGCCCCCCTTACCCTATGCTCCACCTGGAGCCTGTAAGGTTTTTTATAAATAAATAAATAAATATGTTACGGGTTACTTTGCTCGCTCAACGGGGGATAGCAAACTTAGCAGGGCGACCGGATCCGTAGCCGTGCCTGGCGGGGTTTTGCCTCGGCACAACTAACGACGACCCGTTCCCCAAGGAACGACAGAGACTGAGCTGCGATTCTCGAGTACGGGCATGAGCGCGTCGGGGCGGTTACGCGTGCGCGGAGACTGTCGACTGCGGTGGCTCTCGCTCGGATTGTCTGGCGGGGTTTTGCCTCGACGCTCCTGGCTTGAGTCAACTAGCCGACGCCTCGGAAGGGTTTTGGTTGCGTCTTTTATAGGGAGACCAGGGAGAGTTTCTCCGAAATGATTAGCCACGTCTCATCTCTCCACCGACTAGACCAACACCCTCTATGCGCCCGCGTGCCGCTACGGCCATCTCTCGGGGCCCCGTGCAATCACTTTTTTTATTTTTGTAACAGCGTGAAAGTTCGCTCCATGTGTTCAGGCCTTTACGAGGGCAGCGGTGAGAGCTAAACCGTGGAGTTAGGCGGAAGCGTACGGCCACCAAAGGGCAGTCGGTCGCACCAAAGACCGTCGCTATCAGCGGACAAGCCAGCACATGCAGTGACTGCGTCCGGCGCGGCATAAAGCAACGTAATCGGACGCTGACGTTATATGTGCCACTGTATTTTCTGCTGCGCCGCTGCGAAGCGTTATTGGCAGTTGTCCAGTTTCCATATTACTTATGTATTTCCTTTTGGATGGATGGATGGATGGATGGATGGAAAGGACTTTATTGAATAAATCCTTCAGTAGGTAAAGCCCGGTTGTCGGGCCTGCCTCAACAGGGCCTTGCGTTGCATCCTCTTGGGCAGACCTACTCGACAGGTACCCCTTTGCGGAGTCCGTGCCTATCGAGTGACTTGAGAACCTGCTGCATGGCCCACTCTTGATCCGACTTGTTGGTTGAGGGGATCGCGATTTGGAGATCTGCGGGGTGGTCTGTGAAGCTGACGACGTCTTGTAAGGCTGCACAGTCCCATAGGATGTGCCAGCGATTGGCCGTACCTTGTTTGCAGATGTCCCTTTGTGCGCTGGGATAATTGTCGGGGAACATAGGATGGAGGAGCGCTGGTGTGAGCACCGACGCACTTTGGAGGCGTCGTAGGTGTACTGCTTCTTCCCTCCATAGAGATTTCTGGTGTGAGGGGCGTACGGTACTTTTTTTTTCTTTTGAATGTGTGTTTGGCATTTTTCTGTTGTTCCGAAATAAACCTGAGGTTTATTTTTTCTGTGTGATGGCAATGACTCAAGATGGGGTGAGACTCATGTCCGCGTCACACGTGAAGGAGGCTTGTTAACCTAAGGCACTGTACCAGTAAAATATTATCAGGACCAGTGCCTTTGTTTGCCCACGGTGACTAAGACCCTTTGGTTGTGGTATTTACATGGAAGCAATGTGCTTCAATAGAGATATAGAGAGTAGGCCGCCAAGGTCAAGGTCATTCCCTTTATCTCCCCACGTGCTCAGTCGTACCACCTGTTTACAATTTCCGGTATTCTTGAGAACTAAAGGGGACGTTTTAGTGACGTAGCGTGGTGCCTCCGGGGGATGCAAACTACGCCCCTTTTTTCACCCCTTTTCATGTGGAGAGGGGACAAGGGGAGGAGCAAAACGTTGCTAGGGAGGCAACCTGGGGATCAGTCTACTCTGTGCTGCGCCTGGACTCGGTCGTCTTTCTCAAACGGTTGGGTATCTGTCTGTGCCGTTGCTTTCATCATGCAGGTAAATGTTGACGCTATTCTCTCTTCCGCCAGGCAGAAGATAGAGGACCTGGATGACAGCCCTCGAGACCTGGGAATACGGCGGCGCCTGCTGCTTGAGAACCTGCTGCGGGAATGGAGCTGGGCAGGGAGTTCCGACAGCGAGGACGAGTCCAGCGGGAGCGGTAGTGGCAGCGAGGACGAGTCCAGCGGGAGTGGTAGCAGCAGCGAGTACGTGTCCAGCGGGAGCAGTAGCAGCAGCGAGGACGAGTCCAGCGGGAGCACTAGTAGCAGCGAGGACTAATCCAGCGGTAGCGGTAGTGGCAGCGAGGACGAGTCCAGCGGTAGCAGCAGCGACGACGAGTCCAGCGGTAGCAGCAGCGACGACGACTCTGAGTGCGAAGATGATGTGCCTGCGGTGCCTCCCAAGCAGACTTCAAGCCGAAAGCGGCCGGGAGATTTTGCAGAGGTTGCACACCATTCCAAGAGATGCCACCTGCAGTGCCCTTCGGACTCAGATGCCGCGCCCGAGGAAGATGACGGTGACCAGCAGGGAGATCCATCGAGTGAAGACAATGAAGATGATAGCTACCCCGTTGTCGGAGCTCCATTTCCTACTTCTGCTGACGAATATGGGCTGCCTAATGAGGAACCTGTGATAAACCCTGATCTTTCGTTCCTTGACTGGAATATTGTTCTTATAGGCGGTCATTTTGGCTGTGTATTTCGGCCTTGTTGTAATGAGTACGACTGTCTTTTAAGTGCGAATGCACTTCTTAAGCGACCCTGAACCTGCGTCCACCGGCGATGTCCGCGCACGTGGAGATGGGCGCGCGCAGCCTGGCCGCTGACATGGCACATACCCACGTGGGGAATTGGCCAGGAATCTCCTCGTCTTCCTTGGCAACGGGGGGAGATGGGCGCGCGCTGCCTGGCCGCTGACATGGCACATACCCACGTGGGGGATTGCCCAAGAATCGGGCGTGAGAAGGGCTAATGCACCTGCCTAAAGGAGTACTGACACGAAATTTCAAAGCTGAGATCCGCTCTAGCAATCAAGTACAACGACAACACAAATAGGTGTCTGTGAATAAATGCATCTTTCTTTCTTTGTAGTTGTGTGTGTGTGTGATCTCTCTTTCGCGAACATTACCGAACCACGCAAATTCAACTCGTGCATTCGCACTTTCACATTCTTCCCCTCGGGGAAATGCGGGGAATTTTTTAGGTGTGTAGCACATTTTTCGCGTTTAACTCAAAGCGCTCAACGATGTTCTGCTGTTTTGTTTGAAAATTCACGTTGCTACTGCGCTCCCCACTCCCTCTGATATTCCTACCCCGGCGTAGTTCTCCCTTTTCTTTTTTGTGACAAAACAATCCTGTGATTCCTCTAACGTATGTACAGAAAAGTGCGTGTCTGCTCAACGTAAGAAATTTAACTGTTAATAAGTGTACATGTGAATACTTGGTTGCAAAAAAGATTATACAGCCACAAGGTCAATAAAACTAAACATTATTATCAACATAAATAATTTTTACGTAGCCACCGACCTGGCACCCCACAGGCGTAAATAAAACTCTGGAGAAACTAGCACAACACAAAAAACAAAAGTCACACCTTTTCCACTATGTATCAGCAGAAAAATGTGTTATTGGCAAAGTTAACACTTTCATTGACCTCGGTATATGTAGTTGTGATTCACTGACAAAATAGATGTACAAGTGGAAACTAACCGCAAACTGCCTGATAGGGTGCCCCACACAACTAAGATAGCATAAAAAACGGAGAAACAAAAACTTCTGATGAAGCAGAAAAAGTGTACATAAAAGTGCTCATTTTGTGCATATCCCCGATAACGGACATAAAATGCATACCGCACATAAAAAAATGTCGGGAAAAAATGTGGTATACATAAGGGTGTGTGATTGCGTGAATACCACATTTCGGTGAGTTGTGAAGGCATGTGGGTGAGTGGGTAGGTGTATTTCGATGGCATCAAGAATTAGTAATTCGTTAATGAACCTGCGGAACCAGCAGCCAATGTAGACGTTAGGGCTGCCCTTACGCGCGATCGCTCCCAATGGGAATTTTGACAGGAGCTTTCTGGCCGCACTCAGCAAATGGTAAATTTAATAGGAGGTTGTGACAAGTGAATGCGGGGCAGCTGCTTTTTCTCTAACTCAGCCAATTATTGCGTTGTTCATGCTCACACATTAAAAACAAGGAGCCATATAATAAAAGAACAAAGCTGAACTCAGAAATCAAGATCAAAGTCCTGCGCAGAAATTTGGTATTAGTGCTCACGATTCAGACGTACCGTATTGGGGAGATAATGATTGAATTTTGGGCTGCGCCGCAACCGTAATACACGTGAAATATTCGGAAAGTGCGTGCTAAGGCGGGTAATCTCATCCTTATTTCCCGTAGCGGCTCCGCAGACAGCGCTAGTCAGGGTGGAAGTATGGGCGATTCGAAGGATGAAAGGAGAAAATATACAATAGTCGGGTTTATTTGGCCGAGGATGCTGACATGCTACTGGTCTCGAACTCAGTGCTATCAGCAGGCGTATCCTGTGCCGCCCGGAAGGACTGCTGGAATGCACGGGCGGGCTAGCGGAACGGCGGGCGTGCACTTTCATGAAAGCGGGCGCTCGGCGCTCCTGCAGTACGGCCGTGTGGATTGTGAAGGGGTATTCACACGACGGCGAAATCCGCCGTTTGGCTTTTAATGTTTCTTTTTACAATGGATGCGAAAATGCACCGCGCACACGACAGGCGCACTGAGCGAGCCGCGCATACCACCAGCACGGTCGCTGGGCGGCCGCGAAGTGGCGCAGGTAACTCGAGCGATAGCTTGTTATCGCTCCCCAAGGCGCAGACAGCTGCACACACGAGAAAGGGGATAATGATGTGGTGGCGTGCTGCTCCGCCTTATCGTAGGGTGCCCAGCTGGATTCACGTGTACGGGCGCACTGGCATCGCGGCAACCTACCTTGGCGGCACCTTAATCAGCCGCGCCGGCGTCCCGCATAGGGACCAGTGTTGCGGAATGGGCCTCCCCATTCGATTCCAATTCCATTACGGGGAATTACAAGTTGCCTAAATTCCATTCCTTTCAATTCCTCGGAATGCTGGAACATCGCCCATTCCCACTCCGGGAATTGCCGGGCAGTTCAATTCCATTCCTCTAATTCCTCAACGTTTTATCGGGTGATTATCAAGTTACTAATGAACCAACCATTAAGCTGATGTTATTACACGCGTTAAGAACTGCTTAAATACGGAAAACACGTAACCAAGGTCAAGGAATAGTGGGTTTGTGGCATATCTCGTTCGGTGCAATCACCCTACTAATTACCACAGGGGCAGTTCTCCAGGTAGTTATTATAGTGATTGCATGGTCAGCACGTCTTTACGAGTTGTGATGCTTTAATATCGTTTAAGTGTGAACGTGTTGATGCTAGCGTGACGACATGGTCTATTTTTGTGCTGACAAAAGTGTGGTTGAAGAAGACATTATATTCCTTAAGCAGTTAACACGCGTATGGAGCGGTCGTGAGCATGGTTAGAACTATAATTTTTTAACGAGGAACAGAACCTCCGGATATGGTGGTATCAGTTGGAAGAATTACCGCTCGAGCACCTTGTCCTGCCTTTGCACCAAATACGGATCACGGGCCGCACAGGTCGTCAACACTCACGCATTTCAAGCGCGCCTTGAAAACACGGATAGGTTCAGAACTTCATGTGTTTGCGTGTGCGCAGGTATGCAATTTCGCCCTTGCCGAAAAGCTTAGTTACGTGTGTCAGGTATCATCCACTGCGCACGAGCGAAAGTTCAGGCTGTGCATAGAGTATGCGCGACCTTTGTATGGGTGTCTCAATGAGAACCAAAGCGCAGGGAGAATTCTTTTTTCTCTGGTTAGTGCATACTTGGATAGTGCATTGGTTCGTATACTAATCTGCGTCTTGTGTTTTTTTCCTTTAGAAATTGGGAGATTGTTCACACTTTAGCACCACGCAACCTTTGGCTCTAGCTAACTGAAGAAGGACTTAGAGAATGCGTTGCGGCCTTGGAATCGGCAAAACTGTGTCCAAGGCCTGCGTAACTAATTGTATAACTGAGGCCTGTATAACTAATTTGAGGAGTTGCATGCAGTGGAGTAGCACTGAAGGTTCCCCCAAGTGCCCTCTGGTCTGGGCGATCAACCGAAAGAAAAGATGTAAAGAAAAATGATAACAATAATAATAGAAGGGCACGTTCGGCAGCCGGTCTGTCTAGTGTTGTGGAAATCCCTATGCCAGAAAAAAGTGCGTAGGTGTCCTCGTTGATATATTGTAGGGTTTAACGCGCCGACGCAACGCAGGCAATAAGGCGCGCCGTAGTGGAGGGCTCCAGATTAATTTTGACCACATTAGGCCGAAATCTCGCACACACGGGCGTTTTTGCTTTTCGCCTCCATCAGGAAAGCGGCCGCCGCGGCCGGTAATGGAACCGCACCCTCGTGCTCAGCAGCGCTATAGACGGTATTCGTTGAAAAGTTTAGCGGTCAATTTCTTCGCTTGGCAACACTACAAACCTCCACAGACATGGCCGATGCGCCATGGACACGGCGCAGCCTGGGCCACTGCGGCCGCACGCCGAAGGAAAAAAAGACACCGGCGTGCGTCATCTGCTCCGTTCCAATCCGATTTTTAACTGTAGCGCCAACAGAGATGTTAATAATCGCACTCACAGTGAACTCGACGCAATACTTTAGCTCAATTCGATTCAGACGCGATTCCCTGCAACGCCTGCCCCGTTCCACGGTGCGCTGCACCAAAGCGCTCGATTCGCCGCTGCAGGAATGGTGCCGTGAACCGCGTCGCTCGGTTGCTCATGGTGCTGCAGCGGTGCCGCCGCGGTGCAGAGAACCGCTGCACATGCTACGGAGGAGGTGCAGCGATTCGGTGCCGTGAGCGTTGGGGCGTTGCAGTTTGGCAGGCGGCTACCGGCAGTTGCGGCGGCCGCGTGAAAATGTCCGTCGAGCTCGAAGATGCGTGGGTCAAGCCTATAGCGTCGCCGCTGATGTGTACGGCGCAACCCAGATGGCCGTAAACATCCAGTTGTAGAGGACGACAGGCCAGGATCATTAGCAGACAACTATGCCTGCACCTTGCTCGATTGTAAACACGCAGGGGCGCTAGTGACGGTGCAACCGTGACGCACGGCACCGCGGAACCACGCTGCTGCACTGCACCGGCACCACAGAACTTCTCTGCAACGTTGCCGTGCACCCCTTCTGAATCGAATGGAGCTTTTGTCACTTTTGTGTTCGGCGAAGAGTTTGTAGAGTGAAACAGTCATGTGTTTCACAGTCGTGCTTAGCACGGACAAGTGCTACCAGCCTGCCACCCCGCGGAGCCCGACGTAACGAGTGACGGCGCACCACGGCCGGACTGGAGGAGCGGCGAGCGCGCACGCCCGTCGCTCCTCCAGCTCGGCCGTGGGCGCACTTACACGGTTGCATGGAGGCATGGAGGAAAGAAAAGCAGGAAGGAGTATATTATCTCTATGCATGAAGGAGAAGAGGGGCGCATGATCTGCGGGCCGTGCGCACAACGTCGCCTAGCAACAGACACTTGGCCACAGATATGGCGGCGCACACTTGGTTGCCTGCATGCATTCCACGCCATTGAATACCGAGGATTAGGTCTCCTCGTGAATTTTATATGCTGCAATAAAGGTCTCAAGCTGCCTTGAAAGGTCGAAAAAAGGTTATTTTGGTTTCATTCATCAAAATTACATATCAAAATGGTGTGAGCCAAATGGGCGCTTCACCGTTCAGTTCTGAAAACACGAAGTGTAAATGACGGCTGCTTCAATGTGACCAGTTCTAAAAACAAAAACAAAAAAACTGAACTAATACAGTTGCCTTGTCCCTGTGTGTTCCGCTTGACAAATGAGCTGCTTAAAAGAGGTGTTTGAGAGCCGGTTTCGCTTCGCCGTCTGTCACTAAAACAGATGCCGTGGAAAACACACATTCCACGTCAGCTGACGTCACATTTACAACGGAAGCTGCCCTTGCGAGTCGGGAAAACAAGGGAAAGTGGCTAGCGTTCGCTTTCCGTTAGGTCGGAATCGTTTAGGAACAAAGCTTGCAGCTTGCAGGCGCAGGCGTGACCGCAGTTCCTATCACATGGGCTCTGCTGTTTCGGGTGGATTCTCGAACCAATATTTTAGGCCTCCGCAGACGCTGCGTCGCGCAAAGGCGTCCGAGTGTCTAGACAGGAGGGCCAGTATGCAAAACGTCCTGGGGGAGGAGGAGGGAGCGCGAAGGGAGATGGGGGCGTAAGCTGATACGCGAAATTTCGCAGTGGACACAAGCACCGCGCCAGCGTCCGGACGACGGCGAGGTGGGATGCGATCACCGACGGTTCCGGACGCAAAAAAAAAAGTGAAGCGTGGGGAGACAGCTCGCAGCCGGGGTGAAGGTGCCGCCAAGGTAAAAAATCACAAGGCGGTTGGAGAGATAGGGGGGGGGGGGGATGCCACCGCGGTAGTTCCCACAACGGATACCAAGTGCTTAGACACGCGTTATTTGGGCGGAAAATCGCGACGAACTTCGTCGCAGCGATGTATTTAAGGACATAATTGTAGTAGAATCGCTGCTTATAAATACACCGTGCTTGTAATCAGCCAATGGATTTTAACAGTACTGAGTTATTGTTAAATTAACGTCTCCGGCTTACTAATGTTTGAACTTGGGCTGGTGGGATCTTTTGCGTATTTTTGCATATTTTGACAAAAAACAGCGCGTAGAGCATGCGCTTTATTTCTGGGAAAAATACATGTAATTCCATTCCCATTCCATTCCGGGCAAAAGGGGCTTAATTCCATTCCCATTACATTCCTTCAAGTATTGTCGCCATTCCATTCCCATTCCATTCCGGGGTCGAGAAAATGTGGAATGATTCCGGATTCTTTCCAATTCCGGAATGTTAACTCCGCAACACTGATAGGGACAGCTTCGCCGCAGCCATCTGCTGGACCCATAGAGGAGAGATTTTCTGCTTCCATGGCTAGACCGGCGTTTGGAATGGTGAACAGTGTAATCAAACTGACTGTATGCCACCCTATAGACTGCTCCGGCTTTTTTCATTGGCTCCAGTGAAGAAAAGGGCGTCAAACTTTACGACAGGCAGAATGTTTGCAATGTGTCCGAGGAACGCTACCGCGCAAACATGACCGATAATAGTAATGGGTCGCTGCATAAGACAAGCGACCATAAACAATGTCGCTTACGCCGTCACAGCTTATGTGTGCAACCAGTATTGCTTTACTTTCGCGCGGTCTTCTTGAAAATTAGCCAAGGCTAATGCGACCGATCGACACAGGTAGCCCCTGCATCTATGTCTAGCGAATAGGAGCTGTTCTTATCTGCGTATTTGCACGTGGGAAACAGCGCGCGTTTTCCTAATTACGAAACAGCGTTCTTTTGTTCTAATAAAGCAAGCTCAATCGAATGGCGCGTTCAGCGGAACGATATGCCCAATGAGGAAAACGTTTGCTTCACTCGTACGCCACCTTAATATTTCTGACTACCTTGTCTTTGGCCATCACTATTCGCCCTACACCGCCAGCTTGAAATTTCTTGTTGCTGCTTACAGGTGTATATATTAAACCTTCGCTGTCAATATAAAAATGCTTAATAGCTTGCGTCCTCGCCTTTCGCGCTGCTTATTTTTTGGTGATGATGCTGCACCAAGTTGCTTAATCTTGCGTCTTATGATATACACTGGATAGAAACCTCTACGGAAAGTGCTTGTCGGCCAACCACCTGCAGAGGGGGAGAAACGTAGAGGCATGCGAATGCTCGAAACTTCGAATACTTCGCGAATAGTATTTGTCGTTCTTTTCGCACGGCAGATATGTCGATTGAAATATTTGAAGCCTGGTGAATAAAAATAGCTCTGAAGCACGTACATGCCGATTGCTGGTTCACTGCACGGCATGTCCTTTTGCATGATGCCTAAACAGCAAAAATACCCTACACGTGTTAGCATGGCGTGCAACAAGTTTGTTCTAAACAGGGGTGTAGTCAAGGGTTGTGTTTCGGTGTCAGAATACATCACGAAATTCTCTTCCCCCATGCTGTTTACCCAACGCGTCGATATATTAAAATTTAAGAAACAATAAGAAGAGTGCTGGTTTGTTGTCTTTGCGTAGTGGGGCTGTGTGTACTCTTCGTTCTGGGAACTCCGAAACTACGAAAGAAATCGCGCTAAGCAATCGCGAAACAGCTGATGAGTACTCTACCGGGACCCTCCTTTTTCTTTTTCTCACAATATTGGCAGTGGTGACTAATCCCAGTCGCTAATAAACAACAGTGCGTGGAGCTAATCAAGAAACACGGCGACTTGCAGCGAAAGACGGAAAACCGCGACGACTCGAAAAAAAAAACAAAAGTTCCCGCAGTAGAGACACAAAAGTGGTAACAGTGACCAACCAAATTGTAGTCACCAATCAAACGCAGGGTAATTCTATCAGCTCGGGATGTCTTACGTGATTCCAGACCCGAACATTATTAGCTAATAAGATGCAATGCAGGAAACAGACGGAACTTTGCTAACCGGAAACTGTCTCCAGCGATCGTAGACTGTTTGCTGTAGGCCGGCGGGAAAAATCGTAGGCACACAATAATTGATCACGAAAGAAGATATTTGAAAGTTCTAGTCACCAGACAGATTTTTGCTGGCGCATGCCTCGGCGGGAGAAGAAAAGAACTTGAGAGTTCCGCTCAATGTGTACTTGGACATGCCTCGAGACAGAAATGTTCCTCCGACGTTAAAATTTTGTTTCAATTCAGATATACAATAATCGGGAACCTACAATTTAAAAAAAAAAACAGCCTGCAAAGCTATGCTTCGAGGCCTGCCATTGGGCCAGTGTATGCAAACTCTGAAAGAAAGGGTTGATTCGACCATTAACCTGCATACACTTCTGAAAAACCATGTTCACACCACAAAAATGCAGCGAGAAAAACGTGTTGCAACACAATACCTGCACAATTGACCACTCATTGTTGGATCATACCTACGTACAAAAATGATGCGCAATCTGTTGTATTTTCGCGGAAAACAAATGGAATGCAGCCGTCTTCTTTTCGGCGCGGGAACAGTCTAATTACCGTGGCGAGGAGACGGGTGGGTGGGTAGGTATGCACTGAAAAAAAAAGCATTCCTGCATTATAAGACTTGCAGATATCGGCTAGGTTGTCACAAGCTACCCTCTAGCTCGTGTTTGAGCAGCGCCTTTATCTCATCCTGGGCTATACCGCACCACGACGGTTCTAACTTTAAAACTATGGAACCGCAAACACACACGCGATAGGATATCAAGGCGCGGGCGCGCAGGTTAGATTAAACAGCAAAGCCGGCAATGCTAAATTTTTTGTTTGCAGTGGCGGCTGCAGACAACGCATGCATTTCAGGTTTGCTTTTACTGCTCCCTGTGAAAATCGACTGGCATTAACCACCGCGGTACTGCGTCAGATTTTTCGGGGCACTGAAACCACACCTGGCACCAGCAAAATGGAGCAGGAAAAAATGGTTAGGGCACAGAATCTCTACGCCACCAATCTCCGGGGTAGTAGGCACAGGGGGGATTAAAAGGAATACGAACAACGAACCCCACAGCCTCCGACACGTGCTGCACCGTCTGGGTGCACTGTCAGTAAACTGCGCGCATGCGTAGTTCTTTTACATCGTTTGAGAGTGTGGGCTACTGCTAGGGAAATTCTAGATAAAGAAGCGACCCCGGTCTTGTATTTTGAGGCGTGTTTTTATTCTCTGTCGCCACTGAATGTCATGTTTTCTAGTACATTGCGGAGCCAAGCGCACACCAGGCTGAGTGCCGCTAGCGCGATGCACTTCAACGATCATCCTGCTCAGTGGCGACACTGCATGAAAAGGCGCTTCAAAATAAACAACTGGCGCCGCTTCTTGATTAAGCATTTCCTGTAAATGTAGGCCGCATTTCAAAGGCACTCAAAGAATTTTGCAAGTGCGCAGTTTACTGACAGCAACTAGACGGAGCGGCATGCGTCGGAGGCTGTCTGCTCGGTTGTACGCATTTCTTTTAATCCCCTCTGTACGCAGTGTATGTCAAGAAGCGCATATAGTTGAGCTTGCCTTCTTTGTGAGCAGGTGCGCCGTCATGATTTTGGAGGGATTGAGGAGAGTCACCAGAGGAAACGTCCAATGAAGTCTCAAAACTCCATCGACTTGGGGCCCCAACCAAGCCTTAAACATTCTGCACGAAACAAAGTAAAAATACATTGTTAAGAAACCTGAATCGACATTTAAGCAGCTAATAAGGCAATAATAAAACGACAATGCCGCCACATATTCACCTTACGAGCAAGTGTGTGCGCGATGGAGGCGTGTTCACGTACAGTCTTTGTCAAAATGTTGTGGGCCACGGCTCCCGCGGCAGGAGCAGGCGCACTGCGGAGCAGGGGCGCTGCACTCACGGCGGTCGAATGGTTGCGCTGCTAAAGAGAATGAGAGGGACGCTCGCTCTTTCTTTCTGTAACAGGCGCGGCCATCAAGTGCGCCGCGCGGACAGTTCTCAGCGCAGGCAGGCCATTCAAGCTTGAACGTTCCCTGGTTTCCCTATAGGCGGCGTAAAAATCGACGCCCCACGTGACCAACCTACAGCGCAGTTTTCGACCATCAAGTCCAGCACACAGCGCAACCGATAGGTTACGTTTGGTAGAGAATACAGAACATTCATTCCGTGACTAAGAGAGCCAACAAAGTTCACTTACAATGTGTGGCTAGAAATATTATTAACAAGTTCCGCATCAAACATTCGTTGAGCAAAAATTTACTCATCTTTTTACGAACAGCTGACTGGTGCGCTACCTCGCTTCTGAATTCGGGAGGTGCCGGCTGTGCGCAGCCCCCAAGGAAACAATGGATCACATCCTCTACGAAACCTCTACCCTCCACATCCTCCACATTTTCTACCAAGGTCCTAGCCGAAGGCTTGGCTCTGTGCGGGAACTCTACCCAGTACCGGCCCAGAGAGGCCGTGCTCACGACGAAGCAACGCCTCCGCCTCTGGGAGCAACACTGCCGGCCCGCTGACTCCGACAAACTCTGCGACGCAGCAGCTAGCCAGCAACGAGCGGCCACAAGCCCCAGAGACTGCAGTGCAGATTAGACCAGCAAAGATTCACGCTACACAATGTCAGTGTCTTCGATGAACATCGGAACTATTTCGGCACACTCGTACGCGAAAGCAAGCCACACGCCTACGAAGGTTAGCTGACCCAATTGACGCCGCCGCCGACTCGACATGGCTCGGAGCGGATTCGGAATGGAGAACACCGACCGGGGAAAAAGAAAACTTGAGTGCGGCGACAAAATTTTAAATTAACACTTTTTCCAGTGGCGCTACCTAGCGCCTGCCCCGCATCAAATTGGACTAGGAACTTTTACTTTACTTTACTTTACCACAAAGCCGCCAATTCAAATTGAAACCGCTGCAACGACCCACCGTTTCTATGTGCGCGGAGCACTGGTTTCGTGGCTGTTATTGCTGTTACGTGCTTTTGCGTCCATCAGTTGTTGAGAGGACTGGCAAAACTCGGGAATTGAGTGCTTGTGGAGTGACAAATGTGGGAAATTCCGCATGTGAAAAAAGCTGTCGAGGCCAGAATATTTGATTCTGCCAACAGAAGGTGAGTGTTATGCACTCCGCTAGAAAGATGGTGCAAACAAAACCGTTGTCGCCGTCAATACCTCGTTTGTGCATGCCTTCCGCTGGAATATTTTTCTACTACATGATTCAAATATAAAATCTCCATTCCTCGGAGTTTTTGATCAGGGTGCATGCGGAGTCAGCAAAAAAAAACTTGAAAAAAGAGAAAAACCCTTAAGAAACAGCCTCTCAACTGTTCTGGCTGCTCTCGGACATTTATAACTATCTAGAACCCGAAAAGTTGTGGGCGCGTTTGCCTCAAAAGGTGTGGCATTATTACAGATGGAACCTTTGAGGCTGCTAAAAGACAGTAATTCGCCCAGGCTTTACCTAAGTGTTACCTTTCTGTTTTGACGCGTTAGTGAGCATTTAGTCAACAGCGCTTTGCTACAACTAAAGTTTGCCTTCATACAGACGTGGCGACGCGAGTTAGGGTATATCAGCATGCCTTGTGACAGCTGATGGTTGCGTCATGGTTATTACGCGTAAACTAAAAAATACTGCGTTATTTTTTTCAGAGGTGGGTGCTCATTTAGACATTCTGGCTGAACACTTAACGTTGTCGGCGCACGCAACAACTGCACCAAGGACTGGCAGGCCATTTCCACTCTTCGTGCTTGCCTGATGTGTCAGCCATGCGCCCGACTGGTGTGTTTATGTATATTTACCTTCCACCTGTAGTTGTTTCTCTGAATTTGTGTGACATGATTCTCTTAACTATTGATACTTCCAATTTAATTTACATTTTTAATTCTTTCCTTGTTCTTTTTGCAGATACAACCAAAGAACAAGGAAGCACACACCGGAAGACGGCCACATCAAGTTCTCAGCACGAGCAAATGTATTATGTTGCCTGCAGATAAATGTTACAAAGTGCCAGGTATTTTCACCAAATGTTAAAAAGAAGGTCAGCATATATCAATGCGTTCATACATGTTATGTGCATATTTCTCAGTATGATGGAATAGTTGCTGTTCAATTCAAGAACACAGTATTCGGTGTCTAAAAATATTTAACTTCGGGCGAGTATTCGGTATACTGCAAATATTCAGACGCATCAAAATGTGCGATGTGATATTGTTACGTAGCTAGCCACTAAGCTCACTGTAGCCCCAAAATTCAACGTTTAATAATAAGTCACCATAAGTACACATTGGCAAATGTAAGAAAGAAAATGCGGGTTGTACTTTACTTTCTTCCATTCCCTTTCACTGATGCTCAAGAGTACTTCACTTTCTCCGTACATTTACAGCACTTCGCACAAAAACATTGCTGTAAGACGAACTGTACAGCTCCTGTTATCAGCCTAAACCAAGTTTGTGCAAGAAGCTGAGAGGAAGTAAACTTTATTAGTGCAGCTCATTTCTGATAGACACTATGGTTCTATGCTCTGGTGATCGAGTAGGTGTTTCCTTTGTCAATAGCGCTGTGTTGACCTTGCAGGCGGGCTTTAAACATTTGTACACAAAGAAATGTGAGGGGTCAGAGTTTGTTTTGGAGGTCTGGAGATGCAGTAGCTCGGGTCATCTAGGAACAGGCATAAGCGTGTGGCAAAAGTGAGGAAAGAGGAGGTGTGGTGCTCTGTACCTCAAGGGATGATTGCTTTAGCGAGTTGGATGGGTTGACTGCAAATACCTCGCAAGGGCTTTTTGTATGGAATATAATAAGGGAGGCCACTGCTACACTCAGTTAGCGTGTGAAAATCCCAGTTCCCTCCAGGGCACAATTTTACATGTAGCCACCGACTGCAAATTGTTGCACAAGTGGGTGAAAACTATTCAATCAATGCACCATGGTATGATATCACTCCCAAAAATAGTGCACACAGGCAGGTCTTGTTCTAAATTGTAAGGAATGGAATATAGCAGCTACTATTGGTTGAGCCTACAAGGAGAATAAGAAGTTTAAGTCCTGTACCGAACTGTGCAGTGCAGTCCATGCATTGCAGGGTCAAATCATATTTGTAAGTCTTGCTTACTGATATGAATGTTTTTTTTTTTAGATTTACCAATCACTGATGCATAAAAAGTGCTTTTAAAATTGTACTGTCAATAGATGATGATGATGATGGTTGGATGTTTATGGCGCAAGGCCAACTGGGGCAAAGAGCGCCAAAACAATAGTCGATGATAGGGGTGAAACCTTTAACACTAAGTAAAATCAGCAAAAACAAAAGTAAAATCACGAAACGACAATGAGCATGGCTGGTGTATAGGGCCAGATTTTATGATGCGTGATAGGAAATGAGGTTTAAAAACTTGACGTCGGACAAATACTCAAACACACGTTTCACGAAAACAATGGCATCATCACCTAGGAAAAACGATGGATGTAGGGGAATATGTTGTCTGTAGAGTTCTCTGAAGTGTTTGTGTCGTGTTGTGTGAAGTGCCTTGCATGTGATTAGTATGTGCACTACGGATAGGGCCTCTCCGCACCTGCTGCACTGGGTTCTAGAAGATCCCGTCAGCAGATACGAGTGCGTTGCATAAGTGTGCCCTATCCGCAGCCTACCCAATGCGACTTCTGTGTGTCTGTTGCGTGTGTCAGTGGTGTATGGTCCCAAGCGTGGTTTTATAACGTGTAACTTGTTGTGTGTCTGTTCACTCCAGTGTGTTTGCCATGTTCTACGCAAGTGTTGTCTTATGTGTGGCTTGAGGTCTGTATATGGTACGGTTGTTATGTCTACAGTGTTTCTGAGTGCAGCAGCAGCTGCCCTCTCGTCTGCCAACTCGTTTCCAGCGATCCCAGCGTGTCCTGGGACCCAGCAGAGGAGCAGCTGATGCTTCTTCGCATACACAGACATGATAGTGTTAAATACAAGATTAACTATGTGGTTTTTGGGGGGTGTATGCGATGACAGTGCGCGAACAACACTCAAAAAATCTGTGTAGATGATAGACTTTGGAATATGATTTTCAAATATGTGTCGTACAATCAGTAAAATTCCATATGCTTCTGCTGAAAAAATTGTTCTGTGGACGCTCATGGTTCTGGCTGCACTGAAATTTGGACCATGAGCAGCGCAGGAGACCATGGTGGAGGTTTTAGACGCGTCACTGTAAAATTCTGCAAGTGGGTATTTAAACTGCAGAGACAGAAAGTGCTGCAGTATTGCAGCTCGCAATACCCGATTTTTGTCAAGTTTCATAAAAGAAAGGTCGCACGACACAGGACGAACTTGCCAAGGCGGAAAACTGTTTGAAAAGAATGACCTGTACACATCTAAAAACGAAGCACTGAGATCCGAGGCTCGCTCTTTCATTCTAAGGGGAAAGGGCAGAGGAACGGATGAACGATTTACAAAGAGCAGAGATGTGGATGTATCGTTAACGACAGGATAAAAAGAGTGAGTATTCAGCATTGAAATTTTAAAAGCATAAAGCAAGTCCATGTATGTTCGTTGGTTCTCAAGGCTCCACTTATTACACTCAACATAAAGACTCTCAGCAGGGCTAGTGCGAAAAGCACCCGACGAAAGAGGAAGGCCCAGGTGTAAAACTGGGTCAAGAATTCGCAAGGCTGTCTTAGTCGCCGAACCATACACCACACTGCCATAGTCCAAACGAGACCCAACCAAAGCAGTATACAAGCGAAGCAAGAGTTCTTTGTGGGAACCATAGGATTGGTGGCAGAGAACCTTAAGTATATTCATTGTTTTGAGACATTTATTTTTAAGTTCGTTGTTGTGGGGAATGAATGTGAGTTTGTGATCAAACACCACACCTAAGAACTTGTGCTCCTTGTTCACAGGAAGCGACACGCCATTAAGAGTAATGTCTGGGTCCGGATGGACCCCGCGCTTCCTGGAGAACACAACGCAGGAGCTTTTTGCAGGATTCAATTTAAACCCATTCTTGTCTGCCCAGCCGGCAAGTTTCTTGACACCAAGCTGGACTTGACGTTCGCAGATTGACATATTACATGATTTATAGGATATCTGGACGTCATCCACATGCATGGAAGAAGAGATTGTGGTTGGCAGTGCCTTACCAAGAGAGTTCATTTTTACTATGGAGAGTGCAGCTTAACACACCAGCTTGTGGCACGCCATTTTCTTGCACGTGAACCCTTGAGAGTGCACCACCAACTCTTACTCGAAACGTTCTTTCTGACAGGTAACTGACAAGAGTGTTTAACATGTTACCCGAGACACCGAATGACTTCAGGTCACTGAGGATCCCGTAGCGCCAAGCGCTGTCGTAGGCCTTCTCGAGGTCGAAAAACACAGTTACGCAATACTGTTTATGCACGAAGGCATCCTTAATGTACGATTCAAGAGCTACGAGCTGATCATTCGTGGATCGCCCTGCCCTGAAGCCTGCCTGGCAGCTCTCGAGAAGACCGTTGTACTCAAGGAAGTACACGAGCCTGCAATTTATCATCTTCTCGAAGAGCTCGCACAGGCAGCTCGTCAGGGCAATAGGACGGTAACTTGAGGGGGACGACGGGTCCTTTCCCTCCTTCGGGAAACCTACAACTATAGCCTTCCAAGAGTTTGGAATGTGCCCCGAAAGCCAAATCTTGTTATAAAGCTGTAAGAGTGTTAAAAGAGTGTCTGCGTGCAGGTGTTGTATCATTGTGTATGTGATGTTGTCTGGGCCTGGAGCTGAGGGTTTACACGTGCTCAAAGCAGCCCTCAGCTCATGCAGTGAAAACTCTGAGTTATAAGAAGATGTTGGCCTCTTGTTATCTAGTATAAGCTTTTTTCCGGCCATTTGTTTGTGTTTCATGAAAGTGTTTGTGTAGTGTGCTGAACTAGAAACGTGTTGGAAGTGTTGTGCGAGTGTGCAAGCCTGGTCTTCGAGTGTGTCCCCTGTAGTGCTGACCAGAGGCAGGCTGTGTGTTTGTTGTCCCTTGAGTTTGCGTATTCGTGTCCATACTTTCCGTGTGTCTGTGTAGGAGTTTATTGATGTAATGAATGTACGCCAACTATCTCGTTTTGCCTCACGGCGCACACGTTTTCCTAATGCCTTGACCCGTTGGAACAAGAGGAGCTTTCCCGACGTGGGGTACCGACGAAGGATACCCCACGCCTTGTTCTGGGCCTCTCGCGCCCGCCTACAGTCCTCATTCCACCACGGCCTCCGCTGGTTGCGCGGGGCACCACAGGCGTGGGGAATAGACTTTTCGGCGGCGTCGAGAATGTTCGCCGTGAGGAGTTGGGTAGATTCTTCGACGTGTAGGTGTCCTATGAATGTGTGGTGTAGTTTGGATGTCTCTGTAAATGTATTCCAGTTAGCTCGTGCTTCATTGAACCTATTATGGGAAGATGGACTGCATGGGCCTTTACCTATGTATGTGAGTGAGGTGGGGAAGTGGTCACTACCATGTGGGTCAGTGCCCACAGCCCACTCGAGAAGAGGAAAGAGAACTGCGGAGCCAATCGCCAAGTCAAGACATGAGTATGTGTTGTGTCCTATGCTATGGTATGTAGGCTGTTTATTGTTGAAAAGGCATGCTCCTGAAGATGTAAGGAATTTCTCTATAAGGCGACCTCGGGCATCCGTGCGAGAAGAGCCCCAAAGAGTGTTGTGAGCATTAAGGTCGCCTGTCAGGATGTATGGTTCGGGCAGCTGGTCAACCAGCGCCTCGAAGTCAGAGCTTAAAAGTGAAACATCAGGAGGAATGTATATGGAGCATACCGTTATCAACCTATTAAATATTATCAAGCGTATTGCTACAGCCTCAAGGATAGTGTTCAGAGTGACAGGGTGGCAGGCTAAGGATTTCCGGGCAATTATGGCCACACCGCCAGAAGAGTGTGTGCAGCCATCCCTGTCCTTTCTGAAGACCATGTAACTATTCAAGAAATTTGTGTGCTTGGAATTCAAATGTGTTTCCTGCACACACATTACACTTGGCTGATTAGCATGCAGTAGTTCGTATACATCGTCAAGATTTTTAAGAAGGCCTCTACAGTTCCATTGAATTATGTTTTCTCTTCCCATTATTTAGTGTGACAGCTACTGGAGTGTGTGTGTTTGTTTATGTGTCGTCTTTCGGGGCTGTGGGGCTGTGACTCTCGCCTTTTTTGGCTTGTCGGGAGGCTTTGGCGTCGGGACGCGTTCCTTGCGCTGCGTTGCAAGCAGGAACGGCCCGACATCCATGTCGTCGTCGGATGTCCGAGGGGTGCCCGACGGACCGTGCCCCCCGGACTTGGCCCCCCCTCGGGAGCCCTTCGTGTTTGAGCCGCCACCGCCGAGGGCGTCCGGGGTGCCAGAGGTGGCACGGGCGGTGCGGTGGCGGTGGGAACCGGTGCGGGGCCCGTGGTGTCCATCACCTCGGTACCCTCCAACGCACTGGAGGACGGGGAGACAGAGGCGGGAGCGGCACCGGTCCCGACGGAAGACGTTTGCACCACAACCGCTGCTGCCTCAGCAAGCGGCGTGGTCGCGGGTTGGGCTGCCAGAGACAACCCAGGGGGGGCGGGGCAGGGACCAGGTCAGACTCGCTGAACTGGGTCCCTGTGGACACCAGACGCCGCTCCGCCCCCCGGCGAGCCACGTCGGCGTACCTCCCCAGAGGGAAAGAGGCGAACCTCTTTCGCACCTTTGGGAAGGTGATGTTCTCCGTGACCTTGATGTTAATTATCTTTTTTTCCATTTGACATTTTTCGCACTTGCGAAAGTACGCTGCATGCGGACCGCCGCAGTTCACACAAGTGAGGGTTTCGGATGGACAGTTGTCAGTCGGATGATCGTGCGCCGCGCATTTCGCACACGTCGTTCGGCCACGGCAAGAGGTTGTACCGTGCCCGAACCGCTGGGACTTAAAACAGCGCCGCGGATTCGGGATGTACGGACGGATGGAGCAACGGATAAATCCTGCATTGATGTGTTGCGGAAGAACTGAGCGGTCGAAAGTCAAGATAATGTGCTTGGTGGGAATCTCCTTGTCGTCTCTGCGGATAGTGATGCGTCTCACGGCAGTGACGCCCTGATCCTTCAAGCTGGCAAGGAGATCCGCATTCGTTTTGTTCAAAAGATCTGTCTCGGATATCACACCCTGGGAGCTGTTGAGGCTCCGATGGGGTGTGACCCTGATGTCTAGATCAGCCAGTCTAGTCTGAGCTAGAAGCTTCGTGGACTGCTGCTTGTCATTTATCTCGATGAGGAGTTCACCAGACCTTTGTTTTTTGCACTTATATGATTTTCCTACTATGGCTTCAAGATACTTGGCGATCAAGAAGACTGACTGAGATGCTAGAGGGTGGGTTGGATTGAGCGATTCCATCACAAGAAATCGAGAAAAATTATCCGGTTCAGGAAATGTTAAAGATGGCAATTGGGGAAAAGATACTTCGGTGCGGCCCCTTTTCAGGGACCGATCACGTTTGGGGGGGGGGTTTGAAAATGCCATATAGCATAGTATAAAAGCAGGGAGACTGGGGTACTTCCTTCTTTGACCTTACCCTGGTAGCCAAAGAGGTCCCGGAGCTCCCTGCCTGGTAGACAGACAGGGAGCCCATCCGCCGGAGCTTGACCTGGGCTCCGACGGCCACCGTTCGTGGTTTCTAACCCTCCACCTATAAACACATCGCCATGGTTGGATCCAGCTTATGTTTGGGGGCTCGGGTTCCGCGGTATCGCCAGTACCGTCACCAAGATTGCTCAAGGTGCCCCCTGCGGGGGTACTGTCAATACAGTATAAGGCCATCCACATTACTACTGCCAAAATTCAACATATCATTTCATTTATTTACACCTGAAAGGGCATTACATAAGGGGTAGCGGGGGAGGGGGGGGGCTCTTGGCCAAAGTATAGTCAGCATTGCAACGCATACAAAAAATAAGACGGTGAGAACAAAAACAATACAAGATTAACGAGGTAAAATTCAACTCATTGCAGCAAACGGTGTTAACCAGGGTAATGGAACTAACAATGTCGCTCTTCGACGTGCAAGTGCGAGTCAACACAGGGTGCGTAATACGTTATTGTGCAGCTGGGTTCTGAAATCATATGTATCCTCTCTTGCTTATGGAATATAAATTTCATGTCGCATTTTTACTGCGTAAATATGAAGGTAAAATTAGTTAGACCGACCGTGTTAAATTACATTCTATATGTCATCCGCAAGTGAAATATGTGATTCATGAGTATTAATTACCGCACATGATTCGTAACCGCACTAGAGCGTAATAAACAGCTGATACCAACGTTATGTACATCCTATCGTTGAACGGTAAAGCTACTGTTTAGCATCAAGTATAATAATGGGGCATGCAAGATGAATTAAATAAACTATTTAGAAATTTTCACGCATCAGAGCATATAGGAGTACTTTTAAAAATTTCGATGTATTGGTAAAGAAAGTCAGATAAATATTTTAAACGCCGTAAGTGTTTTGTTTTTATTTTTTTCAACTTGTGATGCTGCTTAGCGCGTGCATGGGGCCTGTCGCACACATGAAAACGACATAGACAAAAAACCACCGTGCCTCAAACACTCGCTCACGGATTTTAGTTCCATTGCTACGTTCAAATGTAGATATGTTCGCAGCAAGCGATAGAGTTCGCCATAACTATCGCTTTAATCCGAGAGAATTTCCAAGCGTCTGGGTTCTTCGTAACTTGTTGCGACGTCCAAAAAGAAAAAAGATACGGGCAGCAGAACAGTGGAAGCAATGTGCCTTTCGTTCGATATCTTAACGCAAGTGAACGAGTTGTTATGGCAAAAAAAATGTCACGAAAGCGACGTGCAATCGCAGCGATCGAAATGAAACGACGTCCTGGCCTCTGTAAACTTGCGGATGTCAATAAACGGTTTGTTCTCACTTACTGCTCACTGTGCTTCGTGCCAGTCGAGGCAATCTGGTCACCTGGCGTAACATCACTTCACTAGCGCGGCGCAAGTAACCACGCGGCCAGCGTGCCAGCCAGGAAGCAGCACGAGCAGCGAGCCGGCGGCCGCCGTGCGAGGGCAGCCATGTTATTAAGGAGCTCAAGCGGCCTCTGCAAACAGCTTCCGCCATGTTTACAAAGCCTTGTTTACAGCGCCGTCAAACGGGCGTCCTTGGTAGTTCACGACGCCGCCACGACGCTTTTTCTGGCAGTACAGGCAAAGCTAGACCTTTGCTTCTCTAAAATTCTCCGTGTTGTGTGGCGCAGGCACTTCGCGGCAGGTGGTGGCCTTTGGAACCACGCGGTTTCGGCCGCAGACGCGCACCATCCAAGCTTTTTCTTTTTGTTTTAGGCAGCGCGCAAACGCCTTTGGCGAACCATGCGCAGTTCATTTTGGGCGTTTTTTTTCTGCAGGCATAAAATACTTATCGCAATATACACCATTTCGTTTCCGTGCTTGAACATCCGAGGACAAGGATTGAAACAAATAAAACGGAGTGTCTCCAGTGGTGTTACGGAGGCGCGTACATAAGGTGTTGAAGAAATCGGCTGGGCTACCAAGCTTCCAAATTCGTCACCTGTGCCGGAAACGTTTGCCAAATAAATTGCCTTTGAGAAACTAGAGGGGTAACAGTATCCACTGGGTACTCTGATCGGCGGCAATGCACTCATTATGATGACTATGTGGTTTTTGTTTTTGTTTGCATGCTTTGTTTGCATCTCTGCTCTGCGGACGAGGTGTTCGCGGTAATGACATACGACTCCGGTTCATCTTTTCTCCGACGTGTCATGATGCCCCGTACCCTGGAACGACGGGGTCGAGCTCCCAGTTCCAGCGATTGTAGGCGGTTGGTTACGCAGCAAGTGGTGTCAGGGAGAGGTGGGAGGCCCGTTACTGAGCGATGGGAGATGAGACGAGGTATTGAGAACTGTTGAGAACTCCAAGTTCTCTTGTTGAGAATTTGGAGGTGTTACTAATATTGTTGGTCGCGTTTTGAAATATCCGTCTTTCCCCGAAGACCCCTTCTATTACGCCCTTGTGTAAGTACAATATGAGAAGGCGAAAACCAAATTTAAGAAGATCACACTAAATAGAGAAAACATATACTTGAACTATAGTTTACATAAAATGTCCTATGAGTACAAATAAATCAGCAATGCTGCGATAACACGCAGTCAGCATAGTTTAAACAGCAGAATATTATCATTTCCTTACGCTATGCTGGGTTGTTTTGCGTGATTCTTATCTTGGGGGGCTGTGATTACTACATACATTTTGTGAATTCGATAATGCTCCATAAAAAGCGAACCCATTTTCTTTAACAGAGCTGGTTTCACAAAAAGATGTAAGGCGTTGATGCTTGGAAGTTTTGTAAAAGCGAAAACTCTTAACTGCCTTGAAATTTTTCCAATTCAACGCCACTCATTGTGACCACGTACTCGACCGGCTTTTTTTAGCCTTTTTTAGCGGACACTTGTATCAGCACGAAGAGCCAGCTTGACGTCTAGAACTATCTGCCTTTTATGGAAGAAACACGGCAGGAGCGGGAACGGAGGGCCACGATTGCTGTTCGGTACGAAAAACTAACGCGCATACCATATGCACGTAATCGCCTTCGCTTTCGGCAAATAGGGTTCTTATATGATGGATATTTTACCATGAAAGCAGGAAACAGGCGGCTGGGTTTCAGGTTGTTTAGTTCTTCGAAGCACTATGCGAAGGATAAGTAGAGAGACCAGGCGGCGAATAATAGGCTTAATCATAGGCGGGAAGTCGCGTCGGAAAATTGCTGCCGACATCGGTTCTGCCACGGCATCCGTGGACCGAATTGTTCATGCTTACACCTATGAAAACAGAATCACCGATGCAGCGAGAACTGGCAGACCGTCGTCAACGTCCAAAGATCAGGACCTTGCCATCATAGCCATGGTGAATTTGGAGCCGCCCTGTGGCATATTTATGAAGAAGATAATAATTCACAGGGAAAGCTATGAGCCGACAGAACGAGAAGGAAGAAGATGATGATCGGAATCGGTGTGCGTTCATAGGGGTCTCATGTAAACAGAGTGATTCTTTCCTTTTACGGCGGCTCCGGACTCCTTTCTTCATCATCTTATGGTGCCTGGAAACCCGGGAAGGAAGAGGTAGGGGCCACCAATCTGACGGATCAGGGACCAAGCTGAGTGAAAGCGGCAACTGTGCTACAAGTAGACCGAGCATGCGGTATAGCATTCACAAGCTAAGATAAAAGAGAACGGCCCGGCGGCAGCAGAACACACGGCTTATCAATGAGGCCAAGGCCATTTTGGATACTGCCTATTTAGAGACTTTGGGCGCACTCACACAACGGCTGCATTTCAACAATGAAGAGTTGAGCAAGCTGAACGTAGAGCTTGAAATATTAATACCAGAAGAAGAGTTTGCGGCAGAGTTTGTCACGGTGATAAAGTACGAGGACGCCGCCAAAGGAATTCTGGGCCAACTAAAAGCTAAGGAGTCCACACTGCGCAGTGGACAAGGCCGGCAGATGTCGACAGACCAAGCGCCTCTACCGGTGGATCATCTTCATTGTAATGAGTGTCATCGCCATAAAAGCTCGGTGAAGCTCCCCACTCTACAGCTGCAAACGTTCAGCCGCGAGTTGTGCCAGTGGCTCAGCTTCTGGACGCAGTATAAAGCATCCGTGCATGACAACCATTACCTAACGAAAGCAGAAAAGTTGCAGTATCTTCGGTCTCTTCTGAGTGGCCCAGCAGCTGATTCTATCGCCGGACTGCAAGCGACGGAGGCCTGCTACGACGACGCCGTGGAAATTCTTTCTCGGCGCTTCGGGGACACCCGCCGAATCGTGCAAGAACATCTGGGACACCTTCAATCGCTTCCTTCGGTAGTGTCCTCTAACAATATCGGTGGCCGTCGGCGACTCCTGGACCACGTGCAATGTCACGTGGCGGGACTGGCTTCATTGAACATTTCTTCAGCGACGTATTCTGCTATGATGACGGACATTCTTCTGAGATCCTTACCGTCGGATATTGTCCTTGCTTACCACCGACAAATGGCCCATACTCTGCAGAGTTCAAGTACCTCAGAGGAAGCGTCGTCCGTAGACAGAACAACGTCATCTTCCACGTTTTTTGATGGTGAGGTTGATGCCCGGTTGGCACATCTTCAGATTGAAGTGGAGTCTAGAGAGAGAAGTGCGATAGCAATCAGAAAGAAACGAGCTCACACCATAGTAAACGAGACAAGGGAAAGTTTGGACATACCCCCAAGCGCAGCTGTGCTTACCTCTACCCTCTCAAACAAGCAAAAGTGTCTATTTTGTGGCTCAGGCAATCATCCTACGGAATTGTGTGATAGAGGCAACAGCCATGAGGATACGTTGCGAAGATTGGCTGCCGAAAGGCGATGTTTTCGTTGCACCAGGACAGGGCATCTTTCTAGAGATTGCGTCCTTGACGTCAAACGCGGGAGGTGCGCTGGCAAACATGTGACATCGGTGTGCTATCCTGGCAGGACACGCAGCGCAGCATACAGAATACGGAGTTTGGACACTAGCAGCCTGCACTGCCAAACTCGTCCCCTTGCCGACCCGGATGTACTGCTGCAGACGTACAGGCTCTGGAAATGCGCGTACATCCGTGGTGTAGTGGATGGCGGGAGTCAGCCCTCGTGCATACGCCAAGATGTCTCCCGTAACTTCCGCCTTAGAGAGCTTGGGAAGACCATCCTGCAGCTTCACGCGTTCGGTAACGATAATTCATGGAAAAAAATGCCGTATTGTGCAAGTGTTCTTACGGAGTCAGTAGAGCCACGATGTGTTCCCTATAGAGGCAATGGAAGTTCCCTCCATTTGCCATGACATAGAGAAAGTACCCACGGAGAGTGACTTTGTTACTTCTATCAAAACCAGTGGTGAGCCAATTGCGGACAAACTTCTCTGGCCGGGCATGAATTCTGTACCTGGGATTAGTCTTCTGATTGGAGCCGACCACATTTGGAAAGTCATGACAGGAGAATTGCGTCGACACCCCAGGAACAACTGTCTAGTTGCACTTAACTCAATCTTTGGTTGGATGTTTCACGGGCCCTTGTCTGTACTCAGTTCATTGCTGGTTGCATCGGATGTCTGCGTGTTGCGAGTGAGGACCAAGTACAAGGCTGAGGGCGAAGTTCTTGAGCCATTGTGGCCTCTTGACAGTTTAGAGATTTCTGAAACAAAAACACAAGATGACCAAAACAAAATGAGCGTATCTTTCAAACACTGGAAAGGTGATGACAGCGGTGGAGCAACTCCGCGAAAACGGCATCAAGCTTGAAACAGACTCCGACACTATCCACAGAGTCATGATTACCAAGAGCGAACAAAATTCACAGGGCTTAGGTCAAAACGTAAAAACCTTGCAAGAATTTACCAGCACCAAGGTACATCATCTTCAAAGGTAGAGCCTAAGAGTTTTCGGCTCAAACGCTCCCCACAAAGAGTGATCCAAGATTGGAGCAGTCAAGTGTCTCAATGGAGGACGTTATCATTCAAACACCAAAGAACATGGGGCTAGCCGCGATGGAGCGCTATTTAACCCATCACGGAACAGGTCAGATGATGGCGTATCTGTATCACGAAACCAAGAGCGAGTTAAATAGGTTCAAGAGTGGTGGAATGCTCAGAATAACGACGGATTTCTGAAAACCAAACTTTACCACGAGGTGACCTAGGTCGGTAGAGTCTGACAGAGGAACCAGGAGAGTGGCAATTGGGTGAAACGGCATAATGACGTATCAACGTTCGGAGCTGGCTAACTGCATCTCTTTGTCGGGGCGGGCAGGATGTTGTATATTTAAGAAGAAGAGGATGATTCACAGGGAAAGTTATGAGCTGACAGAACGAGAAGGAAGAAGATGATGATCGGAATCGGTGTACGTTCATAGCGGTCTCATGTAAACAGAGTGATTCTTTCCTTTTACGGCGGCTTCGGACTCCTTGTTTCCACACGCCCTTTCCATTGACCGAGATACAGCGGCAGCTATCCTTGAATTTGTCTCTTTGCACCATTCGGCGCCGACTGGCTAAAACCGGTTTGAGGAGCCGAATTGCATGCCAGAAGCCCCGGCTCTCGCACAGAGAAAAGGAAACGTGCCTGGTATTTGCGGAAGACCACCTAACATGGAAGGACAAGGATTGGTCTCAGGTCGTGTTCAGCGACGAGTCAACGTTCGTCAGCCGATGGGACCAACAAAACCGGGTGTGGCGGCTGGTAGGAACACGGTAAGATACGCTAGTTTTTATTTAGGTGTTAGGCACTAAAAGGAACAAAGCCTGGGCAACAATCTACAACCACATATATTCCTAGAAAAAGCGAGCAAGTGGAACATTCTTACATCATTCAAAAATATGAATGTTTTATGGCCTTTGTATGGGTGGTGCAGCGTGCTAAGGATTCTTTCAGATTAATTCGTATCTGTTACAAAATTTGTGTGTGAAAGGTTGTTGCTGGTATTCTCAACTTTTCGGCTAATAACACTCGCAGCAATATAGCGCGATGTGTTTATAAGTGCAGCTTAATTACGGCAAAGTCTTTGCATGGTTTAGAAATCGCCAAAATTTTTGTTATTTTCATCCAGAACAGAGAATTCTAACATTTTTCTGTATGTGTCATAACAGCTTTAATGTGTGTTCTGTGGGGCGTCCCTTGTGCTGAAGTGATATGATCGCAATCTACAGCGTCCAAGGTTGGTGCTTTTCTGATTTTAAATTATTCGCAAAAACACTGCAGCAGACAAAGTGGTATCTTTTAGCAGCCTGCAAGTTTGATTCAGTCCCTGAAGCATGGACCCAAATAGTCAATACCCACACAATATTGGAATTAGGAAGCCCAGAGGCGTCATTATCTTCATTCAGACGAAGAAACCAACTTTCTCAAACTGAAATTTTGCGCTGTGATATTTGTCTTCAGATACGACCCTAATTATATCAAGACGGTCGCTTCTAGCGGGCGTTGCTTCATCAGCGTGTGGGGCGCCATGATGTGTCATGGATTGGGGCCCCTAGTTCTAATTGAAGAGACGCTCACGTCAGAAAAATACTTGAAAATCCTCCATCATGTCCCGCTGCTGTACCTTTTGGATGGTGACTTTTCTGACTGCCTCTTCGTATCCCAACTAGACAGGAGCCCCATTCACACCGCAAATCAAGTTCCTGGTGAAGGAGTATGGTTGTATACCAAAGACATTTGCAAAATTGTATTGTTTGTTTTGTGTTCTGCAGGAAGGATAAGGATTGCCTGGACCAACGTGGGGTTATTGTTCTATAATGGCCGCCAAAAGGGGCCGATTTTAACGTCATAGAGAATGTATGGTGCCTGATGAAGAAACATCTAGGCCAACGTTCCCTGCAGGAACAGTCCCGTGTCTATCTGTGGTGTGTTGTGCAAGAGGAGTGGGAGCGCCTGCGGCAGATGCCGGAATTGGTGAAAAACCCGTACCGTTCTTTGCCAGGCCGCGTACTCGATGTGGTGGAGGCAAAGGGCAGCTTCCGTTGACACTAAGACAAAGCTTTCAGCAACCGTGGCAGCCCCGCCAGACTTTCCGGGTAACCTTGAAATTCGTGTCAATGACGCTGTATCTCTTGTGCATCATTGTGCCCTTATTCAGTTTTTCTTTGGAAGACTGGAAACGGCAGCTTTTCTTTTGCGGACCAATCGAAACAGGATTGAAATCGAGGGTTATTGCCTGGAACATGTCTTTAAGTTCTCATAGCAGTGCCAGGCAGTGCCTTATTATCTTATCTGTTATTCAGAGGTGAGCGCACAAAAGTGTCAAGCTGGCGCCTACATTTCCCCTGGACAATTTAGTGCATCTGGACACCTAGTGACCACGTCATTGTGCTGTTTCAGTGAGAGGGAGTTTCATAGCTGTAGAGCATAGTTAGAGCAGCAACTTGTGGCATCACGCATAATGACTTTACCTAATAATGCTGCCACCTTGACGGGGCTAAGCGCTTGATGGACCTTCTGGCCACCCTTTGAGATCGCTATGTTCGAGAGGGTGCCGCTGAAGCTCCGCAATTGCAGAACTTTGTTACCCCACATCCGCATCGCCAGCTGCTTGCAGAACGCGGCGTCAGTCGGCAGGAGGAGAAGCCGCTCCCACATTCCCAGGTCAATGTATATGCCCCTACCAAGGTGCACCTGCAAAGAAATCAGTAGGAAATGAAAGCGAATATACGGGAGTTTCAGTACAAAGATACACTGCAAGTCATGCACTGAACTTCTTAATAAAGTGTGCTTTACATCAGCCTACCTGCCCATCGCTCACGGTCCCGGCAGTGGTGTCTGGCAGTAGAGCAGCTTGTCAAAGGGCTGTAAAAATTCAGATTATAGGCTTCAGTTGTAAGTCCTGACTACATGTTATGTGCTGCCTACAATTGCTTTACTTATATAACGAGGTCTGATCCTTGTAAATATCTCTGCCTCATGGTTGGGATCTGGGGTCACAACCTGGCCTAAGTAGATACATTCGCTTACCACTTCCACTATTTGTCTGTATCCACCCTTGAATATATAATTTGCACCAATATCAGACAAATGTCAGAAGTGAGATGAATAAGGAAGCACGAGAAAGGAGGATGCTTTACGTGTGAACAGAGCACCCAGCTTGCTCAATTCTTTGCTCACCTTTTGGTGACTCCCTGACAGTGAATAAATGACCCCGAATCCCTGACCGTGAACAATTGTTGTATTTCAATGGCAGATCTGGAGTGGTCACCGTGATCCACCGCGGAGCGCGCCCACTCCGCGAAGAGCACGTACTCCGAAGCGGACTTTGGAACGAAGCCACTCCCGCCGGACCAAAGTGCCGAACCGTGACGGGAACAGGGAATTCCCGGTATCCTTTGTGTGGCGCCTTCCCGAAATCGTCTGGTTCCTGCGGGCGTTTATGTTTATCTTGTGCTGCGCGGATGGAGGAGGAAGAAGGGTGAGCACTGACCGGAAGCGGAGACGGAGGCCACGTTGGCGAGGTCACGCGGCAAAAGTAAGCACCCTACTGAGTTCCGGTGGACTCTGCCGATTTTGGCGCAGACACTTATCTTGTTTCACGGAGCGATCTCGTATGCGACGGCGCTCCCGATTTGCCATTGGAAGAGGATTTGGTTGCTCCCGATCTGCCATTGGAATGCGTCAGCTCCAGAGAGAGTGGCTCCGAAAGTGCTCCGGATCTGCCACTGGAATTCAACATATGCTAACTAAAGAAAGCACTGCTTCTTCCGCGATTTCTGAATACAAAGGGCTCTACTTGTCCTCCCAAACGAAGTGTGATGCAGACAGCCTTTTTTTCTGGGTGGACCATTTCAACGTCATTTGTTGTGCGTCTTGTTAAACATTTACCGCTCCGACATAAAGAATACAATGATATTGTTCTGAGCCACTTCGGCTTCCTTAATACTTCTCATTAGACAGAAATAACTACTGGGGACTTGAATACCCCACCCCAAAAGAGTTCACGTGGTTTTACGCTAAATATTTTGAACATCCTCCTCCAGTAATGCGAGGTCGCTTTTTGCCCAGCGTCCCAAAACGTAAACCGTGCATTGCTTTGTGCGTGCATCAAAAATAGGAGCCGTTAAACCCTGTGAAAGGAATGACCAGCGCAGCTCTGCAGCAAAGGATTCAAACATGACAGACGCTGGCCTAAATGTCCAAGCAAATTTTGCTTCTTTTCAGCGTCGCCTGTGGTAAACCATCAGATTAAGGTTTGGCTGTAAACTTTGGCGTGGTTGAAGGCGGTTGAGCCACATTTGCCGAGCAAATTTCGGTTGACGGATAGAGTGTGGATTCACCACCCGCTCTTTGGCGCGCAAGAAAAATCAGACGCTGCTCGGGGCAGCGCTGCCTTTGATGCCAACGTGCACTGAATCATGTAGCCCGGGCATTTTTGTGTCCTTTTTAGATGCGACGGCATCTCATTCACTCGCCTTGTCCCTCCATACGGCGTTGTCGTTGTCCGTCCACAGCCCTCCCCCATTCTCCTCGCCGCGCGAGCTGCGCTCTCCGCGCTCACCCCCTCTCCTCTCCGATAGCGAACACTCTCTCGCGAGGGGCATTGGATTGGATTCGATTGGATTGGCTTGGCTTGGCTTTGATTGGATTGGAATTGGATTGACTTGTGTTGGATTGTGTTGCGTCACAGCCGCGCCACGTTCCGTCACAGCCGCGCCACGTTGCGTCATAGCCGCGGCGGGGGTTCACGGCAAGCTTCACGCGATGGGAGAATCAACCTAACGGAAACAATGGAACCTCCTATGCGTCGCATCTACAGAGGGGTTCCCGCGAGGGGAGGTGGGAGTAATTTGTTTTGGTGGCATGCGCATTTACACTTTCGACTATCCTCTTCTGGGCATTCGTCTTCTGAGAACGAGCCAGCGCATTCACGCATTCCAGGTGAAAGTCTAAAGGGTGAGCAGCTTCTAATCACCCCTATCCCCGTACCGGCACCACCCCCTCTCAAAGGAAATAGCGATAGCACGGTTTCTGTAGGGGGGACCCTTTCGCTGCGAACTGGTTCAGCGGGTGCCTCAGGCTTTGTGGATAGCCATTCAGTCAGCGTCCACAAGCGCCCGTGGTGTTTGTGATCTTAGGTGCACGTGGCTCTTGCTGCAAGGTCAGATAGACACCCCTAATCGCTTTCTGCGTTTGTAGCTTGAGTAAAAATGCTGAGCCACTTTACACTGCGAATGCGAATGACCAGAGAATATTTCTGCAAACGATAAACACGTAGCACAGAGTTTAGCTGAAACGTACACAAAAATTTCAGTTCCCTAACCGAAAGAGCACCCGAGGATCATGACTGCTGTTTCGTAGTGTTTCTTCTCTCACTGAATATCCAGCGTGGGCGGTCGTCGTCTTTAAGAAGGAGCTTTGTATTTGGACACGATAACTAGGTGCAACTGCATGCAAAAACCGTTGTGGTTCACTCCGGCAAAGAAACGGTCGTCGAGCGAAAGCTCGGTTTTTGGACAAAGCACACAAGAAACTTGACCACATTTCCACGTAAAAAACAAATACCGACGCTCTTCCCCACAGTGCTGCGACAGGTACGAACACGCACTGAACTTCGCTGAAGCGAGAGAGTTTTTGTAGAATTTTTCAAGGTATGGGCCCTTACGCTTTGTCATTATGCTCCTATTTTCTACCTTTCCTTGAAACGAACGGTGGGTGTGGCACTGTCACTGCGCAAGTCGTTGCCTCCGCGCATCGTGTTTCTCGGTAACCTTGATTAAGCAGCTTTGCTTATGGCGCGTACCTGGCGAGCTCTACGCATTTATCCGTTTTAATATAATAAACGAAACCAATTTGTCCACAGAATTAAAACAAATATAAGCTGAACCAACAGCAGTAAGAAATAAATATATGAAATGGTTTAGCTGATAAACTGGCTTCTTTCGATTAGCACGAAAATTATAAACTGAAAAAACATACGGTGACTATAAAAAATTTCTTAGAAAGAACCGACCCCGTAGTGCAGTGTACCCATAGAAGCTTGCACAATATGGTAACGTAACGTATTAATATTTATTTCTATTTTAAATTCTACAATTTTTTTAAACAAAATAAAAACAAAAATAATTAACAATATAAAAACGATGTAAAAACTGGATTAGGCGGAGTACAGCCCAACACAATGTAACACGAAAGAAAGTAGCCTAAGTTGGTTACCTTTATTCAAATCTGCCAATGAAGCCTCACGATTCACAGAAGCCGTAACAGTTGTTTCGACCGAAATATTACAGCCAGGCTTTTATCTTTAATTGATGTTGTCTGTAATACAACCAAAGCGCTGTGCAGGCAAGAAACATTTGTCTAACAATGGTGACCACAGTTGAAGTGAGAAAAAAAAAACCTTCCCAGTGTCGAAATGGAAACAGGGGCCATCGCAATATGAAGCTAACTCGCAATATGAAGCTAATTCGATTGCGCAACTCCAGCGCGGTTAAATCAGTTACGATTTTTAGAGGCATTCATGGACGTGCAAAATCAAACAGGAAAGTTATGTACGCTCTATCTGACGAGGACGATGGTTGCCCGCGGAGATGTCTTCTTTAGTTATTTATTTATTTTATTTTATTTTCAATACTGCCAGTCTCATACGAGACGAAAGCAGAAGGGCATCAGTTCTTGGATACACAACACACAGTTTTCAGTTTCACATTTGTACAGCGGCATATTTGTCAGACAATGTCTAAGAGGACTCAGGCTGGAGGCAGAAATGCCTTAAGGGGACTCGAGGCCTTTACAAAATTCAATAGGTACATTTTGAGAAAAATGGCGTTGATTACATACAAACACTGAACAGTCGGTGCACACTTAAAGATGGCATACAAGACAGTTCTACTTATCAAGTAGACAATGCGACACTAGTTGTACGCAAACACAAGAGCACTGGCAACAATACACCACAAAAAAACATACACTTTGGTAACGTAGAACCAGTTATTGCCACCAGAAAAATAAATTCGTTTACGCGCAATTGTACGGGAACATTTATACAACAAAAATAACCGGTACAAAACAATACGGCTCACCAAAAGAGAAAAAGATAACTAAAAAATTATTTACAGAACATGTCCTCGATTTTTGAGGTCAACTCTGACATTGATTGCATGCTGGTAATCGACGAATCTAAACTACTCCATTCTCTTATTGACAGGGGAAAGAATGAATGCTTGAAGCAATCGCTGTTAAGGGTGTATTCGGTAATGGTGTACGCATGTTTGTGTCTTAGTTCTCTGGATTCTGCTAGGGAGATGTATTTTGATGCATCGACGCGGCTGCGGTTATGAAGCAAGTTGTGTATAAATTTTAATCGTGCCAGTTTTGCCCCTGTCGCTAGCGTAGGAAGACCACAAGATTCTAAAAGGTTAGTGGGCGAGTCGGTGCGTTTATACTTGTTGTAGATAAACCTTACGGCCTTCCTTTGTACCCGTTCTAACCTTGCAATATCAGTGGCATATTGAGGAAACCAAACCGTGTTGGCGTACTCTAAAATTGGACGGACGAATGTTGTGTAGGTTAAGAGCCTAGTTTGTGTCGGTGCAAGTGGTAGCCACCTTCTTAAATAAAATAGCTTGCGCAGAGCTGCAGCGGTGACGTTGTTTATGTGCGCTTCCCATGTCAGATCTGAAGTTAATGGGACATCCAGATATTTCTGCTGCGTAACTCTTTGTAAAGGTGTGTTGTTTATTGTGTAAGTAAACTTAGAGGGAAACTTCTTTCTGGTCACCGTCATACAGACTGTTTTTGTTAAGTTTATCGACATTTGCCATTTTTCACACCAGTGAGCAATCTTTTCCAATGAACTATTTAGTGCCTTGTGGTCATCGCTGTCTCTAATTTCCCTGTAAATAATGCAGTCGTCCCCGAAAAGCTAAATTTTGCAGTCTATGTCGGCTGTAATGTCATTTATATAGATAAGAAATAATATTGGCCCAAGGACGGAGCATTCGGGCACACCTTACTTAACAGAAGCTGTCCCTGATAATGCTCCTTCGTAAACCACAAACTGTTGGCGGTCGCTAACGAAGTCTTTTACCCAATTCGTAATCTCTCCACCCCCTATTATGTTTTCCAATTTGGAAATAAGTTTGTTATGACAGACACGATCGAACGCTTTCGACAAATCAAGCAGTATTATATCTGTTTGGGAACGGTTATTTCCACAAACGGCAAGATCGTGAACAACTTCAGTAAGCTGGGTTACAGTTGATAACCCTTTCCGAAAGCCGTGCTGGTGGGGAGACAGAAGGTTGTTATTTTCTAGAAAGACAGTTAAATGCTGTAGGATTACATGCTCGAGTATTTTGCATGACGTACTGGTAAGCGATATCGGTCTGAAATTAGAGGGAACAGCTGTATCTCCGGTTTTGTGTATTGGAATAACCTTCGCTACTTTCCATTCGCATGGAAGTTTAGCAGTTTGAACAGATTTGCGATATATCATGCCTAGGTATTTACTGCACCACTCTGCATATCGTAACAGAAAATTGTTGGCGATATCATCAGGTCCGCATGCTTTTTTGGGGTCTAAGTTCAGAAGAAGGTTAAAAATACCCTTGTCACTTATAACCAATGGTTCAATTGGCTTTGCGACAAGCGGAATGATTGTGGGAGTGATACCATTGTCATCAGTGAAAACAGATTGAAAATATTTGTTGAACACATTGGCCTGACTCGTTCTTTCGCTATCGGTTAGAGATGAAGTTGTTCCTGTACCGTGCCGAAAGTGTTTCCAGAATCGATAAGGGTTGCTCTTAATGTAGCCGGGTAGCGCGGTGGTGAAATAATGTTCTTTAGCAAGTTTTGCCTTTCTCTTGAAGTCTGCAACAGCACTTGCCAGGTTAGACATGCGCACTGAATTTTTGCCTTTCTTTTTGGTTACATGACGTAGCCTTTTCACTTTGCGCTTGGCCTGCAACACTTCGCGTGTCACCCACGGATTATGTTTGCGTTGCCTTTTAGCCTTTAGGGGAATAAAATTGGTAATACAAAATGTGACAATAGCCTTGAAGCTCGACCATATGCGATTCACATCAGTCAATGGATCGACAGCCAAGCTTGAAAACTTATCAAATTCATGAGCCAAGTAAGCGAGAATGCTAGCATCATCAGCGTTATGAAAATTTCGGACAGTTGTTATTGTTGATCGCGACGTTATGCTAAATCCTAGCTTCAATATACAGATTGGTATGTGGTGATCAGAAATCTCTGGGATGACATTAACGACTGCTTTATTTGGCGAAAACTGGCAACTAATCAAAATAAGGTCAAGAATTGTTTTTGTTTCCTCTGTTATTCTTGTTGGTTCTAAAACGATCTGCTGTAGGCTGAAATTTAAAATTAAATCAAGAAGTGTCTCTGATGACTGTGACGTGTACTGCATGTTGTTCCAGTCTATATCAGGAAGGTTGAAGTCCCCCATGATAACTAGACGAGAATTGTGAGCATGACTTTGAAGATATTCTTGAACAGCTATAATAGAATCATTCCCAGAAGAGGGGCTTCTGTAGACACACCCGGTAACTATGTTAATTCCATCGCAATTAATTTTACAGAATACCGCCTCAGCGCCCAAAACATCAGGAAAAGCGACAAAAGGAGTAGACTTGCTTATCAGCAAAGCTACGCCATCACCGCGCGTGGGCGATCATTCCGGATTACTGCGTAGTCCGGAGGAGCGATCTCATCACTGAAGATATCAGGCGTCAACCACGTTTCTGTGATAGCTACTATGTGTGGTTCTTGATCTAGCAGTAATTGTTCAAGGCATGAAGTCTTATTTACTATGCTGCGGGCGTTTACAGTTAGTATTGTTATTTCTTCGATTGAGAGTTTCGTCTCGTCTTTGGACGATTTACAGTGTCGTCGTTTTTTTGCAATGGTACCCTCTCATCCTTTAAATCGTCCCAGACATAAGCGATGTCGTTAATATACAGCTTCGTGTATGCCAACGCTACTTTGTCCTTTTTTTCTCGAATGGATTTTGCACTGTCGCACAGTTTTTTTCTGATTTCACGAGTTTTGCGAGAAAAATCCTCTCCTATAGACAGATCAGTATTCTTGAGTTTGAAGCCATTCTTTAGTATCGCCGCCTTTTGCCTTGAATCGAAAAGTTTCATAATAACTGGCCTTATTTTTTGGGTGCAGGCCTGCCCAGCCTGTGAATTCTTTCAATCTGAACCGGCTCCAGCTCAAGAATACTTACTACAATATCGTTATTGACAGCGCGTTCAAGTTTTTCGCTTGTTTCATCCTTAGTTTCTTCTAGGCCGTAAACGATTACGTTTGATCGTCGGCTGCGGTTCTCAAGTTCCTCAATTCGTTGCTCGAGCGTTTGGATTGTGCTAGTCATGGAAAAAATTTGGTCTTGGAAGGAAATAAGTTTTTCTTCGAGTGCGCCTAGAGCATCTAGTTTGTTGTCGATATCGACTAGTCTTTTTTCCTTGATTTCCTTTATATCCGTTGAAATTTCTTTCAGTTGTTTCATAATTTGAGTAAGTTCAGGTCCGGGATTGGTCTCTACGTCGCCCCCCAGCAACAACAGTCTTCCGAGAAACAATGCGCAGTCACACGCAAAGTCACACAGCCGAGGGCACGGCAGCACCAACAAACAGCGGTTACTTGAGCGGATACATTTACCCAAACGTTTCCTCACCTGCACGATGAAGACGAAGTGGTTAGAACACCGCATCGCTACGGTGCCACCGTGCCCTGTGGCCGCCGCGCCCGTGAGTGGCGAACTTATAGGTGGGTCCCGGAGGCGCGACCATGGCTGGACGCATGCGCCGAGATCCGACCGTGTCGACGATGGCTGTTGGCGTTGACAATCTCGGGCGATCCGTGCGGGAGCCGTGAACACGTGACTCGTCGTTGCATTTCTTCGGCCGTCGCTTACAGGCAGCGGCTTTACGGTGATCGCAGTGCAGGATCGAAGTGGTAGGCCGAGTAGAATCTGCACGATGAAGACGAAGTGGTTAGAATACCGCATCGCTACGGTGCCGCCGTGCCCTCTATAAAAAATAAAATAAAATAAGCAAAATAAAATGCCCAATGGTCAAAATAAAAGCCGCGGCGATCAAATGTCCTAACTGAGTGCAAGTGAAAGACGAAGCCTAATCCGTCCGCAAGTCAAAACCGAAATTCGCACGACAGCTAAGGAATCCCTCACAAAATATTTCGCGTTCAACAAAAGTTGTCCTTAGAGGGATGGGTGCATCGTTTTTATGCAATGGTAAATCAAACAGACAAAAAGAACAAGTAATTATGCGGCTTAATTTCATAATGCATGCCATTACATGTCCTATTTAAAATAGGCCGTGGTTAGAGCGCCCTCACACAGTACTCTAAGCACTCCACTAAGCCGACGTTCATCGGCATTTCGATGAACAAGTGCCGCGTGTGGAACTACTTCGCCCTCCATTAACGTAAACTAACTTACTCTAACCTAACGTAATGAACAGAAAAAAATGATTTAAAGGGACAGACAACCGATTTTTGTCGAGTATATATTCTCTATCCCAAATGAAAGGGCATCACTTAAAGCACCTTGACGAGAAACGGTTTTGCTGATAACGCTCTAGAACTTTTTAAATCGAATTTTCTGATCTACGAGCCGTATGTGTCCCTCCCAAAACTAGTGCTGGCTACCATGACATAGAGTAGCTCGGCAACATACTTTTGTCTGTATGCGAAATAAAAAACGATATTTGAAAACTTGTTCCCAGCTAAAAAAGTGTGAATCGCAGGCTTTCCTGTTCCTTTATGTGTTTTTTTAATGGAAGGGTCCATTTTGCCCGAATGCGCCATCTGTTGGGGTAGACGATATGTAGAATCTGGCTTCACGTTGTGGAGGCGGGAAGTACGATTGGCCCCGGGCGCGACTTTTTTTTTTTTTAAGCTGCCGTTGGCGTATTTGGAGACTGAAATCCAATATATTGGCAGAACAAACGCCCTGACTCAGACAGAATCGTCAAAGCTCCTTCGCTGGGTCTGTTTACTGAACGCTGCCATTGATTCTGTGCATGGTGGGTCAGTTAGCCACACTGAGAGCAACCCAGCGGCGGCGGACGGCGTGTCTTTAGAATTTTCAAAGTAATGTTTAGAAATACATATACTATTTAAGCTTGTACAAATACTTGTGTTAAAAGGTTTTCAATACGTAAATAAACGTTTCTGCAGTTACAGTAGCTGCTAGGTTTGCAGGTCACGTGACAGGGACACATATTGTAGTGTCAAGTTTGGACACTACGAACCGCCACCCTTCCGATTTCAGGAAGTTTGCTGCCAAATTAAAATTATTTCCGCCAGTTGGTTTAAAAATTGCTTGTTGTTACCGGGCTATATAAAACGCTGGCTTTCATATGAGCTAGAGAACATATACGCGACAAAAATCGGTTGTCTGTCCCTTTAAAGCACCAAAAACACACGTAAGCGCTAAAAAGTATAACAAAACTTGCCACGCGAAAAACAAAGAAGGTACAGGAAACTGACACGGAGCCGCTACATTGCTACGGCAGACGCTGAAGCCTGTTTCAGCCAGGTCTTATTCGAATGCCGTCACATGGAACTCTAGACACTGCCTTTAAAATAGGTTGCATTTCGGCTGGCGTACCCGCAAGTTTTCTACACATTGACTCCGATGGCGTTGTTCAAATTTCTGTAGTGCATGGTTATGGTGCGCTATGTAACCTTGCGGACAATGCGTAGAATCAACTACTTCAACGTTTTCGCTAAGGAAATTGTAAATTTCGCTGCAAAAGCTTTGCAGCGTTATTTCTAAGACGTTAGTGGCATACATTTGCCAATATATCAACTCGCATTTGTCGTGTTTACAGCAAATGAACTGTTTATGAAATCGAAATGACCTGAACGCCATGCGTAGCATCGTAGGCCACAGTAGTTTTTCGGCAGCGAATAGGTTTCTGCCGGAGGGAATCCCACGTCATCTTACAAAAAAATACAGGCGTCCGAATTTCCGGGAGTATTTCTTCCTCCTGGTCTGTAACTAGGAAGCAGTTTGAGGAAGGAGGTTCAGTAGCAAGCTGCTTTGAAGATAAGGCTGAAAGTTGGGCTAGAAGGTGTTGACTTGTGCCTGTCCCTGTCCGATTTTCGCTGGTAAAATTGTTCTGCTTTCAAGGTTACTGCAAAGCATTATAGCTTTACTCCGATCTCTCCCCCTAAAAAGGCCTTCCTGCCTATGATTCACCCCGCTTATTGGAAACATGTGGGGAAAGGGGGTTAAAGACGGGGTAAGCACCGTGGAATCAGGGGCTCGTGCAGATCTGAACTTGCTCGCGTGCTGACTTGTCTTTCGTCGCGAGCAACGAAACATCAGGGACATTCCGGGACCCACGAAGCTCTGCCTTTGCCACCATGCCGTTGGACGTGAGCTGGGTCCTCTTCGTTACCATGGTCAAGAACGTCGTACTGAACGAGTGCCCACGAGATCTTGGAGTCGCGCGCCGAATGCACTTGAGAAATTTGGTGCGCCAGTGGTCGTGGCTTCGTGGTGGCGTTTATGCCGAACCGGTCAGCGAGCGGGACGAGAGCGATGCTGGACCCACGCCGAGCGACACTGGCCGGCTAAAGCGACAGCGAGATGGGCCGGATGGTAAGCAAAGAATTTCTGCATTTTAACAGCGAAGATAATAAGCAAATCATTCATTTTTTGTGTCCCCAATTAAAAATACCAAAAAATCGCCGAGCCCGGGCACATGAGCGCGAATTCGTGGCGAGGGAATTTTTTGCGTGTCCGTGGTCATATGCATTCAGTCGTCTAATAGTGGCTTTTATTAATTTTAGCATTCTTTTTTTATAAACCTTTGCATTTCAGTTTTTCAATGAAGCGCAGAAATATACTTCACATAAATGTGCATCCAGCAAAACTATCACTCCTACGTTTGCCGTTGTTGGTGTGAAGTTAAAATGAACATGACTGATGAATTTTATAAACATCCTCGCTCGAATATCCCAGGTCACTGCGCATCGTCTGTGCTCGTTTCTATTATTCTTCCTTTTTACATATTTGCGTGGTTTCACAAGTGCACCCTTTCGTAGTGGAATATTTTTGTGTAAAGTGTTGTGGAGTGGAAGATCTCCCGTTTTTGTGTCAAATGCACACGCAAAAATAAACGTTGCGGCAAGGTATACTTCGATAATCGTATTGGGTGCTGTGCGGCAATATTGGGATCGCGTTTCGCCGTCCCTGGAGCGATCGCTGTCATGTGGCTGCCTCAGCGAGCCCCAGCGCCACTCGCAAAAATCGCTCCATGTGGTTACCGCTAAACACATTACCGAGAGAAGACATTTCATAAACGCCTTCAGCAAAGATCTAGAGAATTGAAGGGAATTTCTTTATCCGAGCTTGGAAAAAAAGGGCTTCGCTTGTTGGCAGCACTGCGGGAACGCGAACAAGTAGTGTTTACACTCTCGTGCATGCGAAGGCCGCAGCAGGAGAGGCAATTGCGGAGAATGCGGCTAGACGCAGCCCACGCGTAGGAACCTTTTTCGTCTGTGTTTGTAGGCGTTTGTTGACGGAAGAAGGCATAACTGGGTGTGGATGTTAGGCTTCATCTTCCGCGTTGTGGTAAGCACAGTGGCGGAAAACAATGTTGGTAGCACTAGCTTTTTATGTCGCAGTATCTCCTGTGTTCCACAGTCCATCGTAGTCGAGATCCCCTTTCATGTGGTAACCTGGTGAATAAATGCCTGAAGATCATGGAATGCGCAGATGTATGATTGAGGCCCAAGCGGACTGTGCGTTAAGGCCGACCTCCATGCAGAGAACCGTCGGGGAAAAAGCGGCGAACGACGCCCGGCTGCGGCCACTCCGCGCAGGCGTCGTGAATACGGCTGTTCGCCGGCGACCTCCGCAAGCTAGATGTCGAACGTGCGGCGGCAAACGCGACGGGAAGCGGCCAACTGCATTTTGAGGCCGCAGCCAATCACAGCTTTGTACATCTTGTATGTGCAGAGCGCCTGCGCACTTGGAAGCCAAAGAGCAGACGCTCCTTTCGCGCCTTTCTGGGTTTAGTTGTGTCCACTGATCTCCATGCACTTAGTGGCTGGATGGCACTTCGCCGCTGTCGCGGCCGGGCGCGCGCACGGCCACCGGAAGTTCAACCGGTCGTCCCGGAAGTCGGGCGTCTGCTACGCTTCTACACCGCTGATAAGCGTGCCGATTGGCGCATTTTGCCAAAGCATTTTGTTCTCACTTTATTGCATTTTCGCGATACACATAGCGTTCAGATCGCAACCTATGCTATACCGAAACATGCGACGTTATTATGAAGCAGAATTTAATTGCGAAGGAGAACGAAAATGTAACTTGGTTATTCGTTTGAGAGGAGACGACTCAGCTCGAACGGGATTTATGGTAGCGAGTGGACTTTATGATTCGTGTTAAGATGGACGTCTTACAATAAATTAAGTCGTAAAGGGACTTGTATTAGTCGAAAACCATAAATTAACAGCCGTGAAAATACTCGGATCATCCTAAAATCAACTAGCTAAGCGAGTTCGATATCAACATGGAGGAAGCTGCCTGAAACAGAAGAACCGATTAGAGGTTTGCTACGTGGCGACAAAAAAAAAAACAAAACCTGAAGAAGGCTGTGCGCAGCTTGCACCTGTTTTACATTTAAAGGTCAGTACATCGGAACCCTTTACAGTATGAATTGAAGCATATGTGTGTTTGGGAATTATACCCCTAGCATCTTAGACAGCTATCATAGCACCACTGGGATACATAATGCACATAGCAGCATTTCCAAAATTGAAAGAAAAAATTGGGTACTTAAAATGTAAGACCTCGCGCTTTCTAACGTAATGGAGCTTTTCACAGCTCCATGTACATGTTATTGCGCTCCGAACTAATTTGTAGGGCGGCATTTTTAAAGCGACTCTGCAAATATATTACGAAAAAAGGTAGCGCCCATGCAGGCGATTCCAGTGTCTAATAAAGGTAGCATCAACTACAGGAGAAGTTATACAAACGCTAAACGAGCGAACTGCGATGGCCGAACAGTATTCTTTTTTGTTTCAGGGCCGCTATACCAAAATGCCGAGCCATGTCGTACTATACCTTTTCCAGATGCTTCAGGAAAGAAAAGAACGTGGGCACGGCGTCAGGCTGTAGCCGAGTTCGTGCACCCGTTCTGTCAAAACAGTTGTCAGTAAAGTGCTCACTACGGAGCCTGCTACCTGGGGATGGAGCCCATTTGTCCGTTATTAAGTTTTGCACCGAACGCCGGCATAAATCCGGCTTAGATCGAGGGAATCTACGTAACCAAAGCCACAGCTTGAAAACGACACTGATATGACATTTGCGTTTCGCTGCGTATCACGCACGTCATACAGAATATTGTAATACTTCCAAGTGGAACGTCATCCCAGGCGACTTCTCTGGTCTGCCTGTGCGGTTGACGGCGCAACAAGCAGGCATATTCGGCGCAATGCGCGCGAAACCAGACCATACGTAGCATACGCTATGCTTGAACGGCGGCCTTTTGCCCGACTTCAGGGACGAGCGCTCGAACTTCCGGCGGCCGCGCGCCGGAGAGCTCGAAACGCCATCCAGCAACTCTAGTGGAGATCAGTGGTTGTATCTATCTCTTGGAGAGTAAGCATGGAGAGGAGGCTGTTTAAGACTAGAAAACGGCGGCGGCGGGTAGTTGCCATTTGAAGTGTGCCACAGTGTGCAACAGTGTGGTCGAATTGGAGATGTTCAGCGCGAAACTGAAGGTATCTGCACAGCAAAACAAAAGCAAAGCAAAACAAAAGCAGCTTCCCCCGTCGTTGCCATTAAGAAACGTTCCTGCGCTTGCTATGAAACCACGTTCCAAACAAAGCTTTTACAAGAAACAAATAAGTGAATAAACATCATTTGAGGTGTTTACATGACGTTTTATTGCTCCCTAGTTAGGTTTTGGTGGAGGCAAATTGTGAGCCAGGTTATATTTACGCACTCTGGCAGCCTTGATGCAAGCTGCTCGCTCGTTGGCGGCATTACGTTGCATGTAAGTTGGGGTGGGCGCAAACATAGCGGCACGTCAAACCGCGGCGTCCGCCGCGCGAAGTTCACCGATACATTTTGGTGCATGCAGGTAGGCGTAGGAATTGCACCGCTTTTTGAAGCATCTAAACAGACCCCCTGCATGTGATATGCGGTAGCAGAGGAGCAATCAACTTCACTCGTCAGTATCGCAGCGAGGTTTCACATGCTGTACATTGTCATGTCTCAAAACACGTCGGCGCGAAAAGCATAATCTGCTGGGATTGGTTAAAACAAAGGTGAACCTACACACTTTTCCTACCGCAGGATGCCCAGTTGCAAATATCGTGGCCCAGTAATGTTCAGGTTGCTTCACCAGGCCATCTGAAACCATTTACAACTGACATGTTCCAGCCCCACTTTGCAGTGGAACAAATATTTACCCGAGCACTTGAATGCCGGTGAGTCCTTGAGTAGGGGAACCACTCCTCATATTCGGTGTCGGCTACAAGACGACCTTGGCAAGAGAAGCTCCAGAGGCATTTCAGTCCTGACGTTTGGTGTGGATGTTTACCCTAGCGCCTCAGCCTTTCAAAAAACACTAGATTACCCATTATTACGTTGCAGGCACAAACTTGGTTTTCGTTTAGGCTTAGCACTCAGCCGTGTCACGGTGGAAGTGCTCAGCTACACAGCACAAGAGGGAGTATTTTATTCCAGGACGCATTATTTCCGATGCAGGCAAAATTCGGAAAAATCCTAAACGTTTCTGCGCACATTAAAGAACTTCAGGTGGCTTTGTTATCCACGGTGTCTCCTCTGTGAGCATCACTTTTCACCAGCTTCAACTCTTTGCGGTGCTGGCGCAATGTTTTGGCTATACGATAACTTTCTCTTCCAAAGTGTGGTTGCATGTCCGTGGTGGTCGGTGTTGGTTGCACTCGCATAAACGTTTAGCGGGCGCGTTATTCTCTTGGAAACACTGAAAACAACAACGACTGGAGCCACAAACCGCCAGAACTGTGTTCACCGCGCCTGCGCATGAGCCCGCATATCACAGAAAAAAAACAGTCTCTGGCGTCCGTTGTCTTATTCCTTTCCACCCGATTCTCGCCCTGGCGTCGACAGACACAAATATTAGCAGTCACATTGTGTGGTGATCCTCTACTTGCCCTACAGAATGCCTCATCATCACCGCAAAATGCAGGCGCGGTTGCGAAAAGTGACCTGACGCCCGAAATCTCTAAACTGCAACGCATTTTGTAACTGGTACGGATATAGACACAAATCCGCCCGCCATTTGCCTACGGCAGAGTCGTTCAGTTCAACAGGCAAATAATGCTTCCTAACAAATTGTGAACCTTCATGATCACGCCTATTGAGAGGCATTGGTAACGTATCAACAATTTCCGGCGGTTGCTATTGTTTCAAAATTTTGGGACATTTCGTAACGACACGGCGTAAAATTTCTGTCGGAAAGGTGTGCAATCAAAAACTACACCAGACCACCATACAGTTCAAAGCATGCTTTGCGTTCTGTAATGAAGAGATCGTTTAGACAAAAAACGTAACTTCGGACCAGAGGCTTCTTGTTTCTTCACTTTATCCCCCCCTGTCCTCGTGTGTGCGATACTGATGAACTTGAAGGTGATGAAAAATGTCCGTCAGATTTATCTCGACATATCTGAAAACATTGTTTGGCAAGGAAAACTTCAACTATACGAACAACACTATTGCCCTCCGTGCTTTGTATAAACATTCGTAATTTTAAATTTTAAAATGTAAAAACAACGCTTTCGGAATTTCTACAAAATTAGAGACACGCGACTCTAAAAAAGGCCACAACTCTGATGAAAAATATTTTACAGGTTCGTTTTTACTGAAGTTATGAGCGACCGAGCCAACGCGTTCTAAAAGCATCTCCACGCCAAGCGCGACAGTATTGCCGCTGCTTTTCTGGCTTCGTACGTTTAAAAAACAGCCTGTTTACAGTCTGTGGCCACACCACTGAATTTCGAATATTTTACGTCCCTGTAAAAAATGTCCCGCATTTTTATTTTCGATTTCACTGAATATGCGCTAGTACACCTACAGCTGCGGCGAAGACCAGACAGAAAGCAGGCCTTTTGTGGCGCCACTTTGCTTTGAGCACAATCAAAGAGCACGGTAAAAAACAAAAAAAAGTAGATTTTTTGTAGTTCGCATGTCGTGACTGATTCCCTGCCAGGAACTTGTTAAAAAAGGACGCTCTTGATTGAAAAAATCACGCTGCTGCGGCACTAGTGGTCCACGGCTGCAGAAGCAGCAGAGCTGGCGGCCCCTCTCCCTTCGTCGGACACCCGCCTGGTGCACCTCTCAAGGATTTCAGAATTTGCCGTCTAAAGGTATCCATGGCTAGCAGACCCGGATCTTCTTGTACACAGGATTTAAATTCTCTCCCACAATGGACCGCGTTTTCATGCACTAGAAGCCGAGGCAGCTGGCGTCGTGAACTCAGGGTCTGTAGGGCGAACTCGGCGTCGGTGATCCGCACTTCAGGCGGGAGCGCACGTGACCTGGCGAGAAGGAGAGCAAGCAAACTATTACGCCGCGAATGCAATTGCATAGAAGCCGGTTTCAACTGCGAAGAACTTTTGTTAGATTGCTACCGCAAGAAGCTTTCTGCCTCTGGTTCGTTTCGTTTCATGCGGCAGCAATCTTTTATTTGTTCTCTTGTGCTTAATTTTGGGGCAAGGTTGTCGCCTTTTAGAGCCGAGCGGTTTAAGGTTGTTGTTCCACCGTGGTGCGTTACCAGAAATGTCAGCCCAGCCGAGCGCAAGTAAACATGCGCCTCGTAAACAGCTCCGGGTGTCGCTGTTGTTCCTTTTTTTGTGGCGCTGTAGGCTTACTCGTTGGCTTGCGCCCCTTGCATGGCTAGCAAAAAATACCAAGGTAAAGGCCGAGCGCACGTAAATGTGCGCCTCGTGAGCAGCGCCCAGCATCCGCCAACTCGACACACGAGAAAACTGTGCACAAAGTTAGTAGCGTTGTTTCTCGGGTGCTGTAATCCTCACAAGTCCGCGTGCATTCGTGTATGAGTTGTTTTTCAACTCACTTTTATTTATTCCACTTACTTGCCACACCCTTAGCTAATCTAATAGATTTGCCTCCCGCCATCTCAACCTTACCAGTTCCTCCTGTTCTAAACTTCCAACGATCTCTCACAGCTTTCCTGTCCTTGCACACGTTTCCAGTACTCCCCTTTTCTTCTCCATGCTCACCCGTTTCATAATTCAACCTACAGACACCTCTCTTGCCTACATTTGTTCCACCACCAAGCCAGCTGAATTTTCGTTACCTGTATGACCTGTAGTTGAGGCTACCCCTCACGCCAAATCCTAAGGCACCTGTCACGATCGTATCCTCATCCCCCCGCCGTAGTCGTACCTCAATGCAGTCTATGATAAAATATGATAAAATGCTCTTCAGTTTCCCTATCCCTGCCGCAGAAAACATAAGTTTCATCCTGTTGCCTTTAAGTACCCACGTCTGCCCGTGTTCTTAGACACCCTGACTTTCCTTGAAAGGGAAATGCACTGCCTTGCGTAGTGCCACAGAAACCTGCCTTCCTGATATGTGGTTTTCCGTCCCATAAGCCTCCAGGGTTTGTTTTAGCTTCCAGTCGTTGTGCCAATTCATCGTCGGTGCTGTCTTTACCAGCTATTTACCTATTCGATATACCCCACTATCCCCTACCTACTTTCCGCGCCGGTTAGTCATCTTTGGGTGTCCTCCTCGTCACGAAGGTTCTCATCAAATGTTATCCGGCTCTGCGCTTCCTTTGCCTGAAAGGACGACCAGCCGATATCCCCCGCCCCGATTTGTTCGTGCTTTTGCTGTGGGCACCAAGGGCCAGTCTACCTACTGCCTTTCGATTTACCATTCAGGCTCCCTTGGGATTCCCCATCATATGCAGAGAACGGAATTTACAAAAGTCAATCCTGACACCATGACCTATTTTCAGACATCCCTTGCAACCTCGTATTTTTGTAGCCCCAATGGGTCGTATGCCTAATTATAGCCGCGTTCGTTGCTACTTTTGCCTTTAACCAAGCCTATCATGCATGCGTGTCGTCTGCGCCGTCGTTAGGTCGTACTCCTAAGTATTTACACTATTTTACCCAAAGTATTTGTACTTGCTGACTGATACTGTTTTGTGCTCCCTGTCATTGTTAAAACTATTATCACCGATTTTTCTCTGTTAAGATTAGCCCTAGGTGCGGCGCTTCTTAATCGCGTATAAGGTTTTGAATATAATATAATAAGGTTTTGGAATAAGGAATATAATGTTTTGAATACCTATCCGCCTCTCAGCCATCAACAGTACGTCTTCAGAGGTCATCAAGAGCTGGCGCCCGTGGCACGGCACGCTCTTCTTGCGCTCAAGCGAAGCACAGCGGGGCAGCCAACAAGATGTGGTAGCACCACCTGGCGCAGTGTCAAAACCTCAGTATTCTTAAACACTGGGACAGCTTAAGCTACAACAGCGGCCGAGAGACAACCTATTGGTAATTGTGGGTGCAGAAATGAGAGTACAAGCGCAATGAATACCTCGCGCAGATGCACTTTGACGCCACTGGAAGGCACTTCTTTTGTTCTTGTTGTTTTCTCCTTACACAATTCATAAATAAAAATCTCAACACCTGTATATTATTTCAGCTGAAGCTGTTGAATATTTTTGTACCCTTAGCATTTTTCCTGGTTCTATGTGTTCGTAATCTGTTTAGTGTACTTTCAACCTAAAGCCGGATAACTTAAGAGGGTGGTTTGAGAAGCAATATGCGTTTTTACAACATTTTTCTTTTTTGCTTCATGCTAGAGCAGCCTTTCTGTATGTACGCGCTAGCCGAATAATTATATATCTTGCCTCGATATATTCCACTGTGCAGACGAGGCAGGGCCTTCAAAGCGCGGGCGGCACCTTTGCGAGCCTGAACAAACACCTGTTGTGGAAGACCCTTCAGACCCTCACCCACAGCAGGCGAATCCTGACGTAAAAGAGCCTGGACACGATGATGATGCCGCCCAGGAGGATCCGGTTGGGTTTCCTGACGTTCACGGAGAGCCTCAAGCCCACTCCTGCCCCCTAGGCGAAGCATTCTTGCAGGCATACAGAGTAAATTACCTACGGAAATGGGAACCTGATGACGCTGACGGGGTTGGTGCACCTGTATTGTCTGGATTAGATTTCTACTTCCCGGCGCATGCGCGACCAGAAGAATGCGACCCCACAGGCTTAGACCCACTCCCGAAATTGAAGTTGGATGATATAGTGAGGAGCTGGGAGAGGAAGGAGACAACTGCCGTGGCTGAGGAGGTGTATTCCGAGAGCTCCATTTGGACAACTTGCCGGAGGAACCGCCCCTGTTTCCTGATGTATCCCTTCTCGAGGATTAGAAGGCTTGTGCTTGCGCTGACAAACTCTTTCCGAAAGAACCTGCATTTGTTTGTAAATACCTAAAGCTGACGTTCCTGCTTTGTTTACGCGTGAAATATGGTAAATAAACAGCTCGTGTGCACTACTTTGTTGCGTCTTTTCGTGTTCAGTTGTCTGTTAGCATTTGCCATAAATATTATGTATACCAGATATGATCTACAGTTCGAACAGGAATACCGCCTGATGTACGGAAGAAGTTGAATAAAGCTAGATTACCTGAATTACGCCGACTAAATTTGCAATCAAAAGTCCGTCCGCCTTTAGCAGGCCTGTCGCCTATTCTGCAATGTGTCACGGTAGAAAAAAAACAATGGGCTCATCATCGCGTCCTTTTCTGGCGAAAAATGAAAATCGTGGGCTGCAATGGTCTGACTTTTTGAGTGAACACGGAATCCTCATGAAGCATGATGTGGCACAACGAACACATCGCGCTACTACATTATAACTGCTACAGGTTATTACTTGCGGGTTTTTTACACGTTATAAGCATATCCTCTGTTGGAAGATTTATGCCCCAGGTGTATCTTTTAAACTGGTAATGAATTGAGGTGCCATGAAAAAGAAGAATATAGTGGCAATAAAAGCCATAGGCATGTGTCCGTGGCCGAGGATAACTGGCATGTAAAGGCAACAAGGTTCTCGTAGAATGTGAAGCATATTGCTCGAGGTCAAAAAGGGAATGAATGCTGCACGAACTGGAAAGTACACTGTGGGGCATCCGCCGCGTATGCTCGCGGTTCCCCCCATGCGTTGTGCTTCCAAGCCAACGACGCGGGTTGGATATCTTCCGCGGTATTGCTTTTTATTATGAAGGCGAAAACGCCCGCTGTCGACGTTTCGGCGCAGTGTAAAGATATTCCCGTGGTCAAAACGATTGCGGAGTCCTTCACTTAGGTGCTGCTTATAGCCAAAGTGTAGCCTCGGCGCGTTAAAGGCCGTAATCAATCAATCAACCAAATTAGCATTTCTGGGCACTACTCTAAAAAGCACTCATCATTGATTGACCTCACAACTCACGGTAGTCGGCGTGTGGCGCTGCATTCGCGGGCGTTCGAAGCGCTCGTGCTGCAGTGAATAACCAATGGTACAAAATATCGCATTCACATTGGTGGGATGAACATATGAACATGCGCGAATGTTGGTCAAGGCGATTTGAATTTACCGCGTTCCACTGCTACAGGCGGGGTTCTCGATGCCAGCGCGGAGGTACGGCGATGACACGCGTGAATCTAGGCAGCTGACTTCAAGGTTTATAGAACCGCGTGTCCTTGCTCCACGTTCCACTCGCGCAAGACTATTCGCGCAAGACGTATTGCGCGCAAGCACATTTGATTACCGTGGCATATTCGTATTACGGCTGTATGACGGACGACAAATAAAATATTTGCATGGCGCCCAAACTAAGGTCAGTGGCGAAACTTCACTGGGAAACACGAATTTTGCTGCCCTAAAATGGTCTTAAAAAGAAGTGTATGTCAAAATTTTAGGTATACCCTAACATTGTAGTAAACATTGAGGCAGAAATTAAAGAAAGCGCACCTATAATACATGTCACATTGGGAAGTGACCCTCGATTTTAAAGACGATAGTCTTTTTTTGGCTACGTGAGCACAGAAATTTCGCTGTCTCTCTGTCCGTGACTAGATTTAACCTGCCGGCCCAAAAAAAGTAGATATTGCGCAATAGTCTTATATACTCACAGCCAAAGGTAAACGTCTAAGCCCGGTTTATATATTAATACTTGTCAACTTTGTTGAACAAGAACAAGACATTCCGCAAATATAAGATAGGAAGTTAATACACAACGGCTATTTACAGTGCTCCATTATTTAAAAATTTATGGTTGCTTGGTTTTACGATAGCAAACGATATTTTAAATTTACTGCAGAAAACTACCGGCTGCTGTTACCCGCGCCATTTCCAGGCGGAATAGGAAAAAAAAGCTACAACAACAACGAAACATGATGGTGATGATGTCCTCAGAGATATTGGCACGCACCCACAAGGGGGGATTGGGCAGGGTTAAATCGGTTGTTCCACTAGCTGGGTTCCACGTTCTGCTTGGAACGCACGTGGAGCACGGCCACGCGGTTCTATAAACCTTGATGTCGGCCGCCTAGATTCACGCGCGTCACCGCCGTACTGCAGCGCTGGCATCGAGAACCCAGCCTGTAGCAGTGGAACGCGGTAAATTCAAATCGCTTTGAGCAAACCCTTGAGATGAGCGCGACGGTACAGGGACAGCATGAGAGGTGAGCGCGAAAGCAAACGAGGGCATTTCCTTGGAGATGTCTACAAAGAGTATCGTATTTCGACGACATTTGCAACGAAAGTAGCAGGTACGCGGCGAGTTTTTAGATCCAAGGCATCTCTTACACTGGGCCTGTCCTTCCATTCGGCGTGCATGCGTCCGCAACCCTCCTTCTTTCCCCTCACCTGCCAGCTGCGTTAGCGCGTTCTCCTCGTCATGCCAGCTGTGTGTCAGCTCGCCGTTAGCGCGCGTATGCTACACTCTCTCTCGTTCTCCTCGCCATGCTCGATGTGCTTTAGCGCGCATGCGCGTCTCTCTCTCATCACTCGCTCTCTCGCAGAGCGGCTATATAACCGCGGTATCTGCGGCGCGCTTCTCAGTCGCTCTCCCTGCTACTGCTCCGACTGCTGCTCCACCTGCCGCTCCGATGAGTTGAAATAGGACACTAACATGATGCTCTTTACGTAATTGGAAATCTACGTGAGATTGAGCATCATTTAAGGGTCGCTACACTTCAACCCCATTTGGGTAACCGACATAACGGAAAGGCAAATTGAACCCCGTGAGATGCCTTGCATCACCCAAGGGTTCCCCTGCCGGGAAGATGGAGAGAATGTTTTTTTCAGTTTGCGTTGTCGACCGAAAATAACCACGTTTATTACCCAACACTAACGAGCGTTTCTGTGCGCGCGAAAAACAGGGAATGTCTTGCAAATACAAGGGGCAAAAGCGGAAAAATGACGATGCTACCAGGGTATTTGTGCAAATAAAGCAGCTAAGAACAAAAAAATCAACCGTCCCCTGTTACTTCACTCAAAATGTGGAAGTAGGTAATCTGCTGACACATGTGCCACAAAATGTTCTTCCCTGCCTCTCCTCCCACCCATCAGCAGATGATCTGTAAATTCCGACGATGCGCAAGTTGGGTACAGAGGTGAATTGTCCCGACCTATATTGAATGTACATCTTCGGCTAAACACCAAGTTCAGGCGTGGGCGATGTAGTGTTTTAGAGGCAACTAGATGAGAACACGATAAAAATAGAATTCACAGTACGGGTCAATACCGAACTGGTTGATGACAGCGGTGAGGGTCCGGCCACTCCAACTATCATGCAGTCCATCCACTTGCAAAGATAGGGACAGTGGTATAGCTCTAGTGAAAAGATGCTGGGCCATTTAGAGGAGCAAGTTGCTTGTGCTGGTGGTTGTGCCGGATAGCATGTCTCCTCGTCTTCCCGAGTCACCGGGCACCCACTGATGACGATGTGATGACCCTTGTGCACTGTCGTTGAGTGATCTTTGCTTGTTTCGCTTTCAAGCTAACTGCGCTTGTTCCACAGCATTAGGATGGTTTATAAGGCGCCACGCGAGTCTAAGTAGATCACCCATTTCTGTAGAGAACCGTAAACCCCAGCCTTAAACACGCGAACACGAGAGAGAGCAGACAACACACACGCTGGGACTAGGAACAGTTTAATGAATAACATTCCGAAGGTAAAGCAAGGTCAGGGCATGCGCCGTAAAAACTAAAGAAAGATCAGCTGATGACGCATTTAAAAATCGGCTTTTAAAGCAAAGCTTTTTACCTCTACCCCCGAAGGGTTCTTTCGCGACCGTTGGTGTCACCAGAAAACTCCAGCGAACAAATAAAAAAATTCACTGGCACCACCGGGAATCGAACCTGGAACTAATAGACTAACAAAGCGAGAGCCCGTTCTCTTCCCGATTTAGCTACGAGCCCACGCGCAGACGAGGAAGACAGGTGGGGTACTCACCAAGCACATCTACGGGTTTACCCCCTGCGTTATCGCTGAATGCCACGTGAAAGCGTCACGCGACCACTCACGCACATCTAGCGGCCCTGTGCGCACCTTGCTCATGCGCTGAGTTACTCAAATTAAAGGAAGCTCACACCAATGAATGGTATCTCACTTCTAGTACGCCAACGGGCGAAAGCCTGTTGCCTGCAGTGTTCACGTAAACAATCACAGCTACTTGTCGTCCGCCCTCACACCAAACCAAGGAAAACATTCAAATACTCTTTAATGGCCAGGCCATCACTCCAAGCCCTGCATCAAGATCCTGGGCCTACATCTTGAGGCTAACACCAAGAGTGACGTCTCATTGCAGCGCCTCAAAAACAGCATTAATCCAATCATACACATGATCAGGCGAGTTGCCACCAAGATGCGAGGCCTAAAGGAATCCGCTACTTTTTGATTAATTGAAGCTTTTGTCCTCTCGATAGTCACTTACGTCAACCCCCTGTCTTCTTCTCGACAAGGAAGACATAGAGATGCTTGACATAATGCTTGGAAAGGCGGTCGAGCAGGCCATTGGTCTTCTCATGAGTGCGTCCACACAGAGGCTGTTAAGCACGGGGCTCCACAACACCGTGGAAGAGCTGACAGAAGGCCATCTTTCTAACCAGAAGGTCGGACTCAGAACTGCGGTTGGTAACCGCATGCTTCACCAGATTGGCTGGGCAGCCCAGAATGTCACTCCGCTTGACGTTCTCCCAGACTTTTGGCGACTAAAACTAAAGATGCTCCCTTCGCTTAGAAATATGAACCCCTCACATGACGAGGGTTCACCGAAAAGCACGGGTTCAAGCGCTAAACACCACCCTCGGTGGGGATCATGCAGTTATCTACACAGACGCCTCCAAACATCGAGGGCAGCAATACGCCATAATCGTGCCTACCTCCAGAACCAACCTCCTTCCGTGTACCTCGCTTAGCACCCAAGAAATGACGGCTGCAGAAGAGGCAGCCATCACCTTGGCTCTCGCTCAACCAGGAGTTCGCAGGGTAGTTACCGATTCCCAGCAAGCCTACTGGAATTACCACTCGGGTTAGGTGTCCTGACCTGCACTGCGCGTGCTAAAAAACCACTCCCCAAACGGTTCCATTCAGCTCATCGGGACCTCACGCAACTCATCGGCAACTCACGCTTCAATGGAGAGCAACAAATACGCCAACCCAACAAGCCTGCGCTTTCACCTCCCGTTCTATGGAGCTGCATGAGGACAGTCACCCGCTTGTCACGTTCAGGGAGATAACCCAGCATTATCGCCTTCTGAGACAGACCGTACCTTCGCCTAACCCTGACCTTTCCAGAGAACAACAAACTACCCTACGGCTCATATATTCCGGGCTCCTTCCCACAGCGTACGCGTCTTCACTTAATGTATCTGAATCGTTACGACGCTGAATGTAAAATTTGCTCAGAAGTAAGAACACTGCGACTCGTAATCGGGGTGTGCGACTTTAGCCCTGAGCTCCCTCCTAGCTCTCTTTCCATCAACTACCCAACAAGAGCAATGGGAGATGCTGCTGTCCAGGCCCTCTCTACCTACCCAGTTTCAGAGGGTGGAGAGAACACAGGCCGCGCGGACTGCATATGGGCCCCACAGCAGAAGGAATCACTCGCCTGGGCTGCACTCTGAGCCGTTCAGAAATCTGAACAGAAGTATTTCTTCCTCCTCTTGCTCCTTCTCTGCCGCAAATCTCGTCGCATCCATCCGCGGCGCGGAAACGGAGAAGTCAGATCGTCTAACACAGGGTTGTAGCTTAATTTAATTTTATAAAAAAAGTGTCCACTCTTGTGCTACACCAATACAACTCAACCAAACGCCGTTCATGCATCATACATTGATTTAACTTTACCAAGAATATCCCTTTTAAGTAATAAATGGCCTGGTTAAGTGCAATTCACTTTTCTCTGGTTTTACTACTTGTAAGGCAATGTGAGTGAATTTAAATGACGTCGCATGGGAAATCGTTATGGGTGGCGGTTACAGCTTTGCTTTCCAACCACATTCACGGGGTGGATTGGCGCGATTTTTTTTTCAATTATTAATTTTCTTTACGTGATACTGGTAGTGATGGAACACTCCCGCACTTATCGTACCATGATTACGCATTTGGTAGGCTTCGATAAGCTCCAGCACGCACTTTGTGGTTCCCTTACCAATTATGTGTGTTTATTCAAACAGGCGGGTGCAACCACTACTTCGGCAATGCGCAGGCAAATTTGCCCCTCCGCGTGACGTTACCGAAGTTTCATGTTCTTTTAAATAAACGCTCAGACAGCTTCCCATGTGCCCAACATACACTCTATCGTACTTTAGCGGAATACGGTAGATAACATTTGTCGTGGACTTCGTGAATTTAGTGGCATGGCGGGTTGTGCACATGTCCTTTGGTTTGCGGTTTTCAATTTTCTGACAAAGGCTTCCCAGCTTACACGGTGCCGAAAATGCTGCGTGTACCCCACGTCTGCCGGCCACTTTTTTGATAATGTGCGAGATCTTGTGAATGTACGGGATTACTTCCAGTTTCTTATGGTCCTCAAATGCACGTGCCTGTAGCCTCCCGACCAATTCCTTTCTCATTTTGTTTAACTTTGTTTCGGCTACCAACTTCAAAACAGAATTAGATAAACCAGCCACTTTTAAACGCTGAACTTGTTCGCCAAAACTTTGTTCCATTGAATGATGACAGCTTTTCCTAAGGGCGTTGCTAAAACACCGTGATGCTATGGCATGCTTGACTAACTTCCAAGGTAAAGGGTTTAAATGGGTAGCTCAATTCAAGAGTTTTGTTGTCTAAATTGGGTTCAAATAAGTAGTTGAAACTAGTAAAACTGCCACAACGAGGCCTTGGGGGTGATAAGCGTTTAACGAAAAGCAAGCTGTATTGTTCTTATCGCGAATGTAGGCTCGATACCTTGCTCTGCTTAGCCTGTAACTGAAGACCCTCTGGGCCGGCCTCACGTGTTTTCCGGGGTAGGGGCGCATGAAATCTGGCCTCAGCTGGAATGCCTCATCCCTGATAAACAAGTGAGGCGCAACCTCAAGGCTTCTTGGGAGACGGGCTGGCACAGGGAAGACCAGGGCTTGGTCTTGCAACTGCCTTCCAAATGAAGTCGCCTTCAGTACTCCGCCGTCACTGTGCCAGCCAGGGGCACCGACGTCTACCATAATGAACCGGTAGCTGGCGTCAGCATTCGCCCTCAGCACAATAGAAAATGTGCCCTGGAATACATGAAATATTATTCGCATGAGAAAAGCTACACACCAGGTTCTTGCGGCAGCACCACCGCAAATAAATTGTACCCTATAATTGTAGTACTTGCTCCCAGATTTCGGGTGCGCCTTGATTTGAACATGTTTGCCGTCCACTGCACCGAGGCAATATGGAAAATTTTACCGTGTGCTGAACTTTTCAGCAACATTTTGCCATTTGGCAAGCCCTGGCACCTAGGTTGAACCAAAAATAAGAACTTTTCATGAATTACTTCCCTTGGCATGGCGTCAGTCAAACTTAAGTATCTTTACTGCTGGTAAGTGCACTTAATGCATTGTACACGTATCATTTGTTCCACAAAAATAACATAAACGAAAATTAGCCCAGCAATACTCACGGGTGGTACAGCGGCTGCAAGCGCTGCCAGAGCACTCGAAACGTTTCGTGCACAACGCGCCTACATGTCGATGGTGCATTGCGAAAACTCAGTGCAACCTGCTTAAGGGAACTTCGACAAAAGAATTACCTGCGCACAACAGAAAGTATTCGATGAGGTGAGAAAGTATGTGACGGTGTTATTTATGCCAGAGTCAATGCTGTACCTGAGGGTGATGGCCAGGCTCTGTTCTGCACAAAGCGGTTCTTGGCACAAAAATACCTTCACCAAGTCATTTTTGACAAGCTGCAGCAGTTCACCGAACTTTGCCGGTGTCATTCGGTAATACCTGAAGAATATGGTGGAGTCCTGGTCTTTTTATTGCTTGGAACTGCAGTGATCGAAGTAAAACCAGAACAACGAAGCACGGGTAAATACGGAATTAACTGTTAGCAATTTGGGGCTCGCGTACGTGCACTGTCCATTTTGTTAAAGTCATTCATTGTGTTTTGTTTAGCTTCCAAAAGCTACTTATTACATCACATCTATGGCCCTCACCGTATTACAAAGGCTATACGTCACTTCTCTTTAGCACCCGAAGAAAAAGTGCCACCAATAACAAGTGTAATACTAGGGCAGGATCGGAGGTGGGACGTAGAAGCATGACATAATATCCCTTTATTGACTAGCGCTTCGGTGTGAATTCTGGTTTACCGCTCAAGTCGTGGATACAAAACACGCAGCGCGGATGCTCATGCCTCGGAACAGATAGAAGTTTAGAGAAAGACTGCTGAATCAAATAATGTAGAAGGGTGACGCGCCGCACAAAATTCCTGCGTGCTATTTACATCTACATCAACCCTTCATGACCTACTTGGAAATTTTCGAGGACACGAATGGGTACTTACCGCAGTGTGGTACTCTCCCTCTGTTTTTCGTTGCTGCCTGACTTTGTGCACCCAGTGTCTGCGCTTCCTTTTCTTGTCCTTCTCTTCCGGTTCGATCAATTTCTGTAATAGTAATTTCTTCTTATGAACAAGGAGGCGCCGAAGTACTGCCATGGAGAGCCAAGATCACGAACGAGGTCGACTGCGGGCCCGCATACGACAGATGCTGGTTCAGAGTGCCGCGAAGCCCGACGTAGATATTTTCGTATTCGACCACCCAAGTGTGCTGTCGTCAGGGTGCCCAACTCATCTATGGTAAACGACTTGACGCGCACACAATGAAGTGGCAGCGACCTTTGCAGCTGGGAATAAGCGACTGTACACAAGCCGCATTCGGCTACTTCACACGGCCACCCAAACACCCACCACCCGTATGCCTACTTAAAGACCGTAACCATTAAGTGGAGGTAGTGACAAAAGCTTCCCGCCTAGCTGGAGCAAACGATAGAATGCAGACGATTTTCACCCAGTGTAGCCAGACCATATTCAGATCGCCTCTTTCTTTCAACTGCGGCGGCACATCCATATCGCCAACACAACAACCACAGTAGAAACTATTTTTGAACAATAGTTGTGCGCTCTCTTGGAGTGTTCTATTATTTTACAAAAAAGTTGTAGTGGTGTAGAGAGCTTTTATTTATTTATTTATTTCAGATTTACTGCCAACCTTTGAAAAAGGCCTTTAGCAGGAACGGGCAGAACAAATAAAAGAATGCGAAAAATACGCTTGATACATGCACAGATAGGATCAACATCCACAAAGCAACCGCAACAATTAGCGGAAACAAAAAAAAATATGGGATTGCGCAATCTACAAAGTGAACACAGGTACTATCAGTATCTACAAATAAAACAGTCGGCAGTTCGACAACGAAAAGAGCAACGCATGTGGTGCCAAGCCAGACCTATACTCATCGAATAATTATTAATATACAAGACATGAATGGAAAAAGCAGGAACAATCCTAATTGTTCAATGACGACATTGTAAATAGTAACAGCACCGAGGCGCACCACAAAAACGAAGCAGAGCTAGAATGTAAGAAAAAACACATCAGAGCGACATTATTGGTTCACAATCACATGTCAGTTGCTGATGTCGCGATACTAGGAACGCGGAGTGATGAAGAAGATACAAAAAAAAAACTAGATATAATCTCACAATGCTTTGGCAAAGGAATTAGTGTACTGCAATCAATAACATTGGGTGGAAGTCGATTCCATTCGCGCGTTGTTCTCGGGAAAAATGAGTTTTTAAACGTGTCTGTTTTACAGCTGACATCCTTTATCTTTTTCGTGTGGTGTGATCGCATCGAGCGCTTACTAACCAGGTCGATAAAATTACCCTTGTCTATTGCCAGCTTATCATGGTAAAGGGAGTACAAAAAAAAATCGCGCCAATCCACCCCGTGAATGTGGTTGGAAAGCAAAGCTGTAACCGCCACCCATAACGATTTCCCATGCGACGTCACTTAAATTCACTCACATTGCCTTACAAGTAGTAAAACCAGAGAAAAGTGAATTGCACTTAACCAGGCCATTTATTACTTAAAAGGGATATTCTTGGTAAAGTTAAATCAATGCATGATGCATGAACGGTGTTTGGTTGAGTTGTATTGGTGTAGCACAAGAGTGGACACTTTTTTTATAAAATTAAATTAAGCTACAACCCTGTGTTAGACGATCTGACTTCTCCGTTTCCGCGCCGCGGATGGATGCGACGAGATTTGCGGCAGAGAAGGAGCAAGAGGAGGAAGAAATACTTCTGTTCAGATTTCTGAACGGCTCAGAGTGCAGCCCAGGCGAGTGATTCCTTCTGCTGTGGGGCCCATATGCAGTCCGCGCGGCCTGTGTTCTCTCCACCCTCTGAAACTGGGTAGGTAGAGAGGGCCTGGACAGCAGCATCTCCCATTGCTCTTGTTGGGTAGTTGATGGAAAGAGAGCTAGGAGGGAGCTCAGGGCTAAAGTCGCACACCCCGATTACGAGTCGCAGTGTTCTTACTTCTGAGCAAATTTTACATTCAGCGTCGTAACGATTCAGATACATTAAGTGAAGACGCGTACGCTGTGGGAAGGAGCCCGGAATATATGAGCCGTAGGGTAGTTTGTTGTTCTCTGGAAAGGTCAGGGTTAGGCGAAGGTACGGTCTGTCTCAGAAGGCGATAATGCTGGGTTATCTCCCTGAACGTGACAAGCGGGTGACTGTCCTCATGCAGCTCCATAGAACGGGAGGTGAAAGCGCAGGCTTGTTGGGTTGGCGTATTTGTTGCTCTCCATTGAAGCGTGAGTTGCCGATGAGTTGCGTGAGGTCCCGATGAGCTGAATGGAACCGTTTGGGGAGTGGTTTTTTAGCACGCGCAGTGCAGGTCAGGACACCTAACCCGAGTGGTAATTCCAGTAGGCTTGCTGGGAATCGGTAACTACCCTGCGAACTCCTGGTTGAGCGAGAGCCAAGGTGATGGCTGCCTCTTCTGCTGCCGTCATTTCTTGGGAGCTAAGCGAGGTACACGGAAGGAGGTTGGTTCTGGAGGTAGGCACGATTATGGCGTATTGCTGCCCTCGATGTTTGGAGGCGTCTGTGTAGATAACTGCATGATCCCCACCGAGGGTGGTGTTTAGCGCTTGAACCCGTGCTTTTCGGTGAACCCTCGTCATGTGAGGGGTTCATATTTCTAAGCGAAGGGAGCATCTTTAGTTTTAGTCGCCAAAAGTCTGGGAGAACGTCAAGCGGAGTGACATTCTGGGCTGCCCAGCCAATCTGGTGAAGCATGCGGTTACCAACCGCAGTTCTGAGTCCGACCTTCTGGTTAGAAAGATGGCCTTCTGTCAGCTCTTCCACGGTGTTGTGGAGCCCCGTGCTTAACAGCCTCTGTGTGGACGCACTCATGAGAAGACCAATGGCCTGCTCGACCGCCTTTCCAAGCATTATGTCAAGCATCTCTATGTCTTCCTTGTCGAGAAGAAGACAGGGGGTTGACGTAAGTGACTATCGAGAGGACAAAAGCTTCAATTAATCAAAAAGTAGCGGATTCCTTTAGGCCTCGCATCTTGGTGGCAACTCGCCTGATCATGTGTATGATTGGATTAATGCTGTTTTTGAGGCGCTGCAATGAGACGTCACTCTTGGTGTTAGCCTCAAGATGTAGGCCCAGGATATTGATGCAGGGCTTGGAGTGATGGCCTGGCCATTAAAGAGTATTTGAAGGTTTTCCTTGGTTTGGTGTGAGGGCGGACGACAAGTAGCTGTGATTGTTTACGTGAACACTGCAGGCAACAGGCTTTCGCCCGTTGGCGTACTAGAAGTGAGATACCATTCATTGGTGTGAGCTTCCTTTAATTTGAGTAACTCAGCGCATGAGCAAGGTGCGCACAGGGCCGCTAGATGTGCGTGAGTGGTCGCGTGACGCTTTCACGTGGCATTCAGCGATAACGCAGGGGGTAAACCCGTAGATGTGCTTGGTGAGTACCCCACCTGTCTTCCTCGTCTGCGCGTGGGCTCGTAGCTAAATCGGGAAGAGAACGGGCTCTCGCTTTGTTAGTCTATTAGTTCCAGGTTCGATTCCCGGTGGTGCCAGTGAATTTTTTTATTTGTTCGCTGGAGTTTTCTGGTGACACCAACGGTCGCGAAAGAACCCTTCGGGGGTAGAGGTAAAAAGCTTTGCTTTAAAAAATTCCCCGGCACCTCCCCGAAAGGAATCGTGCAGAATTGCGAATGCATTGGGTGCACCGATGAGTCTGTTGCGAGTAATGGCGTAATTAATGATGAGAGTATGAACGTAATCATTTATTCATCAGCACCTGTTTGTGTTATCGTTATACCTGACGGCCACAATCACTGCCTTGTGATCGCTAAAGTGCACGGTCAAAGGGTCTTTGAGAAGCATACGCGCGTCACAGTTTCGCGTAAAGACCAGATCAATGCAACTCCCGTGAATGGTAGTGGGGCACGTTACACTTCTTTATGGTGGTATCATTGCTGCGAGGAATTCGACTTCAACGACTTCCATCGCTATCAAGGCACCAGTCGGCAAGCAGTAATGGGAAGGTGCGCCGGACTAGGAGGCTACCGGTAGCCGAAACTCACGCTCATCGAAGGAACGCGCCCGTTGACCAGAGACTCGCGGCACGAGGCACACACCAGGTACGACCTGAACGGCGCCAGACGAGGGTTGTCGTCACAGACCGCGATGATGGCGTCACCGTTCTCATCACCTCCTCTTCCAAACTCGTTCCAAAGAACCCGAAGCGCGTTCAAACGACTAGACTCCTTCTTGATGTTCCCGAGCGCGTAACGCGTTCGGCATTACGCGCTCTTCGCTTCGCAGACTTGTCTTCTTCTTCTTCTCCAACCGATGATGATGACGTGGAAGCAACTGCAGTGACGCGACGTCACCGCCAGGGAGAGGCGTAATGCTCACGTTGCATTGTGTGAACCGCCGACTAAGAAATGCATTCGCATTTGCGACGACGACTAGGACGAAGGCAGAACTACGAGGCGCACGCTCACGTGCGCTCGCGCTGGAGGAATGCAGGCGCACGCCGGCCAACGGAGCAAGACAACCCCCGTGTAATAAATGCATTCGCATTTAAAACTTGAGCCGTTCACGCTGACGCCTTTTTTGCAATGTATTCAGCTCTGATTCAGCAAAAGAGCGAAGTTGCAGATACTCGCCAGCAATACGAATTATGAACAAACCTGATGGCTTTCCTTTGAACAAGTTCAAGTTTATCAATATTGTTTTTTTGTGTATGGATCCCAGATAACTGATGCATATTCGAGGGCGGGCCTAATGAAAGTTTTGTAGTCTAGTAAATTTATTTCTTTGGTTGATTTTCGCAATGACCTTCTAAGGTATCCACGTTTACGCATGGCTTTATTTTTAAGGTAGGAAATGTGTTGATTCCATCTAAGGTCTGAGGTAATGATTACGCCCTAATATTTGTACCTTTCTACAACAGAAAGAGTGTGATTATCTATGGAATATGGAAAACTTAGGGGATGCTGTTTACGCGTAACTGACATGGCTACAGTTTTACTCTTGTTAACACTCATTTGCCACGTTTAGCACCAAGTTTGTATTTTCGCTATTGAAGAATTAAAAAAAACTTGGTCGCCGGGGCTTTAACTTCATGATTGAGGATACAGTCCTCTGCGAATAGTCTAATTTTAACTGGTATATTATGTACTATGTCATTTATGAAAACTAGAAAAAAAGTTGCCCAAGCACCGAACCTTGAGGAATACCGGATATAACTGTGTCTGCTGGAGAGCACGTACCATCAATTGTTACACATTGTCGTCTTAAGTATAAGTACTATTTCATCCATGACAGAAGTGCATCGTTCTTCAGTATGGGTTGAAGTTTTAAAAGTAGCTATTGGTGTGACACTCGATCATACGCCTTCTCAAAATCCAGAAAAATAATATCAGTCTGACCTTGCCTATCAAGGGTTTTCGAGAATTCATGTACTGTTTCTAATAGCTGTGTTACGGTAGATAGGCCTTTCCGGAAGTAATGTTTCCTGGGGTCAATAAGTTTATTTTCTTCTAGAAATGTTGATAAGTGCTTAAAGATGCTGTGTTCCAATATTTTTGCGAATGTACATAAGAGGGTGATAGGTCTATATGAAGTAACCAAATGTGGGGTGTCCGATTTAGGTATAGGCATAATTTTACCGTATTTTCAATCCTCGGATATCTCAGATTGGGATAAAGATTTAATTAATATAAGATGTAGATAATGCGAGCTCCATTCAGCAAACCTCACCATGAAGTGGTTATCAATACAGTCCATTCCGGGTGTTTTCTCAGGTTCGATTTGAAGCAAAAAAGAAAGGACACCTTCCTAGGATATTGAAATGTTTCTTATTGGGGGAATGTTCTCGTACTGATTGACTTAACGTGTAAAAGTGTCATCTTTCGTGAATAATGAACAGAAGTCATTAAAAGACGTTACCATAGTGCGTCGGTCAGTAACGGCTTCCCCTTTACCTATAATGTTAGAAATTGACTTTTTGTTGGAAGAGAAATGACGGCAAAATTTTTCAGGAGACGAAAGAAGAAAATTTTTCATAGTTACTTTGTCGTAAAGTTCTTTAGCTTTTTTAATGCTTTTTGAAGGCCTTTGCGCATTGCCACAAGCTTTTCGCTGTTAGTTGGTGATGGAGACTCCCCGCACGGGGCACCTTGAGTATTCATGGTGACGGTACTGGCGATACCGCGGAGCCGGAGCCCCCAAACCTAAGCTGGATCCAACCGTGGCGATGTGTTTATAGGTGGAGGGTTAGAAACCACGATCGGTGGCCGTCGGAGCCCAGGTCAAGCTCCGGCGGATGGGCTCTCTGTCTGTTCACCAGGCAGGGAGCTCCGGGACCTCTCAAGCTATTAGGGTAAGGTTTGAGACGAAAGTACCCCCGTCCCCTACTTTTTTCCAATGCCACATGGATAAATCAAAACCCCCCCGCAAACCCGATCGGTCCCTGAAAAGGGGCCGCACCGATATTACGTACCCATCCCTTCCAACTCTCACTCTCCCGAAACCTGATAACTATCCCCGATTCTTGATTATCGAATCCCTTGAAAAAGACAAGCCAGTTGCCTCATAGTCCGTTTTTCTGACTACAAAATTCATAGGAGGAATAATCGGTAAACACTACAAAGCCAAAAAGCAAAGAACTGGAGAGTTGCTGGTAGAAGTCACCACCCAGCAACAGGCCACAAGCCTCCTGAGCCAGACCCGTATTGCCGATCTTGGCATCAAGGTCACGCCCCACCGCAGCCTCAACAGCTCGCAGGGCGTGATCTGGCAAACGAGACGGATCTGGCAAACGAGACGGAAGCCGATCTTCTAGAAGGCCTGAGAAATCAGGGTGTGACGGCAGTCAGGCGGATATCCATACGACAAGATAATAAGGAAATACCTACCAGGCACATAATTCTCACTTTCGACCGTGCAACTCTTCCAGACCATATCAATGCAGGATTCATCCGGTGCTCTGTCCGAGCGTACATCCCGAATCCGCGGCGCTGTTACAAGTGCCAGCGGTTCGGGCATGGTACCAACTCGTGTCGGGGCCAACTAACCTGCGCCAAGTGCGCGCAACAAGGTCATCACTCTGATAATTGTCCCTCTAACCAATTGCTTTGTGTGAATTGCAAAGGACCTCACGGCGCGCATTCGCGAGCCTGCGAGACATTCAAAATTGAAAAGAAAATCATTAACGACAAAATCACGGAAAACATCACCTTCCCGGAGGCGCGAAAGAGGTTCGCCTCTTTCCCCCTGGGGAGGTACGCCGATGCAGCTCGCCGGGGGGCGGAGCGGCGTCTGGTTTCGGCGGGGACCCAGTACCGCGAGTCGGACTTGGTCCCGCCCCCGCCCCCCCCCCCCCGCAGGGTTGCCACAGGCAGCCCAACCAGCCTCTGCACCGCTAGCTCCCCCAGCAGCGGCTGTGGTGGCAACAACGTTTGTTGGGGATGCCGCCGCATCCACTGCTTCTTCTCCACCGGCCCAAAGCACATGCAAGGGCACGGAGATGGAGACGGAGGCAGTCGCAGCGACCCCCTCCTCCGCCTCACTGCCGGTGCCATCTGTGGTGCTCCCCACGCCTTCGGCACTGGCAGCGCAGGCAAAGAAAACCCGAAAGGGTACCACGTCAAGGGGGCCCAGTCCGCTGGGCACCCCCTTGCCTTCAGATGACGACATGGACGTCGAGCCCTTCCGGCTTCCATCGCAGCGGAAGGAACGGGCTGCGACGTCCAGGTCAGTAGAGAAGGCCAGAAAACCCCTCCCAAGAGTCCAAGCCCCGAAAGACCCTACATAAACAGTCACACTCCAGTAGCTCTGAACACATAATAATGGGAAGAGAAAACATAGTTCAATGGAACTGCAGAGGCCTTCTGAATAATCTTGACGACGTGTATGAGATTTTGCATACCAAACAGCCGAGTTTAATGTGTGTCCAGGAAACACATCTGAATTCCAAACACACAAATTTCTTGAATAGTTACCTGGTATACAGAAAGGACAGGGATGGCTGCACACACTCTTCTGGCGGTGTGGCCATAATCGCCCGAAAATCCTTAGCCTGCCACCCTGTGTCCTTGAATACCGTCCTCGAGGCTGTAGCCATCCGCACAATAATTTTTAATAGGTTGGTAACGGTATGCTCCATATATATTCCTCCTGATGTAGCACTTTTAAGCTCTGACATCGAGGCGCTGGTTGACCAGCTGCCCGAACCATACATCCTGACAGGCGACCTTAATGCTCACAACACTCTTTGGGGCTCTTCTCGCACGGATGCCCGAGGTCGCCTTATAGAGAAATTCCTTACATCTTCAGGAGCATGCCTTTTCAACAATAAACAGCCTACATACCATAACATAGGACACAACACATACTCATGTCTTGACTTGGCGATTGGCTCCGCAGTTCTCTTTCCTCTTCTCGAGTGGGGTGTGGGCACTGACCCATATGGCAGTGACCACTTCCCCACCTCACTCACATACATAGGTAAAGGCCCATGCAGTCCATCTTCCCATAATAGGTTCAATGAAGCACGAGCTAACTGGAATACATTTACAGAGACATCCAAACTACACCACACATCCATAGGACACCTACACGTCGAAGAAGCTACCCAACTCCTCACGGCGCACATCCTCGACGCCGCCGAAAAGTCCATTCCCCACGCCTCTGGTGCCCCGCGCAACCAGCGGAGGCCGTGGTGGAATGAGGACTGTAGGCGGGCGCGAGAGGCCCAGAACAAGGCGTGGGGTATCCTGCGCAGGTACCCCACGTCGGGAAACCTTTTATTGTTCAAAAGGGCTAAGGCGATGGGAAAACGTGTGCGCCGTGAGGCAAAACGAGAGAGTTGGCGCTCATTCGTAACATCCATAAACTCTTACACTGTCTCTCGCAAAGTCTGGACACGAATACGCAAACTAAAAGGACAACAGACACACAGCCTGCCCCTGGTCAGTACAACAGGGGACAAACTGGAAGACCAGGCTAACACACTCGCACAACACTTCCAACACGTGTCCAGTTCAGCACACTACACTAGCACTTTCATGAAACACAAACAATTGGCCGAAAAGAAGTCTTTACGTGATAATAATAAGTCAACCTCCTCTTATAACTCGGAGTTTTCACTTCATGAGCTGAGGACCGCTCTTAGCACTTGTAAACCCTCAGCTCCAGGCCCAGACAACATCACATATACAATGATACAGCACCTACACTCAGACACTCTTCTAACACTCCTCCACCTATATAACAAGATTTGGCTTTCGGGGCACATTCCTCGCTCTTGGAGGGAGGCCATAGTAGTGGCTTTCCTAAAAGAAGGGAAGGACTCTTCCTCTCCTTCTAGTTACCGGCCCATTGCTTTGACAAGCTGCCTGTGCAAGCTCCTCGAGAAGATGATAAACCATAGGCTTGTGTACTTCCTTGAGTACATCGGTCTTCTCGAGAGCTGCCAGGCAGGCTTCCGGGCAGGGCGATCCACAAATGATCAATTAGTTGCACTGGAATCTTACATTAAGGACGCCTTTATACACAGACAGTACTGCATGACCGTATTTTTTGATATCGAGAAAGCTTATGATACGGCATGGCGTTATGGCATTCTTGCAGACCTAAAATCCTATGGTGTGACAGGTAACATGCTTAATACTCTTTCAAGTTACCTGTCCGAACGAACATTTCGTGTCAGGGTCGGTTCTGCACTTTCAAACGTTCACGTGCAGGAGAATGGCGTTCCTCAAGGTGGCGGATTGAGCTGCACCTTGTTTATAGTTAAGATGAACTCTCTCCGAAAGGCACTGCCGCCAATCATATCCTGCTTGATGTATGTAGATGACGTTCAAATATCTTTCAAATCATGTAACATATTCATTTGTGAACGTCAGGTCCAGCTTGGGATAAATAAACTTTCTCGCTGGGCAGATGAAAATGGATTTAAACTTAATCCTTCTAAAAGTACCTGCGTTGTATTCTCAAAAAGGCGGGGCATCCTGCCCGATCCCGACGTAAAACTCTTTGGTGACTTGATTCCAGTAAAAAGAGAACACAAGTTTTTGGGTGTGGTGTTTGACGAGAAACTCTCATTCATACCCCACATAAAACGACTCAAACAAAAATGCCTAAAAACATTGAATATTCTAAAAGTCTTGTCTCACCAATCGTACGGTGCAGACAAAGAACTCCTGCTTCGACTTTATGCCGCGTTGTTGGGGTCAAGGTTGGACTACGGAAGCGTTGTGTATGGGTAAGCCACAAAAACAGCACTTAAAATGCTCGACCCAGTGCTTCACTTGGGGCTTCGCCTGTCTTGTGGGGCATTCCGTACCAGTCCTGTCCACAGTCTTTATGCAGAGTGCGACAAATGGTGCTTAGCGTACCAGCGAACTTATGTTGACCTCCTATATGCCTCCAAAATCTCATCAATGAATAACCATCCCTTTAAACCGGTTTTTAATGATACATCCACAACTAAACTCTTTTTAAACCGCCCATCAATTTCCGTTCCCTTCTCGCAGAGAGTGAGGGACGAGGTGACTATTCATGACGTCTCCCTCTTAGACACATTCAAATCATCTCACACTTATCTTGTAGCACCATGGCATCTTCGTCCTGTAGCATGTGACTTGTCTTTCGTACAAAACAATAACAACAGGACACGAAGAAGTGGGATTTTGCAGCATTTCATGCATCTGCAGAATAAATACAGGGCTGCAGAGTTTTTCAAAGATGCATCTAAAACGTCCACTGCGGTGTCTTGTGCTGCGCATGGGCCCAATTTTGAAGCATGTAGAACAATGAATGTTAATACAAGTATTTTTACGGCAGAGGCATATGGCATATTTCTAGTTGTAAGTCACATAGTTCAACATCATATTCCTACATCCGTCATTTATACATATTTGTTGAGCGTCGTCCGTGCATTATCATCCGGAAAGTCATCAAAAAACCATGTCATTAATCTTGTCTTCAGAACGATTATGGTAGCTTATTCTTCAAACCTTGGGGTGACTGTGTTGGGTGCCAGGCCACTCTGGCATTGGCGGTAATGAAGTGGCTGATGAAATGGCCGCCAAGGCTGCACTCCGAAACACAGTCGACATGTCAACACTACCTTACACAGACCTCAAGCCACACATTAGACAACAAGTCCGTAAAACTTGGCAAGCAGACTGGAGCGAACAGACAGACAACAAACTACATGTAATAAAACCACACCTGGGACAATACCCTACTGACTCACACAACAGGCACATTGAAGTTACCTTAGCTAGGTTACGGATAGGCCATACGCATGTAACGCACTCCCACCTGCTCACGGGATCTCTAAGACCCCTGTGTAGCAGGTGTGGGGAGGGCCTATCCGTAGTCCACATACTCATACAATGCAAGGCACTTGACACAACACGACACAAACACTTCAGAGAACTCTACAGACAACATACTCCCCTACACCCATCTCTGTTTCTAGGTGACGATGCCATGGTTTCTGTAGAACGCGTTTTTAAATATTTCTCAGATGTTAAGTTTTTAAACCTCATTTCCTACCATGCGTAATCACATCTGGCCCTATACACCAGCCATCACCATTATCTTTATTGATCTTACTATGCCCAGTTTACACATTTTATACCTACCTTTTGTGGTAATCACTTGTTTTCATTAAATAACTTCTCTGGCGCTCTTTGCCCTCGTCGGCCTTGCGCCATTAAACACCAACCATCATCATCATCGTGATGGAGACTGGCGATGTTGTTTTCTTAATTTTTTTGTCTGTCGTTCCATCCGCACTATTTCCCTTGTTATCCATGGATTGACCCTATGGCTGACAATTTCTCCGAACGGCACAAATCGTTCAATGCATGACAAAACAAGTGATTTAAAGTGATTAGTGATTGCTTGTGATCGCTTCATTTTGCTGCGTTTGCCTCATTCAGCCACACTGACAGGGACGCCGCGGCGAGGCAGCGGCGGGCGCCGTGTCTTCGCCCCGTATAGCGCAGCCGACGCATCCCGACGAAAACTCGGCGGTGCGGTGCGCCGGATTTTCCGCCGGGCGAATTTCGTCGTGAAGGTTCGCTCCATGTGTTCAGGCCTTTACGAGTGCAGCGGTCAGAGCTAAACCGTGGAGTTAGGAGGAAGCGTACGGCCACCTAAGGGCAGTAGGTCGCAGCAACGACCGTCGCTATGAGCCGACAAGCCAGCACGTGCGATGACCGCGTCCGGCGCGGCATAAAGCAACGAAATCGGACGCTGATGTCATATGTGCCGCTTTATTTTCTCCTGAACCGCTGCGAAGCGTTATTATCAGTTGTCCAGTTTCTATATTAATTATGTATTTCCGTTCGTATGGATGGATGGATGGAAAGGACTTTATTGAGTAACTCCTGCAATAGGTAAAGCCCGGTTGACGGGCCTGCCTCAACGTGGCCGCGCCTTGCATCTTTTTGGGCAGACCTACTTGACAGGGACCCCTTTGCGGAGTCCGTGCCTTTCGAGTGCCTTGAGAACCTGCTGGATGGCCCACTCTTGATCCGACTTGTTGGTGGAGGCGATGGCGATTTGGAGATCTGGGGCGTATTTAGTGAAGCTGACGCCGTCTTGTAAGACTGCACAGTCCCATAGGATGTGCCAGTGATTGGCCGTACCTTGTTTGCAGATGTCGCCCTATGCGCTGGGATAATTGTCGGGTAACATAGGATGGAGGAGCGCCGGTGTGAGCACTGACGCAGTTTGGAGGCGTCGTAGGTGTACTGCTTCTTCCCTGCTTAGCGATTTCTGGTGTGAGGGGCGTAGGGTACTTTTTTCCTTTTTTTTTGTTTGGCATTTTTATGTTGTTCCAGAATAAACCGGAGGTTTATTTTTCCTGTGTGATCGCAATGACACAAGATGGAGTGAGGCTCATGACCGCGTCACACTTGAATGAGGTTTGTTAACTTAAGGCACTGAACCAGTAAAATAATATCAGGACCAGAGTTAAATTTCGCCTCTCCATCTTCTTGGCGAACTGATGGAGGCGAAATAGTGATGTTCTTTTGATGCGCGAGCCGAGAGGATGATCTCGACTCGCTCCGATGACCGACGACCGATGCTTGGAGCGGGTGAGGGATGAGGACTGCCTTCCTTGCTAGATATTAGGTTTATTTACATTATTTACAAAACTCCATCTTTACATCAGGTCAGAGTGACGGTTACATTGTCAGTCTGACAGCAGCAGCCTGTTCGGCCGAGATCTATACTAAACTAGATCCCCTCTCGACCGACCTCCCAGAAAACCCAACACTCCGGTTTTGATAACAAAAACCCCGCCTCCTAAAAGGGGGCGTACAAGAAAGAGAGAAAAACCCTTTAAACAATTAATAGAAACCCATTGATTGGCCACAGGAACCAGCCAATCACGCATGTGTCCCCACCTGCGGTCACGTGGCCCAACTCTCTCTCCTATGCACTCAAAGTGCGTTTCCTACGCACGCTGTTACAACCGGCCAGAAAATACAAGACATCTGCGGCCTAAAGTGAACCATCCATTACGTTCAGCGGGCGGCATCTGCACAAACAGCAGCCAAGCCGAGGGCCCGAAGCGGTCCTCGCGCGGCTGACCTCCCTCCGCGCGGCGCCTCCCGCGACGCGCGGGACAACGAGGGTTGCTAATTCCCTCCTAGACGAAGGGCGCCGCCGCCTGCCGCCAGTCACACCGGAAGACGCGCTTCAGGCTCACTCGGTGGTCTCCGAGGCGATTGACCCGTCAAGGACCCACGCCGCCGCCGGAGTCGAAGATTTCCAAGCTTACACCGCGCGCGCTTTCAACACTAAGAGATTCACCGTCATTCAGCTTCTCGTCAGCTTGTCATGCCGAATGACCCAGCCACCTCCGACGCGACAGAGGTACTCAAGCTAATCACCCCCGTCTTTTGACACACAAAAGGACGGGCACAGAACACGCTCTCGGCGGCTCCGAACTAGGCGTCCGTGCGACTACATGAAAGGGACCCAGGATCGTAGCTACCAGCGGAGGCGACGCCAATACATGGGCCACCGGTGGCCTTCATTAATTACATGCGGAGCTCGAACTTAACAACCAGTGCCCCCGTGACCTTTTGAATCGCATTTTTGTTGCGCACCGTGACTAAGACCCTTTCGTTGCTGTATTTACATGGAAGCAAATGCGCTTCAACAAAAAGATATGGAGAGTAGCCCGCCAAGGTCAAGGTCGTATTCCCTTTATCTCCCCACGTGCTCAGTCGTACCACCTGTTTACAATTTCCGGTGTTCATGAGAACTAAAGGGGACGTTTTAGTGACCTCGCTTGGTGCCTCCGGGGCATACAAACTACGCCCCTTTTGTCCCCCTTTCCTCGTGGAGAGGGGACAAGGGAAGGAGGAAAACGTTGGTAGAGAGGCAACCTGGGGATCAGTCTACTCTGCGCTGCGCCTGGATTCGGTCGTCTTTCTCAAACGGTTGGGTATCTGTCTGTGCCGTTGCTTTCATCATGCAGGTAAATGTTGACGCTATTCTTTCTTCCGCCAGGCAGAAGATAGAGGACCTGGATGACAGCCCTCGAGACCTGGGAATACGGCGGCGCCTGCTGCTTGAGAACCTGCTGCGGGAATGGAGCTGGGCAGGGAGTTCCGACAGCGAGGACGAGTCCAGCGGGAGCGGTAGCAGCAGCGAGGACGAGTCCAGCGAGAGCGGAAGCAGCAGCGAGGACGAGTCCAGCGGGAGTGATAGCGGCAGCGACGACGACTCCAAAGGCGAGAATGATGTGCCAGCGGTGCCTCCGAAGCAGACTTCAAGCCGGAAGCGGCCGGGGGATTTTGCAGACGTTGCACACCATTCCAAGAAATGCCGGCTGCAGTGCCCTTCGGACTCGGATGCCGCGCCCGAGGAAGATGACGGTGACCAACAGGGAGATCCTTCGAGTGAACAGAAGGAAGATGATAGCTACCCCGTTGTCGGAGCTCCATTTCCTACTTCCGCTGACGAATACGGGCTGCCTATTGATGAACCTGTGATAGAACCTGACCTTTCGTTCCTCGATTACAATACTGTTTCAAATAGAAGGTCTATTTGGCTGCGTATTTTGACCTTGTTGTGAGTAGTATGACGGTCTTTTTAGGAGTGTAACACATGTTTAACACAAAGCGCTCTAAACAATGCTCTGCTGTGTTGTTTGGAAATTAACGCCGGTGCTTTACTCCCCACTCCCTCTGGTATTCCTACCCCGGCGTAGTTCTCCCTTTTCTTTTTTGTGACAAAACAATTCTGTGATTCCTCTAATGTATGTACAGGAAAGTGCATGTCTCGTGGACGAAAGAAATTTCACTGTTATAGAAGTGTACATGTGAATACGTGGTTGCAAAAAAGGTTATACAATCAGAAGATCAATAAAACTAAGTTTAATTACAAAATAGACCATTCTTACGTAGCCACCGACCTAACACCACACAGGCGAAAATAAAACTTCTGGAGAAACAAACACAATACACAAAATAAAAAAATCACACCTTTTCCGCTACGTATCTGCAGAAAAGTGCGTTATTGGCAAAGTTGACACATTCATTGACCTCAGTATATGTAGATGTGATTCATTGACAAAATAGATGTACAAGCAAACTGTTTGTTAGGGTGCCCCACACAATTAAAGAGCATGAAAAAATGGAGAAACAAAAACTTGTGAAGAAAAAAATGCGTACATAAAAGTGCCTATCTTGTGTATATTCCCGGTAACGCACATAAAATGCGGCGAAAAAGTGTGGCATACATTAACCGAACCAAATTGACTGATTTACATTACCTTTCACTAAGGGTGTGTGATTGAATTAATACCGCGGTTCATTTAGTTGTCGAGGCATGTGGGTGAGTTGGTAGGTGTATTTCAATGACATCAAGAATTAGTAATTCGTTAATGAATCTGTGGTACCAGCACTCAATGTAGACGTTAGGGCTGCCCTTACATGCGATCGCTCCCAATGGTAATTTTGACAGGAGCTTTCTGACCGCACTCAGCAAATGGGAAATTTATTCGGAAGTTGTCCCAAGTGAATGCGGGGCACTTGCTTTTCTTTAACTCAGCCAAGTATTGCGTTGTTTATGCTCACACATTAAAAAAACAAGGAGCCCTTTCATTAAAAGTAGCAAGCTCAACTTAGAAAGCAACATCAAAGTACTGCGCAAAAATTTCGCATAAGTGCGCACGATTTAGACGTACCGTAATGGCAGGATAATAACTGAATTTTCAGCCTCGCCCCAAACGTAATACACGCGAAATATTCGCTCAGAGCGTACTGAGGCGGGTAATCTCATCCTAATGTCCCGGCTCCGCAGACAGCGCTAGTCCCGTGTGAAAGTACGGGCGATGTGAAGGATGAAGGGAAAAATGGTCAATAGTGTGGTTGATTTGGCCGAGGATGCTTACAACCTACTTGTCTTGAACTCGGTGCTATCAGCAGGCGTCGCCTGTGCAGCCCGGAGAAGGCCGCTGGAATGCGAGGCCGGGCTGGAGGAGCGGCGGGCGCGCACTTTCGTACGGTCTGCGTTTCGGGTAAGTTCCCACATTTTAACGCCGCTAGTACATGGCGCTGCGGCCCAACCCTCGCCAGTTGATTTACATCACGGGTGGGGTAGAAGAGGGGAGCGCGGGCATTGGCCGCTGCCCTAGCCCTGCCGTTGCAACTGGTGATACCTGTTCGTGTTAATTTACATGGGTGTCCTTAAAACAGGCGATTCCTTCCCTCTCCTGAATTTTCGGCCTAATAGGGTCAGACAACATAACATTATCACCCGGAAGCGCCGAATAAAACATTTGAAAGAACCATTTTAATGCGGGTCACATGAAGAAAAATATGCGAGGCCTTCATATCTTATAAGCGACTGTATTATATAAAAATACTGAAAGAGGCAATAAACACGGAATTTTCATGACTTAAATATGAATTCTTATATTACCTTTTCGATGATGGCTTGGTTTGCAAACGCCCCGGCTCGACCAGTGACACGAATGATTTCCCATCGAGGGAGATAGGATTATCGCTAAGCTTTTATTGTTTCTGCTGCTCACGCTGCGTCGGGCTGAGCCTAGCAGCGGAGCGCACTCTCAAAAACATACAGCTAAAACTCTTAATCGTGTAACTTAAGCGCACAATGAGTCTTCTTTTCGGTGAGATGTAGCAGCGAAGGTATTCATTGGAACCGGTGATGCTCCGGGGCAGATCCTGAACGCGCGGCAAGCGTCGTCGGCTCACTCGTCCAGAGGCGATGCGTGTTGCAAGAAACAGGAGGGTTGAGTGGTTAGAGGGTTGTTTGAAGCGCCTTCACACTGTCAAGAATCTGCTGTATCGTTTCCTTCTTGGGTGCGCCGGCCGTATAAAAGTTCGCGCTTGCGCTCCTCCAGTCCGTCCGTGTGGAGTGTTACAGGACGCGTGCGACACGTAAGGAGGGCGTGCTGCTCCGCCTTGGCGGCGCGAGCATCGGCCGCGCCGGCACTAAGGTGGCTGGCTAGGCACCTTACCGGCGTCCAGCAGTATGAGAGCTCTGCCGGAGCAGTCTGGTGGACCGGCGTTCGGTATGGCGAACAGTGTAATCAGACTGACTGTATGCCGCCGTATAGACTGTTCCAGCTTTTAAAGACGATAGTGTTTCTTGGGCTACCTCAACCCCAAAATTTTGGTCTGTCTGTCTGTCTATCTGTCTGTCCGTCTGTTTGTCTGTGACACCATTCAGCCACCCGGCCAAAGTAAAATGCTTACTGCGAAATAGTCATATACTAATAGCCAAATGTACATGTCTAAGCCCGGTTTATACCCAGGCGGCACAGAAAGTGTGTTCGAAGACTGGCCCGTCTATGGCCGCTTCCTGCCATGTCCGGCCAGCATCCAGGTTCTGGCAGCCGCTGATCATACGACGAGCGGCCAACATTCGGCATCCAGCGCTTCGGTATTTCTCCGGCCGCCCGTGTTCAGACGCACAACGGCAGCTGCCCGGCTGCCAGATATTGAGTTGCCTTTCGGCTGCCGATCTTGAGAAAGAAATCGGCCGGAGTACGGCTTCAAGGCATCCTTTTTTCCTTCTAGAAGCGGTGTTCAGCCGAAGCACGATAAGCGACCGGCCACAGGATATCCGTGTTCTTGTGGCAGTTTGGGTTCGAAAGGAGACCGGCCGTAGCACGGCTGCCGCGCATCCGCTCTTTCAACAGTGAACCGCGTGTCCGGCGGCAGAATATTCGTTTCCTTCGGGCAGCTGGTGTTACTAAGGAGACCGGCCGACTTACAGCCTCAGAATGTACGTTTTTCATTTGGTTAGTGGTCCTCGGCCGAATTACGGCAAGCGAACATCCGCAGAATTTTCGGCAACCGGTGTTCAAGAGAAGACCGGCCTTCGTAATGTATCAGGTTATACATCATTATGCGAACAACGGCGCGCATCTGGGCGCCGATATTTCATGCACAGACGTGCTTGGAAGAAGACCCGCCGATGTAGGAGCGGTTTTCCCCTGGGTGAAGAAAGACCCGCTAGGAAGTCGAATGCCGCAGACACGTTTTCCATCCGCTCGGTGTTTGTACGTTTTAAATGAGCGAACTACGTTTGTGAAACAGTAATGAGTGTTCTAGGTGAATGGGCAAGGTGCAAGGACTCACTGAACATTACCAGGGAAACATTTAGGCCATCGAAATGTCATTTATTGCCACAAGAAGACTGTGCCACACCGACGGGTGAGCTAAGCCTCGCCAGTCATAGCCGCTACAACGCCTCGCCCGTTGGCTTCGTCGACGCATCAGCTCGAGGGTATTCGCCCCCTCAAGAAATGGAGACCATTGGAGACATCGACCCGGCAGCGATGTCCGACCCGAGATTGCGGTGGTTCACAAAAATAAGTGGCCTTAAAGGGTGTCGAGCAAGCGGCCACCACATAGGAGCTGCACAGGCGCCATGTCAAGAACTCCCCACCAAAGAAAGGCAATGGCGTGCAAAAGGGCAAGTTTCCGGCTATTCTTCTCACAATAATACTGCGAAAAACAATGTGCTCTATATTGTTTGTGATAAACGTAGAAGAGGCTAAGCTCGTGCATTGGTAGGCTCAACTTCGTGCCCTGCACTATGTTACTTCATGGAATTTTATGACTGCCGATTTAGAAACAAGTGTTATTTTAAATTTGCCATAACAACAGATCCTTGTGAATGACGAAGCCTGGATGTTAATTTAGTTGCGGTGTTTGAAATTGAGATTAGCTTCACTTGATATATCACTCATTTGTTTAAACATAATCGCCAGCATCCTAGCAAACATGGATTTCGTCGGGTTTTTTCTTGCTCAACGCAGCTTGTTGACTTCTCGCACGATTTGGCTCTAGCAATAGATAAGCTTAAAGTCGCTGAGTATTTTCTTTTGCGGCAGAAAAGCATTTGACGGTGTTTCATATCACCTTCTTGTTAATACATATCGGGCAATAAACTGAATGAATCGGTTAATACATGGATAGCCGAGTATGTCTAAGACAGCAGCTGGTCGGACTCAATGGTTGTTCGTCCGGATATGTTCCCGCGACCTCAGAAATTCCCCAAGGCTCAGTTGCGGGCCCTCTTTTGTTTGTGTGGCCTCACATCTTTGTTAAAAATGTTCGCGAATGACTGCGTAATTTACAGGACTATAGCGAATGAACGTGATTCAAAATACTTGAAGCATGATTCAAATTAATAACATCCTTTCGTGCTGATTCAGAAATGTTGTTAATCTTAAAAAGTGTGTTAATGTCAAGTCTACAAGAAAACCTTCATTCTAATTGAATGCGTACATTGTAAATTACACTGCTTTAAGAACGGCCGGGGAATATAAATAACGAGGAGTTTATTAGTCCGTGTTTAAATTTCTCGTTGCTGTTTACAGGTGTAAGGTTTGAACTTGTGATCTCAATATAAAATGCTTGAACAGCCTCTGTTATTAGATCACGTCCTCGCATTTCGCGCTGCTTATTTTTTTTTTGTGATGCTGCACCAACTTGATTAATCTTGCATGTTATGATATACACTGGATAGAAACGTGTACGGAAAGCACAGGTTGGACAAGCATCTGCAGTGGGGGAGAAACGTAGGGGCATGCGAATGCTGGAAACTTCGAACACTTCGCGAATAGTATTTGTCATTCTATTCGCAGAGCAGATATGTCGATTGAAATATTTGAAGTTTGGTAAATAAAAATAGCTCTGAAGCACGTACATGCCGATTGATAGTTGACTGCACGACATGCCCTTTTGGGTTGACTTTTTTGCACGATGTCGAAACTGCAAAAACGCCGTACAAGTGTGAGCATTGCGTGCAAAAAGTTTGTTCTAAACAGGGGTGTAGTCAAGGGTTGTGTTTCGGCGTCAGAATACCTTACGAAATTCCCTTCTTGCAAGATATTTGCACATCGCTTCGATACATTAAAATATAACAAACAATAACAAGAGTGTTGGTTCTTGTTTGTGCGTAGTAGGGTTGTGCTTACTCTTCATTCAGTGCACTTCACAATTACGAATGAAATCGCGCTCAGCTGATGAGTACTCATCCGGGACGCTTATTTTTCTTTTGCTTAAACTTTTGGCAGCGGTGACTAATTCCTGTCCCTAATAATCGACAGTTCGCGCAGCTAATCAATAAACACGGCGACTTGCAACGAGCGTCTAAAACCGCAACGACTGGAAATAAAGAGTTCCCGCCGTAGAGACACAAAAGTGGTAACAGTGACACTCGCATTCACCAACCAAATGCAAATGCAGGCTCATTCTATCAGCCGGTCAAGGCTTACGTGATTCCAGACCGGAAAATAATTAGCTAATAAGATGCAATACAGGAAACAGATGGAACTTTCCTAACCGGAGACTCAGTCTACAGCGATCGTAGACTCTTTGCGGTAGGCCGGCGGGAAAATCGTAGGCACACTATATTGATCACGAAAGAACTTCGAAAGTTCTAGTCACCACACAGATTTTTGCTCGCGCAGGCCACGGCGGCAGAACAAAATAACTTGGAAGTTCGCCACAATGTATACTGGAGCACGCCTCGAGACAGGAATGCTCCTTAAACGTAATTTTTTTTAATTCGTAGACAATAGTCGGTAACCTTCAATTTAAAAAAAAATCCTGAAAAGTTATGCTTCGAGGCCTGCAATTCGGCCAGTTTACGCAAACTCTGAAAGAAAGGGTCGATTCGACCATTAACCTGCATACACCTCTGAAAAACCATGTTCACACAAAAAAAAAGGCAGCGAGAAAAAAAAATTCCCCCGCATTTCCCCGAGGGGGAGAATGTGAAAGTGCGAATGCACGGTTGTCGGCCCGCTTGCGGCGCTTGCGCTCGGCCCCCGCAGCCCACCGCCTCGCCGCCTTCTCTTCCATTTCTTCCATCGGGTTTGTAGTATCACGTGTACACCATGGTTATCAAGCCGCTATAACGCCGCTGAGTCGCCAACGCACGCCGCTGACGACGTAGTTTGAATGCGTTAAAGATATAAGGCGCGTTACTGACAATATCAGCGTCGCGTCCGTAGCTTATTCGGTAGAGCGTCGGGCTGCGGCCCGCAAAGTCCTCGGATCGAAACCTGGCGCCGGACGCTGTTTCTTCTTTAAAGAGCGCTGCGGACGCCGCCGACGCCGGCGGTGGATGGTTTGGGGTCGCTTATAAAGTGTATTCACAATTAAAAGTGTTGCAACACAATACCTGCACTATTCACCACTCATTGTTGGATGATATCTACATACAAAAATAATGCCAACCACGTTATATTTTTGCGGAAAACAAATGGAACGCACCCGTCTTTCCTTTAACGGCGCGGGAAAAGTCTGATTACCAGAAGGGGGGGGGGGGCGGCGGGAGGGGGCAGGCGCGCAGAAAAAACGCGTTCCTGTATTGTAAGCCCCATCTACCGAACCCATTACTTGCACATATCGGCTAGGTTGTCACAAGTTACCCTTCAGTTCGTGTCTGGACAGCGCCTTTGTCTAATCCTGCGCGATACAGCACGGTGGTTCTAACTTTAAAACTATGTAACAGCAAACAGACACGCGACAAGATGACAAGGCGCGGGCGCGCAGGTTAGATGGAACAGCAAAGCCGGCAATGCTACCGTTTTTTGCAGTTGAGGCTGGAGACAACGCATGCATTTCAGGCCGTATTCTGCTGATCCGATGCGCCTCGGATGCTCGTGACGTCAAAATGACGTACAAATCGCCAAAGCTCCGCCCTCGGAGCATGCCTCGGAGATCGCGGGTAGTACGTCATGTCCGGAAGTGCGTGTCAACGCCTTCGGGGACAATCTCATAACTTTGAAATGCTGCTAGAATTAATAAAATTGTTTAAATATAACAAGGCCTTTCCTGTTTGTGTGTTTTCACGGCCACTGCCGGCTGCTAATGCTAGTTTAACAGGTTTACACGCATTTATGTTTTTACTTTGTTCCGTTATGAGGCGCCAGGGAGCGCTGCGCGCGGCACAGCTGTTTTTAAAGGAGGCATATTTGAACGCTCAGTACAGTTGCTGCACAAAGATTTCGTCCCACAAGGGCGTTCTCTGGGGACGAAAAGCGACGTAAACGGTACGCTGTTGCCCGGCAGTTATATATAAGAGGACTGTGATGTGAATACGATATTTTGATCGATTTTTTAACGCCATGTCATTGTTCGGCCACTCTCGCTTGTGCAGTGAATTAAACCCGTTTTTGAAAACGCATGTGTGCGAGTTTTGCGCACGATCAGATTGCGTACTTATATTGTCACGAAGCCAGGGATGACGCAGTTGTCTTGAAGGAAAAACACGTTTATTGTAGCGTTGTGCTCCCCTAACAGGTCAAAAGAATACAGAGGCAGCGAAGCAGCGGTCAACAGAGTGACTTGTGCAGGCGAGTGTCGTCGAATCGAATGCCGCGGCGTCTGCTCTGCACGCTTTTATCTTTCGGCGCAAGTGTTTCTCGAACCGTCCATTGAAATACAGAACATGGTAGATCAGAGAAGATTATTCTGGGCTAGTGCCGTTAGGGCGAAACAGTCTGCTTATCGGAATGAGATAGCCCGTGCGGCATAAAATTAAAGAATGGAAGACGCGCTTCGCGGACACGGATAACAGGGCCAGGCGTGGCCAGGCGGTAAAAACAAAGAATAAACAAACCCATGCATGGTTCGCGGCAATATCATGGCAAGCTCGTTTTAATTTTTTTAATGAAAGCAGGGCTGCAAGTGCAACGTCAATGAAAAATAGTACTGACCTCCAATCTTCAGCGTCCCCAGGATACGTTACCCGCCTAGCTTTGTTTCATGAGCCATATTAACATGCTATTCTGCGTGACGAACTGCTCTAACAGCCTCAGCATGTATCACGTCACATTGACCACGCCCATAAAATTTTGTGTTTAATCATGCAACTTGAAGTAGTTTGCTCAGTTTTTTTTTTCTTAAAACATCCAGAGAATCAAACCGCCTTCCCGCAGGTATTGTTTTCATCCGCGATAACCACTTCTTTCTACAAGCATAGGTACAACTGTGCAATGAGGTGTAATTTTTGTAAGTCAGCACCTGCATTGTATCCTTACGTTAGCATATTTTGTAATTCCACTTCCCTATTTAATGCCTCTATCCTTGAGGGTTAAATAGGTAAAGCATATCGCAATACGCTTCGTTAACTAAGATAGAGACCAAATTTTCAACCCTTTGTTGTTGTTTGGCCGTTAAGCTCATAATGAACACATTTTCAGACACACTGCATCTGGAGAGCTGCTGGACGTGGAAGGCCCTGCACGAACAAGCAGTACTGTGGGCCTCAACAATAGGTGCCAACTATGAGCACTTCAACAAGCTGGAGTAGAGAAAGCAGCTTTGGCATTGCATCACACATCAATGTGCCCTTCTTTATTTTTGCACTGAAGATAGCATTGGTCTCTGTGCACTTTAAATAACGCTGTGTACGATCACTACAGAAATGCTATAGTTGATTTTGTCACGATTATTTTTTTCCAAGTGTTGGTTACTCTTGGACGGTGCTGCTGCATGCAGGGGAAAAGGAAACAGTTCAACATAACTTTTCACACTCTGATTTATTAAGTAAAAATTCAATACACCTTTGTAGATGCTGCTGTTGGCATATCAATTTTTTTTACAAGCAGGTGTCCTACATGATAAAAAAATCGCAATATCACTCTTCACAAACCTAAGCAAGCAGTCATCAAAGCACTGAGTGCTAGAATACAGGCGACTATGGGGTAAATGAAACTTTTGTAACCATTTTTCCACTCATCATGAGAATGTCAGAGTAAACCATGACAGTGAACTCTGCGTTAAGAGACAGCCTCCAACATTTTCAGTACGTTTATTTTTTGCATCAACAGTGGACATGCATACTTGCATATCGTGTTCTCTTAAGTAAAATGATCTGTCAGATATTTCCAAACAAAGTCAACGTGCAAAGGTTGTGCTATGTCATAATATAACTATTGACAGGACTGAACTAATTGTGTCCAGAAGAGTCGCCAGTATGCTGATTACTTTTTTGTTTGTGGTACATGCATCATCATTCTTTGCTTCACAGCAGAGTGACGGTTACAGTGTAATAAACAGAATTTTCTGAAGAGAATCTTGCCCGGTCTCTATAATCACAACAAGGCCTCACGACCCATAAACACAGTAGTCACTGCCTATCCCAGATCAAGCAACACCGTGTCAAGACATAGTATATAGTGGTCAAAAGCAAAGCAACTTTCTCTGTTATCCTCACACAACCATTTCAAACTCAAAACAACAAGAAGCTTCTCTACAGGAAACGATGCCGCGTCAGGGCATAGTATATGCTGCTTGAAACAACAAAAAAACAACTTTCTCCCCGACAAAACAAACACCGCACACCACACACAATCAGAAACGAAAGTTCAAAATGACATGCTCAGTGCCACCAAGCTGTCTGAAAATGAGTTGGTTGCCCTGCTCTGCACCTGCCTGTCCTTCAGGAGCAAGAATCAACATGTCGGGGGCAGGCACCTCCTCAGACGCGTCGTCTGCATCGGTGCCCTCGTCCAGTTGCTGCTGCTGCAGCTATTGTCGTCAGTCGTTCCAACAGGCAGCCACACAACACACTCTGACAATGTTGGCTGCCAGAAGAGGCCTATGATGAAAAACAGCTATTGAGAACTGCAATGTCGCACTTCACGACACACCACATCGAAGCATGTGGAGCATTGTACTTTTCGTCGGGTGTCTGGGGCCTGGATGACGAGCAGGGGGTGTCTTGAGCCACGACTCGAGCAGGTGGCCACCATCAACCCCAGAACTCGCCAGGCTTTACACGTCGACAAGAGGGCGGGTAGCAGTGAACAGCCAGTCTCACACATGCACTGTAGTCGGCAGTCACGGCCAGGGCCTTCATATTGGCGTCGTACACCTGAAAGAAATACATAACACAAGTATGTACTAAAGCATTAAACAAGTACACAGTTTTAAAAAAGGAAAAAGTAATAAACAAGAGCAAGAATACAACGAACTGGGTTACTCAGAACTGATTCATTCCGCAACTGCATGCAACGAGGAACGACGTCGCTGTGTTGTATGTGCCTTTTCTTTAATCTTCGTTGTTTCGCGTAGCAGGACAATTAGAGCATGCAGGCAACCTGAGAGGAAAATTGGTTACTTACAACTATAGAAAGGGCCCTCCCACCCGTCTATGCGGTACAACTGGGGAACACAACCTCCCCTCCCCACCCCACATTTCGAAATCGATAAACCCTTAAAACGAGCCGACAAGCTGAACTTGTCACTTTTTCACTATGTGTCAAGGAGGGCAAAACATGTCAGCCGAAGTGACAAGGCGCCGAAGCAGTTGACACATCATGGGGGGCGGGGCGAGGGCGACATACGTTACGAATATATTACACGGTTCGTTATGAAGTCTTTTAGACGCCCAACACGATACACCTGTTTATCTTATTTATAAGGTTTTTTTCTTTCAAGACGCCACCCTATTCGATACCTGTGAACGTGTTCATTTTAGCTACATTTTTGACATACCTTTTCGATATCATTTCACTTAAGCGAACATAGGCCGGAGAGTTAAAAGATTATTTACATATGCATGCATCTGCTAAGTTGTTTTTTTACACACTATTTGATCATTCACAATTGCGAAATTTATGGGAGATCACTGCCACCACACGATACCGCTCAAAACAAAAGCATTTCAGTGACTGCTTTTCAGACATCGCGCTTCTTTTCCCTTCGATGCAAAACAATGGGGCTACATCATTTTTTGCTTCCGTAACAAACGTAGCCAGAAACAAGTAGTACTTACACCGTGCTTACGTCGCCGGGGTATCCAAAACCCCGTGTGTCGAGCTCCTTTAGTGCCGACACCACAGTGTGAACGCTGCTACTGGCGGCGGGGTGCGACAGTGTTTATGATGGCAGAAAACGCTTTGCACACTGTCAGTTGCGAAGAGGGGCAAAGCACGCACAGCACCTTCGTATCTGTTGACACTTCGCTGCACCTCGATGGCCGATAAGGGCTTCCAATTTCAGCGCCTCGGCAACGGCGTGAATGCTGCGGCTGACCGACGGCTGCGTCATGCCAAGAGTATCACCGCTACCGACAATCTGTGAAAGCTGCCGGTAGCGAAGAACCTCAGCGCGCACATCACGTTCGCTTCCGTAGATAGCCCCGTCGCACCTCGAGGCCTAACGTGCTCGTCAAGTGCGTCGCACAGCATCCGCGCCGGGCCCTTGTTGACACGGAAACGGCGCTGAAAGTCGCCGTCGCTCAGTCGACGCTCAGGCACGGGATCCTCCTCCAGCAGCTCCAACAAAAGTGCAAAGACAGGCGGCATATACGCAGCCATCGTACAATCCGATGCGGTGTCAACCACGCCGGATTTCACCCGCCGGTCGCGGGAGAACGAGCGGGAGCCTTTGGCTACGTGACGTCACCAAAACCACCAAAACTTAGCCAAAATATAGCCGCGTGACGCAGGCCGGCTGACGTCAACCGCTCCGAGCCAATCGCGTGACACCCCATCCGAGCACCTCCTCACGTGACCGCACCGGATTGCGTCTCGGATCTAATCCGAGGCGCGCCGGATGCCCAGCAGAATTGCCTTCGTATACTGCTCCCTGTGAAAATCGAACGGCATTGAAGACCCCGGTACTGCGTGAGCTTTTTCGGAGCACTGAAACAACACTTGGCACCAGTTGCGCCGCGAATATGCGTTTTGGAGCAAGATGGCGCTAGAAAAATTGGTTAGGGCGCAGAATCTCCACGCCACCAGTCGGCGGAAAAGTAGGTACCGGGGAAAGTAAAAGAAATACGAACAACGGAGCACACAGCATCCGACACATGCCGCACCGTTTGGCTGCACTGTCAATAAACTGCGCGCATGCGTAGTTCTTTCACAGCGTTATGAGAGTGAGGGGAAATGCTCGATAAAGAAGCGACCCCGGCCATTTATTTTGAGGCGTCTTTTATGCTCTGTCGCCACTGGGTGTCATGTTATCTAGTACAGTCGGCAAATGGCTTGTCTATAACGCGCGAGCGGCGTGCTCTGGTCTGCGCAGGAGACATCTAGTGATAACGCCTGGTTGAGACCGGTAGAATGGCAGCATGCGCGATCCGCATCAGCGCGATGGCTGTTTTCCTTGTCGCTGTGCCCGTGGCTTTGCCCTCCGTACCTTCTTTCGTTGTGAGAAGCGCTGCCTGCACTGCCGGGCCGGGAAACAATAGTGAAGATTAGCGACTAGTAGTACAGCGTTGGCAGCGTTTAACTACCTGCATAGCTGAATTTTTGCGGCGACCTACACGATTTAGACAGGAGTTCTTTTTTCTTTATTCAAAACAACTAACAACAATCGCCGAAAACATATCGCTTTCGGTGTTTTGAGTGACAAGATATCGGTCCGTGATTGCTTACACAGGGTATTAATTATTGCGCCCTTAGCACGTCAGCAGTGACGTGCAAAGCCGAGCCTAGAAACCGGATAGTGGTGCGCGCGGTACGTTTGCATCTATTGGCAGAAGGAAAACGCAATGAACAGCTGTGCTCCAAAGCTAATGCAGACGAAAAAAATTCCCGCGCCTTCCCGCGAGGGGAACACGAGTAAATGCAGAGCATTGGGGCCTCAGTACTGATTGAAGGCAGTGTTGCTTCCATCGCTTCTTCCGTGATGCTGGAGTAGCAGACACGAGTAAACGTGGGCACGAGCGTCAACCAAGGAAGGAAGGAGCAACGCAGTGACTGAAACACGAGCGACCGCTAGATGCTATATTTGCAGCGCGCGCAGTAGAGGGAGAGCAGTACGGGGGAGAGAGCGCGCATGCGCAAGCAGCGCGCGCTCGTCCACGACCCACCGCGCTGCTATCACGCACCTGTTAGGCCGAGACCGCGACGGAGCGAACGGGCTGACTACGGCGCATGCGCGCGCCAGCTGCTGCTGAGAGAGAAGAGGGAAGGAGAGGCGCACCTGCTGCGGACGCGAAACTGCTGACACCGTCCGACGCAGGAACAGGCGAGGCTAAGAAATGCTCTGCATTTAAAACTTGCACAGCGCACGCTTAGGCGGGTAATCTCCGCTTTTGTTTCCAAGCCCGGCAGCGCAGGCATGCAGCGCTTATTACGGTTAAAGAAGGTGTGGAAGCCAAGGCGATGGGCACAGCGAGGAGTGACACAGCTGTCGCGCTGATACGGGCCGCGCACGCCCACTATCTACCTATCTCAAATCAGGCGTTATCACTACGTGTCTCCGGCGCAGTCGGGAGCACGCCGTTCGAGGGATAAGTCACAGGAGGAAACGTCCAATGAAGTCTCAAAACGCCCTTGACATGGGCCCTAACCAATCCTTAAACATTCTGCGCGAAACAAAAAAAATACATTGATAAGAAACCTGAATCGACATTTTAGCAGCTAATAAGGCAATCATAAAACGACAATGCCGCCACACATTCACCTTACGAGCAAGAGTGTGCGCGATGAAGGCGTGTTTGCGTACAGTCTTTGTCAAAATTTTGTGGGCCACGGCTCCCGTTGCCGGAGCAAGCGCGCTGCCGAGCAGGGGCGCTGCGCTCACGGCTGTCGGCTGGTTGCGCTGCTAAAGAGAGGGAGGGGGACGCTCGCTCTTTCTTTCTGTAACAGGCACGGCCAGCAAGTGCGCCGCACGGACAGTTCTCAGCGCAGGCACTTCGCGGCGGGTGGCGTCCTGGAGGATTAAGGATGAATTTGGAGCCACGTGGTTTCGGGCACAGCCCCGAAACTTCCAAGCTTTCGCTTTTTCTTTTAGGCAGCGCGCAAACGCCTTTGGCGAACCATGCGCCGTTCATTTTGGGCTTTTTTTTCTGCAGGCATAAAATACTTATCGCTGGATACACCATTGATTTCCCGTGCTTGCACATCCGAGGACAGGGATTGAAACAAATAAAACGGAGCATCTCCGGTTGTGTTGGGGAGGCGCGTATATAAGGTGTTGAAGAAATTGGCTGGGCTACCAAGCCTCCAAATTGGTCACCTGTGCCGGAAACCTTTGCAAATAAATTTCATTTGAGAAACTGGAGGGGTAACAGTATCCCCTGGACACTCTGATCGGCAATGCACTCATTATGATGCCGATCAAAGTCGGCATCATAATCGGCACCGCAAAGTCGGCACCGCCTCAAAGTCGGCACCGCAATCAAAGTCGGTTTCGGAGGTATCCAGTTTTGCTTTCTTCCTCATGGCGGCCGAGAGGGAAAGAGTCCCGTGCAGGATTTAACGCTCAACAAATGTACATCTTCGCAGGTCCCGGAATGTACACAAGAGCGGAGAACGATAGGTCAAGCACGTGAAGAAGTAAAAAGCTGTTTGAACCTGTGATACTAATTTGTTGAATCTGCCTGCACCCACTCTCCCACTTTATCCCGGTAAGGGTGAGAATGAATCGGAAGGTACAATGCTTTTCCGATAGAGGAAAGTGGTGTTAAAGCTATGATCCTTCACTGTAAGCTTGATAGCGTTCCGTATGGAAGCTCCTGTCCCGCGTTTGCTCCTGTGTTCCGAGAAGGGCCAGAGGACAGAATGCAGGAAAAGACGTTCGGTACCACTTTATGGTCTCTAAAAGGCGCTTAAAAGTCTAAGATTGCGCGAATTATGAATGTTTTTCAGGTAGAATGCTTTGACATAAATAAATGAGATTCCTTGCGAAAATTGGAGTTGTCAAGAAGGTAGCCTCCCCACTTTTTTATTTTTATCGTTTGAGGAGTACGAACACAAATGGAATAAAAAATATACTGAAATTTCGATAGCTGAATGCCAGTTCAGAAGCATTCTTAACGCCAACTGCACTCAATTTTTTCTGTGTCCAAATAAGTAGTGTATGCTCGTAAAATCACCATGGCAAAATCTTCAGCTTCGTAATCACAGAGAGCGCTAAGTACAGCCGTTCAAAGTACCTGAGCTGCGACGTTTGCACCTGGCGGAGAGTCGCCGAAACAAGTGCCGTGCGGCCTGTGACAGAGATTGGGGAACCCGTCCTGTGAAGCTCGCGCTTCTTCATTGCCTTACAGGGCGCTCCGCCTGGCACAGGGATGCGTTCGCCCGGGTTTCTATGCTACACCAGCGCGCTGTACTGCCGTCGCCATCACATATTTAAACTAACCGAGTAGGTAGAAATATCCGCCATTTGTTTTTCAATGCAGAAAAAAATATAGGTTTACAAAAATATTCACGCACTTGCGAACGTCTTGGACTTAGCAAAACTCTTTTTATTTGAAAATAATATTTTTACCTGAAGAAAAATAGCGCGAAACGAGCAGTTGTCTACATTTGTCATTCCTACTGCATATACCCCAGAAAAAAAAATTATAAATTCTTGCTCACTCGTCATTCCGCATGCAATATTGACCACATTTGGGCTGGCACAACGTCACCTCGATCATTTCGACTTTTCCAAAAGTTTGACGACCCAACCTGAATTGTTGTGCACGCAGGTATAACCATTTGTGCGACTTTTTTCTCTCGCGCTAAGTAAACCAAAATCAGCCTTTCTTGTAGTAACAAATACTTCAGCACAAATATCGGCCATCATCTTCGCGAAGTGCCAAAAACGAAACTGCTCCTCTCCTGATAATAAAAAAGATTTTTGTTCGATTCCCAAGTGAAGTATTTACTTTGAGCGTAAGATTTATTTTATTTGAAAGTAAAATGTTTTCAACGGCACCTGTATGTGGGTAAAGTAGAAAACAGTGGTAGATAGGAAATTTTTTTGTGCTTTTTGGCATTATTTAGCTGTGGAAGCTGGCTTATAGTTTCTGAGGCCTTTTATCATTCGATTTTCGATGTGCAGCAACGCGAGAAATACTGGTCCGATATTCACGAAGCTGTTTGTACGTAATGTATAGTAGAAATAATCATTGATCGCCACCCGCGTGCGGTTTGTTCCCTTCAAAGGCAGCGACGTGATAGCCTTGGCGTGGGTATTAACGAAAGCCGCTTCTCGATATCGTACCGGGAAGTAGCTTTGTAAATCAGGGTCCGCTGTTTTATTTGCAATGCCACAAATTGCTACTCCGGCAGTTATTATGATGGAAAAAAATTACTGTCAGGCGGTCTAATTAATCATCTCGACTGATAGCAATGGGGTGCCGGAATTGCGCCTAACTCTAATAACATAGGCAAACGTTAGTGGAAGTTCTTGTGTTCTTCTGTAGAAATAACAGAGCGAAACGCGGTGCTGCCCCGCGCATTTTAAGGCGGATCTGAGCGGCCGCCGGTTCTGGCGCGGCCGCTTCCGTTCAACCACGTACATCACAACCGGCCACTGCTATGGCTGCCTTTTCTTTCAGTTTCGGTTGCAAATGTCGCCAGCCATTTGTGCCGAGCGCGTTTATGTTTGAACCACAGTCCTTTGAATTTCAGACCATTTTATATATACTATTAGGTGACATTATTTTTACGTTGACAAAAATTTGAGTGCAGTTCGCATTTAGGCCGCATTACCTAGTTGTAGGTTTGTTGCAGTGCAGATTTCACTTCCGCAGAATGCCCAAATTGGGCTGTCTTCTGTCGTCTCAGTTCTTAGGGGAGAGCTTTCCATGATTTGTTTTTTTTTTATTTCAATCTTCTCATATTCGAGCGAGAGCGATTTATGAGATTACCATGTTTGCTTTTGTGAGTTTATATTTTTATTCTTCTTCGCAAATCTTTAGCGCTAGCGAAATTTTGACACCGCCAATTGTGCATTTTTCTAAATAAAAATCCTTACTCGGTTGGTGCTTTTTTGGAATTAATGGTTTAAGTGTGTCAGTTGTCGTTCCTAATAGCTTGAGATCATCGCGTGAGGGCGTTTCATAGAAGTTTGTTTGTTGCACACCTGATAAGCAAATAGCAAAGAGAAAGAAATACATTTTACCAGACAAAAGGCAAACTCGTCTAACACAGTAAAATTCTAACTAAAACAAAAAAAAACACCAACCCGATCTGGCTTTTGATACTTAGGTGTAGCTATCAAGATACGCGGAGTTACACAAGCTGTGAAGAATTCTTACGCATACGTACATAATTATAAGAACTTAAGTACTGTTTTTGCGTTAGATCCGGAGTTAGCATTGTTACCTCAAGTATGCTCACGAGCTTTTTACGAAAGTGCATTTCGCAAGGAACAGTTTCATTTTGTGTGCATTTGTTTATTTCTTGCGATGGGATGATTTCCGTGTAAAAGTTTATTTCGACATAAAAACCATACGCGTTCGCACGTGTCCAGCAATTTCAGTTTAGAGCTACTGAGGTTATTTTGCATGAGCTTATTTGGTCGTGTGGTAGGGACGCGTCATGTGTTAGAAGTTAGTTTTCCCTCAGCTCTTCTTCAGTGACTCAAGGCAATGGTGGCGCCATCTCCAACTCATCCCGGGAGGGATTGGCACACTCGTAGCCATGCCTCCAATTATCCATAGTGTGTGCTAAAGAATGCGGCGGCCATGGTGACCTCTTTAAAACAGACGTTTTTCAGCTTTGGCACATGCGCTCTATTTTTTACATACTTGGTAGCGCCTGAAGACAGCGCTAAGATTTTGTTTGCAAGAGCCTCTGTGGGAGCCAAGGAATCGACGGTCGTCGCGATGCACCCGCTCACAATCGTTAACAATGTGCTCGGAACTGGGGTCTTTTGGCAATTTTTTTCTAATTCAACACGCATGCCCGCGACACTCGGAAGTCACCGCGAGACACGATTTCACGGGTGCTGGCCACTTTCTTGGCATTTTTTCTGTGATAGCGAACCTATGGCTAGCAAAGAATGGCGAAAACCCCGAGGAGCAACCAACAACGGCACAGCTCGCGCAACACCTGCTCCGAAGAACCTCGACGCGACTGCGGGAACGCCTTGCAAGCGTTGTTCACGTACGCGCCTCCGCGGTGACCCGGCTATCGGCAAACGCTACCTATGATGTTATGCTTTGTATGACGAACACGAGGATAGCGCTGCATCTGACGATGACTACTGCTAGCACAGTGCAAAATGAAACGGAACATGAAAATAAACAATTTGGAACTTGTAGAAATGCGTAGTGATTATTCCTTCAGTTCTCACATCCAAAGAAATCTCGCCGCTTTGCTATGATGTAAACTTTGATCTACTTAGGGCAAGCTTGGTGAGTTTTTTCCGAGGCCTTTATGTTTTTGTTCTCGCCTTCTGCCCCTCATCGACCGGCCGATTCGAACAACCGCACGTAGTGCTCTACCTACACGTGCAAGCACCTTACAATCCCCCTCGGTCACCCCACCCCACCAGCCGGGGCGAACAAAGCAGCTGCCGGCGGCAGCAGCCACTCTCCCCCAGCAAGCACACAGCCCGAAGGGAACCGCTTTTCCTTCAACGTAATGCCCACACCCCCTCTTCTCGATAAAATCAGCACTGTGCTCACTCTGCAAACTTCAAATTCGCCTCCCTATAGATAAGAGCTTTAGTTATAAGCCTTCTGTTCCTCCATACGTCTTGTTGGAAATTCTTTTTAGCATATTTGTAATCTCATTTGTCTGCTCTTCCGCTCCGTTCCCAGTAGAATCCAAGAATGCGATGAAGTGAGGCTTCCGGGGTAGAACTTGCCTATTTAAAACCATTATAATCAGGCAAAATGCCCTTGTGTCGAAATTTCGCAGCAGGTGGAAGATGTTAAGGTTACAAAGTTAATATGAAGAGCTCTAACATGGCCCGCTTTGTAGGAAATTGAGGTAGCCTCTATAATTGTTTTTCTTTGTTCAGATATAAGTGTTGGGCCTCCGGGCATTGTATTTCACGGTTTCGCAATAACTCTGCCAATGTTACAATTACAAATCCAGCTCTTATGTGATACATCCTGCTGCTTTGCGATGTTAGACTTTTCCCCGCCGTTCTTTTTCCAGAGTCGCTTCATTTGTTGCCAGGTGCTTTATATTATATTTGCTATAATTGTGCCGAAACCGGACGCAGGTTAAAAGCGACATCGACTTTAAGGGACCACGGAAACAAAATAAAAACACTAAGTATGAACCGGAAATGCGTAACTTAAGAAACAACACTCAGGAAAGCTTGAGGAGAAGGAATAACCTTTATTGCAAAAGATGAAAAGTGCTGCTTTTTGAGCTCATCACGCCCTTAACACAAACCTGCGGAGTTGCGCATTTGCTCGAGCGGCGGTGATCCACCATGAGTTGGTCCTTCAGATCCGACCTGGTCAGCGGTATGGTATCGAAGGGTCGTCATGAGTGTTCAGGGAGGCATATGTGGTGCCGTAGACTAGTCTCTATACGCTAGCCCAGTGAGGGCATTTATTGGTGTGAACTGTGAAGAGCAAACAGCGTTCTAGATTCACCTGCGAAAAGGTATTAGTGTGTACATGTCGCGATATGTCGCTTCTTCCACAGATGAACAAGCCAGTCGGTCCCACCTTCATAGCTCGGCTGCATTGTCCCTCCTCCTCCCTCATGTCTTTTTTTCCTCCCTCACTCTCACTCTTCGAGATAAGGGGCGGCATTCGCACGGAATCGCAGGCTTTGCGAGAAGTGCCGCTTGCGATCAACTGTGAGTCACGTGGTACCACTTAAATGTCGAAATCTGAGACATGGCGAAAGTCGCTTGACTAGGTCAATATTGATGTCACAATAAAACTACTATAACCTAAATTGAGAGGCGTTTCGTTTGTCTGCAGAACTAATCCTTATTGTGTCACCGCGCGACTGGCGTACGCACAGGGAGGATGACAAAAATAATTGGTTACTGCCAGATTTTTCGACAATATGTTGCAGGGTGTAGGGGCCGCGGAGAAATGAAAGAGGCTACTTACTCAGCTTTAGAATAACTAATGAGAACGCATCATTATTTTTTTGCAAGCACGCTTCACACAGGCTCTACTTTAACATCTGCTGTCGGAAGAAAGGACGATCATGCAGTTAGAAATTTCCAGGAGGAAGATGAAAAAAAAAGCTTCTGAAAGACATGTATAGTACAAAATAGTATCCCGATAATATTTAGTTTTGCGTGCTCTTTATAAGAGTACCGTGTTTCGTTGTTGTTTCGTTCACGTTTTGCAAGAAAGCCCTAACGCGAAAGCGAAGCGTTCTTGTTGACACCACTTTTGCACAAAAACTGCGCACATAAAACAAAACAGTATTATGGTCACGACACAAACAAAATCCTTTACTATTGTTGTATTTCAATCGCACATCTGGAGCGGTCACCGTGATCCACTGCGGAGCGCGCCGACTCTGCGAAGAGCACGTACTCCGAAGCTGACTTTGGAAGAAAGCCACTCCCGCCGGACCAACGTGCCGAACCATGACGGGAACAGGGAATTCCCAGTATCTTCTGTGAGGAGCCTTCCCGAAAGCGTCTGGTTCCCGCAGACGTTTATGTTTATCTTGTGCTGCGCGAGTGGAGGAGGCAGAACGGCGACCACTTACCGGAAGCGGAGACGGAGGCGACGTTAGCGATGTCACGCGGGAAAAGTAAGCGCCCTAGTGAGTTCCGGTGGCCTCTGCCGATTTTAGCGCTGACACATATCTTGTTTCACGGAGCGATCTCGGCTGCGACGGCGCTCCCGATTTGCCATTGGAAGAGGATTTGGTTGCTCCCGATCTGCCATTGGAATGCGTCAGCTCCAGAGAGAGTAGGATAGTGGCTCCGAAAGTGCTCTGGATCTGCCATTGGAATTCAACATATGCTAACTAACGGAAGCACTGCTTCTTCCGCGATTTCTGAATACACGTCCTCCCAAACAAAGATTGATGCAGACAGCCTTTTTTTCTGGGCGGACCATTTCAATGTCATTTGTTTTGCGTCTTGTTAAACATTTCCCGCTCCGACATAAAGATTACAATGATAACGTTCTGAACCACTTCGGCTTCTTTAATACTTCTCATTAGACGGCAAAAACTACTGGAGACTTGAATACCCCATCCCAAAATAGTTCACGTAGTTTTGCGCTAAATATTCTGAATATCCTCCTCCAGTAATGCGAGGTCGGTTTTTGCCCAGCCGTCCCGCAGCATAAACCGTGCATTGCTTTGTGCGTGCATCAAAAATAGGAGCCGTTTAATCCTGTGAAAGGAATGACCAGCGCAGCTCGGCAGCAAAGGATTCAAACGTGACAGACACCAGCCTAAATGTACAAGCAAATTTTGCTGCTTTTCAGCATCGGCGGTGGTCAACCATCAGATTAAGGTTTGGCGTGGTTTGGCCGTAAACTTTGGCGTGGTTGAAGGCGGTTGAACCACGTTTGCCGAGCAAATTTCGATTGACGGATAGATGGTGCAGTCACCACACGCCCTTTGGCGCGCAAGAAAAATCACACGCTGTTAGGGGCAGCACCGCCTTCGATGCCAACGTGCACTGAATCATATAGCCCGGGCATTTTTGTGTCCCTTTTTTGGTGGCACGCGCAGTTACAATCCCCACTATCCTCTTCTGGGCATCCGTCTTCTTGGAGCGAGCTAGCGATTATACGCTTTCCAGGCGAAAGTCTAAAGGGTGAGCAGCTTCTAATCACCCCATCCCCATACCGCCACCAACCCCTCTCAAAGGAACTTGCGATAGCACGGTTTCAGTTGTGGGGGACCTTTTGCTGCGAACTGGTTCAGCTGGTGCTTCCGGCTTTGTGGATAGCCATTCATTCGGCGTGCACAAGCACCCGTGGTGTTTGTGATCTTAGGTGCACGAGGCCCTCGCTGCAAGGTCAGATGGACACCCCAAGTCGCTTTCTGTGTTTGTACCTTGAGTAAAAATGATGAGCCACTTTACACTGCGAATGCAAATGACCAGAGAATATTTCTGCAAACGATATACACGTAGCACTGAGTTTAGCTGAAACGTACACAAAAATTTCCGTTCACGAACCGAAAAAGCACCTGAGGATTATGTTTGTGGTTTCGTACTGTTTATTCTCTCCGTCAATATCGAGTGTGGACGGTCGTCGTCTTCAAGGAAAAGCTTTGCATTTGGACACGATACCTACGTGCAAGTGCATGCAAAAACTTTTGTGGTTCACTCCGGCAAAGATACGGTCGTCGAGTGAAAGCTCGGTTTTTGGACAAAGCACACGAGGAACGTACCCACATTTCCACGTAAAAAACAAATACCGACGCTCTTCCCCACAGTGCTGCGACAGGTACGAACGCGCAGTGAACTTCGCTGAGACGAGAGAGTTTTTGTAGAATGTTTCAAGGTACGGTCCCTTAAGCTTTGTCAATATGCTCCGATTCTCCACCTTTCAATAAAACGGACGACTGCTGTGGCACTCTCACTGCCGAAGTCGTTGCCTCCGCGCATCGTGTTTCCTCGGTAACCTGGAGTAAGCAGTTTTGCTTATGGCGCGTACCTGGCGATCTGTACGCATTTATCTGTTTTAATATAATAAACGAAACCAATTTGGACAAAGAATTAAAACAAATATAAGATGAAACAACAGTAGTAAGAAGTAAATATACAAAATGGTTTAGCGCTTGAAGTGGCTTCTTTCGATTAGCACGAAAAGTATAAACTAAAAAAACATACAGTAACTACAGAAAATTTCTTTGAAAGAACCGACCCCGTATTGCGGTGTACCCATAGAAGCATGCACAATATGGTAATGTAAAGTATTTAAATTTATTTCTATTACAAATTCAGCAAATTTCTGGAAACAAAAAAAAAACAAAATATTAGCAAAATAAAAACGATGTAAAAACTGCATTTGGTGGAGTACAGCCCAACGCAATGTAACACGATAAAAACTAGCCTAAGTTGGTTACCTTTAGTCAAATCTGCCGATGAAGAGTCACGATTCACAAAAGCAGTAACACGTGTTTCGACCGAGATATTACAGCCAGGCTGTTATCTTCTAGTTGATGTTGTCTGTAATACAACCAAAACCCTCTGCAGGCAAGAAACATTTGTCTAACGATGGTTTCCACAGTTGAAGTGAGAAAAAAAATACCTTCTTGGTATCGAAATTGAAACAGGGGCCATCTCAATATGAAGCTAACATCTATTTGATTTCACAACTCCAGCGCGGTTAAAGCAGTTACGATTTTTAGAGGGATGCATGGACATGCAAAATCAAACAGGAAAGTTATGTACGTTCCTTATGACGAGGACGATGGTTGACCGCGGAGATGCCTTCTTGCAAAATAAAATGTCGAGTGGTTAAAATAAAAGCCGCAGCGATCAAATGTCCTAACTGAGTGCATGTTAAAGACAAAGCCTAATCGGTCCGCAAGTCAAAACCGCAACTCGCATGACAGCTAAGGAATCCCTCACAAAATATTTCGCGTTCAACAACAGTTGTCCCTATAGGGAAGGCTGCATCGTTTTTATGCAATGGTGAATCAAACAGACAAAAAGAACAAGTAATTATGCGGCTAGATTTCATAATGCACGCCATTACATGTCTTATTTAAAATAGGCCGTGGTTAGAGCGCCCTCACACAGTATTCTAAGCACTCTACTAACCCGACGTCAATCGGCATGTCGATGAACCAGTGCCGCGTTTGGAACTACTTCGCCCTCCATTAATGTAAACTAACGTAATCTAAGCTAACGTAATGATCAGAAAAAAATGATTTAAAGCACCAAAAACAAACCTAAGCGATAAAAATTATAACAAATCTTGACGCGCAAAAAAAAAGAAGGCACAGGAAACTAACACGAAGCCGCAACATTGCTACGGCAGACGCTGAGGCCTGTTTCAACCCAGTCGTATTCCAATGCCGTCACACGGAACTCTAGACACTGCATTTAAAATATTCTATCTACACGTTGAATCCGGCGGCGTTGTTAAAATTTCGCTATTACATGGTTCTGGTGCGCTATGTAACCTAATGGACAATGCGTAGAATCAACTCCTCCAAGGTTTTCGCTAAGGAAATTGAAATTTTCGCTGCAACAGCTTTGCAGCGTTAATTTCTCAGACAGTAGTGGGATACATTTGCCAATATATGAACTCGCATTTCTCGAGTTTACAGCAAATGAACTGTTTATTGAATCGAAATGATCTCAACGCCATGCGTAGCATCGTAGGCCACAGCAGGTTTTCGGCCGCCAATAGGTTTCTGCCGGAGGGAATGCCAAGTCATCTTCCAAAGAATTCAGGCGTCCAAAGTTCCCGGGAGTACTTCTTCCTCCTGGTCTGTAACTAGAAAGGAATTTGGGAAAGGAGGTTCAGTAGCAAGCTGCTTTCAAGATAAGGCTGAAAGTTGGGCTAGAAGGTTTTGACTTCTGCCTGTCCCTGTCCGGTTTTCGCTGGTAAAACAGTTCAGCTTTCAAGGTTACTACAAAGCGCTATCGCTTTACTCCTCTCTCTCCCTTAAAAAGGCCTTCCGGCATATGATTCACCCCGCTTATTGGAAACAGGTGGGGAGAGAGGGTTACAGGCGGGGTAAGCACCGTGGAATCAGGGGCTCGTGCAGATTTGGACTTGTTCGCGTGCTGACCTATTTGTCTCTCGCCGCGAGCGCCTAAGCATCAGGGACATTCAGGGACCCGCGAACCTCTGCCTTTGCCACCATGCTTGTGGACGTGAGTTGGGTCCTCTTCGTTACCATGGTCAAGAACGTCATACTGAACGAGTGCTTACGAGATCTTGGAGTCGCCCGCCGAATGCACTTGAGAAACTTGGTGCGCCAGTGGTCGTGGCTTCGTGGTGGCGTTTATGCCGAACCGGTCAGCGAGCGGGACGAGAGCGATGCTGGACCCACGCCGAGCGACACTGGCCGGCTGAAGCGACAGCGAGATGGCCCAGATGGTAAGCAAAGAATTTCTGCATTTTAACAGCAAAGGTGATTAGCAAATCATTAATTTTTGTGTCCCTAATTAAAAATACCAAGAAATCGCCGAGCACGGGCAGGTGAGCGCGAATACGTGGTGACCGCCCAGGGGGACGTTTACCAAGTGAAGATTCGTGGCGACACTTGCTCGAAGCGGTGTACGTCTTAGAGTATACCGCTACAAAGAGATGCCCAAAATATTCCACTTAAAGAAAGGAGCTGATTCCTAAACCTGCAGAGATGGATTGAAGGTCGTTGCGGCAGTGAAGAAGCAAATCGGCTGCAATAGTGGGAGTAAACCTTCGTGTTTGTAGTTATAGTTGCGCACAGCTTCGCCACCTTCACTTCTGACGTGCTAGTGTGAGCATACGTAATTTTTTCTTGGCTTTTATAGCGTTCAAGTAACTACGTCGCACAAGCTTGAGCGCGTGATAATCGTAGAGCTGATATGGTGTTCTCCCTAAGCTAGAACGATGCTTTGCGGTTGTGAGGGAAAATAACGTGTAGCACGTGTTTTTTGGCGTACCTTCATAGTGTTTTTTGTTTTGCGGGGAAATTAACTCTGTGAATACGTATTTAAATAGCTGGACACTCAAACTATCGATTTCGCGAAATTTTAAGAGTTTTTTTAAGCACCCCTCCCGTGTTAAGAGCCACGTAAAAGGTGCGAATCTAGAGGAGCTCGTAAACAGATGGCATTGAATCATTGTTCAATGATTGCCTTGAGAAGTGCTTCCCAAAGCTGAGGGCGAGCGTTTGATACCCTTGAGCTCAAAGCGACCTACAAAGTATATATGAGAACTGGAGCTTCAAATAACCGAACTCGCAGAAGTTAGTGGATTCAACAGACTTACCCGGTGAAAAAAGCAGCGTAAGTGTCTTGGTGGGAACCTTTTACATCTGCAGGAAATTTGATTGCGTTATGTCACAGTTGTGAACCAGCAGCAGCGGCCAAATGAGTGGGAATGCATACATCCCCTCCGCCAATTGGGTTAATGATAGACAGCCTTTGGTGCAAGAATATATTGAGGTGCCGACAGTGAGTACGCGCCTTTGGAGAACGCAGTGCTGTCAACTCTAGGGTAATTTCCCAAGATCCAGGGGATTTGGGTCGTCTTTAAGGAAACGGGGAAATTGTCAACTTCAAGGGAATTTTTCGCGTCTCCGTGGTCTTTGCCTTCAGTCGTGTAATGGTGCCCTTTAATAATTTTAGCATTCATTTATTATATATCTATGCACTTCAGTTTTCAATGAAGCGCAGAAATCGATTTCAGATAAATGTGCATACAACAAAACTATCGCTCCTAAGTTTGCTGTTGTTGGTGTTAATTTAAATGAACATGACTGATGAATTTTATAAACTTGCTTGCTCGAATATATCATGCCTCTATGCATCGTCTGTGCTCGTTTCTATTATTCTTCTTTTTTGTATATTTGCGTGATTATACAAGTGCACTCTTTCGTATTTTTGTGTAAAATGTTGTGGAGTGCAAGATTTCTCGTTTTTGTGACAAATGCACACGCAAAAATAAACCTTGCGGCAGGGTGTACTTTGATAAACGTATTGGGCGCTGTGCGGCAATATTGGGATCGCGTTTCGCCGCCCCTCGAGGGAACGCTCTTTGTGGGTGCCTCAGCGAGCGATTGGGCGCGTCGCTCGCAAAAATCGCTCCATGTGGTTACCGCTCAACGCATTAACGGTGAGACGAAATTTATAACCGCATTCAGCAAACATTAGAGAAATCTAGGGAATTTCTTTTTCCGAGCTAGGAGAAAAGGGGCTTTGCTGGTTGGCAGCACTGCGGGAACGCGAACAAGTAGTTTTTACACTCTGGTACATGTGAAGACCACAGCGGGAGAGGGCATTGTGGAGACTGCGGCTAGACGGGGCCCAAGCGTAGGAACCGTTTTCGTCTGTGTTTGTAGGCGTTTGTTGATGGAAAAAGACATAACTGGGTGTGGACGTCTGGCTTCATCTCCCGCGTTGTGGTAGGCACCATGACGGACAGTAATGTTGGCAGCACTAGCTTTTTATGTCGCAGTTTCTGCTGTGTACCACGGCGCATCGTTGCTTGAGATCCCGTTCCATGTTGTACTCTGGTGAATATTGTCTGAAGATCACGGCGTTCGCATATGTATGATGGAAGCCCCAGCACCAAAGCGTACTCTGTGTTAAGATCAATCCCCATGCAACGAAATGTTTGCGAAAAAGTCAAGCATTTCCCAAGTAAGAGGGAAGATGGCAAAGTACGAATGCCCGAGTTTGCCCGAAGTTACCCGAAGTTACCCGATTTGATCCGGAGGGGCGCTATGTTGAATTCTTCGGCATTCGCACGTTACGTACCTCTCACTTGGGAAATGCTTGGGAAAGCGCCCTCGAGCGTCGGAATGCGGAGCCGACGAGCGAGCGCCCTCACGCGGACGGAACGCGAAGCGAACCGGCGCAGCGGCGCGTCGCCCGCAGCTAAGGCGAGCAGGGGCCGAATTCACTAAAACGACGGCGCATTGTTTTGAAACGACGGGGTAGCGCCATGCAAATGCATGTGTTCTGGGGTTGGGGCCGTCGCTTTGGGGTCGTCAGCAGGGAGGATGAGCCGCAGAAAAGCGCTGTGGCAAGGGCGCCAAGCGACACCCACTGGCCCCCCGTCGCTTCACTTGTCGCTTGGCGCCCTTGCCACAGCGCTTTTCTGCGGCTCATCCTCCCTGCTGACGACCCCAAAGCGACGGCCCCAACCCCAGAACACATGCATTTGCATGGCGCTACCCCGTCGTTTCAAAACGACGCCCGTTTTTTAGAGAATTCGGCCCCAGGAGACCGTTGCTACGCCGAGACGGTTGCTACGCACGCTCTCTCTCCTCCTCCGCGCCGTTGCTAGGGGAGAGGGGGAGCGCGGACGGCGGGAGAGACGCGCGCGAAGGCGCAGTAACGGCGAGGGGGAAAGGCACGCGCCGAGGATGAGTGCAAACCTAGCGGGGGGAGAGGCGCGCCAGCTGCAGAGCACGTGATGTCACGGCGCGAGGGGGAGGGGGGAGCAGACTGCAAAGGCGCCAGCGCGCGGTCACGTGGAGTGTGACGTCACGGCGCGAGGAGCGGTGCGGGGCGCGCGCAGCTACGGCGCGGGAGGGCGGAGCGCGCGCAGTCACGTGCGGTGTGACGTCGCTGCGCCGTTGCTACAGACGCTCCCCTCCGCTCCTCGCGCCGTTGCTTGGGGAGAGGAGGAGGCGCACTGCGGACGGCGGAAGGTTCGGGGTCGCTACTTTATAAGCGGCGAAAGACGGCCTGCTGCGGCCGCTCCGCCGCCGGCGTCGCAAATACGGCTGTTTGCCGGTGACCTACGCAAGCTAGATGTCGAACGTGCGGCGGCGAACGCGACGGGAAGCGGCAAACCGCATTTTGAAGCCGCAGCCAATCACAGCTTTTGTCGTATGAAGTTAGGTGAATATGCCACAATACCGAGTAATTATAATAAAAGGATAATTGCATTCAAATATGGAATAAATAGCACGCTGAAAAACTAAACAAAGCTCAGTAATTATGACGTTGTGCTGTTGAGCCCAAGGAGGCAGGTTCGGTAGTAACGTTGGGTTCGGTTGCGGTGGCCGCTTTTCTGAAAGGAGTGAAAACTCCCGTGTCTTCGAGATTTCGGCGCACGCACATTAAATATCTTCAGGTGGCCAAAATGAATTCGGAGCCCTCCACTACGGCGCACCTCATCGCCTGTGTAGCGTCGGCGCATTAAACACCCACAACCAATCACATCAACAAATAATCAATTGCGAATCTAATGCAATGCGTGGTGGTGTGTCTTTCAGTGTTTTCATAAAAAAATCCTCCATCTTAGCCATTGTTCATGCCTTGTGTAGTTAGTGCTAAATTCGACATATTTTATTTTTTTCGTCGCAGACTGAAGGTGGGAATGCGGGTTATATGCAAAGACAAGTTGCACGCACGAAAATACAGCAGTGCACCACCTCAACAGCCCTGACGATCAGCCCTTGAAGTGCAGGTCGCGCTGGCCTCTTCCCCTTCTTCTCCTCTTCCCCCAAAAGAAAAAACAACAGCTCTTTACGCACACCTGCCGGTCGCACACACCTCCCCACGCCCTGGTAAACAGCCGTAATGAATCTACCATTGTACGAACCAGCTTCAGACTGGCTTTCAAGGCCAATTTCCCGTCAGGGCTTCCAGGCTTTTGTTCACACGCCGCGGTGCAACGAATTCCATGGAAAAGGCGCCTTGCAAGAGAGTTCCTATCTCCAGATGGCACTGTACCAAAAAGCCGGTGTGACGATTTTGCCTGTGACAAGTTTTCCGGTGACGAGCGGGCTTGTGACGAGTGGGCTCGTTCCCGATTTCACTGAAGATAGGAATGGCCAAACCAACGCCTTCTAGAAGCATCTCCGCGCCATGCGCGACGCTATTGCCGTTGCTTTTCTGTCTTCCTACGTTTAAAGAAACGGTCTGTTTACAATCTGTGGCCACACCACTCAAATTTGAATATTTTACGTCCGTGTAAAAAAATGTCCCGATTTTTTTTTTCAATTTCACTCAATATGCGCTAGTACACCTACAGCTGCGGCGGAGACCAGACAGAAAGCAGGTCTAGTCTGGCGTCACTTTACTTTGAGCACAAACAAAGGGCAGGGTAAAAAAAGAAAAAAAGATTTTTTGGAATTTGACTGTCGTAACTGATTCCCTGCCAGTAACGTGTTAAAAAATAACGCACTTGATTGAGAAAATCACGCAGCTATAGCACTAGTCGTCCACGGCTGGAGAAGCAGCAGAGCTGAAGGCCCCTCTGTCTTCGTCGGAGACCCGCCTGTTGCACCTCTCATGGATTTCAGAGTTTGCCGCCTACCCGCCGCGGTGGCTCAGTGGCTAAGGCGTTGCGCTGCTGAGCACTAGGCCGCGGGTTCGATTCCCGACCGCGGCGGCCGCTTTTCTGATGGAGGCGAAAAGCAAAAACGCCCGTTTGTACGAGATTTCGGCGCACGATAAAGATCCCCAGGTGGTCAAAATTAATCCGGAGCCCTCCACTACGGCGCGCCTCATCGCCTGCGTTGCGTCGGCGCGTTAAACCCCAGAATCAATCAATCAATCAATCAGAGTTTGCCGCCTGAAGTTATCCATGGCTAGCAGCCCGGATCTTCTTGCCACAGGCTTTGAAATTTCTCCCACAGTGGACCGCGTTTTCATGCACTAGAAGCCGAGGCAGCTGGCGTCGTGAACTCGGGGTCTGTAGGGCAAACTCGGCGTGGGTGATCCCTATGTCAGGCGGCAACGCACGTGAACTGGCGAGAAGGACCACAAGCGAACCATTACGCCACAAATGCATTTGTATAGAAGCCGGTTTCAAAACGCGAAGAACTTCGGTTGGATTCCTACCGCAAGAAGCTTCCTGACTCTGATTTGTTTTTTGTTTGTTTTATGCGGCGGCAACCTTTTATTTGTTGTCTCTTGTGCGTAATTTTGGGGATACATTTTCGCTTTTTAACAGCCGAGTGGTTTAAGCTTGTCGTTCTGTCGTGGTCCGTTACCAGGAATGTCAGCCCAGCCGAGCGCAAGTTAACCTGCGCCTCGGAAGCAGCGCCGGGTGCCGTTTAGGCTTGCTCGTGGGTTTGCGCTTCGTGCGTGGGTAGAAAAAATACGAATATAAAGGCCGATCGCACGTGAATGTGCGCCTCCAGCGGAGCGCCCGGCATCGGCCAGATTGACATACGAGAGTTTGTAGTGTTGTTTGTAGGAAGCTGTCATCCTCACCAGTCCCGGTGTATTCGCGTTTGAGTTGCTTTTCCACTTACTTTGGTTTATTCCACTTAATTGCCATACCTTTAGTTAAACTAATACATTTGCCTCCCACCATGTCAACCTTACCATTTCCTCCTGTTCTATATTTCAACGATCCCTCACACCTTTCCTGCTCTTGCAGACATGTTTCTTTTTTCGTCCCCTTTTCTTTTAAAATCTCACCTGTTTCATGAATCTACCTACGGATACCTCTCTTGCCTTCTTTTTTCCACCACCCCTCCAGCTGGCTTTTCGTCACCTGTATGACCTGTAGTTGAGGCTCCCCCTCATCCAAAATCCTCAGGCATCTGTCACGGTCGTATTCTTATCACCCCGCCATGGTAGTGTCTCTGTGCAGTCTATGATAATATCTCCTCGGTTTCGCTGTCCCTGCTGCAAAAAACACCGGTTTCATCACGTTGCCTTTAGGTACCCACGTATGCCAGTGTTCTCAGACACCCTGGCTGTTCTTGAAAGGGAAATGCACTGGTTTTCGTAGCGCCATAAAAACCTTCCTTCCTGATATGTGGTTTTCCGTCCCATAAGCTTCCAGGGTTTGTTTTTGCTTACAATGCCTGTGTTCAATTCATCATCGGTGCTGTCTTTACCAGCTTTTTAACTATTCGATATACCCCACCATCTCCTACCGACTTTCCGCGCCACTTGGTCATCTTTGTTTTTCCTCCTCGTCACGAAAGATCTCATCAAATGCTATCCGGCTCCGTGCTTCCTTTGCCACAAACGATGGCTAGCCCATATCCCTCTGCACCGATGCGTTCGTGCATTTGTTGCAATCACCAAAAGCCAGTCTGCCTACCGCCTTCAGATTTACCATTCAAGCAACCTTGGGTCTCTTCTTCATATGCAGAGAACCGAATTTCCGAAACTCAATCCTGACACAATGACCTCTTTTCACAAATCCCTTGAAACCTCGCATTTTTGTAGCCCCAATGTGCTCTATGCTTAATTATAGCCGTGTTCTTTGTTACTTTCGTCATTACCCGAGAATAACGTGCATGTGTGTACTCTGCGTCGTCGTTACCCGTACTCCTAAATATTTACGCTTCTTTACCCGAGGTATTTACACTTGCTCACTGATACCGTTTTGTGCTCTATGTCATCGTTAAAACCATTATCACCGATTTTTCTCTGATAAGGACAGCCCTAGGTGCGTCGCTTCTTCATCGCGTTATTTGTAAGGTTTTGAATACCTTTCCGCCTCTCCGCCATCAACAGTACGTCGTCATTAGATGTCATCAAGAGCTGGCGCCTCGTGGCATGACACTGTCTTCTCGCGTTAAGCGAAGTACAGTGGGGCGGCCAACAAGATGTGGTCGCACCACCGGGCGCCGTGTCAACACTTAAATATTCATACACCCAGGAACAGCTTCAGCTACAACAGCGGCTAAGAGTGACCCTATTGGTAATTGTGGGTACAGAAAGGCAGTACGAGCGCTATGAATTCCTCCCGCAGATGCACTTTAACACAACACCTGTTAATTGATTCAGCTGAAGCTGTCGAGTATTTTTGTACCCTTAGAATTTTTCCTGGTTGTTTGTGTTCGTAATCTGTATAGTGTTCTTTGAACCTTAAGCTGGATAACGTAACGGGGTGATTTGAGATGCAATATGCGTTTTTACAACATTTTTTGTTTGTGCTTCATGGTAGAGCAATCTATATATATATATGCTCTATCCGGCTAATTATATATCTTGCCTCGTTATATTCCATGGTGCAGATCAGCGACGGCCTTCAAAGCGCAGGCGGAATATTTGCGAGCCTGAACAAGCACCTGTTGAGGAAGACCCTTCAGACCCTCACCCACAGCAGGCGGATCCTGACGTAAAAGAGCCTGGACACGGTGACGACGCTGCCCAGGGGGATCCGGTTGGGTTTCCAGACGTTGTCAGAGAGCCACAAGCGCACTCCTGCCCCCTGGACGAAGCATTCTTGAAGGCATGCGAAATAAACCACCCAAGAAAAGGGGAACCAGATGACGCTGACGGTTTGCGTGCACCTGTATTGCCTGGAGTAGATTTCGACTTCCAGGCGGATGCGCGGCCAGAAGAATGCGACCCCACAGGCTTTCAACCACTCCCAGAATTGAAGTTGGAGGACATAGTGATGGAGCTGGGAGAGGAAGGAGACGACTGCATCGGCCGAGGTGTATTCCGAGAGCTAAATTTGGACAACTTGCCGGAGGAACCGACCCTGTTTCCTGATGTATCCCTTCTCGAGGAATAGAAGGCTTGTGCTTACGCTGAGAAACTCTTTCCGTTACAACCTGCATTTGTTTAATAATACCTAAAGCTGACGTTCATGCTGTGTTTACGCATGACATATGATAAATAAACATCCGTGTGCACTACTTTGATACGTCTTTTCATGTTCAGTTGTCTGTTATCATTTCGCATATCTATTATGTATACCAGATATGCTGTACAGTTCACATAGGAAAACCGCCTTATGTACGGAAGAAGTTGAATAAATCTAATCGAACAGAACTACTCCGACTAAATTTGCAATCAAAAGTCCATTCGCCTTTAGCAGGCGTGTCGCCTATTCTGCAATGTGTCACGGTAGAGAAAAAACAATGAGTCCAAAACATGGCGTCCTTTTCTGGCGAAAAATGAAAATCGTCGGCTGCAATGGTGTGACTCCTTGAGTGAATATGGAACCCTGATGTAGCATGATGTAGCACTACGAACACATCGTGGTACTATAATATAACTGCTACTTGTTTTTACTCGCCCGTTTTTTACACGTCATCAAGCATATCCTCATTTGGAAGATTTTTGCCGTAGGTGTATCTTTTAGACTGGTAATGAAGAGAGCTGCCATCAAAAAGAAGAATATAGTGGCAATCAAAGCCATAGGCATGCGTCCATGGCTGAGGAGAGCGAGCATTTAAAGGCAACAGGGTTCTCGTAGAACGTGAAGCATATCAGTCACGGTCAAAAAGGGAATGAATGCTTCACGAACTAGGAAGTGCAATGCGGGACATGCGCCGCGTATCCTCGCGGTTCCCCCCGTGAGTTGTGCTGCAGAGCCAACGACAAGTTGTTTGATATCGGCCGCGGTATTGCATTTTTATGGATGCAAAAACGCCAGCTGTCGACGTTTCGGTGCATTGTGAAGATGTTCCCGTGGTCAAAATGATTGCGGAGTCCTCCACTTAGGCGCTCCTTATAGCCCAAGTGTAGCCTCGGAGCGTTAGAGGCCGTAATCGATCAATCAACCAAATTAGCATTGCTGGGCACTACTCTCAAAAGCCACTCATCAATGATTGACCTTACAACTCACGGTAGTCGGCATGTGGCGCTGCATTCGCGGGCGTTCAAGGCGCCTCCTGCTGCAGTGAATAACCAATGGTACAAAATATCGCATTCACATTGGTTGGGTTAACATATGAACATTCGAGAATGTTGCTCAAGGCGATTTGAATTTACCGCGTTCCACTGCTACAGGCCGGGTTCTCGATGCCAACGCTGCAGTACGGCGGTGACGCGCGTGAATCTAGGCGACCGACTGCAAGGTTTATAGATCCGCGTGGCCGTGCTCCACATTCCACTCGCGCAAGACCCTTCACGCAAGGCCGATTGCGCGCAAGCACATTGGATTAACGTGGCATATTCGTATTACGGCTCTATGAAGCACGACAAATAAAATTTTCGCACGGCGCCCAAACTAACGTCAGCGGCGAAACTTCACTGGAAAACACGAACGTAATTTTGCTGCCCTAAAACGGTCTTAAAAAAGAGAATTGTATAGTCGAAATTTCATGTATACACTAACATTATAGTAAATAAACATTGAGGCCGAAATTAAAAAAAGCTTACCTAAGATACATGTCCCTTTGGGAAGTGACCCTCGATTTTAAATACGCTAGTCTTTCTTGGGCTACTTAAACGCAGAAATTCTCGTCTGTCTGTCTGTCTGACTAGATTCGGCCTCCCGGTCCAAAAACGTCGATCTTGCGCAATAGTCTTATATACTCACAGCCAAAGGTAAACGTCTAAGCCCGGTTTATATGTTCATACTTGTCAACTTTGTTTAACAAGAACAAGACATCACGCAAATATAAGACAGGAAGTTAGTACACAAGGGCTATTTACAGTATTCCTTTATTAAATATTTCATGGATGCTTGGTTTTACGATAGCAAATGATATTCTACATCTACTGCATGAAACCACCTCCTGCTGTTGCCCGCGCCATTTCCAGGCGGCATTTGAAAAATCATGCTTGAACAGCAACGAAAGATGATGGTGATGATGTTCTCAGAGATATTGGCACGTACCCACAAGGGGGGATTGGGCAAGGATAAAACGGTTTTTCCACAAGCGTATATGCGTTTCCTAGTCGCTACAGCGAGCCGTCACCTGAGCGTGCTGATAAGGTTAAATCACAGCATAAACGTGCCTAAAGCATACAAAACCACCCCAACGGAAATAAGTAACAGCCAAAACGGACCTGCAATGGTTGAAAACCACGGTGTAGAAGAGTATTCAACAGAAATATCCGAAACAGACCGAAAATGGGAAAATCCTCAAGATCGTACAAGAAGCAGTAGCTGAAACTGACGAAAACGCCACGAAAATACCCAAAATTTTATTATAATGCATAGAGAAGTCATAATTAGATTATATGCGGGATTATTATTATTATTATTATAATTCTTTATTCGGAAGGGGAGACTCAAGGTCTAGTCAGGGGTGGGGAAGGCGGTAAAGAAGGTGAGTGTCTACATTCTCTTGTGTATCCCCGTGTTACAAGCGAAAGTTCACAGGGACGCCTTTTGGCTAAGATCAAAGTGTAGTCAGGCCGAGAAGCAACAGTCAGAAAGGGCTGTCACTCTGTTCGAGCGCCCACCTGGCTCCCTGGACCACTGCACCCCTGGCTGCGACCCCACACCCCTGGACGGCTGCCAGCTGCACGGGCCCCCTGCGGGCTGCTGTGATTCTCTTGGGCCTCCGGCCTGGTCCCACTTGGCTGCCTGCAGACTAGGTGCAATACCTGTGGAGGTCTCTCGGCTCAGTGGTGCTCGAACCCAGAGCCAGAACCTCCCGAGCTTCAGAAGGCGCCAGCAACGCTGCCTGCTCCCCGGGCATGCCTGCCTGGGCGTGGCAATGCGCCAGGCATTGCGGTGCCATACCTGGACGACTTCCATCAGCGGGGAGGGCGTTTTGAACCATGCGCGCCGGGTCCTCACACGCCGATCCTTCTGGTCACAACCCAGCTGATGCGGCTACCTGCAGCTGTTGCGGCTGCTCATTCGCCTTCGTGGTCCTGCACCTGGTCCGTCTGTGACTGCGTTGCTCGTCTGGACGCATTCTGCTAACCTGAACCCCAGCCGTGACCCTGGTTCCCCTGTTGCGGGGTCTTGCGGACTGGAATCGCTTACCTGCTTTTTTTGGGGTGCTAGGCCCCATACAAAGTCCTTCAACAGTATGCATGAATATTAGGGGTTGTTATTGAGTCATAAGTAACAGCATCTGCAGGTCGTTACATGCATATGTTACTTTGTGGTTACTTTGTGGTTACTTTGTGCCGCCTATCTCTGACCTACTTTCCCGAACTTTGCTCAGGGCTGTCATCAACATGACAAGCCTAGACCATCGATCCAACAGAATGAGGAGGCTGACCCGGGTTCCGAACCTGGGGAAAGTCCTCCCGAGGGCAGGCAACCCATACGCACCGACACCACACTGACGGTCTTTTTTCTTGCCCCGACAACATTCAACTGCACGGAGGTTGGGTGCCGGGCCAGCTACTCCACCGCAGTTTGGACCTCTAGACGACAACCCCTGGATCGCCGCCTGGAAAGGGAACACGGCATCCGAATAGGTGAGACCGTCAACCAATGCTCATTTTGCGATTCGTCAATCGGCACCCGACCTACCACACAAACCTGCCGCGCTGGAGGCACATTGCTCGCTTTAACAACGACACAGCGTCATGGTTGCGCGGAATTCCCCCTGTCATTCCCTTCCCGCAAGAAATTATACAATCATACTCAATGGCATCAGCGTGAGCAGGCCAGGCAAATGCGCTCCGCACAACTTCAACAGCCCCAGGAGCGGAACTACTACACTACAAGACAGAGCGGTTTTGAGCCGTTAAATTGAGGGCCACATGCACGTGGACATAGCTTCAAACATGCCCCTAGATGGCGCTATGCGTCGCTTGGCTGTGCTGACTAGGAAACGCCTATACACGTTCCACAACTAGGCTCCATGTTCTGCTTGGAACGCACGTGGAGCACGGCCACGCGGTTCTATAAACCTTTAAGTCGCCCACCTAGATTCACGCGCGTCACCGCCCTACTGCAGCGCTGGCATCGAGAACCCGGTCTGTAGCAGAGGAACACGGCAAATTCAAATCGCCTTGAGCAAACCCTTGGTGTTTACCTTGGGATGACCACGACGGTACAGGGACAGCATGAGAGGTAAGCGGGAAAGCAAAAGGGTGGCATTTCCTTGGCAAATGTCTACAAACAGTACCGTATTTTGACGGCATTTGCAACAAAAGTAACAGATACGTGGCCATTTTTTTCAGTTTGTGTTGCCGACCGAAAATAACCATGATTATTACCCAAAACTAACGGGCGTCTCTGTGTGCGCGAAAAACAAGGAACGGCTTACAAATACAACGGCAAAAACGCAATAATGACTTTTACGAAGGTATTTCGGCGGATCAAGCAGTTAAGAAAAAAAAATCAACCGTCCCCAGTTGCTTCACTCAAAATGTGAAAAGTAAATAATCTCCCTGACACCTATGCCACAAAATGTCCTTCCCTGTCTCTCCTCCCACTCATCAGCAGATGATCTGCAATTTCCGACGATGCGCAAGTTGGGTACACAGGTGAATGGTCCCGACCTGTATTGAAAGTAAATCTCCGGCTAAACGCCAAGTTCAGGCGTGCGCGGTGTTTTATTTGAAAGACCACAAGTTGAGAACACGCTAAAAATAGAATTCACAGTACGGGTCAATACCGAAGAGGCTGATGACTGCAGTTTTGATGCTGCCACTCTAACAATCATGCAGTCCACCCAGTTGCAAAGATAGGGACTTTGGTGTACGCCCTGGTGAAAGGATGCTGGGTCATTTAGAGGAGCAAGTTGCCTGTGCTGGTGGTTAAGCCGGATCGCATGTCGCCTCGTCTTCCCGGATCACCGGGCACCCACTGATGACGACGTGATGACCCTGCTGCCTTGTTGTTGAGTGATCTTTTCTTGTTTCACTTTCAAGCTGACTGCGCTTGTTCCACAGCCTTAGGACGGCCTATAAGGCGCCACGCGAGTCAAGGTACATCACCCATTTCTGTGGAGAACGGTAAAACCCAGCCTTAAAGATGCGAACACGAGAGAGAGGAAACAACACATACGCTTGGACTAGCAACAATTTATGAATAAAAACCCCGAAGGAAAATCAAGGTGAGGGCATGCCCCGTAAAAACTAAAAAAAAATGTCAGCTGATGACGCTGTACAAAATCGCCTCTTTTTCAAATATTCAGATTCTTTACGTGACACTGTTAGTGAGGGAACACCCACGAACTTATCATAACCGTGCTTACGCATTTGGTAAGCTTCGATAAGCTCCCGCTCGCACTTTGTGGTTCCCCTACCAAATATTTGTGTTTTGTCAAACTGGTGGCTGCATCCACAACTTCGGCAATGGGCGGGCAAATTTGCCCCTCCGCCTGACGTTACCGAAGTTTCATGTTCTTTTAAACGAACCTTCAGACAGCGTCCCGTCGGCCCAATATACACTTTATCGCACATCAGCGGTATGCGGTAGATAACATTTGTTGTGCACTTCGTGAATTTTGTGGATGGCGGGCTGTGCACATGTCATTTTGTTTGCGGTTTTCAATTTTGGGACACAGGCTTGCCAGCTTACACGGTGCCGAAAACACTGCGTGTACCCCATGTCTGGCAGCGACTTTTTTATATTGTGCAAGATCTTGTGAATGTACGGGATTACTTCCAGTTTCTTATGGTCCTCAAAAGCACGTGCCTGCACCCTCCCGCCCGTATCCTTTCTCGTTTTGTTCAACATAGTTTCGGCTACCGACTTCAAAACAGCACCAGAGAAACTAGCCAATTTTAAACGCTGAAATTGTTCGTTAAAACTTTGTTCCATTGAATAGTGACAGCTTTTTCTAAGGGCGTTGTAAAACACAGTGATGCGAAGCCACGCTTGACTAACTTCCAAGACAAAGGGTTTAAAAGGGCAGCTCAATTCAAGAGTTTTGTTTTCTGAATTGTGGTCAAGTAAGCACTTTACACTTGTAAAACTTCCACAACGAGGCCTTGGGCGTGATAAGCGTTTAGAGAAATGCCAATTGTATTGCTAAAAAATTGCAAGCTGTATTGTTCTCATCGCGAACGAAGGCTCCATAAAATTCTTTTCCGGTACCATGCTCTGCTTAGCCTGTAATTGAAAACCCTCTGGGCCAGCCTCACGTGTTTTCCGGGATAGGGGCGCATAAAATCTTGCCTCAGCTCGAATGCTTCATCCCCGTTAAACAAGTGTGGATCAATATTAAGGCTTCTTGGGTGACGGGATGGCACAGCGAAGACCAGGGCTTGGTCTTGCAACTGCCTTCCAAATGAAGTCGCCTTCAGTACTCTGCCGTAACTGTGCCGGCCAGGGGCACCGATGTCTACCATTGTGAACCGATAGCTGGCGTCAGCAATCGCCATCAGCACAATAGAAAATGTGCCCTGGAATATATGAAATATTATTCGCACGAGAAAAGGCACACACCAGGTTCTTGCGGCAACAACACCGCAAATAAATTGTACCCTATAACTGTAATACTTGCTCCCAGATTTTGGATGCGCCTTGATTTGAACATGTTTGACGTCCACTGCACCGAGGCAATTTGGAAAATTCACATGTGTGCTGAACTTTTCAGTAACATTTTGCCATTTGGCAAGCCGTGGCACATAGGTTGAACAAAGAATAAGCACTTTTCACGAATTACTTCTCTTGGCATGGCGTCAGTCAAACTTAAGTATCTTTACTGCTGGTAAGAGCACTTAATACATTGTACGCGTATAATTTGTTCCTCAAAAATAACATAAACAAAAATTAGCCCAGAAATACTCACGAGTAGGTACAGCGGCTGCTAGCGCTACCAGAGCACTCGACACGTTTCGTGCACAGCGCGCGTACATATCGATGGTGCAATGCGAAAACTCAGTGCAACCTGTTGAAGGGCACTTCCAGAGGAGTGGTACCTGCGCATAACGAAAGTATTCGATTAGGTGAAAAAGTATGGGAAGGTGTTATTCATGGTGCAGTCAATGCTGTACCTGAAGTGATGGCCCATATCTTTTCTGCACAAAGCGGTTCCGGCACAAAAATACCTTCACTAAGTCCTTTTTGACAAGCTGCAGCAGTTCATCGAACTTTGTCGGTGTCATTCGGTAATAAATGAAGAACATGGTGAAGTCCTGCAGTCAATGACTTGGAACCGCAATGATCGGAGTAAAACCAGAACAACGAAGAACGATTAAATGCGGAATGAATTGTTAACAATTTCGAGCTCGCGAACGTACACTGTCGTTTTTTAAGTTATTCCTTGTGTTTTGTTTAGCTTCCAAAAGCTAGTTAACACATCAGATCTATGGCCCTCACCGTAATACCAAGGCTATACGTCACTTCTCTTTAGGACCCGAAGAAAAATTGCCCCCAATAACAACCGTAATACCAGGGCAGGATCGGAGGTGGGACGTCGAAGAATGACATAATCTTCCTTTATTGACTAGCGCTTGGGTGTAAATTCCGGTTTGTCGCTGAAGTCTGGGATAAAAACACGCAGCGCGGATGCTGATGCCTTGGAACAGATAGAAGTTCAAAGAAAGAAAGTGCTGAATCAAATAATTTACAAGGGTGACGCGCCGCACCAAGTTACTGCGTGCTATTTACATCTACATCTACACTTCATGATCTACCCGGACAAAAAGACCAACAAGACTTTCTTGTAGGGCTGACAGGACGCCTGTGGGGCCAATAAGAAGTTCCGTCGGCACTCTATCGTCAAATGCCTAGTCTTCCAACAGAGAGTTCAACCTTGATGGCGTTTGTGGGGCCAATAAGAAGCTCTGTCGGCACTCTATCGTCCCAACAGCGTAGTCTTCCAACACGGAGTTTAACCTTGATGGCGTTTACCAGCTCGCCAACACGATCAGTGAACGCAAAGAGACGCCTTTTTCGCAATCAGCGGTGCGAGCGCGCCATCCTACAGAACCGACAGACGCCCTGAAACTTCTTTTTAAGGCCTAAACAGCAGCGTCTATGTCTGGCATAGACGATAGACGTCAAGGTTTGTGTTCTGATTTTTACCTTCAATAAGTAACAGCCGGACGGAGGATAACATAACGATGTAAAGATATGCTTTGGCTCATACCACGGCAAGTACAATCGTTTGTTGCTGCAGCCTCAGTTGCTCCTCGTCCACAACAAACTGAATCGGCTGTACAGCTTTCCTCGAGAGCGTGTATGCAGGGGTTCTATCTTCCTTTTTTGCGCAGGCCGCCGGGGGCGGTCGTGTCAAATCATTTTCCCTCGTCTCTGCCGTTATGCCTATCTGGTTGCTGTACCTATGACGTCGCCGCCACCGCATGCTTCGGTCGCTTTCTAATAATCCCCACTCGTTACAAACTAAGAGGTTTTCGCACTCTTAGCAGTCGTTTTACACGACAGGTTTGATGAGCCTGACATGCCAGGAGTGACATCGCTTGCAGTATTAGCGCGACTTTGGTAATCTGCAAGACGGTGCCGGACAAACAAGCGTTATAAACGCCATAATTCTAACAGCACATTTCATTTCATTCGTGGCTACGTGGCTTGCGCAGAAAAGGTCGGGTTGACTGCGATAGCTTTTCTTAAGTCAAATAAGGGAGCTTTGGCTCAATCGCTTGCAGCGCTAGCAATGCGGCCTCGTCTGCAAGACCGGCGCGTGAGAAACAAGCGTTAGGACAGGCAGAATTTCAAAAATGCAGCATAAACTAGACACAGGCGACAATATTTGTTGACAATCTACGTAAGTATAGAGTTATTTTAGGCGCCCCAACACCGCCCGCCGAGATAGCTGAGGCCTAACGCGTCCGTTTACTGTTTTGTAGGTCACTGGATCGAATCCTTGTCGAACCTCGCTTTACTTTCTTTTTAGGTGAGGATTTCATAGCTCTTTTTTAGTACCAGGATAAGCGCCTGTCCCTTGCTTTCCATCCCGCCGACATTTACCACCCTCTTCCTAAACCCAAAAGTAGCTCGTTTTTTCGGACCTTCTCTCTTGAGAAGCCCGTCGTGAAAACAAACAAAAACAAACGTCAAAACCTGTTTACAATATCAGTATATATGTCAGGTACATAATGTGTTTTCACTTTCGCGTTTAAAAACCTTAAATGTAAGTTATAAACACACGGGAGACTTTGAAAGAAGAAAGATAATTACCAATACTACAGTACTAACACAATTTCCGTCAAACACAGAGGTGCTGCATTTGTAGTCTGGCAACTATCTCTCACTTTTTGTGTGTTTTTTCATGGCGTTTTGTGCCAAGTGGTTGCTGGCGTTATTTGGTCAGTTTTATATATTTCAAGCCTAAATCATAGTAATAAAAACTTTATGAGTGATGTCTATCCTTCCAACCTACGCGTGTGTTGAACATGGGGACCCCGCAAGAACGATCATCGCCGCATAAAATACTGGGCGTCAAAAGTGGATGACATTGCATCCGAACAAAGCGTGTTGGTGTCCGCGAGATGAAGACGACAGTGAAGGAGAATTGTACGTGGGAAACATCGTTTTTTCTCGGGTAAGTACGCATTTTTTATTATTCTGTATTTGGTTGGCACGAGTTTTGGGTCAGTGGTTCGCAAGAGCCTCATCTCATTTGCTCTGAGAGCCTACGTGATTTAGCATACTTGTTTGGCGCCCAGTCCACGGTTTCCGCAGAAGTCAGCATCAATTTACACTGAAGCAAGACCTTGGCTACGATGCTCGCGCTGTAGTACACGGCTGCTAATCATTTCACATCACGCAAGGTTCTTTCACACCGGGGCGTTTGTTTATGTGTCTCTCAAACAGTGCCTTTGCGGCCTCAGATCGCAGTCGCAATTTCGCGTGAGTGGCACGACGCCGGGATTAGTCATCAGTCGTGAATACCCGCGGTATACCAAGAAATAACACGAACAGAAAGTTCCCTGGAAGTGCATGCGAAAAAGCGTACACTTGATTCCGTGGCTGGCATCTCAGGTGTTGTGAAGTCTCACCCCTACCGGAATTCCGTGCAGTGCGCTTCGCAGCTATTGTATAGTCTCGCGAGACCGGCTGCCGCCGTTGCGACCATACGCCTCGCGGTCTTTGGGCAGCGATATGCGTGCCGTTCTCGTGAAGCCCGGCTACAGCGTCGGGAAATTGCCGTACTCGCTCGCCAACGTGCAACGACAGCGTACGCGTCGACCGGGTGCTGGCGGAGTTGTGCTGGAAGAAAAGCAGGTAAGAGATGAGGACGCAGGAGGTCTAGTTAAACAGATAATAATTTAGAAAGTGCAAGGGGGAGAAAATAGTATGCAAGGGCAGGAAACGGTGAGAGAGTTCGGGCAGCGCGTCAGCGAGTGAATACGGCAATTTCACGACGTCTGACGTTGCCGAGCTTCACGAGTCCGGCACGAATATGACGACGCCCGTCTGAGAGTTCATAGAGGTATAGAAATCACATACGTGCAAATTGAAGGTGCAATGCGCGCATGTGGCCTCGCAGGGAGTTAGCATAGTCTCGGGGTAGTGGGGGAGATTTCACAACGCCTACGAGACGCCTGCCGATTCCGTCAGAGTAGCTCTCGGGAAGTCTGGTGCTTGATATCAGAGGCATATGTATTGTTTAAATTAGCGCAGAAAATTGAGCGAAGTCGCAAGTTTTTATTTTCGCAAAACCGCAGGCCATACAGAAACTGACAAGGAAGCTGTAGGCACTCACTCAACTCGATTTATATTGGAGAATTGAACGTGCAGATACAAATCAGACATTGAAATGAAGGAGCCTCAACTATCACACACCAGTTTTGATTGAAAGCAAGGGATACAGATGAGCTGCTAGCATGCGTTCCATGCAAATTAGCTCAGCAGTGAGCTTTGCATATCACCCGCCGCGGTGGCTCAGTGGCTAAGGGGTTGCGCTGCTCAGCCAGAGGTCGCGAGTTCGATTTCCGGCCGCGGCGGTGGCTTTTCTGATGGAGGCGAAAAGCAAAAACGCCCGTGTGTACGAGATTTCGGCGCACGTTAAAGATCCCCAGGTGGTCAAAATTAATCCGGGGCCCTCCACTACGGCGCGCCTCATCGCCTGCATTGCGTCGGCGCGTTAAACCCTGCAATCAATCAAGCTTTGCATATATCATGTATACCGTACTCATAGTACTTGAGGGTCGAATAAATACATTCTTACTGTGACCTAAATTTCACTTGGGGTGTTGCAGGAATGTTCTTTTTAGTGTCTTGAAGGTTACTGTCTTTAAACAATTAAAAATCTACTTGGTGTAAGCATTCGTGCTTTGTGTGTGCTCTTCTTGTATTTCAACAAGTGTCAGCACACTCCCAGATTATGCACCTGCAGGTGCTGCTGCTTGCTGTCCTGGGTCGGCTGCCTTCCAGTTCAGTTTCAAAGGCTTTGCCATGGCCTCCCTTGGCCAACCGACACTGCACCTGCTGTACCCAAGTACTGCGTGGCCTTTCGTTGGTGCTCCATACGCTTTGCTGCCAGGAATGGTGATTCCTTCATCCATCATCTGGCCGCTTGGACCACCCGTTCAGAAGTCAGCGCATTTGCTCGACACATCGGTTCAGGCACTGCTGCCATATGGGTGCACCCACCAATTATGTACTTTCATGTTAGTTATTGCGTGTTGTGGAACCTGCCATGATGTCTACCTTTTAGCAGTGCTGTGGCCTCGGATTATTTGAAACATTTTCATGAAGCAGTGCTGAGCGTTCGGAGCGTGTCTTTGCTTAGCAGAGATATTGAAGAGAATCTGGGACCGATGACTAAAGGGCAAGAAGAGAAATTGAACAGACTCAAGCTATGCAAACATTTGGGATCTTTCGATATGGTTTTGCTCTTGCAATACAAACTGGTGTGGAACTACTTTCCATTTTAAGTAAGATAACAATTTTATCTACTTCAGATTATACTGGTATTAATCATACTATACCGAAAATTACATCCCGAAGTCTGTAGTATTCTGACAGCGCTTTTTTGTAGTCTCTCATGACATTCACTATTCTCAATGAGTGGAAGATAGCCGAGGTAGCACCAATCTTTAAATCAGGACACGGTACCTCATCAATAAATTTCCCTAACAAGCACCATATGCAAGGTCGGAGAGCATTTCATCCACTCTCAGGTCACTAATTATTTATAAAATCACAATATCAGGATATCACCACGGTTTTCACAAGGGTTACTTGATAAATACAACTTTCAAGATTTGTTCACGATCTACATTGATCTATAAACACAGGCTTACAAACTGCTGCAGTTTTTCTCGATTGTTCTAAAGCATTGAGCATTGCACACCACAGACTACTTCTCAAACTTCACCCTGATGTCCTCACTTGAGTGAAAGATTTTCATTCTTCTCAAATGCAGTGTACTTCTCCTAATAACTATATACTTCTTTTGCTCGTGCCACTTTGTTTTTCCCCCAGGCAGGTTGCTTGTTCCTGTCTATCTTCCATGTTGCATATCCTCCCATGTAAGTCTATTTGCAAATGATGTTGTAATTTATCACACAATTTCATTCAACTACTACCGTCAATGCTTTCAATCTGATTTTAACACAATAAACTCCTGGTGCTGCAGATGGCTAATGTCGCTTATCTCTAAAACAAAGTGCGTGACTTTAACGCTGGCAAGTCTTGAATTGTAAATTCTTACTTTATAAACAACAGCCTGATTACCTCTTGAGACAAAGGTGTTTTGGTAGGCCGGTAGGAGAGGGGGGATTGCATGGCGTATTTCAAAAGGTAGATCGATTGGGAAAATAAGACGTGTCATAATATTTTCATGTGCACTCCAAAACTCTCTTTATTTCATATGTTTAACCCACTGCATTGGCTAGGGTGGTGTGCTGTGGAGGCGAATGTCGTTTAGATACCGCTTGGTGTGGCCGCTTTTCAGATGGAGGCAACACGTAAAGACGCCCGTGTTTTGAGATTTCGGTGCGCACAAAAATACCCAGGTGGTCAAAATTATTGCGAAGCTTTCCCCAACAGTGCTACTCATATCCCAAGTGTAGCTTTGGCGTGTTAAACATCCGTTTTTTCATGTGTTTTGAATATTACCTGGTGCTATAGCAGGTGCAACATAAAGGTGAAATTATACATAACGTTTCCAAGAGCTAAATATCAAGGCCATATTGAAGTGCGTTTATGTGTCTATCTCATAGCAGTAGTGAAAGGTTTTATACTCTGGTGCAGGTTAAGAACGGCACTGGCTCAAGTAGTGTAGTCTAGTGTTTGACAAAACTCCGCGAAGGCAGGTAAAAGCATTACTGCAATCATGAAACGTAGGTCACTGACCAAGTCAAGAAAGCCAATTAAAGGTTTGGTGCTTGTTCACGGTGAGCATGTGTCGAGGAAAACGAAGCTTTATATTGGGGCTTTCGCGGCGCAATGAGTTTGCATAGATATGGTGCAGATTGCAATCCATTATGTTGATAATGTTGGGCGTCGTCTAAACGATGAGGGACTCGAGCAGTAATCGGAATGATAGATTGCACTCAGTTGTCAGTAATTTCGCCTTGTTCCCGTCGACCACGTGTCCCGTCTTCTCACGGTGCTCTGCCAGTGCACTTGTTTTTGCATGGCCCTTGTTCACTTCGTTATAGTGCTGCGTTAATATTTTTTTGCAGATTGCCTGTTTCGCCAATGTACACTGATTTGCATTCAGCGCACGGAATCTAATAAACACCACCCGGAAGCTTGGAGCGTGAGAGGGGGTCTTTCACGATGACAATGTCAGAACGCAGCTTGCTAGTGGGCACATGCACGATGAAGGCACTGCGTGTCTTGAAAATGCGTGCGAGTTTCACTGATGTGGGGGACGTAGGTAACTGCTGCACAATTTGATGCAGTCCTCGTGGCTGCCTAAAGCATTATATTCAAAAAGAAGCGAAGAGGGCGACTAGCAGGAATCCGTATTGACATTAGCAGGCAGAAGCGTCCACAAGGCCTGTGTCAAAACGTGCTGCAATTCTCGTCCTACACATCAGTCAAGCTTTTGCACGCATTTTCAAGAAACACAGTGTGCACATCGTGCGTGTGCCCCTAGCAAGCTACGTTCTGACATTGTCAGCGTGAAACACCCCCTCTCACGCATCAATCTTCCAGGTGTTGTTTATTAGATTTCATGCGCTGAATGCAAATCAGTGTACATTGGCGAAACAAGCAATCTGCACAGAAGATTAATGTAGCACTCGGAACGAAGTGAACAAGGTCCATGCAAAAACGAAGCCCAAACCAGCCCTGACAACAGAGAAGGTCGCATCCCTGAAATGTATTGCATGTGATCTCTGGCATCAGAACTCATAGCTAACTCATAATTTAGCAAAAGCAAGCATCCCCTAATATGAAACTTCTGGCACAATAAATGGTCTCACATTGGGCCTGAATGCCATTCATGAATAATTGTTTGCTGCGGGCCCAGCATGTGTTAGCTTACAAGAAAAAAAGCTGCAGGGTATTAGTTTATTCCCTAAAGTGTTGTACTGGCGACCTGTTTAGCAATATTTGTTACCCTTTTACCACATTGTCTTCTGTTCACAAGGTCATTGAACGATTAAATATTCTCTCTATGCACAGCTCTTTTTTCATATTATGTGGCCAGGACTGCGTCTGCGGAGCCCACTGAAGCAAGGCTAAAGGTGGTGCCAAAGCACCTTTCGCAAAAGCATGGCGACATGCAACGCAAATAAATGAGTTAGCAGCACAAAATGAACTTCTCTATTAGTCAATCTCGTCATCGGACCTATAGCTTCACCAACAGACTGCATTGAGACCAACAGACTGCATTGAGACCAATAGACTGTATTCAGACCAACAGACTGCATCAGACCAACAGACTGCCATAAGACCGACAGACTGCCATCAGACCGACAGACTGCCATCAGGCCAACAGGCTGCCATCAAACTGTCATCAGACCAACAGACCGATCTGTCGGATTTCCGGATTGGCTGTCGGTCCAACAGCCTGAATGTCTGTTCGGATTCCTCTTGGGATACATGGAAATTTTCGGGGACACGAACGGGTACTTACCGCAGTGTGGTACTCTCCCTCTGTTTTTTGTTGCTGCCATATTTTGTGCACCCTGTATCTGCGCTTTCTTTTCTTCTCTTCTCGTTCGATCAATTTCAGTAACTGTAATTTCTTCTTCTGAAGAAGGAGACACGGAAATACAGCCATGGAGAGCCAAGATCATGAACGAGGTCGACTGCGGGCCCGCGTACAGCCGATGCTGGTTCAGAGTGCCGCGAAGTCCGACGTAGATATTCTCGGATTCGACCACCAGCTGTCGTGAGGGTGCCCCCCGCATCTACGATAAACGACTCGACGTGCACACAATGAAGTGGCGGCGACCTGTGCAGCTGGGAATAAGCGACTTACAAAAGCCGCATTCGGCTACTGTACACGGGCACCGAAACACCCATTGCCGGCATGCCTACCTAATGACCGTAACCATTCAGCAGAGGTAGTGACACAAGCTTCCCGCGTAGCTGGAGCAAACGATGGAATACAGACGATTTTCGCCCAGTGTAGCCAGACCACATTCAGATCGCCGCCTTCTTTCAACTGCGGCGGACCATCTATGTCGGAAACATAACCAGAGTAGATAGTGTTTTTGAACAATAATGGTGCGCTTTCTTGTACTGTTCTATAATTTTACAAAAAAATTGTATGGTGTAGAGAGCTTTTTGCTTGTGATGCGCTTCAATTCGCTGCGTTTACCTCATCTAACCACACTCACAGCTGCCCAGCGGCGAGGCACCGTCGGGCGCCGTGTTAAGATGGCTAGAATGGGGAGGGCTGAGTACGGCGGCGCCTTTCTTCGGCCGCGCGGGACTCCCGTGCACACCGATGACACCAAGGAAAATGTGGCGCTGCTTGTCGAGGTGCGGTAACCGCAGCCGGCCGCGCCGTGCTGCCCGCGCTCGCCCTGCCCTTGCCGTGGCCAGCTTCGTCGTGCGTTGTGGACCGTCCCACGTCGTTCTCCCATTCTTGGCGCGATGCAGTCGACAGCAAAGAAGACCGATCAAAACGGAGAAAACAAGCTAACTCGCGAATTCAGCGTAACACATTTGCATGCTAAAGCGGCGGCAGAAATTCGCTAGTCAACGGGTGATGTGCCGCAGATTGCCTGCCAAGGGCATTCTGCTGCCCTGACGGCAACTGTTGTACGGTTTTATTGTATTACGAGCATAGACGTTATACTTAGGGTGTGAACCATCAAGATAATTAGAAGAAACTTAATGCAGTGAAGCCTTGCGTGATGTAGGCTGAATTTCACAAATTCTTGTTTTTTTTCTTTTTCAACAGCATTCGCAGCACTTGAATGGCGAAGCTCTTGTAGGTGGGTATTTCAGGACCCATAGTTAAGTTTCATTATCATTGTTTATTTGCATAGTTGCGGAGCTAGTAATTCGTCGTCACATGCATTGAAGAAGTCGTCTTCTTCGCTGCGAGTAATAGATGCAAAGTCATCCTCAGCATTGCAGACTTCCACTATGCTCTTCTCATGCAGCGGTGGCGGGATCTACAAGTCGTCTCGAGAAGGAGGGGCACACTCCAATCCATCTGTCCAATTATCCATTATGGCTTATGCGGTGGTCCCGTCACCTCTACCAACAGGTCTTTTAAGTTTGACATTGCGATAAAGCTTTTATCTATTTTTACATGGGCGGTAGCGCTTGACGACAGCGCTGTTTTTTTTTATTATTATTAAAGCCACCGCGCGTACCGCAGGCGCTCAGTGGTCGCCGCGAGGCACGCGCTCTCGAGGGCTCGGCATTTTCTTTATCCTTTTCCTGCAACGGCTAACTTACGGCTTGTAAAACACCTCCGCTGTTAATACTTGTTATTTTTCCCCTGTAAATATACTTTGTTTCCTCTTCCCCTGTAAGTACTTTTTATTTTCATCACCTGTTAGTAGTTTGTTTTTCTAGTTTTTTTCTTCTTCTAACTTCTTTTTGTTTCTCCACTGTAAACATTTTTTTTTTGTTTCTTCACCTGCAAATAGTTATTCCCCTCTGAACAATTGTTGTTTTCTTTTCACCTGGAAATGCGTTTTTTAGTTTCTTCACCACCACCCAATATAGTGTTCGTCTTCTTTACCCGCAAATAAACCGTTTTTTTTATTGAAAATAAACCATTTCATGACGAGACCAGATGTGTTGCTTTAATGTCAACTATAATTTCTGATGTGAGCGGGAAAACTGCGTGCGGGCTGCCGGTTTGTTACGGCCAGGTAGCAGAAAGCGCTGCAGTGTCCGTCGAGACATCTTCAGTTAATGACAGTTGGCAGGCTCTACGGTAGTGCCGATCTGGATGTTGGCGGCTGTATTCCGAGGAAGGCGAAATGCTTGGCCACGTGTAGCAGCTGGTGTCAGTGCATAATATAAAACCCCAACCTTTTTTTTTTATAATAGAACCACTTCACGTAATGCCCAAACGCTTCTGAAACTGCAATGCGAACTGGGCCGGTAAAACTACATTTCACGGGTGTAATGAAATGGGCTGAGAAAAATTTTTAGTGATAAATATTCGTTCTTTTACTCTTCCAGAAAGCGCACGATACCGCAACGGGTTCGTTTTCACCTTGATGATAGAAATGCAGCCGATGCGATACTGGAGGTGCGGCCATTCCAGCCGCGCGCCTTACCGCACCTTGGTCAACAGCGCCGCCCGTGGCATGTGCGCGCTGTGGAGTCACGTTTCCGCCGCCGGTACTCACACCTCCCCATTCTAGCCACCTTAGCTGTGTCTTCGCCCCGTGTAGCGCAGCCGACGCAGCCCGACGAACACTCGGCGCTGCGCTGCGGCGGATTTTCCGCCGGGCGAACTTCGTCGTGAAAGTTCGCTCCATGTATTCAGGCCTTTACGAGTGCAGCGGTGAGGGCTAAACCGTGAAGTTAGGCGGAAGCGTACTGCCACCAAAGGGCAGTCGGTCGCAGCAAAGACCGTCGCTATGAGCGGACAAGCCAGCACATGCAGCGAGTGCGTCCGGCGCGGCATGAAGCAACGTAATCGGACGCTGATGACATATGTGCCACTTTATTTTCTGCTGCGCCACTGCGAAGCGTTATTGACAGTTGTCCAGTTTCCATATTACTTATGTATTTCCTTTAGGATGGATGGATGGATGGATGGATGGAAAGGACTTTATTGAATAAATCCTGCAGTAGATAAAGCCCGGTTGTTGGGCCTGGCTCAACGTGGCCGTGCGTTGCATCCTCTTGGGCAGACCTACTCGACAGGGACCCCTTTGCGGAGTTCGTGCCTTTCGAGTGACTTGAGAAACTGCTGGAAGATCCCACTCTTGATCCGACTTGTTGGTTGAGGGGATGACGATTTGGAGATCTGCGGGGTTGTCTGTGAAGCTGACGCCGTCTTGCACAGCTGCACAGTCCCTTAGGATGTGCCAGCGATTGGCCGTACCTTGTTTGCAGATGTCACTCTGGCGCTGGGATAATTGTCGGGGAACATAAGATGGAGGAGCGCTGGTGTGAGCACCGACGCGCTTTGGAGGCGTCGTAGGTGTACTGCTTCTACCCTCCTTAGAGATTTCTGGTGTGAGGGGCGTACTGTACTTTTTTTTCTTTTGAATGTGTGTTTGGCATTTTTCTGTTGTTCCGAAATAAACCTGAGGTTTATTTTTCCTGTGTGACGGCAATGACTCAAGATGGGGTGAGGCTCATGACCGCGTCACACTTGAAGGAGGCTAGTTAACTTAAGGCACTGAACCAGTAAAATATTATCAGGACCAGTGCCCTGGTGACCTTTTGAATCGCATTTTTTTCCGCACGGTGAATGCGCACATGGAAGCAATGTGCTTCAATAGAGTTATGGAGAGTAGGCCGCCAAGGTCACGGTCATATTCCCTTTATCTCCCCACGTGCTCAGTCGTACCACCTGTTTACAGTTTCCGGTCTTCACGAGAACTAAAGGGGACATTTTAGTGACCTCGCTTTGTGCCTCCGGGGCATACAAACTACGCCCCTTTTTTCACCCCTTTCCATGTGGAGAGGGGACAAGGGGAGGAGCAAAACGTTGCTATGGAGGCAACCTGGGGATCAGTCTACTCTGTGCTGCGCCTGGATTCGGTCGCCTTTCTCAAACGGTTGGGTATCTGTCTGTGCCGTTGCTTTCATCATGCAGGTAAATGTTGACGCTATTCTCTCTTCCGCCAGGCAGAAGATAGAGGACCTTGATGACAGCCCTCGAGACCTGGGGATACTGCGGCGCCTGCTGCTTGAGAACCTGCTGCGGGAATGGAGCTGGGCAGGGAGTTCCGACAGTGAGGACGAGTCCAGCGGGAGCGGCAGCACCAGCGAGGACGAGTCGAGCGGCAGCAGCAGCGAGGACGACTCTGAGGGCGAGGATGATGTGCCTTCGCTGCCTCCCAAGCAGACTTCAAGCCGGAAGCCGCCGGGTGATTTTGCAGAGGTTGCACACCATTCCAAGAGATGCCACCTGCAGTGCCCTTCGGACACAGATGCCGCGCCCGAGGAAGATGACGGTGACCAGCAGGGAGATCCATCGAGTAACGACAATGAAGATGATAGTTACCCCGTTGTCGGAGCTCCATTTCCTACTTCCGCTGACGAATACGGGCTGCCTAATGAGGAACCTGTGATAGACCCTGATCTTTCGTTCCTTGACTAGAATATTGTTCTTATAGGCGGTCCCTTTGGCTGTGTATTTCGGCCTTGTTGTAATGAGTACGACTGTCTTTTTAGGTGTGTAGCACATTTTTTGCGTTTAACACAAAGCGCTAAACGATGTTCTGCTGTTTTGTTTGAAAATTCACGTTGCTACTTCGCTCCCCACTCCCTCTGATATTCCTACCCGGCGTAGTTCTCCCTTTTCTTTTTTGTGACAAAACAATTCTGTGATTCCTCTAATGTATGTACAGAAAAGTGCGTGTCTGCTCAACGTAAGAAATTTAACTGCTAATAAGTGTAAATGTGAATACTTGGTTGCAAAAAAGATTATACAGCCACAAGGTCAATAAAACTAAATATCATTATCAACATAAATCATTTTTACGGAGCCACTGACCTGACACCCCAAAGGCGTAAATAAAACTCTGGAGAAACAAGCACAACACACAAAACAAAAAAGTCACACCTTTTCCACTGTGTATCAGCAGAGAAATGTGTTATTGGCAAAGTTAACACATTCATTGACCTCAGTATATGTAGTTGTGATTCACTGACAAAATAGATGTACAAGTGGAAACTAACCGCAAACTGCCCGATAGGGTGCCCCACACAACTAAGATAGCATAAAAAAAGCGGAGAAACAAACACTTGTGAAGAAGCACAAAAAGTGTACATAAAGGTGCTCATTTTGTGTATATCCCCGATAACGCACATAAAAAAATGTCGGGATAAAATGTGGTATACATAAGGGTGTGTGATTGCGTGAATACCACATTTCGGTGAGTTGTGAAGGCATGTGGGTGAGTGGGTAGGTGTATTTCGATGGCATCAAGAATTAGTAATTCGTTAATAAACCTGCGGAACCAGCAGCCAATGTAGACGTTAGGGCTGCCCTTACGCGCGATCGCTCACAATGGGAATTTTGACAGGAGCTTTCTGGCCGCACTCAGCAAATGGTAAATTTAATAGAAGGTTGTGCCAAGTGAATGCGGGGCAGCTGCTTTTTCTCTGACTCAGCCAATTATTGCGTTGTTCATGCTCACACATTAAAAACAAGGAGCCATATAATAAAAGAAGAAAGCTGAACTCAGAAATCAAGATCAAAGTCCTGCGCAGAAACTTGGTATTAGTGCTCGCGATTCAGACGTACCGTATTGGGGAGATAATGATTGAATTTTGGGCTGCGCCGCAAACGTAATACACGTGAAATATTCGCAAAGTGCGTGTTAAGGCGGGTAATCTCATCCTTATTTCCCGTAGCGGCTCCGCAGACAGCGCTAGTCAGGGTGGAAGTATGGGCGATTCGAAGGATGAAGGGAGAAAATATACAATAGTCGGGTTTATTTGGTCGAGGATGCTGACATGCTACTGGTCTCGAACTCAGTGCTATCAGCAGGCGTAGCCTGTGCCGCCCGGAGAGGACTGCTGGAATGCACGGGCGGGCTAGCGGAACGGCGGGCGTGCACTTTCATAAAAGCGGGCGCTCGGCGCTCCTGCAGTCCGACTGTGTGGATTGTTAAGGGGTATTCACACGACGGGGAAATCCGCCGTTTGGCTCCTTGGAGTGCGCAACACGTGACCCATACGTCACGGTTTCTCCGCGGTTCCCCGCTCCCATCGGAGGTCGGAGCTTCTGCTCGCGAGCTACAAACGAACCGATGCTTGGCGACGGAGGCAGCGGGATTTCGTCTGTTCGTCGGGCAGCTGTCCGCGACTCAAGTCCTAGAACGCTTGTAGGCACTCTATTTTAATGTTTCTTTTTACAATGGATGCGAAAATGCACCGCGCACACGACAGGCGCACTGAGCGAGCTGCGAATACCACCAGCACGGTCGCTGGGCGGCCGCGAAGTGGCGCAGGTAACTCGAGCGATAGCTTCTTATCGCTCCACAAGGCGCAAACAGAGCTGCACATACGAGAAAAGGGATAATGATGGCGTGCTGCTCCGCCTTGTCGTAGGGTGCCTGAATTCACGCGTACGGGGCGCTGGCATCGCAGCAACCAACCTTGACGGCACCTTAATCAGCCGCGCCGGCGTCCCGCATAGGGACAGCTCCGCCGCAGCCATCTGCTGGACCCATGGAGGAGAGATTTTCTGCTTCCATGGCTAGACCGGCGTTTCGAATGGTGAACAGTGTAATCAAACTGACTGTATGCCACCCTATAGACTGCTCCGTTTTTTTTTTTATTGGCTCCAGTGAAGAAAAGGGCGTCAAACTTACGACAGGCAGCACGTTTCCAATGTGTCCGAGGAACGCTACCGCGCATACATCACCGATAATTGGAAAGGGTCGCTGCATAAGACAAGCAACCATAAACAACGTGGCTTAAGCCGTCGCAGCTCATGTGTGCAACCAGTATTGTTTTACTTTGGCGCGGTCGTCTTGAAAATTAGCCAAGGCTAATGCGACCGATCGACGCAGGTAGCCCCTGCATATAAGTCTAGCGAATAGGAGCTGTTCTTATCTGCATATTTGCACATGGGAACCAGCGCGCGTTTTCCTAATTAAGAAAGAGCGTTCTTTTGTTCTATTAAAGCCAGCTGAAGCAAACTGCACGCTCAGCGGAATGATGTGCCCAATAAGAAAAATGTTTGCTTCGCTCGTACGTCACCCTAAAAGTTCTGACTACCTCGTCTTTGGCAATCACTATTCGCCGTACACCGCCGGCTTGAAATTTCTTGTTGCTGCTTACAGGTGTATGGGTTGAACCTTCGCTCTCAATGTAAAAATGCTGAAACAGCCTCTTTTAACAGTTCGCTTCCGCGCCTTTCGCGCTGCCTATTTTTTTGTGATGCTGCACCAAATTTCTCAGTCTTCCACCTTATGATATACACTGGATAGAAACCTGTACGGAAAGCACCGGTACGCCAACCACTTGCAGAGGGGGAGAAACGTAGAGGCATGCGAATGCTCGAAACTTCGAAAACTTCGCGAATAGTATTTGTCGTTCTATTCGCAGGGCAGATATGTCGATGGAAATATTTGAAGTCCGGTGAATAAAAATAGCTCTGAAGCACGTACATGCCGATTGATGGTTCACTGGACGGAATGCCCTTTTGCGAGATGCCTAAACTGCACAAACACCCTACACGTGCGAGCATGGCATGCAACTAGTTTTTTCTAAACAGGGGGTGTAGTCAAGGGTTGTGTTTCGGTGTCAGAATACATCACAAAATTCTCTTCCCCCGTGCTGTTTACCCAAAGCGTCGGTATAATAAAATATAAGAAACAATAAGAAGAGTACTGGTTTGTAGTTTTTGCGCAGTGGGGCTGTGCGTACTCTTCATTAAGCGCACTCCAAAACTACGAAAGAAATCGCGCTCATCATACGCGAAACAGCTGATGAGTACTCAAGCAGGACCCTCCTTTTTCCTTTCCTCACATTATTGGCAGTGGTGACTAATCCCTGTAGCTAATAAACAACAGTGCGTGCAGCTAATCAATAAACACGGCGACTTGCAGCGAAAAATGGAAAACCGCGACGACTCGAAAAAACAAAACAAAAGTTCCCGCAGTAGGGACACAAAAGTTGTAACAGTTACCAACCAAATAGTAGTCACCAACCAAACGCAGGCTCATTCTATCAGCTGGGGATGGATTACGTGATTCCAGACCCGAAAAGTATTAGCTAATAAGACGCAATGCAGGAAACAGACGGAACTTCGCTAACCGGAGACTGTCTCCAGCGATCGTAGACTCTTTGCGGAAGGCCGGCGGGAAAAATCGTAGGCGCACAATAATTGATCACGAAAGAAGAACTTTGAAAGTTCTAGTCACCACAAAGATTTTCGCCGGCGCATGCCTCGGCGGTAGAAGAAAAGAACTTGAAAGTTCCGCTCAATGTATACTTGAGCATGCCTCGAGACAGAAATGTTCCTTCGACGTTAAATCTTTGTTTTCAATTCAGAGATACAATATTCTGGAACCTATATTTAAGAAAAAACAGTCTGCAAAGCTATGCTTCGAGGCGTGCAATTGGGCCAGTTTACGCAAACTCTGAAAAAAAGGGTTGATTCGACCATTAACCTGCATACACTGCTGCAAAACCATATTCCCACAAAAAAAAAACGCAGCCAGAAAAACGTGTTGCAACACAATACCTGCACTACGGACCACTCATTGTTTTATTATATCTACATACAAAAAGAATGCCCAACCAAGTCGTATTTTCCTGGAAAACAAATGGAACACACCCGTCTTTTTTTTAACGGCGCAGGAACAGTCTGATTATCCAGGGGGGGGGGGGGGGGCGCACGCGCAGAAAAGCAAGCGTTCCGGTATGGTAAACCGCCTCTGCCGAGCTCATTACTTGCAGATATCGGCTAGGTTGTCACAAGCTACCCTCTAGCTCGTGTCTAGGCAGCGCCTTTCTCTTATCCTGCGCGATACCGCACCATGGTTCTAACTTTAAAACTATGGAACCGCAAACACACTCCTGATAAGATGACAAGGCGCGGGCGCGCAGGTTAGATTGAACAGAAAAGCCGGTAATGCTGCCTTTTTGTTTTGCAGTTGCGGCTGCAGACAACGCATGCAATTCAGAATTGCCTTCTACTGCTCCCTGTGAAAGTTGACTGGCATTGAACACCGCGGAACTGCGTCAGATTTTTCGGGGCACTGAAACCACACTTGGCACCAGCAAGATGGAGCAGGAAAAAATGGTTAGGGCGCAGAATCTCTACGCCACCAATGTCCGGGGTAGTAGGTACAGGGGGATTAAAAGGAATACGAACTACATAGCCCACAGCCTCCGACACATGCCGCACCGTCTGGGTGCACTGTCAGTACACTGCGCGCATGCGTAGTTCTTTCTGAGCGGGTGACAGTGTGGCCTTGTGTTAGGGGAAATGCTCGATAAAGAAGCGGCCCCGGTTATGTATTTTGAGGCGTCTTTTTATTCTCTCTCGCCACTGAGTGTCATGCTATCTAGTACATTGGGGAGCCAAGCGGCCAGCCGGCTGATTGCAGCTAGCGCGATGCCCTTCAACGATCATCCTGCTCAGTGGCGACACTGCATGAAAAGGCGCCTCAAAATAAACAACTGGCGCCGCTTCTTGATCAAGCATTTCCCATAAATGTAGGCCGCACTCTCAAAGGCACTCAAAGAAATTTGCAAGCGCGCAGTTTACTGACTTAGCAACTAGACGGAGCGGCATGCGTCGGAGGCGGTGTGCTCCGTTGTACGCATTTCTTTTAATCCCCTCTGTACGCAGTGTATGTCAAGAAGCGCATATAGTTGAGCTTGCCTTCTTTGTGAGCAGGTGCGCGTCATGATTTTGGAGGGATTGAGGAGAGTCACCGGAGGAAACGTCCAATGAAGTCTCAAAACGCCCTCGACTTGGGGCCCTAACCAAGCCTTAAACATTCTGCACGAAACAAAGTAAAAATACATTCATAAGAAACCTGAATAGACCTTTAAGCAGCTAATAAGGCAATCATAAAACAACAATGCCGACACATATTTACCTTAGAAGCAAGAGTGTGCGCGATGAAGGCGTGTTCACGTACAGGGAGAATTAAAAGAAATACAAACAGCGCACAGCCTCCGGCGCATGCCGCACCATCTGGCTGCTCTATAAGTAAACTGCGCGCATGCGTAGTTCATTCAGAGCGTTTGAGAGTGGGGCCTACTGCTAGGGGAAATGCTTGATAAAGAAGCGACGCAGGTCATTTATGTTGATTGGTCTTTTTATGGTGTGTCGCCACTGAGCATCCTGTTAACTCCTACATTCGGGAGCCAAACGCGCAGCTGGCTGATTGCAGCTAGTATGATGCCCTTCAACGAACATCCTGTTCAGTGGCCACGCAGCGTGAAAAGACGCCTCAAAATATACGGCCGGCATTGCTTCTTTATGAAGCATTTCCCCTGAGAGTAGGCCACAGTCTCAAACGGTGTGAAAGAAATACTCATGCGCGCAGTTTACTCACTTTACAGCCAGACGGTGCGGCATGCGTCGGAGGCTGTGCGCTCCGTTGTTCGCATTTCTTTTAATCCCCCCTGTACAGTCTTTGGCGAAATGTTGTGGGCCACGGCTCCCGTGGCAGGAGCAGGAGCGCTGCCAAGCCCGGGCGCTGCGCTCACAGCTGTCGGTGATTGCGCTGCTAATGAATGAGGCGGACGCTCGCTCTTTCTTTCTGTAACAGGCGCGGCCATCAAGTGCGCCGCGCGGACAGTTCTCAGCGCAGGCACTTCGCGGCAGGTGGCGACCTGGAAGATTCAGGACGAATTTGGATCCACGCGGTTTCGGCCACAGACGCGCAGCTTCCAAGCTTTTGCTTATTGTTTATGGCAGCGCGCAAACGCCTTTGGCGAACCATGCGCAGTTCATTTTGGGCGTTTTTTTTTCTGCAGGCATAGAATACTTATCTAAAGATACACCATTTCGTTTCTGTGCTTGAACATCTGAGGACAAGGATTGAAACAAATAAAACGGAGCGTCTCCAGTTGTTTTACGGAGGCGCGTATATAAGGTGTTGAAGAAATTGGCTGGGCTACCAAGCTTCCAAATTGGTCACCTGTGCGGGAAACGTTTGCAAAATAAATTTCCTTTGAGAAACTAGACGGGTAACAGTATCCTCTGGGCACTCTGATAGGCAATTCACTCATTTAGATGCCGGTGTGGCTTTTTTATTTTTGTTTCCATGCTTTGTTTGCATCTCTGCTCTGCGGACGAGGTGTTCGCGGTAATGACATACGACTCCGGTTCATCTTTTCCTCGACGTGTCATGATGCCCCGTACCCTGGAATGACGGGGTCCAGCTCCCAGTTCCAGCGATTATAGGCGGTTGGTTTACGCAGCTTGGCTGAACGCTCGGTAATGAAGTGGCGTCAGCGCGAGGTGGGAGGCCGATTACTAAGCGATGGGAGATGAGACGACGTATTGAGAACTATTGAGAACTCCAAGTTTTCTTGTTGAGAATTTGGAGGTGTACTAATATTGTTGGTAGCGTATTGAAATATCCGTCTTTCCCTGAAGACGCCTTCTATTACGCCCTTGTTTAAGGACATCCCGAGAAGGCCTAAACCAAATTTAAGACGATAACACTAAAAAGAGAAAACATTTACTTGAACTATAGACTACATAAAATGTCCTATAAGCACAAATAAATCAGCAATGCTGCAATAACAAGCAGTCAGCATAGTTCTAACAGAAGAATATTATCATTTCCTTACGCTATGCTGGGTTGTTTTGCGTGATTGTTATCTTGGGGGGCTGTGATTTTGTGATTTTCTCAGTTGTCACTCGCATTACGTTAGGGTGTTATTATGGTAACAAATCCCGGAAACTACTACATAATTTTTGTAAATTCGATAATGCTCCATGAAAAGCGAATCCATTTTCCTGAACTGAGCTGGTTTCATAAAAAGATGTAACGCGTTGATGCTTGGCAGTTTTGTAAAAACGAAGACTCTTAGCTGCCTTGAAATTTTTCCAATTTAACGCCACTCATTGTGACCGCGTACTCGACCGGCTTTTTTATAGCCGTTTTTTTAGCGGACACTTGTATCAGCACGAAGAGCCAGCTTGACGTCTAGAACCGTCTGCCTTTTATGGAAGAAACACGGTAAGAGCGGGCACTGAAGGCCGCGAATGCTGTTGGGTACGCAAAACTAACGCGTATACCATGTGCACGTAATCGCCTTCGCTTCCGGCCAATATGGTTGTTGTATGATGGATATTTTACCATATATAAGCAGGAAACAGGCGGGTGGGTTTCAGGTTCTTTCGTTTTTCGAAGCACTATGCGAAGGATAAGTGGAGAGACCAGGCCCGAATAACAGGCTTAACGATAGGCGGGAAGTGGCGTCGCAAACTTGCTGCCGAAATCGGTTCTGCCAGGGCATCCGTAGACCGAATCGTTCATGCTTACACATATAAAAACAGAATCGCCGATGCAGCGAGAACTGCCAGACCGTCGTCAACGTAAAAAGATCAGGACCGTGCCATCGTAGCCATGGTGAATTTGGAGCCGTCCCTTTCATTGACCGAGATATGGCGGCAGCTATCCTTGAATGTGTCTCTTTGCACTGTTCGGCGCCGACTGGCTCAAGCCGGTTTGGGAAGTAGAATTTCATGCAAGAGGCCCCGGCTCTCACCCAGAGAAAAGGAAATGCGCCTGGTATGCGCGGAAGACCACTTAACATCCAAAGAGGAGGATTAGTCTCAGGTCGTGTTCAGCGACGAGTCAACGTTCGTCAGCCGATGGGACTAACAACAACGTGTGTGGCGGCTGGTAGGAACACGGTAAGATACGCTAGTTTTTATTTAGGTGTTAAACACTCAAAGAAAGAAAGCCTAGGCAACCATCTACAACGACATTTATTCTTGGAAAAAGCGAACAAGAGAAACATTCTTACGTCATTCAAAAATATGAATGTTTTACGGCCTTTGTATGGTTGTGTGTGGCGCGCTTAGGATTCTCTCTGATTACTTCGCATCTGTTCCAAAATTTGTGTGTGAAAGGTTGTTGCTGGTATTCCCAACGTTTCGCCTAATAACACTCGTAGCAATATAGCGCGATGTGTTTATAAGTGGAGCTTTATTACGGCGAAGTCTTTGCATGGTTTAGAAATCGCGAAAATTTCTGTTATTTTAATCCTGAACAGAGGGTTTTAACAATTTTCTGTATGTGTTTTAACAGTTGTAATGTGTGTTCCTTGAGGCGTCGCTTTTGCTGAAGTGGTATAATCACAATCGAAAGCATCAAACGCTGGTTGTTTTCTGCTTTGAAATTATTCGCAAAAACACTGAATCAGACACAGAGGTATCTTTTAGCAGCAAGAAAGTTTGATTCAGTCCCGGAAGCATGAACCCAAATAGTCAATAACGACACAAAATTAGAATATTTGAAGCCCAGAGGCGTCAATATCTTCATTCAGTCGAATAAGGCAACTTCCTCAAAATGAAATTTCGTGCTGCTGTATTTGTCTTCAGATACGACCCTGATTACATCAAGACGGTCGCTTTATTGATTGATTTGATTGATTGTAGGGTTTACGCGCCGACGCAACGCAGGCGATGAGGCGCGCCGTAGTGGAGGGCTCCGGATTAATTTTGACCAGCTTAGGATCTTTAACGTGCGCCGAAATCTCGTACACACGGGCGTTTTTGCTTTTCGCCTCCATCAGAAAAGCGGCCGCCGCGGCCGGGAATCGAGCCCGCGACCTCTTGCTCAGCAGCGCAACGCCTTAGCCACTGAGCCACCGCGGCGGGCAAATGCACGTTGTGTGTTGTGCATAAAAACGGCTTGAACAGAAGTCGGATGGTCCGGCATTGTTGATGTTTGCACGCATTGGGAACGGGGAACTGCACTGGCATTAAGAGCTCATTATCCGGAGTTCCTTTCACGGATGGTACACCGCGTCCCAGGTTTAATCGTAAAATTTTGAGGGTTTGTTAATTTTGTTAATTTTGTTTTTCTTTGTTTTCTTTTTTTGGCGTGTTGCGATAAACACCTTTGAATGCCTGCACGAGACAGAGTTACGTCATGTTACTGTTTATACGCTGTTTATATTAGTTATGGCCAACCAGTGGACTAATGGGAGTTATTCGATAGCCCTGTTCACTCACTTCTGCGACCTCCTTTGGATTGACGAAGTTGTAATAAAACTGGAGTTTTTGGTATTTTAGACAGATGCTGGCGGAGAAAAACGAACTGGAGCAGGCGCAAGGAGACGCTGAAAGACCGTCGCTGGTCAGATCTTTTGCTTTAATTGTCGTTGAGTATTTTTATGTTTTTGATGTACACAGAGCAACATATGAAATAATGTCTTGGTTATAAGCAACTGTGATCGTTAGTACATAACACTAGTTAAGCCCAGAGTCTCAAGAGCCCTCGCGTACTTCATGGCAAAAACCAACATGTTACGCTAGCGGGGTAGATGAAATAACACGTTACATTGTCGTCAATGGCCTGCTGTTCTTCAGTCAGCAATGCTCTCGGTGTAATTCATCGGTGCCGGAAAGAAGGGTCAGTAGAGATAAATACGAGCAAAGTGAAAATCGCGGCATAGAATCCACGGACGCTTGCTTGTGCATGTCACCTCGTTGACGTCGTCTTCGCCTTTTGCGTTTTCGTCTGGTTTATTAGTAGGAACAAAGTCGCTGCAATGAATGCTATTTCTACAATTCTCTGCTGCGTCCTACACTACAAGACATTACAGGAATATGTGAGCGCCAGTGCATTTGGTTTGTTATTTGTTTTCCACTCCCGAAATTGAAGGTAAGTTCTGAAAGCCACGGAAATAAAAATTAACACTTCAAACCCACTTGTCAACTAAACTTCCAACGGAACGCCATCGCTATACAGAATATGTGTACTACCCGTTTTCTGCAGAAAATGCAGCACACAATTTAAGGTAGAGTGTACAGAAGTTTGATTATTCCAAGCCTTTGTATTATCACCTGCGTATTTTCTGCCACTAAAATTTCCTGTTTTGTGTGTGGGTTAAATTATAGCATTGTAGTTGTAGGTAGACATTTATGATGCAATTTAGGCACAGGTGACTAATTTCGAAGCTTGGTAGCCCAGCCAATCTCGTCAGCACCTTATATATGCACCTCTGTAACACAACTAAAGACACTCGTTTTATCTGTTTCAATCCCGGTCCTAGGATGTGCAAGCACGGAAAAGAAATGGTGTATCCTGCGATAAGTATTTTATGCCTGCAGAAAAAAAAACGCGCAAAATGAACTGGGCAGGGTTCGCCAGAGGCGATTGCGTGCTCCCTAAAACAAAAAGCAAAAGCTTGGATGGTGCGCGGCTGTGCCCAAAACCACGTGGTTCCAAATTTATCCTGAATCTTCCAGGTCGCCAAATGCCGCGAAGTGCCTGCTCTGAGAACTGTCTGCGCGGCGTACTTGCTGGCCGCGCCTGTTACAGAAAGATAGAGCGAGCGTTCCCTCATCCTCTTTAGCAGCGCAACCATCCGACAGCCATGAGCGCAGCAGCGCCCCTGCTCGGCAGCGCGCCTGCTTAGAGCGCCACGGCTCCGGCCACGGGAGCCGTGGCGCAAAAAATTTTGACAAAGATGGTACCTGCCATAGCTGCGATATATTTGCACATTAGTTTCCACTCCAAGACAACTGTTCATGTCCATGAACTTAGTGTTACTTGCGCGAAGTATTTTGCAAACAGAAGAGTGCCGTCAGTCGGCTTTTTTTATCACTAACCTCTACAAAGCTAATTTACTTACCTGGCGTCTTTGGGGCAGACGAAAAAGTTGGACGAACTGTTTCGGCCTGTGTTGCTGCACCACAGACCTGTGCAAGACTGGCGACGCTCCTTCCTCCGCGGCCCCACGTCGAGAATGCATTGTAATGTATTTCATAACGCAAAAAAACTTTCAGCCCGCGGAGACGTTTGGGCAGCCCGCGCAACCCTTCGCACGCCGGCTCGCTCGTGCACGCACCGTACTGGCCCGGCGTGCAAGGCGAGAGAACGAAAAAATTGAAAAAAAGCCTAGTTTAGAAGACGTTGTTGTTAGTCGTGTTGGTGTATCTTGGCGAATGAACACGGGCATTGCGTGAAAAACACACCACACACAGGACGGACGGGACGAGCGCTCGTCCCGTCCATCCTGTGTGTGGTGTCTTTTTCGCGCAAGGCGCGCGCGTTCATTCACCAAGATAAAAGCAAAAAATTGTTCGCATGGCGACGCAGTGAAACATCCCCCTCGCGAGGGCACGATCAAATGCAGAGCATTTCTGGGGGCGCACGACGTTAAGTAGTTTGCGTTAAGTTAATGTTGTTGCACTTGTGGCAACTGCTGACGAGAGAGCGCTGCGATGAGTGCGTTCCAGCCTCGCCGACACCCGCCTTTATCACGCCACGATCGCGCCACGCGCGTGCGATGCTGACGTCACGGTCACGCCACTGATGTTGTTGATCCCGCGACGTACGCGCCCCCACCTGTTGGGCGCGAACCGGCCGCGGAGAGAGCGCGCGATGCGAGCGGAGAGTAGGCGAGGAGGAGCGGGGAAGAGGGGGCACCTGGGAGCGATGCGGACTACTACGGACGCCTAGACCGGGTGACATAGTGAGGTAAAGAAATGCTCTGCATTTAAAAAAAGCAATCGGCGCAGGTGAGGTGTTGCACATGCGTCAGAGAGCGTCGAATTACGAACGGTGTGGAAAGAAACAAACGCTCAGGGACACAGAAAGGAGGGAAAGGACCGAGAAAGGATTCACACCAGCTGGTACCTACACTTTAATTCGTTGCATCCGGAACACACAAGCAGTCTGTGGTGGCCTCCCTTCTCCGTAGAGCTGACAGGACCTGCAGCAAGCCACAGGACCTTGATCTACTCCTCTCTCTCCCGTATCCTGCCGCTTTGTACATGCCTATTTTATAGTGCGCGGTGATTTCAGCTATGACAGCCAGCTCAAATATGCTTTGTTTAGGGAAGGTATATTGGCTTGCACGTATACTACAAGCTGGGTTCGAGAGTACAACAGTGCCACTGCTTCTCCTGCTGTTTGATAGAGACGAGTTATTTTCTCGAAGCGCCGCCCTACGAGCTGCGTGCCGCAGCGCTATCACGGGATGAAACGTGTTGGGTAACGGCCGAAGGCTAGCCTATGTTTCCCCATGAGCTACAATAGGATCACCACAAGGGAGGCTAACGCTTCAAACAAAAAGACACACGACACACAAAGGGCAGGACGAGCGCTCGTCCTGCACATTTTCTGTCTGTGTCTTGTTTTTTGAAACGATAACGTCCCTTGTGGTCATCATAAACCAACTAGCCACGCAGCAAGTTTTATTAGGGTAACATAGGACTTACCAAATATTGCAATACAAAATATTCCGCAATATAGCGCTGTAAAGAACGCTTGGTATGTATGGCCCATATTATTTGGGGGGGTGAGGGGCGCATAAATAACACGTTGAAATGAATGCGTCAATTTTTACTCACTATTTCGAAAAGAAAATTAGTAGGCGATGAGCTTGTGACTGAAAAACAAGCAAATAAAATAAGTTACATTTTTAAATGCAGAGCATTTCAGTAACTCACGATGTCACCCGCGTTGTCCCGTCGTATTCCGCACCGTCGTTGTCCGCACCCCTCCCCCTACACTATATAAAATAAAATACTATCCGGCGCCTGGTTTCAATCCCTCGACCCTGCGGGCGGAACGCAATGTACATGGTGCTCTACCCACTGCACCACAAAGCCGACACAGAATGGGACGCTACGAACGCGCCTTATATCGTTGACTCATTCAAATTACTGCTGACGAGCGCTCTCTCGTCAGTAGTTGCCACAATTGCAACAACATTAACCCAACGCAAACGACTTAACGTCGTGCGCCCCCGGAAATGCTCTGCATTTGATCGTGCCCCTCGCGAGGGGGATGTTTCACTGCGTCGCCATGCGAACAGTTTGCCACGCTTTAGTTTCAGTTCTTTCTTTGCTGGGGTGCCGACGAGCGGCGCCACCTCCTCGCACTTCGCCGCGGGAGGATCCGCGGCGGGGGCGAGAGATGGCGCTGGCGTCTCAGCGCCCGCGTCTGCGGCATCCGCGGGCACCGGCTCCGGGGTGGGGTCATCTTTTAGACAAGCATGTGAGCCTATCTAAATCAGCAATGCTTCCTTCAGATCTAACGCAAAAACCAAACAAAAAAATTCCCCGCATTTCCCCGAGGGGAAGAATGTGAAAGTGTGAATGCAGGAGTTGAATTTGCGCGGTTCGCTAATGTTCGCGAAAGAGAGATCACACACACACACACAACTACAAAGAAAGAAAGATGCATTTATTCACAGACACCTATTTGTGTTGTCGTTGTACTTGATTGCTAGAGCGGATCTGAGCTTTGAAATTTCGTGTCAGTTTAAGCGGGTGCATTAGCCCTTCTCACGCCCGATTCCTGGCCAATCCCCCACGTGGGTATGCGCCATGCACAGACACCAATTTGTGTTGTCGTTGTACCATCGACTACCTTTGTAAGGGACGGCATCACGGGTGGCTGCTCAGTTTGGTAAAGGTGCGAAAGCGGTCTCCAAGTTCGCTAACCTACCTGTTTTGTGCAAGTAAGACTTTGGCGTTGTTCAAACAGTATCCCCTTGTCAAATTGCTGCGCACTGCTGCCAAACTTTTACTTTGATACATGGCTGGCAACGCTAAGGAGATTTTGAAGGCTCTCGAAGACTTCAAACGAGAAATGAGAACCGAGTTGCGGAGTGTGAAAGATAGTGTTAAGTTTTGTAGTGATACATGTGACGAAACAAAAGCGATCGGAGCCGGCCTGAAGGCACTTCGACAGGAGATAGCTCATCTGCTCGAAGCTAATGAAGCCCTTCAAGACGAAAACAAGCGCTTAACGCGGAGAGTTGACGAGCTGGAGCAGTACACAAGGCTAAATAACTTGGAAATAAAGGGCATCAGCTCAACAAGGATCCTGTTGACGTTGTCAAAAAAATCGGCGACGTTCTCAAAGAGCCCGTTTCTAGCCATGACATTGACACGTGTCACCGAATCCCAACGCGGAAGCCAGGCGAGACCAATATCGTGGTTCGCTTCGTCCAGATAGATAAGCGCCACGCACTTCTTGCTAAGGCTAGGAAGCCGAAGCTCACAACTAAGCAGCTCGGCTTGTCTCAGGCCAACGCAGTGTACGTCAACGAGCATCTTACTCAGGCCAACAAACAGCTGCTTGGTGCCGCTATTGCCCGCAAAAAGGAAGTGGCATGGAAATTTGTCTGGACGAGCGGAGGAAAGGTTTTTGCGCGGAAAAACGAACAAATGGACGCTGTGAGGATACAGGACTTGTCTGATCTGACCAAGATGACGAAATAAGAATGAGACGTTTGCAGCATGCTCGTCACCCCTGAATTGTCACCATGCATTTTCCACCTGCCTGTATTAGATAAAAAACCGATCACTTTAATTCTAGCTTTAGCAGTGTCAACAAAAAATTGTTTTCAGCCTTCCATGTTAACATTCGTAGCATGAAAAACAAGCGAGACGAGGTTGATTTATTACTTGGGTCACTGTCGCTTGAGTTCGACGTTATGCTTTTCTCAGAAACATGGTTTGGCACTAACAGTGATGTGTGCTCCTTCGATAACTATGTTTACAATGGTTTATCCAGGCCCCATGGAAGAGGGGGTGGGCTTGCTGTATATGTTAAAAAATGTCACTCACATTCTGTGATTGGCGATGTTACAATCACAAATTCCAATGTTGAATGTTTAGCTATATCTCTCAAGAATATAATCGTTGTTGCTATGTACAGACCCCCTCAGGGTAACAAATCAAAATTCTTCGATTTTTTTGGAAAGCCTCTTCCTTTTGCTCGACTCCACTAAGCTACCCTTCATTTTAATGGGTGACCTAAACATTGACCTATTATCGGACGCCGCTCATGCAAGGGAATTGCAGAGTCTCCTTTCCTCGTATGCATGTATTAATTATATCAGTTTACCGACTAGAATAACTTGCAACACGGCCACATTATTAGACGTTTGTATCTCCGATGTACAGCTTCCGCACACTGAGTCTGGCGTAATATCTTCCGATATTAGTGACCATTTGCCGATATTTTGCTTCATACCCCTCAAAATAAATGCCATAACAAACACTGTTACCCACATGATCAGAGATTTCAATGATCTTGCGCTCAACGACTTTTACAAACGAATCGAAGATACTAATTGGGCGCCCGTATACAAGATCACGGAAGTCAATGCAGCATATTCTGCTTTCATAGATATGTTCTTAACCCAATCTAACACCGCCTTCCTACAAATAGAAAGAAAAATTATTCCTAAGAAGTTTAAGAAGCCTTGGATGAACCAATCACTTTACTCAAGGATCAGGAAGAAAAATAGCATCTATCACGATTTTCTCAACAGGAGAAATCTCACTCTACTTGCTGAGTATAAAAAATATCGAAATAAACTCAACAATGATCTAAAAAACGCGAAATCGGACTACTATGTAAGAAATTTTCCCGCATTCAAAATGATAGTCGTAAAGTTTGGCGAGAGGTCAACAACTTGACCAATAAAACCAAATCTATGCAACTTGATGAAATAATCACAGAAAATGGTAAATTAACTGGTCACGAGCTGTCAAATTACATGAATGACTATTTTATTAATGTCGCTTCTCCAAATTCTGTCACGCAAACTCCTGTAAATAGCTCACTGAGCCTCACCACTCCCTTACTCAATTCTATAGTACTCGCGCCCACAACTCCTCAAGAAGTAGCTACATTGATCCTTTCTTTAAAATATGACGTATCTGCAGGGTACGATGATATAAAGGTGATCCCGTTAAAGCACGTTTGCGTCGTTATATGCGATGTCTTGTCACACATTGCAAATCTAATGCTGTCAACTGGTGTTTTTCCTGAAGATCTCAAATTGGCCCGAGTCGTTTCAGTACATAAAGGAGGCAATATAAATGACTGTCAAATTACCGACCAATTTCTGTTCTGCCTGTGTTGTCAAAAAATTTTGATGGTATTATCAACTCTAGGATAGCCGATTTTCTGCAAAAATATAATGTGATTGTTGATTCACAATATGGGTTCACGAAAAATAAGACCACAGAGCAAGCACTGTTAGTTGTTAAAGACAAAATAATAGATAATATTGAAAACAAAAAATGTAGCCTTGGCCTATTTTTAGATTTTCGCAAGGCATTTGATTGCCTACACCATGAGACCCTTCTTAAGAAACATTGTAACTATGGGGTTAGAGGTATTGCGTTGAACCTATTGCGGAGTTATCTGAGCAATAGGTCCCAATATGTTCGAACAAATAACATATCCTCTGATATACAGGTGGTTAAGCATGGTGTCCCACAGGGATCAGTACTAGGGCCGTTATTATTCATTACATATATCAATGACCTAGCCGGCATACATAACTCTCCCGATCTGGTGATGTACGCTGATGACACTAATCTTTTCTTCTCTTCCTGTTCATTACCGGCGCTTCGAAATATGGTCAATGCTTACTTAATCAACCTTCGTGATTGGTTACAGAGAAATAAGCTTAGTTTAAATATAAGCAAAACGAAATATAATATTTTCAAGCCCATCAACACCGTAGAAACTAATTGTATACATATTCACTATGACAGTATAACAATCAATCAAGTTTCTTCCCAAAATTTCTTGGTGTGTGGTTTAATGAAAATCTTTCGTGGTCTGTTCATATTTCCAAACTTACTTCTGAACTAAGTAAAATTGTTGGCCTATTTTATAGGATTTCTAATCTACTGCCTGTTTGGTTAAAAGTGTCTATGTATAATGCCCTGTTTTTTTCAAGACTTTCTTATTGTAATCTTGTTTGGGGTACGACCACGTCTTCCAATTACCAAAAATTACTTATCCTGCAAAAAAGAGCCTTGCGGGCTACTGAGGGATATTATGGTGCACCACGAAACTTACGCACGCAACCATTGTTTGTAAAACACTCCACATTAAAAGCCGACCAAGTGTATTATCTGCGGCTTCTTCAATACATTCACCAGAATCGCTTGTACTCTGTTCCTGATAGCAACATAGGTTACAATCTTCGCGTAGTGAAACTAAGAGTTCCGCGAACGCGAACAAGTTACGGTGAACAAAAACTGAGTTGTCAAGTACCCAATGCGCTAAACAAATTCCGCTTTCCTGATGAGTTTTCTCTATCTGGAAACATGTTCAAAAAAAAGACCAAACAGCATCTCATCGAAGGTGAAATTCAAATGTAAAAATGCAGCTTACCGTCTTTGATATATATTCGTATGTGTATGTATGTGTCTACATGGATGTAAGTGTATATATCTATTGTTCTATCTTTTTCACACCAGTACTTAAGTCGAATGATTTACTTTATTTCATCCGTATGTACAAAATTGAACTCGTACAAGTATCAATTTGTATTTGCCCATGATTGTGCACATGTTTTGTATTCTAGTAAGTGTTACTGCTTATATATTACTTTTGTATTTTGATTGCTGCCCATTCTATGTATTAAGTGTTTTTGCGTTTGCATCTGTACTACTTACAGGCTTAGGGAACCGAGGCCTCGTCAGGCTTAACCGCCTTTTGCTCGGCCCCTCTTTTTTATGAAAAGGAAAATAAACTTCACTTCACTTCACTTCACTTGATTGCAAGAGCGGATCTCAGCTTTGAAATTTCGTCTCAGTACTCCTTTAAGCGGGTGCATTAGCCCTTCTCATGCCCGATTCCTGGCCAATCCCCCACGTGGGTATGTGCCATGTCAGCGGCCAGGCAGCGCGCGCCCATCTCCCCCCGTTGCCAAGGAAGACGAGGAGCGCGCGCACCCGCAGCTGTTGCTATGCGGACGGCGGCGGACGCTTCAGGCTCGCTTAAGAAGTGCATTCGCACTTAAAAATCTGATGATTCACTTTTAACGCTTCAGCAACCTTCGCCGCTTGTAATCAATCCGAATGTTTTAAGGGTAATATTTGGCTACCAGTCGCTCGATAGGGCCGCATTTGGCCGTTTTAGTTAGCATTTGACTATGTTAGGCGGCTTCACGTTTCGTCTGGTGATGTTTGTATTTCTTTTATTTTTGCTTAATTATGAATTTTCTACATTTACAGAGTTACAACGACTGAAATGTGGAACTTTGCAAATTATGCATTTTTTGTCCAATTATTGTTGCAGGCTGGGGGAGCATCTTTGTTTTCGTCATAGATGCACTCGAACACGCGGCAACAAGCTCTGTGCAGCAGCCTGCAATGCGGACATGAAGCAGCTAGCAATGCGGCCTCCAACGGTCGCCGCTCGCGCGGAGATGCTGGTGCCGGGTCGGTGCTGGCCGGTCAGCAGAACGGGACATTGGTGCTGATACAGTAATTCCTCGTTACAACCAAATCGCTTTAGTCGAAATATCGCTTTATTCGAAATTTCTCTCGTCCCAACCGAAGCGCATGCATTTTAGGCGGCAATACTCGAACTGCACGAAGAGCTGGGCCCGCGAAGTGGCGAGCGGAGGCGTCGCCGCGCGGCGACTGCTCATCAGCGAGTCAGACAGTCAATAAGGCGAGTTGACAAGCTGGTGTTTCTCCGGCGATTTCCTCGAGCCGGTCATACTTCATTTGCGCCATCCCATTTAACACAAATGGTCGAAATGCGTGTTAGGGTGATTGATTTTGTCCCTAGACATTGCTCAATGGCATGGACGTGACGGTGCGCGACCACAAACACACGAAGCGTAGAATTAGAATTGCCGTCGAGAGCGGGGCGCCTACAAACTCGTTTTGCAAACTTCACGACTGCATACCTCGGTAAAAAACTGCCCATTAATCATGCAAAACCCTAGTGCAAAACCGGTCAGTTTCATGATTGTGCTATGTACCCACAATGAGGAGGTAATCGTTTTTTGATTTCAGCTAACACAACCTCAGTATAAAGCTGTGGAATTTGCGGCGCTTTGCAGCGCCAAACTCGCGTAACGTTCGGTGCCGCCCCCAACACCGTTTTAAAAGTGGGCACTGCCTTCTCCTCCTCATTCGCTCAGCAGTCTGCGAGGCCTTCGGATGCCAGTCCCTGCTTGGTAAAATTGGAGCGGGGTTGTTCGCGCCCGGCAAGAACATGAAACAGCCAAAGCTCTCTGCCTATTTTGCACCGGAATAAAGTTGTGCTTCACTGAATACATTGTGCTTTGATTCCTCGCAGTTGTGGCGCAAATAAAGCTCAACTATTTTAGTTTTCTCGAGCAGTCGCTTGTATCAAAATATCGCTTATAACGAAACTTTTCGCCATCCCGCTGACTTCGGTATAACGAGGGAGTACTGTACGCAGTTTTAGATTAGGGGAACCGAACGTTGGTGGCTTCCAACAGGTACGGGAACCCAAACGCAACACGCTGGTCCCCGACGAGCTTTACAAGAACGCCTTCCCCAATAGCTCCAGCCGGCTTTGGTTGCACGGATTATCTCGGATGTTGAGAACTTTAGGCTTAGCACCGAGGAAGATATTTGGTAGCTGCTATCTCTATAATTTGTAATGACTATCCTTGACACAGTTTTTTACGACACTATCATCCCCTTTCTCGCATGTGGAACCCTATTTTCACGTTGAGAATCATTCTAGCAAGCGCTGCTGTGTTCATTCTCGCGCGCAGGTATCACCAACTATCGGCGTCTCGCCGCCTCTCCTGCTCTGGCAAGTTCATTCGCTGCCATGGGCGAGCCTCCGCTACTGGTCGGCGCTCAGCATCGCGATACAAATTAAATCATGTCTTTCAAAATCACCTTGGATGACAATCAATATCACAATTTTCTACTACACTATCATCCACACTATTGCACGTTTATTTTTCGCAACGGCTGGCCGACTCTAGCGCGGAAGTGCAAAGGACATCATTGAACGCGCAGAGAAGGGCCTGTCGGCTATCCCGGGAGCCCTGGATCAGGGGATCGCTGTGAAAATAAAGTTGTTTTCTTCTTCTTGATCGTGGACGGGAGTAAAGAGCGGTTGCTGCCGCGGCATGCGTGGTACAAGCCGTCTCTTGGTCCGCACAGGCATGCACGACCGGCGAGTGTGCCGAGCGCTTCCAAGCGCAGGAAATGCTTCATGCTTTGCAGCTTGCTTGATTTCTTCTGAAATGTACTATGACGGTCGCACGCAGTGGGAACACGGGAGCTCGTGGCACGGGCTACCAACAGAGCATCCTACCGGCATTTAGCGGAAACAGTGCGCATGCGCTTTGCAGGGGCAACGAGCGTTCAGATCCCGTCGCGCGCATCGCGTCATCAGACAGCAGCGAGTCGTCTGCTACTTGCGAGCTGCCGCCGCGCAAGAAGCAGTCGAGGCTAACAGTAGCCGCCATGAACGGCTAAAATAGATACTGGGGTGCTGCAAAAAAAGTCCAGAGATTTATTTTACGCGCGAACAAAACCGTTGATGCACGGAAGCAAGAACGAATCGCGGTCTTTTCCTACGACGCGCATCGACGACGCGCATCGTCTTTTCCTACGACGCGCATCGCAGTGAAGCACGAGCCTTCACTGCGAGCTCCGAGACAAGTTGCCACCGCATAGGCGTAGCAACAACTTCAACCAACGTGGTTGAAGAAACTACAGCGTAGTCTCTCGAATGTCCATTTGGAAGCACAAAAAGCAATGCTAAACCAGTCATCGCTGGCTGAAGTGCATAATAACCTGTCGTTATAGTTCCTGTAACTCACTTATGGAACGACGACCGGGCTAACCGGGCTAGCATAGACTGGTGTATCACCCCCCCTAGATTTTCAACTGCGCCCCGACCTTCGTTGTATTCTCCCAGCTGAAGGAGATGCGCGCTGTACGTGGGGCGGACGTTGAAATACCGGATCACTTGTGGGATATCACGCGCGGCAATAGGTCTGTGGTGTTATTATAGAGCGCTGCTGCTCATCCAGGGGGTATATAAACAGTGTAAAAATACTCAACCTTGAAGATATCCAAAAAACTGACCATTTATGCTTAGCTGCCATGCCGCCCCCGTAAGCAAACTTCGCGGATGAGAGCGAAAAGAGTTCAGGTCGGCTTCAATCCAGAATTATAATACTTTCACTGACCCCCAGACGAGTAAGTTGCGTATGCGTTTTGCAGGAAAACCAAGAACGGGACTAATTTTCGGGGTTTTTCCGCGGTATAAGCTGTGCTAGGTCGTCCAATAAAAATTGTTTGAAATCGAGAAGCTAGCTTTCAAGTAATGCTCCCAAGCAGGGGGGGGGGGGGCCTTCACTGCACAACTTCTTATCGCAGTTAGCTAGCTTCTCCCGTTTAAAAAGATCCTCCTCAACCTGCCGTAAACTTGGTTATGCCGTGAGCCACAGCTCTTAGGTGTCAGAAAACACACAAATTAAGAAGCAAACTACGTGCTACTGTTATTGACAACAATGCACAAAATCACACCAAGATACAAAAAAAAATTGCCCCCACCTCCCCGAAGGGAATCGTGAGGAAGTGCGAATGCATTTCTTGCGCCGAGAGTACACGGCGTAGTAATTCTGACATCGCCTTGAGAGGCGCCCAGCCAGCGAACGGTCTAAACTGGAGCAGAGCGAGCAGGAGACTGTAGCGAGAGAGCGCGCGCGAGCCGACCCACGGAGGTCTGGCGGTTTATGGCTGCATATAAAGGGGGGTACGCCGCGCTGAGCGCGCCGAGCCAGGTGGCTGAGAGAGAAGGTGGGCGCGCGAGAGAGAGGGGTGCGCACGCTGCTGCAGCCAGCGAGGAGAGAGGAGGAGCGAGCGAAGGGGGAGGGGGACCCGCGCAGCGGCGCACGGCAGCTGCCGGGAGAAGAGGTGGTGCGTGACGTCACGGCGCGGGTGAGGAGAGGGATGCGCGCGGCGCACACCGCCGCGCCGCGAGGGAGCGGTGAGGGCGTGGCGTCACGTGGTGAGTGACGTCACTGCGCCGTTGCGACCGACGCTCCTCTCCGCTCTGCGCCGTTGCTAGGGAGAGCAGGGCTGCGGACGCCGCCGCCGCCGGCGGTGGATGGTTTGGGGTCACTTATAAAGTGCATCGCACTTAATAGGAAACAGAAGCACTGCGATCGCAAGGCCAAGACGCGGCGGCCGCTTTTCTGATGAAGGCGAAAAGCAAAAACGCCCGTGTGTACGAGATTTCGGCGCACGTTAAAGATCCCCAGGTGGTCAAGATTAATCCGTAGCACTCCACTACTGCGCGCCTCATCGCCTGCGTTGCACTGGCGCGTTGAACACCATAATCAATGAATCGCAAGGCCGAGACTGGGTATTTTGGTTTCAAAAGAGGTTCGTAATCAGCTGAGATTCGTCGTCATTTACACCCACACAGGTCAAAGTTGTCTAGATTGCGACGCCCGCTGCAGAAAAAGCACGTCGTGGTCACGTCTCGGCAGGCTGATCTAGCGATAAAAACATTCCCCAACTTGCCGTGATGACTCCTGCTAGCGATCTTCACGGCTGCAGAATCTCGTTCGCGCCATTGAAAAGAACCGCGATTTGTTCTTGCTTCCCGGCATCAACCGTTTTGTTTTCGCGTAAAATAAATCGCTGGACTTTTTTTCCAGCGCCCCAGTATTTACTCGTGTCGTTCACGGCGGCCTCTGCCAACGTCGACTGCTTCTTGAGCGGCGACAGCTCGCAAGTAGCGAACGAATAGCTGCCGCCTGATGACGCGATGAGCGCGACGAGATCTGTACCACTGGTCGGCGACTTTGGCTGTTTTCGGTTTCGAAAACTGGGGCGAGCCTAGCGCCAGGATGCTGCGGCGTGGTCCTTCACTTTCCCTCAGCGTTTCTTTCTTTCCACACCGTCTACGCTTCCGCGCCTCCTCACGCATGCGAAGAGCTCACCGGTGCCAATATTTTCTAAATGCAAATGCATTTCTTAGTCGGGGGTTGTCGTGCTCTGTCGGGTGCGCCCGCAGGTGTTATGTCTCCGCTCTCCTCCTCGCCCCTAGCAACAGTTGTGGCGCGCCTAGCAACCGGAGCAGGTGGTAGCTCGGGCGGGAGTTGCGGAGGGCAAGGGGAGAGGTGGAGCGCGCTCGGGCGTGTGAGGGCGCTCGCATCGCGGAGCTCGGGCGGAGTAGCGGAGAGTGAGTGGAGAGGAGGAGCGCGTTCGGGCGTGTGAGGGCGCTCACATCGCGGAGCTCGGCGGGCTCTCTCTCCTCTCCGCGTACCCTCTCTCCGCTCGCTGCGCTCGGAATCTATATAATGCAGTGGAGCGCGCGCCTGGCTCCTTGATAGCGATGGAAGTCGGTGAAGTCGAATTCCTTGCGGCACCGATACCGCAAGCACGAAGTGTAACACAATGCAACCTGAGCATTACACCTCCCGCTGGCGCGACGTCACTGCAGTTGCTTCAACGTCATCATCGGTTGTAATTACTCGCACCGCACTCATCGGTGCACCCAGTGCATTCGCATTTCCGCACGATCCCTTTTGAGGAGTTGGGGGGATTTTTTTTTTCGTTCTCTCGGCGCGCACGGCGGGCCAGTTAGGTGCCTGCGTGAGCAAGCGGGCCTGCGAAGGGTTCCGCGGGTTGCCTAAACGCCTCCACGGTCTTAAAGTTTCGCTGCATTAAAAAAAATATTCGAATGTATTCTTAAATGGGGCGGCGGTGGAAGGAGCGTCGCCAGCCCTGCGCAGCTCTGTGGTGCAGCAACACAGGGCGAAACAGTTCGGCCAAGTATCTCGTCTTCTCCAAAGATGACAGGTAGGCAAATTAGCTTTGTACAAGTAATATGAATTCGGAAAAAGCCCACCGATGACCCTCTTCTGTTTTCAAACTCTTTCGCGCATGTAACATGAAGGTGATGGACACGTCAGTCATCTTGGAGTGGAAACTAATGTGAAATATACCCCGGCTCTGCAGGTAACGAAATTTTAATAGAATGAAATGCGCCTTGCACACTCTTGCTCGCAAGGGAAATTGGTGGCGGCATTGCAGTTTTATGATTGCCTTAGTAACTGCTTCAACGTCGATTCAGGATTCTCAGCAATGTATTTTTTGTTGTTTCGTGCTGTGGGTTTGAGTCTTGGTTGGGGCCTCAAGTCGAGGACGGTTTGACACTTCATTGGACGTTTCCTCTGGTGAATCTCCTCAGCCCCTCCAAAGACATCCCGTTACACCGGCTAACAAAAAAGGCAAGCTCAACTGTACGCACTTCTTGTCTATGACTGCGTACAGCCGTGAGCTGAAGTAAACGGGCCACGGGAGCGGTGGACAAAACTAATCGCTGCGCCGTCTGGTTGCGCGGCGCCAGTTGTCGAGACCGCGCACAGCGCAGGCGCGGCTTAGCATTACAGCAGACATGTCGCTATCTCTCGCTGCTTCGCGATTGTCTCACGCTCGGATAAATTTACGCCAGGGGAATCACGCCGCGCAGTTAGAGGAACACTGCCGGGCACCGCCCTATCATTGAAAACGATGCGACTCACCTGATAAGTGGCAATGGTGCTACACTGCCACACATAGCGTGCTGTGGCTGCGTTGGGCTCATAGCGTTTTTTTATTCAAAAAGCAGGAGGTTTCTTTTAAATGCGGAGCATTTCTTAGGCTCGCGATGTCACTCGTCGATGTTGTCGGCGCCATCCACACGCTCACTGCGCATGCGCGTCGAGGCGCAGGTGCGCGTCTCTCCCCCGTACCCTCCTCGCTCTCAACAACAGCTGCGGCGGTGCGGGGGGAGCACGTCTGTGCGCGCATGCGTCGAAGCTACCCGTGCGCTGCGTCGCGCTCAACAGTAACGGCGGCAGGGTGTGTACACGTGATAACGGCGTGGTGGGTGCGTGGAAAGTTCGCGCGCTTGTGTACGAAAGTGTGCGCATGCGCGTCTCTCCCCCGTTTCCTCTCCCTCGAACGCGGGCGGTGTGTATACAGGGTGTCCCAGCTATCATGCATGAAGATTTACAAAAAGAGCAATTGCCTTACTCGAAGAAAACCTAGTGCCTAATGTTTCTAGTGCAGTGTACTAGTGGGCAGTTTTTTTCGTTAATAAGATTTAGATAATTCATTTTAATTAATTATCTAACTATACAAATACTGTCCT